>NC_050083.1:17289807-18710307 GCF_009764565.3 Dermochelys coriacea | reverse complement strand
GTAGCACTTCTAGAGCCTCTTTCTAGAAAGAACACTTCACCTTTATTGGAGGGTTTTTTTCAAAGGTGGCATGCTATAAGGTAACAAGTATATTACACTTTAAAGGGCAGACAATGTGTTTTTACACAGTTACAGAATAACACTTTGCATACCTATTAGAGCATAAGCTTTCGTGAGCTACAGCTCACTTCATCGAAATGCATCCGATGAAGTGAGCTGTAGCTCACGAAAACTTATGCTCTAATAAATTTGTTAGTCTCTAAGGTGCCACAAGTACTCCTTTTCTTTTTGCGAATACAGACTAACACGGCTGCTACTCTGAAACTTTGCATACCTCTATCACCTTTTATCTGAAGGTCTTAAAGCATTTTACCAGCAGGCTAATTATGCCTTCCAAATCCGCAGTGAGGTCCCTGACATATGGAATTACAGTCTACTTAAACAGGAGGTGTTTATGGAAAGAAACAGATACATCTATTGACACAAACAAACAAGATTTCACACAGATTGAGTCCCAGCTTTGTGGCTCTTGTTTACCAGGGACCATGACCCTCTTGGAATTCTGTACAGCACACAGAGAAACCTAGTGGCTGGACAATATGCTGCAAATAAATATATAATCAGAGTGAGGTTAATAAATATTGTGTACCCACTTTAGAGATAACTCAATGGAGAGGTTTAGTGACTTCCTGGATCAGCAAAGGTGTGATATTAGGCATAGAATCCAGGAGTGCTGAGTTCTGTTCCCCTGCTCCAACCATTAGAAGTGATTCACATTATCTTTGATGGGTGTTCGGCACCCTGTGGGAAAGAGTGGGTGGCCTCAGACTGATATATAATAAATGGGGTGCCCATAGCACGTCACCATCATCTTTATTGGTCTCCTCACCAATAAGCCATAGGACTGTAGAGGTACAAGGACTACATTGTTCTTTCACCATTGGAGGTGCACCTAGGTCCCTCCAGAACAAGATGTAGGCAAACTGGTGGGGGTGGTGTAGAGAGGGTTGCATTGTCTGCCACTCTTACACAATATCTCATCTGTCCCGCAGAGACCCAGAGAGCTTCCATTTCCAGTGCTTTTAGATTGGGTCTTCAAAGGCCTGATTGAAAGCCCATTTGGATCAGTGTATGTTTTTGCATTAACCTCAATGAGCTTTGGGCCAGGCCCTAGCGAGCCATACATTACATTGGGTTCAAACCTGGTGCTACAGGACACAGTGGGAGTTTTGCCTTTGGCTTTAGTCAGGCTAATATTTTGGGTCATTTTTCTTGGAACAGCCAACATTTAAAGAAAACATTCCATAAATTACATCAGGTTCCAGACCAGAAGCAGCTTTGAAATAAGAAGCATGAGGACTGGGGTTCTGATAGCATTTCTAAAGAGCCAGAGTCAGTATCTTGGCTCAGATTCTGAGCTGGCTTACAACTGGTGAGAGTCAAAAGGATTGCATGGGTGAAGGAGAGTGCAGAATTTGGCCCTAAAGACCTCACATCCTTAGCTCTTCCCAACCGTGGAATTGTAATGAAGTAAGTGCCAGAGCCCCCCATGGCCCCCCACTGTGCAATGGCATGACATACACATCTGCATCTAGAGCCTATGCACAGAGTGGCATGCAGCACATGGCCTAAAAATTAGCAACACACTAGTGAGAGGAGCTTAAGACAATTGCCACGGATGTTCATTGTTACTCATGGTGGTAGATGCCTTCTGTCACTATATGGACACGAGCCTTTTATGAATGTTAACACACATCATCACTGGGGGCCTTCCAGCTGTAGAGTAGCTGAAACCCAGGTATCCTGAGGGAATGCCAGCTGCAGAGTAGTTAGTAGTCCCTTCCAGGGCTGTTTAGTGGTTAGTTCTTATGTAGCACTTTCCATCAGTAGGTCTGAAAGCACTTTACAATCTTTAATGGATTTATCCTCAGGACAGCCTGTGAGGCAGGGGAGTAATTCAGGCCAGGATTTAGGGGGATCTTGTGTTTAGAGCAGGAGAACCACTGGGTCTGTCTGCGCCCAGTGGTTTCAGTCAAGAATCCCCCTCGTTTATATTCATTTCAGTTGAGCCCTGTCTCCTCTCTACTATGGGCACACTATACCAACGTACTACAGTGCACTTGCAAAGGCCCTCCCTCTAGTTGACTGCCCTTCACTCCATCTGCCAAGGTGAGGGAATGGGAGCCGTGTCTTTATGGATGACAGCGCTGCTTGACACCACCAAGCACAGGCTCTGTAGCATCCCACTTGCAGCAGATCCCGACCCAAGTGGGGAGCAAAAGGGCTTGCTACGATGACAATGCTGAGCTCGCTGGAGAAGCCAGTTCTGGGCACATTCCAGCAGCAACTGCCAACAGGCTGGCCTGAAACTTGATCCATCCCCCATTTGCTAAACAAGAGTGCTGGGCCATGGCATGTAGGACACTTCCTGGCCCTTTCTCCCATGCCAAATGAACATACACATAATGCTGCAGACACCCACGTCCCCTCAAAGCTCAAAATTCATGAACTCTAGCTTGTTACCACATAAACGCTGCTGAAGATGGCCATAAATAGCACTTAGCGATGCATAATATATGAAAATGGCTCATGCTGATCTTTTAGATACAGAAGGATTTTTTTTTAATAACATTACAAGATTCTCCAGTGGCCACAGAAGCATGGTCATAAATATTTAAAAGGATGTTTAAAAGGCCCAGTTTGTGTGCGTGGAATATTTGTGGCCACCAACACCTGACCTTTGGATTTGGGGTATGGCATACATAAAATAGGCTTATAAAATGGTATAGAGGAGGTCAGGCTGGGGATGAAATGAGCACTGAAACCTCCTGCTAAACATTTAGCAGTTTTGAAAGCTTCCTTTCAGTAAACAGAGTGCAATAAATGGAAACTTCAATTAATTACCAAGGCTCAGTCTTTTCTTAATGTATATTCTAGGACCGAAAGCAAAAGGTTTGCAAATCAAGACCAAAATATTGGGGGTGAGTGATTGGAGGGATGCATTGGAAGCCAAGACTTTTAGATCTACTGTGACTCACTGTGTAACCTGGGCACATCATTAATCCTTATTTGTGCCTCAGTTTACCCCCCTGTAAAATGGGGATAACAATACTTATTACCCAGTGGTATTTTAAACAGTAATGAAAGTTTGGGAAAGGGCTTTGAGATCTTTGGATGGCACATGCTGTGAGAAAATACATATTTGCTACTCTTAAAGTAACACTAATAATGATGTTGTCTTTGTAAAGTTTGTTTTGTTCAACTTTACTGACTGCTACTACTAAGCCCTTATCTCCTGGGATTAGTCACAGTAGTAGAGTTAAGTCTGGGTGTAAATCTTTGCCGAATTGGGGCCTTATTGACTTTAACTGGAGTATCTTTAGACAACCCTCTATAGCTAAAATCTTTGATCAGAGCTGGAAAAAAATTCAAATATCTGATATTCTTGATGACATTTTTGTCAAAATTTTGATTCTTGTTTGACATATTCTGTCTGTTCAGGAAAATAAACCAAAAACAAACAAAAAAAATCAGTAATTTTTTTTGGTTTCCACCAAAAAAAACCCCTTAGTTTTCAGTAACATTTGTGGGTTTTCAGTACAAACATTTGTTTTTTGAAAACTGAACATTTCCCCAAAACCTGGCATTATTAACTTTTTTTTTTAATTTTATTTTTAAAGAAAACTGAATTTATTTCAGGTGTTTATAAAAATCATGGAAAATTTTGGGGGGGATTTTTCTAAAAAAGTTTCCCATGAGAAATAACTGCCATTTTCCAAACAGCTCTGCTAGTGAAATCAGAAACTGATACTGAGATCAATTCCTGCACTTGTTAAGGATAGTTCATCAGAACAGAGATTATTGCATGCCCTGCTTTTTCTAATGAGAGGTCACTGGCTTTCACACCACTGGACCGCATGTTGCTCTAGCTAATTTACTGGATTTTGTGTGCATCTTCTGCACAACTTTCATCAGTGTCACCTGTGCCATCAATCCAACAACTTCACCAACACTAACAATGGCTTTAAAGGAACAGCTATGATGAAAGGAGCAGCTAGCAAACTATGTACTGGGGAATGCTTTATATACAACTGAAGGGAACGGTATTCTGCACTTACAGTTGTCAAGAAACCTCTCATCCTGGCAGTCACGCATCAGTGCCAGATCAACCCAGGGCCAGTCAGAGAGAACATCAGCTGCCAGGTGTCACAGGTCAGACCTCACACTGGATTCTGAGCTGAAGAACAGCGAAGGGAATACACAGCATCCAAATTAAGACAAAGAGGCAGGAGCCTTTCAAGATCTCAAAGGCCCTTCAGAACTGCTTGTAGTCGGGAGTTTTAAAACACCTGTCTGATGAAGTTGCATATTAAAAAAAGAAAGAAAAATGGAATTTTTTTCCATGCAATGAAAGCAGTGACACCCCCCATGCCCCAAAGCTCAGCATGCACCAACACAAAAGTTGGCATTTTGCAAAAATCCCTTGAAGTGACAGCAACCTGGGAAGATGAAAATTAAAAGTTTGTCCTTCTGGGATAATTGCTATGGATGCCCTCTTCTCCTTTCTTCCCCCCCCCCCAACCAAAAGTCCTCTTGTGCCTGCCAAAGCAAATGATATAAAAAGGAATAAAAGCTCTGAGTGCTGAGCGGACAGACCAACTCCAAAGCCTGCCCCTCACTGCCTTGTGTCCTCGGAGAAAGGCACCGGTTGCAGTATATCATGATGGGATGTTTTGCTTCTGACGTGCCCTGAATTGTTCAGATATCATCACCTGAGTGCCGCTCTGTACCAAGGGTAATGGCTCCGGTGCTTTAATGAGCCCTGTGTGAGGAGCCTCCATTCCCAGCTACACCCCGTCGATGTCAGTGGGATGCTGCCTACATGAAGCCCATTAGAGGATACACTGAATATCATTGTAGAGAGTTTCCCCTTCCAATGCCAAAAGCCTGCTGAGATTCTCATGTCCAGCTTTCACTTTGGCATCTGCTTTTCTAGATTGCAAGCTTTCTGGGGGAGGAGCCATTGCTTTGCTATGTGTCTGTACAATGACGAGCCCAATGGGGCCATAATATAAATAATAATATTCCAAACAAAGAGTTTGGATGAGAATTGCAAGATACCAGGGACAGCCATTAGGGCCCATATGTTCTGACTTGGGAGATAGTAACCAGCTACTGCCATGCTCTTTGTGACTATGATAATCTCTCAGTTATGAACTGCTGTGCTCAGGTACGTGACTGGAAGGATTGGCTCCTACAGGCTTTCATGGGGTTAGTCCACTGAACTCGCACCAGTTGAAGTGGGGTCAGTCAGGCTCATTGTTTTAGTTTGAACACCCTAGTTTGACAAATGCTCATACACAGTATCTCTGTAGCTGTATCAGTTATTACTGCTATATGTCAACCACAGCTTTGGATTTGGTTTCAGGTGAGAGCTACTCCAGTGAGTATCTGGTATTTGGCCAAATACTGAACATAGGTATGTATGCCAGACGTTAGGAGTCTATCACAGGAGTGGATAGGGGAGGTTTTGTGGCCTGCAACGTGCAGAAGGTCAGACTAGATGATCATGATGGTTCCTTCTGGCCTTAAAGTCTATGAGTCATTGCAAGATCCCCTGATAAGGTCACATAGCAAGTCTGTGGCAGAACCAGGAATTCAAATGAGAACTCCTGAGTGCAAGACCTTCCTTCCTCTGACCAATGCGTCATGCTATTGTTCATTTTAAAGTCCTTTCAGCTTTGGAACAAGAAAGTAGAAATGGATTTGGATTCTCTCAGGTCCCCATCTACATGTATCTTGAAACTGAGTTTAATAACAGGACAGAAGACCCTCTGTGGCCAATGGGGTCCTAAGGAAGGTTTGCTGGTCAACTGCACTTGGTCCAACTGTTGTAGACCAGCAATGATCTAACCTGAGTAAGAACCAAGGTTACAGCACTATTTGAAAGTTCCTGGGATTCACGAAGCTGGCAGAGAGCTTTCATTATTCAGTTCTGGCTGTTGTATTTCAAATGCATTTGCAGCACAATGCCAGATGAGTGTTGTTCAAATGACATTGAAAATCCTACTGGGAAAGCTTCCAAAGCAAATGTTTGCAACTGATTGTTTTGTTTTGTTTTCTGGGACAATTTCCCCACATTGCGGGCCAGCAGCAATCAATGGGACAAATATGCATGTTTTTCTCCTGGGATTGGCTCTCTGTCCAGGCATGAGCTGATACTAGCTTCATGTTAATTTCGATCAGACCTTGCAACAGTTTGTAAAAATCATGAGAGGAAATGTATCCGTGGTTATCTGGAGATATTAATTGTACTGCTAGTAACCGTTGTCTACCCGGTGTGTGCTGCAAAGAATTTGTGGGAGTTGGAGATCATTTTTATGATATTCCCAGAGTTGTTGATCTTACTGTTATACACAAGAAAGCCCGGCCTATTATATCCCTGTGCATTAGATGTCAGCTGGAAGAGACAAAAGATACAAGGTTGCAGTTTGTAACACCACAGGGATTTAAATGTGAGGCAATTCAGCATCAAATCCTCCTATCCTGGCTTTCAAGAAACTGCACCTGAATACTCTGAAATATCTCAGATCCTTCCTTTTAGACTGAACCTAGAGCACTTATGAACGGCAGTTTCCCAGTCCCACTCGGGTCAATCTTCTCCCCGATATTATTCAACACCTCTGTGAAGCAGTAATGGTAGCAACAGGACACAGATAACCTAGGTTGCTGTCATTGAACTGTGAACTCATCACCCAGGCAGTGCACTTTCTGTACTTGCTCCCCATCGAATACAGAGTCCCATTCCAGGTTCCTGTCCTGATATTCAAAGATCTCCATAATGTAGCAAAGCGAGACTCACCGGTGCGGCGCCTCCTGACGGTCGTCCTGGGAATTAGCTCTTTCCAGCCTTCGGAGCACCCTCTGCAGGCTGGTGTCTCACCTGCCGCTGGCCCCGGGTCCCTCCCGGACCCCAGTGCCCCTTTACCTCGGGATTCTGCCCCAGCAGTACCCCCTCGCTCTGGGTCTCCCCTCCCAGGGGAATCCTCAACCCCCTAAACCCTTCTCGCTTCAGTGGCTACTACCAGTCATCAACTAGCCCCCTTTCCCTGGGGCAGACTGCAGTCTGTACTGGCCACTCATCACGGGCAAGGGGGTAGGACCTGCTGCCTTTGCCTATCCCCAGGCTGCTCCTCTGCAGCTCCAGTACCTCTTTGGGCCTTCACCAAGGCCTGCAGCCAGGGGGTTTACTAGGCTGGAGCACCCCAGCTCCCTTTGCCCTTCCCCAGCACTGCTCCACTTCAGGTACCTTGCTCCCAGGCAGCCAGGCCCTTCCCACTCCAGGGCTAGAGTGAGACTCCCAGCTCCTGGCCCCCAGCCCTCTTATCGGGCCAGCTGGGCCCTGATTGAGCTGGCCACATCTGTGGTCAGCTACTCAGTCAGCTTCCCCCAGTTGTTCTCACTCCCTTTTCCCAGCCCCAGCCCTCTCCAGGGCTGCTTTTATCCCCTGCCTAATGGAGTGGGGCAGCTGCCCCACTACAATAGGATTGATCCCCACTACCTGTCTCCTTCCTGGCCCATGACTTCCGTAGATAGCTATGTTCTCGGAGACAAATGAAACAGATGAGCAACAGGAGGGAAGAAAGACCACAAAGCTACATACAAAAATTATTCCTTTTGTATATCTTCCCCTCGATAACATCTTCACACCCAAACTCACCGACCTGCAACACACCCCCACTCACTCATGCACATGACCAACCAACTGATAAAGCCCTAAAAGCTCATCAGGCTATTTCTCCTGTGGGCTGGGATGCCAGGAAGAGAGAGATTGTTATAGTTATTTATGTTTTTAAATGTGTGGGAGAAACTTGGATAGGACACTTATGGGGGCCATTTTAGCCCTCAGAGAGATAGTACAAGTAGAATTAATTAGAGGCGAGATAATGACTGCAGAACAGACAAAAGCATTTGCTGGCTTCTTTGTTATTTGGACTGTTGTTTGGGGGCTGATTTCTCACCTGGTGTCAATGGGGGAGACAACACTGGCATCAAAGGAGCTGTAACCCTTTACATCAGCAAAGGAATCTATCCCACAGTCTCTATTATTTTTTGGGAGCTTTTTCCTTGTTTAACATTAGAGGGGCACATTTTATTGAGGAAATCCACGTGGGTGGTAGTGGGAATCTTCAGCACACAAAAGATCAGGGACAGTTGATTTGCATTGTTACTGTCCATGTGTTCAGCAATTTTATCCCTAGTTCCTGTTTTGTTTTTTGAAGGCTTCCTTAACCTGAATTATTCTCTGTTTCTTTTCTTTCTGAATCTGCAAATGCTGAAGAACTCGATTCGGGATGTAGGATACGCTGGAGAATCACATCCATTCCCAAGGGAGGGTTGGCGAGATCCATCATGTCCTCCCTTGCGGCTGAGCTTTCAGCTTTATTTTCTGGCTGTCACAACTGACTGTACTGTCGGGCTCTGTTTTGCAAACTGCAAGATGCAGATGGTGTGCAGAGCTCGATGAGCGACAGCTTTGCAGGGAATAAGCTGTCTATCCTATACCATGGGAGAGGTTAAATTGGGATCATTGGCAGGGATGGGGGAAGTTTATATAAACCATTCAAATAAACCTTTCCTTTCTTAGTGTTTGACAGGTATCTCTGTACTATGAATGGCACTGTCTCTGCTAATGGACAATCACCATTTAGGGTCCCTGTCCCCACAACTCAAGAGCCACACTGAAGCAATTCATATCTAACCCAGGGAGGAAATCACCTTTACGGTCACAGGGCCCAAATCATTCAGTGGTGGAAAGCAGACTGAAAGTGCTCCTGGGACAAGGATGTACCAGAGACAGGTCCACAGTGCATTGGCATAGCCCAGGAGAGTGGGCAGCAGCAGAGAGGAGAGGGGGCAGGACCAGAGCACCTCCGAGCAGTGGCAGTTCAGTATAGCCTTCTCACAAGGGTTCCCTTGGTGGAATTTAAAACTGCCTTTCCCTGGGCAGAACCCTTGGGGAGGGCAATTGTAGCTAATTGCCATCTGCCCTCCCCAGCAGGAGAAGGCCTCCGTTGACACAGCTGCTCCTGTTGGCACTGGGGTTGTCAGTTGCATTCACTGGGGTTTGGGAGGGTGCGCCGAGACCAGCCTATGCAATAATCTGCTGTTTCCATTGGCTCACAGGATCTCTGTCTGGGGTCCTCACAGCATTTTAAAATTAAATGGCTGAGTCCAATTGTATTTGCATTGTGTAATGTTCTTGTCTAATGTAATCTCTTCAACTCTCCGTCTCTCCAGCGCTCTGACCCTGAGGCATATATGAGGACAAAGTTCCAGGTTAAATGCAAACCCTCTAGTGTATTTTGAAATGTGCTTGTTTGTATCTCCATTGTACTAATGCTCCATTTAAACCATAGCCAGTCACTAGTTTCCAGGGTGAGGCAGAGGGGACTGTTTGCCCTGACAGCAAAATATTTTACTGCTAGAAAGAGTATCTGTGCTAGTTTTGTAGCCTGCCTGCTGTGAGACACAGGTTTCCAGGCCTGACTTCCTTGTCTCAGGGATTCTATAAAGTTCTTTTAGAGTTAAAACGTCGGGTTTTGTTAAAAGGATTTTTACAAAAGCCAAATATGAATACAAAGATTTTCAAGCAGTTTAAAAAAAAACTCAGTGAAAGGTAGTTTGCTTTTTCTTATTTAAGCAATCTCTGTAGTGCTGGATTATAGCAGAATGAAACAAAAAGTTATGAGCTATAGATAAATCACACACACAAAATTGGGAAACTGGGATAAGAACCCAGGTCATCCCTCTTCAGAAACATAATCCTCCATCCGTTTGAGGAAAAGGAAATCTCTGGTTGTTAGCACTAATAGAAGGTCTCTTATTTTCAGCCACCAGAAAGAGACATGACACATACATAATTTTATAGAATGACCAGAGCCCCGGGTTTTTATGCAACTCAGTTTTCCCACCCTGGGTTCAGAGTTGACTTGCATGGCACGTGTAAAGGTTTTCTTTTTCCCATTCCTTTTTGCAAGGTAGCCTGATTTTCTGTGTGTTTCTCCTTCATTAGGACTGCAGTTTCTGCTTGTTATTGCTTTGTCAGCAGCACATGATTATTTACTGTAGATGTGTTGAATTTGGGATGGCTTAAATGCTTGTCTACCATTGCTTGCTCTCTCAGGACTGGAAGTTGTAATGGAATAAAACAAGCTAATAATAATAAAATATAATAATATTTTATGAAATAGTCATCACTGAATTGACAATGATTTCCTCCAGACAATTTGTGTTGGATTATTAGCAGCAATGATATTTTAGTGTATTAGACCCGCAATAAAGGTCTCTCTATATGATGGGGAGCAAGTAGATACCGGACACAGTGTAAGTATATAATACTCTAAATGCTCTTTATTGAGTACAAAACAAACCTTACTCACTCCACATTCACACCTCAAACATACTATACTAGAGTCCAAAGGTCAGAATGGTCCCGATGGCCATGCATCATTCATACCAGGCCTCAATGACCTATAACATATTACATTATATATATTTATACATTGTGATTCATATATCCAATATATATATATACACACACACAAGTGGATTTATATTTTTATTTTTGCATCAGATGTAAAAAAAACAAAACAAAATAGGTAAGAGAATATTTTTTAAAAATCCATACTTATTTTCAGCTACAAAAGAATCAAATGGGTGTATCTAAAGTTAACATTAATATTTCAGGTTTAAAATGTCAACAACCAAAAAAAGGGAAATGATTTCTTACAATTATGTAGATTACTGGAAAGAGCTGTTATATATCATCAGTTGTATCTTTAATGCATGATCCAACGTCCATGATTTGTTCAGGACCGTGGCCATATTCTAATGTAAGCATTAGAGTATACAATAAATAGAAATGGACCCAAACCAAAAACCCAGATCTGAGCACCTTCTCAATCTGGGGCAGTTTGCATCTGGATCCAAACTTTATAGCTAGTACCTGTCTAATACAGACTGAACCCAAATGTGCCTGAACTTTGGCGAAATTGTATCTGATGGTTGTAGCTTGGGCTAACATCTAATAAAATATTGTGAAAATATCTGTGTAATAAACAAATCAGCTACTGTTTATTGGGTCTTCTTATTGTAATTGTTAGATCATTTGTGTTAGCTATGTAGAAGCCGTATTTACTTACACTGGGTAGCATCAGGCTGAGTTACGTGTCTGGAATCAGTCATCCACAGAGTAAAGAGTGACAATATTTAATGCCCAAGTTACCAGCCAAGCAGAAGACATGGAGGCTATATGGTGCATGGGTTGATCTGATCTGTTTCCTGCAGAGACATATATCCAATGAGCATAAGCATCAGGAACTCAAACATTTAGAACAGTATGCACCGGCTGGCTTTTCGGATAAGTTGTAGAGCTCCTGCCACACTGCACAATCCAAATTGAGTTTAATTTGGCCCATGGTAATTATGAAGTTGATACTTCATTAGCAGTGGGGATTTGGATAAAATAAGGCCCTCCCTGACCATTAACTCGAATCTCAAACCAAACTTTTCAGCCCATGTCACAGCAAAGGTAGGGGAACGTAAGGATTCTCTATTGTTCAGCCTTTCAGGCTCTGAGCTTGACTTTTGCCACCAGTGCTCAAGCCATCTCTTCTGGAACTTCACCTGTGACACATCCCTCCAGGATGACGCAGGGTCAAGAGGTATGTAAATTCTCTACTGGACTGGGCCTCTAGCACACAGCACCATTCTGGATCTTCAGCCTATTACACACACAGCTGTGAGTGATGCACAGAATTGGGGGGGCTAGGGGGAGAGGGGAAGTACTTGGATTGCCTCTCTCTGAAAAGTGTAGGACCCCTGCTGCCCCAATCACAGAACTGTCACACACTGCTACATCCCAAAATTACAGAGGGCAGTACTTCCAAGGATCACAACAACCCCCTGGTAAAATAAACTTGTCCCTTAGGTACCATAATCTTTGGAAAAAACACTGGAACTGCAAATGAATTTAGCTGTGATGTTGAGCACTCAGGCTAGCTTACCCTGCTAGTACATGTGTTTTCTACAGAGAGCCAGTGGCCTCTGTTTCTGCAGCATAATAAAGCAAGTTAGTGCACTGGGATGTGATTCAGATTATCCTAATTGGCTACATCACAAATGCACCAGCAGCTAAGCCTTTACCTCTGATCATGTGACATTTTGCAAAGTAAAACCCATTCATTTTCATCTCCTAGAGGCCGATGCTGCTGCTGCAAGTTTTTTATTTCCAGCATGTCACTTGCAAATATACGTATTTTAATCTAATCCCTTATTTTGCCAGTGCAATTTGTTTTAAACCAAGATAGAGTGAGACAGATGTTGTACCTTTTTATTTAATAAGTAGAAACTGCAAAGTCCTCAAACTGTGTAATTCCCTTCTGCAAGAGTAAGGTATTTATGTGCCAGAATAATGAGCCATCAGCTGAATTGGTGCAAAGTAGCAAGGACACAATGCATCTTATGGCTGTTTGAGAAAAAAGTCCCAGGTAGTAAGTATAGCTTTTCCAGAGGGCAAGCCCCTCTTTGCTAATCTTATTTAAAGGGATCAGGTCAACCAGGAGCTGGTGTCAACTAAGCAGAACGGCAGAGGGAGAAATATTTATATTCAGAAAATATTCAGTATTTAGGTCAATTGATTCAGAAATAGACGTTGTTATTTGGGATCTGGATTTGAAGAAGCCTAACAAAAGGTAAAATTTTACATCCTCTGCATGCATCGGTTATGCACGCCCTAGGATGCTGGAGTTTGTTATTCTTCCTCCCCTCCCCATTATGTGTTTTAATTATTTAATTTTTTTTTTAGCTCTCATTTGAATGAATGCCACACCCTCAGTCCTTACAAATCTTTTTCCTCTGCTATGGAATGCAGATTAAATAAAGGGCCATAAGCGTGCTAGATGATATAGTGCTCAAGTAGATAGATTCTAATTTCAACTTGTTCATCATGAATGGTAGAGCTAGTCAGGAACCCAATTTTCAGTTCTGCTGGAAATATCAAAATTTCCTGTGATATAAAAAATTTGACATTATATCAAAATGTTTCAGTTTGATACAACTGAAACATTTCATTTTGATCTGGATTTTTTTGTTTAACATTTATTAAACAAAAAGTCTTTTAAAATTGAAAAATATCAAAACATTCCATTCCAAAAATATCAAAGCAGGATGTTTCAATGTTATCAGAACACTCCATCTGAAGTTCCACCCCCTGCCCTCCCCAAACCAAATGTTGTCAAATATGAGTCATTTGCACAAAAAGTTTTGCTTTTGAGAAAATGGCATTTTCTAGTAGAAAAAAATGTTCCATCTGAAAAATGTTAACCCAGCGGCAGAGAACATGTTTCAGGGGTCCTAATTGCCTTCCTGTTCTTTATGGGTAGGTGGAAGGGCAGAAGTCTTCAGTTGTGTTGTAACGGGGGGCACAGCACTGGAAAGGCTGAGGACTAGTATATAGCTTCTCATAGCCATTTGGAAATGGCTTCCTGGAGTATTACAGGTCTGATCCAGCACTCTTTAAGTCACATGCAAATTGGTCATTGACTTCAGAGGAGGCAGGATCAGACCCTATATTAATTCCTTCCCCTCTTCTTCTCCACGACATTTTTATTCCCAGGATGAAGGCTTTTGCCACACAATTGTTCCCCAAAACCTGAAAACCAAAGCTGAACCCAAATCAATATGTGTGAAAGGGTTAATAAAACACCGGCCGAAACCAGGAGATATCACCAAGTGTTTGACAAGAAAACTGCTCCTTGACTCTAGACTGACAAAGATTCCTCATATTTTCCTCCCCCTTGGAAAGATTTCAGAGTGCTAAGGATGTTCAAAACAGCCATACAAAGTAACTTCAGACAGCAAACAGGGTTAAAACCTGCCTCCAGAAAGTGAAAGAAAGTCAGATTACTGGTCAAAATTAAATTTGGCTTTGGATTCCATTACTTTCTACATTAAAAAGCTCTGGGGATTAGGAGATAAAAGCAGAATCCAATCTGGAGACAGGCTCAGGGGAAATGCCAGACAGCCAGTAATCCCGCTCTTTCCTTTAATAAGATCATCCTGAAATTGAGGAAATTAAGAATAATTATTTAAGTCCATTTCTGAGTCTGAGTTCGCTGGTTCCCAGGCTTCTTTATCTATAGACCTGGGTTTAGCTTGGCTGCTTTAATGGTAAATCAACAGGTGGGACATGTTTTCCAACCACAGTAGCTCTAGGAACTGTGTTTTGTTACTAATTAGTTTGCAAATTAATTCCAATTCAGCAGTCTCTCGTTGGAGTCTGTTTTTGAAGCTTTTTTGTTGAAGGATAGCCACTCTTAGGTCTGTAATCGAGTGACCAGAGAGATTGAAGTGTTCTCCAACTGGTTTTTGAATGTTATAATTCTTGACGTCCGATTTGTGTCCATTCATTCTTTTACGTAGAGACTGTCCAGTTTGACCAATGTACATGGCAGAGGGGCATTGCTGGCACATGATGACATATATCACATTGGTAGATGCGCAGGTGAACGAGCCTCTGATAGTGTGGCTGTTGTGATTAGGCCCTATGATGGTGTCCCCTGAATAGATATGTGGACAGAGTTGGCAACGGGCTTTGTTGCAAGGATAGGTTCCTGGGTTAGTGGTTCTGTTGTGTGGTGTGTGGTTGCTGGTGAGTATTTGCTTCAGATTGGGGGGCTGTCTGTAAGCAAGGACTGGCCTGTCTCCCAAGATCTGTGAGAGTGATGGGTCGTCCTTCAGGATAGGTTGTAGATCCTTAATGATGCGTTGGAGAGGTTTTAGTTGGGGGCTGAAGGTGATGGCTAGTGGCGTTCTGTTGTTTTCTTTGTTGGGCCTGTCCTGTAGTAGGTGACTTCTGGGTACTCTTCTGGCTCTGTCAATCTGTATCCAATTCAGACTGCTGAATTGGAATTAATTTGCCAACTGGATACAATTAATTTAGGCTTGAATAGAGACTGGGAATGGATGAGTCATTACACAAAGTAAACCTATTTCCCCATGTTATTTCTCCCCCCACCCCACCCCACCCCCCACTGTTCCTCAGATATTCTTGTTAACTGCTGGAAATAGCCTACCTTGCTTGTCACCATGAAAGGTTTTCCTCCTTTCCCCCCCTGCTGCTGGTGATGGCTTATCTTAAGTGATCACTCTCCTTACAGTGTGTATGATAAACCCATTGTTTCATGTTCTCTGTGTGTGTATATCAATCTCCCCTCTGTTTTTTCCACCAAATGCATCCGATGAAGTGAGTTGTAGCTCACGAAAGCTTATGCTCTAATAAATTTGTTCATCTCTAAGGTGCCACAAGTACTCCTTTTCTTTTGTGAATACAGACTAACACGGCTGCTACTCTGAAACCTGTCAGAAAGCGGAGAGTGATCAATTGTTCTCCATGTTCACTGAAGGTAGGAAGAGAATAAATGGGCTTAATCTACAGCAAGGGAGATGGAGGTTAGATAGTAGGAAAAACTTTTAAGGGCAGTTAAGCGCTGGAACAGGCTTTCTAGGGAGGTTGTGGAATCCCTGTCACTGGCGGTTTGTAATACCTCTTGGAGGTTGCACAAACACCAGTCAGGGATGGTTTGGTTGACTTGGTCCTGTCTCAGTACAGGGGGATGGACTTGAAGTCTGCCCAAGCTCTCTTAACGGGCCTACATTTCTATGATTCTATGATTTAATTGGGACTAATCTATTCACAGTTGAGGAGCTGGCAATTATGTACCCTGAGTTATCAATCTGGCGGTATTTTTTCACCACAAACCATGGTAAAGAAGCACAGCTCCTGTCTTGCATAATTTGTCTTGTCTTTAAATGGAAATTTTATTCTGCAGAAACTGAAAAGTGGCAGTAGGCATGTCACCACGGATGAGCAGAATATGGCTGCTGGTGTGATGCCATTTATCGTTCTAACTCATTCACTGCCATGCAAGAGTGTACGTGAGCCACTGAGCAGATAAGCCAGCCAGTGAACAGGAAATGTAGTTATCACTGACATTAAATTCAAGGCCTACCTTATTAACCCAAACAAACTATCCAAAACATGAGCAAAGCAACACACATCATCTGGTCACAAGCACCCAGTCTTCCTGGTTTTCTGCAAGCCGGGGGGGGGGGGGGGGGGACAGATCATGCCCCTCTATAAGATAGCAACAGCTTCCCTTTTCTTTTTATAGCCCCAGAACAGCCATGTGAAAGGCAGGGAACTTGGTGTAACCCCTTCCATGCTGGGATGGAAGGAGTACTATTGCATCTTGTCATAGGGTCCTCCTGAGACCATGAGCCCTGAATCTCATGGATGCTTCCTTACTTCTCTGCTGCCTAGGTGGATGCCTGTGTGGCTATCATCATTACTATTATTTAGCATTTATACGGCAGAAGTACCTAGAGCTGTCATCCAGGTCTGAGTCCCACTGTGCCAGGCAATGTACAGACCAACAGCAAATGACAGTCCCTGCCCCAAAGATCCATGGTTGCACGGTTATCTGTCATAGAATCATAGAATATCAGGGTTGGAAGGGACCTCAAGAGGTCATCTAGTCCAACCCCCTGCTCAAAGCAGGACCAATCCCCAATTTTTGCCCCAGATCCCAAATGGCCCCCTCAAGGATTGAACTCACAACCCTGGGTTTAACAGGCCAGTGCTCAAACCACTGAGCTATTCCTCCCCTTGGGACAGAAAGGCCTGTATCGAGTCAGGGGATGAGTGAATTCTGAGACCCGGCACAAAGAAAAGCCATGGCCTTGGAATCTCAGAAGAATAAGCTCTTGTGTGCTTCCCGCACAGGGTCAGCCTGGGAAAATGCATCCAACGAAGTGAGCTGTAGCTCACGAAAGCTGATGCTCAAATAAATGTATTCATCTCTCAGGTGCCACAAGTCCTCCTCTTCTTTTTACGGCTACAGACTAACACGGCTACTCCTCTGAAACCTATCACAAGAAATGTTGCTCTGGTGGGGTTTTTGCTGATGCATGCCCAGAGGGAAATATGGAGTTCAGAGGTGTGAGAAAATGAATACAAGATTGGGTGGGGCTTTTTTATAAGAAAAGCATTTCTGAAGCTCCAGGAAAATTGTGGAATTTTTATCCAAAGCATCGGGTCAGTTATTATTTACCCAGACCTATTTTTCTGTCCCCAAAGGGAACCCACAAATAAACATGGAAATGCTGTATGCAGCACTCTGAGCAAGGAGGGAACAGTGACGGTCTCTAAAGGAGCTGGAGAAACCTTTTGGGTTGTTGGAAAATGCATCTCATTAGTGTGAGACAGTAACACCCCCCCATCCCCGATTTGTAGATGATACCAAGTGAAGACCTGGAAGGATAAAGAAAAGTGCTTCTAAAGACTTGTAAGTTTCTAGTCTGCTAAGTAATTTTGCTGCCTGTTTGGACACATATTGGTACTTCTAAAGGGAAATGTCAGGTAAGGAAAGGTCCTGTGAGTCTGCCTGATGTCAATGTTGATTAGCCGCTTCAGTGACTTCAGTTAAAGTAATTTACTGTGGCTGTACTTCTGGCTAGGTGGTAGAGGCATCATCCTGCAAGATCATGTTTCCGGCCAGCTGGTATAAGGAGTGCTGCAAAGACAATGTACTCAGCTTTTGGTAGGCAGCACCTCAGATGACACAACTATGATTAGTCTGACTAATTAACCAGCAGCTCTGATAGGCTCTGATCTGAGGCCTCTGGTATTTGGTCCTAGATAAAATTCCAGTTGAATATTTGCATCTAGTTCCTACTGGTTCCAGAGGCCTTGTAGGTTTTGAAACAGATGAATGAATCTATTTGGTCAACTTGCTCCTTGGGTTACTAGTTCCTGGGGTGTGGTGTATAGATGCTGCTTGTAATTAACTGGGAGCACTGGCTGTTGGGAGTCTGAAAGGAAAGGAAACAGGAAGGAAAGGGGGGGGAAGTTGAGGAGGTGGAGTGAGAGCTACTGAGGGTGCAGCAGCGGCTTGGTAAAGAGGTTTCCACTTTAAAAATAAAGTCCTGTTGAAGTTTGTTAGTACCTTGCCTGGTTGCTACAACATTTTGGTGATGAGGATGGGATCTTCTGTCTCTGAACCCACCTGCACCCTTTCTGCAAAGCCCAGGTGAGCCTCCAATTGCTTTTACTGCCTGGATCCATATGTTTGAGATTTATCTGCTTGCAATCACTGCTACAGAGATTTCTGAAGTAAGAAAGCGTGCTCTGCTAATCCACTGCCTTGGAGCAGAAGGGCAGCGTATATTTTACACTTTTCCCCTTGAGATGATAAATATGAGACTGCACTCACTGCATTAAAGAACTTTTTTGTGCCAAAAGAGAATGTAGTAGCTAATTGCTACAGAGTTCGCCAGTGTGAGCAGAAAACAAGGGAGACTATAATACAGTATATTGCTTCCCTGAGTTTCAGAGTAGCAGCCGTGTTAGTCTGTATTCGCAAAAAGAAAAGGAGTACTTGTGGCACCTCAGAGACTAACAAATTTATTAGAGCATAAGCTTTCGTGAAAAAAGTTTTTTCCACCAAATGCATCCGATGAAGTGAGCCGTAGCTCACGAAAGCTTATGCTCTAATAAATTTGTTAGTCTCTAAGGTGCCACAAGTACTCCTTTTCTTTTTGCTTCCCTGAGGAGTCTGATTGTAACATGTGACTTTGGGAATATGGCAGATAAGATGATTAGAGACCAGCTCATTGAGAAAACAATCATGCTTCGTGTAAGAGAACACTTACTTCTAGAACCACAACTTACACTAGAAAAAGCAATAACCATTGCTATTCAGATTGAGTCAGCTACAGCTGAAGCCAAAATAATGAGCATGGATACAGGAGGCACATTCCAGGCTGTGACTCCTTTGCAGAAAAGTTCACTATCGCTGCAGACAAATGATTACAAGAGGAAAACTAACGGAAAACCACCGAATCAGCAAATTTAAAATACAGTAAAAGCATGCTTTTGCTGTGGATCCCCACAACACCTTGCAAACTACACAGGATGTCCGGCAAAAGTAGCTCAATGCAATCATTGCAAAAAGATTGGGCATTTTGCTAAAATATGTCGCAGCAGCCAGTTCAATCAACAGGTGCATGCAGTTACAATACCAGATGTTACTGTGCTGAGCATGGACAAAATCACTACTGCACATATTCCAGAACAAATAAAGTGCACTGTAAACATTTCCACCATACTCTCAGGCAAATCACACTCTATTCAGCAAATGTTGGACACTGGATTAGCAGTATCTATTCTACCTGATTCCATCTATTTGTATTACTTTAAAGATGTGCCTCTTACTGAACCCAAACTTCACTTGGTGTGCTATTTGAAAAACTATATTCCAGGACATGGCCGCCTGCCAGCAATAGTTACTTTTGGTGATTGCTGTGTAACTGCAGAGTTCCACATTGTCCACAAAGGCACTCCTATCTTTGGCAGAGATTTAGTGGCTGCTTTAAATCTCAGGTTAGTTAATGGACGAATTGATCTTCTTCAGCAAAGCACTTTTGCAGTAGACACACCAGTTTCAGCTGGGACCCAACACCAGGTTGAGGAGAAACTCGGCTGTGCTTATGGGTTTCTGCATAAAGTTAAAATGTGGAGTAATGTGATGCCTGTACAACAGAAGTTATGGCGCTTACCATTTTCAGTCAGGGAAGCTGTTTCAGAGGAACTTAGAAAACTTGTTCAAAAGGACATTATTGAAGAGATTGACTCTTCAGAATGGGTTTCACCTATAGTAGTGACACAGAAGAAGGGTGGAGGCATTCTCCTTTGTATGAACTTAAGGGAGCCAAATAAAGCTATTGTGATTGACAGCCATCCTCTTCCTCACATAGAAGAAGTATTTGCAGAACTCCGTGGAGCAAAGATGTTTTCTACTCTTGATTTGCAGACTGCATACTACCCGGTTGTCAGAAGATAGCAGAGACCTCACAGCATTTATTACACATGAGGGACTCTTTCATTTTAAACGTGTTCCATACTGTCTCGCATCTGCCCCAAGTGCCTTCCAAAAAATGATGTAATTGATTCTGAAGAATCAACATGGGGTTCAGTGCTATCTGGATGATATTATCGTGTTTGGAAATACTTCTGAGGAGCATGACAATAACCTGCAGTATGTACTAAACTGCATCAGCAAAGCAGGCCTCAAGCTCAATAGGTCCAAATGCAAATTTAGACAAACTGAACTTTCCTTTCTGGGGCATACAATTTCACAGGCTGGACTAAAACTGGATCCAGATTATATCCTGGCAATTTCAAATGCTCCTCCTCCAACAGATTTGCAAACCTTACATTCCTTCTTGAGTCTTACCTCCTGGTATGCAAAAATCATTTCCAATTATGCTTCTGTCATTGAACCATTACGAGAATTACTATGGAGAACTTCAACCTTAGTGTGGACAACGGATGCACAAGCTAGTTTCGAAATGGTGAAAGTCTTGATTGTACATAGTCCAGTACATGCACTATTCACTCCTGCATTGCCCACAATTGTAACTACTGATGCTTCTGATTAAGGACTTGGGGCTGTCCTCACACAACTTCATGAGGACAACACAGAGAGGACTATTGCATTTGCTTCAAGGACACTAAGCAATGCTGAGAGGAAATAGTCTACAGTTGAAAAAGAAGCACTTGCTTGTGTCTGGGCTACTGAAAAATGGAGAACTTACCTGTGGGGGCCGCACGTTCAAGTTGCACACAGACCACAGCCCTTTGATGACGTTGCTCACCATGAAAGGATTGGGAAGAGCAGGATATCGTATTGCTAGATGGTCTGCAAGACTACTCTCTTTCAATTATGAACTGGAATATAAGCCTGGAAACCAAAATGTGGTAGCTGATTGCCTTTCTCGCCTGCCTTTGCCTTCACCAGATGGTCCACCGGATGATGAGGATGTAGTAGTTGTGCTTATTACAAGCACTCTTACTGCAGTTACAAAAGAACAATTTCAAGCTGCTTGTTCAGCATGTCCAATTCAATAAAAACTACAGGAATTTCTGACAAAGAGATAGCCCAGTAACCCTAAAAACCTTGACCCGGTTTTGCTGCCTTATTTTAGAGTTTGGGATGAACTTTCTTTGCTTGATTGCTGTGTGCTACGAGGTACACACTGGCTACTTGTGCCTGAAGAATTACAATCAAAACTCATACACCTGGCACATGATACTCATCAAGGAATTGTCAGAACCAAACAACAACTACGGGATCTGTATTGATGGCCAGGGATGGACTCTCAAACTGAAAGTACTCATAAAATCCAGTGTCACTTGCCAAATTCATGATAAGACGGTAGTGACATGTACCCCTCCATTACAGCCTGTTCCTCTTCCTGAATCTTCATGGGAAAAAGTGGCGATTGACATTGTAGGACCTTTTGATACTGCTCCAATTGAATGCTGTTATGCCATCACTTTAATAGACTATTTCAGTAAATGGCCTGAGGTAGCATTTACATCGCAAATCTCTTCTGCTACAGTAATTAAGTTCCTCTCTTCAGTTTTTAGCAGGGAAGATAACCCCAAAGAACTGGTTTCAGATAATGGTAGTCAATTTACTTCCCTGGAGTTTGAAACTTTTCTGCAGAGAGGAACATTTTACACAGAAGGTCATTCCTATATTACTCTCAAGCCAATGGGGAAATCGAACGGTTTAACAGAAGTTTGAAAAAGAGTTTGCAAATGGCTAAACTGGAAGGGCGATTGTGGATAACCTTCACTACTGATTTCTTGCAAGCATACTGGGCTACACGACATGCCAGAACACAAAGATCACCCGGAGAGTTGCTGCATGGGAAACAGATGAATACTAAACTGAACATTGCTGGATTGTTAAAGGCACGACCTGATGCCCCAACTGAGGATGATGTGAGAAAAACAGTTGCAAGCAAAGTCTAAGGCTTTCACAGACAAGCGGTGGGGTGCTAAGGAACCAAAGTTTGAGTGTGGTTCCTTCGTTAGAATACAAAAACCTGGAATTTTACGCAAAGGGGACCATAAATTCTCACAGGTTTCAGAGTAGCAGCCGTGTTAGTCTGTATTCGCAAAAAGAAAAGGAGTACTTGTGGCACCTTAGAGACTAACAAATTTATTAGAGCATAAGCTTTCGTGAGCTACAGCTCACTTCATCGGATGCATTTGGTATCCGATGAAGTGAGCTGTAGCTCACGAAAGCTTATGCTCTAATAAATTTGTTAGTCTCTAAGGTGCCACAAGTACTCCTTTTCTTTTCATAAATTCTCAGCTCCTCTTAAAATCATAGACAAGAAGGGACCTTACACCTATCAACTTTCTGACGGGCGGGTATGGAATGCTTCTTATCTTGCATCTGCCTATACACCAAGAAGAGATTATGCCAACACCCAGTCTGCATTGGATGACTTCACCGTAGTATCAACACAACCAGACATTGCACTCGAACCGGGGCTTGAGAGACTGCCTGTTAGACCCAGACAACCACCTGTCTGGACTAGAGACTATGTTATGTAGTATCTACAGTGTTTTCAGTGTAATATTTCTGCCAACAGTATAGTGTCTTGTTTCATATTTGTTCCTGTGGTTAGAATAACAATATTTATTTTAATTGGGAGAGTTTCTTAAGACAGGAGGGAATGTGGTGTTTAGATGCTGCTTGTAATTATTAGAACTGGGAGCACTGGCTGTTGGGAGTCTGAAAGGACAGGAAACAGGAAGGAGCCAGGGGGGAATTGAGGAGGCAGAGTGAGAGCTACCAAGTGCAGCAGCAGCTTGGTAAAGAGGTTTCAACTTTAAAAATAAAGTCCTGTTGAAGTTTGTTAGTACCTTGCCTGGTTGCTACAACATGGGGTTACTGCTCCTTCAGCAGAAAACAGCAGAGGCCAGTAACAGGCAGATGAGAAGGGTCCTAACGGCATTTACTGATATTTCCCCAAGTGATGAACTCAAGATACTTATGTTTCTTCCACCCCCTTACAAGCAACTTAGCATGAGAGAATGGGCCCAGGAATCATTTCCAGCTCTGTGATGTGACAATGCAGAGTATTTGCTGTATGATTTTCAGTGAGCGCTGCAGGTGCTGAAAACTTTTGGAAATCAGACTGATGATATTGACATGTCTGTCTAATAACTGGCCTTCTCCTCCCATAGTCACTGGTGAGTGGAGGGAAATTCTCACAATGTACAGGGTTCAAAAAAGAATTAGATAAGTTCATGGAGGATAGGTCCATCAATGGCTATTAGCCAAGGTGGCCAGGGATGCAACCCCATGTTCTGGGTGTCCCTAGCCCCTGACTCGCCAGAGGCTTGGAGTGGACAACAGGGGGTGGATCACTTAATGGTTGTGTTCATTCCTTTTGAGGCATCTGGCAATGTCCACTGTCAGAAGACAGGATACTAGGTTAGATGGACCATTGGTCTGACCCAGTATGGCCATTCTTAAAATGTAAAAGCACAACTGACTAGGATATCTCTGCAAGGGTATGAAAGGAATGGTCTTGTTTTTTTTGTCACCCACTCCAAAATGGGCTCCATCTGTGCCCCTGGAGTAAAGCTAGTAACTAAGTAGCTTCATGTAGTTTATTTGTGATTTTACATGCATCTTCTGGTAGATTTGAATGTTTAAGTCTCCAGTCGGTTGCCCCTAGACTCCTTCTGATTCTGTGGCAGTTGGGAGGGATGAGAGGACGAAAGAGAAATGGAATTTAGGTCATTATCTCCACTTTTCTCCACAGTGAGTCAAGAACCTCCCCAGAGGTGCATCAATTAATACTTTTATCCAGCGGCAAGCAAAAAGCAGACACTGGATTCTGTGGACGCACTCCACTGTTGCTCCACCACCCGACAAGCGGGCACTGGCTGCCCACCTGAGAACAACAGAAGGAACACTGCCTTCCGGAAACTTCATCTGTGTCTTTAAAAATCCTAAAATATGCCAAAAAGTGGTGGTGGGGGGGACCCCACATAAACAAGATAAGCCTTCACTACAGAGTTTCCCTGGTGCCAGCATGTATCAATAGCTAGTCACAAAGCCACACATAGAGAAGGCTGGATCTTGCAGGGTGCCCTCTCTGCAACCAGCAGGGCTGATGGAGTTGAGCACCTCCCAGAACTGTGTCCTGGAAAGAGGAAATAACCTGTGCTGATTTTTCCCTTTCGGCTGAACTCAGAGAGTGTTTTGCTGACTGAACCCTTGGGCGCCTTGGTTGAAACAAACGCAAGGGGAAAGATGCATCTACCACAGCAAGAGGGTCCACTCAAGCTGCTTCTGGGACTGGGTTTAATAACATGGGCAAGCGGCTCACACAAAATGTTCACACTGTGATTCAATCTCAGAACATCTGTGCCAGCCTCGACCCCACTGAATTGGTGGGGAAGCAATCCCTCTATGCCTGACGCGTTTGCTTTTTTAATTAAACGAGCTGTAGGGAAATATAACATTTTCCTTCCGTAATTCATCCCCGTGGCTCCCCTTCTTTGTCATTTTAATTAAAGTCGGCCCCAGCCCTGGTTTAGATATTTGCCATTATTAGTATTAAATTAAAACAGGCCCCTCTTTGAAAGTGAAGAATGATGGTGCCGGGGAATATCTGAAAAGGGCAGAGCAGCCATGAAAAGCATAGTCTTCAGGCTTCATTAGTACAGATTTTAGCTCAATTTATTTCACTCCCACTGCCTTTGCTCATCAGATGTACGGAGAGGCAGGGAGCTGATCAAGCTGAAATCTCTGAATCCCCCTGAGCACTGAATGAATGAGGCATTCATTTGAAGGGCAACTTAAAGATTCTGCTGTCATTCTAGTCAGCAGTGAGATCTCTTCTGTTGGGCCCCCTCAGAAATGGGGGAGGGCACGATCGTGCAATGATCATCCCCATTTATTTATTTTTGGCCAGCCAGTCAACGTTTGCTAAATTTCAAAGTGCTGAAGAAAATGTTTGTGGAAAGTTTGATTTTTGCACCCCAAAAATGCATAGACAATGTTCAGGCTTTTCATCAGCTTTAATGGTCTGTGTTGCCAAAGCACTCATAGGCCCTGCCCACAACAGGGCCTCCATTGTGCTGCAAGACCTCAGTACCACGTCCCAGCCCCATGCAATGGAAATAGATGAAATGTGAGAGAAAGGAAGGATCCTTGTAAGGATGGGGAACCAAGGCAAACTGAGGGTAAGTAACTTGTCTAAGGTCGCACAGGGAGCCTGTGGCAAATCATAAGATCTAGATCTCCTGAGTTCCAGTCCAGTGCCTTAACCACAAGCCTTCCTTTCAGATTCAAAACACACCACTAGCCACAGATCAGTGCAAATGAAATATAACAAAAACAGAATAAAACTCTCCACCTTCCAGCTAGGGATCTGAGTGAGCTTCACAAACATTTATTCCAGGAAGTTAGCCTTGCATCATCTCATGAGAAAGGTAAATATAGTTATTTCTATTATGCACATAAGAAAACTGAGGCCAAAAGAGATTAAGTGCTCAGTGGGGAGAAATGGCTTGGAGCGCTGTAGGTGCAATTTTCTGGGCTTAACTGATTGCTTAACTGTCTGTCCAACAACTGATGGACTGCAGCTGTCGCTGACTGGTACGCACAGGACCTGAAATGACCACTCGGCCAACCTTCAAAGAGACGGGAAGATTTTATCGTGAAAAGCCACGGCTGCACATGGAGAATGAAGGCCAGGTTATGAGAAGAATGGAAGACGTGTTGTGATCAGCACAATCTATACATGGGTTGAAGGACCTATCGATCAAGGTGATCAAGGTGAACTGATTGTGCGCAGAATACAGAACCTGTGAGATTAGTTGTGGGTGTAAATACCATACCATTGCACACCTACATCAAATACTTCAATCTCTAATTGGCAGAACCAGCATCTACATTTAACTGCAGGTGCAGGTACAGAAACTGATTGTCAGAAGCACTGGGTGTTCAAGACCCTGAATGCAATTAATGGGGACAGTGGGTACAGCTGGTGTTGCCAGTTCTTGCTATTTTATTGTGATATTTGGTGTTTTTGTCAAAGCCTCAGCACCTGGAGTCAGATGATCACAACCTAAACAGTCATTTAAACAAACAAATACACTTGTAGCCCTCATGGTTGCAAAGAAAAAGTGGAAAATGTGACCTGAGGGTAACCTAAAGGTTCTGACACCCAAAGGGAAACAAGAACCCACCATGTATTTATTTATTTAATCTCCTGATTTTTAAGGCAACTGAGTGACTCATGAGTGTTGAGCACTTGGAGCAAGCAATACTGTGCTCAGCACCTCTGAGAAATCAAGATCTAGGGACTTGTCTAAAGTCACACCGCATGTCCGAGGTGCAATTCCGTGCCTTTGTATGGCTATCACTGGAGAATGTCAGTGTGGCAAGTTGTGAACAGGGAGCTTAAAATTAGTGAGCCTATGGAGCAGACTGCTGGAGCTTTGCTAAAACAACCAGCATGAAGCCTGCCCCTGTGTGTGCGCTCTTGTGTTTTCTTTCCATTAGACAGTACAAATGGCAGCCCTGTGCCTTAAACACAAAACTATCCTTCCTCCCTATAATAACCATCTGTAGTTGTTTAGCACCTTTCAGCCAGAAAGATCCCAAAGTGCTTGATAGCTACAGAGAATCACAGTCCCCCTCTGAGGTAGAAGGCAGCAGCCATTCTGCACCAGCAATGTTAGGCAACTTCTCCCCGTTAAGGAGAGGAAATGAAGAATGAATCTAATTAAAATACAGGGGGAATTTTAGGCAGGCAACGTGTAATTACCCAAGTAATAAAATGGTTCTAAACAAACACCAAATCCACTGATTTAAGTCTAAAGCACTGCAGGATTATCCACGCATGCGAATGTGAGAGAATTCCCTAATGACTGAGGCTAGCTTCTTTTGACATTGCAGAGGACATACAATGCTTAGTGGTTTATTTTTGCAAGGTAAAGGGCAGTAGACAACCCTGCCGCTATAGAATAAATCACCACCATTTCCAGCTGTGTGAGCAGAGACAACTGGAACAAGCAAGGGGTTCATTTTACAGTACCTCCCACGGCTGGCTTTGTGTTATGGAAAAATGTCCCCCCCCAAAATCCCCGGCAAGGTATTCCCAAAATCATAGTGGCGTCTCATCAGCTCACTTAAATGGCTAGGCCTCAATCATATAATGAGCTCTTCAAAGACAGAGCCCCTGAGCCTGCATAGGCTCTGATCCCTACAACTAAGTAACTACCCTGCTTGGATTAAACATGTGCATGGAAATGCAAGTTATGCAGGAAAAAGAATGCAAGGTACTCAGCCAGGACTTTGCCTTAGGTTTTTGTTTCTTGGTTTTATGATAAATGAGAGGAGGAGGAGACCACAAGTCAGTAAAAGGCTCCTCTGGCCTTATCCTTGGTCTCCCTCCCCTCCCCCTAACCTTTTATTTGGGTTCAGATGTCCTGACTCCCTTTAGAGCATATGGTCTCCTGCAGGGGGCCCATTCTTGCAGACCTTCTGGGAGCTACTTAATACAGGCGCACTCCAGAAGGACACCAGGAAGGGACCCTGCACCTCAAGGCTGAGTTCAAGTTTAAGCACTGGGATGCATTCAAAAAGAGGAGCAATACCAAAGCATTTCCTAGCCTCTGAGTCCCAAACACAGAGGTATAAAAGGCTTGCTGCTGCCATAGTTCCTGAAGCAAAATAATTAAAGCCTTGTTTCAGCCATTACTCAGCCTAAGCAGACAGAAAACCTACTCCCAGCCCCAACTCCTTTTCCTTCCTCATTGGCCAAGTCTTATATAGCCACCCTGTGATAATTAGCTGCCTGATGCCAATTAGGCTCCCTACCATTCCTATCAAACTACCTGCAGAGCCATTCGTTCCCATTAGCAGAGTGCAGAGGCCACTGGCTTTGGGGGGTGGGGGGAGAGAGAGAGAGAGAGAGAGAGAGAGAGAGAGATGACTTTTAACCCTTTCCCTGCTGGAACACTTATCCTATCCCATCTATTAACAACAATCTGGTTCTTGGGCTGTCCTCCTTAATCCCTTTCTGAGCTCTAGTACGGGCCTTCTGTTCCCAAGTGTGCTGCATGCTCAGTTGGTCTCTTCATTACACTGTTGTTAGATACATGGACATAACTTCCAGGTCTTGACCTGCTTTATAATCAACATCCTGCTGGCAAATCATGGATGTCAGAGCCTGTCCCTGATGGATGCGCATATTTTTGGTGTACGGTGTTTTATGGCTTCATTCTTTTGCTTTGTCTCAACCAGCCGGCTGTATGCTGTAATCAGTGGGGACATTGAAAAAAATGAAATACATGTATCAGAGGGGTAGCTGTGCTAGTCTGGATCTGTAAAAGCGGCAAAGAGTCCTGTGGCACCTTATAGACTAACAGATGTATTGGAGCATAAGCTTTCGTAGGTGAATACCCACTTCGTCAGATGCATGTAGCAGAAATTTCCAGAGGCAGGTATAAATATGCAAGCAAGAATCAGGCTAGAGATAATGACGTTAGTTCAATTAGGGAGGATGAGCCCCTCTTCTAGCAGTTGAGGTGTGAACACCAAGGGAGGAGAAAATGCCTTTGTAGTTGGCGAGCCAGTCACAGTCTTTATTTAATCCTGATGGTGTCAAATTTGCAAATGAACTGAAGCTCAGCAGTTTCTCTTTGAA
Organism: Dermochelys coriacea; assembly: GCF_009764565.3. Taxonomy (NCBI): domain Eukaryota; kingdom Metazoa; phylum Chordata; order Testudines; family Dermochelyidae; genus Dermochelys; species Dermochelys coriacea. The sequence continues at coordinate 18,681,651 of NC_050083.1, read as the reverse complement.
GTCTGGTCCTGAAATTTTTTGCTTCAGGACAGCTACTTTTAAATCTGCTAGTGTGTGTCCAGGGAGACTGAAGTGTTCTCCTACAGGTTTTTGTATATTGCCATTCCTAATATCTGATTTGTGTCCATTTATCCTTTTATGTAGGGACTGTCCAGTTTGGCCCACGTACATGGCAGAGGGGCATTGCTGGCACATGATGGCATATATCACATTGGTGGACGTGCAGGTGAATGAACCGGAGATGGTGTGGCTGATCTGGTTAGGTCCTGTGATGGTGTCGCTGGTGTAGATATGTGGGCAGAGCTGGCATCGAGGTTAGTTGCATGGATTGGTTCCTGAGTTAGAGTTACCATGTACTATGAAATACATGGACAAATTAGGTCACGTAGCCATCCTACAGCAGAGCAGTGGTCCAACTAGCCCAATCAGCTCTCTGATAGTGACTAGTACCAGACATTTCAGAGGAAGGAAAAAGAACCTGCACAATTATGGAATAATATGTCCACAGGGAAGTTTTCTTCTTACCTCAGGAAATTAGTGGTTGACTGTTGCCTTGAAGAAGGAAGTAGGAAGACTTAGATCCGGATCTCACTGCAGGAATATCAAGCCCACTCCCACCCCCCCCTTTCTCCCCTGACTGAAACTCCCACAATAAACAGAATCTGAATTAGGTAGTTGCAAACCAGACCACATGTTTCTTGCAGTGGGGGTGTTTTTCACTGACATCTGCATTGAAAGTTACAATGTAACCTACAAAACTAGCCTTCCTGGGATTTAATGGCACAGGAATATATTGTACACATCAGTACATTACTAGTGTGGTGAGTGCCATAGAAATGACTATGAATCGGATTCCCCCCAAGAACTACAGAATGTGGCAGATCAATCTCACTTTGCATGTCTCACCCACCTACTCTAAAAATGCTGACAAAGAAATAAAGTTTATCAGAATTTTTTGCTCTTTTATCAATTTCAACTCTCTCTCTGCCTTTTTTTTAAAATTATCATTAGGAACATTTCCAGCAGGGTATTTAAAGATAATAATAATACTTAGTTCTTTTCATCCAGAGATCTTAAAGCACTTGAGAAATTACATCACAGTAATCAGCAGCCCCAATTTCACTAGCCTTGGCGCATCATTCCCTTGAACCATTGTAAAAATAAGTTTTCACAGACTCTAAAATCAATGGAAATATGCCCATAATCAATATAGTTTATTGCAATGGAAACAGCTTTATGGGGGCCTGATGAAAACCCCACAAGTAAGCATTTCTCTACAGAAAGAAAAGGAGTACTTGTGGCACCTTAGAGACTAACAAATTTATTAGAGCATAAGCTTTTGTGAGCTACAGCTCACTTCATCGGATGCATGAAGTGAGCTGTAGCTCACGAAAGCTTATGCTCTAATAAATTTGTTAGTCTCTAAGGTGCCACAAGTACTCCTTTTCTTTTTGCGAATACAGACTAACACGGCTGCTACTCTGAAACCTGCCATTTCTCTACAGGATTTGCAACCCCACCCACTGCAGCTTTGTGTTAGTGGAGGAAAATCAGAACTTGAAACTGACTAGAAACTAAAATGTGTAATCGATGAATCTATGTGTATTGGCGAAGTGGAAGTAAATGCAATGAAAGAAAATGCAGAAAATAACATATTGATGAATTTAATATCCAAGGCATTTATTATAACAGAGGAATTGATTTTCTAAAAAAATATACTCTTTGATTTTTATCTTCCCAGGGCCCCTTCTATGTGCTTTCTTAAAATAATCGCACCTTCACAGTATCTTTCTAACAAGGATGGGAAAACACGAGTGGAAAAAGATGACAAACATAAATCACGAGTTCTTAGCGCATGATACTAGGAAAACTATTTAGGAAGAGATGGCTTTCAGGTTATCCACGGTAAGAGCTTTGCAGGTACAAACATGCAAATGTACAGCAACAAATGAAGATTAAAATTTAGACTCCTCTATTTAGGTCAAGTACATTTCCAGCGTGGGCTGTATGCTGACATGTCTTGCAGTACAACATCGCTATCCCATTAAAGACGCTGAATACGTAGCTTAGAGATAAAAGCATATGTTGTACGTGACAGCTGCCTGAGTCTGAGTATTCAGAGGGGACTGCTGACTCGAAAAACAAACACTTAATGGCAATGCTGAAAGTGTGAGGGATGGCATAGAGACAGGAAAAAGGGATTTACCCTTTCCTTAAAATAATAGCTAAATTATGAGAAGAATAGTCATTTTGGGGAATATTACAGGGGTGTTAGCCTAATCCTCTGACATGATCACTTCTCTACCTTCAATAATAAAAATAACAATAATAGTACCCAGCTTTTCTATAGCACTTTTCATCAGTGGATCTCAAAGTGCTTTAGAAATTAAGGAAGTATAATTATCCCCATTGTACAGATGGGGAAACTGAGGTGGAGAAAGGTGATATGACTTACCCAAGGTCTCTGGAAACAGATCCCAGGTCTTCTGAGTGCTCTACCCATGAGTCCATATTAATTTAGAGGATTCATAATACATAAATTAGAGTTGAAAATCCTCAGACACAAATTGATGGGGTCTCAAGTAACTACTACCTCCCGGGTAAAGGACCTGATCACCGTTATGGTCTGTCCAATGAACATGCCTTTTCAAGGCACAGCCAGATGTTCCCAGAATATGAGAAATCCCTCAAGACTGCAAAACTGGACAGAAAATGCCTTGGGGGAAGAGTAAGATGGAAATACCATGGGGACAACCTTGGGAGTTTGGCAGAGAAACATTTAAAGGGCAATTCCATGTGAGGAAAACAATGCGGCAAAAATGGCGGTGTGGGTCTTTGTGTTTATTGTTTCTCAATTATTTCCTTACCAAATCATGGAGCTGGAAGGGACTTTGAGAGGTCATCTAGTCCAGTCCTCTGCATGTGCTCAGTTAGCAATTCAAAGGGTGCTCCTGTTGTTTTTCTGCCGGTCCTGGATGCTGAACATGGGATCTCACAGTCAAGATGGGTTCCTTCCACCTTGCACATCATCACCCTTCATAAAAGTCCTGCCTTCCATGTTAGGCCTGTCACAGGCACCTGTGCAACTGCTCTGCCTTCAAAGGGATTGCACAGGCATAAGTCTCTGGAGCGCTTTTAGCTGTTTGATTTCTGGAACACCTTTTGGTTAACAAGAATCCATAACTTGTCCTCTGCTGTTTAATTTGCATATAATTATCTAGCCTGTTGTTTAACTAAGGAGCAACTCTATCTGTGTTGATTCTGTACAGCCAAATAAATAAGAGACATCACAGAACCCACCAGAGAATACCTTGCCAAAGTGTTCTGACAAGAACAGAGAGAAGCTGGGAGACAGGGACATAGATGAGATCAGTGTGTGCTTGAGAGGGGCAGGTGTAGATCCAGGACTTTTAAAAGACTATTGTCTCATCATGAAAGGAGATGGAAGCAAATAGACAGGGGCAGCTTTGGAGCAGTTGCCGTTGGAAGAATCTAGGTCTCTGGGACTACAAACTTCTTCGGGCTTGATCCTGAACAGAGCTGTGTGTGCAAGTGCATGATAAAAAGAGAGCGGCAGGATGGGGAATGTAAGGGTGCCCAATGCCAAGAAGGGTGAGTGTGTAATGAACTAGACCCACGATTCCTCAGAGAGGCCCACTCTCCCTTCACAGCCTTTCCATCCCATTCTCCTGTGAGGCCCATGGGATGACTTAGATTTAATATACTTCAGTGAGCAGGCCGAAGTGTAGTACAGTAACCTCGTACTCCTGGTTGCACATCGCACAAGGACTGGTAGGATCATGGCTTCGGTATATCCTTGGTTCTAGTCTATTTGATATTGGTGAACTTGATGTGCCACAGCAGAGAGACAGAGGTAGGCTACTTCAAGTGACCAGGAACAGTTCAGATGAGCCCTAACCTTGTTAATACAAAAGGAGAGGTGCTTGAAAGCAGGCACAGATGATCCAGTAGATAGGACATTAGCCTAAGACTTGGAACTGGATGCAAACTTCTGCTCTGCCACAACCTTTGTGTGTGACCTTGGACTTCCTTGAAGAGCTCATTGTCAACTGCCCTCACCTGTCTCTAGACCTTTTAACTGTTTTGTGTCTTTTTGATCTGTTAGTTCCCAGCCTGTCTGAGTTTGGCCAGACCTTGGAATTAACATTTTTACTGCTATTAGCACAGGTATTTTTCCCTAATCTCCTGACTTATTCCCAGGGAAGTGTTTTTGGAACCATTGTGGAGGCTTAGACTCTCCTGAGGCAACAATTGTTCCCTTTGCTGTCTGTCCAGAGCAAGATGCTTGACTCTGTCATAAATTGTCACCATAACAGCAGCATCCTTTTCAATCAGTCCGTGGTAAGTCATTCTTTGTCCTGCACGCCTTCTCCTCCCTCCAGGTGGAGGCTGATCTAAGATATACTGTTTAAGACATACCAGTCTAAGGCATATATTGTGTTACTTTCCTGATACATACACTGTGTTACTTTGTGCATTGTGCATTTCCTGCTATGTGCATTGTGTTACTTTGTGCACTGTGTTACTTTCCCTCCACGTGCATACAGTAAACCTTCCAAGATAGTGTACACTAAACATTTCCAATGACCCAGTTACATATAGTATTTATAAATTAATACAGCCCTCATGCCCTCCACAGGAAAAGAAAGAACCGATATACCAGTAGACATGTACAACAAACAAGAATATGCAGATCAGGAGAAATTTCAGGCCTTTATAATTCATCATACACTATAGATCCTTGTTTGTTGTATATAATAGTCATTTCTAATTAAGTTAGAATTGAAGTCAGTGAAGTTACACATTAAATCATGTTCACTGAATAGGTTTAAACTATTAAACATCACACAGTTGTGCGATACGAGGAAACTATACTGACTACATCACCTAGTGTACTTTATTTATAGGCCTAATATTTTGGATGTATAAGAGAAACACAGGAAATATAGCTAGCCGCATGAGGCTGTACATGAGGTCTACTGGAGTCAACTCATTGGCAGCACTGTGTAGTCAGTTGCACAGCTTTAATGGGTAGGGGAATCTTATACGAGAAAATAATAGTTTATCAATGTGCAGTTTGTAAACTGCACTTTATTATTTATCAAACCAAATCTGGTGGCTCTGAGTGTGCTTGGACATAGCAAATTACTTAGTATATTTCCTCAGAAAAGGAATTCTCATAAGCAACACCTTCATATGTTCTTTACTCCCCACATTCCCTCCCCCAATTTAAATTACAATGTGATTACAATTACAATTACATTGTACAGTTTCTGATATTTTTGCCTTGTAAATGGAGCTGCCATAAATTTCTTCTTGTAAGTAAAATCTTTGGACAACTATTAAAAGGAAGGTGCAATATTTTCAGAGGCATTACTGATTAAAGGGCTATATTAGAGGGCTTGAATTTAGCTGTTGCAGAGACGCACACACTGTCTCTCTTCCTCTTTCTCTCTCTCTCTTCTTAGCCTCTTGACAAGTCTATGCAATTATTTCTCAACCTCTTTCTCCCAAGATTGTGGATATTTGCATTGGGCTTCAATGTGTTAACGAGAATTACAGATTGGGAATTTTCTCTCAGAGTTCGCAAACTCTGCCACCAGTTTCACACTGAGCTAAACTTTCCTTCCTGGTAATGGTAATAGGCTGCATCAGTGAAACTGAGATGAGAATTTAAACAAAAATTAGAATGACCAAAGTTGCTCTTCAAGTCTTGCTCCTGCACCATTTAATTTACTAGTAGCTTTGCTATTAACTTCAATGGGCCTAGGATCATGCAGTCAAGGTCTGATGCAGCATTCCCTGAAAACAATGAGAGCTGGACTTGGCTTCTATTTGTTATTGCTCTTAATTAGGGGCTATATCATACCCTGAGTTTTTAAGCAGAAGGCCCTATTGGTCTCAGTAGAAATGTCTGCATAAAAACTGATAACACGATATGACTTTAGAGCTGAATAGGAAACTCAGTTCTATGTAGCAATGGTCACAAGTGGCAAAGGTTGAATCAGCATTCAAACTTTGAATTGATTTCAATAGGAGCAACATTCTTGAATTAAAGATATTATGTAGTCCTAACGTTATTTATTTACCCTTTTGTAGCTGTTCACCATGGTAAAATAGTGCAGAGCACAATTTTCTGTAACAAACATTTTCCTCAGGAACCCTTAAAGGACTTTAAATCCTTTTTTAGCTTCATAAAGCACTTTGCTAGTGATTCACTTTCCCACTGCTAAATCAACTCAAATCGTTTTGCACTGGCCTCTTCTTGTAACTTTCCCACATTAAGACTGGGGGTGGGGGGGAACAGAGTGCTGACATTTGCAAAATACCTCTCAGACAGCATTAGATGGTGTTAATTAAAATAACATAAATATTAAGTCCTTTTGTATCCTTGAAGTGTCCTGTCCAATACTGTGTGAGCAAATGGTTCTTAATTTGGTTTTGGTCAAGGGTTTAGGGACATCTGTAGAGAGAAGCTGGATGTGAGTAGGTTTGGGCAATCCAGGCAGAGATGCAATCCTGTTTGTTAGGAGCCAGAACAAAGTGAGGCTGCTTTTGTAGGATTTCATTATTGATCCATGTTCATTATGGCATTTCTGGCCTGATTCTCAAGGTTTTGACTGTGTTCTAATGTAGTGATGGCTGAGCTTTGGCTTTCCTCTGCAGACACAGGATGGAATAGTGTCTGTTGTGGTGAGAAGAAATTTGCTTTCAAAACTGTAGTGTTGGTCAAAAAAAGACAGTGAACCTACCTTTAATCTAAATTAATTAACAAAAGTAAAATAGTGGCATGCAGCTGAAAGGAGCCAAACATCTTTTTAGTTTGAGGAGTGGGGAGATAGGAAACTTGTTAGCAAAATGCCTCTGAAACTTTGGGCATCACAATACATATCAAAACCCTTGATAAACACACTTGCAAAGAAATTCTCTTCTAAAAACGGTTTGCGAAAGGCTTTTGTGTTGCTAGATGTCAGATGCTCTTCGCCCTTGGAAACATAATTCTCTGGAATTTGGCAGTGGGTTGGGATTAACAGTAGTGCCAGTCATGAGGGTGTAAGGACTTGCATTTTTATGTTTCAACATATGAGTTTTCCAGAGAAAGAGAAACTTCCTAAAAGTCTAATATACAAACCCCCACAATCTTATGCTTTCTAGTACTGACCTCTTGAGCAAATATGCTACTAAAACATTGAATTCCACTTCTCACTGCTTTGATCTGAGAAGCTTTCAGGGATTTTAATCTGCATCTCAAAACTGTAGGGAATGAACTGCTTCACAAAGCAGCTTCAACCTTTTTTCTTAGAGTTCTCTATCTTATATGAGAAGTTGAAGTGGTATATAGGAGACAAATGTTGAACTTTCTAGATGCTTGTTTTTAATGGGGCTTTTGTGGTTCTTGATATTGTAGTTTTTGAAAGTTTCTGTTATGTAATGCATTCATGCATTCTGAGCCCCCATGTTAGGTTGCATTGTTCTGCTTGGGAGCCTGTTTGTGACTGCTGGTTTGCTGGGATTAGCTTTTTTGTTGTCTCTTTTTATATTTGTGTAAAGGTATAGTAAGAAGTGAAGTGAATTGAGTAAAAGGACAAGGCCTTGGTATCAGAGAGAGATACAGTAGTAGATACTCTGGTGATGGAAGGCTTCTGACACTCGGGGCGCCAGGGCTCTGGGCAGGGGTCTCTGGGCTTCTGCCCCACAGGAGCACCGGGGCTCAGGGCTTTAGACCTGGGGGATCATTGGGACTCAGGGGTTTAGCTACAGGGGGAGCGCTGGGGCTGAAACAGGCACTCCCGTATAGCTAAAGCCCCAGCACCCCATGAGTAGCTGAAGCTGCGAGTGGAGCTGCAGGGCTGAAGCCCTGAGCCCCAGCACCCCACATGAGGCTAAAACCGGAAGTGGAGCTGCAGGGCTGAAGCCCTGAGCCCCCACCTGGAGCCCTGACCATCCCTCCACCCTGCAGCTGCAGTTCCAACCCCTGTGACTCAAGCCCCGCGCCCCAAGGCAGTGCAGTATTTGCTTTTTGTTTGGATTTTTTTAGTCTGCGCTGCTGCCTGATTGACTTCCAGTTCCACAGGTTGTCCAGTTGACCAGCAAGTCCGTAACTCTGATGCTCATACCTTTTGAGGGTCTACTGGATAGCAGTAAAGAGGAAAATTATGATTAAGTGGAATTGTTTAAAAATGTCATTTATGCATTTGAAACTAAAGACTAATAAAATTTGCTACTTTTTCTTGGGGGGGAAAACCTTTACATGATGAATATCTGACAAATTCACATAAGATACTGGAAATTAAAGCTGACTGCAGTTGAAGTGTGGTATTTACTTCAGATTTCTAACATGGTCTTGCTGGCTAGTGTATTTAAAAAAGGGGGGGGGGGGGATCTTGCTGTTAATACAAAGGTCCCTACAAGCTATAGGGAAACTGCATTAATATTTGCCAGCAAGAATGGTCTAAACATGGTTCTTGACTGACAGTTTGAACTGTAGTCATACCAGGCATTAACATTCAGTGGAAAACTATTTTCAGCATCAATGAGATGATTTATAAACATCTCTGAACTATGTTGCCTCTACACTGGAACATGGTAGTAAGAATGCTGTTTAACAAGCTGATGCTGGTACCTGAGGTTGCATCTACACAGGCAGTTTTGGGGGAAACCTCCTATCACCAGTACATCTCCATTGGTTGTAACAATGGTGGGAGTACTAATGCAAATTGTGGTAAAAATGTTGTAGGCTGATCTACACTAATGCTCCCACTCGTGGGAGGTTTCATGAAAAATGCCATTGTGGATAAGGCCTGGAATGTTACTAAGAACACAACTGCAATATTACAGAGATGGTCAGTGAATAGTGTTGTGAATTAGTACTCATCAAAACATACACATAGCTAATCAGCTCTGTAAGCCCCCCTGCAAATATTATAAAGATCAACACTCTTTAAAACTAATGGAACTTAGGGAATTTACATAAATTAAGTTGTCATGGAATAAGAGAGAAGATCCTTTCATGGATTGAGAACTGGTTAAAAGATGGGGAACAAAGGTAGGAATAAATGGTAAATTTTCAGAATGGAGAGGGGTAACTAGTGGTGTTCCCCAAGGGTCAGTCCTAGGACCAATCCTATTCAACTTATTCATAAATGATCTGGAGAAAGGGGTAAACAGTGAGGTGGCAAAATTTGTAGATGGTATTAAACTGCTCAAGATAGTTAAGACCAAAGCAGACTGTGAAGAACTTCAAAAAGATCTCACAAAACTAAGTGATTGGCAAATGAAATTTAATGTGGATAAATGTAAAGTAATGCACCTGGGGAAAAAATAACCCCAACTATACATAAGATATGATGGGGGCTAATTTAGCTACAACTAATCAGGAGAAAGATCTTGGAGTCATCGTGGATAGTTCTCTGAACACGTCCACGCAGTGTGCAGCGGCAGTCAAAAAAGCAAATGGGATGTTAGGACTCGTTAAAAAAGGGATAGAGAATAAGATGGAGAAAATCTTATTGCCCTTATATAAATCCATGATACGCCTACCTTTTGAATGCTGCACACAGATGTGGTCCCATCATCTCAAAAAAGATATACTGGCATTAGAAAAGATTCAGAAAAGGGCATCTAAAATGATTAGGGGTTTGGAATAGGTCCCACATGAGGAGAGATTAAAGAGGCTAGGACTTTTCAGCTTGGAAAAGAGAAGACTAAGGGGGGATATGATAGAGGTCTATAAAATCATGAGTGGTGTGGAGAAAGTGAATAAGGAAAAGTTATTTACTTGTTCCCATAATATAAGAACTGATTCTGATTGTGGTAAGTAATTGATCTTTAAATATTCAGGGTAAATAGGACTAATCCCCTGAGATGGGATATTAGATGGATGGGATCTGAGTTACCCAGGAAAGAATTTTCTGTAGTATCTGGCTGGTGAATCTTGCCCATATGCTCAGGGTTTAGCTGATCGCCATATTTGGGGTCAGGAAGGAATTTTCCTCCAGGGCAGGTTGGAGAGGCCCTGGAGGTTTTTCGCCTTCCTCTGTAGCATGGGGCATGGTTGACTTGAGGGAGGCTTCTCTGCTCCTTGAAGTCTTTAAACCCCGATTTGAGGACTTCAATAGCTCAGACATAGGTGAGGTTTTTTGTAGGAGTGGGTGGGTGAGATTCTGTGGCCTGCGCTGTGCAGGAGGTCGGACTAGATGATCAGAATGGTCCCTTCTGACCTTAGTATCTATGAATCTATGAACTTGCTGAGAAATGAACTAAAAAAACCCAATCACTATTTTTACACAATTAAACTCAGTTGCTCTTGTTCTGAGCATTTCACTTTGGTTTGTGGGACAGCTACAGCCCAGGTACAACATGACTCACTACCAGATTTCAACCTCTTTAGACTAATACCGTAATCATTAACTAGGATGATATTCAGAATGATCATTGCTAGCACAAAGCATCGTTGGGACTGGACTCTGAACCCAATCCTTTAAATACGCTAGTGCTTTTTCATACAGCCCATATTTATAGAATCATAGGACTGGAAGGGACCTTGAGGTCATTTAGTCAAATCCCCTGCACTCATGGCAGGACTAAGTATTATTTATTCTAGACCATTTCTGACAGGTGTTTGTCCAACCTGCTCTTAAAAATCTCCAATGATGGAGATTCCACAACCTTCCAAGGCAATTTATTCCAATGCTTAACCACCCTGACAGTTAGGAAGTTTTTCCTAATGTCCAACCTAAACCTCCCTTGCTGCAATTTAAGCCCATTGCTTCTTGTCCTATCCCTCAGAGGTAAATAAGAACAATTCTTCTTCCTCCCCCTTGTAACAACCTTTTACACACTTGAAAACTGTTATCATGTCCCCTCTCTGTCTTCTCTTCTCCAGACTAAACAAACTCAATTTTTTTCAATCGTCCCTCATAGGTCATGTTTTCTAGACCTTTAATAATTTTTGGTTTCAGAGTAGCAGCCGTGTTAGTCTGTATTCGCAAAAAGAAAAGGAGTACCGGTGGCACCTTAGAGACTAACAAATTTATTAGAGCATAAGCTTTCGTGAGCTACAGCTCACTTCATCGGATGCATTTGGTGGAAAAAACAGAGGAGAGATTTATATACACACACACAGAGAACATGAAACAATGGGTTTATCATACACACTGTAAGGAGAGTGATCACTTAAGATAAGCCATCACCAGCAGAAGGGGGGGGAAAGGAGGAAAACCTTTCATGGTGACAAGCAAGGTAGGCTAATTCCAGCAGTTAACAAGAATATCAGAGGAACAGTGGGGGGTGGGGTGGGAGGGAGAAATACCATCAGACGTCAAGAATTATAACATTCAAAAACCAGTTGGAGAACACTTCAATCTCTCTGGTCACTCGATCACAGATCTTAGAGTGGCTATACTTCAACAAAAAAGCTTCAAAACCAGACTCCAACGAGAGACTGCTGAATTGGAATTAATTTGCAAACTGGATACAATTAACTTAGGCTTGAATAGAGACTGGGAATGGATGAGTCATTACACAAAGTAAAACTATTTCCCCATGGTATTTCTCCCTCCCACCCCACCCCCCACTGTTCTTCTGATATTCTTGTTAACTGCTGGAATTAGCCTACCTGCTTGTCACCATGAAAGGTTTTCCTCCTTCCCCCCCCTGCTGCTGGTGATGGCTTATCTTAAGTGATCACTCTCCTTACAGTGTGTATGATAAACCCATTGTTTCATGTTCTCTGTGTGTGTGTGTATATAAATCTCTCCTCTGTTTTTTCCACCAAATGCATCCGATGAAGTGAGCTGTAGCTCACGAAAGCTTATGCTCTAATAAATTTGTTAGTCTCTAAGGTGCCACAAGTACTCCTTTTCTTTTTGCGAATACAGACTAACACGGCTGCTACTCTGAAAGCTTCCTGCTCTGTCCCATCAATATATTTCAGCCTGCCCGGGAGGAAAGGACAGTACATCTAGAGGAAGGGACAGTTTATAATAAATCATAATGGCCCATTTGGTCTTCAGTCCTTTGTTGAGATAGTCACATAGGTAGCAAATTAGATTTAGTGCCATTTGTGGTCGTGGCTTTTGCCATGTGGTAAGCTAGCCACTAGGAACTGGACTGAGAACCAGCAAATCCATTTCACCCACTCTATAGAAGAATCTTCAAACATGTATGGCTTTTGGTTACTCACTACCCACTTGTGCTGTATCCGAACCAGTGTCGTACAGGTGGGAGACGGCATTCCCAGTCTTTCTTGTCCCTCGAGTTGAACATTATTGGATTTTGAAAATTTGATAAAATTTCACACATTCAAAAAAGAAAAGCAAGCGGGAAAATTTCCCCTTGTGCTTTTGACCAACTGTGGAGCTGGTTGAAATGTTTCTAATTTAAAAAAAAAAAAGGGGGAAAATTTGAATTTTTTTTCTCTCTGAAATTCCTACCTTTCTTTCTTTCCACTTCTAATGTACAATGGTAGCTGGCATGTAGTAGATCCACACTGGCTATAAATGGACAGGGAAGAACATCTTACTGTTCCAGTGCCTATGGGAGAGAATGTGTGTCCCCCTGTAGGAATCCCGGTGCTTTACGTTGCATCCTTCTGGTATTAACAATGAAGAACATGCAATGATGATTGTCAAGGAAGATAACTACTGTATATGTGGGCCATGGGACTCAGTGAGAAATTCTCTCTCTCTCTCTCACACACACACACAGAGATGTAGTGGAGAAATACGCTGCCTGCTGTCTGAAATGTTGCAGGAACTGGTAGAAATAAATGTCACTCTCTAACCAGTGTAGCATTCATGAATTCTACTGTCAGCTACTGTGCTGTTCTCCAGCAACAACCGGTGTCACCGTATGGAGCCTTTCCCGAGTAAGGCAGACCCAAATAATTAAGAAGCACTGCCAGAAAAGATTTGAATAAAGGCAGCTGAGCGAACAGGCCTTTACAAGAGAAGCTTCTTTTATGCCGACAAACTCCCTGGGAAACTGGGTGGGCCACACACTTGCACTTTGGCTTTAGCTTTTTTAAATAATGCATCACCAGAAAAAAAAAGAAGAGGGGGAGAGATGCATTCCTAGCCCAACAGTGCTGTTCATGTTGCTGTCCTGGAGACAACCTTGAGTCACCACTCCCTGGAATGTAGCACTTCAGGAGTGCTCTGGCCAGGGAAATAAAAGGGGAAACCAGCAGATGCAGAAAGAGGTGTATTGGCAGAGGTGAAGAGATAACCAGGACTGAAATCACATAGGATACACCAGCTAAAGACTGAGGAGTACTCTGAGCTGTAGCTCACGAAAGCTTATGCTCTAATAAATTTGTTAGTCTCTAAGGTGCCACAAGTACTCCTTTTCTTTTTGCGAATACAGACTAACACGGCTGCTACTCTGAAATCTGTCTATCCAGGTACTCATATGCCCCCTCCCCTCAATCACCATAATATCTCTCAATGCATCAGAGACATGAACAAATTTACCTCCATGAATTAAAGAAAGTATAATCATCACCACTTCAGAGTCAGGAAAACTGAGATACAGAAACATTAAGTGATTTGTCAAGGGCCACACAGGAAGTCTGTGGTAGGGCCAAGAATTGACCCTAGATCTCCTAATGCCTTAACCACAAAGCCATCCATCCACATATGGTGGAGCTATGTGGGTATTAGGATCAGAATGTTATGGGGCAGCTCAAGGTTGGTGGGCATTGGCAGAGCTGCACAATGAGAACACAAAACACAAATACAAACTGATCCTTTTCACAAAAGCCTGCATTTATCCTTGCCACCAGGCATGTTCCTGAGCAATAAATTCATCCATAATTTCTGTTTAAGGAAGAATCAAAGACATCAAAGTGGAATAGAAATTGTTTACCTAAAGCGATACCATTTGACTATTTTAAAGATAAATTCAAATGCTCTCACTCTGACTCCAAAAAGGCTTTGCTCTGTGTATGTGGTCATATTTTTAACTGCAATTCTAGTCCATGTGTTTGAGTAACTGGAGCAAAGAGGATAGGATAGGGATATTTTTATCCTTCAGAGAACTACTTTTTATACTCCATATTCAGGCCAAGGTCCATGCACAACATTGTTTTCTCATCCAAAATTCATAAAGATGAAGATTCAGCATGAGCATTTGGTGAGCGGAGATGGAAGCTTCTGCATCCTAAAGTGGTTGCTGTTAAAAAATCAACATGTACCCACATTGGTATCTTAGTGATTTGCATTGAGGTATCTCTAAAAACAGCATCTAATTTTGCATTTGTGGGCACAAATGTCAGTAATGTCAAATGTCAGGAAGATCTAGATGTGTAATTTCCTGAGAGTATAAATCAGTTAATCAGCTTTGCTAGATAAAACAAAACTCCTCTTGTGAGGTTTTCAATATTATGAGCCCATAGCAAAAAATATCCATATCATGATTGATAGATAGATAGTATCTATCTATAATAGTATAGAGCCGTTTGCTGACTTCAGAAAACACTTTGTCGAAAGGAAACCTCCTTTCTCCTTCTTAACAAACCACTAAATATGATGGGATGCAAAAATAAATGATGAATGAAAGGCCATAATTAAATAGAAACCGAGAGGGAGTCAGGGCATTTTATTTTAATTCAGTCCTCCGACAGTACTTCATAAGCCCAAGGCCAATGTCTAACTCACAATTTGTAATGCAAATGAACTGCTACATTCTCAACTTCAGCTCCCAACAAAGAGATGGAGAGTGGAAAGCTTCAGATCAAAGCCTCTAAGCGGACAAATGAAATTATCTGCTTTGCAGAGAAGTGCTACAGCAAGCTATCTGCCTGAGCTTCAAACACTAGTAAACCAGGCTTCACAACATGTGAGCTACCTCCTCCTTGCCCCGTCTTCAGTCTTTATGGACTGTGGTGTGATGGCTTCTGGCACAGAGTTTTCTGGCGCAGGAAGGTGATATGAGCAGGAGGGGAATTCAAGCACTTGGGAGAAGATGCTCACACCGAATTATGAGGAGCATGATGGTATAAAACCTGTGCTTGAGTCCTGCCAGAACACTCCAAGATGCCACTTTGGCAATCTTTTTGGGAGCCGTTCCTTCATCTTACGGCACTTCTGGTACGTGCGTTCTGGCACTTCTCAAGCATGGCACTCACCTGCTGTGCAAAACCAGACAACATGGTCTAAAATCTGGAAAGATGGAGGGAAAGAGGAGAGAAGCAGTAGGAAAAGCAGGCTTTTCAATCTGATGTTTGCATTTAAAAATAAATACTTCTGTGTACTAAGGGCCTGATCTAAAGCCCACTGAAGTCAATATAAAGATTCCCATTGATTTCAGTTGGCATTTGGATTATGCACTGGATGCACAAGCTAACATCTGAGTGGAATTCTGTATCTGGAAAGTGGATGGGGGAAAGCACATTAGTTACTTTAAAACACTTTTCAGAGTAGCAGCCGTGTTAGTCTGTATTCACAAGTTTTTCTCCAGTCACTCGATTACAGACCTGAGGGTGGCTATCCTTCAACAAAAAAAAATTCAAAAACAGACTCCAAGGAGAGACTGCTGAATTGGAATTAATTTGCAAACTGGATACAATTAACTTAGACTTGAATAGAGACTGGGAATGTATGAGTCATTACACAAAGTAAAACTATTTCCCCATGGTATTTCTCCCCCCAGCCCCACCCCCCACTGTTCCTCAGATGTTCTTAAAAAGAAAAGGAGTACTTGTGGCACCTTAGAGACTAACAAATTTATTAGAGCATAAGCTTTCGTGAGCTACAGCTCACTGCATCCGATGAAGTGAGCTGTAGCTCACGAAAGCTTATGCTCTAATAAATTTGTTAGTCTCTAAGGTGCCACAAGTACTCCTTTTCTTTTTGCGAACACAGACTAACACGGCTGCTACTGTGAAACCTCAGATGTTCTTGTTAACTGCTGGAAATAGCCTACCTTGCTTGTCACCATGAAAGGTTTTCCTCCTTTCCCCCCCTGCTGCTGGTGATGGCTTATCTTAAGTGATCACTCTCCTTACAGTGTGTATGATAAAACCCATTGTTTCATGTTCTCTGTGTGTGTATATAAATCTCCCCTCTGTATTTTCCACCAAATGCATCCGATGAAATGAGCTGTAGCTCACGAAAGCTTATGCTCAAATAAATTTGTTCGTCTCTAAGGTGCCACAAGTACTTCTTTTCTTTTTTAAAACACTTAGGAGCCTAAATCCCATTGACTTTTCATGGCACTTGCACATCTAAATTACTTAGCTGCTTTTTAAATCGCACCATAAATAAACTGTCTGTATAATCATCAGGGGCTAAAATAGAAACAAAGCCAGTTTTTTACAGCTGAGTGGGTTAAGGCACAGAGACAGAGAGAGAGAGTGCACATGTGCACAGGTGCTATTATGTTGAAGACCTGCCACTGCAAATATGCAAGCGACCTATTAAAATATCAGCAAAGTAGGCTTGCAAACTTGGTGTATCTCACAAATCTTTATTTCATTTTATATCTATATCCCTGTACATAACAGTAAAAGGAAAGAAAATATGCTCCCCGAGTGGGGTTTCTCCTCCCCAAGTTTTTCCAACTCTAATAAAAAGGGCTAAGAGCTACATCCAAAGATTTACTGCATTTAAGGCTGACATGAGAATCCGGAGAGGTAGCCCTTAAGCATTCATTTATATTCAGTGGAAGACATTAGCAAGGAGAGCAAACGCAAGCTCAAAGCTGAAGCTCCTGATTTTGCAGTAGAAGACTTAAAACAGCTACAGGCACAATGTCTTCAGAGGAAGTTTGAACTCATTCACAAGCATTTTAATAAGTCCCACTTTTGGGGTTATATAAGGATTTTTGTGTTCAGAGAAGAGATGCTTGGAGCTGAGACATCTTGTCCAAAGTTGAAATTGGAAGAGGATAACTTCACAGGAGACAGACGATGACCACCAGAGTCTGCTAGATTGGATTGTGGAGTCATCCGGTTAGGTAGGGTCCCCATTTACAATGCCTCCATTATTCCTAGAACTACTTCCAAAAAAGGAAAAATAAGCAGAAATGGTGGTTTTGCAGGCCACTGTTCTCTAAAGCAAAAGGATGGATACAAGTGACAGTCAAAGTAACTCTGTAAGGAAAGAAATAGCAGCAGCAGTGTAAACACCCAGAGATATATGCAGTGTGTGGGCTCCTTCTATCAATCCAGGCAGGCAGCTACTTGTAAGTCTGTGACAGTGTCAGAAGAAGGGGAAACTTTAACAAATAGTTAACACCAGTTCTGTTGCATGTTCTCATGAGACTGTCACAGTGTTTCCAATCCAAGGCACTCTGAGACTGGCTTAAAAATCTTTGTTAAAAGATTACTTTAGGGGTTCTTTTTAAGAACATAAGAATGACTATACTGGGGCAGACCAAAGGTCCATCTAGCCCAGTATCCTGTCTTCCGACAGTGGCCAACGCCAGGTGCCCCAGAAGGAATGAACACAACAGGTAATCATCAAGTGATTCATCCCGTTGCCCATACCCAGCTTCTGGCAAACAGAGGCTAGGGACACCATTCCTGCCCATCCTGGCTAATAGCCATTGATGGACCTATCCTCCATGGATTTATCTAGTTCTTTTTTGAACCCTGTTATAGTCTTGGCCTTCACAACATCCTCTGGCAAAGAGTTCCACAGGTTGACTATGCATTGTGAGAAGAAATACTTCCTTTTGTTTTAAACCTGCTGCCTATTAATTTCATTTGGTGACCCCTAGTTCTTGTATTATGAGAAGGAGTAAAGAATACTTCCTTATTTACTTTCTCCTCATTTATTTTTTATTTGCTTTCTGATTCTTGAGCTTCTAGCATGTACTTGGACCACATTCTAAATCTCTCCTCTACAATTATAAGGCCTAGAAACTGACGTTTTATTTTAAATGAAATCCTCAGGAGAATCTTATTTGTTCACATGACTCCAGGAGCTGGGGCTTTAAGAAATATACCAAATTCACAAGACTCATGATATAATCATTAGAGCTGGAAACACCGTTGTCAAGCATATAATGTAAATGATGGATTCTCTGTAACTTGAAGTCTTCAAATCATTATTTGAGGACTTCACTAACATGGTCGGAGGTTATGGATCTATTAAAGGGGTGGGTGGGTGAGTCAAATTTTGTAATCTGCAATGTACAAGAAATCAGACTAGATGAGCATGATGGTCCTTTTTGGCCTTAAAAATCTATGAGTCTGTGAGCCTATTTATTAGATACAAGGAGCCAAGTTGACCATTGGTGTAAGCTGACACAGCTGAATTGAACTTGGAGGAGTCTATGTCAGAAGTGAATTCATCTCTATAGGCTCAAATAAACTTTCAAAGTTTGTGAATGATACCTTTTTAAAAATCATTCTGCGCCAAGAAGCTTACAAGCACTGGACTTGAATCCTGCAGAGACCGGCACATTTTGCTTAACTTCACAGTGCCATTAATTTTAAAGGGACTATGATAGCCGTGTGTATAAAACCTTTGCAGGGTTTGTGTCTAACTCAGACCAGCATGATATAGTTTCAAACACAGAAAGGGTGGATGTCATATATGCCACATTGTGGAGCAATCCTGTATTTCCTCTTTAAATGCCTTTGCATAGCAGGGTGAATTGTATGGTCTTTTCAATAGTGGCATTTACGTGGCTGCAGGAGGAACTAGGAGATTAGCACTGTCAGGAGCACAGCTCATCGAGAGGTTTCAGAGTAGCAGCTGTGTTAGTCTGTATTCGCAAAAAGAAAAGGAGTACTTGTGGCACCTTAGAGACGAACAAATTTATTTGAGCATAAGCTTTCGTGAGCTACAGCTCACTCCATCGGATGCATTCAGTGGAAAATACAGTGGGGAGATTTATATACACAGAGAACATGAAACAATGGGTGTTACCATACACACTGTAAGGAGAGTGATCACTTAAGATGAGCTATTACCAGCTGGAGAGCGGGGGTGGGGGGGGGAGAAAACCTTTTGTGGTGACCCCTGGAACCCCGACCTGGGGTATTCTATCTGCTACCCAAGATCCATAAACCTGGAAATCCTGGATGCCCCATCATCTCAGGCATTGGCACCCTGACAGCAGGATTGTCTGGCTATGTAGACTCCCTCCTCAGGCCCTACGCTACCAGCACTCCCAGCTATCTTCGAGACACCACTGACTTCCTGAGGAAACTACAATCCATCGGTGAACTTCCTGAAAACACCATCCTGGCCATTATGGATGTAGAAGCCTCTACACCAACATTCCACACAAAGATGGACTACAAGCCGTCAGGAACAGTATCCCCGATACTGTCACGGCTAACCTGGTGGCTGAACTTTGTGACTTTGTCCTCACCCATAACTATTTCACATTTGGGGACAATATATACCTTCAAATCAGCGGCACTGCGATGGGTATCCGCATGGCCCCACAGTATGCCAACCTTTTTATGGCTGACTTAGAACAATGCTTCCTCAGCTCTCATCCCCTAATGCCCCTACTCTACTTGCACTACATTGATGACATCTTCACCATCTGGACCCATGGAAAAGAAGCCCTTGAGGAATTCCACCATGATTTCAACAATTTCCATCCCACCATCAACATCAGCCTGGACCAGTCCACACAACAGATCCACTTCCTGGACACTACGGTGCTAATAAGCATTGGTCACATAAACACCACCCTATACCGGAAACCTACTGACCGCTATTCCTACCTACATGCCTCTAGCTTTCACCCAGATCACACCACATGATCCATTGTCTACAGCCAAGCTCTACGATACAACCGCATTTGCTTCAACCCCTCAGACAGAGACAAACACCTACAAGATCTGTATCATGCATTCTTACAACTACAATACCCACCTGCTGAAGTGAAGAAACAGATTGACAGAGCCAGAAGAGTACCAGAAGTCACCTACTACAGGACAGGCCCAACAAAGAAAATAACAGAACGCCACTAACCATCACCTTCAGCCCCCAACTAAAACCTCTCCAACGCATCATTAAGGATCTACAACCTATCCTGAAGGACGACCCATCACTCTCACAGATCTTGGGAGACAGGCCAGTCCTTGCTTACAGACAGCCCCCCAACCTGAAGCAAATACTCACCAGCAACCACACACCACACAACAGAACCACTAACCCACAAACCTATCCTGCAACAAAACCTGTTGCCAACTCTGTCCACATATCTATTCAGGGGACACCATCATAGGGCATAATCACATCAGCCACTCTATCAGAGGCTCGTTCACCTGCGCATCTACCAATGTGATATATGTCATCATGTGCCAGCAATGCCCCTCTGCCATGTACATTGGTCAAACTGGACAGTCTCTACGTAAAAGAATAAATGGACACAAATCAGACGTCAAGAATTATAACATTCAAAAACCAGTCGGAGAACACTTCAATCTCTCTGGTCACTCGATCACAGACCTAAGAGTGGCTATACTTCAACAAAAAAGCTTCAAAAACAGACTCCAACGAGAGACTGCTGAATTGGAATTAATTTGCAAACTGGATACAATTAACTTAGGCTTGAATAGAGACTGGGAGTGGATGGGTCATTACACAAAGTAAAACTATTTCCCCATGTTATTTCTCCCCCCCACCCCACCCCCCACTGTTCCTCAGACATTCTTGTCAACTAGCTCATCGAGAGTTAGCGATCATCCCTCTAGTTATCTCCGACAGACAGACAGACAACTCCATACTCTATCTTTAATATAAATAGACTTACTAACAATAGCCCATGAAATGAATCCCAGAGAAGTGGGAGCATGGGACAAAGGATAAAACCAGCAAAACAATCTTGTATCCAGATTTCTTATCGTTGTAGATTTCTTTCCCCAGCTCTCAGCTGAAAGTCAGAACATGTGAGAGCAAAGAGGAGATGAGACTTTCAGTATTAAACAAATCAACTGCTGAATTTTCTCCATGACATTCAAGAGATGAATCCTAAACTAATCATAAAAAGGCAGTGCCGGGGGATTTCAATAAATCCATTTAATTAAGTGGTATGTTGGAAAATTAAATTAAGATGAAAATTATAAATCCTTTCCCAGTGAATGGAGTTCAAGTCATAAGGGAAGCGGGACAGATTTCTTTTTATTTCACCTTTTCTTTTTTGCCCTGAAACAACAGCATTAAAACAATTAATTATTTGGAAACCAAGTCCTTTGTCACCCTAAGATCCACCCTTTCCATTTGGCAGGACTGCACCTTACACTAACATGCTCTAGAATCTCGTGGAATGGTTTGGTCCAATCTCCCCATTTCATGAATCTAGATACTTTGCTTTGAAATTATTCCCAGTGACTGAGGCTGTATGTCCAGCTCCCATGAGATCTGGGTGCTTAACTCACTTAGACTACTTTTGAAAATCCCTACCTTAGACCTTATGTTAGGGAATAAGGCCACCAGTGGTGCCAGCAACCAGAATAGCAATGCTTATGCAAACCCCTAGTGTAGACAGGCAAAGGTGTTATTTTCACCACTGGAACCTATTCCTGCTTGAACCCAGAGTAAGCTGAACCACTACAAGTGAGGGCTTTTCCTGTCTACATTAGGAGGTTGCATTGGTGAAACTACATCCAGGGCTGTAATTGGAGCAAATCATCAGGGTAGATAAGGTCTTTCACCTCGCTGTTAAGTGAAGAGAGAAACTTGTGAATCCACTTGAAAATTGTGGCTCCTATCCTTGGAACAGAACTAAAAACATGTTCAGTTATGGCTCGAGCAAAACAAGATTGGTGGGCAGCTGTTGCTTGTTCATTTGATTCCCCTAGTCATCCTGAAAGGAGGCAAGACTTGCTTTCACACGAGAATCTCTACTTTTGCATGAAATACCCTTCCACTTAATATAATATCTGAATTTGACTCCTCCTGTTCACTGGAATGATTTGGTTGGAAAGAATCTCCGGCAAATAGAACCTATCACAACACACAGGAGGAGATTAGAAGCTAGTTCATTATTTCTGCTCAGTGGTCTTTGTTTTAGCATCGTCTGGTGACCTGGAGTTTGACGACTGTTCCTAGCATGTGATTTCTTGCAATGACAGACATTCCCATGGAACCAAGCCCAGAATGTTGCAAAGTCCCACACAGGACATGTGAACTGTGGCCAAAGAGGAATTTGCAGATAGAGCTTGCAAGCTCTCAGGTTCATTCACCATGTGAGCAGGTAAAAACGGTGTGGTGAAGAGGAATTTAGTGCTAGACTGACAACACTCTAGGAAGTGGGTTGGTGATAAGATGAGAAAGGCTGTGGCAGATGGATGAGTGAAACAAACTCACTCTGTGTAGGACATGGCTGAAGAAGGCCCAGCTTTGTATCTTTAGAGACAGGCCAACCAATACCTTTACAATAAGTGTTTTCTAAGCCTACAGATTCTTTTGCACAGTTTGCACTGTCAGTCTCATTCAATGCCTAGCAGACATGAGATCACCACACAACTTGGTCCGTCCAGCTGTCTCTGCTCAAGAGAGAAACCCAGGACTAGAACAGAAAGGAGCATTACAGAGCTGAGCAGCATTGACAGAAGGGGAGGGTAGGAGGAGAAAGCTAATGGCACACTTTGCCTGCCAGCATTATCCAGGGGCACAAGTTCACCCATAACATTTTTGTTAAATAAAGGGAGGGGTGAGGCTGCAGCCAAGAGCAAGTCCAGGAGAACCATAGGTAATCTTAGCAGTAGCAAGGAAAGGTTAATGAATCAGATGCAACCTCTTCCTCAAAACTGATGCAAAATTACCGTTCCTTTTGGAACAAGATACATGCATTAACAATCATCCTTTTTGCTGCGCAAATAGAACTGTTTATCTCTCTCTTTTACCCAGCTTGCTTCCTTCCTTGGGATGTCAAAGGAAATAAGGTTCCATGCCATTATGTTGCTGTTGATATGGTGGGGTTTTTATGAGCCTGTTGATCATCTGTGGAAGGGAAAAAAAATACTCTCAGCTATAGGGACCTTCAGAAAATCTTGTGTTGTTTCAATCAGCCTCTGTCAGCTCAAGAACTCAGAGCATTAGCTTTAGGTGTTGCTGAGCATTGCTGTGAGGCTAACCCTAGTTTCAGGTCAAATAGGTCCACGTGTGAATGTGCAATGGCTGGTGATGGGACACTAGATGGGGACAGCTTTGAGCTTCTACAGAGAATTCTTTCCCAGGTATCTTGCTGGTGAGTCTTGCCCACATGCTCAGGGTCTAATTGATCACCATATTTGGGGTCAGTTAGGAATTTTCCCCCAGGTCAGATTGGCAGAGACCCTGGGGGTGTTTCGCCTTCCTCTACAGAATGGGCATGGGACACTTGCAGGTTTAAATTAGTGTCAGTGGTGGATTCTCTGTAACTTGAAGTCTTTAAACCATGATTTGAGGAGTTCAGTAACTCAGCCAGAGGCTATGGGCCTATTATAGGACGGGGTGGGCGAGGTTCTGTGGCCTGCAATGTGCAGGAAGTCCCTTCTGGCCTTAAAATCTATGAGCCAATGAAAGAAGCCTTCACCCCCATTTACCCCCATCTCTCCCCCAAACATGAACTGGAGCAGATGAACTGGCTCAAAATGGTTAAATAAGAGGTGTATAATAGATATTCCTCTTGACCTTCTGAATTCAAGAGACAACCAAGTTTGTGGCTGCTTAGTTTTCTGGTGCACAAAGTCACATACTTTGGTCAACAGGTAAATGTCTTTTACTGATGCTTGTCAGAGTCATGCTCACCATCAGCTTTTTCTTTTTACAAGCACATTAAGAGGCCATTACAATGGAAACCCTTTTGAGTTCCTAGTGCATGTCTCTGGATTAACCTTCTCAAATCCCATTAAGCACAGTATATCTGGATGATTTTCAAAAGTAGCAGGCGAAAAACAAATAGCTCAGCTCTGAAGTCTTTCCCTGTCTCAGAAATGACTTGTGGAGCCATTAATTTACTTGGCTGCAATCACAAAAAGTTACAGAACACTGGGTCCTTTGCACTGGGACATACAGTAAATTCACTTTGCTGCACCACCTACAAAATCCATCCCTACGAGCGTAACCCTTTCAATATCACACAGCCCACAATCTCTTTCTTTGCAGTCCCTGGCAAGATGCAAAATCCTGTTTTAAGCCAGAGGAATAGCGAGGCTAGAGAAAGGCTAGTGGAATATCCTGATGTTTACCCAGCCTTGCTTGAAACAGTAGTTGTAAATCTTCTAATGCAACTGACTTGAAAAATGCCAATTTATGAAACATAACTTAGACTGCAATAACATCATTGCCATTAATAATTTATATACGAGATGCCTTTAGAAAAGCCAGAGAGCTCATTGACTGGAAGGTGCAATTATTGTTTCATTAAAGATTGATTACATGTGTAGTCAGTCATTTGAATAATGGCTGTGCTGACTCTTGAAATTGAATGATAAACGAGGTATCGCCTACTGCTCTGAGTTGAAACAGGAGTTGACTTAGGACTGCTGGTGAGAAACAGCAGCATCCTTCCACCCCAAAAGGTCACCTGACTATTAAAGAGCGGAAGATCAAGTGCCTGTGAATAAGGTCAGGCAGAGCATTATGGGTACGGGCCCAGAATTAAGTGAATGATAATTATCTTACATTTATATACCGACTTTCATTACAGAAGGATCCCAAAGCACTACTCCAAAAGGATGATCCCACCCATTATTGAACTGCAACCACTTCTGTGGTCAAGCACAATAACTGTTTAACTGACCCCAGCAGCACTACACAACAGCTAAAGAGAGTGAGAAAAGTAACGTACCCATGCAAAGTTGCAGAAGGAATTTGAGCAAGGCAGAATGGACTCATGCAAATGGGAGTATTTCCAGGAATGGGTGTTAAACACTAGAAGGTGCTTTCGATGGTTATAAACAGGCTTGATAGGGTTAGATTTTTGTCAGTAAATGTCGATTTCACTGTACATATACAAACCAATGAAAAACAATTTCCATCAATAATAAGTGAAATATACAGATATGCAAAGTAAGAAAAAAAAGCCACTTGAGAACTTATTAGAGTTTGATTTAAGAATATTGATTGTGTATATTTTGATATGCGATGTTGACCGTTTTGTGTTTTAACAGTTATAAAGCAACCTTTTCAATCACAAAGTCTACTGTCATGAAATAACTATTGTCTTGACCTCCCCTCATAATTTGCCACAACTGTGAAAATTTAAATTGATAGAAATTTTAAAAAAATGCTTAAAAAATAAACATTGATCTTATCCGGTGAAATTATAAAAAAAAAATAAAAATCTAATTCTGCCAAATCTAGTTGTAAGCCATTGCCATAAGCAGACTGTTGCTCTGTTGAACTCTATAATAATTGATTGACCATTCATTAATACCTCTATCAGTGGTTTATTTCCCCATTATAAACTTTACTATTAAGTGTGATTGAAAAACTAACACACAATCATTGTTTTCCCCAGCACCAGAGTTTTGCAATGGTTTCCCTCTTTCAAGTGACCTGTCTCTATAGTGATCATAGAATCATGGAAATGTAAGGATGTGAAGGCCTGCAAGAGGACATCTGTTTCAGCCCCCTACATGAAAGCAGGATTAAGTATGCCAGACCATCCCTGACAGGTGTTTATCTAACCTTCTAACCTGTTCTTACAAGCCTCTGTGATGGGGATTCCAAAAACCTCCAGAGGCAACCTGTTCTAGTGCTTAACTAGCCTTATAGTTAGAAAGCTTTTCCTACTATTCATCTTAAAATCTCCCTTTTTTCAAATGGAGCCAATTACTTCTTGTCCTGTCCTCAGGTTAGATTGGCTGAGATCCTGGGGGTGGGTGGGTGGGAAGGGTTTTACCTTCCTCTGCAGCATGGGGCATGGGACACTTGCAGGTTAAAACTAGAGTAAATGGTAGATTGTCTGTAACTTGAAGTCTTTAAATCATGATTTGAGGACTTCAGTAACTCAGCCAGAGGTTAGGGGTCTATTATTGCAACAAGTGGGCGAGAGTCTGTATCCTGCGATGTGCAGAAGGTCAAACTGGATGATCACAATGGGCCCTTCTGGCCTTAAAGTCTGAGAGACACAGAGAACAATTGATCTTTATAAACAACCTTTGACCTATTTGAAGACTGTTGTAATGCTCCTTTTCACCCTACTCTTCCCTAGACTAAACATGCTCTCCCCTGGACTCTCTGCAATTCGCTATTATTCATTACTATTTATTATTTGTATTGTGGTACTGTCTAGGAGCCCCAGGCCCATACTGTGCTAGGCACTATACAAACACAGCACAAAGAGAGGGTCCCTGCCCCAAAGAGCTTAAAATCTAAGTAGCTTATCAGATCTGACAAGGAGCTTAGGGTGGTATGGCTCCAGGCTATGAAACCTGACCAATAGAAGTTCTTACTAGCACAGCTGTCACCTAGAAAAATTCAGCCACTCTTCAGCCACTGAATGCATCCGATGGAGTGAGCTGTAGCTCATGAAAGCTTATGCTCAAATAAATTTGTTAGTCTCTAAGGTGCCACAAGTCCTCCTTTTCTTTTTGCGAATACAGACTAACACGGCTACTACTCTGAAACCTCTTCAAATTAAGAAAAGGAGTACTTGTGGCACCTTAGAGACTAACAAATTTATTAGAGCATAAGCTTTCGTGAGCTACATCGGATGCATCCGATGAAGTGAGCTGTAGCTCACGAAAGCTTATGCTCTAATAAATTTGTTAGTCTCTAAGGTGCCACAAGTACTCCTTTTCTTTTTGCGAATACAGACTAACACGGCTGCTACTCTGAAACCTCTTCAAATTAAGTGTCTCAAATCAGGGACTTAATTTGGATTTAATAAAACAGTTACTATATGTTGGTTTAATGTCAGTAGATTATTAAAAGCAGTTGTACTGAGTTTTAAGATATTAAGAAACTGTACAATGGAATGTTTTCTGTCTTGCCCAGTTGTTAAACCTTGGTATCTCTTTTACCTGTTCCTGACTGGGGAAATTGAGGTGTACTGTGGAATGTTAAAGGATATAAAAAGGCATCTCTGACCGCTGAACGAGAACATAAGAACATATGAACAGCCATACTGGGTCAGACCAATGGTCCCTCTAGCCCAGTATCCTGTCTCCTGACAGTAGCCAATGCCAGGTGCCCCAGAGGGAATGAACAGAACACATAATCATCAAGTGGTCCATTCCCAGCTTCTGGCAAACAGAGGCTAGGGACACCATCCCTGCCAATACCTGAGCTCCTGCATCTGCATATGATTCATCACTAGGGTGGTCAATAGGCAATTGGGATCTATTGCAGCCAGGCTGTCTGGTTAATAAGGCCTTAAATCTCAGGCCACTTCTGCCCATTGTTCGGTAGCTGCTCAAGGTAAAAATTCACATTTTGCTGTGACGGAATCAATGGCATAAAAGAAAGAAAGAATTCCATGGGCAATTTTTTTGCAATAAGGAGGGGATCACAAACAAAATTTCTCAATAAAATAGATTTCTAGTTCTGGATTGTCAAAGAGCTGAACAACTACAGACCCCACTGACTTTGACTGGAATTGTGCATCTATGAACATCCAACTCTTTATGACCCAGCTTGTGCAAGCTATTGCTGAATGGAAAGTCACCGTTGGATTTCCCTACACAGCCATTAGAATAGCTATTGGAGCAATTGGGGATGCTTGGAGAGTGAAAGGCATTGTAAAGTGAGGTCACAAAGTCTAGTGGGTTGAGCTTGTGAATGGCAGTCTAGGGAATGAGAATTTGGGACTGGGTGTTAAATCCAGCCATGCCAGCAATGTGTTGCATGGCCTTGGGCAAGTCATGTAAGTCATCCACAAAAGAAGAGGAATGTTTACTTACCTGTCTCCTAGGCGTGCTTTGCAGATTAATTAGTTCAGGATCGCTCTGTGCTGTAGAAGACTGTCTATTGTGCAAAAAAAAAAATTCGAAGAAATGTAGATTATAACTTTAGATTCAGTAAGTTCCGTTATTGATTCAAAATTACTGTGAATGTCCTTGATTCTCGGCAGCCGTGTAGGATCATTTACAGTTCTATCAAGAGAGTGCAAAATGGGTATAAAATCTTACCATTGTGATCTGGTTGTGTTTGAGATGCATTTTGCACAGATGTCAATGACAAGCCAAAGTGTAAGGGAGTAGAGATTTAGGCGCGTAATTATTTAATATTCAGTTACTAAGCATCAGTTTACTAATATCTTTACTCAAGCTGAGTACCACCTTGCTCCACAAGCAGTGCCATTTATTTCACTGGTATTACTCTGTTCTCTCTTCAGAGCAGTGTGGCCTAATGGATAGAGCACTGTACTAGGACTCAGGAGATCTGGGTTCAATTTCCGACACTGGTCTGCTAGATGACCTTGGGCAAGTCACTTCACTTCCCTGTGCCTCAGGTTCCCCATTAATGATACTGACCTCCTTGGTAGAGGACTTTGAAATGTACCGATGAAAAGTGCTGTACAAGACCTAGGTATTATGATTTATGAAGTAAAGTAATATTCAGCTTGAGTTAGATGACTATAAACTGGCTTTAAGTAATAGAATATGTAGTACAGTGATTATCATTAAAATGTCAGCAATAGTTACCACACCCTCATATCTGTGATACCATGGTATTGTTCTCCACACAGAATAAAAATACTGGTGTTATTTCTAAAGCTGTAGCATAGTAAATGTTGGTAAATATTAATGGCATCCACCCACATGTTAGATCCGCCATACCAAGATCTTAACAAATCCAATTGAAATGTGTAATTAAAAGTATTTAGGATGCTTAAAGTAGATTAAATCATTCAATCCCAGCCTGGAAACAAGTGGCAGGAAAAACAATTCTTTCTCCTGCTGGTCCCACCTGAGTGTTGTGCCTCCCTTAAGAACAAGGCTGGAGTTTTATAGGAACTTAAATGAGTTAGGAGCCCAACTCCCATTGGCTTCTAGTCAATTCTGGTTGCTTTGAATGATAATTGGGTGCCTACCCTTCTTAAATGCCTTTGAAAATCAGAGCCTGGAATGACAACACAAGAAACATGGAATTACATTTTCTGCAGTTGCACAAGCTGTTGATTCGCAGATAAAAAAAATGTAGCTAGAACATAAGACAAATTTAGTGTGAAAGGGTTGAGTGCAGTGAACCTAAGGGGATTTGAGATACAGATTTAAGTACTCAGTTTGCTTCAAAAAGCTGCCAGTAGCCACCCACACAACTCCTCCCCATCCCTCAACCCTCAGATGCTCTTTTAAGAAAATATAAAAGAAAACCATCTCAGACATGTCACCTTAGAGACAAGAGAAAGATTCTTTATTAAAAAGATGGGTTTCAGTTCAGCCCAGTGCTCCAGATATTTCAACAAAACATCAGCTCCTTGAATATAAATGTAAAGTATTCCATAGGCTTCTGCATGACCGAGGACTTTGCTAATATGGAGCTGCTAGGTCGCTGGTTGAAATGTAGGCCAGGCTTCACAATGGCCAAAAGTTACTTTTGGAACTGGTAAAAATGGGATTTCCCTTTCCCCTCTCCCCAATTCTTTTTACTGATATTCAACATTTTAACAAATATTTTCCTCAAAAAATTGAAATTCAAAAATCTAGTCAACAGTTTACCTTGTTGCCATGCGATGGGCCTTATATAGGTGGCCTCTGTGGTAATGGCCAATTCCCAGCCCATCAAACAGTAAAGGCACCATCACACTGGGAACTAAGTGGTGAACTCAGTTGAAAGGACTTGAATATGAATAGAAACCACCTCTGTTAAATGGACAGTCTAGATTGGGACGGAGGCATCTTGATTATCAGTATAGCTTGCTGCTCCAAGACTGTACCCAAGGCCTGGAGTTGTTACTTATCCTGAAGAGCTTCTTGGGGGGATGTTGATGGGGAGACTGCAACAGGCATCTCAGTGAAAAGTAGCAGTTGGTAGAAATCCAGGATGAAATGTAGGTGAAAACACGTTGAAATTGAAAAGGCCAGTGAAAAAGTTGTCAAACTCCATTTAAAAAATGGCGCAAAGGGGAAGTTTGCACTGCCACCGGCCATGCTGTATCTGATATCTGGGTAACGAGGCTACTAAATCCCTCAGGATCCTCAATACAGAACTTTTCACCAGCACTACAGAAGAGTGTTCCATTCATACACACAAAGTTTGCATTACAGGAGTTCCAGAAAAGAGGAATAGGTACAGTTTTGGTAATAAGTGCCTTGATTAGCTTCATGATCAGTGTTCCCTTAGACTACAGTACTAAGCAGGCCCTTTTCTATCGAAGTCAATTAAATGGTTGGCATCCTCCTGAAGCCGAGCAATAAAGAAGAGCTGTACATTTCTATTAAACTTGCTTTTGTGGCTGCAGTCCATTTACCATCAGGCTTTGGACCTGATTTGGATCTCACTTACACTGGATTTACACCAGCGTCACAGCAACCACTTCAGTGAAATCGCTGTTCTTGATTTACAGCAGCATGGGATGAGAATTGAACCCCTTGATACCAAATGGATAAAGCCAGATCCTTTCATTCTGTTAGACCTGGGTATAATCCTTCTACACGATATATCGTGAAGGAATGAGGATGTGCTAAATAGCCAGTTTATATATATAGCAACTCTTCAAACACAAACTGATCCAAGCTTTATAAAATGGCTAATAGATGAAAAGGTGGGTCATATTATTAAAAAAGTACTTCCTTTATCGTTTTTTTTTTTTTAAGGCTGGGATGGATTTCATAACCAGGAAAGTGAAACTGAAAGTGACAGGATAATAGCACTTAACAGGGCTGAGTATAGTGACAGTAGGTGCTTTGCAAAATTGCCCATGCAGAACCCCATATTCTTCCGCTCATGGACATCCACTTGCTTTATGTCTCATTCCTGATTTACTATCCTTCATTCTTCCAGGTGTGGGCATTTCCTGCACAGAGACCACTTCTGGCTCTGCTGGATATTGCCAGTTGTTTTGGTGGTTTTGTAACCTAGAAAAGCATCCACGTTGATACCACCAGCTTCTGCACTGACGAGCCACATTTTTACCCAA
The DNA here is from genome assembly GCF_009764565.3 of Dermochelys coriacea. Taxonomy (NCBI): domain Eukaryota; kingdom Metazoa; phylum Chordata; order Testudines; family Dermochelyidae; genus Dermochelys; species Dermochelys coriacea. The sequence goes on along the minus strand of NC_050083.1, from coordinate 18,650,643 downwards.
GTCTTGAGCTGTAAAAGCCATATACGCTATGAAGTTCACCCCTCAGGTACAATCACAACTCTGTGCACTGTTTATGTTCCATTGAAGCCCTGAAACTAGACTTCAAGTAGGACTTTTGAGGTGTAATAAGCTTTGTGCACAAGGGAGAATTTTATGCTTTATGAATGTGCCCTTGAATATTTTTCTTTTAAGCCCCACTCCCAAAGTAATATGCAAGAAGACAGCCCTATAGAACTGCCAAATCCCTAGCACACAAGAATAACAGGGGCCTTTCTTATTTGAAATGGGGCTTGGCTGAATCTTACTTAGTCTTGTAAAGAGACATAACGTTCATGAGGTTGCAATCAGAGTTCAACCTCCATGTTTTATCGGCTACAAAAAGCTTTATTGTCTTGTATACTTCTCTCTCATGAACATCACCCTCAAAAATAAACCTCTAGTACAGTGGCTTTCAACCTTTCCAGACTACTGTACCCCTTTCTTGCGTGCCCCCAAGATTCACCACACTTAAAAACTACTTGCTTACAAAATCAGACATAAAAATACAAAAAAGTGTCACAGCACACTGTTACTGACAAATTGCTGACTTTCTAATTTTTACCATATAATTATAAAATAAATCAATTGGAACATAAATATTGTACTTACATTTCAGTGTGCAGTATATAAAGCAGTATAAGCAAGTCATTGTCTGTATAAAATTTTAGTTCATACTGACTTTGTTAGTGCTTTTTAAGTAGCCTGCTGTAAAACTAGGCAAATCTCTAGATGAGCTGATGTACCCCCTGGAAGATTTCTGGTTGCCCTGGTTGTGAACCACGGCTCTAGGAAAGCCTACATCATCTGCACCTCTTTATTATTTACTTTCAAAAGAAAATAAGGTTCAGTATACAGATAGTAGGAAGGAAATGACAAATCCCATACTCACTTTTATTTTTTTCTATAGCTGGCTAAATCTGTATATCTAATATTGCCATTATGTATATATAATACATAGTTTTTCACCAGTGTGTATATATAAAAATACTGTATATAAAAGGTTGGAGATGGATAGAATATGCATATCCATGGATCCAAGCATTCCTGATCTTTGGATCCGGATACAAATGTTGCAGACTTTTATAATGGGTCAAACCTAACACATGGATGCAAACACCACCAAACTTGGGGGAATCTGAATTCTGGAGCTGCAGCTGGATCCAGAAAGGTGCAGCTTGAGCTTATTTCTAATACACACAAACACAAAATCCAAAACCACACAGTGTCAGCCATGTGAAAGTAAAAGGGGTTGTTCTCATAGTACATAGCCATTCTAGAGAAGACTCAGAAATATGCTGAGTAGTCAATAGGTATCACACTTCAATGGGTTTTCACGAAATGTACTGACACAGCTGGAAGCCACAGAAGAGATGTTGAAGGTACCAGAACTATAAAGCTGTGTGGGGGTAGACCTCCTAAAAGGCATAGCTTTGGAAGCTGTAGATGACAGGGAAATACCAGCTAGCATACAAGAACAGAGGGACAGGAGGAAATCTGACACTCTAGCTTTATACATTATTAATGGTATTTTCAAAGGAGACTAAGGGAATTAGGCACAGGCTAACACTTTCAAAAGCACCCAAGTGACATCGGGGCTTATATTCCATTGACTTTCAATGAGACGTAGGCTCCTCAGTCACTTGGGTGCTTTTGAAAGTGTTATCCACAATTCCCAAATGGAAATTGGGTGCCTAACTCCCTTAGGGTCTTTGGAAAATACTAGCCTGTATCTGTAATGTATCTCACTCTCCTGAGCCAAACTACTGATGCAAAGAACCAACTAGAAAAGGAGTACTTGTGGCACCTTAGAGACTAACAAATTTATTTGAGCATAAGCTTTCATGAGCTACAGCTCACTTCACCAGATCCAGTGAAGTGAGCTGTAGCTCATGAAAGCTTATGCTCAAATAAATTTGTTAGTCTCTAAGGTGCCACAAGTACTCCTTTTCTTTTTGCGAATACAGACTAGCATGGCTGCTACTCTGAAAAAAGAACCAATTGTGGAAGCAAAGAAACAAAATCCTGGACTTTTTGGTCCAGGAAGTTCAGCTACAAGCTGTGTACCTGTCATGCCTTTGGTGTGACCCATGGTTATAACTTTCACCTTCCCTTAAAAGCAGCTGCAATGACAAAACTATAACACATTATGGCAATCAGTGGAACTGTAATGAACTCAATGAAAAGGTTAGCATACCCATGTCTATTTAACATGGCCCTGAAGAAAGACCCAATGACTAATTAAATCTGTGGGTGTCACAGTTAGGAATACTAATCTTTACAGCTCCACAGGCCTTCATTATCCATCCCTATGTGCATCTTCGTGTGTGTGTGTGTTGGGGGTAGGGGGAAATAAGCCGGCTCCTGTTGATTCATATTGGTTTAATTTTAGAGCCATGTTGCCTCTGAGATGCATTTCTAAAACAATTTGGACTGTTGTCTCTGAGATGCATTTCTAAAACAATTTGGACTGTTCTTCCAATATCCTTTCATCTGGAAAGGAGACCTTGTGAAAAAGAGGCTCTTTGGCTTTGCAAAAAGAAAAGGAGTACTTGTGGCACCTTAGAGACTAACAAATTTACAATCTACATACCACACAGACTATGCTGACAGCTTGTGCCACACACTCTCAAAGAAACTGCAGAACCACCTGATCAACATCCTCTACAGCAAACAGGGAAAGATTAATAAAATTTGTTAGTCTCTAAGGTGCCACAAGTACTCCTTTTCTTTTTGTGAATACAGACTAACACGGCTGCTACTCTGATACCTGTCATTTGGCTTTGCAGTGAGCTTTGTTTAACCAAAACAGCTGGATTTCTCTTCTGAATATTTCTTAGTACTCAGTCAAATTGCACCAGTGCAACCCAAGGACTCAATGGGAATTAACGAGATCTAATCCAGAGCAGAATTTGGCCATTATGTAAACTTGATATGGTCATTAGGCAGCTGGAGATATGGGTGCCACTCCAGCAAAGCATTTAAGTATGTGCGCCACATCCTTTTTGATGGGACTTCTCAATGCTTAAAGTTAAGCATGTGCTATAGGGCCAGGATCCAAAGCCCACTGAAGTCAAGGGGCATCTTTCCATTGATTTCAATAAGTTTCTGATTGAGCCCATAAGCCTCGATTCAGGACAGCTCTTAAGCATACGATTAACTAGGTTTCAGTACCATTTAAGCGTAACTGTAGGCATGCGCTTAAAGTAAATCAGGGCCTAAGTGCTTTGCTGGATTGCAGCCTCGTTGCACACCTTTTCCAGTATCGGGGTGAGAGATCTGATTCATGTTTGTATCCTTCCACTTGCCTTTTTACTCTTCTCTGAACAGGTGGTGATCAAGAACCAGAGATTCAATTCTATAAGCATTGAAGCCTTTTCAGTTTTGCATCCAGGATGGGAATTCTGAGTGAATTTCACCCTTGTGGAGGTTAGCCTAAGAAGTCTACATGCCACTTAGACTCCACTTGAACCCACAAGGGTACACAGATTTTGTGCTGTCTAAATGCACAGGGATGACAGCTGAGAGAAAGAATTGAAACAGAACAATGGGAATGATAATGGGGAATTAGAACATTTTGCTAAGTTTCAGAGTAGCAGCCATATTAGTCTGTATCCGCAAAAAGAAAAGGAGGACTTGTGGCATCTTAGAGACTAACAAATTTATTTGAGCATAAGCTTTCGTGAGCTACAGCTCACTTCATCGGATGCATTTACTAGTTACTCAAAAAGCCACAATCAAGAAAAAAGGCTACCGAGAATGATGAAGGAGCAGAAAGGAGACTAGGGAAAGAAGAGGTGCTTGGATGCGCCTTTCCCCTGTACCCTTTGCTAGTGTTTACATTTGTGCAAAGTGCAGGTGAAATGTCATCATTCTGATTTGGGGGGGGTTTCCCATCCACACTGCACTGCTGTGAACTGATGCAAATGAGGAGGTGAGGGCACAGAAGAATCAAGGCCAAAGTGTGGGATTTTCCAACACTGGAAATTTTAAAATCAAAATTGGCTGTTTCTCTAAAAGGAAATGCTCTAGTGCAACTAGGAATGATTTGCCGCAAGTTCTATGGCCTGCATTACATAGGAGGTCTGACTGGATGAACCCATTCGTCCCCTTCTGGCCTTGGAATACATGAGTCTAAGAGATAGGCCAAAGGAACTCCATAGAGAGGTTTATGAAGATCAGTCAATCCCTATATGGGGCAATGGATCCAGCTTTTATGGGAACATCCCATGAAGCAGCACTCACAAATTAAACAACCTGTCAGGCTTCCTTCCAATCCTTTGGAAGTTTACATTATCTTTGAAACTGGAGAAACAGAGAGATCAAATACACCTCCAGAACCAATAGGTGTTGATGGAAGAGCATCTTATTTCCAAGCCATTATGGAAAACCTTGCGTGTCCATATACGATCAGGCATGAAGCTGAAAGCAGAGTTATTTTAATCCTCTCTCTCCTCAAGAAGTGCACGAAACCTCTTGAAATGTACAGAATGCCTTATTGTGGAAATATATATAGCTATTTTAAAAGCAATGGAATAAATGAGTCAGCAGCATTTGAGTTCTGTAATGAGATTACCCCTTCAAGCAAAAGACTGAGCCGCATTCAGTAGTTAAATTTTAAAATATCACCCCGAGACCTGATGAGTTTTTCTTTTAAGACAGATTTTTTAAAAAGCAAAGTAACTTCTGGAGTTTAATAAACATGGACAATAACCGATGGAGACAGATGAATTAGAGGCTATAAATCACAGGGGAGGCAGTTATGATAGTATCATACTAGGTGAGGAAAAACAACTATATAACTTGGCAACCTTCTTATCTCCCCACCAGTAATGAACAGGTCAATAAAGAACTTTGTAGCCTAGGATAGACTAAGATGGGCTTCTTCGTTTTGGGGTTCTAAATTCTGCAGAAACCGTGACTGAGTCAACTGTTCTAAAAATCGAATCCCAGTAAGAGGAAGAGATGATGTTGTGTTTAAAGCACAGGATTGGGACTCAAATTCAATCACTGACTTTGTCACAGGTTTCAGAGTAGCAGCCGTGTTAGTCTGTATCTGCAAAAAGAAAAGGAGGACTTGTGGCACCTTAGAGACTAACAAATTTATTTGAGCATAAGCTTTTGTGAGCTACAGCTCACTTCATCGGATGCATTTACTAGTTACCCAAAAAGCCACAATCAAGAAAAAAGGCTACCGAGAATGATGAAGGAGCAGAAAGGAGACTAGGAAAAGAAGAGGTGCTTGGATGCACCTTTCCCCTGTACCCTTTGCTAGTGTTTACATTTGTGCAAAGTGCAGGTGAAATGTCATCGTTCTGATCTGATCTGACTTCCTCTAGACAAATCACGGCACCTCCCTGTGTCTTAGTTCCCCATCTGTAAAATGGAGAAAATAGCGCTTCTTTCTCTCACCGTTAGTCTATTTTGTCTGCTTAAAGTGTAAGCTTTTGTGGGGTAGTAATTGTCTTACTTTGTGTTGGCACGCATCTAGCACAATGGGAGCCCAATCTTGCTTAGGCCTCTAGATGCTGTTGGAATACAAATAAAAATGATAACAATGTTAAGTTGCATCTAAAAAATCAGTTTTATCTGATAAAATGCACAGCTACCTCAAGCAAATAGCAGAGCCCCAAAAGCTGACTTGGCTGATACAGAGTAGACTTCTGGTTGTCCATTGGACCACTTTCCTACCCTGGATGTTAACCGGGCAAACACTCGGGCATATAAGTAACTTCTGGCAGGTGAGCAGCTATCCCAGTGAAGTCAATGCAGCTAGTCACATCCATAAAGCTAAACACGTGTATAAGTGATCTCAAGATCAGGGCTTTGAATTGTTTACCTTTGCCCGGTCCATGGTTTGCTATAGGATACACAAGACTGACACTCTATTTGTAAATGGCAAACTAAATATATATTCCAGGAGGTACTTTCTATTTTTCATCTGCACTTTTACCATGTGGAGGAGCATTTTTGTCGCCTGCCCAAATGGATTTGAGTGAAAGAAAAGGGGATTAATGTACCTTTTTGCTTGGAATCAGCTTCCTTTAATAATTTATTAGTGTTTGTTCTCCTTATTTATCTTTGTTATAAATACCTCGGTAATTAATATCAGGGGATTATCCTGGTTTGGTTCAGATGAACTCAAAAGAAAATGTGTTTAAATAGAAATGTATCTTTAGTTAATGAACTGTACTTGAGTGCCAAGTTTCCTCTGTCTATACTTGCCTTGAAAAGGTGATGGGAGCGTGTTTGGAGTCCCTGCTGTCACAATGGTTTTTGATAATATTTCCAAACTCAGCCTGAGGTGGGATGTAGGTAATGCCTAGGCTATGTGCTGGCCCTCCACACAGGGGTGAATGCCATCCATTGTCTTCTAACGGAGAGGTTCCCAAACTTGTGTTGCTGCCCCCACCCTTCCCCTTCAGAGATTCATGTCCCATGCACGAGCTCGTCCTTCTTCCCCTCCTTTTCCTTCCCAGCCAGCCCCGCCCCTGCAAGCTCCCAGCTCGGCTCCCCCTTGACACCTTGGTCTCGCTCTCCCAGCCTGCAGCCCCCAACCAGCCTCCTCACCCTGTGGCTGAGCTGCAGTCCCCTACCAGTCTGGGCCTGCTGACTCCATGGGCTGGTTCCAGCTGCTTATTCCACACAGCAGGTCCCCGCTCTGCAATCTGCTGCCACCAGCCCACCCGGGGCACATTCTGGGCAGGGTGTGAGGGGTGGGTCGGGGCAGCAACACGCATGGCGGCATCGGGCTCACTCTGCAACTCCTCCCCCTAAGGCCTCCCTTTGTGCTCTGGCTGCTGCCTCAGCTGCTCTTGATCCTTAGAAAGCAGCAAGGATGTGGGAATGTTCTACTTCAGGTCGGGGTGTCGCACCTCCCCTCCCCAATAACCCCTTCGCCCCCCCCCCACCTGTGTTCTAAGCCACTGCTGCTTTGTTGGTCACCGAGCAGGGTTCTCTAGCAGAACAGGAGGGTGGTCATTCCCTTTATTCCTAGATATTGAGCCAGCCACCTGGAGGTTTTAGTTCCTCTGGAAATGGAGGGATACAGAAGGCGGCACGTAAGTATGAGTTGCTTTGTGTCTCAAACCGGCTAAGCCTCCAAAACTGATCTCCCCGGGGTAAGAGGATCTCTGAATGATGCAGAGCCCCTGTTATGGCTCCTACACTCAAGGCTCCTTTACTGGCTGGAATAGCTTCTTGGGGTTATTGGCAGCGGAGGCTCGTTGGAGCAGTTCTAGATTCTAACCTTTAGCTTGCTGAAACTGGTGCCAGCAGACGAGACAGAAGCCAACATAGAGGGCATCTCTGAGCCCTCTCGTTAGCTCAGCAGCAGCTGAGGATATGCCGCATGATATGTAACTAAACACAAAACAAACTAGTCCTGGAAGTCTTTGGGGATGCTTTTAAGTGTCCATTTAACACAGTGGTGGTGTGTTGGGGGGGGAAGGGAAGACTGCCCATCAGAGATGACCCTTAGTAAGTTTTCATTAACATGTTAATGAAGATTTTAATAAAGCGTTGACCTTTCCACCTTCCTCTCGGCCCCCACCAACAAATTACATCTCCTCCTTTGGTCAATAATAAATGTTGCCCTGGGGCTATGCAATGCTTCCAGCCAATATCATCATAAGTTATAGCATAAGAAATTGGTTATGCTGAGAAACGCTTCTGCTTGCTGAAGGTGAAAATAAAATAAAATAAAATAAACAACCCAGCCACACAACAGAGCAGTATATTGGTCAGAGCCTCTAGTTAGCACAGAGCTCAAGTGACAACTCCCCTTACAAGAGAGATGGGCTACTCTATTTGTTTAAAAGGGCATTTATTTATTTACTGTAGGGTAAATTGTGTTTCCCCATAAGCAAACGTGACTGGACAAAAATTCAGCTGGAGATAGTAGATACCTCAGAAAGGCCCGGCAGGAAATATGACTGGCAGATGCTGCACAGAGAATGAAGGTGTTGCAAAGCTTTTACTGGATGTCTCATTCATCTGAAAGTGGGTTTTTTCCCTTCTCTCCTAACCTCTATTTATTGAGCAAGGCAGTCATTTTTTTATACTACGCTTCACAAAAAGCATTCCAGCTATCACCGGATATGCACGTTAAGCCAACGAAGGTCTTTTTTCACTCTCTGAGGAAATATCTCTGGATAAAATTGACTCCTCCAATCTTAAAAGCTTTTTATTTCACACAGGCAGCTTCTCTGGTGTTTCCTGAAATGCAGTTGATATAGGCAGACACTATACATTTTATTTGTTAGTATTATTATTGCAAGCTTTGAAATACCTGCTGCTTAAAATATCAGCTGTGAGACCAAGTCAAATCCTCAGCAATGGACATGACATGACAGTGATGAATTCAATAACAATGTTGACCCGATGGGTGTAGTAAACTCCCATAATGTCATTTCTTTCGTTATGATTTATGAGACGGGGAGGGGGGACAGGACGAACTCCTGCATGTGTTATTCTAAATCAAGGTGCTAGGGTTCGCAAACATGTTAATGCAACCCATCTGTATACTGAGACAGTGGTGAAATAGAAAATCATGAAGCACTTTGTACAGCCTTTAAAAATTGTCATCATGAATATTTACCAACCCAGGCATAAAAACTACTTACTCACCAGCCCTTTCCCATAGTTGTTAGTACTAATGAAAAATCTAATGATATTTTACTTGCCTGTCAACAGAAATTATTTACTCAGGTTGAGTAGAAATTTGCAAGGTTGCGTTTCTTGGATAACTGGTTGTGAGCGCAATTGGCTGATTGTAGTTTAACGATAGATGGATTTCAAAGGACTTATCGATAAAGCAAACATCCCAGAAATCGGGTCATGACCTGCAGTCTTTGGATGAGAAATCTCACAAGGAGGCAAAAGGGCTATAGGTAGTTTGTCATGTCTCTAGAGATAGCTGCCTCACCTGAAGAGAGAGTCAGGATGACAACGGGGCGGTCTGGCTTTACGGTCAGAGCCATGGGGGTGGCTAGGTCTGGGGGGTAGAGCGGAGCTGGAGTTAAGAATCAAGGCCCAGGACCCACAGAGGCGTAGCCAACAGTGGAACCAAGGGTCAGAGCAAGGAATCAGAGGCCAAATACCTGAGCCAATGGGCTAGCCAGTGACTTGGTCGGGAAGTGGAGCCGCTCGGGGGTCGGAGGCGAGGGGGTCAGGGATGAGGTAGGGCAGGAACTGAAACGGGCGCAAGATCCAGCCAGGCAGGAGTAAGAGCAGGCCTGGACTAGATGGGAGCAAGGCCCAGGAGGCAGGAGCAAGGGCAGCTCCGGCGTGGAGTTGAGCAAGCTCTGGTTGCTGCTGGGTCAAGCAGTAGCTCCGCTCCCTGCCATTGAGGAAGTGCCGTCCACCAGGCAGCCCCCACCGAGGTCAGCTGTGCCCAGCATGTTGCTAGGAGACTGACCCTGCTGCAGCTGCCCCCTGACAATGAGAGGCGCTGCAAGGAGGCCCAAGAACACCACGGCCTGAGACCCCAGGCTGGGTTGCTTGTCAATTCATTTTATGCTTACGCTCAGCCATTTTCATCTCCCATTGTTCACACCAGCCTCTAGCCTTCAGGAGTAAGACCTGGAAGAGACCTCGCTTACCGAGGGTGCTGAACCAACTGTTTCCCTCCACTAGTTACCAGGTCCATTACGTCGGTCATGTCCAAAGGGCTAAGGAAGGTATATTTGAGGCAGGATCCATCACACTCAACAGAAATGGTTCTTTTGCACAGGACAAAATGCCCAGGCTGCTTCGCCATCCTTTGCTAATTACAATGGGGAGAATGACATGTTGAGAACTACTGATGAAAAGCGCTATGCAAGAGCTGGTATTAGTATTAGTAATTACAGCCATGTCCGAGATACAAGAAGGGGCAGCCTCTTGTTTGAGCAAAATGGGTTCTGGGCACCACATGGGCAAAACATCTTGGTTAAAAGAAAAAAAATCTGTATACCTCTGTAGGCACCTCCACCATAGCTGTCACAGCTGGACTTCTTGGGAAACCTTCACCTTGTTGAATATAGATCCGTGAGGCAATTCCACCTCTAGGCCTTCTGGTTTTGGAACCCTGGATTTGAAAAATGAGGACAGCAATAAAAGCTCTGTCATGGAAAGGAAATTAGCAGATGAAGTGAAAACATGACTAGCTTCCCAACGTTAACAATTACTATGACCATTCTAGTCCCAGTACCGCCCCATGCATCACCCACCCCCAACACATAACAATGTGTAAAGACGTTACAGATTTTGTTGTGTTCTACACTTTAGGGCTCTGGTCCAATGAACGTTGGAAGTTCACTCTGAGGAGACTCTCATTAAGGCCTTACACATTGATGTGGGCAGATTTACCAGCAAACTAACAAGAATGTGTCTTGGATTTAGGTTATGGGAGAAGTTCTTCCCCTCTACCCCACCTACTCTATCTCCTTGAATTAAAAGGTTGGGTTATGAATGATCAATGCTTTGCCAGTAACAGAGGTAAGGAAGGGGAGGGACTGAATGTATAAAACTCTAGCGTGAGCATAGAGCACATTATTCTTATGGAAATAAAAACAAAGGGCCCTATCATCATCTGGTGTAATGGGACATAGCTCCACTGAAGGCAATTGAGCATCGTCAGTTGACAGCAGCTGAGGATCTGACTAAGACTTCGGTGTTTTGTACAGTTGAGAAACATTTTTGTCTGATTCTGCCTATTTAACATATCATCTATAAATCCAATCAGTGAAGAATGGCAATATTCAATTATTTATTTTTCACAGATGGTTGAAAAATTTCCATCAAAACATTTTAAAACAAACAGAAAATGATGCTTTCTTTAACATGAAATGGACATCTTTGCCAAAAAATATTCTGTTCTCACCAAAGGTTTTCAAGTTTTGGACGAAAACCTGAAAAGTGAAAAATTTGCTATTTTGTAAAAAAAAATAAAATAAAATAAATCCCGGGCTTAGGGTGCCATGTAGACATACCCTTAGGCACTACTGTAATAGAAATAATAAATAACAATAGCAACTATAATAGGAAATCATTTGCCTGCATTAGGTATATTTTCTGTACTAATTAGAACTGAATGAATAATTCAACAACTAATAATTTATTCAACATTTGACACTCTTTGGCTGAGAACAAATGGACAGCAGTGCCAGTTTATTATGTGAAATGACCTCTGCATAAGGACTATGTCTCTCTTTGTGCAAATGGGTTGGGGCTCTGGCTTTTGCCCCTTTCAGTGATAGGTTTTGAACCCTATCCTGAGCCTAGGGAGACACTGCTTGTTTGTTACTGCTGGTATTTCCATTTAAATTGTACATCCCTCACTGTGTACCACTTAAATGAGATTCTTTCCTCCAGCAAAAGGCAGAAAACTGTAGGGGAAAAAAATGTCAAGAAAGGGAAAAAAAAAACTGGATGAATGCCTGTAATAAAACATCTAGATCTTAATAAGGCTCTGGGTAAACCAGGATTACACACCCAGCAGCTGCAAACTGCTTTCTCTCTCCTCCAATCCTGCTAGGTCTCTGGAGAATGAAAACAAAAGAAAACATTTTGAACTTTAAAAATAGATATAAATGCCCCAGTGGAAAGACGGGCAAGCTGGGTGGATTAGCTGCAGCCAGACAGTTTAATTGGGTAATGATGCTATGGGACAGATATTTCAGGTGGATTGTTTGGCCTTAATTGTTTCTTGCACCAGAAACTAAAGTAAGATATAGCCAGAGGCAGTAGCAAGAGCTGCAGAGTGTCGAGAAGATGCATTTTAACAGGTGACTGCTTTCTTTATTGTCTTGCTTTATTCAGATTCTTTCTTCTGCAGCCAGGCATGGGCAGGCTCTCCACACAAGCAAGACATGGATAAATCTCATCTCTCAGGGGGCCAGGCAGCTTGGTTCTAATCGAGTTAGAAGGGCCTTCTTCAGCCCCTTATTTACAACTAGAACTGGCTGACATTTTGCAAAAATTGAAATTTTGATTAAATTTATTAGCAACATTTAAAATCTCAGCAAGAAAAAAACAGGGGGATAAACTGCAAATTCTCCTCCCCACACAGACCTTCAAGCCCCATTTCTCAACCAGTCTATTTAAAACTCCCTCAGAAGGACCCTGTACAGTGAAGTGTGGCTACCCTCAACTCCCATTTGAGTTCCAACAAGCCAGTGGCAGCTGAGGGAAGTAAGCAGCATCTTGCAGGGCCAAATGCTAAGAAAATCCTCAGCTCAGGTCCTACCACATCTAGCTGTCCCTGTCTAGACCCTGCCCTGCATCTCTAGTTAACATGATGCCCTGGGGTGTGCTGTTCTGCCCTATCAGGTCCCATCTGCCATGGAGGCTTGAACTATAGGGAGAAGGCCTGAGTATAGCGGCTGCAAAATAAAGGTTCCTCTGGATACAATTAAAAACAAAACCACCATTTCCCCATCACCGCACAGAGTAGAAAATATGGACAACTAATCAAATCCCACAGAAAGCAGAAACAAATGTGGCTCTGCCCTGAAAACCCCCCACCAACACACTCAAAAGCTGCCTCTTTTGGAAGGAGGTGAGTAAGACTGTCAGCATAGCATAGGCTGTGCTGACTTAGAGTGGGATCCAGGCATGGTGGGACATAAAGCGAAGAAGAGATACAGGGGACAGCAAGCTGCTTTTACGTTGTTATTAATGTGCTGAGTTGCACCTCCTTGCCTGCTTATTTCGCTCATTGCTAGTTGGCTCATAATCCAAATGGCAGCCTCTTTTTTGCCATTTGCAGGGTCACCTTTAAGTCTCAATCACAGGTGCGAAGTAATCAGTCCCATATTGTACGTTGGCGGTTGCTACGGGGGAAGAAATGATTAATTTATCACCCATTCCAAGAGCTGGAGAGAGAGAAAAAAGGAAAAGAAAAAAAAATTCTGCCTTAGCCATGTGAGAATGTTATTTACAGCCCAGAACTTTCACAACTATTTGAGTGCAAAACAGTCTGTGCTGTATTTATAGCATTTTGTCCTGATGGCAAGGAAAAGGCATTTGTGGAAAAGAAAAAACAAACAAACCAAACCTCTGCACATTTCTACTAGCTGTGAGATGGCAAGTGGGTTTTAATTCCAAAGGTGCCAAACAAATTACAGGATGTAATCAAGGAGAGTAAATACAGACTATTCATAGACGAAAGCAACTTGACTCCCCCCCGTTTTAATAAAGTTGTATTGATTTTTACAGAAGAGCAAATAGAAGGATCCAGGCTGTGAACAAATTATGACACATTTGTTTCTGCTTGCCTGGGAGAAAAAGGAAATGATACACAACTGAACATACCACATAGAATGAGGCATAAACCAGAGCTGATCACTAGGACTCACGTCTAAGCACTGAAGCTACCTACTTTCAAAAAAACTCGGACCAAAAACCTCAGGTCAAATCCAAACATCCCTGATGCCTCTTGGAACCATTCCTAGTAACAAGGATTGCCTTTTTTCTTATCAGTAAGGTTTGGGGTAGCAGACACTGCAGCAGCATTGGGAGACCTGGGTATGCTAGTCCGGGCTTTGCCAATGACCTATTCTGACACCTTGGGCAAGTCCCTTCTGTTCCTTGTGCATCAGTTTCCCCATATGGGATATGGAGATAACAGGATGTTGCAATGGTTAGTACATTAGTCTGGGACTTGGGAGACCTGGGCTCAGTGTCTTGATCTGCCAGAGAATTCCTGTATGAGCTTGGACAAGTCATTGAGCCTCTCTGTGGCCCAATTTCCCCATCTCTGTAAGGGGGATAATAGCTCTGCCCTACCTCAGAAGGTATTATAAGGGTGAATGCATTAAAAACTGTGAGATGCTATGGTGATGGGGGATGTACAAGGTAGTCTTTTTAAAGCACTTTGTGATCTATGGATGAAAAGTGAATTAATTATTATTATTACAAAAGTGAACAATTATTTATTAGTTTCCAATTTATAATAAATATCTGAGACCAAGTGTCTTAGCGAACACCATACTAATAAGAGAGTTCGTAAATACATTGCACTTTTCATCTGAGGGCTGTCAAACACTTTACAAACATTAGCTTAATTAGGCCACACAGCATCTGGTGGGGTGTGTTCATCTGCCGAGGTTTTGCCAACGATTATACATTAAATGGGAACTGCAGCTGGGAAAATGGATAGAGTATGAAGCATGGAGATAGGGCTTGCATGCCCCTCTCATAGATAACATGTCCAGTGCTCTGCCTGTTCAAAGCACTGCACAGACACTAATTAATCCTCACAATGCCCCTGTGTGGTAGGTAGGTTGTATTATCCCTATTTTGCAGATCAGGAAGAAGCAGAGAGAAAAGGTGACATTCGCAAGGCCATACAACAAAGCAGTAACAGAGCTGGGATTAGAACCAACAGCTTTCGGACTCCCAGCCTTGTGGTCACCTGGCTGTGGGTGGAGTTCAGAGGCTAAATATAGACCCAGTCCTGCTAACACCAATGTATGCAAGTAACTTTACTCACAACCGTACTTCCTTTCAAATCAACGAGACTATTCATGTGGGTACAGTGGCTCATCTGGTAAGTATTTGGAGGGTCAGGCTGTCTGTTTGGAAAATCTTTCCAGCTGTATTGAAATCCCTTCTGAACATGCCAGTTTCCTCCAGCATGCGTCATCCTGGCACATCACCGAGAAAGAATCAGCTACGTAGGGGAATGATGCATTCTGGACCTACTTAGGGCTGAGGTCAATGGGAGTCTTGCTGCTGGCTTCCCTGGGTTTGGAGCTGGCAAACTCAGTTGATCAGTGAATGGTCACAGAGCCAGACAAAAGCAGAAAAAAAGGTTAGTTTGGAAGGATTTGTATTCTGCCTGCCCCACACCCTAGAGTGGTGAGTGGAAGAATTCAGTGCAATTCCTCTGTGCTTGTTTCAATTTCCATTTTCCCTTTGCAGCTCAAAAGATTAAAGGAAAACAGAAAGGAAGAAAAAAAAGTGAAATATAAAAGAAAGGTGAGCGATACCAGAATGGAGTGTCAAGGTATTATCACATTATCCCAGGGAAACTGCTGCTCTGTGACTGGACCAGACATGATCCACCTATTCGCTTGTTACATTCATTTCTCTTCCAACAACATTGCAGGATTTTGTTTCTGCCCTACCTTCCCATCCTGACCAGCAGCACAAGAAACACCATGACTGCCTCTCTGAGCAGTTGTTGTGCGGTTTTAACCAGTAAACACAAAGTGGGCAGAAGACAGAGGAAGAAAAGCATCAGAAAACATTGTCCCTAATGGAAAAATGATGTGTGCAAGTCCAGTGGCTGGAGACAGTTGGTCTGAAAGATTCCATAAATTGCACATGCCTTTTTGTGTGTGCACATAATGTAATGGGATGGTAGTTCAGAGAGTGCTTCATCGTGGCCATTTCTCAGCTGGTAATGCAGCCTGGCCCTTTTACAGGGGGGTTCCTGTGGAGTAAGCTACTTCCTCAGGTGCAGAGGTGAATGGGCTGCAAGGTACAAAACAATGTAGCAGCACAAATGCTGATAGAAAACCAATGAACTAGGAATATAGAAGCCAGGAGGGTCAGAGATGACAGAAGCCATTTGGCACTGAACTGCATTTTGTGGGTCTTCTTTCAGCATGGCTTTCTTTCTTTCTGAAAACCGTTAGAGGCATTCAGGACTCAGAGCCGAGTTTTCTTCACTTCTCGGCCATCTGAAAAGACTGCGCCTCTAGGCTTTCTTGGGACTTTATCTCCATGGACAGTAGCAGAGGAGGGTAAAGGAAAGAGCCAGGGTTCAAGAACTGCAGCTGGTTTAACTTAATAGCCACACTGCTGACATAAAGACAAAGAACAAACAATGAAACATATATATCTAGAGGCACTCGACTGCATTACAGGGCTTCAGTCAATAACACCGAGCAAATGAGCTAATCTCTCCTCTTGAGGAGCTTGTGCACCCTTGAGGGAGGCACGTATATTTATTATCCCTGCTTTACTGTTAGAGAAACTGAGGCATAGAGGTTAAAGGACCTGCCCAAGGTCACTCGGTACCAAAAATGAGGCTGGGATACAGTGCAACCTTGCATTTTGACCCTTTACCTTTAGGGACCTGCAGTCATGTTTCAGGCTGGGTTACAATTAGCATGAGTTTGGACTGGATTCCCATTGGTTTTTTTCTTCCATACCAGTGTAGCTCTATTGACTTCCATGTGATAACTCCTGACTTACCCTTGTGTAAGTGAGATCAGAATTGTGCCCTTCATCTTTAGTGAATGACTAGACCATTTGGCAAGGTGGGCAATTTTTATTTGGAAGAAACCCTCTCTGGAGTAGCTGAGAGGTTGCAAGTCATTGTGAGTATAGTGGCAGGGAAAAGAAGTGTGTCCATGTAGTATTTAGCTCTGCTTAATCCCTTATCGTTCACAAGCATTGACATTCCTCCCATTACAAAAGAAAAGCCTGATTCTCCACTTATTAGTTACATTCATTTCACACTGGTGTAACACCACTGATAGCATTGCAGCTACATAGGCATAAAAATGGTGTAACGGAGCAATGATGTATGAAATAACAGTCTGTATTAAAACAGGAGGTGTTTGTCAAAGAAAACAGCTACATCTACAGCAGAAACAAAGAGGTTTTCACACACTTTTGTGCATTCAATTTATGCCGTATTGCCTTTGCCATCCGAGAAGTCTAATTGAATAGCTTCCAGGCAGCTACTGCATTAGGAATGCCAAGTTCAAATACATTGGCTTTTACCCTGAACAACATTTATATTCTCAAGTGATAATAGACTGATTAGCAGCTGCATTCTACAAAAGGCACTTATAGCTGGTCTACAGCATGCTATAGTGGTTCCACTTCATTGAGAAGACAGAGGTCTGTAGAAGAAGCAACCAAAATGCAGACGGGGAAAGAAGAACATACATACTCACATACAATTTAATTCTGCTCAGTGTGTCTTCCTGCAGGAACTCATAGCACAGATTAATTTTACACATTGCGCCTGTATAGCTATGCCCTTCAGCAAGGTTAATCTTTGCCCATTACAAGTCTGAAAATTAAATCCAGGATGATGTACAAACTTCCTGTGTAGTTTGATTCAATTTCTTTCATTCACGACCAAAATGATATATGCACATCGAACTCACAAGCCCTTCCTCTCAGAGCAGATAATTTATTAATAGAAGCTTCCCTGTTCCCTCCTCTCTCTCTCCCGCTGTCATGTAGTTTAATTAATGTTTCAAGTCTGGCAGCTTTTTGATTTCCATTTCGGGAAGGCCTCTGATCAGCCAGTTTGACAGAAAATCTGGAAATGTGTCCAGATTTTCTGATTCCTGCACTTAAACATTCCAAGAAATTAGGAGGTTTTAGATCCCAGCCTTTAGGGACAGGACAAAGAAAGGACGGTTCACTGATTAGCACCCAGAAAACATGGGTTCAAATCCCTGCTCCGCTACAGACTTTCTGTGTGACCTTGGTCAAATCATGTTGCCTTCCCTGCGCCTGGATCCCCATGGGGATAATAGCACTGTTCTACCTCGTAGAGAGTTTATGAGGTGCTCAGATACAATTGTTTTGGGTGGGGAAGAGAAATATCTTAATTAGAAATTAATGTAAAGAAACAGGAGACAGCTGCAAGTTCAGGTCCAGACCTCTCTTCCCCACTGTCTAAGGAGCTTTAGAGCTGGGGCTTGGGGTTGGTAGCCCAGACCCATTTCTAGTAACAACAGCAACTTGATTTTTAACCCCACCAATTTATGTAATCTAACATCAGCAACGTTTTTAAATTTTTTTCTAAAGGGGATGAGTGAATTAGGTCGTATTTAAAAAAAACCAAAAACATTCACTTTTTTTGTTAAAATTATTACAATTGAAATTATTATTTAAAAAATGGAATAAGTTTTAAAAGGGATCAGAACCCTCATGCTCCAGGGCATCAACCAGCCTCTAACTAATGAGGGTCCGGAAGAAACTTTCTCTGAGGGCAGTTATCCCAGAGCCACCTTCCCTAGGGTTTCCTGCAACTTTCTTTCAAACAACTGATACAGGCCACTGTGGGAGACCAGATAGTGAACTAGATGGACCACAGGTCTGATCCAGTCTTGCAATTCCTAAATTCCTATATCCCCATTTGTTATTTTTGTCCATCTTTGCCCGGCCTGCTTTCAAGCAGGAGCTGCAGTAACAAAGTTCCATTGGACGGGCTGTATTTTTGATACATCCAGCCCATTTGGAAGTAGAATGTACCAAAACCCACACCTAAAATCTCTCCTCACAAGATTCCCCCATTCAATTGTGCAGGCCCAGGGAACAGGGGTAGTTTGGAGATGGTTTGGTTGTAAAAGCCAAAGCTCCAGCAGCAAACATTTTTGTGGCTTCCTCATTGCTAGGTTTTAAAAGGATGTTGTAAGTATCAAGAAGATGAATGACTTCATGGTTGAGACATCAGACCTGGACTAAGGAAAAGCAGAGATCTATTGCTGGCTCTGCAGTGGACGCCCCTGTGTGACCTCACCAAATCTTCCCATGCCTCAGCTCCCTACGTGGAAAGTAGAAAAAATAATCCTTCCTTTGTCTGTTTTGTTTATTGCAATTGTAAGCTCTTTGGGGCTGGGACCATCTCCCATTCTACGTCAGTACAGCACGTGGTATAATGGCACTTCTTCCTGGTTGGGGCCTCTGAGTGCTACTGCAATAGAAATGATACATAGCAGAGGCCCCCAGAAACAGGGATAGTGTAATCAAGGTCAGGCAGCCAGGATTAAATGGTCATAGCTCCACTGAAGGCCATGTACCGCAGCTGAGGATTTGCCTTCTAGACTGCCGAAGCTTTTGGCGCAGGAGATTGTTTAAACAAGGAAGGACACTATATACGGCTACGATTTCACAAAACTCAGTGAAGCTATGTAAAACCCAAGCTTTCCATCTATGTATATATACTCCAGGGGATTTCTAGAGCCAGCTTTTCCCATGTCTAGCAGCCAGTCCACTCCCGTAGCTTTGTTCATCTGTTATCTTTCATTTGACTGGCTCAAAGCTCCCATCACACTTTTCTGTCTGGGAGAATGCTATAACATGGCAGCTGTTAGCCTCAAAGTAGCCCTTTCTAATAGATCTGTAGGCTCGCTCAGCAGTATGAGGCAGCTGCAAGGATCAAGCAAGAATGGGATCTAATGAGGCTGGTGCAAGCTTCCTCTGTTTGACAGAACCGGCCAGCAGCGGGTCTGTAGAACAGAAACAAAACTGCCCTTGTTGCATTTGCTGGAGTGAATTTCATGTCGCATATCTACTATTATCCTGTCCCCCTTTATGCTAGTCTGTTGTGGCATCTGCTCCCTGATGGCTTTTGGCTGCCACTGCACACAGCCTATTAATTTTACAGTCAATTCCTCTTTGATAAGCTTATTTCACCCATCCTCTTGGCCCTCCTTCGTCTTCTTTTTTTATCAACAGAGTTTTTTTCCTGGTCTTTCTTCCATTCAGCCCATGTTGTGCTCCCATAAAAGGCCCTATTAATATTAACCAGAGGCTCATCAACTAAGACCACATAAAATATTCACAGCACAACTGGAAATCCTCAAAAGTTGAGTCTTTTGCCATTTTTATTTTATTTATTTACAGCAAACTTTGCAAGAATGAATCAACTAAAAACAGACAAAAAATAAGCAAAGATCCTCAGAAAACCCTGCTATTTTGTGCATAAACATAGTATCATCTTGATGGCAAATAGGCCCGTTTATATGCAATATATTTTCAGGACTAAATTTTGAGATCTTTCAAAAATGCTAAATTTCATTCAGACAAATAATTTTTTTTGGCATCTAATTTTTTAATTTTCTTTCTGTTATGTAAAAAATCCATTTTAGGAGGAGGGGGAAAGCTAAATGTCAGTGAGTACCAAAATCATGTACAATGAAATTGAAGGAAAAGTCAGTGAAAATATTTGCAAAACATGGTCTGGATCTTGCACAGTTCTGTTGGCTCTAATCCAGTTTTTCCATCCTTAACATTTCTTATCCCATGTGGTTTGGTGTCAACATTTCTCCTCATATCTGAAGGCTCACAAATGCGGTGGATTGAGTCACGGATCTCAGGGATCTGGACAAACAGACTGAGTTGAAGTAAAGCAGAGAGCTACAAACGGGGGCCCAGCTGATGGACCACAAATGCTGCCAGCATTCAACCCAGCTGCAAGGATCACACATGGATGATCCAAGGTACGTGCAAGAATCTATTTCATGCATGATCCTTGCACGTAGAAGGGGATGCAGATTCTCGTTTCAAGTCACTGAATCAACACATTTCCCAGGCAGTCTCTGACATGACGGATGGACAGACCTGTGTGACTGACTCGGCCACCATGCCTGGCATATGGCAACTGCCTGGAGGGTGGGGATTCTGTCTGGGGAGAAGGCCCTAAAGTTTGGGCAGATGTCAATTCAACAAAGCATTTCAATGAAGTCAAATTTAAAAGGCTGACCTTTTTGGAATGGAACGTTTTGATTTTTCATTTTGAAATGACTTTTCAAAACAAAAAACTCTGCTTCTATATTAAAAAAAAAAGGAAAAAAGCTTTAAAAGGTCAAAATGGGAACAAAATGTTTTGATTTTATCAAATAAACTAACTATTTCAATTGACCCCAAACCATTTTTTTCATAATTTAATTTAGCAGGAAATTTAGATTTTTTTTTCGGTTTTTATTCCATTTGAGACCAGGAAAAAATCAGCAGTATTAGACTCTCCCATGAAATGGAAAATCCAGCACCTGCCCAGCCTTACATGACACCAATGACTGGTACTCACTGGGGACAAAACTTCTGCTTAATGGAGATGCCTTCTCGGGAGGGGAGGGCGTGGCGGTGCTTAGATGCTGTACCTCCATTTGCTCCTCTAGCAAGCAGTTTGCAGTCCATCCGCAGAAAGCATATGACCTAATCCACTTCTGTGACATCTTGGCTCTTCACTTGTCATTCCATGATAACATATTTAATAATTTTATTAAGATGATGTTGAAGTAAAAAGAAAACGGTACAGAGTTTAAGCATAGAAGTTTCTGGTTATCAGGGAATAAGGTACAGATTTCCAGGGGTGCAAAATTTGGTTTAGGAACGAGTGGCATAAGGAATACATAATCTGCAATCTCCCCGATTGGGGGTAAAAGTTTAACGGGTCAAAGTACAGACACTGATTCCACTTCTGTGCCATCTTGGCTCTTCACTTGCCATTCCACGATAACATATGCTAAGCTTCTCACAGATACCCTTGGCCAATGGCCCTGGGTAGCCAGCAAGCTCAGCCTCTATCCATCCAGGGCAATGACTCGTCCCAATTACATGCGACTGCCCAGTTACACAGCCCCCTGGACAGCAGCATGGGGTCTTCTGATAAGGAGGAATTCCAATGAAGGGCCATTGATTGCAACCCGACAAGCTTATCACATTTGTTTTCTCTGTAATACCTGCACAGGTGCCTTTTCATGCAGCACCCGATGAAGTGAGCTGTAGCTCATGAAAGCTTATGCTCAAATAAATTTGTTAGTCTCTAAGGTGCCACAAGTCCTCCTTTTCTTTTTTTCATACAGCAGTCCGTGTTCTGCATTTTCTCAGTGGAAGGCAAATACAGAAGTTGAAAGGAGGCTGCCCTGTAGAGCAGAGAGGTGTCTTGTGTAAATGCATTCTGGTCTAGAAGCATAAAGCAGGCAAAATAGGGATTGTCTAGCCAGATATAAATTACAATTTACAGTGATACAAACTATTACTCTGCAAACAGCAAGCGTCCGTCTTTTGCCGGCTGACGCATCCACGTAGCCAGACGTTATTATTTTAGGAAAATTATAAAGGGACTGAATGTGAGGAATGCTTCATACCTCAGCCTAAAATATTTTAATCCAGCCAAATGGGTGTAACAGGTGATTTCATTCACTAATTTCCCACCACCCCCACCCCGCCATCTCTTGCACATCTCCTGCCAAGAATACTACCCTGTCATTTCCTGCCTGTTATTCAGAGACCTAAATCCTCCCCCTGGACCCCAGACTCAGTAGCTCAGCTGGGCTCTAGGGAACTCTGCTGGTGCAAGTTAAGGTGAATCTTCCCTTCCAGGATCTGTAGCAGGAGCAGAGCCAGCCATCACCAGCTCAGAATTTCACAGCCATAGATGGAATAGAACATGGATCCTTTAAAAGCCCAGACTCCTTCGCTAGATGTTAAAGAGAATCTCCATCAGCTATTCACGCTATGGGTCCCACACAGCTGAGCAGCTTTCATTCTGTCTAGAAAAGGGCAGTGCTACCCACACACACGAGTCAGCACAGACTGACTATTGACCCAGTGCGTGGCTCCAGATTCAGAGTCTCACACTGCCTCTGGAAAATGAATTGGAGGTGGCACTTTCCAGCAGTCTAGGTGTGGGGAAATGCAATGTCATGCTCCGGTTCTGCTTCGATGGGAGAACTTGCATGCTGTCTCGACTGCAGACTCTCCTCTGCCCTTCCTGTGCGGGAGTTTCTCTGCCAGCCCCAGAGCTGAGGACAGGCATGTGGAAGGGTTCACCACCTGGGTTAATTCTGATGGAGATTAAAGATGACAAGTGATGTACTGCCAGGCAGCGGGGATTCAACCAGCAGCTAGGGACCACACACAGAGCAGAACAGGCAGCAGACCTGATTAGAGACAGTAGAAAGCAATTCTAGTAAAGCAGAGTCCAAACATTTGCCTAAAGGTTAAACGGAACCTCCTGGTTCTCTGGGAATTGGAAGCGCTGAAATTTCATGGAGAAGCTAGAAACACTGATGCTCCCCTACAGAGCCCCCAAAGCAGGATTAGGAAACTCCCCACCCGCCAACTCTTAAAATGAGACTTTGCAATTCCAACGTTCCTCTATTCTCCACCAAGATGGACCTGCATCCTGCTACCCATCCAGAATTAGAAATGCATTCAAGCTTCAGCAAAAAGAACGAGGAGGACTTGTAGCACCTTAGAGACTAAGGCATTTATTTGGGCATAAGCTTTTGTGGGCTAAAACCCACTTCATCGGATGCATGCAGTGGAAAATAAAGTAGGAAGATATATATACACAGAGAACATGAAAAAATGGGTGTTGCTATACCAACTCTAACAAGACTAATCAATTAAGGTAAGCTTAAATTTATTATACCCAATTAAATTTGTTAGTCTCTAAGGTGCCACATGTCCTCCTTGTTCTTTTTGCTGATATAGACTAACACGGCTACCACTCTGAAGTCTGATTCAAGCTTCAGACATCCCTAAAGATTAGGTTTGGTTCAGCCCATTTTAGGGATGGTTTAGCCCAACCTGCAAAACCCAGACTTACATCGGGGCTCTGGTACTGAACACCCCTCCAGTGATGAGTGTGTTTGAAACAAGTGTTTTGTTTCAGGCGCATCTTTATATGGAACTTTAGTTGAAAGTGCCTGTGTGTTCGGCTGGGGTGTCAGGAAAGTTTTGTTAGCTGGGGGGGAGGGGTTAGGACACTTGCCAGTGGATGGAGGAGAGAGGGGTTTGGAAGCTTCTGAGGAGCAGGGGTTCTCTCCTGGTGAGTCGGGTGGTCATGGTAGGTGTAGTGTATAGGAATTGGATAATATCCCTGTCATCTGTGTCAAAGTTTCACCATATTTTTAGTGTTATGTGGATAGCAAAGATACAATAGTAGATAAGAGAGCAGGAAAAGGCATAGATCTAGGTGTGCTGACTCACACCAAAATCTATCTAAATGATCCCTTTTATCACAGTGTCTGAGCAGGGTCTTGAACCAAATCTGCCAAGTCCTAGGGCAGTGCCCTAACTGTTGGCCCAATGCAACTACATGCTAGTTCTTGCTTAGGGATGGCTCTGTGAAACAACACCCCCCACCCCCACTTCTTTGTTTTGCAAACAAGCTTTGCATTGAAAAGACTGAGGGAAAATAAAAGTCAAACAAGGCAAAGAGAAAGCAAAGGAGCCTCTGTCACAGACCAGCCATGATGCAGAAAGCATTATCTGCAGAAAGGAAAGTCTCTTTTTCAAATTAACATATTAATAATTAGGCAGAGTGAAACAAACTCCAGCACAGGGCCCCACTTTGGCACGTTTGCTTGCCACATTCAGCTGTGTCAAAGCAACCATTCCGGGGTGTCTTTGAGCGTGACAGCCTGTGTTTTACAAGATGTAATTTCAGTGCTTCAGCGCTCCCTTATTTATGCATCTCTTAAAAACCAGAGTGTTGGTTTCTTATTTGATTGAGAGAAATACCCCTTTCATTAGCATTTTATTTGCATTGTTTTCTGCAGAGTGTTTTTGCTCTTGTTTTTTTGAGAAACCCCATTTAAAACAAGCATAAAAGTTATCAAGTTTTGTTTTCTGAGAAGCAGAAACATACCAACCACACTCAGAACTGTAGAGATTGCTCCTCTGGAGAAAAACCCTTGCTGTCATATTGCCCAAGGACTGAAAAACCTGCAGCCAGGGGTTGGGAGTGAAGAAAGAAACAAAGAAAGCTAAAGGCACCACAAATTAAATTACAGCCTGCTACCATACTTTCTTTCACATAGAAATCAAAAGCAAAAACATCTTTCAATTTAGGGACATGCGGAAATTTCATGGCCAAGAAGCAGAGATAAAAGTCCAAGTTGAAGCCAAACACCATGTGAATCACAGGCCAGAATCTCACAGATGACAGTCCACATCACAAAGAAACCACCACCACTTTTGACATCCTTGGTTGGAAATCCCAGCATTGAAAGTAAAGTTAGAAAAGTCCAAGAAGATTACATTCCGATGGCTCCCTTTGGAGGTGGTCCCACCAGAACAGCGCTAGTGGGACAAGGGGAGGAAGCTTGTGTTGCCACTGCCTTTGCTGAATCTATGAGGTGAAATATCAGATAGCTTCAGTCTGCAGGGGGTGTGTCAAGACCTGAAAATACAGCAGCTTCATGACTGTGTGTAAAAGCTGCCAGACTGGACAGAGATTATGAAGTTACCAATTTTGGCTTCAGGTAGTGGCAGGACTTGACCCGAGGCAACTGCCTTTTATGTCAAACCAGGAAAAAAAAACCCAACGTCTGTGTGGATCTCAGAAAACGGCGTGCAAAAACCATGATTTTGTAGGCAAAGCAGGTGTTGGAAATGTCTCTGCAGAGCTGTCACTCAGGGAACCTCCTCAAACGCCCCATCTAGCCCCACTTTATTGAAGGTGGCTTCTAGCTACCACATCCCATCTTGCTATTTTGAGAGAGATAGACAGACAGACAAAGCAGGCACAGGTAGAAAAGGTAGAAACTTATTCCAAATCTTTATACTGGGCATTAAGGACTCGGCCCCAAGGCTATTCTTCAAGCCTGTAGTTTTTATTGCCATTCATCAAGTACTCAAGCTGCACTTCCATAGTCTGTAATGTCATCAGAATCTCCCAACTGAATTAAAACCTCAGATTAAATCAGGTGCCTTCTAAAAGCTCTGAAATTTCATTACTATTGCCTAATGGCAAGAAAGTGGCATTGGTTAAAAAGCTACGAGTTGGAGGGTTTTTGTCTCATTTTTGTCTCAAAAAAGAAAAGGCCCTTATGTGATGACATTCTGATTTATGGATAATTATATGATAACACATTGCTTCCCACTTGCTGCCTTAGAAGTATGCCGTGTAGCAGAGAAGGGAGAAAAAAGGGAAATAAATGGAGCAGTCCACAGGGCAGAGTTATAACAGGATTCATCAATACAGTGGCCCAGATTCAGCTCTCAGTGATCTCTGAGCATCCCCACCAAAGTCATGAGCACCAATGAGAACAGGAAATGCACCAGTCTGGGTAGAGTCAAATGGCCATTTCAGCTCTTGGTTACCTGTGAGCAACTCCGTGTGTGTGTGTGTGTGTGTGTGTGTGTGTGTGTGTGTGTGTGTGTGTGTGTGTGTGTGTGTAAAAAAGTAAAGTTGTCTCATGAAATAGTTCTGGAAAGGAAACAAGGGCAGATAAGGTGGGGGAAGGGTGGAGTCAGACCAAGCTGATAAGAAGGGGATAAGAAGTGTGTGTCAGATGCCGTGAAGGAGCTGGTGAAATCGGAAGGTGATGTGGTTCCGATGATAGGCAAGGAAGATCATTTTCGTGGCAGCATTTTGTTTGGTCTTGAAGGGGGTGGAATGAGTGTTAGGAGGCTCGAAGAGATGATGATGGGAAAGGATGAAGGCCTAAAACATGAGTTTTAATTGTAAGGGGTAGACTAAGAAGGATAGAACCTGTGCCTGCCACAGACATCTTGCTTGCCTTTCCCATATGATGGCTCTAGTCTTAATCCAATGCTCTTAGCAGCAGATCACAGCAGCTTGTAACACAAAGTGATGCAAGAATCAACCTGACGTTGAGTCTCACTGCTGCAACCTATCTTTCGAAAGAGGTCTCTTCTGCTAACATACTTCTTCAGTCCCACTCATTCATGTGTTAGAGGGATGCAAGAGAGCTCTTTGTTATTGCCTGAGAGATGAGTTTTGCCTGGGGAGAGCTGTTGATCAATTGCAGGAAGTCTATTTTATCCCCTGGTAAAAATGGATATATTCTCCAAAATAGGTTTGCCAGTGTCCAGGAGGAATGGTTACAGAAGGAATTATTCATTCCCCAAAGAACAGTAAGGAACCTTCAGAGAAACCCAGTCTTATAATATAACAAGCTGTGTACTACTGCTTAGTGTGCCAGGCACATAGAGCAAACTCTCTCTCTCTACCTCCAGGCCACCAGCATATTCTCTCATGGAATATTATGAGGTTCCATGTGAAGCTCTGCTGAAGCACAGAGACCTTATAAGTGATGGGGCCACAAAGCAACTCATTCAGCCAGCGCTGGAATACCTAGATACCCCGGAATGACAGGTTCAACTTCAGACACAGCTGACTCACTCAGTCATCCTTAAAGCAGAGTAGTTTATAATATGTGGGTCTTTTGTATAAACACTTAAAAAAGAAAACAGGGTTCCGGCTGCCATGTGTCGACACAAGAGTAGGAATAGAGTGGGCCAGAAAATTTTCATTGAAATGGTTCATCAACCAAAAAAATTCATTTTCATCAATATCAAAACATTTTTAAAAGCGTCAATTTTGACAAAATTGCGCTCTGAAAGGAAAAGGAAGTGTTTTGATAATGTTGAAACATTCTGTTTCAATGTTTTTGGAATGGAACATTTCAATATTTTTTTGGTTAAAAAAACTGCACTATTTTTATAACAATTTTTTTTAAAAAAAAGTGTAAAAGGTCAAAATCAGAAGAAAATGTTTTGATTTGATCAACATGAAATATTCTGATTGACCCCAAACAATTTTTTTTTGCCTTTTTTCAGAATTTAATTTTGGGGGAAAATATCAACTTTTTGTGCCTTCATTTCATTTAGGAAGGGAAAACATTTTGAAATGACAGGTTTCAGAGTAGCAGCTGTGTTAGTCTGTATTCGCAAAAAGAAAAGCAGTAAGGTGCCACAAGTACTGCTTTTCTTATTTTGAAATGGCAACATTTCCTGTGAAATGGAGAATCAGGCTCCTGACAAGCTCTAAGTAGGAGTAGAATTTTGACCATAATCTCCCTTTCCTATCATCATCCACTTGATTGCTATCCACCTGATTGCTATCCACCTGATTGCTATCTATAGCTGGTTAAATTTTAATTACTTCATTGATACACGCTTACATTTGAGAAGCGGTAAAGGGAAGCCAGAGGGAGCTATTTGCAATGCACAAGTCTTACTGGTCTTACAAAACCCACCCACATGTTCTTGTGTGCTATTTACTGGCATCTTAACTATTTACACACAGACAGATGTAGAGCACTCCTGTAACAGAAGAGCTTTGAGATCTTTCATTATAAGAGGTGCTACCAGAAATGTAAACAATAGTTAAACTGTCCTTAATTAGTTTTGTTGTACACACATTAACTGTGGCACTTCTTCTAGGAAAGTAAATGGTAAAGAACTTTATATACACACATGAAAACTCTAGTTTAATTTTTCTTCAGTGTTTTAGATCCCATTTTGTTTGTTTGTTTTGTTTTTTTAAATCCGGGAACTTTAGGTGAGCATGTGCAGAGGAGTGTCCCCTTAGCAGAAAGGGCAAAGTTATGAATTTTTATAGGGCACTGCCATTCTGTCAGGTGTTGAAAAACATGGGACATGTTGGGCTGTATTTTCCATCACTAATAGGCCTACAGCTTCATTTACAGATGGTGGTGGTCTGCCAATAGTAGACTTCACCATTTTCTCTCTCATTGCAATTCATAGAGTCTCTTGTAGGGGTTTTGGTAATATCAGTTGATATGATTAGAACGTCAGTAAAAATAGAATTGCAATATTGACCCCACTGTGGAAGAAAAGATGCTATACAGGTCAGCTGATATTGGAAAAAACTAACTATTCTCCCTTTTTTCCCATTCCACTCCTTCTGATTAGGGGAATAAACACACTCATGAAAGCCCAGTTTACAAAATACTAAACTTATTCTGTAGGTATTAAAGTACTTTTCTTGTCCCCTCTAGTTCCACCCTATCAATATTACTTGTCATTTTTACACCACTTTTCAACCGAGCATCTCAAAGTGCTTTAAGAACATTAAGGAAGCTCAGCTAGAACTTGGGGAATAAGGAATTTTCCCATTCATTGACCACTTTAGAAGTTTTAAGCGTTCTTTGGGGTTGGCCCCAAAATGAAAATGTTCAGCAAGTCGAAAAGCTGGAAAAACAAAACACTCCACCACATTTGGGGGAGAACAAAATGTTTCATTTTGAGAAAACTGAAATGTTTTGTTTTGACCCCTTTAAAATGTTTTTGAATTTTTGAAAATTAAATGAAAATTTGAAACCAAAAAAGTTGTTTCAAGTCAAAAAAATCAAAACATTTAGATTAGAAAGCATCAAAACAAAAAGCAGGTTTGTTCCTTTAAAAAAAAAAACAGTGAAATCAGCACAAATTTACAAAACATTTCAATGGTACCTAATCTGCATTTTCCTCCAGAAAAAATTTCCAGCTGAAAAAATTAGCTCAGCTCTTAGCCCAGCCTCTTCCTGTGATTATTATAGACATCGATTTTACATACAGGTTCAGTGTCTATTTGCATAAATCTACTCAGCAAATCAGGAATAAAATTCAAGAGTCCTGATATTCCTTCCAACATCGACAACTTCCCTTTTACCAATTTTTATTTTTATCCGTAGGCCGGTTTCAAACAATTACAGGTATTTAAAGAGCTGGGAGGCAGAACATGAGTTAGTGAGTTAATAATAGCATTTGGCTCATTTCAGCTGAAGCTGTCTCAGCTTAGAGAGACAACAGGATGCAATCATCACAGTTCCCACGCATTGCACATGTTGGACTGTCAGCAGTGTGTACTGGAGCTGTGACTTCATTTCTCCTCTTTCTTCACTATAAGGCCATGGCACAGCTGACACTTTAAGCACTTGCATACCAGTTCTTACAAGGACTTACCTGCATGCAGGTAAAGTACTGCAGTTGTCCAGTGCAGCAATATAAATAAGGAGCTGTATTTGGGAAAAGACAAAGCAACTCAAATGCCAGCTCTGTAACACAGAGTACCACTGCTCTGGAGCTGCAATGCAGGCATTGGGACAGATGGAACCCTTCTCTTTGTACAGTCCTGATCCAATCATCTTTTGTATAATGTGTGTGTCTGTCTTACAAACATATGCTGGGTTGTTATTGCACACCACTCCTGAGAATCCTGGCCTGGCACCTTTTCATTGCCTGCTTCATCCATGCAGAAATCCTTGCCAAGATCAAAGGAAGAAAGGACCATGAGGGTGTGTCTACACTGCAGTGTAAGAGCAGAGTTCGAATTCAAACTCAAGCCAAACACAAATCACAATTAACCAGGGCTCGGACCCAGGATCCCAGGACCTCAAGGGGTGGAGGTCTGAGCCTGAGTTAAGCCAGAACTTAGGTTCAAGCCCTATTGCTTTGCAGCATAGACACAGTACCACGAACTTCTGCTTTGCAAGTCTGCCAAAAGTATCCCATGGGCTGACTTACTGTGTCCACTGGACAGTCAGGTTTGGTGGACAGTCTAGTTTTCCCCACAGTGCCCCATGAACACAGGGCTAACCGGCCACATTTGGGGGGCACTAGGCAGTCTATGGTATGAGTGATTGGACTTGGCCCACACAATGCAATGTAGATGCTGGAGCACCAGATTGGGACCTACGGTTCTAATCTGGCATTAGAAATGAGTGGAGACACTCAAGCCTGAAGTTAACACACGCAGGGTCTGCTAACTTGAGTTCTACTAACACTTGCAGTGTAGATGTACCTTGAATGACTGCAAAAGTCAGAGCAATACCCCATAGTTGAAGGGATACTGCCTGGGAGGTTAAAAGCCACAGACGGAATCCTGGCACCACTGAAATGAGTGGGAGTTTTGCCATTGGCTTTAGAGAGCCCAGACTTCACTCCATACATTTTTTTAAAAGCTGTCTACCTGGGTTCCTCTATGACCCCATCACCCTTCTGAGGAAGGGAAATATAATCCTCATGTTACAGATGGGAAACCGAGTCACAGAGCAATTAAGTGATTTTACCAAGGTCTCACAGAGAATCAGTGTCCGAGACAAACTTCGAACTCAGATCTCCTGTGTTTTAACCATAGCTTTCCTTACTTGTGTTACAGAAAGAAAAGGCCCTTAGCTTATGAAAACAAAGGATTTTAAAAACCTAATTTAATTTTCAACATCTGTTTCTTTTCGTTTGCATTGTTATTATATTGCCATAGATTTCCTCTCTTTTGACAGCACCATTGGACTACACAGCAAATACAAAAAAGGCCTGATCCCTGTACCATAGAGCTTTCAATCTAAGCCCTTTTTGCTCATGATTCAGCTTGAAAAATGAAAATAGGCTGAACAGTTTCACTCTTTTGGGGTCAGTTTCACAGTTAGGTGCTCATGTGCCAGGACCCTGATCTCCAAAATATTTCTTTCGACCCTGAGCCCTAAGCTTTAGTTTTGACCCATTTGTCCTGGAGAAAGTTCTATCAGTTTGGGCACTTTAGAAACCCCACTGCTTGTATTAGGGTTGTCAGAGACACATCACCAGCCCTGCATAATATATAGAGAAAAGCAAAGCATAGTTCTAAACCTGAACATTGGACATATCTAGAGACTAATCCAGACTTTAGGAAAACAAATCTGAGAATTGCCTGTCCCGTCCTAGGAACAAATATCCTCAAGTAGCAACATGGTCTATTGCAAAAGCACCACCCCATTGACTGCCTTGGCCCCCTGGCAAGCTTTCTGGGGTAGACACAGTCCTCGTGTCTATGCAGCACCTAGCACAAGCTGGCCCTGATGTTTGAATGAGTTTTCTGGGTGCTACTGTAATACAAATGACAACTTTGTTAATTGAAGTACAAGCTCTCTTTCAAATGCTTCTTAGCTTAGGTGGAATAGGGACTATCTGGTTTGGGCTACACTAGCATTAAATAGTTTGTGGTAAGATAAGAAGAGAGACAACTAAATCACGCTCATTTGTAGGCCGGAAAGAGCTTTTTCTTTAAAATAAAAAAAAAAGCTTTTTCCTTCTCTCTCTCTAACAATTGAGCATCAGAAAGATAAAAACAAATGCCCTGCCTGCTGTCACCAGCCTTACTCTGCTTGATTTAGCACTCACATCGCTGGCTTCAGTGGAACACTCCTGATTTACACCAGCCTCAGTGAGATGAGCGTTTAGCCCAACCTGTTTCTAAAAAGCAGCAGCAACAGCTTTGATGGGGATAGTCTTCGCTGTGCCTCGTTTAGATCTGTTCCCTGATTAGATTTCATGCCCCTCCCACTCACTGATAGTGTGCATTTGGTATAGCAGAGCTGCGGCTGCATGGGCTGATAGAGAAGTTGTGAATGCATCCGATGAAGTGAGCTGTAGCTCACGAAAGCTTATGCTCAAATAAATTTGTTAGTCTCTAAGGTGCCACAAGTCCTCCTTTTCTTTTTGCGAATACAGACTAACACGGCTGCTACTCTGAGAGAAGTTGCGGTTATTCCTCTGGAAGTGGCTTATTTGCAACAGCAGCTGCATTAACCTTGCTGGCCCGGCTCTGTTTCAGTGCTGCTAATTATGTTGCATGGCTAAGCAGGCTTAGATTTGGCTTGGTTTGGTTTACCCCTCCATCTCCACACACCCTCCCCTTTATTTCCTCTGTTCAGATTCAGCAAGCCACCATTCCCTCTTCGCTTCCCCCTCTGGTATGGAGCACATCTGTATTATTTATGCCCCTGGCCTGCTACCAGAAATGCTGCTGCGGCTTCCCCCAGTGGCTCCAGCTCTCATTCAGGGGTGATGTCACCTGGTTTGATAAAAGGTTCAGAGTCTCCACAGCTACAGCAGAGCTGTTTTAGAGATGGGTTTCTAAGTGGCTTCCAGTGAGAATAGGAGCAGAAGGGCTCAGGAAAAGAATTACAGTTTGAGCCCTTGTGCTTGCAAAAAATACCTTGAAGATATGATCCCTAAAGGCTCAGAAACCAGCAGACAACCACAAAGAACCTGCTATTTAAAAAAAACAAAACAACACCACACCCACCTTTTATTTTTAATTTTGAACGTTTGGGATGGAAGAACTAAGGGATAATCCTCATGCCCAACACAAATTCCAACAGAGTTCATTTCATCTTGTCTGTTGAAAATTTCCCCTGTAGCTGCCACAAGACACATTAGGTTTCCCTGCCCCTGCTAGAGTAATTCTTAGGTTTTAACCATCAGAGGAGTGAAGTTTTGGAATAACCTTCCAAGGGAAGCAGTGGGGGCAAAAGATCTATCTGGTTTTAAGATTCTACTCGATAAGTTTATGGAGGAGATGGTATGATGGGATAATGGGATTTTGGTAAGTAATTGATCTTTAAATATTCAGGGTAAATAGGCCAAATCCCCTGAGATGGGATATTAGATGGATGGGATCTGAGTTACTATAGAAAATTCTTTCCTGGGTATCTGGCTGATGAATCTTGCCCATATGCTCAGGGTTTAGCTGATTGCCATATTTGGGGTCGGGAAGGAAATTTCCTCCAGGGCAGATTGGAGAGGCCCTGGAGGTTTTTTGCCTTCCTCTGTAGCATGGGTGACTTGAGGGAGGCTTCTCTGCCCCTTGAAGTCTTTAAACCATGATTTAAGGACTTCAATAGCTCAGATATAGGTGAGGTTTTTCATAGGAGTGGGTGGGTGAGATTCTGTGGCCTGCGCTGTGCAGGAGGTCGGACTAGATGATCAGAATGGTCCCTTCTGACCTTAGTATCTATGAATCTATGAATTCCCCATCAGCACTCAAGGCAGAGTCAGGGGCCAAGCAGCTAGAGAGAAGCTCCATCAGAGACCTTTGCTTAGCAAACTAAGGTCACCCTCCCAGAATATTTCTGCTTCATTTCTATAAGGCCCTCGTACAATCAAAACACACAAAAGCCCATAACAGTCTCTGGCCACCTCCCTTTCATACAGCTTAAAATCCTGACCCCCAAGAAAGCCCAGAGTTATCTATGAATAAAAAAAAATTAACCCAGAGAAGCTCTTTATCCCTAGCAGTTGCTATCCTGCCTTCTAAATAAAAGCACCTGCCTTCTCTCTGCCTCTTTTAAAGGGCATTTGGAGTCTAATGAGGCTCAGCTGTACCTAATTAATTCCCAGCTGGGCATGTTTCCCTGCCATGACTCTGAAAACCCCCTGCTGGGATTTAATTTACCTCCCCTTGTCTGGTTCAGTTAGGCCGTTTCCTAGAGGCGCTGCTGGTGGAAAGAGGATAATAATAGTAATGGGACTCCTTTCACTGAACCACAAGAGACCAGTATACCACATGATACCACTGCTGGTGCAGATAAGATGGGGGCAATATCCCTGACCTCCAGTGGCTCCCTTTTACTGGGTGTGGAAGCCATCACATAAGGAGGAAGATGAGCCTTGTGGTTAAAGCAGGGGCTAGGAAATCTGGGCTTTAGTCCCTGACTCTATCACACAGTCTTGTGGTGTGACCTCGGGCAAGTCACTTTGCTGCCCTGTGCCTCAGTTTCCTCTCCTCTCTTTTGTCTTCTCTGTTTAGATGGGGAGTGCTGTCTCTCACTATGTGTTTGTACACAGTCTAGCTCAATGTGGTCCTGATTTTAACTAGGCTCTCTAAGCTCTGGTGAAATACACTAAGGGCATGGTGACACCTGCAGATATAGAGCGCTTTGAGTTAAACCAGCCTTCGGAGAGTGCAGTAGGGAAAGCGCTGCAGTCTGTCCACACTGACAGCTTCAAGCACATTTGTGGCCATGGCAGTGGCATTGGGAGTGGTGTATTATGGGCAGCTATCCAGGATGCAAGTGGCTACAACGGCTTTTCAAATGGTGGGGTGGAGTGTGACAGGGATTGTGTTGTGTGTATGTGGGGGGGAGAGAGAGTGGGTTTGGGGGGGCTGAGAGCTTGTCAGCATGCTGTCTTGTAAACTCAGACAGAAGCAGACCCCCCTAATCCCCCGCCTCTCTCACACACCACACCACACTAATAGTTGCTTTGTCCCCGAGCAGATAAGCTGCCGACTGTCAGAAACGGCGTTTTGAAAGGGCATTTCCACATTCTTACAGCCAATTCCAAACAACAACAAGACTGGCCGCTTGACTTAAGGGGATTATGGGACATTTCCGGAGGCTGATCAGAGTGCACTAGAGCAACACCTCATTCACACTGGCGCCGCAGCACTCCAGCGGGGGCGCAGCAAACATTATTCCACTTGCCGAGGTGGAGTACCAGCAGCGCTGTAGCCGCGGAGTCAGAGCGCTCTACGTGCCTTGCCAGTGTGGATGGGTAGTGAGCTAGTGCGCCCGGGGTTCCTTTATTGAGCTGTCACTCGCAAGTGTAGCCAAGCCCTAAGTTAACAAGGGGGCAGAATGTCACGCTCCTTATTTTTCACAGCTACAGGGAATGCTTTGCTGTCTACCCTCTTCCTCTCCCTCCCGCCCGCCCAGGGCAAATTCTGCCATTTACTTCCTTCCAAACTGTGTAAGTGCCTGCAAGCTTTTAGCAGCCACTCCCTGTGCAGATCCTCCCTGGAATACCCACGCATTACTCTGCCTTTGTACTCCAAGTGCCAGTGTAGAAATACAGGTTTCAGAGTAGCAGCCGTGTTAGTCTGTATTCGCAAAAAGAAAAGGAGTACTTGTGGCACCTTAGAGAGTAACAAATTTATTTGAGCATTTTCTTTTTGTAGAAATACAGCTACTAAACTTCCCTTTAGGTCTCCATTTCATTCTCCCTGGTGAATGCCCAGCTAAAGTTGTCCCTTTTAAAGCACCTCTTTGTGACTCTCAAACAAATGAGGTGCTGGCAGGGGAAGTGACGTGTACCTGTGCTCATGGAAAACCTCTGCCCAGGTGCAGTGCCGTGAGCCTTGTGTCATGGCACCTTGGAGTCCGAGCAGGTTACATGAGTTTGAGAGGAGAGTGATGGGAGCTTTCTTCAGCTACTCTTCCTTCAGGCTGGTGCCCTGGGCACATCTGGCTGCACACAACTGAGCACTGATCCATTCACACTGAAAGTTACAATGACCCAGCTAAAATTAGAGCCAAGTCCTGCTTCTAGATTCAGCAATCTGTGCACAAGGCAAATCGGGAAGGGACTGGGGCTGTGGGAGAAGAATAATTCCTCAGATCATACACTGAGTGCCAGAGATGTGGCTCATATTGTTTTGCTCTTCCTCTTGGGGGAGGAAGAGGAAATTGCCAACACTGATTATCCAAGCCGCTTTCCCACTTCAAATTTGGACACACAAGATTGATTGATTGCAGCAGCAAATTCTTTCTTGTTACAGATCCTGCCACCAGTTATTCTGAGTGTTCCATTTAATAGGGCAACAATTTTACTCTGCTAAAGGTAACTATTTTTTATAACGATAGCACCAAATTCTGGAGGCTGTGTAACAAGAAAAGTTGTGAGACTTATTCCATCTCTTTTCCACACTTGTCAGCTCCCTGACACACTCAAATCCTCTTTTGGATCTTAAGCAACAGAATCTTGGGAGACTTTTTCCTAACCTAAAAGAATGAGGAGTCCTTGTGGCACCTTAAAGACTAACAAATTTATTTGAGCATAAGCTTTCGTGGGCTAAAACCCACTCCATCAGATGCATGCAGTGGATGAAGTGGGTTTTAGCCCACGAAAGCTTATGCTCAGATAAATTTGTTAGTCTCTAAGGTGCTGCAGATACAGACTAACACGGCTGCTACTCTGAAACTTTTCCTAACCTGTAGATCAAAGGCCCTGCCCACAGATTCCAACTCTTAGACCTTGAGGTATTTGCAAAAGTGTTCGCTGCAAGTTGCAAAGTGCTTGTAAAGTAGGGATCAGCAAACCAATTTGGATAAAGAAACAGCCATCTTGAAGTTTCACCTAAAACCTGAGTTAAGCTTTTGCTCTAAGGCTGAAAATCAGTTACCCAAATTTTTTCAAACTTTTTTTCCTACTCTTGGTAACTCTGCTCTTCCCCATTCCATCCAGAGGAGAGCCAGCCCATAATCTCTTAAGAATACATGCTTTCAAGATTTCTGTGCCTGTCCCAAGAAGTTCATTTGCACATAGGGCTTGTGTGCATCACCAGTTAGCATGTGGCAAGCTGGTGTGTTAAGCTACAGTGCACGAGTCTGCCACTCACTAACTGCCTGTGGTCCCAGCTGCTGTGACCTGAAAGTTCCATAGTGTGTTTTGTTCGGCTTTGCTTTGAAACGAGAGTCAACCAAAGCATGCGTCAGAGCCTTAAGTTGATATAGGATGGTCCATGGCCAGTTAGTACATGGCTAGAGTGACCAAAGGTCCTGTTTTTAAAGGGACAGTCCTGTTTTTTGGGGACTTTTTCTTATATAGGAGCCTATTACCTGCCACCCCCTGTCCCTTTTTTTCACAGTTGCTATCTGGTCACCCTATACGTGGCAGGTTGTGGTGCTGTAGTTTTACACCCCTGCTTGCTGTGAACTTACTGACTGTGGACACATGCCCCTAGAATAAGTATCAGAACATCTGAATATTTTAACCAAACTTCCCTTTTATCTGAGGCCCACCCAAAACTGGTTCTAGCTCAAGGGAATACGAGTTGAGGGGACTGATAGGTGTGATGCAGGGTTTAGCAGTGAGATGGTTCATACAGATATATATTAAAAAAAAACACCTTGGTTCAAAAAGGGGTACATTGCAACCAAAGGCAAGTTTCTAAGGAGATGGCATCTTTCCACTTGACCTGAGGGACAGCAACGCGAGCCAAATAGTCTTGCCAAGAAGTATTTTTGAAATCCAGCAATCTAAACCTTAGCAGCAGTAGCTGTTGTTTCCATGACAGAGACTAGGTGTAATCCATTAAACCTGTTTTTGTACATAGAGTAATCTTTTTACACATCCTTGGAGCTAAATATGAAAAGGCAAAACAAAACAAACAAAACCCAACCCTCTTGATGCTAAAAGGGAATAACTGCAGTCTGAGAACTAACTGAGTTTTGCTGTAGAGTGTTCTGAATTGATGTCTTGATGAGAACATTAATTAAAAAGGATCTAGAATGCCTTTGGAAGCAAGGTTAATACTCTTTGGATGCCATTTTTGCTG
Source organism: Dermochelys coriacea (assembly GCF_009764565.3). Lineage (NCBI taxonomy): Eukaryota > Metazoa > Chordata > Testudines > Dermochelyidae > Dermochelys > Dermochelys coriacea. Next base: position 18,613,064 of record NC_050083.1, on the reverse strand, counting down.
TGACTTCTGGCTGTGGAACAAGTGATAACCTATTAAAAAGGCATGAGCAGAGGTAAATAATGTGTTTGGCTGCTGAATGATCTAAGTCAGATTAGTTCCTTTGTTAATTAATTCCACTAGTGTCTGTGCATCCCAACCCAGATCAGGGCCCCATTGAGTTTGAGCAGTTTTTGGCTCAGATTATAGCACAAAGGGTTAGAGAAAGGAGGTATTACTATGCATGTTTTTCAGGTGAGTAACCGAAACACAGAGGGACTTGCCCAAAAGACACACAGGAAAAACAAAAGATCTGAGAATTCAACCTTGATTTCCAGAATCCAGTCCTCAAAACCATCTTGCCTGTCTTATTACTGAAGCAGTAATGACTATGGGGGAGAGTGTAAGGGCCAGCTGGGGCCACTAAGGAAGCTTCAGCTGCAGTACATGTATTTCACTGTAGAAGCCGACCCCCTTTCCAGTGATATCTGAAGTCTCTCTAGTTACAAACTGTGCAAAGTGTTGTGCACTCTTGCGAGGTGCTGTGTGCGCTCACCTCCCAGAGCTCAATGAGAGTTGAGAGCAGTGGGCACCTCACAGGATCAAGGCTTAGCTGTACAGATGACTCTTCTGATGATAATCCTGATTAGCACTGTGCAGACTCTTTTGGGCAAGGCTTTTAGAAGCACCTGAGTGATTTGGAAGCACAAACTCCATTGGGTACATCAACATTGCCAAAAAAATGAAATACAAATAAAAAGCTGCAGCAGCAAGTCTGAGCCCAGGTCCACTGACTCAGGCTTGCAGGGTCACACTATGGTGCTAAATTCAGCTGCGTAGATGTTCCTGCTCAGGCTCTGAGATCCACCTACCACTCCAGGTTTCAGAGCCCAAACTGGAACAGCTACGCTGGTAGTTTTAGCCCCAAAGTTTGACCCCGAGAGCCCAAGTCAGTTCATAGAATCATAGACTTTAAGGTCAGAAGGGACCATTATGATCATCTAGTCTGATCTGCTGCACAACGCAGGCCACAGAATCTCACCCACCCATTCCTGTAACAAACCCCTAACCTACGTCTGAGCTATTGAAGTCCTCAAATCGTGGTTTAAAGACTTCAAGGTGCAGAGAATCCTCCAGCAAGTGACCCGTGCCCCACGCTGCAGAGAAAGGTGAAAAACCCCCAGGGCCTCTTCCAATCTGCCCTGGAGTAAAATTCCTTCCCAATCCCAAATATGGCGATCAGCTGAACCCTGAGCATGTGGGAAAGACTCATCAGCAAGACACCCAGGAAAGAATTCTCTGTAGTAACTCGGATCCCACCCCATCTAATATCCCATCACAGACCATTGGGCACATTTACCACTAACAGTCAAAGATCAATTAATTGCCAAAATTAGGCTATCCCATCATACCATCTCCTCCATAAACTTATCAAGCTTAGTTTTGAAGCCAGATATGTCTTTTGCCCCCACTGCTCCCCTTGGAAGACCATTCCAGAACTTTACTCCTCTGATGGTTAGCAACCTTTGTCTAATTTCAAGTCTAAAATTTAGCCAGTTTATATCCAGTTGACCCAGACTCACTGCCATGGCTTCCTCCCCACCCAGGGTAGATTACCTATTGACATCCGGTAGGAATTGTGCTTCTAAGTTGCTGCAGCATTTTAAAAATCTCTCACTGTATCTTTGACAGTGCTGGGGAACCTCTGAGACCTGGCTTTCATATTTAGAAAAGCCAACATGAGAAACTTGGCAGTTCTAGCATTTGGGAGGTTTTTATTTCAACCAATATAAGAGTTAGAGACAGAAAAGATCTACCGTACCAGATCTCTGAGCCCATCCTCCTGAAGAGTTGGATATAGACCTCTGATAATGGCTATGAGCCAATCTTATAGCCATGGTTAGTTAGGAAACCAGGCAGTTTTGAAAATCCTACCAGGCACCTATCTGCATCTTTAGGTGCCTAAATACCTTTGGCTCAGCACAAATGCAGCACTTGAGGTAAGCCAGGCCCCGCTTCATCCTTCGCAAAGCACCTAGTACATTTCTGGGGTACTATAATTAATAGAATAATAGCCAATAGGCCATACTGTCACATTAGCAAAGTACTACCATCTGAAATGCCTCTTGTTGTCTTCTCAGACCGTTGGGTCAATTTCAGTCGCTCATCAAAAAAAGATTGGACGTCTGGAATTCCAAATGATCTCTCTGATGAGCTTGATTTTTTATTTTACAGCATATATTATTGTGAGCTCTCTTCCATTCCTCTGCTGAACTCTTCACACTTCACTGAGCAGAAGGGTGTGTGGGGAAATCATGCTGTACTTCAAGAAGACATTCACATCACGTTGGGTTAGGTGGAAACAGTAAACTTGATTTATTGAAAAAATCTATTACATTTATTCCTTTATTACACAGGTTTAAAATATTTAAAAATACCTCTTACGGGCATTACACTGAAATTTTATGACATGTTTATTGGACTTTGAAGAAATGTACAATGTGTCATTTGACAGTATACTTTTAAAAAAGGGCCTTATGCACCAAAATCTTTTTTTTCCATAGGTTTTATTTTTCTTATCAACATTTGTTCAAGTCATATATATATTAAAGGGTGGGGGAAATAAAATTACACAAAAAGAAAGTCTGCAAATACAAGAAGTAATTTTATTGCAATATACCATAGCTAAGTGGTCGGGGGGAATTGGAAGAGTTTGGAACTTCAGTACAATTACAACACTTTGTAGTATTCAACAGAGGAATTTAAGAAAAAGCAAAAAGACATGAAATTAAAAAAAAAAAGCTCCCTTGATGAGAATTCATAACAGAATCACATGACCTAGACAGAATCATATGTGTGTGTAACTCTATATGGCTTTTTTATTGAAGAGATGAATGTGCAACGGTTTTGAGATTCCCACTTGTTCAATTGGAATCTGAATTCTGATCTATAATACATAGATGTGATTGTACTGCCTTGCTGTTTTTCTATGTGATTTCCTTGGATAGCACCTTTTATTCCTAATTGGAAAAAAACAAGGATACGTTTACACCGGCTCTCAAGGAATGAAAAGCACCGCAACCTGTTGCAATGTCACAGCTTCTTGTTTATTCCCCTAGCACTGCGAATGATTGATGGTCTCGGCCTGCTTTGCTTACCTCCCTTTGATCAAATTTTTCTTTCCTTTGCTTAGAATGGGGGGTGAGGGAGAAAGGATATCATATATAGGCTTCTATTCACAGTAAATGTGATGTAATTTCCTTTACCATGATACACCCCCCACTTGGTTGAAGCACACTGTAATACCCCAGGCCAAATAATCGCCTGCAATATTTATTTTCCAGCAGTGACCCAAACGAGAAAACAGTTGGGGAAAACCAATATATCTGCAGGTTGCAATCTGAATTGCCTAATGCTACCTGAAAAGCCTTCCTGCCAGCCATGTGGGAAGACAAAGGAAATTTGCACATTCTCCTCTCTCTCTTTTGCTCTCTGAGCTGTTTTGTAGGCAATTACAGCTGAGGCAGCAAACAAGAAAGACAATTGGGCAGTTTCATCTTCACTTCAGTACATTGAACAAATACATAAATTAGCACCTCAAAAATTCAGCGACTGAGTACAATCTGGCATAATTACCACCATATAAAGTGTATGAATGTTCTTAAAAACAACAACAAACCAAGTAAGCACATTTAATACTTTCTACATGGGCCATATAAGCTACCATAATACACTTAAAGAAAAGAAGCAGCTCTTCTACATAACGAATATGAGGGTAGCATGCATTTATATCAAAGACTGTAGCAAACGTTTGCAGTCTGTGTTGAAAGTGGCTAAAGCAAAGAATGTAGGAGATTGGTCAATGGCAGGGGATCACCAGTGTTGTATTAGTTAGTAAAATAGATAGCACCACAAAGAGAAATGTAAAAATAAAAAGCACCTTTTTTTTTAAATTTTATTTTTAAGGGGTGGAGGGGAAGCGGATTTCCCTGCCATGTGCAATCTGCCATTTGGAATGGAATTAAAACAATAAAGAAAAAAATCAAGGTGAGTGTACAAAAAGGCAAAGAACCAGATGGGACTCTGATTTTCCAAATCAGGGTTTTACAAACAGGGCTCTTAGAAAGTGGCACAAAATATATATTTAATTTTGCATCAAAACTTCTCCATCCAAGTTGTGTGACTTTTAAAATTATCTTGAAATTCATTTGTGTGTGTGATCAGATCAATGCTAATTTGGGCCTTGATCCTGCTAACACTTATATATATGCTTAACTTTAAGCACAAGTAGTTCCGTTGATTACGGACATACTTAAGAATGTGCTGTAAGTGTTGGCAAAATCCTTGACTTGGACACAAACAATAGAAGTAACCTTAAGTGCTCCCCTTTCTAGGTTTATTGTTTGTGTGGGGTGCTGGTGAGAAAGTTTGTTCTTTTACTGCAGACAGGGTCACATGCATGTTTTGAAGCCAAAAACATTTAACATTTAAAATAATATACAATACAAATATTTACTTACAAACATACAAAAATATAAGCACCTTTAATACATGCTAAGGAGATGTACAGAGTGACTTTACACTGTCAAATTCACTGATCTGGGTTGTTAATTTTTGTGAAAATAATTAAATGGAGAAACAAAACATTCTGGAAATGACCATTTAAGTCTAATTTATGGGCTTGATCCAAAGCCCACTGAAATCAACAGAAAGATTATCCGTGACTTCAATGGGGACTGGATCAGGCCCAGAATTCTCACATGATATCAAGGTCAAGTTGAAAATATAGTTTCAAGTTTTTCTTAAAAAAAAAAATCCATAAACAAGCACTTGCTGTAGTTTCATGGCAAGAAAGTCTTTGATCTGTTCTAATTTCTGTACATTCGAGTGGAGGAAGTTGAGTCCATCGGTGGTCGTGAAAAGGAGGCATGCAGAAAAATGTACTGTAGCCCTTGACATGTTTGGAAGGTTGTTTTGCCACATGTGGTGTGTTTAGGTCATGTGATTCTGAGCCTGTCGTGGGAATGGTTCTCTCTCCCTTTGATTTTGATTCGGTAGGTGTGGGTGCAGTGGCACAGTTGAACTCAGGCAAAACAAGAAACAAAACAAAAAAAAAATTAACCCATCACTGTCCAGTTTCAGAACGTGCATGTGACAACTTTTTTTTTTAAATGGCGCAATGAGGTTACGAGGTTGCTCATTTGGAGACTAGTTTTCAGGTGGCTCTTAGCCCATGAAGCAAGCTGGTCCCACCTCGAATCCAAATTTCTGTGATGCTTCACCGAAGTCATTGAACATGATGTCAACGATAGGTACTTGCTCTACTTTGGGTGTGTTGACCTCCAGGATAGTCTTTTGATAGCCTTTCTTTGTCTAATAAGAGGGAAAGGGGGATAAAAAAAAAGGAACTCAGATGAGCTAATAGTGTCATTAATACTAAAGTAAACCCAAGTGTATGAATGAGCCTCATGGTAATGATAAGCCATACTGAGTGGCTTACCAGGCAAATGGAGATGATTGTACCAAATTCAGCCCAGATATAAGCAGGTGGAATTTCACCAAGTAAATGCCACTACACCTGCTTGCAGCAGGAATGAACTGGGCCCAATGTCTGAATGCAATTCATTAATATAATTGCTCTACTGAGTACATTTGTGCCTCCAATGGAAACAAATATCATGTCAGTAAATATCTAAGTGTGCATTTGTACCAACCTATCAGCAAATAAAATATTTTAACTATTGTGCCATACGATGACATTAGAGGGATAATAGTACATATTACTGTCACACATATTATACTGACATGCCATGAAATAATGTACAAATAAAAATATAAAATGAAAAAAGCCACAAAACTCAAAGTGTAATTCTGAAATCTGAAATTTCAAAACGAAAATTTTTTTAAACACTTTTTTCCCCAGCACTTTTGGTTTATGGGAAATTTTAAAACTATTTGGATTTGTTCCAAAATGGAATGAAAATAAATTTCAAAGTGACAAAATTTCACACAAACTGGGCAGTCCAAGTTTTGACCAGCTCTAGTTAGGATCTCTCTACTCCAGGCCAGAAGGAGCCATGAAGATTGCCTCATCCAGCACTGGACAAGTGTAGAGGTTAAAATAGGAAGTGAGAAGGAATGGTTAACATAGGGGGGAATTGGGATATGGACGACACATAAGGAGGGGGGAGGTGAAAACCAAAGTAGTGAACACTGACTCAGAGGCCAAGATTTTCAGAAGTGACTCATGATTCTGTGCCTCCATTTTTGGGAGGTCCCCACTAAAGAAACCTTAAAGGACACGATTTGCAGTTTTGAACATCCTTGTCGGTCATCCAAGAAGGAAGGCAACCCAGTTTCAAAAAACCTTTGGCCAGACTGTGGGGTTTCTTTGCAGTTGCACTGTGGATTATTTCTACAGACGTTACACCGAGCACATTCTAAAAGGGAAAAGGGCCAGGCTACTCACCAGCTCCAAGACTCATTAATATAATGACCCCTACCCTGAATATATATGTTCCACTGTCCTTGACACACACAATTGTATGGGGCGATTCATTCACATTCAACAAAAATGGGGAGCGGTTACTGTCATGAAAAAGGACTCTGGAGAAGCATAAGCAGCCACTGAGTGCATGCAGAGATATTACCCCAGTCTTCAGCACGTACCAGGGCTGGGACCAGAAGACTAGTAAAATTGTTGTGGCTGCAGTATAGTTGTTTTACCTCCCTGAGGATGCTCATGGGTTGTTGAGCAAATGTGTGCAATTTAATTGAAATGTATTAGTTTGACTATTATCCAAGCGCAACAAAAAAAGACCACATTTAAAGTTTGATGGAATTTGCAAGGTGATGTTGTCTTTTTATCATGCCTGCTGGCCATACAGTTATTTCCGAAATATAAATAATTATCTGAGGGGCAGAAGTGCACCCACGGGCATTCAAAACTGCACAGACAAGTGAATTTATGGAGGAGCTTTTTTTGCTCTACCATATCCTCTGATTCATGTGTCTCGGAAGGATAGGCTATATCACAGCAACCAAAAAAGGGCTATAAGACCAGTGAAAACACATTCAAATAATGGCCCAAACATTAGCACTGGAATTCCTTTGGTGTTCGCTGTAACAGAATGAATCATGGCAGGAGTGTGCATTTGATCAGCTTCCACGGAACTCTGCAGCAAGGTAACATTGGTTAGATAGCCATTATTGCTAGGACCCAATCCTTGCTGGCCTAACTCTGGCACAAATTGTGTTTAAGAACTTGGGAGCTTTGCCTTAGTAAACCTGTGGCCTGTTTCTGCAAGGAACGGAGTGCCCTCAACTCCTATTGATATCAATGTGCGTTGAGTGTGCCCAGTGCTGTGCAGGATTAAAATTCACCCTGTGCAGAAGATGACCACAAGTTCATGCACCATTTAAAGACTCACAGGTGCATAGACCGTGTCCTGGCTCCCTGCACCCGTAGATACCCAGGGACTGGCTGGCTCTGACATGAGTGGCTGAATAGCAGCCATGGCACTTAGGTTCAGATGGATGGATTTGGAAATGGTGGATGTTGCAGAGCAGGAGTGACATTCCTAAGCCTGAGTCATGAAGACTAAGCAAATTCACCAAATCTAGACCAACAGGCTACGTCTACATGGCAGCACACAGGGCTCATGCAGCTCCATGCCACAGTGAAAGGATCTGGCATGGGGAAGGCAGTGGGGAAAAGCTCTGAGAGCTCCCTGCTGCTGGAGACTTTCATGGCAGTGGGTGAGGGAAGGCTCTGGCAGGAAGGAGGCAGCGGGATGCTACCCTACTAAAAACAGTGGCGTCGATGTAGGACGCCTTGCTTGGGTGTGTAGAGAGCCGTGTAGGGTCTGTACTCTGGGAAGCGAGGCGTGTAGGGCACACTACTCGACTTACCTAAGCTCTGCCTCCCTGTCTATGCTGCTAGCTATACCTGTGCTAGTTGGGTGTGCAGTGTCCGTCCCCTTCAGGCCTCCATAAGTGTAGACGTATATTTAGAGTGCAATTTTTCTGGGGCAGGGGCCATGTCCGCCCCATCGGCCAGGAGCCTAGCACACCTCTGGGCGCGGAACAAGTCATAAATAACGTGTTATAATAATCTTTGCTGTAGGTGCAGCCTGGGAAACTGAAAAAAAAGAATGGGGCCAGGGGCCAGGTTGGAGTAAACCTGGCATAGTCTCACTGAAGTCAGGCAAGCCTGGCAATTTACACCGACTCAGGATCCGGCCCATTCTGTTTGAATAGTTTCTCTTCTTTGCACTATTTTCAAGTACTGTAGCATAGCACATTTTAATCTGAGATGTAACCTTTGAAGACCCATCTCTCCAGGGGCAGTGTGATCCAATGGATACGCCGCATGACTGGGTCTCAGAAGACTCAGGTTCGATTCCTGAGTCTGTGACTGTCTTGCTTTATGACCTTGGGCAAGTCACTTCACGTCTCTGTGTCCATTTCCCTTCCCACAATTTGTCTATTTAGACTGTAAGCTCTTTGGGCCGGTGAGTGTCTCTTATTGTTTGTGTAGCGGCTAGCAAAATAAATCCCCCATCTCATTCAGAGTCTCTAGGTGCTACTGCAGTGGTAACGATAGCCACCAGTCACAATCCCTTGTGTTCTTGCTGTTTATTCAGCCCCATATTCTTCCATTTGTGACATCCTAACTGATTGCTCCAATAACAGGTTATGTTACAGTTTCTGGTAACAAACAACAACAGAGGCAAATGAACTCTTAAGAGGGCCTGTTTTCCTGAAAATATCCATAGCTACAGAAAGAACATGGGAAAATAAATGTAGAAAACGTAGGCCACCTGAGCAAAATAATTTCTAACTATAATGTTTTTCATCAAGCATATGGACTTTTAAATCTGGGATTCATGCTCTTCCAGCTTCCCTGAGACTTAGTACAGAAAGGTGAGATGGGGCGTGATTTTTCTAAGGCACATCATATTGTCAAGAGATATGAAATACTTGAGAATAAACTTCCCCATGTGGCTTCTGAGTGTTTTCAGCTATGCGATGAGCACTCTTCATCTCTCTGCAGCGCATTAAGAGAATGAGTGACTCTAATTGAATTTTCCCTCCATGCTTCTATAGCAAAATCACTCCGGCTTCCAAATGGAGTTCGACTTAATCTCTTAAATTCTATTAAGAGTTCACTCCCTTAGACATCTCAATATTTTCTTTTTTTCTTTTAGTCCTGTGGATTTTGATCATCCCAGTTGCAGAAGAAGGAGAGGTTTTGCATATTTCCGAGCCTTAGGAAACTGGGTCCCAACATGAACTGAACTGGCAAGCATTACACCAATTTTTCAGACTGGTAGCTGCAATTTTCAGAAGGGCTCAGTGCCCAAAACTAGATTCCAGATTTTCAGAGGCGCTCAGCTCCCAGTTAGGTTCAAAAATACAGGATGGTTAGCACCTTTGAAAATCTGGCCCTTATTTAGATTCATAGAATATCACGATTGGAAGGGACCTCAGGAGGTCATCTAGTCCAACCCCCTGCTCAAAGCAGGACCAATCCCCAACTAAATCATCCCAGCCAGGGCTTTGTCAAGCCTGACCTTAAAAACTTCTAAGGAAAGAGATTCCACCACCTCCCGAGGTAATGCATTCCAGTGTTTCACTACCCTCCTAGTGAAAAAGTTTTTCCTAATATCCAACCTAAATCTCCCCTTGCAACTTGAGACCATTACTCCTCGTTCTGTCATCTGCTACCACTGAGAACAGTCTAGATCCATCCTCTTTGGAACCCCCTTTCAGGTAGTTGAAAGGAACTATCAAATCCCCCCTCATTCTTTTCTTCCGCAGACTAAACAGACCCAGTTCCCTCAGCCTCTCCTCATAAGTCATGTGTTCTAGTCCCCTAATCATTTTTGTTGCCCTCCGCTGGACTCTCTTCAATTTTTCCACATCCTCCTTGTAGTGTGGGGCCCAAAACTGGACACAGTACTTCAGATGAGGCCTCATCAACGTCGAATAAAGGGGAACGATCACATCCCTCGATCTGGTGGCAATGCCCCTACTTATACAGCCCAAAATGCCATTGGCCTTCTTGGCAACAACGGCACACTGTTGACTCATATCCAGCTTCTCGTCCACTGTAACCCCTAGGTCCTTTTCTACAGAACTGCTGCCTAGCCATTCGGTCTCCAGTCTGTAGCGGTGCATGGGATTCTTCCATCCTAAGTGTAGGACTCTGCACTTGTCCTTGTTGAACCTCATCAGATTTCTTTTGGCCCAATCCTCTAATTTGTCTAGGGACCTCTGTATCCTATCCCTACCCTCCAGCGTATCTACCTCTCCTCCCAGTTTAGTGTCATCTGCAAACTTGCTGAGGGTGCAATCCACACCATCCTCCCAATCATTAATGAAGATATTGAACAAAACCGGCCCAAGGACCGATACTTGGGGCACTCCACTTGATACCGGCTGCCAACTAGACATGGAGCCATTGATCACTACACGTTGAGCCCGACAATCTAGCCAGCTTTCTATCCACCTTATTGTCCATTCTTACAGCCCATACTTCTTTAACTTACTGGCAAGAATACTGTGGGAGACCGTGTCAAAAGCTTTGCTAAAGTCAAGGAACAACACGTCCCTTGCTTTAGCTACCGAAGAAAGAGTGGAGCATTTTTTTAAAAATCTGGCCTGAACTCTTGAAAATCAGGCCCTTAGAATCTAAGGGGAGCCTGCAAAATATGTGCAAGCGCAAATCCCACAATTACATGCACAAATGGCAAAACTGCATACCTACATCTGGGTGAATCGCAACTCAATTTACTTGCACCAATACCTGCTTATATACAAATGCAGGCAAGGTGCGTGCTATTTTTGTGGGCAAAATTTAGGCACCTATATTTCCAATTCTTGTCTCCAGTGGAAATTTTGCATTCATAATCTGTCTCTCTAAGGTACTTCAATGATCCCTATTAAAATAGTTTTGGAACACTTCACAATCTTTTACTTATTACTGCTATTATCCCCATTTTACAGATGGAATACTGACACCCAGAGAAACTTGCTCCTGATCACACAGGGTGACTGGTCACACAGGGTGCCATGATAGAGCAGGGAACTGAACCTAAGTCTCATATGTCCCAGGCTAGTGCCCCAACCACTGGAATCATCCTTCCTACAGGATTAGGCCTTGTGTAGGATTGCCCTATAATCGGGGGAAAGGCTTCAAGCATTGAGCAAACTGAACCCTTGCTTCCTAGATCCTTTGTCAATTTCAAGAATGAAGTCATGTAGAGGTACAGAGTAACACAATCCTTTTAAATCAGGAGGCTGATCAAATATCATCAGGCTTACATGCTTCAGATGTACAAATCCATCACAATACCACTCCCCACTCTGGGAAGTTGGCTCTGGTTTTTCCACTGCATGCTCCCAAACCCCAGCTTTTAACACTTTGCCTTTCAGGATAGATTTACAGACTTCACTCCTCTGTGGAATCATACCATTGTGTAACTATAAAATAAACTGCTTCCAAAATACTTAATTAAAGAAGACTTGAAAGACTCCTATGTGGTAGGCATGTAATTATTGTCCCCTTTAAAGATAAGTAAACTGAGTTATTGAGAGGTTAAGGTAAAATGTTCAGAAGTGGCTGCCCATTTTAAGCACCTTGCTTTTAGGTGCCCAACAAGAAACACTGAGAACTCAGCATAGGTACTGAGAACTCCCTGTCCTAATTGAAGACAGTGGAAACTAACTTTTCAGCACCTCTAAAACATCAGGTCCCAAGTCTTCCAAGTCAGGAACCAAAAAACAGAAGCAACCAAAATCAGGGGACACTTGAAAATTTTTGAAATGACTTCCCCCAAAATCATACACTGAGTAAGTGGCAGAGCTAGGGAAGAAAAAGCCCTGAGTCTTGACTGCCACCCCCCAGCTCTAGTTACTAAGCCAGACTGACTCTGCTTTGTGTGTAGAAGCTTCTCCTATGCCTAACTGTGTCAGCGTGTATACTTACTGCACAACCGTCTAGGACAGCCCTTATGTAAGGGCTGTTGTCGTAGGACATCTCCTCATCGTTGGAGCCCAGGAAGCGGATGGCTTTGTCGTAGCTGCCTGTGGTGGCATCCTGCCATGCTACAGACTGGTAGCAATTATAGGTGATGTTCTGGTTTGCGGAGGCGCTCAAGAGCCTCAGGAAAGTCATCTGCACCACTCCGATGGGATTGCCGTCCGAATCCACGTAGGAAAGCTGAGAGAAATGGAAAACAGAGAAGGGGAAATGCTAGGCAGTGATGTGAAACATGCCTCTGGGAAATGCAAGTAGCCGATACAGAATTATGGACTCAAAAATGCTCCGTGGGAGAGTTAATCTCTTAATGGAAAACTGATACCTGTCATTAGCATGTCACCATCCCTGTCATCTCTACCCATTCTTATCAGCATCCTGTCAATGGACACTTGCACTCCCCTGCAGCTGGCATACATGTCACAGCTGAGACAGACTCTTTGTCTGGGTGGTTTGGACTTCATTTCACACACACTCAACCATTTGCACAAGACCGTTACTGACCAATGAAAAGGTCAAATTATAGGCCCCTACTACGTTATGACTTTCTATTACAGGACCGTCACCATGGTTTTGCTGCCATTGCTTGGATGCCAGCCATCCCTGCTGCTCTGAAGGGAATTTTCTTTCTCCTGCTGATTCTGGGCCATCTGTGAATAAAAAAACTAAGGCAAAAGTGGGGCATAAAGTCAAGGGGAGATAAGTCTCCAGGACTTCCATCCTGTTGGAAAAACATGGAAATAATGGATAAGGTCCAGTGCTGAGTAAGCTCTGGTCCCACGGAAGTCAGGGGGCATATTATCCTTGACTTCAATGAGAGCAGAGTTAGGCCAGCACTGAGGGCTTCAGAAAACCCTACCTTCCATATTCTGAAAGAGTTTGCTAAAGGTAACATTGTCAATATGAATGGGGCATCTTTAGTGTTGTCTGTAGTTTGGCATGTGAGATCTTCTGATCCTGGAGGACATCTTTTGATGTATAGGCTGAGATATTTTGCCATTCATTTCTACCAGGAGCTGGTGTTCCACCATCAAATACCTTTGAAACTGATTTGCAATGTGTCATATAGACATAATATTCCCGGCGAAAGGAGCCAAGGTCCTGTTCATGGCTGGGTATGTGTTCTCTTTCTCTGCATGTGCTAGTTTACAGTATGTATGCAGAGGTTCTGCCGGGGGATCCTTCCAAAGCCTCTGACAACACAGCGCTCAAGGCCCTGTCATCTGCTAAATTTGAGGGTAGAAGGATTTAAAAATATTCAGCTTTCACCTCTTGTTTAGTCTAATGCTGGAACTTCTTCCATCAAACTAGCAGCACCAGGCCTGGACACTAGGGAGGGTGGTTTGGCTTTTGAGTAAATGATAAATCCACTATACATTTCAAGAAACTGAGCCTTTCAATAGACTACTCGTTTTCATGGCTGAGACACCTTTACATTTCCAGTGGTGCTGAGATTCCCAGAGAATGGCACTGAAACACCAACAGCTGCCAAGTTGAATGCACCAAGAAACCAGATTATTTGCTATTACTGCCAGCAGCATTTGTGCAAGAAAAGGATCAGAATCTGAAAGAGGCACAATCAGTAGCACTAGTAAGGAACAATAGTGAGGATTGGGCAGATGACAGCAGATAGAGGATCCCTGAGGGTAGTAAGATTGGACAAGGTGAGTGGGTGGAAGAGGGGGAAGGGAGAAACAGAGGTTATTGGGGAGGAGGGAGAGAGAGAGAGGGAGATACAGAGTGACACTAGCAAGATGCAGAAGGCCTAGAGAAGAGATAGGCAAAGCCACTGAACTCTGGGGGGGAACCACACCCAGTCAAGGAGCCTATCGGTTTGCAATTTTTAAAACCTTTTATTGCATGCCATGAAATCTATGGCAATGCATTTACTCTTTCCCATTCCTTCCCTATTCCATGTAAAGGTATGAAAATCACCTTCTCTCCCCTTATGGTATATTATATATCTTTTGCAATACACAGCTATGTGAAATCCTCTACAGCTCCTTACAACTCGGACCCTTTGATGGACCTGAAAGCAATACTGCTCTGGAAGGCTTTTCATCTGCAGCTGGAACCTCATCCTGTAGGCTATCAAAGACTAGATGAGCGAATGCATAATATACCCATTCCAGTGTGGTTTTAAACTAATTATACAGAGACAGCATCTGCTGTCATGACCAAGCCAGGAGAGCTGACACTTATAAATGTGATCTATAGACAGTCGCTTCCTTTTGAAATAATCTGGAGAAAAATTCAGACACGCAAACGGTGCAGTGTTCCTTGCGGTGTCATCAAACTTCAAAGTACAGTACACACTGCAAACAGTAGGAGAGATTCACAGCCAGACAATAAAATCAGCAGCAATAGGTAATACTAATAAAGAATAATAACAACAACAACAATAATAATATATACACATATTTATACCAACCGTTTCTGGTGTCAGGATCCCATTGTGCATCTCCTCCTGAGTGTTAAACATGACTGAACAGGAGAAAGCCATGCATGCCAGATAAGAAAATATGAGAGAGCCACCAGGATATAGAAGGAGATGAACACACGTGCTAACTGCCCAGCACCTGTTCAAGGGCACACAGAGCTGATAGGCATCACCCAATTCCACCAGGTCTTTTTTTAAGCTGTGTTTGACCTTGGCATCCAATATCCCTTTGAAATGGGCAGAGATGTGCTTCTTTAGATGCTGCACTAGGGTCCGGTTCTGAAGCCTTTCAACTGGAGCCAATGGGGTAAGTTATGTGCAAAAGACTTGCTCGTGGAAGCGTGGCTTTGCAGAATCAGTCCCTTCCTTATTTATGCATTACAGTAACAATTCATGATGGATACCATATGGCAATAAATGATTATAGGTTTGGATAGGTATAAAGCATAATTAGCTCTAATGGGAGTCATACACACATGCCAGGGCTGGAGTGCACACTCCAGAAGAAAAGATCTGCAATCTATTTACTTTTTAAACTATGCCCATCACTGAGAAGTGGTAGGAATTAACTCGGTCATCTGTCTGTATTTCATTGATATTAACCAGTGGGTAAGCGATAATGGCATGGAAACATCACACAAGATGATTTTTCTGTTTATTACCTTAATGTCCTTTTTGATCTGTGGGGTTCTACAAACTGTCCCAAAAGAAAGGCCAACATTTTAAAAAGTGGGCACTTCAATTCCTGTTCAGCCACCTAAATCAATGTCCTGAGATTTCAGCGGTACTGAGAACCCACAGCTTCCATTCACAGCCCCTGGAGAGTCTTTCCATTCCTTTCAACAGCCTTTGGCTCAAACCCCCAGCGTCCAGTGTGTCTGCGATGTGCAGACAGGCACTCAATCAATGGAGATCTAGCTACAGACTTTAACAAAAGCAGGACTGGACCCTTATAAGAGACCCACCAAACTCATTTACATTTTTGACCTAAGTCAGGATTTCAATTTCCAGTCAAAGTGCACTACCTCCCTCCACTTACCAGTACCAGCATTCTGTTCCATCCATTTTTCTGACATTGGCTGTGTTCTTAAAACCAAAGCATTGTTTTTATGGGTCACAGGTTTAACCCTAGGGTATTCCATTGACAAATATCTTCTAGGTGCTGGGGGCTCTTTTCAAATGAAAAGGTAGCATAGGTACAGAGCAAGGAAAAGGCAACAGAGAGAGAGAGAGATGACACAAAGGGCTCCAAATAGCTTTGAAGTTCCTAGCAAAAAACAAAACAAAAACACCCCATAACCAAAATTTTAAACTGGCTATTCAGCCCTTAAAGTGAGTTGCTAATACTCAATGGACTGAAAAGAAAATAACCAGTAAAACAGATACAGCTATTAATTAGTGAAGTATTTTGAAGTTAAATCATGAGAAATTGCCCCTCCCCTTCAAGATGCTTAAGAGGCTGAAGTGCTGGTTTTAAGCCCCTCTGTGACACGTTCAGATTACAACCCCGCTGTTTGGGGTGTGTGCTGCAGGAACAGCTATGGAAGCCGTTGCTCTCTCATGGACAGAATCAGAGTGTTCAGCACTTAGTGACAAAGAATATGGCTTGAGAAAATAAGGCAGTGTCTTTGTTTATTGGTTGGTTTTTAAGGTGGAAGTTTGATGTGTACTGCAGCAAAACTCTGCAGAGGAAGTTCCAGGAGGCCCACACAGCCTGAGCAAGCTGACTCTGTGTGTGAGGAAGGAAGGAGATGCTGGGTAAATACAGTGGGTCAGCTCCTCCGCTAGTGCAAAACGGTGTTGCGCTAATTCAGGGGTTCTCGAACTGGGGGTTGTGACCCCTCAAAAGGTCGCAAGGTTATTACACTGGGGGGTCGTGAGCTGTCAGCCTCCACTCCAAACCCTGCGTCACCTCCAGCATTTATAATAGCATTAAATATTTTTAATTTGTAAGGGGGAAGGGTCGCACTCAGAGACTTGCTGTGTGAAAGGGGGCACCAGGACAAAAGTTTGAGAACCACTGCTCTAATTACTCCGGTGGTGCTGAGGATCTGGCCCAGTGGTGTATTCTTTTCTTCCCAAATCCCATTGATTTCCACAGAGCTCATTACTTGCTTGTTCATAAGTCCAAACGGACCTGAGATTTATTCAGGAGCTTTCTGTTCTTGGAAGGGCCCTGTTCATGCTAATCATTCCACAATGAAACCTACAAAACATAGTTTATGGACCCTTGGATACTGTTCTGTATTTCCATAAAACACGGTCATTCTATAGTAGAGTTCATCTTTCCAAGAAGTGCAGTTACATCCCAGCCCCCAACATATATCTGGGGCATATATTGTAGACCAGTGGTTCTCAACCACGGGGCCCCTGAGGGGCTGCAAGGAAGTTTCAAGCGGTCTGCCAAAATAAACCAGAGAGCAAGACCAGTGCTGAACTTGCTGGGGCCCAGGGCAGAAAGCCGAAGCCTGAGCCCTCCCCACCCCATGTGGGGCTGAAGCTGCAGACTGAGCAACAAAGCTTCGAGGGGTCCCCTGTGGTGTGGGTTCCCAGGCAGTCGCCCTGCTTGCTACCCCCTAATGCCGGCCCTGGCTTTTAAGCTCCTGGATATGCAGAAAAACAGTTGCGGCACAGGCAGGCCAAGGAATTTTTATAGCATGTTGGGGGCCTTAGAAGGAAAAAGGTCGAGAGCCCCTGTTGTAGATGTTTGTTTGTAAACTATCTGTGCTTTCTTTCTTTCCTCAATTCCTCACTTCCTTGGTTTCTCTGTTGTAGAATGGAGATATCATGAACTGTTTAACTGACAGAGATTCTTCTTCCCTTTAAAACTTTAACAATGTCTCTAGGCCAAGTTCTAGTTCACACAGGCTTAGAGAATATGTGCATGGTTTGAAATCCTTCTTCTTCAGTGGCTTTACTCCATTTCTCCAAGACTAATGGAGGTGGTGTGGGAAGTGGGATACTTCTGCTAGGAAAGTGTACTGAAGACAGACTCATGATGCCCTGGACACAGCAACAATATCGGGACATGAAACTGAAGGATATAACTCCAGTGGGTTGGCTTATTACTCTATTATATGCCACATGTGCCCTTAGAGTTGGCTGAAATACAGAAAATAATTCACAGACATTTTTGAGGGAAAAACTTCCCATTTTTCCACTGGAAAACTTCCTTGTAAAAAAAAAAAATTTCTGGCCAAATCTAGTATTCATATAGATCCGATCACTGCAGTATGTAAGTGTTGATCTAGGCTATAGTTAGTAGGCTTTGGTAGCACAGTGATGACTGGGTTGTGATTCAGAACAGTGGCCAGTTCCAGCTGCTAGATTCGGCTATTGTACTAAAGAAGCTATCAACTCCCGTCAGAGACCCTGATCCAGCAAGGTACTCAAGCGAATGCCTAGTGTTAAGCACCTTCCCCAAAGAGGGTCATATAAATGTGCCTCCAATTTATTTTAGTCAGCGTTCCACCTTAATTTTTTTTAAAGGTGTCCTATGATGGTTATTAGTCCAACATGCAGAGTGCAAACAGTTTGGCCATAACCAAAGCGGACGTGGCTGACGTGCTCAGATTCAGACTGTAGGGCCAAGGTTAGCCACTTACCAAGGAACCCCGCTTGTACTGACTATACCAGGTGGAAGGCTGCTCTTTGGGCCAACGAGCCATTTTGCTCTGTAAAATATGAGACGGGTTAAAGACCAACAGAAAGTGGTAGGGTGCCTCTTACCAGTTTACCGCGCTTGAATTCACTGAACCAGGAGCCCGGGGTTTCCTTTGGCCAAGAAGTAATTCTAGCCTAAATTGTGGGCGGGAAAGTGGAAGAGAGAGAGAGAAACAAAGAAAGAAAGAAAAGGTTACATTCAGTTGCACATCCTGGGTCTGTCTGTCGCACTGAAACTGTCCAACTTTAACACATAGTTTCTTAAACTTTATACACTGGTAATAAAAACAGTCCGCTGAGCCCTAGGGCCCTGACAGCTTCTAAATTAGAACGTTCATTGCTTGACATTGGGGTTAGGACATTCCACCACCGACACAGGTATAAACTGCCTTGGTACCACCTTTCTTTGCTACGAGGTTAATGATCTGTAACCTCTAGATATCTGCTGATGGAAAATTGGCAGCACATTTTGCGGGCGAATGGCAAAAAAAAAACAAAGAGAGAGAAAAAAGTATTAGTGGAATATGATCCATTTATCTACATGGGGATTGGTGGGGGGCAAGGATGGAAAAGCAACACTGAGAATGGAGAAGGCTGATGTCAGACCAATGTCAAATCCAGATGTGCTGGGGCCAGGAGAGGCTAGGCTAGGCTAGGCGAATTAATAAAACACCAGCATCTGCTTTGTGTGTTTGAGCACCAGTAACATACTGTAAATGGAATGTGTAGTCCTTGGCAGGTAATGAACCAGAATACATGGTGGAGTCCCAACTGAACAGTCTGTAATGATCCAGATTGTGACCTTGATAAGGAGATGAGTTTCCAAACCATCCTTCTTGGAGGACCCTTTACAGCTGTGAATTTGAATATTCTCTTTTCAGTCAGAACAAGGGGTGTGGTTAATGGGGGAGGAGGCAGGGATAGAGTTTAGTTAATATTCCCTCATTATTCCACCAGCTTCCTCATTGTTGCTTTCACTTTCTCCAAGAACAATGACTGAACTAGATGTAGGTGCTGTGGGATTATTCTCTCCTTCACAGGAGGAGAACCATAACATGAAACAGTGCATTTTTGCCATGCTGTGGATGCACTGAGACAGGATACATTTTTCAGGCCATGCAGCGGCCCATAACAAAATAGCCACAAATACCTATGCAAGTAATTAATGTTAATGAGGTAGATAGACTGGATTCTTCTCTCACTTATGCCATTGTATGTGTTAGAAGAATCAGTCCCACTGGGAATACTGCAATAACATTATCTACTTGCAAAGTCAACACTGTAAGAATTTTTAAAACTACAAAATCATACTCAGATTTTGATAGTTTACTAATCAATGACTGGAGAAGAACAACGGTGGTCTAACACCAAAAAGAAGAAATGCATCTTCTGTTTAAACAATCCCCAAAAGAACCCCTGGGAAATTCTGCACTGCACATCGCTTGTTCCATGCTGATGTATATTTCTAGGGGTTGAATTATCTCAGCAAGTGAACAGCTTATATTGGGGTGCACAGGAGTGATGAATCTCTCTCGTCTATACCCTAACCCAGCATGTGAAGACCTTCTTGATGGTACTGAGTGGATCCTTGGCAGCCACCTTGGAAGAGATCACATTTACCTAGTGGAGAAACTAAATTTAAGAGTAGGTCTTTACACCTGATGATCAGCCCCATAA
This sequence comes from Dermochelys coriacea, assembly GCF_009764565.3. Classification (NCBI taxonomy): domain Eukaryota; kingdom Metazoa; phylum Chordata; order Testudines; family Dermochelyidae; genus Dermochelys; species Dermochelys coriacea. Next base: position 18,593,265 of record NC_050083.1, on the reverse strand, counting down.
TATAAAGCAGATGGATATGGGGCAGGGAGGAGTACCTTACTGCAACTGAAAGACACTTAGAGAACTTGTCATGGTCAACTAGATATGACTAGCTGAGTTACTACCGGAGGGATCCCTGGAATTATGAGGATGGGAGAGCATATCATTGCCCATTAACTAAACTGATTCACACCCCATCTGTGCACCAGCTGAATGCCATGAACTGTCCTGATCCTAGGTGTGGTAGTCTGGAACACCCAAGTACCCAACATGAATAACAGGAGAAATTACAGCAGAACAACATTTCTCCACTATGTCAGAAGATTCGGTCAAAGTAGAAGAGGAACCAGCAGTGCTGAGGGACAAAACCATCAGAGTAGCGCAACTGCTGAACTGAGGATAAAAAGAGTAGATTAAATAAATCTCATGGTGAACTACTGTAGAGTCGATGATGGAGAAGTTTGTCTTTGTAAAGCAATGCAAAAAAAAGTAAGGTATCAGCATTCATCATGCTTCAGAGACCATCAAAACCTTGCCCTAAAACAGTGTAAAAAGTGCTTACTTATTCAGTGAAATGCGCTCAGTAAACATATTCCAAAACCAGTCTTGAGTTTGACATTAACAAAATGCATTGGATCTTTAATTTTTACTTTCCATTGTTGAGGTTATCTGATCAAGGTGACTAGCTATGAATATGAACAATAGAAAACACTCCATTACCAGCTTCAGAAAAAATCTATACTGTTTGTGGGAACTTACTCCTTCAGATTTCTTATCAGGGAAGATACAGGTCTCTCCACCAGCTGTGAAGTTACAGTAAACTTTGAAAGAGTCCCTTGAACATCCTTGATTAGGATCAACCCAGTATTCACCTGGAAGTTGAGGAAAAGTGATTAGCCTATATGAAGTTAAGAATGTATCAGAACTTCCACAACTTCCTCAGGATCAAACCCAACCATTTCCATCCCAGGGATAAGATTATATTACATGTATGTGGACAGCCAACACATGTTTCTCCTTATATAGTAATAGAGACCTGGATATAACAAGGCTCCACAGTCAACATGCAAAGTGCAGTATGTGAAACAGTGTCATCATTACAAATTCAAAACTGGAACACTACTACGGTGATCCTACTGCAGCCTTTTACGCACCTGAAAAATTTCCAAATAAATGCTTCATTAATTCCAACACCTATTAGTGGCTGTTGGAACAGGTGGTAGCCATAGTATAGACAAGGCTCCAGTGGCCAGACCCACAATCTGGCCCCCAGTCTATATCTATACAGTACTTCATGCTTGACATGTTGGTCTTATAGTAGAACCGGTTGGATATTTTCCGTCAAAACTGTATTTCAGTGGAAAAACTGGGGTTTTGACAAAACTAAATTTTTCACGAAAAGTGTGTCTACTTCCTGTGGAAATTTTCAGTGTTTCATTGAAAAAAATGGAATGCCTAAAACACCCCCCCATTTTTGACTTTCGGCCAAAAACTTAAGTATTTTGATTCAAAATGGAACTGTGTTGCCTCGTGGGAGTTGCTGTTTGAGTGTTTTTTGTTCCCATTCTCCTCTATGAGCTAGGCTCTCCATCCTAACTACACCTTCCAGGGTGCAACAGGGTGAGGGGCTCTTGTGACAAGCCCCTACCCCTCACCTCATGTTTGCAGGAAAATAAAAATCCTATTTTCCTACCAGCACTAAGTTGTACTAACAGGGTTCTGCAGATTTATGAACTCTACTGGGAGATCTTTCTGCCCCCCACCACACTCCCAATTCACAGCCCCAAGAACCTACCATCTGGGAAGTCAGGGTGGCACAGCTGCAAGTCCTTGCAGGTACGAGCTGGGTTATGCTGAGTGCCCAAAGGATGCTTCATTTGCTCAATTTCCAGTTTCAAAGAGTTCAAGGAGCCGAAGATCTCCTCCATACCATCCGCATAATCCATGTAGTTGTCGGTGTTTCCCTCATCAACCAGTTGGCTTGCATCAATGTTACGCCTTGTTCTCTTGGAGGACTGGATAGGCAGGGGCTGGATTACTTCCCCGGGAGGACCCTTGGTATGAGGAAAGAACTTGCAACATTAGCTTCTTGGGGGAAACGTGAAAGGAACAGAAGAGACAGCCACAGGAACGAACATGCTGCACTAGTGACAGGAAGATTCACCGCCACAGGACACGCACACACAGGAGGTCTCAAAGGTCCATATGGAACTAATGAAAGTCCTCAGTCACCAGTGAATTTTACAGGGCTCAGGCATTCAACCTGTGTAGTAGGAGAGAGTCTGGACAAGGTGTGCAGACGGCTGGGAAAGTCTTTTGGTGCTAAAAATATCCATCCTAGTTGGAAAGTCTTTCAAGAAAGATGCTTCACCTTCAGCCTGCGGGTTGAACCTTTCCATGCACACCTCTCTCCTTTTTTTTGTTCAGCCTTCTTGCCTCACCTCCCTCTCTGGTATTTCTAAGGCACCTATCTCCTTGGTATGGACTCACTGCATTCTGCCACTTTATCAAGAACTCCTGGGGTTCCCAGGGGTATGTTGCACACTAATTCTAGCTCTCACTTCACCATACACTTCACCACAATGGGTTATACTTACAGGAGGTCCTGGTGGGCCTGGATGGCCAGATTCACCCTTTGGACCCGTTGGGCCCTGAGTGCAAAAAACAGAAGCAAGTGTGAGTGGCTCACTCAGTAAATACCAGCTGTTCATGCATGTCATTCTTTCTTTAAATTCCTTTCTGAAGGAGGGGCTCTTCCTCAGCCTCCAGCTATGCCAACCACACATGGTTCTAACTAGGGCTTGTCAAAATATTTTTTTTTGGATGAAAAATAGCATTTTAACCAAGATGAATATTTTGGCAGAAATTTTATGATATTTTGCTGAAAAAACAGAAGCTGAGAAACTTTTTCAGTAAAAGTTTTTGGCAAAATGTCCAGATTTTGGTTAGGATTTATGTATGGCTTTTTTTTTTTTTTGCTTTTTCCCACCCCCCAAAACATGAACATTTTAAACCAAAAAGGTTTTCAGAAACGGAAACAGAAATTTTAGGTTTTTGTTTGTGTAATGAATAACTGAATTTTGTGTATAGAACATACTGAGAAACACATTTTTTTTAAATTTCCCCATTAAAAGTAACTGACATTTTTCAGCCAGCTATAGTTCTAACTTCACAGAGGAGGAACTGGTGACATTAAACTAACTTAACTGGGTGTATTCCACCCATTTCTTCACGCTGTGTCATACCTACCACTTTTCCCTCCCTCTCTCACTGCCCATTTTTAAGGTCTCCATCTTTACAGCAATAGGTTTTCTTCTTACTTTCTACTCTTTTCATATTTCTGATCTTCTCAACAGTGATGTGGCAGAAAGTACAATGTGCTTAAAAGAAACATTTCCAATTATAATTTTTCATTTTAAACAGCCTGAAAGGACTTATTTGCGAATATAATCTTTAGCAAATTGCCTTGACTCTACTGATTTGTAATGGTGACAGTAGGTTATGCACCTAATAAAAATTCCTCAGCCTTTTAATTTTGTATTGTCTATACTTACTGATGACCCTTTAGCACCCTTTGGACCAGGGGGACCCTGAACAGAGGAAAGAGAAAAATATATCATTAACACTGGGCAAAAAATGTGAAATCATTTCATAGTCATTTGAATTTTTCAATGAATTCACTTCAGCCACGTTTGTGCCTGTTTTCATTTTCTGCGGACATTTGAAGAGTTTGACTTTACTTGCCTATTAGTGAACATCAGAAATGTATTATTAATAATAACAAAGCACTTCAAAGTGCCTATTAGTGAACATCAGAAATGTATTATTAATAATAACAAAGCACTTCAAAGTGTCTATTAGTGAACATCAGAAATGTATTATTAATAATAACAAAGCACTTCAAAGTGCTACACAAATATTGATGAACTTAGCTGCACAATATCCCGGGGAGGTGTGTATCACACGATTATCCATATTTCATGGAAGCTGAGGTACAAAGCGTTTACGTGACTTGTCAAAGGTCACACATTGCATCAGTGACAGAGCCAGAAGTAGACCCCAGATTGTTTGACTTGCAGTTCTGTGCTTTTGCTGTTTGACCAAATGGCTTTTTGATTTCAGCTACATACCGGTAATCCTGGTGGACCTGGAGGTCCAATTGGACCAGAAGGACCAGTGATACCCTAAAAAGTAAAGGCAAAACAAAGTTTATTTCAATGTATTCATGTTGGTCATCATCTACGTACCATGAGCTCAGATTTCAAATTTGGGTGCTTAGTGACTGATGACTAAGTATGGAATAAAGCCCCCATCCTGCAGACTTATCCATGCAGGTGTGAGGGTCTACACATAGAGATCAGTGTACTGTCCCAGGGCCTGACTCTTTAAAAGAGCCACTTCATTTCCAGGTCTCACTTTTTTCCATTAGAGATAGGCCCCAGTTGCCCACTTCCCTGACCTTTCAGAACACAGGGATTCAGCGTCTCTTTAGAAGGATAGGCCCAAATCACTAAGACCAAAACCAGTTTTGGATCTGGAGCAGAACTTCCCTTAAATTGAATTCCTTTAAGCTGAATAACTTCTAGCTGGTGTCCATCTGTAGCTTCTATAGGTACCATATAGTATATTTGTATAGGAAATGTCATTAAAAAGTGAGCAAAAGTACCGTGTGTCATGCTGAGATGATGCCTCTGACCAGAGAAGGCCAACTCCACTATTAAAAAGCCACCTGATGAAATTAACAAGGTTTTAATCCTTTAAGCCCATATGAAGGCTCAGCATCGCTTCCCAGGCACATTTAATGAAAGTCTCACAAATGTCTCCAAAGTGCCCCTAAAAACACCTACCTGCTCTCCTTTAGGTCCGGACGAACCTTGGGGTCCTGGGAGACCTCTGTCACCCTTTTCTCCCTGCTCACCAGGGGGCCCAATGAGGCCAATTAAACCTGGATGACCCTAGAGAAAATAAATAGCAGAGGTTAATTAAGATCAGCTGTGTCATACTCTGGAAGGTGTTGAGCACCAGAAACTCCTCCAGAAGACCCATCTATAAAAGAAAGAAACTAAACAAGTGGAAGGAAAGCGTTTGTACCTTTTGGGAATCTGGGGATGGGCAGGCACAAGGAAAGTGTTTGTAGCTGAGCATGAAAAGCAGCCAAAAATGCCCACAACTCCGAGTGTAATGAAAAAAACTAGTTTTTTGCTAAAGAAATGCTGTAAATATAATAACTGAAGTGGCACTGATGTACTCTGGAGTCTGTTCTTTTCATACATTGGCATATGTTATGTTAATTTCTACAAATAAGGTTCAGAACCATTACCTCAAGCAAGCATGTCTACCAAATTACTGCCTCTTTGCCTCTTGCTAACTGGGTGTGCTACACAGCATTGATAACTAGAGATTGCATAGGGACAAAAGCATAACAGAATGGATCACTTTAGTTTCCTGTGTAATGTATCAATGCCAGGTAACTCCCAGGAAGGTATAACACATTAGCAATGGATTCCAACGTGTAATGCTACACCAGAGGTGGGCAAACTACCGCCCGCGGGCCTCATCTGGGCTGCGGGACCGTCCTGCCTGGCCCCTGAGCTCCTAGCCCAGGAGGCTCGCTGCTGGCCCCTTCCCCGCAATGGGGTGTGAGCTTCTGCTGCTCTGAGCAGCATGGAAAAGAGATGGCATGGAAATGGGGAGTTGGGTAGGGGATCCCGGGGGGCAGTCAGGGGACAGGGAGCAGTGGGCGGTTGGATAGGGCAGAGGTTCTGGGGCGGTCAGGGAACAGGGGGGGTTGCATAGGGCGTGGGAGTCTCAGGGGGCCTGTCATGGGGCAAGGGTGTGGATAAGTCGGGGCACTCAGGGGACAGGGAGCAGGGGGGGTTGGATAGGAGGTGGGATCCCAGGGGGGTGGAGCAGTTTGGGGAGGGGGGTCCCAGGAGGGCACATTCAGGGGACAAGGAGCAGGGGAGGTTGATGGGTCGGCGGTTCTGAGGGGGACAGTCAGGGGGCGGAAAGTGGGAGGGGGCTAATAGGGGGTGGGGGCGGGGGCACAGCCTTCCCTACCCAGCCCTCCATACAGTTTCGCACCCTGATGTGGCCCTCGGGCCAAAAGGTTTGCCCACCCTTATGCTACACACTGAACTATGGGGAGAAATTTATTCCTGACTCAGTTACAGGTCTTCCTAGTCAATGAACCCATCTGATACTCAACATATATACCCCGAAGATTCATAACTGAGGTAGTTGTCATGACAGACACGTCTTGTATGCTCGAGGCCTGCTCTAAAGAACTGCCTGACACTATTATATCCTGATGTTATGATATCCTCAACAGTCCCTCTTTCTGTTTTAGCACGTCCTGTGGTGAAAACAGTGAATTCTGGACCGATGTGGAATCTTACTGTGTACTATGCATAGAGGGATAAATTCATTCCCATGCAGAGAGACTGCACAAGGCCTATGCACCACTTCAGTCTCATTTAAGACTTCAAAATAGATTCATAGATACTAAGGTCAGAAGGGACCATTCTGATCATCTAGTCCGACCTCCTGCACAGCGCAGGCCACAGAATCTCACCCACCCACTCCTATGAAAAACCTCACCCATGTCTGAGCTATTGAAGTCCTTAAATCATGGTTTAAAGATTTCAAGGAGCAGAGAAGCCTCCCTCAAGTCAACCATGCCCCATGCTACAGAGGAAGGCGAAAAACCTCCAGGGCCTCTCCAATCTGCCCTGGAGGAAAATTCCTTCCCGACCCCAAATATGGCAATCAGCTAAACCCTGAGCATATGGGCAAGATTCACCAGCCACATACTACAGAAAATTCTTTCCTGGGTAACTCAGATCCCATCCATCTAATATCCCACCTCAGGGGATTAGTCCTATTTACCCTGAATATTTAAAGATCAATTACTTACCAAAATCCCATTATCCCATCATACCATCTCTTCCATAAACTTATCAAGTAGAATCTTAAAACCAGATAGATCTTTTGCCCCCACTGCTTCCCTTGGAAGGCTATTCCAAAACTTCACTCTTCTGATGGTTAAAAACCTTCGTCTGATTTCAAGTCTAAACTTCCTGGTGGCCAGTTTATACCCATTTTTTCTTGTGTCCACATTGGTGCTGAGCTGAAATAATTCCTCTCCCTCTCCTGTATTTATCCCTCTGATATATTTATAGAGAGCAATCATATCTCCCCTCAACCTTCTTTTAGTTAGGCTAAACAAGCCAAGCTCCTTAAGTCTCCTTTCATAAGACAAGTTTTCCATTCCTCGGATCATCCTAGTAACCCTTCTCTGTACCTGCTCCACTATAAAACACTATAAAATAGTGTTTATACTTGACTTAAGCACTGCCGAGACCTTGTGCATCTTACTTCACGGGGGTGGATTTCACCCCGAAAGCTATAGAATCTGTTATAATATATATGTCATCACCATAGCATCACTATAGACATCTGCTATGTACTGTCCTTAGAGTTGTGGGGGCGGGGGAATCAATGAATTTGAAAATAAAAGTATTTGAACATGTTTTATGTAGCAGTCTCACCTTTTCACCTTTAGGACCTGAATCTCCCTTAAGACCAGGTAAACCAGGTGGACCCTTAAAAAAAATAAAGGAAGAGGAAACTCAGATAAAAATAATACACACCGAATGCAAGATTCTGTATATAAATAACCAAACAACTGGGATTATAAAGACATACCAGTGGGCCTGGAGGACCATCGGGGCCTGGAGAACCGGGGAGCCCTTGTTCACCCTGTAAAACAATGCAATCCACTCAGATTAGGCATTTATAGTAGAGGTTGTCCAGTGGTGAAATTCTAGATCTGGGCACCCCAAACTTTACCCCTCCATATGTGAACTCTGTGGGTTGGGCCCATCTCTAGAAAAAATGATTCATTCTATAACCATTATTACATTTATATATTTTAATCTTAATTCATGTTAATTTTAACACCCAATGAGAAACGCTCCAGGAGCACACACATGGTCTGGGCCTGATGCAAAGGCCACTGAAGTTAGGAGTCTTTCTAGCAACTTTAAGGAGCTTTGGATCAAGTCTTCTGAAATTAAAATAAATAAACAAAAAAGCAAAACACAAGGCCCAATCTTGAAGTCCTCCTTTACTCCTAAGTGGCAATGAGAGTTTTGCCTGAGTGCACCAAAGAAACTGAAGTTAATAGGACTTTGGCTCCCGAGTGCCTAAGTCTCTTTTGAAAATGGGACGTAGGCACTTTGGAAAATTTTACCCTAGAGCTTCTTCAACCTTTAATAAAAAATGAAAACCAAACAAACACCGTTTCCCTTGACTTCCTTGTCCACACCATAAGTAAAATAAATACCAACCCGCCCCATCCTTCCCACCCCAAAACTCAGCCAAAAGCCATGGAATAGAACAGATATACCATCATGCTTTAAAAGTCAGCAGACTTGGCCTCTATTGCACCACTGGGGGCTGGGGGAGTGAATTCTAGAGCCATGGCCCCACTACTAAAATCACCTACCCACCAGACATCAGGCATTCAAGTCTGGAGACTGTTCGCTTCTGTGGCCTCTAAGAGAGATGCTTTATTGTAAGGCCTGGTCATTACTCCTGTTCTAAAGCTTGCTGGGGCTATCGTCAGTTTTTAAATACTCACCACTGGGCCAGGAATTCCTCGAAGGCCATCGGGACCAGGTTTCCCTGGAGCTCCCTGGGGACCAACAGGACCTGTCTTTCCAGGAGGTCCTTCCAGGCCAGATTCACCCTGGTGGCAGGCGACAAAGTGATTCAGTTTTCAATTGAGCACCAAATTGTTCTTTAAATAGTCTAATTACAGTTGATCAGACCTAGTGTGATGCATGCAACTCCCTCCCTACTTTTATACCTTCCAATGATCTGCTCTTCCTGCCACACTGCTTCCTGCTCTTTAGTGCACCCACTGAAAGCCAAATCCTGGAGTTGTAGTACTTTTTTCCATTTCCACCTGTTCACTGACCAACTTGCAGTAGTATTGCTTAGACTGTAAGCCTACCATCTTTTTGTTCTGTGTTTGTACAGCACCTAACGCAATAGCGTGCAACTAGAGCTCCTGAGTGCCATCACAATGTACATCATAACTAATAATAGTAATAATGTAACTTACAATATCATTTACAACACTATTCTAATTTTGGCTCAACATTGTTATTGAGATAATCACTGTTTGCGAATATCATGTTTGCTTTATGACATTATATAGTCCTGTATACACAGTACTATTTACAAATCAGTAAATCAGAGTAGCAGCCGTGTTAGTCTGTATTCGCAAAAAGAAAAGGAGTACTTGTGGATGCATCCGATGAAGTGAGCTGTAGCTCACGAAAGCTTATTCTCAAATAAATGTGTTAGTCTCTAAGGTGCCACAAGTACTCCTTTTCTTTTTGCAAAACAGTAAATGCCACTTTCGATACCAAAAACATATTCCAAACATATTCCCTTTACAGTTCCATAAATATCCAGTGGAATTTGTTAAATGGCAAAACAAACACTTAGAAGATAAGTCTTCTTTTGAAGTTGATAGCTCCAAATTCCAGGTTTTATGGTTTGTTGAAATACAAAGTGAAATGACATTCTGTTATTCCCACACAAGATTTTATGAGGTGTTGCATACAAAGGGTTGCAGAGGGCACAGCTGAAGATCCTGATTTTATCAATATATGTTCATCCCTTACCTTGGCTCCTTTCTCTCCTTGTCTTCCTTCAGGACCTGCTGGACCAGGAGGACCCTAGTGAGAACATGAAACAGAGCATTAGCATCTTAGACCACAGCTCGTCTGGAATGGCTGTGGTGGTATTTACAGAGATACTGTAAACAAGGAGGAAAATAACATCAAGTTGGCTATCTGCCAATGGCCTTCAAAATTAACACCCTAATAAATTAACCCTCAGATGAACATTTGGCAGAGAAATCCTGAAATAGGATGGGAGAGCCAAATGTTTTATCTCATTTTATTTTGGATACCAATAACCAGATCTAAAGCCCATAGAATTCAATCGGCACCTTTCCATTAACTTCCATCGGCTTTGGACTGACCTCTAACCATCTTTAAACACTGCCAACAAACTATTGCATTTCAGTATGTGAATTTTCTCACATTTTGTTCTTAGTTTCAGAAAATAAATTATTCTGTGTTACTGATTCAGTTTTTGGGGGGGTGCTCACACGTGTATACACACGGGATGCACATGCACACATCTTTGGGAGAGCTGGTGCCAAATTCCACTGTCTTGTGGACTCCAAGAGCAGTGAACTTTTTGCCTGTTGGTGTTTGCAGGATCAGACCATAAACAGACAGGCAAATGCAGATCAATGTTTTCAGTGTATATTATTTTTACTGACCATTTTGCACATGGGCCAGAACTCCAGCTGGTATTAAAAGGCACAGCTCCATTGACTTTTGTGCATTTGCACCAGTGGAGGCTCTGGCCCCATATTTCTATGCATCAATATGAAAATATTGCACGGTTGATATTGAAATGACAAGTGTTGCCATGCAAAGCAGATATTTACCATTTGATCAGAACTTTAAGAACTCTACTAAATGAACTGATTGGATAAGGCCTGTTAGAATTAAAGCATTATGATGATACTAATTTCAGAAATCTCATTAAAATGTACATGAAACAACATTCTAACAAATTAACTTACCCTCTTCCCTGGGGGACCTGATGGGCCTGGTTCTCCAGTTGGGCCAGGAGATCCCTAGGTTAAAAGTAGAAGAAGAAAGCTCATAATTGTAACATGACAAGTAAAAGAAACAGACCAGTTGTCTTACATGCGACTTGAGCAATTCTAGCTTGCATTACAATTAAGAATTAAGGAGAGGCAGACAATATGAGGTCTGACTGCTAATCAGAAAGCTGGTATCTCATTTTACCCCATTTTATGATGCAAGAACAAAAGGGTGACTTGAAATATAATAGGCATCTTAAAATGAATAAAAGGAAACACATAATATACTCAAGCTACAGAGTCCACTGCTGGGGTCCAGTAAAATACTGGACAGCTAGACTTAGAAGAGACGGCGGGATTTTCACAGCACAAATGGAAGTCAGGTACTTAGCTCCCAGTAGAAGTCAATGGGAGTTGGGTGCGTAACTACCATTTGTCCCTTTGGAAATCTCTCCCTACGTTCCTACATTTCTAGTGATTTGGGCGAAAGTTAGACCTAGGAACAAGGAGCAGCAGAATGTGAATACAATACTCCTAATACCTAACAGACCTTGTATGCCAGAATGTACTTACAGTCTGACCAGGTTCACCATCATCACCTTTGTCACCGGTGGGACCATCTTGACCCTAGGAGGAGAAAAATTAATTTTATATATAGTACTAAGAACTTCTCTAGTCTAGTGTGAAAGCAGTTCATTCTGACTGCCTCACTGAGATCATTTCTGAATGATTGGCACTTACAGCTGGGCCAGGTTCTCCAGGGGGACCAGGATCACCAGGAAAACCAACTGGACCCTGCAAAAGGAAGGAGAAAGATATCCCAAGGTCAGCTGCGGGACAGTTTCCGGAGAACTCTAAAGCATCTAGCTACTATACACAGCAAAGTCTTGAGCCTCACAGCTCTGACATGTCCAGATCCCCAAAGCTGAAAGGATCCTGAGTTTTGGATCATGCCATCATACATGGAGATGAGCTGTGAAGTTCAGATTGGGATCCAAACTTTTGAAAAGTTCAGGGGTGTTAATAAACAATGTTCGGGTTAGCCCATTATAAACATGGGGCAAGTCATAAAAACTTTTCCAAACTTTGAGACTGTTTGGATCTGGAGGTTTTGTTTAGATTAATTAAGGGTCATCATTGAAGTTTGGATCCAGATATGAATGAAGTTGGGGGAGTCTCAGGAAAGGCGGGGGTGGGGTGATACCTGGAAGTTTGGGACAGGCCTCTAGCAGCAGCTTAGAATGTGAAGATAGAAAGTGATAAAACTGAACTGCCAGGCTGTTTAAAAACATAAATATCACTAGAATTTAATTCCATTGGACCAGCTCCTCAGCTGCTGTAAATCAACAGTGTTCTACTGAAGCCAATAGTGCAACCTGTATTTACGCCAGCTGAGGATCTGGCCCATTCTGTAGAGCATCTTTCACACAGGGAGCATCACAAAGCATTTAATGGCTCAAACATGCTGCCATACTTCCCAGTACAATGCCTAGAGAATACGTTAAATGACTTCTGGAATGATGTTCAGACAATTGGAATCTCACGTTATTGGTAAAAGCCTAAGACCCATCCGTTAAGACATGTTAATAACTCCACCACCTCCTCTAGTATTCCATGCCATCCTTGCTTATCACATACTATAGTTCTTCAGCCAGTGAGCATCAAAGCAAGAGGCAAGAAAAACACCATGCCATTCTCAGCTGGTGTAAACTGGTTCGCTCTACTGATGTCAATAGAGCTAGGATGATTTACATCAGCTGAGGATCTGGCCCTAGAGGTGCAAATCCCAAATGAGGAAATACAGTCATTTACTAAACAAAACTTACATCGCCTTTTAAATCGCACGTATACTGTTTTGCAAAGTGTGCTCTTGTGCAGAAAGCCTATGCTCCACTTAGACCTTACGATAGGATTTTACATGAGAAGTGAGCAGGACATAGAGCTCGAGGTGGTCATCTGTGAGAAAAGGACTGATCATTCTGGTGTTACCTGAATATACTATAAACTAGGACTATTTATCCTTAAAATCCCAATGGAATTGGTTTGAAATTGGGCACCACTAGAAGTATGGTTCACTTGACTGTTAAGCCATCTCAACTTTCCTGAGCATCTTTGGAACACAGTTTTCAAAAAGGAACTCTCCGTTTAACACTCTTCCTATACGATGGGCTACTTACAGGGCTACCTTTAGGTCCATCATCACCTGGTGGACCTTTAGGGCCAGGAGGACCAGCAGCACCGGAGGGGCCTGCTTCTCCCTTTTCACCTCTTTCTCCTTTTGGACCCTGTAGGGAAAACAGGATTTTCCATTAGGTAGAGAAAAGCTGGTATTTACTTATTTGTTTTATATGTTCAATTACAACTCCCAGAACACCTGGACATTATTTATTATAAATACCTCCTGTTCTGAATAATTAGATGGTCCCTGTGTTGTTCTTATTAAGGCCTGGAGAACTTTTATTTCACAACTGTTCTTTTTGGTTAAACATACCATAGCATGTTAAGGCCAACCTGCTGTAAGCTGCAACCAGTCACAGTCTGTTCTGCCCCCTGCCATTCGCAATCCTTCCTTCCAAAATGGAGGATGAGTTCAGTCTCTGCATCCTTACCCATCAATGACCATTATTCCACACAGCACTCTACAGAAACCTGAATCTCCAACCCCTCAAGGCAAAGCCTGGGGAAAGACAGGCCTTAAAAACCTTAGACTTTCAGGGAGCACTGGGGGGAGAATGAATTCCATTGTCCACTAGCCTTTATACATGTTTCAGAAAGGCTCCAGAGAGACAGGAAACCTTCTACATTCAGATGCACGATCCTGATTCTCTTAATATTTCTGCTAAGTCTGACCACTTGCCTGAGAAGTCCATTGTAAAACAAAAATGCCATGCTTTGGTAAACAAAGGAGATCTGCTGAGCTTTCAAGGCAATTCACACATGTGAGGCCAAACTCACCATAATGAGAGGGATCGTCATATTGTTTACCCTGCCTTGCAACTGCTCTCTAAAGCACTAATCCTATTCAATTTCAGTTAAAATCAAGCTATACATATAAATGTACCACTTACCGGGGGACCAACCTCTCCAGGAAGACCAGGCTCACCAGATTCACCAGGTTCACCCTATAGATTGGGGCAAGGGGGAAAATCACAAGGTCACAGATTGCTACTGATAGCACACCATGATGGGGTGTGTAGAAAGTTCCTCTTCAACTCAAAGCATGCACCCATGTCCAGCAGTGAGAAAAACAGAGCTGGTCAGTAAATGGGAAAGTAAATTCCTGGAAATTCTGGGGAACTAGTCATTTGTGGGGTTATTGCTCAAAAATTTCCAACCAGCTCTTGTTAAAATGTTCTTTAGAATTAATATTCCTAGCAGGCCTGTATGGACCCATCATTGACTGCATTTTCGCCCTGTCATAATATTTCTTAACCCTAACTGCATGGTGTTATCTGAAAGGACACTTCAATCTCCATGACAATTACATCCTTGGATTCTCTAATGAGACCATCAGCAAAAGTGTTAATTAAGTCCCATTGTGATGGCAGTTCTTGGACACCTGTCCAATAGGAACTAGAGAGACCCCCATCAATATTTGTTTTGTAATCAGGACAGTCCTTAGATGGTAAAACTTTCAGTCACTACCGAGCTGGGCTGGATTTGAAGAAGAAGTTTGGAACACCTGGTCTATATTCATTACCAATGGACAGAGCTTTCTACATCCCCTCTCCATTTTAAACAGTTGCTGGTAGCTTAATGGAGAACTTCCTAGTTAACAAGGCCCATGTGCAACATGAGTACCACAGCTCAAGTTGCAGGCCTGTTTCAGAGTAGCAACCGTGTTAGTCTGTATCCGCAAAAAGAAAAGGAGGACTTGTGGCCCCTTAGAGACTAACAAATTTATTTGAGCATAAGCTTTCGTGAGCTACAGCTCACTTCATTGGATGTTTCTATTGATGTCCATGGCAAGGCTCCCACTGATTTCAATGGAAGTAGAATCAGGCCCGGCTCAGCATGCTTTACCTTTTCTCCTACAGCTCCAGGATTTCCTATTCCACCCGGAGGACCCTGTGGACCATCCGCTCCTGGTGGTCCGGATGGACCCCTGGGCCCAGGGGGACCTGGTGGGCCCTACAAGAAAGGAGATGCATAAGTAATTGGTGACACAATAAAACTTTGGTAGCAGATGCTCATATTAATTATGAAACTGCTGAGGAATTGGATCTCACTTACCATTTGTCCAACATCACCCGTTTCTCCCTTCTCACCAGGTGGTCCAGGCAAACCCTATGGAAATATGATTATATGGGATATTTTTAGTGGGTTACATCACAAGAGCAACATAGGGACTTATAACCCCAAATATCACATGTAATTGGAAATTACCTGCAAGCCCACTGGGCCTGGGGGACCAGGGAAACCTCTTGGACCTTCATCACCTTTCTGACCAAAGAGGCCTTGTTGTCCTCTTGGACCTGGCTCCCCATCAGCTCCCTAGAGGGAAAGAGATTAGCATTGTTTAATTATAAATACATATTATATCTGGGCCCTCATCCCCATCTTCCATTGTACTCAATGGCAAAGCTCCCACTTTTCTCAATGGGAGCAAGCTGGGTCAATAATTACGGTAGTTATTAATAATAGTAATAATACTCACAGCTGGACCTGGTTGACCAAGTGGACCTTGTGGTCCAGTAGGACCCGGTGGACCCTGTTTAGAAAAAAGATGTTCAATGGTACAGTTAGCAATACAGACTAAAAAACTCCAGTAATCGTCAGGTATGGAGCACACAAATGTGCACAATCTAAGAATCAACTCACCAAAATTCTGAAGTGTTGAAAACAAATAAAAGTGAAAGGACCTAATTGGGCTCTCACATGCACCAGTGTCAATTAGTTTGATATCTATGGAATCACACCACTGCAATCTAGGATGAGTGTGAACAGAATCACACCCTAACAGAACTTTTACTATATAGTGCAAAATAATTAGGGGACAGAAATCTTTCTGGAAAGCGAGGAACAAAGTTATATATTACTGTGTAATATAATACGTGGCCAATAGTTATAACACTACCTCAGAAAACTGTATGAATAGAAAATTAAGGTAGCAGAGGTAAATGCTCAAGGGACAGTAAATGCCAAAGCTAAGGTTGCTCTCAGCGTCTTACCTCTGCCCCTCAGCATATATGTGCTATAATATGGTTTTAACTCTATGATCATATGATATTTCTTCAATAATGTAAAATAATGCCATCTAATTTTTTTTACAAGCTTAACTACTCATGTGCAGCATCTTTTCCACTCCTGGAAATTTTAACTGATAGGGGAAAGTCTTGGAATGCTATGAGCAACTGAAAAGAGGGGTCCTAATGAATATTCAACTTCAACTATAGGGGCTACTCCTGCTGTAGTAATGATGGGGCTGTTTCTGCAATGTTAAAATAAGGGGGCATTATATGAGGCCCATTTAAATGTATTCCACTGGAAGACTCTCCATTGTATTTTTCTTTTTACATTCCAGTCTTCTTCTTTCTTGCCACTCCCTGATTTGGGGTTGGTGACTTTTATAGCCTTCTTCCATAACACGTGATCGTTTGCCAGGCTGTCATGCAGATAGGTCTCTCTGGGGTTCACTGATATCCTGTCCATGTACTGAGCCCTCATCTCCCTCGTTGTCATCTTTCATCCCCAATCATTGCAAGCTCTTAGATCTCTTCTGGACATTGCCCATAGCAACGTAGCCTAGCCTCCCTCAACTTTAGGCCCATTACAACCTCATTACATTTCCTGTCATGGAGTGTCCAATCATCTGACCACCTCAACATCTTCATTTCCATGGTGGAGAGCTCACTGATTTCCTTTCTTGTAGCTGGCCAAGTCTCTGTTCCATACATTAATTTGGGTAAAATTACAGTTTTATACACTCTACCTTTTAACCTTTACTTTTTCCTTTTCACATTATAATATGTGTAAAAAAATGGTAAATACCAGAGGAAATTATAATTAAATACTTAGTTTTATATTTCCATCAAATAATGGAAAATCCCCATCTTGCAGAGGTCCCATCAGACTAGCTGCTGCCAAAGACATTGTCTAGGACACGTGAAGGACAGAAAGGACTGCGAAATACAAAAAGGCTCATCTTTTTTTATAACAAAGTTCCAGCTTACCTGTTCTCCTTTGTCACCCTTGCTTCCTTTCTGGCCTGGTTCTCCAATCTCACCCTGTTGGACACAAATGTGTACAGATCTGTCCAGAGCTCAGTAACTACTTGTGTATCTACATAGTCAGATGACATTTCCCCCTACATTCTAGCATGACTGCGGCCTGATCCTGGAGAACTTCTCAGGGGAGTTATGGGAGGGAGGCAGGATCAGGCCCCCAGGGTGCAATCAGTTTTTTGAAACTTTTGAAATCTTTTCTCACCTGCTGATAGATAACAAACATTTTATTATGCTAAACTTGTTGGTGGAGAAAGAGAAAGCGAGAGGCATATTTCCGTGCTAACCATCTCTGAATATCCTGCTGTCCAAAGGAGCTTATTGTAGGTGTTGGGGAAATGTAATTAATTTTGGAGAAGATAGCAAACTGGAGCAAAGCCAAGTAGAACAGGCTGACAGGAGGTAACTGACTGGAACTTAGTACATAGTTTTGTGGATGAGGAATAGAATCCAGCCAATGCTGTCTCAGCTATACTGACTCTGCAGGGTGAGCACGACGGAAAAAGCAGTAAAAATGTAATTATATCACTAAATGGAAGAGATCTGAGTCCGAATACATGGAAGCAACAGGTCTGCCAAATGGGAAGGGGCTATTTTGCATGGGTGCTTCTTGGGGTCAAACTGTACTTAAGAGGAGATTTTTCTTACCTTATCCCCGTCTTCTCCCGGGGGGCCAACGGGGCCTGCTGGGCCTGGGAGTCCAACGGGGCCCTGAATACCATCACGACCGGCTGGGCCTTGCGGGCCTTTCTCACCCTGGAGGTACCGTGAACAGGCATGTTAAACAATGCTCTCTTCCATCCTCTGATTCAAGCATAAAATCCCATCCACTTCACTGCTTTTCATCAGCCAGCAACCTTTCCTTGTGTTTGCATGTATATAATAGACATTTTATAGGTTGATAAGGCGCATGGTCATAAGCAAGCCATAATTTCCATCTCAAAAGATAAAGAAAGGAAAAAGCGTATCTGACTGTGAATACAAAGGTTTTGCTACTTTAATGGTATCTTAACATTTTATCTTTTCTATCCCGTCTCTTTCTCTGAGTGATGAACAAAACTTCTTCAACCATTTGTCATTTCCAAGAACCAAATCTTATTGATACCAACTCCCACTCTAATTAATGAAGAGTAAATGCTAGTTCTACATATGGAATAGACAGAGTTCCTTCTTTCTTCAGTACCAGAGCCATTGACCTATTCTCGCCTGTGTTTTATGAACTACTGAAAAATACTTTAAGTGAATAAGGCAACCACTGCTGGCTTCTTGCTTAAATATTTACTTTTTTGTATCCTTCAGAGGGAGTCATCAATTGAATTCACTTTTGTTTATATGAGCTGAAGAGCTGATGTTCTCCACGTCCCTAGCACAAAATTTAATTGTGTCTGAATCCCGCTGTAAATGATTAGATGCCAGATAAATTGCATATTCATCTCTCCAATAACACGTTATACATATACTTTGCAGCATAGATGTTCAGAAAGCTATTTCAAGAGGAAATTCTTGCAGCAGGTCTAGCTGCTAAAGCTTTCAATAAACCATCAAATGCAGGAATCAGTGGGAAAAATATCACCTTGAATAACACAAATAAATCAACACAAATGTCCTACTTCTGTCTGAAATCTTTGAGGCTAGCATTTGGCCATTTCCCTGGATGTGAGGCTGACTGTGATGACCATGATTCAAAAGCAAACAGTCAGTGATATACATCCTCACAGCAGCTTAGGCGTGGCATGAAATAGGCAAATAGCCTTCTTCTGCGCTTTTAAATAATGAACTACACACTATCCAGTTCTCAGATGGAATGATACGACATATTCCTACAGAATGAAAGAGCTGCTGGTTTTCTCAGGCCTGTGGATGCACAAAGTAACATATTGCAGGAGCACAGCCCAAGTCCACTTCAGGTCTCTATCTATGTATTTACTTTCCCACCCATCTATCAGGTAGACTCTTATACTGAGGCCCAGTGCTGTAGTGTAGGATCTAAGCAAATAGCTATTCCTGAGCATTCCTCCCTCCTCACTCCATAGAAAAAGTGCAATTTTTGACTCACAACTCAACATTTGACATCAAAGTGGACTGTTTTAAACAACCCACCATTACTATGATTTCATATATTTATAATGTAGCAGCACCCAAAGACCCCAACTGGATTTGGGATCCCACTTCACATACATATGGACTAAGCTTTTCAGGCGGGGACAGTGGACGAACTATTGCCGGGATATCTGGAAGAGGATAGTTATTCCTTCCAGAAATGGATTTTAGTAGCCCCTATGGTGCAAGGAGGCATTGTCCTTTCAACGATGAACATGATAATCCCAGTTGGTTCTTCTGGACTAGCTTTAGCATAGTTTTGTGGTGAACATGCTATATGGAAGTAGCAGACAGTTGTTCAAGCACGGTTTAGCTTGGTGAAGTGTTAGCACCAAGCACCATCAGCTCACTGCTGCAGGTGTCCAAACCCTCAGCCCCCATATGGAGATACATTCTGGGCAGCACACCAGTATGCAGGCTCTGGCTCTCAGGGCACCATAAGGCAGTTGAGGATGGCGACCTGTAGCTCATGAAAGCTTATGCTCAAATAAATTTGTTAGTCTCTAAGGTGCCACAAGTACTACAGTACAGGTGAGATTTTCAAAAGCAGTCACTGCTTGCATAGCTTTGTTCTCCTAGACGTCAATGACAAAACTCCCATCAAATTCAACAGAGCCCTACATCTCCAGTTGAATGAAAACAATCATTAAAGATGGTTCCCTAAAGCAACTTGCTCTGAGGGGAATGCGTCTGCCTTTCTCTTCTGCCTGTGCTTGCCTCACTTGTTTATTTTTACGCACAGCACAGACAGTGGCAGTTCCAGTGCCTGGGCTTACAATGGCAAAATCTGCCAACACCCACGCAGCAGGATTTTGATTTGAAAAGCTGGCAAGGCTGTGGACAGAAGAAAACAACTTGACTTTCACCTAGCACTGAGTCATCCAGGATTTACTATACACAGGCCTACCCTCCTGCTTGCACTAGTTTTGAGAAAATAGCAAAAGAACCAGTTAGCACCTACTAACTCTCCTAGAATACAACCTTAGAGAAATCCCTCCTTGGTACAGAATTGGGAAGCAGTTGAATAGGTTGGTTTGATTTTCTTTTCTATAAGTGCTACAGACTCTACAACTGCTACAGATTGAAACATGTTTGCTGCCTTCAGGAAAGCTAAATGTGCCTGGGGTTTTAGTAGAGGGGATAAGTGGCTCATAGAAGACGTGAAAAACAGAGAATCAGAGAATTTGTCCAAACTGTGCCTGCCATGGAGTTTTCACAGGGGCGCATGGGCACAGAGAGAGAGAGAGAGACAGACAGACAGACACACACACACACACACACAATGAGGCATATTTCACCCATTCGAACTTGGATACCATACTTACTGGGGCACCCTTTTCACCAGCAGGTCCTGGAGGTCCTTGGGGTCCGGGTCTTCCTGGTAAACCAATTGGGCCAGCTGACCCAGCCGGACCTCTCTCACCAGGAGAACCCTGTTGGCAGGGGAGGAGAACAGAAACAGTCATTAGGCATCACATGTATTAAAAATAACAGAGGGAGAAAAATTAGGATGTAGAAAATGTATTAAGTGCAAAACTCAGGGGGTAAAAGAGCGAGTGTGATGGTGCAACTGCCATGCAATGATCCTGCACTATAAATCCAAGGGATCCTACGTATTTTAATTTTAGTTAACATCACTGGAATGGCTGGGTTCTTCTCTGGATGGCACTGGAGCTCAGTTAATGGGTAAACATTATCAGAGCTTGGAACAAGAGCACAAGCCATTTTACTGCTAATATAGCAGAGCAATAAGGGTTTAATGATGAATATTCTCTTCTGGAAGGGCTGCTCTGAACAGGGAATCTCAGCTGGGACAGCTTTCAATGGGCAAAAACCTGGGTGGGCTTCAAGCTGGTGACTAAGGGCTAGTCTACACTGGCAACACTGAGAAGGCCCGCCTCTGTGTCCAAGCTTCCAGGCAAGGAATGGGGTTGGGCTGCATCGCTTGACATGAGCTGAGGCCTGACTTCCTGATGGGGGAGATGAGCCGACCGGTGCAGGTCTTAGCTTGCCCCCAGCCCTGTCCTTCCCCTTGCAGGGAGTAGGGGACTGTCCCCTACCGGCCTTCTTTGACTTCTTGCTGGGGGTGTGGATTGGGATCGGTGCCAGCTTGTTGCCGGCGGGGCACCACGCACCAATGCTGGGGTGCTGTGTGCCGAGTTGGACCTCTGCTCCGGGGCCGGACTCCATCAGGAGCGCTTTGAGTCTGATCTCGCACTCTTTCTTGGTCCTAGGTTTAAAGGACTTGCAGATTCACTTATGTGCCATTCACCCAGGCACCTGAGATAGCTACTATGTGGATCGCTCATGGGCATGGGCTGTTTGCAGCGATTGCAGGGCTTAAAGCCTGGGGACTGGGGCATGCACTATTCCCAGGTTAAGTCCCCGACAGAACTAACTAAACTCTAACTACTGTTAAGGGCTAACTAACTCAACTACTAACTATGTACACTAACTTTACAAGAACTCTAGTTCGTACGAACGAAGCCAAAGCAACGCTAGTAAGAGCAGCGAACATTCTGTGAACCATCACTGGGGCAAAAAGGAACTGAGAGTGGGAAGAGCAAGCGGTGCCCCTTCTACCGCGCCATGTAGGCGCCACTCCAGAGGGTGCCAGAGCTGCTCCCCTACGGATATTGCTGACAGAAAAACTTCCGGCACCGGTGCATGTGGCGAGCACATGCACCTAATATGAAATGGACGTGAGCAAGCACTCAAAGAAGAACTAAAGGCTCAGTCTCCATGTTGCCAATGCCCTGAGCCATCTCATCCCCTCAGCACACCATGTATGGTCAACAGAGTTATAGGGCAGTGACTAAGTTATCATACATGTGTCTCATAAAATAAAGGGATACCCAAATATTGATTAGTTAATACCAAAAGGGAAAATGGGTAACTGCTTGTGAACAGCGATTAGGCCTCATTAGTTACTTATTAGGCCTGTAATGTGTTAGGTAGTGCCGATAAATGACAAAGAGTCAATACTTACGGCTGGGCCTGGTGGACCAGGGGGACCTTCACTGCCTTTCAGCCCAAGAGCTCCCTGCAACCAAAAAGAGAGAAGAAACAGCATCATTCATTGGAAAATATGATGTACTGTATATTGCATCACATAACACTATCTATTGCATCACTCCAGTGGGAAGGACAAGAGGAGCTTTTACTTACAACTGGGCCAGGGAGACCTCTTTCACCAGGGAAGCCTCTTAAGCCAGGAGGGCCATCTTTTCCTGGAAGGCCGGCAGGTCCCGGGTCACCCTGTAATGGGAAAGGTTAATAGTTTAGAATATTTGGAATCAGTAAGAGCCTGGCTCCTTTGGCCAGGATTTAATGATATACGAACTCTTGTTAGGATCTGGAACACTAAAGTGTCTGCTCTGAATCTGATCTCTTCATCCATCCAGCCTAGGATCTATCTACATTCTTCCTGACTCCAGGATCAACTGATCAGCAGCATGTCATACTGTCCTCTTGTTAAACATGAATAACTGAAGCACCTACTAATTGTCTACAGAAGCCACGGACAGGGATGGGGCTGCAGAGTTCAGATCCAGGTTTGGATGTGGAATGTGTATTTTGAAGGTCTGTGCTCCTAATGTTCAGGGGATGTTCAGGTCCCTCATTCTGGTTCAGCTCATTCTCAAGAGAGGTGTTCATAGTGAAATTCTGATCCAGGTTCATGTCCAGGACCATCCCAACTTCATACAAATAGAAATGTAACCCGATACGGTTTGCTCACAAAAGGGGATGTTCTCAGATCAGCTCATGCCAAAGAGCACTGTAATGCAAATCTCAGCCCTTTCAGCTCTCATGACCTAGCCTGCACCTGCAGCCAGGTCGCTAGAGAAGTATGTGTTTAGACTTGCATACCCAGCACAATGGCAGATACAAATGATAGCTGAAAAAAAGAAGCCAGTACTTCTAAAATTAACCTCTCACTGTTATCCAGTCAGACCCCTAGGGGTCACTTATTACTCAGACAGAATGAATGAGCCTGATTCTAACCAGGACTGGTCATCTCCTCCATCCCTGTTGCCTTAACATCATGCTCTAATGCATGCCTGAGCTCTAAATGAAATATGAGTCAGATCAAATGTACCAACAATGTACCTTGGTTCCTTCCTTTCCAGCCAGGCCAGGTAGACCTTGCTCACCTGGTGGACCCGGTGGACCTGGATGCCCACGCTCACCCATTGGACCTGTCTCTCCAGTAGGACCCTAAGAGAAGACCGAAAGATACACAGGGAAGAGTTCAATACTCGAGAGACAAAGAACGAGAAAAGTCTGTCGATCAGTGAATGCCATTCACAGCTGTACCCATTCACCCCCTTTAATGGATAGCCCTTTCCTGCCTACCTGCTAATACCCACCCCCAGAGGTGCTAGGACTGACATGCTGTCAAGCTCACTGGCACTGTGAGTGAGGCCAGTCTCCAGCAACTCCAGTGACTCTTAGGACGGCTCCAGTTAAATCTGGCAACCCTCACTGATGACTGAAAAGCTGCAGATGCCAGTGCCCAAGCACGGCTCATCTCTGTAAAAACGTGGACCCTATTTCAGACTCTCCTTTTCTTCCACCAGTGATGTTTTAGGGGGATGCTAGTGCAGTCTTTGGGAAGGCAATGTGAATGAAAGGCTAATTTTTGGAGTTCTTCAATAAACACAGTCAGATGAAGCATGTCGTTCGTTGTGTGTGTCTTTTGTTCTCCCACCACAGCTGCCACTTTTAATTCTCTAAGGCAGCATTTCCATTACCTGGGCCTATAACATTGAAACAACAAGCACGTTGAAAGGTCACCATATTCATTCAGGGCACTTTTACCACCCAAAAACTGAAAACCATCATATCAAATGCATGGAGCATTCCTCTTAGAGATCACCTAAACTAGGTCAGAGGGGCCACACCAGATCAACATCTTATTACTCAAGCACCAATATTAGAAATGAAACACCAGGAAGGCTCATATAGCTCCTACTTGGTTTTGCTCAGTTGTAGTATTTTTATTGACCACAATGGACAGCTGTCATTTGTCTTATTTTCAATTACATGTTTTGCATTGTTATCCAAATAAGGCAATTTCGTTCTATCTACATTCTCCTTGAAGTTTCAGCTGGATACAGCATTTTCTTCACGTCTTTGTCCTAACAGTGTCACTGTGCACCGTTAATAAGACACTCAGTTTTACTTCGGAAGGGTCTTCATTCCAGTGCTGGATAAAACTGCATCTCTATGAAGTTTGTATATCCATTTGTTAGGTGTGGTAGGATCCTTTAGAATGAAAGTAGCTGTGTAAATGTGCAACATTATTATTATGCTTAAGGTTTTATTGGAAAGTTTCCAAAGTGCACTATAACCTGCCATGTCTTTCTTATACTGGGCATCAATAATTGATTAACTTTATGACTACATGAGATAATTATTGATCACCTAAGTACTACACCTGGGGTCTAATGGTAATGAGCATGGAATAAACAACTGATATAGAATAGAACACAACACAGTAATTATCCTGCAATTTCTGTCATAAGGTAGATTCTGATATGAAAAAAATGTTACTTGGTGGTAATTAATCTTTTAATTATGGTATTTGATAACATATGATTCACATAGAATCATGTATTTACTTTGAATGGTAATTGTAAGGGGATTCTGTGTGTCTTGATAAATTGCAGGGTGACACTTACTATAGGTTGAATGATAAACAGTGATGCCACAGTCCTGCATATTACACTAATTCTACTTAGTAGATCCAAGTGCAATTGCCACGCAATCTGATTTATGTTTTAGAAGATGGAGATAATCATATACTTGCCCTTTAATATTGAACTTTGCTATTTATCTGAGAGGACATGTTAATTACTATGTAATTAAACAGTGAACACCTTCCCATATAATCAAAGCAAGGAGAATTTGTATATAATCAGTCCCCAGTCATTCTAAAACCTTAGCAATACAAATGATATTATAGAGACTGATCCGGCACACACTTATTCAAGTAGGTAGCCATACTGACTTCACTAGGGCTGAAAGGGTTTTGCAGACTCGGGCAGTGTTTTAAGAATACATTAAATAGTGATGCATTTCCTTATGATGACATTTAACAGAAATGTTGTATTACCATGAAATGTACCAACGTGGCCATATTTTGTGTAGCCATTCAATATCGCTTTTAAAGCTTTGCTACTTGCAATACGGTTCTATGCAAGTGTCTATTATAACCAGAAGCAGGATGGCAAATGGGCCAATTTTGGGCCTGATTGTGATCTTACACCAATTTTTAAACCTGTATAATTCTACTAATTTCATTGTCATTACCTGATTTACATCAGCGTTAGAGAGATCAGAGCCGGGACTTTTACTCTCAGTTATACAGATGCAAATCTGATCACTTCACTGAGCAGAATGAGAGCATGACGACTTTCCAGGACTTTGAGGGAAGTTTTTCCTAAAAGCTCTATTCTGAGAGATACCTAATGCCTTGACAGATTGGGCTGGGTGGGTGAAAATTTCAGAGTTAAATTTCACACACAATGGAAAAAAAAGAGAGGTTTGGGTGTTCACAATCATGTCTGACCAGGAACATAAGGATGCCAAATACCTATCGCTGTTCCATAGCCCCCCTTTGAAAATCCCAGCCTCGGGTCTGTATACTCTATTCATTGTCCTATTAGCTAAGATAAACAAGAGTGTCTATAATCTGATGTGGTTTGTCAACAGGTGTGAGCAGGGCAGGACCTCTGTGAATGCTGGGTTCATTTCTTACCTGCGGGCCAACAACACCTGGAGGGCCTGGAGGACCTGTCTTGCCTTGGAAACCCTGTTTTAAAAGAGAAATCAATCAT
Organism: Dermochelys coriacea; assembly: GCF_009764565.3. Lineage (NCBI taxonomy): Eukaryota > Metazoa > Chordata > Testudines > Dermochelyidae > Dermochelys > Dermochelys coriacea. The sequence goes on along the minus strand of NC_050083.1, from coordinate 18,567,421 downwards.
GATTAGCCACAAGACATAGTAATACAAGAATCTCAGCATGCTACTTGAGAGTATCAAGCTCAGCATGCTCTGGTAAAACTTACTATCGACTACAAAAGAATGGAAATCCCAAAAGACAATAAAAGGAGGAAATCAAACAGGAGATGGGAAATATCTTTCTATTTATTCACGGGGCAAAACAAGAAAAAGAAATTATCAAAGCCTTTCAACTATGGCTGTGATTCCTAGGGGAAACATTCATTAAAGGAACTAGTTGTTTATAATATACAGGGCAGACCCAGAGTGGGCATAAATCAGCAGAGCTTTATTATTTCAATGGCACTATGCTGATTTACCCCATCTGAGGATCTGGCCTTACATATATATGTAAGCACTTTTATATATGTAAAACACTTTCCCCAGAATTTGTGAACCTGGAGGAGATATTAAAAAAGAAATCTTTATCGGTCTTAGTAATAACATGTGAGATTATTAAAATTGAAGGAATTTTAAAATTCTAATTCCCTTTATTCCTATTTCTTATGCTGTTGGTTTCTGTTTTGTGCTTCACTCAATCCCAGCTTTGAGACTGGACTGCTGCCTTTCGCTTTCCGCTTACAGTCAGTTTCACTTCCTGGTTCTAACGGGGTAGCACAAGGATGTTGTGTTTGAGTTTCCAAATGCTATTTGCTTTTTTTTTAATCAACATTTGTTGCCAACTAACCATAAATACATTTCTCTTTGTGTCTTTCTGAAATTATATTTGGAAATCTTGGCAGCTGCCAGTTGAAGCTGTTTAATGCAGTCCCTTGAAAAATGGCAAAAACATTCTTCTCTCCTTTCATTGATGCAGAGGTATTCCTGGACACTTACTCTCTTGTGGGCTCCACAGGTGAGCAGTACCAAATTCACAAACTTTGAAGGCCCTTGTTCAGCAAAATTAATACAGCTCAGCTCTCAAGCATGCTTAAAAAAACTCCTAATCCACATTGCCATGTGTTGCATGTGTATGCAAGTAACTTCTATTGACACAGGACGGAGTATATGATACAAATAACTTCACTGACCTCAACGCAAGTTATTCACACTAGGAGCAAATGATTTAAGTTGTTCTTTAAGGTGCAACTACATTCCATGTACTTTAGCCATCAAGACCATTTCTGAGATTTCCTAGGTAACAAGGTACCTTGGTAATTCTTCAGAGGATGCACTACTGATATTCATTCTGTAGCCTGCATTTATGATTAACCCACATTATTTTTAAGGGTCTTAGATGGAGCTTCCTTCTGCCACAGGAGATGGATAAATATGTTTTAAACCATCACTACTCTGACATGCTAGAAAGCTACTGAGCACAACTCTAGATGCTTGCAGACCACAGAATGTGTGTTGCAATTGATGGGAAAATGGTGAGCACTTCCCACAAAAAATAAAAATCAGCAAATTTTGGAAAATGCAAAATATTTCAGCCATCTCTACAATACATTTTTTCTTTTTGAGGCGGAAGAAGGGTTTTCTCCAGGTCCTTGACTGAAGCTTGAGCAACGATCCCCATGATTCTCCCCATTTTATACACCTCAAATTTTAAACCTGACATCATGACCAAGTATCCAAAGATGCTTCAGCATCACTAATGCATGCTGGACTGAAAGGGAAGTGGAATACGGACCCTAACTGGGATCTCTTGCATGCAGCTATAGATTGCTCCAACACAGCTACCAGTTTGGAACCATTATTTCATCTGCTTTTCTGTTCGCCCCCTCCTACTTCCCATCCCTTTCTCATCATGGCATAAGGAAACAGATCAACAATGAAAAAAAGTTACCTGAATTAGTTTAATGATATGGATTTGGTCAAGTGCAGTAATACTGAGAATTCAAGCACTGTACTTGCCAGGTTAGTGTACAGAATATACTGAATGGCAGCAAGAGCTGGTGCATGCGTTATAAAAATGGGCCTGCAAGTCTTTGGGCTTGTACAATTCCAGGCACAACATTGGAGGTTCCTTCTGCAAACTGGCCCTTGCATGACGTGTATGGTTGATCCCCTAGCAGAGTACACAATGAACATTAAACCTGAAGGGCTTGTTCCAGTCAAAGGTGAATTGAAACTTTTTTTCTGAAAGTAATTGCCTAGTATAGGCAAATCATCAGCAGAATAAGATGAAGAAAACTACAGATAAATAAGTTTTTGAACAAGTTAGTTGAAAGCCAATTCTTCCTTCATTTACATGCCAAGCTTGGAGTGTGACGCTCTGCTGTTTTTTTTCTACAACAGCTGATGACATCAGACGCAAGCAGAGTAAAGACTGCAGCTTTTACTTGAATTCAGGTGTCCCTCCTGGAATTACTGATGATGTCAGGGAAACTAAATGCCACCTTCTGACCTCAGCAGGTCATAAAGTCATAGAATATCAGGGTTGGAAGGGACCTCAGGAGGACGTCTAATCCTCAAAGTAGGACCAATCCCCAAGTTTTGCCCCAGATCCCTAAATGGCCCCCTCAAAGACTGAACTCACAACCCTGGGTTTAGCAGGCCAATGCTCAAACCACTGAGCTATCCCTCCCCCCACTGAGCTATCCCTCAAAACCTTTCAGTTCACCTTTAAATTAATCTGAGAATATAGCTTTAGTGATCTAAAGTACCATTTGTGTCACTACAAAGCCACTCTTAAGGACTGTACATAAATGTATAGTGTTGCACGGAACAGTATTTGCATTGCTGTTCTTATCCAAATGCCAGGCAAATTAATTAAACTTTTCTGTGATAAGTCGGGGGGAAAATGCATAATATGCAAAGCCTTTTTAAAGCTTATCTGCCAAGAGGGGCAGTGAAGAAAAATGCAAAGCTCAGTAGAGAGCTTTTATTTCTCCCGTAAATGAAATACCAAACACAGCTGTCTATCTGCTAGCATGCAGCATGCAATGTTGATGAAAGCATAATTATAACAGTAGCAAATGAGTTGGATCATCACCAGCTGAAAAAAGGCACCCAGAAGAGGCAAAACAGAAAGATATGAATTAGTGCATCCAAAAATTTACATTGGAAGAATATACATTTTTGTTGCAGAACATCCTTTATGCAAACTTTCCCAAAGGACAAAGAAAACGGAGCCATATATTCATACCTTCTTCATGCCTCATCATTCTCCTTTGGTGAAAAACAATGCTTACATCTGCACAATAAAATCCTTTAAAATTGATAAAGCAGTATGCATATAAAGAGAGAGAATACACAACAGGGTAACTAGACAGCCAGGAGCCACTGCTTGAGTCACAGCCACATTTAGCATATGGTTATCTTGAGGGCTTGGGCAAAACTTTGCCTGGTCCCCTTGAGTTGCTTTAGATAAAAGGGAAGCATCAGTGGGGATGCCATTCTTACTAGTCCGCTAAAGCTGGTAGATATGAGTGTGCTGCATACATGGGCATGTACAGAAAACAAACTTCTTATTGAGTTCCCAAATTCCCATTGACTTCAATGATGCCAGGATTTCACCTTCCTGATTAAAATGAGCAAACAAAACAGCCAATAATTTTGGCCACGAGTAGCCTTCCTCCAGATATGCATACACCAAAACTGTGCTGGAATTCCTTATTGTTCTTCATACTGGTAGTGTGATGTACTAAGAAGGAAAAGTAGAATTTATTCTCAGCGTTCTAGGTGGGAGAACAGATAAAAGTGCTTAGAAAACTGACCACTGACCTAATCAACTGTAGTGTTAAATATTTTCCTCTGACGTAAAGGATGAATCCCATTCAAATTAAAACATCTGATATCACAGATCTGGAATAGCTTTACAATGTAATCAGAGCACAGACATTTTTAAAATTTGAGAAGTAATGAGAGAGAGAGAGAACATGGACAATTTCTCATAAAAGTCCAGCAAAGAGCTGTCCATAGAAATAGACTATCTTTCCCCTCTTAAGTGGCAAAGGCAAGATCAGAACTGTAGATCACTGGAATTACAGAGGGAGTATGACCATTGGAACTGCATGGAAACCAACTGGTGCAACTTTGCATCTTTTTCTCCATTTTCCTATACTATAAAAGCAAGTGCCAACAATATGATAATTTCTTACTTGTGTTATTCTGTTGATACAAGGATGACCTCAATAAATTTTTACCACTCTAGAGTGGAAGTTGAAATGTCCTAATCAGAAGTCAATACCCACTTACCTGATCTTGCAGCTCTTACACATGCAAATTTCCCATTGATTTAAGTGCAAGTTATGCAAGTGTATCTGTTTGCTGGTGTCTTCTCTATGCATGACAAAGGGTGATAGGGGGAGTGGAGGGAGAAAGAGAGAGAAAGAAGCAGAATGCGTGGCCTTCATGCAAATCATCATTAGACTGATCTGTCCTGCTCAAAAAGGTGTTGATTCCCATAGATCTTCCCATGTAGTTGAAGAAACACAAACCATTGGAATAAAACATGTGGCAACATCTCCTCAGCTACACAGAAGGGTTTAGATGAACCAACCAGCAAGACAGACTCAGGACTAATGATCTACCCAAGGTTTCCAGCTACTTACAGTTTCACCTCTCTGTCCGGGGTGACCGGGCAATCCATCCTTCCCTGGTGGACCCTAAAGAAGAAAAAAGAACGTCAAGGAATTTGAACAGGTTTCCAATAGTACCCTGTTAAATTGTACCATGCTGGTTGGTGTGTGTATAGCGGTACCAACGCTCTCCACTGGATGGAATCAGATCTGCTCATGTGTTTGGACCCAGTCCTCCAAAATGCTGAATACCCTCAACTCCCATTTGTTTCAATGGGATGTGGCCTCATTCAGAGCCTTGCAAGAACTGGCCCTTTTTCACAGACCCTCCAAAGATGGCGAATCCAATGGAGAGTCTTCCTTTAGATTAAAGGGTGGAGAATAGTCCTGACTCCACTAGAAGCAAGGAAATCAACTCCCAAAAGAGCTTCTCTGGGCACATCGCTGTTGTAGGAGTAAAGGCGATGCAAAGAGAGGGCTGATGGTTTTTAAATGCTATTGAGTCCTTAGGGAGTGGATTGTATATTACTAGCAGCACCTTGTTTGGTTAGTTAAAATCCGAAACTGCTGCACTATTAACACAGGTGCCTCTCAAATGCCTTTTGTTGGGTATGTAACCACTTGTCAGTGAAGAAGCTAAGACTGAGTTCGTGAAGGCGATAGCAGCTGGATGGAAAACACCCAGCACATTTCTTTGCTCATTCTGGAAGGAGTGTTACTTACAGGGGGGCCTTTTGGTCCAGGAAATCCAGTTGGTCCTTGAGGTCCTGGCGGTCCCTGGGATGCAAAATAATCCAGTAAAAGTGCATTAGATGTAACACACATTTTATTGTGAACTATTTCAGGAGTTTGAAAAGCAAATAGACAAGAGACATGTAGCATTTGCCCTGCAACCAAAGAAGTATCAATAATACGCATGCAGTAACTGAGTAAACTTGTCCCTTAAAGGGAGTGCATGAATGAATAAATACCTCTGGGCAAAAGTACCAAAGCCTTAGGTCTAACTGGAAAAGGGGCTGTAAATGATAAGTGGCTCTTTAGGCCTATTGATTACCTCCCCGCATTTCTGCAATGAGATCTTTTCCCACCATGATTGATGTGGAAGGTAGATAGGAGTCACCAAAATCTGTATCTCAAACATGTTATGAAAAGACTTACTAAGACAAATTGGTATTGTGACTTTAGGGCTATTTCTCTCTGCAACAGTTTAACTGGGGAGTATAGAATATCTTCTAAGCTCTAGTAATTCAGCATGTTTACAGGTTTCAGTTTGGCTCTTGACTTTTTTTCTTGTCATCAACAATTCTCTCCCTGCCCCACTCACTCACACACAATATCAAATTTGGGGGTATGTAACTAAAGAATATAGACATTGTTTTATGTGAGGAAGATGATCGCAATTTTGTTTTTGCCCTTGGCAAATAGAAAATTTACAGGCAGGAACATAGAAACAAAGGAAAAAAAACAAGACTCCCCTATTGATTGGACTGTTCTCAAGCTATACTTTGTAGTGATCACCCGGAAAAGGGACACAGGAATTCTAAAGGTGCTATGCCTCCACAGAACTAGAGCCCAACTTGGTTAATGGACGAATGTGGATAGGTCTTCCTCCCTTTTCCTTTTCACAATGGATGACCTTCATCCCTTCACAGAGTCTGGCACCCTGCCTATACGCCACTGAAGTCTCACTTTAGCCCTGTCTTGAAGGAACAAGTGGGATTTAAGTGGTACCTAGGCTTTGTGTTGGCTGCCTGCATAGGGTTGAATTATTTTTAGCCAGAATTCCACATTTTTGAATGACTTTTGGTGAGATGTCCACAGATCCCAGTTTCAGGTAGGTACTGGCAGGACTCAAGATCAGTTTTGTGGTTAAAGACTGCCTGTTCTAGGCATACTTTTTCTTCTTTGCTAAAGGAACAGCCATTTCAGTTGTTTCTGCTGTATCCACATCTGGATTATCTTACCCTTTCGCCAGGAGGACCAGGGGGCCCATCACCACCAGAGTTGCCCTTTTAAGAATAAATAAAACATGGTATTAACCATCATTTCAGCCACTTCACACAAAGATCCTAAATGGCACCAGGTAAATGGGGCCATCACTCAGCTTCTGTCCATGATCCTCCCCCTCCCACCCGTTTATTATAAAACTGTATCGGAAACAATGGCCTATAACAAATGAGCAACAGACTGATTCACCTCCCCCCGGCTGGCCCCCTCCGAACCCTCGCATTTCTGAATACAAATATAGAATAGATAATGCCAGTGGGCTTAGGAGATTTCTACCAGATAATAGTCTCATTCTGTGAGATAAATGCTGCGGCAAAGCCGAGGTACTTATCAAAAATTAATGTTGACACGAAGCCAAGACATTTTTATTTTTAAAGCAGCCAGTGCTGCTGTGACAATGTTTCATTACAAAGGCTTTATTTCCATTATGCCAAGAGATTGATATTCACTTAATCAGTTTATCTAGTGGATTCTGGCACAGCAGAGTGGCTTGCCCATGGTGTAATTGATTCTCTGACTCCTGGTTGGCTTAGAGAACAATGTGTATTGCGTATGCCAGACAATCAGAGACCATCAATCTTCATAAACAGCACTGTTGTGGTCATCTGAAGTGGTTCCTGTTACCCTAAGGTGAAATTTGCTCCTTTCTAGAGGGGCCAGTAAAAGGTCTATGCATCACCTGAAGTTCTACTTAAGTCCTCACAGAAAGGCTTAAGTAGGATTTGGGCTGGTTTTCAGCATGGGGGTGAATCTCACCGTGGGGGAATAAAAGCTCATGAAGGAACTGAGTTCATGCACTAAGGGCACACACTCTTCCCCCACCACAATGTGAGCCAGTAACATTTTCAGGAGTGTAACTATCAAGATACCTTACACCCATTTTACAGTTGTGTGTCGGGTAAGGTGTCAACATCCCTCCAGACGAGCATTTAAGACCAGCTGAAGTCTGGGGTCCGGACTAACAATCAGAAGCCTGATTTTGTTGTTAAGGAGTGTTATTGCCCACCTCAAGACTGCAAAATAAGAATGCTGGTGTGTTGTTTTTTAAAGAATGTTTATCAGATAATAACGAAGTGAATAGCTGACAAATTCTGCTTATTACGAAAAGAAGCATTAAGTAATAATAATACATAGCACTTCTATTTAGCCTTCTCTCAAATAATTTCAACATGAGTTAATAACACAAATTAATTAAGTCTTCCTATAACCTTGTGAGGCAGGTGAGTATGATCATCCAATTTACAGATGGAGAAATGAAGGCAATTTACGTGACTTGTCCAAGGTCACATTTTTGGGTCAGTGGCAGTGCTGGGAATAGAACCCAGGATTCCTGGCTCATAGTCTCTAACCAGGAGACATTTGGTTGGGTAATGATTGTTAGTTACTCTAGGCTTTCATAGTGGAACATTTTCACAGGAGGAAAGGAATATGGATAGTATGGGACCAGAAATTTTACACACAGCTACTTCTTAAAACACAATTATATTTTCAATTACACTCAAAGGCTCCTAAAACCTACCTTAGGGCCAGGCTTTCCAGTGCTGCCCCTCGGACCCCTTTCACCACGTGGACCCTTAAAAAGACACAAATGAACAAGTCATCAAACGTTCCAGCACTCCTGCTGCACAAGTGCTATTTTGATTCTCAGGCCTTGATCTAGCATAGAATTTAAGCACATGAGTAACTTTAAGACAATGAGTAGTCCCACTGAAATCAATGGGATGACTCATGAGTTCAAATACTTTGCTAGATAGAAACCTTAGCATGGGCCAAGGAAACCAGATTTGACTTTGGTAAAATCTCAGTAGTCAATTTACCAAAGCAAAAGTCAGGCTCTAGGTTCCATTACCCACAAACCATCAAAATCAACTAAAGAGCCAAATCCTGCTCACTTTATTCACAGATATAGTTCTACAGACTTCAATGAAATGACTCACATGTGTAAAAAATGCAGGGTTTGGGTCAGAAGATTTCAGTTATATACAATTGCTATAATGGTTTGGATCTGGGTTCCATTCTGCCCAAACCATCAATGTTCATGGGAGGTGAGGGAAAGGAAAAAGAGAGGAATTAGGCTAAAAATATTGCAGTTCTGGTCCATCTCCATTTGACAGACATCCTAGAAAAATCAAGGCAGGAATTAGGCTCGTTCATATCCTCAGCCTATACAATCATCCACTGAAGACAATGGATGAAAGGCTGATTCCATTGAAGTAAATGGCAAAACTCCCATAGAGCCAAGATTTTACCCGCTGATTAACATCAGTTCAGGATCTAGTCACAGTGTATGTTTCATATTTTTAAGTGGAGATGAGCCACATTTGGATACCTGCGTTTCAAACTTTCCTAAAATCTAAGGGTTTGGTTTTGGTTGGCCTTTCCTATGGACTGGAAGCAGTTTGCAAAATTCAGATCTAGATCTCTATTTCTAACACCCCCAGTTGCAGGTTTTGGCTTGGGTCTTCCACTATGGGGAGATTTCTAGACACAAAAGATGCCTAACTCCTAATGGTTTTCACTAGGATTAGGGCACCTACCTAATTCTTCCATCCACATTTATAGTCTTAGAAACATGCCGTGGAAAGGTATTTTTAGGAAAAATGCATGATTACCGTTGGACCTCGTTGCCCCCTTGGACCTGGTTTGCCAGATGTACCCTGGAATCAAAGAGAAGAAGTCTGTAACCAACTACACAACATTTATGGCTGTGCCGCAGCATTCATTCAATGGCTGAGCTTGCATGGAGTGAACACACCTGTGGGGTTCACTGAACAGGAAACAAGCAGAAGATGGGCCCCAGCAGCTTCTAAGACACACTTTCCTTCTGATTTTTGTTTTTGGATAAAAGAAAAAAAAGAGTCACACAGACTGAAACCTCAAATTACATTTATTTGCCTTTTGTGATGTTTGAACAGGCTAGATTGTAATGTGAATGCTCTGATGAAACTTGACATGATAATTGGAACTGGCGGGTAGAACATCTGTTTTTCTCCTCTCTGCACAGGGGGCTATTATTTTTCACAGAAGGATACAGGATTTTAAAAAAAAATTTCTCCTGCACAAGAGTCTCTCTTCACATGTTTACAATGACATAACAAACAGGTAAATCCAGGGGAATAGCTATTTCTAGAGCTGGTCAAAGAAATGTAAACCTATTTCTACAAAAACATGTTGACATCTGAAAGCTGTTTTCATTTCAAAGCATTTGAAATGGGTTGATTTAGGATTGTTTCAAAGGTTCCAATTGGAATTTTCAAAATTTGCTTTTCATCAATTTTTTGCTTCTTTTTGTTTTTAAATATTGCAAATGTTATCAAAATAGTTATAAAACTTTTTAAATCTACCAATCAAAACATTTCTAACACACTTAGGTAACATTGTTGATGAAAAAACTACAATGCCAGTTAGTACCAGCTGCAGTCACTGTCCAAGAAGGACTGACTTCTGTCCACCAATGCATCTTGCTCCAGTGAATAGTCACCAGGTGGAAATAACTGTTGGACTAGATATGAATAGGTGACCTAGCAGTGAAAAATACAGTATCCTATTACCAGGTTCTTGCACCAGCCAGTCCCTTTCATGAAATAGCAAATAAACAAAGTTAAAGAATAAACAATGACTTACAACAGCTATTTCACTGTTTTGCTGATCTCCTCTTTTCCCTTAGCATCTACTGCATTGCCCCTAGAAAGCTTGTAGTTCCGCGAGGCAATACTAAAAAATGGTGGGCTGGATTGTATAGATGCATGAAGACTACAGGTTGATTTAAGTGCATGTTGATAAGACTTGCATAGTTAAATATTTAGAAATGACAGCTGTAGTGCTGGAACCCTGATCTAGGCAATTATTTTATGCAACACAAGCCAATTAAGCTACCCCACATGTTTACACGCCTTTCTTCATCTTTGCAGACTTGGTGCTAAATAAGTCATTTAAGACACTGTTTTGGCAGCAGTGACACAACAGCAGGGTTATGAGATCTGACAGATGAACTCAGTTTCCTGCAACAGGAAACTATGATTAAATCTAACAGGAAAAAGACAGAGATGGCTGGGTCCTAAATCTAACATCATATTAAACTCCATTACCATGTGCCTAGAAGAAAACTGGTGATCTTGTTCTTTCTCTCTGAAATCAATGTTCTGACTAATGTCAAGGTATCAACAAAACAGCAGTGGGCTGAATGTTCTTATTTTGGACCAGTGGTCCAATATTATATCTGGGCATAAGATTCAGAAGGAAGAGAATGAGTGACATTTTTCCCATGGTGGCATTATAGGTGCTTAAATTACTACTTGAGGTTTTCAGCTCAAATTCCACCGTCTTGACTTCACTTATTTGGATTTATTAACCATCAAAACAGGTGCTAGAGCATGTTTGGAGTCCGTTTGTTTTTAAGTCTACTAAAATGAGCCATGTCGTATTCTGCTTGTCATGAATTCACTTTTCCTGGAATGATCATCACAGTAACACTTCAACAACAACAACAAAAATGAAGAAATTTCCTGTCTGGCTTCTCTTTAAATATAGTGGGCTAAATTCAGACATGGTGTAAGTGGATACATATATCCCCATTGCCGCCTATCCCATATGATCCTTTGTTAAAACTGTTGAAGTTATAAACAATTTTTTCACTGCTTTTCACTATTGCTAATCATTTATACAGCACTGTGTATTGCTATTGCTATTACTAATAGTTACCAAAGCAATCCACCTAGGACAAGATTATTATTTAGGCACCTTTCGACATGGGTTTCAGAAGTGCTGAGGACCTACAGCACCCATTGGATGAGAATAATCTGCTAGGACTTCTTGTTCTCCTACTGAGCGTTGTGGGAACTCACTGAATGAAAATCAGCAAAGGTGGATGAAAATTTTTCGATTAAACTTTTTTTTGTTGAAACCGAAACTTTTCCCAGAAACATAACAGTTTCAAGTGAACTTTCATTGAGAAGATTTCTCAGGTCCAGGATGGAATTTCTGGTCCAAGAGAGAGACCACAATAGCCTGGTGGTTAGGGAACTCAGTCGGCAGGTGAAAGACACAGAATTAAGTCCCTGCTCCAAATCAAGCAAATAGGAGTTTGAACCACAGATCTCCTACCTCGCAAGTGACTACTCTAACCACTAAGCTATTAGCTATCCTGGAGCACATCTTTCTTGCAAAATACTTTAAACTGTCTTAATTTCATTCTACATGAAAACAAAAACAAATCCAAAAACCTCAACATGTTCTGCACAAACAGAATTGTTGTTTTCTAGCCAGCCCTATAAATCAAGCCACTTAGTTGGTGTCTAAATATGGATTTATGGTGAGATTTTCACACTGTCTAAGGAAGTCAGTGAATCAACTTCTACTGGCTTTCAATGGGAGTAGGAGACAACTGTTTTAAGTGCTTATGAAAAATACCACCCTTTGGTGGCCAAGTTGGAACAATGAGTCTAATCCTGAGTCAGGATGCATCATGTGAATAGAAGTTTGCAGCCACCAAGAAAACTGAAATCCAAACTAGAGCACATTTGTAGAAACAAGCCCTTGTTGAAACATATATGCTTCTCTCCACACCAATCAAGATATTAATAAATGTATTTATTTGTACCATTTATAATTTGTTTAGTACAGGAGTGAACACAGGACCTGGCTGTACCTGAACAGTAATAAAGACTGCACCAGCCCCAAGCACTTCCAATCTGTGTGTTATTAGTATTTATGATTTGTGGTATCCCCTAAAATCTACAGCCGAGATTGTGCTAGATGCTGTATATGCACAGAGTCAGAGACATTCACGGCCCCAGTGAGATTACAATCCAAACAGACAAGGCTGGGGGAAAAGGCAGCATTATTATTCTCATTTTATGGATGGGGAAAATGAGGCATGAAGAATTTAAAAATGACTTGCCCAATGTCACAGAGGAAGTCTGTGGCAGAGACAGGTATCGAACCCAGATCTCCCAAACCACAAAAGCCAGTTTTTTTCTCAATACTGGCTGAAATAGTCTCTAACTCAAGGCTAGAAACCAGGCTACCCTGAGAAATCCAGGTATTGTCCGTTGTGATTATTCTAAACTCGTTTCTTTTGGATACCAAGGAAGCAGTGATTTGAATGAGAGTGGTGGGGGCGGGGTGGGGGGATGCTGTCAGAGGAATAGCAGAGTCAGGGAACAGCAGAGAGGAAACTGCAGAGAGGGGAGTACCAGAAAGGAACACCTGGGGTTTCCAGGCTGAATGACTGGTGGAGCACATGGACCCGTTGACTAAAGTGACTTTTTTTCTTAAGAGGCATTGATGATTTTTCATTTGTTCTGAGTGCGCTTGGTTCCAAATCTGTTTGGTCCATTGGGAAGGACGGATATACAAATAAATGCTACTGTGTATGTTTTAGTCCCTGTGCTTGCTCTCTTTGAAATGCCAGTCTTTCTTCTTGAATAATGAGGCAGCCTCCCTTTACTAAAATCAGCTCAAGGTCTTTCCCAAAAGAGATGGATTTAGGCCCCGTTTGCTAAACTGATTAGTAGTGCAATTGCACATCATTATTCAGTGGGTTTGACCTAGACCTCTCTGAAACATTGCTTCTTACTGAAGCTCAAAGGAAATGTATCTGCCATACAAAACAGAACTTAGATGAAGCTACTGTCTAATGAGTGTGCTGCCTGCTATATGCACTTGTCAAAACTATCAATATATTCAACATGCTAGAGCTAAAGAAATTCATAAGACGCCAAAGGTCCTTTTTTCTGAAGTTCCATGGTACTGTTGTATAGTTTAAACAGTTAGGAGAGGTCTCTCAAGGGTTGAAAGCATTCACATATCTGTATGTTTTCAACAGCATTAGAATTCAGCGGTCCGCAATGGAGGTCAGAGAGGTATACAGGTTCTGTCGTTGGTGCTTATATGTTTCACGTGCTTTTTTTTTTTTTTAAATGACTCAAGGAGCCTTTGGGTAGCTTAAATAATGAGTGTTGGAAAGACTAGTTCAGTCCCTGGGATGATGAAAATACCATAGATAGTTGCCAGAGGGAAATGCAAATAATAAATAGCAAATCATGAAAATCAAATACAAATTCAATTTGGATTTATTCCAATTTACTTGTGAGCTACACCCAAACACAATGACCTAATAGGAAAGGAAATCTGTCATTTACACTGATATTCCCTTGTCATTGGTGCTGGGACTCTTTCTTCAACCACACAGGGTTCAGGGAAGCTATAATATCATCATTGAGCCCAGAAAAGACTGAATATATTTTACCAAAGATGCTTTATTAGAGCAGTGTTCCCAGGTTTGATTTCATGTACACCATGTTCTGTTGTTATTTTAATCCATAAACCAACATCTTCCTTGGGAGCGGATTATTTTTAGTCAAACTGATTGAAAAACACCAAAACCCGTGAAAATTTTCATCAGTGTTTCACAATTGCTTCCAGCTGTAATTTTGAGGAACCCAGCCGTTCTGGATGTACATTAGGCTGCTTCAAATTAAGAACAAATTTGTCAACAAGTGCTGCACTCCTCCCAATACATACACACGCTAAGGGGTAGAACTAGCTTTACCTGCTGAACAGTTTGTAACCGTAAACGGTTGGTTTAAACGTAAACGGTTGGTTTTGTAAACCGATGGTTTAAAAGGACAAACGGCATGCAGGGCAAATAGATGGAGTGGTCATATAGCCAAAAAAGTGAGCATGTAAAAACAGCATCTTCTTATTTAACTGTTGATCCCAGTAAGTGGAATTCATCCCAGTATGAAGCCTACAAACCATTTAAGTTCCATTTAAATGCTTCTTGAAGGCTTATGTGGGCATAGGCCTTGGGCTGGCTTTCCTACATATAGTATTCACCCCTTCTCTCTTCAGAGTCCTAGCTACACTTTTTACTGCTGTCTGCCCCATAGAGCCAACTAGCCAGGGAAAGATATCAATATCAGATTTGCTAGCGAAGTTTCAAGCGCAAAATCTTATTATGGGTTGATTGTAGCTTAACTTTCCCATGCCAGGTGGAGTTTCAACTACAGAAGCCATCTATTTTTTTAACATGTAAATTGAACAGATTAGATCTGGACTTGCTGGGACAATAAACAAGGAGTTGCACAATATCATTGGGAAATAATCACTTTTCAGAGCAGAAACCACCACCTTTTTTTAAACATGTCTCAGTTTTGCACATTAATTTGTTCTTTTTCATGGACAATGAGTCAGAAGAGTTTAGCTCTCCCCTCCTGGGCACTCCTTCCTTGGCCCTTTCAGTGTTTATATGGTCAGATTTCAACCTGAACCATCATATGTCCTTCTGCCTTTTGAAAGAGCTCATCCAATTTGACAGTAATGCAAAAATGGCGGAGCTGGATATCATCGTGGAGCTCTGTGGATGAGGGGAGAGGAGTGGATGTGTTATTCCTTGACTTTACCAAAGCTTTCGATACGGTCTCCCACAGTATTCTTGCCAGTAAGTTAAAGAAGTATGGGCTGGATGAATGGATGATAAGGAGGATAGAAAGCTGGCTAGATCGTTGGCCTTAGTGGGTAGTGATCAATGGCTCCATGTCTAGGGCAGCCAGTATCAAGCAGAGTGCCCCAAGGGTCGGTCCTGGGGCCGGTTTTGTTCAATATCTTCATTAATGATCTGGAGGATGGCATGGATTGCACCCTCAGCAAGTTTGCAGATGACACTAAACTGGGAGGAGTGGTAGATATGCTGGAGGGTAGGGATAGGATACAGAGGGACCTAGACAAATTAGAGGATTGGGCCAAAAGAAATCTGATGAGATTCAAGGACAAATGCAGAGTCCTGAATTTAGGATGGAAGAATTCCATGCACAGCTACAGACTAGGGACCGAGTGGCTAGGCAGCAGTTCTGCAGAAAAGGACCTAGGGGTTACAGTGGACAAGAAGCTGGATATGAGTCAATAGTGTGCCCTTGTTGCCAAGAAGGCTAACAGCATTTTGGACTGAATAAATAGGAGCATTGCCAGCAGATTGAGGGACATCATCATTCCCCTCTATTTGGCATTGGTGAGGCCTCATCTGGAGTACTGTGTCCAGTTTTGGGCCCCACACTACAAGGAGGATGTGGAAAAATTGGAAAGAGTCCAGCGGAAGGCAACAAAAATGATTATGGGGCTGGAGCACATGACTTATGAGGAGAGGCTGAAGGAACTGGGATTATTTAGTCTGCAGAAGAGAAGAATGAGGGGGGATTTGATAGTAGCCTTCAACTACCTGAAAGGGGGTTCCAAAGAGGATGGAGCTAGGCTGTTCTCAGTGGTAGCAAATTATAGAATGAGGAGTAATGGTCTCAAGTTGCAGTGGGGGAGGTTTAGGTTGGATATTAGGAAAAACTTTTTCACTAGGAGGGTGGTGAAGCACTGGAATGGGTTACCTATGGAGGTGTGGAATCTCCTTCCTTAGGAGTTTTAAAGGTTAGGCTTGACAAAGCCCTGGCTGGGATGATTTAGTTAGGGATTGGTCCTGCTTTGAGCAGGGGGTTGGACTAGATGACCTCCTGAAGTCCTTTCCAACCCTGATATTCTATGATTCTATGATCATTTCTGGAGCACTGAGAAAAAAAAACCCTTCAGCTCTGTCTAAACTGAAAGAATTATCAGAGTGCTGGAGATAATTGGGTGGTGATTGCACTGCCTGCTTGGTCCAACTCCACATTGCATGAAAAGTGACATCAAAAGGTTTGTGAACCCAGCAGTCCCATTGTAACTCCTGATGGAATTAAATTAGCAAATGAAACTAAGGACGCTCAGATCCTCAGCTGGTGTAAACAGGCTTGGCTTCCCGCAACTAAAGTGCTGGTGTGTCAGTTTACACCAGGACAGGATTCTGGCCCTGGGATTTTCTTTTTGCATTTCAGATAGGTGGCTTGGTAATTACAGGGCCACGCCGACTTCTCGCCTGTCATGAGAGCTACCTTATTCACGCCATCCCAGTGCAGCCGAGTAGCTCAGCAACTGAGTCCCTACCAAAGAGGGGTGGGAGAGAAAAGGAGACATATTTGTAGTTCGCAATGAGAAGACGAACATTACTCAGTGGAAGAAAAGAATAAAAAAATCCTCAAAGATATAAACTAAAATTAGGTAGCACAATATTAATGCTGTGCAAAGTAATTTATATTCTCTGCACTCCCATCCAACATGCCTGTTAAAAGTAATTTGTATTTAAATGAGAATAAAAAGGAAAGTAATGCTACTCACTTTCCTAAACGCCCCCTCTCCCCCACCCTGCCCGTCTTCACTGTGACAGATCCGGTGCACAGAATGACTTTCTACTTGTTCTCTGAATCATCTAACCCAAGTTTGTTTTGCATGAAACAGTCCCTTTATGTTAGCTGGCCAGTGCCCTGATAGTTCTTCATTACAAGTGATGGGCAAATATCTACAGGCTTAGAAATCTAGGCTTGCAGGTGAGACACCCACATTTTAAGGATCTGATTTTGAGCTCATTTGCTGAGTTGTAAATCTGAGATAGGTCCATTGAGTAAAGGGAAGATTTTATTAGAGTTGCTCCAGATTCAAGCCAATCTAACTGATCTAGCTCCAGAAGCTTATCTGAACCATTGAACACCTCCTCTGCATAATCAGATTGAGAAATGGGCTCCTTGATCAGTTTTCCAGTGCTTCCCATTTCTGTTTGGGCCATGTGGCATTTCTGTTTACAAATAAGAGTGTAAGCATTTGTACCGCACCTAACACAAGGGGGTTCTAGCCGGGATCAATGCCTTTGGGCTTTATGAAAATATAAATGATAAGTAATAACACCAGCTCCTACACAGGAATCAGGAAGTGCAGAGGCACTGGAAAATTAAAAATATATTTAACAAAACCTTTCAGCTCTGAATTTTGAACCTAAAGTTAGGCTCTTGGTGGTCCATACTACATTGGAACAGATTCACCCATCTCTAATCATTACTGTTAACTAAAAAGTTCCTCATGCCCAAAGCAGCATTTCATGGTGTGGGAAGGATCAAGATTCAGAAAAAGGTCTTGGACTATCCTGAGGGAGAAATATCCAGCATTTAATTGACAAGCTGCTGTCTGCACTGTTAGTTGCCCTGTTACTGGAATCCATCTCTCTCAATAGCTGAACTCAAGATCCTTTCTCTACTTTCAGAGCTTGATGTTCCCAGAGTCAATTTTGATGTCTTCATAGGGGCTTCCATCCGTTAGACTGAACAGGTGAGAGAGAAGAGGGTTTTCATGGACAGGTGAGCTTCTTGTGACTACAGAGAGGGTAACCTCCTCTTCACATAAATTGATCAGCTTTCAGTGTGATACTATTTTCCTGTGTACATGCAGGTCTTTTGGCCCTGGTCTACGTAGGGGGGGTGGGGGTGGGGAATCCATCTAAGTTATTCAACTTCAGCTACGTGAATAACAACAAAGTCCATTCAGAAGGGCCAGTTTTCACTTGCCAGACATTTCTACCAGGTGAGCCTGGAGATTCTGAATGGTACAAGCCTTTCACGATGGAGCATAGTATAGGCTAAAGTCAGCCCTGGTGAAAGCAGGCACAACTCCCCTGGAGTCCATGGAATTACAGCAGCACTGAATTTAGCCCAGGATTTGTCCTGCTATGACATCACATTTATGATCAATTGTGACCAAAGGGGACTTCATTGCCAGGATTGAGGGGGCATGAGACAGAGAAGGCTCTGACTGCACTGGACTGGGTTAATGCATGTGAATATGTAAGGAATGATCTTGCTTAACATTTAGACCCTGTAAATTTCCTAGGCAGCTGGTTTGTGGTGCCAGACAAGTCCTATTAGTGGCATGGAAATGGAATGAAAGGGGATTATGTCTGAGGTCGTTGGGTGGCTGAGAGACTGGAGTCTTTTCTTTTCTTTTCTTATTGAAGACTCCCAAACTGGGTAATGCAATGGCTCCGTCTGAGCTGACAAAGATTAATCTGGCTTTCATTAATGACTTTAGACCTTTTCGATGCTACATTATTTAGCAGATATCCGGATTTCATTTTCTGCTCATCCTCCACCTCTGATCCTGTGAGCTCATTCACGGATACTGTATTTTCTCATGCTCTTTGCTCTATAGCATTGTTGATTGGAATAATCTCTTCAAGGGTTTAATCTCTAAGTTCATTGCGTTTTGTGTGAAAATCAGCAAAGCAGCCAGACAAACTGGCTCTTACCCTTCCACCCTTCTCTCCATTGGCTCCTGGGAATCCTGGGAATCCGATTGAACCCTGGGGGGAAATAAATGAGAGAATGTGCTGAAATTGGCACTGTTCTGGTCTACTATTTTAGAATGAGGGCCAGATCACTGTCTGGTGTAATCTGGTGTAGCTCCATTGATTACCATGGGACTATGCAGATTTATGCCAGATAAGCATGTGGCCCTCGGTAGCTTGCACTCCATCCTGATCCAAAGTCCATTGATATTAATGGGAGTTCCACTTATTCAGTGGGGTTCAGATTGGGCCCTGTATGATCAGTAACTGTGTTTACATTGGGGTTAGACCAGTGGTGGGCAACCCCACTAACAAAGTTTGTTTACATTGACCGTCCGCAGGCATGGCCGCCCGCAGCTCCCAGTGGCCGTGATTTGCCGTTCCCGGCCAATGGGAGCTGTGGGAAGTGGTACCTGGGGGCTGGCTGGGCAGTGCAGGAGGTGATCCCCACAGACCTAGGAAGGAATGGGTTAAGCCAGGGCAAAGGGGCTGGCTGGCACCTGCATGGGGCTTAACTGTCGCTAAAATTGCCTGGGGCCAAGAGAAATTTGTGGTGCTGAGTAGAGGCAGCGGTGGGGCCGGCAAGACTGCTCTGCTCCTTGCCAGCCATGGCATTCCACAGACAGGCCAAGAGTTACCGGTTCTTCAGCCACGAGCTCCTGATCCACAACCACATGGACATGGGCTTCTGCAGTTACACAGGCTCAGATTCAGCTGGGCTTGAGTGACAAATGGCTGGGCCACCCACTTGAGACCATGCCTCTGGTAGGAAAGCTCATATCCATACTCCTCCCTCAGCCCCCTGTGGGTTTACGGATACGTTCTTGTGCTTACAAGCCAGCCAGAATGTGGCCCTCAGTATATAAAGAAGGGGCATGGATAGGGGACAATACTGCACATTGGCTTAATATGGTTAAGAAGTGGAGCATGTTTTCTAATGAGTTGGTCCAATGTTCCTTACCCAGAATGACACCATTGCAGGGTACAACAATAGCGATCACCTAGGTCAACCATTTTTAAAGCACTTCAGTGACTTGCGAGCCTAAACCCCATTTTCAAAAGTGACTCAGGCATTTAGGAGCCTACATCTGATTCAAAGCCAGCAGGACTTGCGTTCTGAAGGGCCAATTTTCAAAGGTATTTACGTGTCTCAATATACAGAGAGATGCCTAGTGGGATTTTCAAAAGCACCTAAGGTGCTTAGATGCCAAACTTCCAATGGGTACCTAACCTGCTGACTCAGGTTTGAAAATCTCACAAGGCATCTATCTGTATCTTTAAGTGCCTCAATACAACCAGGTTTCAGAGTAGCAGCCGTGTTAGTCTGTATTCGCAAAAGAAAAGGAGTACTTGTGGTACCTTAGAGACTAACAAATTTATTTGAGCATAAGCTTTCGTGAGCTACATCGGTTGCATCCGATGAAATGAGCTGTAGCTCATGAAAGCTTATGCTCAAATAAATTTGTTAGTCTCTAAGGTGCCACAAGTACTCCTTTTCTTTTTGTCAATACAACCAAAAATTTGTCTCTACTTGCCTACATCACTTTTGAAAATAGGTCTGAGGCTCACTGAAAAATGTTACCTCTAATCTTTTTTTTTCCCAATGCAACTGTATAGAGAGTAGCTGTTGTTGCTAGTTTTCAAATATATATTAACTAACATGCAAAAATCAAACAAACAAACAAAAAAACCCCCACAAACAAACACAAACTGCAAATTAAAAAACAAAAACAGGAAACTATCTTTTGTTGTTAATTATGTCTCCAGTGTCAAGCAAGCCTGGTTTTTCAAGCAATTAACATGAATAATAAAATATGATTCTTGGGGAAAAATTAATGTTAACAAAAACGTAAGTTCCCAAATCCTCCGGGGATGATAAAACCAGGCTGCAGCTTTTATTCTATGTAACAGAACTCTTGGTTTTAATTTTAAAAAGACCATTTGACACCAGCCCAAATGAAGGTGGGCGTGTAGATGAGATACAGAGGATGCCTGCAATTCTGCAAATGGCACTTTTATTTTAATTTCAAGGAGACTTCACCTCATTAGTTATTCTCCTTAATTAATTAGTTAACAGTAGTTCAGAACTTTGAAGGTTTAAGCATAACATGGGGGGCTAAGTTTTTTTATTATTACAAGCCTAAAAGTGCACATGCACTTTGTTGATTTCTATATATCAAAGGGTTCCTGCAGAGCCCTACAGGGTGATGGCCCACAATCTTTTCATTTTCCAATCCTCTCTCCCAAATGCTTTGTCCCCTACATTAACCGAGACTAAAGAAACATCAGAATCAATAATGTAAGCTACACCAGGTGAGAATGGATGACATCCTCCACTGGTTGAATCAATGGTGCTATACTGATACACCAGCTAAAAATTTGGCCTTGTAGGTTTATAGTGATAAAACAGAAAGCCGAGTTCAGCCCATTTCCCGCAACTTCTCATGGACAATATCTGCCATGCTTCCTGGAGATGAGTTTAAAAACAATAAAATAAAAAATTACCTTCGGACCTTGCCTTCCTGGATAACCTGGGAGTCCTGGAACTCCGAGTTTTCCCTGTAATATAATTAAAAAACAGAATGTAGTGTGTATTTTGTGACTGTTTCACCACACCATCTTCAATGGTAATCTGGATTGTATATGTAGATTCAATAAAGGTTTGCATTATGCAAAAGGAAACACACTAAGCTTCATAGTAGTTCAGACATGAGATCAGACCACATGAATACCATGAAGCCGAAGATACTTAAGAAGCAGTGGCACTGTCAAAAGCCCCTTCTCTTCTAGGAGAAGCCTTCTGTTTGAGTTCTCTCTCTCACATACGAGCAGGTCAGGAAATCTTTTTTTTTTCTTCATGTGAAAAAATTGCAACAAAATAAAAAAAGGGTTTTACACAGAATACCTGCCATAACCCTTAAAATTTTCAAACCTGGGGGATTTCAACCAAAAACTCAACGTTTTCTTCTAAAACCAGTTTTGTTTGCAACAAAATCCCATGTTTTGGACAAAAGCTTGTAACCAGCTCCACTCTGATGGTGTTGAATTAAAGCAGTGACTCTAGAGCTGGTGACATCTGAACATGCCCGAGTCTATCCAATGCAGCATGGCTGTATCCTCTGGGTCAAGTGCTTCTGTGTGTATCAGAGATATCAAACAGCGCCACACCCCAATGTCTTCAAACAAAATATAGATCACCCCAAAAATCCACCTCACTTCCCCTCCCAAAAAAAAGTCTCATCTCAACCTCCAGACTACCTCATCATCAACCCTCCCGCCATCCACCAGAGAATATCCTGGGGTAACAGGTTGTTGCAGCACACTGTAAAACTGGGCTGGCCCTGGCTATTCTTGTCTGCTTTGACTGGGCATTGAAGGACAGTTCCAGCTTTAGCACTGTTACCTTTTCCCCCGACGGACCAAGAGGACCTGGATCTCCATTAGGACCTCCGCGACCTTTAGGACCTTCAGGCCCATCTTCACCCCGTGGGCCGGGAGGACCAATTTCACCCTGTTAATCAAAAGGGATGATGAAGATGGCACTCATGCAATCTCATGTTCCAGTGCAAATCACCTGAGGCTGGCAGGAACGTACACACAGCTATGTTCCGTCTCGCCCTGGCATCACTAAAACAACTTGGGGAGAAGTTAAACCTTTAGCCAGTCACTGCTCAGACGAGATTGTTGTGCAGTAAATTAGAGTGTTATTAGAACAGACATGCTGCTTTCACTCACATAGCCTGGCTATTATTTCCCAGCACAGCAGTCTTTCCATACACTCCAATTATCCTCTCTAATACCAGCTCCCCTCCACTAAAATAGCTTTCGTTAGCTCTGGCTCCTATGAACCCTTGTTTCCGCTTTCTGATCTCCAAACCATGGTTTATATGCATGCAACTCCTGGGAGATATTATAATTTAGGGCCGATCTGAAAAACTGCAGAAGAAAGACTGGTATGAAAGCCTCAGCCTGAAAATCACTGGGAAATTAGGCGAAGGAACTGGCTTGCAGTTAGCATTGTGCATGGTTACAATAGAAGTTTTCACAGTGGAAACACACAGGCAGCCTGATATTTTGCTCACAAGTAACTGTGATGGCATCCTATTTGCCTGCAAAATTCTCAGGTAGCCCTTATCTTCAAGCAGCTTGGTATTTATCATAAAAAACAAACAAAGGACCTTGCTAGCAAGCAGCAAGGATTGTATGTTTGGTGAGAACGGCTCAGGCGGGTACCTGTTGGCAAGGGTATGCATAATCATCGTGAGATACAAACCTTTTAGCGTGGTCTGCCGCCAGGTTAATTTCATCTTCGAAAAGAAGGAAATGGGGCCGGAAAAGCTTTCAAGTGATCAATGGAGAGTGACTTTGAGATGATGTTCAGAATGGGGCCCTTGGTATGGCTCCAAGGTATTCTTACATGCCAGGAGCAATGGTGGATTTGCTTTGCATTTTTTACAAGTCATCAAACAAAAAGGGTTTTTTTTTAAATATGTCACAAATTACGGTTGTCTATCACTCCCTTGGGTCTTCTCACCCAGTGCCTAACATCTATTAATGAAACACCTAGCTAAGATGTGCTTTATTGCTCAGAAAGGCATGGCAAGAATGTCTCCATCCATACAATGCCGAGGGTGGCATGTTGACAAAACCATTTCATAGCTGGCAGATCCCTGCACAGGTGTGCTATGCAGCTGCTGTCTGAATCTCCGTGTTCGTTAGGGCCGATGATTTGAAAAGCTTTTGATGCCAGGCAATGTGCCCTGCTGCTAAAGATATGTGTCTAGTATGAAAATGCACACTTGGTGGTTTTCATAGCCCTGTTCTCACTTCGACTGAAGTGCATGCCTGGTGACTTTAGACTTTGTTCCGGTGCTACAGAACAACATCCGGCTTAGCAAATAAAGAGGATGTAACATTATGTGGGGCGGGGGGGGGGGGGGGGGAGAAGAGATACTGGAAATAAATAAATGATCCTGCAGGATGTGCAGACATCAGGGCTCCAAGACTGGGTTCTATGTTACTACTAGCTTTAATTTTACTTCTGATATGGGAATAAAGAATTGAGAGATTAGAACCTCCTTGATTCCAGCAAGTCTGAGATGCCAGGGTTCCTATATAGCAGCTGAATGTACAGAATGGGAACAGAGTCTCATCAAGACCCAGTCTAACTTTCTGCTCTCCACTGAGCAGATCTCATGAATGAACACAGGAGTAAGCATTACAAAAATGATGCAAGAGTTTGCTGCCTGCAGGACACTCCTTTCCAGAATACTGGTATGAAATGAATTCTGACGTATTCCAGCCTGGGACAGAATCTTTATATACCAGACACTTGTCAGGAAAACATCAACAAGAAAAACCTTCTCGCTCTCCCTTGAAGCTGCAATAGAACAACCATCGTGTTCCAACCCAGAGAGAACTGCATTTCATGACCGCACAACAGCACAGTTATTTAGTGCTTATGAGGAACTTTCAAAGCCCTGCCCCTTATTATTATGCTCACTTGTTTATTGAAGGGCATCACTGAATGCTAACATGCCTGAAGAACCATCTTTATTACATGAGACTGATTTCAGCCGGAGCCAACGTGAAGGACCCTTTCCCAAATCTGCTCTCTCTGAGGAAGATGCATTCAGCCTACCTCACCAGATCAGCAAATACTCACCCGGTCTCCCTTGATGCCCATGTCACCTTTGAAGCCAGGGAAGCCATCTTCACCCTGAATAACAGGAGGAGAAAACCAGCTGATTGTCCAAAGGGGACACTGGAACACAGGTCAAATATAAGCTGTGACATTCTGCACCTTTGGAGAAGAGTACTGAGTGCTGAACAGGGTCCTGAGGGAGGGAAAGAACCAATTTCAGCCCCCCGTTCAGCAGCTGCAGCAGAACTGTCAGCTTATGCACTCTTCCACAGCAGGGGCAATGGCCAGTGAATCCATGCAGTGGCAGAAACACTCCTTCCCTTGGCCACCATGTCACTGCCTTCCTCTCCCTCCACTGCAGCACGAAGGCAGCCTCTGTGAAACTCTGAACTGGGGGTGCACAATGTTTGTGTATTTCTGTGGCATCAGGGCATCTCTGTACCTGGGGGAGGGCAAGATGGGCCCATTAACTCCCCCCCTCCCCGCACATTGCACATCACCTGTGCCCTCCTGAGGGCTCTAGAGGTCTTCAATGCACTCATAAAAATGTAAGAATGATTCACGGTGAGAACAACATATCCATGCAACTCAGCCAAGCTGTAAGTGCTCAAGAGCTTACCTTTGGGAGTATCATATCAACAGACAACTATAATCCCACTGGAATTACAAAGATGCATTCTCCAACCAATCACACCTTGACTCCCAGTAGAGCGCATCCTCTCAGATGGTATAAATACCAGCAATTTACTGGTACTGGCAACAAATTATTTTGAAGAATAACAGGGTTTTATTTTTATGGAGATCATTTTACATCATCCTTCCATGAAACCTCAAGGACAATAGTAATATTTCTTTCAGCCAAGACGGTTTAACTGCAGACCTCAAATCGATACTGTATCAACTCCTAGAGCAAACCCAGGAAAAGACTAAAACACAGACACTGTAACCAGAAACAACTTTGGATTCTGGAAGGTCCCTGTGGCTAACTCCTTGCCTCTAATTGCCAGCTCTGCTGCTGATGGACTATCAGATATGAAAAAGGAACATGGGGATACTGAGGACTGGAACAGCAGAGCAAATCTCCATCTCCTGATATTGCTTTGGGAGACCACAGCTGTATCACTGAAATATAATCTATATTTTTTCTACGCACATTCTACTTTGTCAAATTCCTTTGTAAAACAGATTTTACAAGCTGCTCCAATGGCTGGTCTTGGCAGAGTATTCCATACACTGAATTCCCTGGGCCAGATTCAGATCTTTCTTACCCAGATGTAAATTACAAAGAATTCCATTTATGTCAGTGGATTTTCCCCTGGCTAACAATAAAAACCAGAAGGCTTCTCCTGGGCAAAGAACTTCTGCTAAAATGTTCATTGAAATGATTTTTGTTTCCTATTAGTTAGGAAGCATTGTGCTTCAGTTACCAGTGTAAGGGGGAAATCCAACATGAAACCTGACTCCCCTCCCTTCTAAGGTATTTAAATTATAATAATAATGGCTGGCCTGAGGAGTTAGGCCAAAGATTGAGTAGGTCATGGAGACTCTGTTACTCCCACCTCAGAGCTGAGACACGCTGGCTGAGCACTGTGGAGGATGTCTATGCTAAGCCTGCTCTGTGAATAAATAGAGAGCAGCTGTTTCTAGGACTTTCAGTCCAGCTCCATTCACCAGCGGAAATATTCATATATGTATGTCTCACGGGACTGGATCCTACATTGGCAAAGCAAGTCTGCAAAACTGCACACACACGCAACCTTTCTCCAACGGACTGGGGTAACTCACCTTTTCACCCTTAGTGCCCTTCAAGCCACGAACTCCATCTGCCCCCTTAGGAAAAAATACAGAGGCACATTACAATGTTACACCTGCACAAGGTAAAGCATACACACAGCTAGAGCTGGGCGAATAATTAACAACAGTGAATTTTGCCTCACTCTCTTTGCTGCCAAATTGTTCTTGTGCAGGTTGTGATTTTCCTAAATGTACTGGTGGATTAAAATTATTTGCTGAATGGGTTTTTGGTCTGTTGCTTATTTGTGAATATTTGCTACTCAAAATTTTAGCTGATTTGATTGGATAGAAGGAACATGTGATATGCGTCCATTTCTCAATAAGATGAATGTAAGAGTCAAAATCAAGTTTCCAGAGAGAACATTCATGATTGGAAGTCTGCTTTCTGAAAAGGGTTTCCAAAAATTCTCTTTAAAATAAGCAACTTTCACCAAAATCTTAGCTAAGTGCAAAAGGGGTACAGACACTGCTGAAGTGAATTCATTTGAAAAAATAGTGAACACACATTCCCAACGTCTTCCTTTATTACTTTGTAGCATTCACCCCGCAAAGAGTCTGCAGATTTCTGGCTCCTTTTCAGTGCGACGCTTGCCTCTGTTGTGCATTGGCTGTAGGGGTGAATGAATTTCACCCAAAGAAACATCTACATGGCAGCTGGAAACGCACTTACGAGCATGGGTAGACAGACACACATTAGCTCCACTCAAGCTAGTGCACTAAAAATAGCGGTGTAGCCAGGGGTAGTACAGGCAGCAGCTTGGGCTAACTGTCTGAATACAACGCCTTCCAGCATACTTGGGTGGCTAGCCCAAGCCACCACTCATGCGATGCCTGGCTACACTGCTACTATTAGCAGTTATTATTATTGAGCAGAGCTAGCACGTCTGTCTATCTGCACTGGAAAGCAGGCTCTCAGCTGCAGTGCAGACATACCCTTGAAAGTCAACGGAAAAATACTAATTTATTTCAATGGGGCCAGAATTCCACCCTTTCGTTCTGATCCACCGCTTGAGGTGGGACTTCAAACTAAACAGCGGCGATTATTTTCCGAGGGCCAGATCCTCAGCTAAGTATGAACGGACATAACCCCACGGCAGTCAAATGAAAATGTTCAGGACCATTATTAAACCACCTATTCATCTGTATATGTCTGGGAAGGGCAGATCAGAAGCATTCTAACTCATGCTTAACGTTCAGACTGTTTATGGATAGTCACGATTCTGAAAAAAGACATTACAAGGGGCTACAGCCGGCGGGCTCTCGACTGAGACTCAGCTTGCCAAGTGCCCTCTTGTGGTAAAAACACATTATGCTCCCCTCCTGATAGAATAACTCAGCATAGCAGTCATCCCTCCACAGCCCAGCCAGCTTTGAAACCAGGATAAATCTTGAGCGCAACTAGGATCTGAAGCAGCATAATGTGTAACCTATGATTGCCTCTGTGTGAAATGATACCAAATGGACACTCCTGAGCAC
Organism: Dermochelys coriacea; assembly: GCF_009764565.3. NCBI lineage: Eukaryota > Metazoa > Chordata > Testudines > Dermochelyidae > Dermochelys > Dermochelys coriacea. Next base: position 18,539,826 of record NC_050083.1, on the reverse strand, counting down.
TCTGCTACTTCAGGCGGCCTCCAACAGCTGAGATCCTTAGCACTAAATGGACAGGGTGAAGAAGATGTAATTTTCTTGACGATAGTACTAGTCTCGGGATTCAAGAGACACAGTCAAGTATTATCTAGTACTATGCTCCTTCCCCTGGAGTTGACTTGTTGATTGATTTAGTTGGGATTGGTCCTGCTTTGAGCAGGGAGTTGGACTAGATGACCTCCTGAGGTCCCTTCCAACCCTGATATTCTATGATTCTATGACTTGTCTCATTGTTTGCTATTATCCTCTACTCAGTCCCCCAGCCATTATATCTAATCGAAACACTGCTGACACCAAGATCCACGACAGAGTCTGGAAAGTGGGGGGGAAGAGATCGGGGAAAAAGGTGCAGTGAATATAAAGCTAAAATCAGCATGTGAAAGCATGAAGCCTGGGAATACCTGTCCGTTATTAATGCAGTACCACAGTCACTAAATTATATGAATGCAAGGCAACTCTCCCATTTTCTGAATCACTGGTCCTCTACTGAGTAAGCAGAGGTAAGCTGAACAGCACTATGCAATGAGATGACTGATCATCTGGGAGAGGGGCTACTGTCTAGGAAGCATGCACAGGAAAACTGGACAATAGGAAGCTGTCATACTGGATCAGAGCTGTAGTCCATCTAGCCTGTATCACGTGTCCAACAGCGGCCGGTACCAGTTACTTCACAAGCTGGTGAAGGAAACCCTGAAATAGGCAGTTAAGGAATAACCTGCTCCTGAGGAACATTTCTTCCTAACCTCTATCACTTAGAGAAGTTGGTTTATGCCTTGAAGCAGGATCTCTTACCCTGCCAAACTTTTTGGATTTATTTATGAATGGATATTTAAATCAATCAACACTAGGGCATTGAACAGAATGGAAAGGAAAGGCAAAGAATGAAAAGTGAGTCCAAAGTATACACGTCAGGAACATGACGTATTATTATTAATCGTTTGATTATAGCACTTAAAAGCCCTGGTCATGGACCAAGACCCACTGTGCTAGGCGCTGTACAAACAGAGAACCAAAAAGATGGTCTCTGCACCAAGGAGCTTACAATCTAAGTATCTAATTGAGGGGGTTTCAAGTACATCTTTTACTTGTCCCTCCTACCCTGATGCCTGAGTTAAGCATGTGATCTTGCACACTACGTATGTGGCACAACAGAGACAAGCATGAACTGAGAATTTAGCCTGTGCACTTTTTGGTTCACGTTGCAACCTTATTGAAGAGTTCTGCTGTGGATGCACCCACCCTGCTCCCCTTCCTCTCACTGTCCTGCACATGCATCAGAAGGTGGAATTTTGCCCTTAATTTTTAATAAATTATTTTAGCTACTTAACAGATTATTTTAGTGGTTGTGACATGGGGCACAGACCCTAAGATGCTATGGCAGTGTGTATGGGAAGTTTACACAGTGCTTGCCTGCATTACACCTAGATCTAGCTGGTGCAACTGCTTCACGCTCCTCTGTCTATTTGATCTTTGGCTGCTTAGAGCTGCCAGAGTCTAACTGCTCATACACTGATGGCCGAAGGACATAGGAGGAGATGCCCTTGGACAATAAGGAAATCTGGAAGCCTGGCCATATGCAGCTGCAAATCATTACTGTGATTTCACCTTTGGTCTGGCATAATCACTGAGCTGCAGTGGATTGATCATGTTGTGTGTGTCTGTCAAGAGACTGGAGAGTATTAATACGGATTTTGTGATCTAATTCTCAATTGGCTGCTGTGGTTTCTTGCGGCTTGGGGGCTGCAAGTTCTATTCTGAGTTTTGAAGACTTTGTGAACCACATTCTGCTCTTAAGCACATGAGGCTCACTTGGAAAGCGAGAAGCAGGGTATCAGGGACTCAATGGCAGGTCAAGGCAGAATGGTTTAAGGAATGGAAGGTGGGAGACTCAGCAGTGTGCCTTACTGCTGCATCCCCTAGTGCTTGCAGCTGATAGTACCCGAGGGTGTCAAAGGCGTGACCGAGTCCCTTTGTCTGTCATTCAAAGCATTGCTAGGCCCATGTCTTGCCTTGCTTGGGGCAAAAAGTAAGAAGCTTCCTCCATACTGATTTTCCCTCAGGAAAAGCAGGCCAGAATTTCACCACAGGGAACACACATCTCGTAGCTATACTATGCAATGTAACTCTTATACCAACAAAAAGAGTTCTTTAAAAATAAATTGAATTTTACCCAAGATGTATTTAATGTCCTCCCCCAACCCCTCCTGCCTGCAAAAAATACAAATGAATTTCAAGTGCAGTGAATTCATACAGCAGGAGAGAATTCTGATCAGATGGACAAGATGTAATGATTTATGATGGCAAGTCCAAGGAGAGACACTGTTTTTTGATTCTGAGAAATGAAGCTTTATTCAATTAATAGCACGCTGATTGAGGGAACCGAAACATTTTTGGTAAACACTAAAGATTGTGCAGACAACACACTTTCTCTATATCACTGTAATGAGGAACAGTTCCACTTTAGCAGTAAGCATAATGGAAAACCATTCCTTAATGGACCACTAAGTCTCAATCTGCTGTGCTGCAAGACATGAGATGAAAACATGCTTTGGTTAAATAAATCTAGTTAAATTTTTGGAAATGTAAGAGTGAGTGGCTTTGTGCTGCTGGAAAAATGTATGGAGGGTTTGAATTGGTTTTCACTTCATCTTTATTCTCTGCTCCAGTATCTATATCCACGAGCATGGACCCCAGCAGTTTTACAGGAGTGTGGGAAGCATTGTATAGATCAGGGGCAGAGTTAACAGATTTTGATGCAGGATTAAGAATCAGAGTGGCAGGGGGAAAATACCCACTACCTTCTTATCAATGTACACATATTGCAGATATCAGGAGCGAGCTGAAGAACTGCAATTCAATTCAGTGAAAGAGAATGGGATATGAGTTTAAATATCATGACAGAGAAATCTCAGCTTCAAATAACACAATTCCAGAGTACTCTGAGCGCACAGACACACTGTGTTTTGTTTTAATATTGGACTATTTTGTTTCATTAACAGTCACAGCCTGTTAAAATCTTCATGTACAGGCTGAGATTTGTTTTGTTTTCCAACTAGTGATGGAACTGTGCCATGTTCCGTGGGAATAAAAATCCATCTGAAGCTCTTCTAGAAAGCAGCAGAGTTTATATTTCTACTAGGCCTGAGCTGACAGGTCAGGCCAAAGGAATTGATAAAATGGTAAGTATGACTGAATACTCGTGCCTCAGTGTTTCTGCTACACTCCCCAGTGAGACATCGAAGTTTCTTCTAGGCTCACTGATAACACATCTACCATAGGTATCACATCCATATTTAGTGGTAAATCTGATGAATATCCTTTAGACTCATCTGTAATACCTATAGGTTTCTGCCCAACTAACTGATTCAACACCTATTCTTCTAGATTTCTTCCACTACTGTTGCAGCACTACCCCTTCCATATGACCATTCCCTAGTTCCATTTACATAGAACCAGAGTTGCTAACCCTTTTTAAGCCAGAGAAAGATTTGCTAAGAGTAAGTAGATGAAATTCCTTCTTAGGGGCTGCTGTCAAACTCATTGAGATCCAAGATGGCCTCCTCTACCTCTAACACAAAACACAGCTCAGAAAATTCAGCTCAGAAATAAAGACATAGGTGTGTGTTCCTGTCTTCCCATCTTCCTTACCTTGACTCCACGAGGTCCTGGATATCCAAGTGGGCCCTGAGGTCCAGTTGGACCCTGTGATTTAAAAACAACAATAACAAAACAACATTAAGATACAGCAATGGTGGAACTTTTTGATAAACTGTCTGTCCTGAACTGCACAGGAAAACGCATGGCTGGCTGAACAGAATGCATTTGGGAGGTCGGCTGTGTTAGAAGAGGCTATGGAAACCTAACTTTGAGATCATGTGGTCTGTGATCTAAGCACAAGACAGAAGACAGAGAGAGGAGACACCGGCTGTGTGACGGCTGTAATAATTAGCTACAAAGAAAAGGTTTTATACTCAGGATCCACTAATGATTTGCAATGGCAAAAGTGACTTCACCGCTTAGTTTCAGGTAGAGCAGGTTGAAGTTGAATTTCAAAGTCATGATGAAATTTTTAAAAAGAAAAAAATCGTTGAAATGTTCGCAATTATTTTCTTGCCTTTTTCTAACCAACTGTAGAATCGGTCCACATTTTTCAAAATTCAAGGTGTAACATTGTCAAATTTGAAAACCCTAGACTGCCAACGTTTTGGAAAAAAAGGGGGGGAAATATTTGCAGAAAATTTTAATTTCCCTTTTCCCCCTCAACTAGTTCTAGCTTCAAGAGTAATAAAATAGGAGCAATGCAGGGTGCTGCAACAATTTGTATAGTGGGGGTGCTGACAGCCATTGACCCAAACTGTAGCCCTGTATGTAACGGAAATCATTTCAAGCCAGGGCATGCTGCAGCACCCGCAGCACCTCTAGTTCCAGCACCTATGGAGCAATGGAATAAAATTAAAAGTGAAAATGTAGAATGGGAAAAACGTTCAAAAATGCCTAAGGAACTTAGGGGCCTAAGTCCAATGAGATTGGAGTTTCGATGAGATTTAGACTTGTAAGTTCCTGCATCACTTTTGAAAATGGGACTTATGAGCCTATGATCCCTAGATCCAGAAAACTACAGACAATGAGATCTTTTCTAGAATATGTGGAATAAACTCCCAAGGGAAGCAGCGGAAACCCCATCATGTGGCACATGTGAACCTAAATTGCACGAAACATTAGCACATGTGCAACGGGGACCAATCCTTCATGTACAAGGAGATGCATTGGATGCCATCACAAGTCTAGCTTGTCTCTGATTTCTAGGACTGTTATGAATAGAGCCATCATTATAAGATCCACTGATTGGAAGCTTTCAGAGTAGCAGCCATGTTACTCTGTATCCGTAAAAAGAAAAGGAGTACTTGTGGCACCTTAGAGACTAACAAATTTATTAGAGCATAAGCTTTCATGAGCTACAGCTCACTTCACATCCGATGAAGTGATCTTTAGCTCACAAAAGCTTATGCTCTAATAAACTGGTTGGAAGCTGAAGCTAGACAAATGTAGACTAAAAATAAGATGCAAATTTGAACAGGGAGGGTCATTAACAACTTACTTGGGCATGTGATGCATTCTCCATCACTTGGAATCTTTAAGTCAAGATTGGATGTCTTTTTAAAAGATAAGACGTAGCTCAAACAGAAGTTATGGGCTTGATACAGACATTTTCGGGTGAGATTCTTTGGCCTGGATTTTGCCGGAGGGCAGACTAAGATGATCATAATGGTCCCTTCTAGCATTCAGAGCTATGAATCTATCTAGTCATCACTGACTCCAAGGGCTGAATTGTAGTTATTGCCAAATCTGGATGGACAGACTTCATGGTAACTTTGTAAGTACCTTGCACCATAGCTAGAGTGCTGTACTATGACTCGGTACATCAATCACATTTTCAACTGAATTGTTTTCTTTTGCTCAACTAAAACTGAAAAAATACTCTTCCATTTCTTTAAGAGAGTTCTGGATAATTTTTCCCTGCCTGACAGCCAGACTGAGCTGAAGGATCTATGCTTCTTGGGGTCAGTTGGAGTCTCAGAGCTCATGCTAGTGTCAGTTGGAACAAATCTAGCAGCACAAACACTGCTCTGAGATCGTAATTGCTTAAGTAATAACTCATGGAGAAAGTTATAGTCTGGATCTGGACTTTTACCCTGACACCTACTGACTTCCGGATATTTGCTAAATGTCTCCCAGCACAGCAAGTGAGCGCAGGGCGGTTTATTGGGTTTTAATATTCTACAGACATGAACATTTGAATTCCTAGCCTCATGTGATGCCAGCTTGAGGAATGGCCGCCGTCAAGGTGGCAGGCATCGTTTTCCTGCTCTACAGAGTACCCATGCAATGGTAGGGTGAGCTTCAATCAAACTGGACTGTACTCTAATAAAAGACTTTTGATAATGTAACGTTTTTCAGCTGAATGGGACACAGCAGGAACACAGATGGTAAATCTCCCAGACAAACTAACAATCATATCATTCAAGGACTCTGAGCAATGTTTTCTAAAATATTGTTAAAGAGGGATTTTGACATGGGGGCAAACTAGAAAGAAAAGAACATTATTTTTTAAAAAAGTAATTTTCTGCATTCCTTCTGCAGCACTGAGGATATTTATTTGTGTCTGATTAACAGCTTTCCCCTTCACAGGGTTCTGTTTGCATGTTTGGGAAGCTTTTCAGTGCGGCTTGCCAGAAAAGCTAGGGTGGACAATGCTGCTAACAGATCTCTGGTGCAACTACACATTTATAGACAAGCTGAAATTGTCCCATGATTCCTTCCTCCTCATCCCCTGTGGCCAAAGTCACAAGTGAGAAAAACAACCAAAATGCATCTTAGATTCTGAAGGTTAAGGAAGGAAAAACGTCCAAATTTATCTAGATTTCTAAATGAGCTGCAAATCTCACAAGATCACCATTCCTGGGGCATTTCCAAACAGAGAGTGGGAGGTGGGGCTAATATTTCTGTTCGTTTGTTTCTAGACAAAGCCAGAAAGTGGAAGAAGTAGAAAGAACATTCAAAGAAGCACACAGACAGTTGAATTGGACTTGGTTTAAGAGCAGGGTTGGTGGGTCTCACTGGTGTTTCAAAAAGCAGTCCAGCCAAGTCATGTGACCGTTTCCCGGCACATGTTTAACAAAAGTTTTGCAAGCACAGCTATGTCCATTAGAAGTGTGAAACACCCCTCAAGCCCCCCCCCACTCCTTATCTGACATAACTATGCGGGCAAAAGCCCTAACATAGATGCAGTTATACCAGCAAAAAAGTCCTTTTGCCAGTCTAGCTTATTTCATTTGGGGAACAGGTATAAGTTATGTTGGCAAAAGAACTCTTGCTGCTATGAGCTGCATCTCCACTTGGAGGGTTTGCCGGTATAGCTCTGCTGGTACAGTACTGGTTTGCAGGTATAACTGTCTAAGCAAATCCTTCCCAGTGTAGACAAGGCCTCTCTCCTTCAGAACTGACCAGAGCACTTTAATGCCTCCAAAGCAATGAAGTCATCTGCTCAACGTCTAACATTGCATGGGGATTAGTTTCTTCCTCCATGTTCAGTGACACTAAATAAGAATGATGAGGGTCTGGTTAACACATACCTGACTCCCCTTCTCACCAGGAGGACCTTCTTTGCCAGGATGACCCTATTAATAAAACAAATAGACAAAACAGAGAGAGGAGATTAATAATCAGATCACTGCTTTGGAAACTGACCATCAGTTTTGATCTATTTCTAAGGGAATCCTTACACATTAGTGAGCACTTACTCATGCGAGTGGTCCTGTTGAGGTCAACTGATTTACTTGCATGAGTGCTCACCAACATAAGGGGACTGCAGTGGAATTCTACTTTATGCTGCTACATCACCTTGCATCTGCGCAGCACAAGGTATTTTGCAAATATCAATAACATTTCGCAACACCTCTGCGAGTTGGGCAACTAGCAGTGTATCTATTTTGCGAAGAGGGAACTGTGGCACAATGCGGCTAAATGTCACACCGAAGGCCATGCAACAAGTCCATGGCAGAGTCAGGAATAAAACTCAGAAGTTCTGGATTCCACTCCCGTGTTTTAATCACTAGGCCACTTTTGTTCCTGATATTTGCTGTCATTAGGTTGGTGATCAGAAAAAAATCCAGTTGTACAGTACTGGAGAGTATGTTGGGAAGGCTGTGATGGTCAGATCTCCACACTGCAATCATTTGCTAGTTACTGGAATCAGCTGCATGATCTGATGATAAGCACTCAGTTAACCTGCATCCCCACTGCATGCTGACGGTCTGGACACTGGTCGGCTTTCCTCTTGGGCTTGGGAGCTGAATAACCCAACATCCTGTAGCTTCCAACACATTCTTATTCAGTGTCTTTAGAAGCCTTTGGTTGAGATTTCTATCGGTACAAAACAAAAGTACCATTTTCCATCCTGAAAAATTGCTGCTAATCAAGCACAGTGCACTAGTGAAGCATTGTGAAGAGCCAGCGAGTGCCTTTGCAATGGATTTGCTTACTAACAGACCAAACACACTGCCAAGGCAAAACATCCCTCTGGGGTTTGCAGTGTCAGCACAAAGACATTAACCTTTAGCTGTGGCACCTAATGCACATTCATAATCTTTTCCTTTGAAAGGAACACAAGGGCACCCAGACCACACCACAGGCTCTCAAAGCCCTAAGTACCTCTGCCGTAAGTAGAAAGAAAAGGAGTACTTGTGGCACCTTAGAGACTAACAAATTTATTTGAGCATAAGCTTTCGTGAGCTACAGCACAGCTTTTCTTTTTGAGAATACAGACTAACATGGCTGCTACTGCCATTCTGCAGTAAGTAGGTTTTTCATCAGCGAGCTCCTGTCTGAACATGCCCATGACCTTCTTGCAATCACTTAACAAGCAGAACCATAAACCATTTCCCAAGATCACCCTGCATAAAGGAGAACGTCAGACCAGCAGGATTTCATAGAATCACGGAATATCAGGGTTGGAAGGGACCTCAGGAGGTCATCGAGACCAATCCCCTGCTCAAAGCAGGACCAATCCCCAATTTTTGCCCCAGATCCCTAAATGGCCCCTCTCAAGGATTGAACTCACAACCCTGGGTTTAGCAGGCCAATGCTCAAACCACTGAGCTATCCCTCCCCTAAAAGGATCTGATTTTTAAAAACAAAAACAAAAAAAAACCCTCCCTTTATATACTCACAAATATAATGCTGGTACTTTGATATCTGAAGGTGCCCTGATGTAGCCAGATATCTAAAGGACATCAACAGCACCCATACACATCTGCGGGCACAAAATTGTGCCTGCACCGATTTGCTCATTTCTAGATCTATCAGTGCAGTGGTGGGTGTCAATGGAAGTCCAGGCTGAGGTCTAAATCTGCACTGTATATAATATCATCTCCCGTTTCAAAAAGTGCAGCTTCATTACCAGCCCTGTGATCAATAACTGACAAGGGACTTCGTTGGGTCTTGCAGCAAGATGCCATATGATTTTGGGGATTTTTAAAAGGAATTTAGTAAATGCCACATATCTTTGGAGTCCAATTACTATAGAGCATCTGGGCATCTTGTTATTCCTTAATGCTCATACTTAAAACCTTCCCTAGACTATCTTCAGGTTACATCGTTCCCAGTGAGAACAAATGGAGCCGTGTGTGCACACTGAAGAGGATATGACCCTTAGTCTACATAAAAACTGGACCTGACAGATTTTATAACTGAGAAGCTCCAACGGAGGCTGCTCTGAGAATTTCACACTGAGAGCAACAGCCTTAAAGATATTCTGTTCTGTTGACGCAGCTAACATTTTTATGAGATGTTAAATTCCCTGAGTGGGAAGGATAATTCCCAGATAGAAAAATGTTCTGCATTTACGTTAGGGAATGTAGCCATTTAATGTTTGTTGCTTTTAAAATCGGATGTTTCCTTAGACTGTAAAAAATTAGATCTAGTTTAAAGGCCAGAGATTTTCAACACCAGCTTCCAAAAATGGATAATGTTTAAAGTAGGATTATCATGAGGCTGCTAGAAGAGAACTCTCATGTGAAATTCAGGTGGCTCTTACTAGCTGCATTGCAGAAGCACTTAGGGTTTGTCTACACTGCAATCAGATGCCCGTGGCTGGCCCAGACCAGCTAACTCAGACTCAGGCTAAAGGGTTGTTTAATTGTGGTGTAGGGCCCAAGCCCGAATGTCTATCCCACATTTAAAGAGGCTCACAGCTCAAGCCATGCAAGCCTGAGTCAGCTAGCATGGGCCAGTCATGGGTTTTTAATTGCAGTGTAGACATATCCTTGGTGTTCTAAGCACTACAGGTGGGGATTGAGACAGCAACTGAATTCAACCCTATGGTCCAGGTAAAAGGGTTCATTTTTATTCACAACATGCATCGCCCCCTTTACAGAGACTGGCTTGAGATGCACTCATAGTGCTATTGCTCCGTCCAATACACTTAAGCATGCATTTCAGCTGAGCTACTGGGATTTAGCAGGATCCATAGTATATGTTAAAATGATGCCCATTCCTTACTAACAACATTGTTTACTGAAAATGATTATTACTGGGGCAATCCTGAGAGCTCCTGAGCACTCTCCACTCCGGCTAGAATCGATGGGAATTGAAGTAGGTGCGCAACACACAGAAGAACCAGACTGGTAATGTGGGGCTAGAGGGGAACCAAACACTGCAACATGGCAGATACGTCTGTGTAAATTCTGATTGAGGCCTGATCTTGTAAACCTTGAACGCTCAAGTTCCTACTGAGCTCCCAAGGAGGCTGGGTGCAATAGTGATGCAGCATCAGGTTCCTAGTGGATAAGTGGGGTGGGGTACCTTAGGAACAGACTACTTACCGGAGGGCCGTCTGCACCGGGCATGCCAGGAAGACCAGGTTTACCCAGAGGTCCCTAAAAAATACCCAGAAACAATCAGAATCACTGCAGCAACAAGTGTCCCCATGAAGTTATTAAACACTGACAGTCAGAGAACAAAGGGCACCATGTTACAGGTACATCTTTTGCTTTGTCTGAACCTGGTCTCGCAAATGTTGTATGTACAGGTAGATCCTTTAGAAAAGATGCAATGTCTCAACACGCAGGGCCTGATCCTGCCCTGCCTTTCACACCAGTGCAAACTGAGCACAAGGCTGGTGCAAAGCACTACCATCCTGACTGGGCAGCATTTTGCACTGATGTAAATGGCCACACAAGGTGCTGGAAAACTGGGCCCACAGAGCATAAAATCATATAATAGAAAAACAAATCATTATGACAAATGGAAAGAATGGGGGGTGGGCTGCCCTATCTGCCTCACCTTCTTGTTTAAATACAGTTATGTTACTCTACTTTAATAAAAGGAATCCTGATCCCTTGAGCATGTCAAGGAGTGGCTGTACTGACACAACTTGAGTGTGTGACTCTGCAATTAAACAAGAAATGCCTTTATCCCTTAAATTGATAATCCCTTCTGTTCATTTTTCTCCTGGACAGCTTTTGGTCAATGATCCCATACTACTATACAATAAGGGGAATTCTCGTGTTCGGGTAAATGATACACGCCAAGGAAGTCAGTGGAGTGGGAATTATGCAAATGCACTCGGGAGCATGAATTAGTCTCGTCTTTTCAGTGGGCAACATTTTGCCTGATTTAAAGTCCATGGTGCTGCATGGGTGGGAGGGTAGAATTTGCCCAGTGAGAACAGTACATTAAGCCAAAATGGAAACTCGGTGTAACTTGGCCCATCTCCCTGGGGGAAGGTCCTCATTAAATTATCTGAATCCCCATGCCCTTACAAATGTTGTCCCTTTATACATCTCTGCATATTTAGCCTCAGAAACAGACAATTTAAAGTCAACTCCTAACATTTTACACAGACTGTCTTCAAAATGTTTCTCTTAAAATGGGACGTGAATACAAATATTTTGAATTAGAGACAAACTCTGTTTCCTCCTCTCTACCCTGTTTGGAGCAGACATATTAAACTTTCAGGCATACAGCTGTAAACAGATGTTGCATGAGGCAAACAGGAGTATCTGAGGAGACAAATGCATATTAATGGCAACAGCTGACTTATGTCACAGCTGCAGTGTATTAACATACTTTATTGCCCGGTGGACCAATTGCACCCTGTGGACCTGGAAGACCCTGTGAAAAGAAAAAAAGGTAGGGGGGTTAAGAAACAAATTAATCATTCCAAATTTATTTTGCAACACCTCAGTGTAACAGCCTTCTAACACTTTCAATGACTTGGTATTTCCAATAGTTATCGAAATGTCTCATAGAAGATGCTAATACTTCATTTTTAGATAGCCTATTTCATCCATAGAACTAATGAGGATAATTAGGATGAAATTGAATAAGAACAAATGCAAAGTACTTCACTTAGGAAGGAACAGTCAGTTGCACACATACAAAATGGGAAATGATTGCCTAGGAAGGAGTATTGCAGAAAAAGATCTGGGGGTCATAGTGGATCACAAGCTAAATATGAGTCAACAGTGTAACACTGTTGCAAAAAAAGTGAACATCATTCTGGGCCCTATTAGCAGGAGTGTTGTAAGCAAGATATGAGACGTAATTCTTCTGCTCTACTCCGCGCTGATTAGGCCTCAACTGAAGTATTGTGTCCAGTTCTGGGCACAACATTTCAGGAAGGATGTGGATAAATTGGAGAAAGTCCAGAGAAGAGCAACCAAAATGATAAAATGTCTAGAAAACATGAGCTATGAGGGAAGATTGAAAAAATGGGGTTTGTTTAGTCTGGAGAAGAGAAGACGGAGAGGGGACCTGAGAATAGTTTTCAAGTACATAAAAGGTTGTTAACAAGGGGGGGGGGAATTGTTCTTTTAACCTCTGAGAATAGGACAAGATGCAATAGACTTAAATTGCAGCAAGGGAGGTTTAGGTTGGACATTGGGAAAAACTTCCTAACTATCAGGGTGGATAATCACTGGAATAAATTGCCTAGGGAGGTTGTGGAATCTCCATCATTGGAGATTTTTAAGACCAGGTTAGACAAACACCTGACAGGGATGGTCTAGATAATATTTAATCCTGCCATGAGTGCAGGGGACTGGACTAAATGACCTTTCATGGTTCCTTCCAGTCCTATGATTCTATGATAAGAATTGTTTTCAAGATGGGAAACTTGAGGCACCAGAAAGGGATCTGACTTGCCCAAGGTTACGGCGAAGTTCAACAACAGCACTGAAGAATATGTCCCCAGGTCTCCTGACTCCTAGTCCAATAGCCACTGGATCCCACTGCTTCCATAATGAGCACATTAAAAATCGGAGATGACACTGCGCAGCAAATTTGGATTGAGAACCAGATCACTGACTCCCTCAGTCAAGGAGATGCTTGGATCTGGCTTTGGTCCATTACAGCAGCAGAAGTCAGCTGGAAAATGTGGATCCAGAATGAAGTTCAGATTCACTCTTCAAGCCCTGGAGGTTGCTTAGATTTAGAGCCCAGGGTCCACCTTTAGGAAATGTATTTATTGCTAGACAATACTTTGTGCGATGTCCCATCTGAACCACTCTGCAGGTCAAGGCAAAGCGCATACAGAACTGTAAACCCAACTCTTTCCTATCAAGGAGAAGAGCTGTTTCTTGCCTTACCTGAGCACCTGGATTACCCTGTTGTCCTGGCGGTCCTGGCTCACCTTGAGGACCCTGCCAGGAAGCAAAGCAAGAGCTGAAAGGAGCTCAAAACCATAGCAGTAATAATGTCCATCCATAGTGTTATGGCCAACAATTATATACCCATCAATTCATGCTAAAGCAGGGGAAATGAATTCTCGTGCGATTAGGTGTAAACTGACTATTATTGCAGGGGTCCAGAAGGGATTCTTCACTCTCAATTGTGGAGGGCTGTGACTGCCTATCTCCAAAGCACTGCTAGTGGCCACTGCTGGAAACAGAATACACCAGCTACCAAATGCTATTGAGTTCAGTTATTTAGCCACAGAAACCATTTTGTCTTAGATTTTATCTGTGCATGCTGACATGGAAGGTAAATGTATTTAAATCACAACCATAATCAAAACATACTTTGCTCTTACACACATACACCTGTATGTATTTGTGTAAAAGTATGTAACCTTTCAATCAAGGATTTGACAAATCAAATAATTAATCCTCACAGCCCTGTTTTGAATCACGATCACTGTATTCACTTTAGATGCCACAGCAAAGTGATGAGAACAAGATCCCACAGGCTGTGTTTGGCAAGGCCAGGAAAAGAACCCAGGAGTTCTGATTGCCAGTGTCCTGGTCTCACAACTAGACAACACTTCCTCTCTTCCCCTCCCATGGTAGTCTTCTCAGGGAGGCATTATTGATGGGTGAAGGACCATTGTAGAGGACCAGCCTATACAATAATCAAGTCCAATTTAAACCATGCTTAGGCTTTGTACTGGCTCCTCTGCATAGAGGTGAATTTGACTCATGTAACTACAAAGTCTACAACATATATAGTTTCTTTCTTGATTTAATGACTATATTTTGCTGTTTGGTGGAACAACATAAATCATGATGAAAATGTTTGATCTTCATAGGGATGTAATATGTAATTTCATTGCAAACTATAATAAATTAACATCCATTTACCATGGAAGATATTTTCTGTGGCCTCTACTGGTTTTGAAATCAACAGAGACTAAACGGTGATTACAAATCTAATGTAAGATTGACTATACCGAGAGAGAGAGAGAGAGAGAGAGAGAGAGAGTGAGTGTATGGGGATAGATAGAAATAGTGAAGACTTACCACATTCCCCTTTGGGCCTGTTTGTCCATCCATACCAGTCACACCCTGAGTAGGGATTAAAAAAAATAAACAGCATTGAATTGAGAAAACATCTGGCTATTTTGAGCCAAAAATAGCAGAAAGATGCAGTAAAAATGAATCAAAGACTCTTTGGCCCTCTAGTCTAAAAGGAACAGCTGAGTGGAAACAGAATGTTTTTCTAAAGGTGCCTGGCAAAGCAGCTAGTACCAAGAATTCATGTCAGGTTGTTGGATTATTTTGTTTTGTTTGGTTATTTGGTTTTGGGGGTTTTTTTCCAAAGGCCATTTCAACATTTTTTCCATCAGTTTTACTTGCCTGCAGAGAAAAATCAGCACCATTGTGCAAATACTGTATATTGACTGTAAGAAGATTATTTCTGAACAGTGGACAGATTTATAGAAATGGTGGGCCAAAAGATAGCACATTAGAAGACAATGGATGAAGTAGGCAGAAGCTATGTTAATTTGCACAAGATGAGGATTTGACCCACTCTGTTTTGATGATGTTATTGCTGAAGGCTAGTTGAGATGCTGCAGTCCTTTAGAAAATGCAGCCTTTTCCATCAACAATGAAAGGAATTTATATATGGAAACCAGGAAAAAAAATTCAGTTTCATACATTCACAGAGTATCATAGGTAAGTCTATGGCATCACGGCTCACAGCCAATCAGAAAGCACCAGCTGGGGGTCCAGCATTATACAGGTTGATTCTTGCACAGGACCAGCGATCAGTTTTTATTGTGCACTCTTACTAAATAAGCCACTTTAAGGACCAGATCCTCAACTCCCTTCAAGTTTCAATGGAAGTTGAAGGCGTCTGAACTCACTGACTAAGGTGTCATGTCCTCTTATAGTGGCTGGTCCATGAAGGGAATAATTATCGATGACTGTTGCCAGTGAAGGAAGTAACAGCTGGAGGCATTGGGTGTTGAAGTCTTGGGGTTCAGAGTAGCAGCCGTGTTAGTCTGTATTCGCAAAAAGAAAAGGAGTACTTGTGGCACCTTAGAGACTAACAAATTTATTAGAGCATAAGCTTTCGTGAGCTACAGCTCACTTCATCGGATGCATTTGGTGGAAAAAACAGAGGAGAGATTTATATACACACACACAGAGAACATGAAACAATGGGTTTATCATACACACTGTAAGGAGAGTGATCACTTAAGATAAGCCATCACCAACAGCAGGGGGGGGGAGGAGGAAAACCTTTCATGGTGACAAGCAGGTAGGCTAATTCCAGCAGTTAACAAGAATATCAGAGGAACAGTGGGGGGTGGGGTGGGAGGGAGAAATACCATGGGGAAATAGTTTTACTTTGTGTAATGACTCATCCATTCCCAGTCTCTATTCAAGCCTAAGTTAATTGTATCCAGTTTGCAAATTAATTCCAATTCAGCAGTCTCTCGTTGGAGTCTGTTTTTGAAGCTTTTTTGTTGAAGTATAGCCACTCTAAGATCTGTGATCGAGTGACCAGAGAGATTGAAGTGTTCTCCAACTGGTTTTTGAATGTTATAATTCTTGACGTCTGATGGTATTTCTCCCTCCCACCCCACCCCCCACTGTTCCTCTGATATTCTTGTTAACTGCTGGAATTAGCCTACCTGCTTGTCACCATGAAAGGTTTTCCTCCTTCCCCCCCCTGCTGTTGGTGATGGCTTATCTTAAGTGATCACTCTCCTTACAGTGTGTATGATAAACCCATTGTTTCATGTTCTCTGTGTGTGTGTATATAAATCTCTCCTCTGTTTTTTCCACCAAATGCATCCGATGAAGTGAGCTGTAGCTCACGAAAGCTTATGCTCTAATAAATTTGTTAGTCTCTAAGGTGCCACAAGTACTCCTTTTCTTTTTGCGAAGTCTTGGGGATCAATCACCCATGATTATCTCTAGAGCTGGTCCTTACACCAGCACTTCATGGAACAAGGAGCCTAAGACAGACGAAGTGACTAAGCGCTGTCTCCTTAAAAGGCCTGACTGAAAAGCTGCATGCTCTTTCCTTGGATTTAGCTTGAAAAACGTGAAAAAAACTGTAGTAAACCAGGCTTCAAAAGACTCAGGCACGAGTTAATAGAAAAGCCACAGTGGTAATAAGTTATGTTCTTTCTTTTAACTTTGGGCTAGATGTTTAATTTACTCTATGGGACAAATTCCACCTTGGTATGCATGGGTGTGACTCCACTGAAGCTGGGCTCAAAGCAGGGCTGAATATGGCCCTAGAGTTTTAATTCTCTCTTTACACCTCCTGCTTTCACAACACAGATGCATAAAATCATCCACTTGGATTATCTGCCTGACTGCCTCAGTGGGACATGCTAGCTCTGACTGGAGAACTCAGCAGAACTTATTGAGCAGAACAGCAGAAACAGCAAGTCTGTGCAACTTACCGGTGGTCCTGAGGGACCTGGTGGCCCTTTTGGTCCCAGCAAACCTCGGGGTCCCTGCAGGTGGAAACAAATATGCTTAGAAGCGCCAATTATGAAGAACCTAACCCAAAGCCTTTCTGAGGTCGATGGAAAGGCTCCCATTGACTTCAATGGGCTTTGGCTCAGGCCTTTAAGAGAATCGGGGGAAAAAAATATTGCCCAGCCAAACCCTTTAAAGCACCTTCCTTAGGATCTGTTCTTGAGTGGTTCTGAGCACCCTCTGCTTCCACTGAAATCAGTGAAGGTTGATGTTACTCAGCACCTTGCTGGATCACACATTTTAAAGCACATTCCACAATAATACATGTTCCATATCTTATTTTATAAACGATGTTGCCATAAAATAGAGCAGAGGTTCCCAATTTGTGAGGTGTGCCCCTCTTAGGGGGCATCAAGGAACATTCAGGGGCACGCATCTGGGATCCAGGCCATCCCCCACAGGGGTGGGGGGAGGGAGCGCCACCCTGCTCCCAGCCCCAGCTGTGGCCACAGCCTCAGCCCCTTTACCCCTGTCCGCATCCCCCCTCCCGGCCCCAACTCTGTGGGGCAGCATGGATGGGGAAGGGGGGGCACGAGGTAAAAGGTTTGGGGACCACTGAAAGAGAGAGAGAAAGGGTTTGTGTGTCTGGGATGCTTTTTCAAAAAAGGATAGCCATCAGAGATGAAGACATTTATTTTTCATATTCGAACAGGACCCACTTTACCCAACTTTCAAATTAAATCACTCCTGTTCCTGCACTCTCCTGCTGTGGAAGCAATGACCTACAAAATACTGCAGAGCAAATACTGCTAGGTGGACAGTACTGTGTGAAATAAACTCACACCGCTCAGGCATCACTGGGGTGGGTGTTTCAAATCTCACTGGATTTAATTTGTGCCACTGAAACTCTATCGGCCTTGGCAGGGCTGGAAAAAAAGGATTCAGCCTCAATTTTATGTTTCACTTGTATTTCCAAAAGGCAAGCCATTCTAGTCAGAGGTAATAAATGACTCGTGGTGTTTACCTCACATTTCTGACTTTTCACGATGGGAGGGATAGTGGGAACTTCAGGGAGTTATTGCGTTTGAGTCTTGTATTTAACAGGTAAATTACCAGGGGTGGAATTTCCAAAGGGGCCTAAGTGATTTAGGCCCACAAGGACCACTGGGGTGATACTTGTGCTCCTAAAGCACTTGGGCATTGTTGAAAAGCCCATCTTTGGAAGCTAGTTTTCAAAGCGAGGCACCTAAGCTCAGCTCTCAGACAGATCCCTAGGTAGACAGACTGGGCATGTGGGTCTGTGGAAAGCCACATTTTTAAACCTACGCCTTTTGTTACATTAGGCGTAGGTACAACTACCCAGAAATAAAAGCCACCACTCTCGGGGGGAAGTGACTTGGGCTCCCAGGGCTCAGGCTGCGAGCTATAAAATAGCAGTGCAGATGTTTCTGTTCAAGCTGGAGCTCAGGCTCTGAAACCCCACAAGTGGGGAGGGTCTCAGAGCCCATAAGCCTGAATATCTATACTGGTATTTTTAAATCCGCAGCTCGAGCCCGTCAGCTGACCAGGCTCTGGGACTCACTGCCATGGGGGTTTTATTGCTGTCTAGATGTAGCCTTCAATACCGGTGTTCGTTCATTGTCATGGACGAAAACTATGTTTAATTGATGGACAGAACAGAAGAGTTAAATAAAAGATAAAACACGATAGTTTTTAACATTAAAACAGAACACACGGGCCTGAGTCTGGAAAGACTTGCGCTTAAGCACAACTGGTCACTAAAGTTACCATTGATAATCTGCATACCTTGGCAGAGCTGGAAAATACCCATGTGATTAAATCTTTGCATGCCTGGGCCTCCCAAAAACAACTCCCTTGACTGAATTGGCTTCAGGGATTTTAACAAACGACAGCAGAATGGAATTAGATGCCTACAGGAACAAATTCTAAGATGCCACCAGTAAAACATAAAGGGTCATACCCTACCAACAAAATTGGCACTGGTTTTGATGGGACCAGGATTTGGCTGATGGCATTATGAGATGTTCATGCAGATTGGGGAAGTATATTTATCAGCCGAAGTTTCTTATATTATAATTTCTAACTTACTCCTGACTGGGCCCTCAGCCACGTTTTTTCTACTACTCGTTTAAAAATAGTTTCCATGCGTGCTTTAGACATGTATTAAGGAGATAGCTAGGTTGATGAATCTTTCCAGAAGTTAATCAGACATCTCATATATAATTTAGTCCCAATGAGTCTGTAAATGCCAACCCTCTCCTTTCCTACGTTCCCAACATTTGTCGTCAGTTACTCTGGTATCACTAATCTGGTATTTACAACAACACAACAAGACATCATAAAAGCAAAACTGATGGCATACGATGGGTAATTCACATCCCTTTTAATACAAAGAAAATATGTTTTGGACACAAGAATAAGCTGATTTTAATGAAAGGACAATTTCATTGCACAGAGGCATCTCCATATTGTCAGAAAAAGTTTTTGTTGTTGCCAATGAAGTCAGGATTATTTGGTGCTAGGAGCAACTGTGCTTTTGGACCTCTCAAATGGGCAGAAATTAATTCTTGGGAGAGCTGAGTGAATATCGCAAAACATTCTCTAGCAATATTGGTTTGAACTTCTACTCTGCATTTGCTTTGGTCACATTAGCATCCCCTTTTGGCCTTGTCTACAATAGGGAATTTCTTCCATTGCTAACCCCGGTTCAGCAACTTCCAAGTTAGCAACGTCAGGAGCCTTAGGCCTTTATCCTGCAAAGATTTGCAGATGTACTTTCTTTTATGCCCTGTGGGTGGAATCCCGCTGAAGTCAATGACAAAACTCACAATGGGACCAGGATTTCATCACGTGACTCCAATTCACAGGGCATCATGTTAAGTATCTGTGCAAGCCTTTGCAGTATCATGGTTTTAGTGGAGGTGGGTTGGGAAGTGCCATTAGCATTTTAAGCACCATGCGGTTTGGCCCTACTCTGAGCAGGGTTAGATGATACAGTGATGTCTAACAGCCAATTTGTATTTGTAGTCTCAACAACCCAGACAAGGCCCAAGTGTTCATTTTCCCCAAATACTCATGTGATCAAAATTTTTCCGGCATGAATGCCCTGGAAAAACAAATGCTTAGCCTGTGTGTGCTTGAATACTCATTGAAACCAAAGCTTACATACACTTTCCATGAACCATTCGCTCCACAGCCAGGCTAGAGGAGTTCTACTCATCCTACTTGACCAACCACTGCTAAGCAACACAGCTCAAATTCTGGACTTTAAATTTTGATGAGGGGGCCACTGAGGAAACAAAACTACTGAGAAGTTTAGCTGAAAATGGTTGAAGAATAAATAAATTGGAGGAAATGTGTCTTGATTTTTTAAATGGTTGTAAACAGGAGAGACAGAACAGATCTGCAAGTGACAGCTAGAGTCCAATGTCTCTTCACTGCCTTGAAGATTTAATCTAACACACTGTGTAGCACTATGTGACTATACGCCACTATCCCTGCAAAGCACAGCATTAGACATAGGAGCCCTGGACTACAGAATTTCTGAGGTACTGCAGAATGAGATGTCCACATTTTGAACTAGCAAGTACTTACAGGTTCTCCAGGTAGACCTCTGGGTCCAACTTCTCCATCATCACCCTATTTGGCCGTGGAGGGGAAAAGAGAGAGAGAGAGAGAGAGAGAAAATCAGCTACATTTCAGTCACATTGTAGGTGATTCACCCTTGTTAAATAATAATCACATAGAAAACCAACTTCCATGGAGTAATAAAATGGTAATCGTGCATAAGAAAGACCTCATAAGCCTGGAGACTAATATCATGTGTGCAGAATTTACTGAAGATTATAAATCCTATAAGGATGTTTCATAATTCATCTCTGTTTGTAAAGATGGATTTTGTTAACAGATGAGATATTGTAGGAACACTTCAAGGCTTGTGGGTCAATAAGCAGCAGATTTAGTAACTAACTGAATGGAGGAGCCAATACAGAAAAGCCAGCCTGGCAATTAAATTTAGCCGAATTAACCTGTTGGCTCCTTAGATTAGAGAAATTAAAGATGGGGTGATTTTTAGTTCATCTACTCCATCACTACCAATGCATCATTGCTCCCTATAGAATATTCTTCATTGCTTTGTCCGATTCTTTTTTAAATTATTCAAACAATGGGGCTCCCTCCAGTTCACCTGGGAGACTATTTCACAATCTGATGGATATCACTCTTAGGAAATCAATATTGATATTCATTTTAATTCCTCTTTTAATAAAATTCATCCCATTATTCCCTTCCCAAACAATTCCTCTTCCCTCTTGGGATTTAAGACTGATCACATACTCAGAGAGAGTTACTGTATCTCCTTACATATTGTTCAGCTGACGGACAATAATAATACTTAGGTCTTTTCAACTCCAAAACACTTTATGCTTAACTAATTAATCCTCACAAGCTATCAATGAGAAAGGTAGGTGTTATGCCTGTTTTACAGAGGAAACAAACAAGTCACTTGTCTAAAGCTAACATGAACCATTCCAGGGGTGGGATTAGAAACCATTTTAATATTTAGTCCCCAGTGCAGTCTGGAACTCCTGTCCCTGAGCCCTTCTTGCATTTTACTAGAGCTTACTGAAGAAAGGTAAGTAGGTAAGTATTTCACAAAGAAAAAAAATCATTCTAATATTTTTTTGTGATTTTTTTCTTAAAACCTGTCAATTTTTCTGGCAAAAAAAGAAAACCTTTTGGAAAACATTTTTCAGTTTTTATTTTTATCTCTTCTCTCGCCCTTCCTCCCCAATAATAAATCTCTTTTTCTTTTCCCACCAAAAAAGGGAGATAAAAGGAAAAATGCAAGAGAAAGGTGGGGAAAAAACTCAACATTGTTCAGGTTTTCAATACTAGTAAAAAGAAATGGGAAACACTGAAAAATCAAAAAATTTTCCACAAAAATCTTCATTCGGGTGGGGGGATGGGAGACACCAAAATAGGTTTCATATGAAAAATTTCAACCAGTTCTACTTCATCGTGAGCCCCGTTCAGTGCCATTGCTAGTGCCAGCTGGAATTAACCAGTTAAAACAAGTGCCAAACAGAGAACACGATCAGAACTATTGTAATGCAGGCTGAATCATGAGTATATGTATTAATGTTGCATGGATGCAGAATTCCAGTCTACCTCAAGACCTACAGATGCTCTCCCTTCATTTAAGATGATCAGCATTTTGCATTGAATAACATGCCAGCGCTTGCTTGCTCTTTGTTTTCATTAAATGTCTGATATCACACCTGCTTCTTGTTTACAAGGCATAGTTCTGAATTCAAAAGAAAGCTGCATTCAGAGATAAACTTACCCTCTCCCCGTCATCTCCAGGTGCTCCTGGTGGACCCGATGGGCCTGGATCACCCTAGGAATGTAAGATTAGAATCAGCCACTTCAGGAAATCCCCAGAGAAGCCAAGCTGATTCTCTTCTCCCTCATGATGTAAAGCAGGTGTGAGGGAGAGCAGCATCAGGCACCACCGCTTTGCTCCCCAACCTTCGTGGGACCAGGTGCTCAGTTATTCCCCATGTGCGAGTACACTCAAAACCCCGTTAGAATTATGGCCACTACTCTGTAGCCATATAGGACACTATTTATCATGTGCACACATGTGATCCATCAGGCACAGGAACATCCTCAACCAACATCCGTGGTCCCCTTTTGCCATGGAACAGTGAGAGACTGTGTCCCACACTTGCCTCTCCAGTCCCACACTTCTTGCTGAGATAGTTGTGCTTCTTCTCAACCTCCTATCTTCCCAGTCCATGTAGGGGAGATCACAGGGCTTCAGGAATGGAGGAGCAGATTGTGTATGACATGTAGGTGGCGGGTGCGGGGAGGGAGAAATGTCACCATAGCCTCTGGAGGCCACCAGGAACTGGGTTGTATTATGAGTATGCAAAGGTGGGGACACTGGTCGTAGCTAGAAGAGTGCTAGATGGTGGTCTGCGTGTGACACTTCACAAAACCTAGGGCCAGCCCTGTCCTCCATGATCAGTTTCACTAATAATGACCATGCCTCCTGAGCTGCCCCTCCCTGATGTGAAACTGGCAAGAAGGAAACCATCCCTGCCCAAAGAACAGCTGCCTGTTCCCCCACCAAACAGGGATATCGTGTTATCTGAACATCCCTGTAACTTGAATTAACTTGGGGTTTTGGGAGGGGGGGATCCTGTTGGATGTATGGGAAATGCCTTGTGACTGACACATTTTCTATCATCCAGGGCTAGAGCTTAATCTCAGGGTCCTTTCTACAGTATAACAGCAGCCTCAGAACTCACAGGGTCTGCTTCACTGGACTAGCACAATCCATCACATACCTTCCCCATGACATCTCATAATGGGTACGAAAACCAGCCAGGGTGTCGAAGGTACGCATAGCAGCTGCTCGGAGAACAGGGACCTTGGCTTTGCTGCCTAGTTCCCATTCCAACCCAAACATATCACAGCATTTTCTAGCTGGTTAAACATTGCCCTTATGCGCTACCTTTCCGCCCCACCATAGCATGTAATCACCATGTAATCTCCTCCACTGCTAAAAACACTCCCCCCTTGCTTTATAAAGTAATGGTTACATTCTTGGGTGGGGGTGGCGGGTTGCCTGCCAAAAGAGTTGGCTTCTTGCTTAATTGCAAAGCACACAGAAGAATCACATTTTTGGGGGCTGCCTTTCCATCAACAACAGCACCATAAAAGCAGGTTTTGTTTCTTGCTTCTTTTCTACTTTTCTGGGGTTTGTTACCTCCTACAAAAAGTCTGCTGGGTTTTTTTTTCCCCTCCCATGTGCCTTCAGAAGCTTTCAATGACTTCCCGCCATGCGGGCACTGTAGTTGGATGTGTTTTTATGACATATCCTATCCACTCCTACAGAGATCTGTCATCCTCTTACAACGGCCAGCCCATGATGTCTCCCTCTTAGTTCTAACCACACTTCACACAACTCCCAACAGACTCAGAACACCGTATCACTCCCCTACTAGTCCATTTGGGAGCTCAATAACCCTTTATAATGTTCCACGGTCATTTTGTTTGTTTTTTTCTCTTTTTAAGATTGTTGCCAGGATGCCGTGGAAACGAGAACTTACCCTGTGCCCCTTCTCACCAGGCAAACCAGCCAACCCATCAAAACCTCGGTCACCCTACAAGAAAACACAAGGTCAGTCCAGATTTCTGTTCACTGTTGTAACCCTTTCCACTTCGATTAGTCTCTGGGCCAAGGAGGGATCCATTTTATCCACAGGCATTGGACAGTGTTTCAGCTTCTTATCACAGCCCCAAGGACTTCAGAATTAGAGATGAAAAAGTTCCATGATGCCATCTTACCCATCTCACTGATTACTGCCATTGTACATGTAATGATTTTTCCAGCCTATCTTTATTTCTCAAGCAATGTGGCTTTCACCAATTCTCCTGGGACAGTATTCTACTGCTGAACACATCCCCCTTTTGGAAAGTTTTTGAAGTATTCAGTCCACATTTTCACTGTCTAAATTTCATGCCATTACAAATCATAACCCCTGGGTAGCAACCTAAATACCAACTTTCCCATGTCCATCAGCACCTCTTCAAATTCAATCTCTAAGCCCCCTCAGAAAGCATCCCACCTTTCTGGCCAAAGCTTTCCCTGTAATCCTGCTAGGGACTCAAGGGGAAAAAAGGAAACGAAACAGGAAACTGAGTTAATAAAATTAAGATCAAAGACAAGAAAGTTTATGACCTAAGAAGGAAAATAGATGGATGTTAAATCTGATGACTTCACTTTGGAGTTCCTTTCAATAAAGAGACTGAGGTTTCTGGTCTTACCTGTGAACCAAGTGGAAAGAAAATGCACATCATAAAACTCCTATCCATCTATTATTCAGCACCCTGGGTAGCCTCTGCCCTGCAGAGGTTCATCATGCAAAGCTGGTAGGATTTATTCTGTGCAAACAGAGCCTGTTGGAGGATCTCTCACAGCAGCACTTATCCATTGATATTTTAATTGATAGGAAGAAGTTGTGTGTAGGACTAAAGTTAGGAATTGCACCACTGAGCTAAGAGAGACCACAGAGACATTCCCATGGATCAGTTCAGCAGAGACTTGGCTATGCTGGAATGAGCCCCTGGGGTCTGCAAAGCAGAGCATATAAGTAACCAGTCACCTCACCAAGGAAAATCATTAGTGGGCATCACACTCTGTGGCTTAGTCATCTGTCACCGTAATGTACTCTATAGTGCACCATGCACTCAGCAGCTAACTCCTTGCAATCCACCCTCTTGCCCACAACCTGCTAGACAAATACAAGCAGGGAGGAAGGAGGGCCTTATGCTTAAAAAGCAACAATAAATTGCTTGAGCATCCATGGGCAAATCACACCAGGATTAGAATTTGAGAGGAAAACAAAAAGGGAGTACAGATTTTGGGTGCTTCCATCTAGGATGCTGGACTTGGCACTCCTCACCCATAAAGTAGGTTTTGCTATCCCTGTGTAAGTGCTGAAGTTACTTGTCCCTGGCCACATAGTAAACTAACAAAGTTGGGAATCCAGAAATCCTGTGTCCCATTCTGCTCTGCCAGCCACTAAACACGCTCTCATGCTAATTTAACTTATAATGGAATTATAGTTGCACACCTCTCCTCCTGTTCTCCATCCCTATACTTTATAAGTAGGAATAGTCTGTAATGCCAGAGCAATTGAAGAATAAATCCACCTGGCAAGCAATTGAAGTTGCCTACACAAGATACATGAGCGGTAACAAGATGGCTATTTTTTTTGTCAAGTTCTAGAGTGCCCCTTGAAGTCCGCCCACAATAGAATTAGTCACCATCTCGGCTACTATTCATTATTCTGGTTTTCATGTCTCCCTGGCATTCACTCCTCTGCGAACAGACAACACTTGTTAATGCACACTTTACTGGATAAATGGTTTGCAGACTCCTTTTTCTGTATCAAGAAACTCCCATCTATTCCAGTTTTAAGTATCTACATAATAAACTACTTAACACTTCTAATATACGATTCCTTGGGTAAATTTTCTCTGCATTCAGTTTGGTGAAACAGCTCCTTTCTTACTTCCTAATAGCACAAGATCACAGGGAAGTATGGGATTTCATCTCATATATGATATTAAAATTCCATGACACACTTTGTAAGTTTCCTTACCCAGTTAATTGGTATTTTTCTGTAGTTTGATTTCATGACGTTTTCAACTGCTCATTGTGTGTTTTTCATAATTGGGATTCCAAAGTCTTTGCTCTTCAACCACACACACAGAGGGAGCATATTTCTTACTCAAAGGAATTTTTTGGTTTAACAAACCTTGTACCAAAAATCTCTCATTATTGTTGTCTGACCCTGGTGACTCATTTCCACCTCTAATGTTTCGAGCCCATGATTATATAGACACTGCTGGATCTTTCCCTTCCTAGTGGACTGAATTCCTTCTGTCTAGGGTCCATTTGGTTTGTGTTTGTGAGAGCAGATGTGAATGCAAAGAGCATACAAATGCGTAAAGCTACCTTTGGTCCTGTCTGCCCTGGCATTCCCCGGGCACCGTCGCTGCCAGCACGTCCCTGAAAGAGAGGAAAGGCAAATCAAGATCAAAAGCTGAGCAAGACCACAGGGACATCTGCTCTTTGGCTTGTGGCTGAATGAAGTTTTATATAAGTCAGAACCCACTGGCAGTGGGACTGTTCCCTTGTGGGAAGAAAATGACAGTCTGTTTTTGTGACAGCAGCAGCCCTATCTTTGCCTGGCTTTCTAACCAAGGGTACAATATAAAATGGTAGGGACCCTGGATACCTGGACATGGTCATTGATTTAAAAGAGAAGACATGAATAAAATATCAATCGGCACATTGCAAGATATGATAATTATGGTGTTCATAGATTGTAACGAGTTAAAAACTTATTAGTAACCCAGGAGTGGGTCATTCAAAATAGTTTCTTAATTCTCCCGCCAGCAAGTGGAGCCGACGCTCTAGCATGCAGAAGCAACATGGCATTTAAGCTCAACCTCTTAACGTGCACCTGTGGAGATGCATGCACAGGATGCGAGTACGATGTACACGATCTCCTGTATGTATCCCGTGGGTCTGATCCTCCGCTCACCCTAATGAGAATCCGGAGTAACCCAGTGAAGCCAATGGAGTTACAGCAAAAGCAGTGAGAGAGAATCAGGCCCAATGTATGCATGCAGGTATATTTTGGACCACTGAGGAGCAACCGTATAGGAGAAGATGGGAAGCGTGGAATAGAATGGGAAATGCACCTCACCCCATCATCCCTCTCTTTATGCCTTAGGGCCATTAGGCCTCCCCATTATATGTATATAAGTTTAGAGGTACTGGGAGGCCTCCCTGTTACAAACATCTGCCATGCGCAGAAGCCAACATAGTCTGGCCCCTGAGTAGGACTGTGACATGGGGCAGCTAGTCACCCGCAATGTATCACCTTCTCAATGACACTCTCATGGCCCCCTCTCCCTCAGCAGTTGCTAGGCAGCAGCAGGAAGCCGATTTCAAATACGTCAAAGAGATTCTGAGGGCACCTACCCTACGGCCTGGTTTCCCTGATGGGCCTGGGGGGCCTTGAGTGCCTCGTGGACCCTGCAATAGGTCGAAGAGAGTGGAGAGAAAAAACAAAGCAGATGATGATACAACGTATGCACATTCTCGAGAGGACAAGACCAAGACGCGGGCCCACTCTAGCCAGGCCTGTCCCGTGCAGCTAAAAGAAGGGTTAAGTCCCATCTTGTCATATCTTTTCAACTGGGCAGATTTACAAATATATTTAGGTGCCTAGAGATGCATATAGGTACCCAGTGGGATTTTCAAAAGTGCTGAAGTGAATTAGGTGTCTAGCCCCCACTGAAAGTCCATTGAAGTTCGTCACCTTACCTACTTAAGGTAAGCCACTATCTGCACGTTTAGGTGCCTAAACCCCTTTGTAAACCTGGCCCAAAGTAGCAAATGTACAAAGGCAGATCCATTCGTTTCTCGGGTGGTTCAGTGGAGATAAAAGAACAAGGGTGGAAACCAGAGAAGGAGATGAGTAATGTACCAGCTAAGGCAATGCTACTAGCAAAGGTTGCAGGGATCACAGAACATGTGACATTAATCTCAATGGACAGAGTCCTCTGTACATCAAATACAGGATAGGTCCATTGTGCAGGGGATGAGGATGGGAAACTCCCACTGTGTCATGAGGACTGATTGGTGTGTCCCCAAAGGGATATCTTAATCATGTGAACCGTTCCCCACTTGTCGGTGACTCCATGTTCTGGAGGCAAATCCTTCAGTCCTTACTCAGGCTTCGCACTGTAGAGAATGGGAATTTTGCCTGAGTGTGAGCTACAAACTAATTAGGGGCCTTCAGGATTTCTAAACTGGAACTATTGCCTGCGTTATGAAAGTGGGACCTCCAAGAATCCTGTTGCACCTTGTATTCAGTGTTTGCCCAGGCTGTGTGGATAGACTGTTTCCAGTGGAAGCACTGTTCAATATGAAGATAAAATCATGAGGTTTAGGCTGATACAGGTTCAGAGGTGCTGGTAGCCAAAATAGACAAAAGCACTATTTTCCTCTCTTTTCCCAGGTGGAGCAGCGTGGCACGCCGAGGGCATGATTCTCCATCCACACCACTGAACCTGGTCAGCCCGTCCCAGAATCTTACAGGACTTAAACGGGGAGCAAAATTCTCTGTGTGCTGAACTGTAGGTTTGCCTGGGAAAAGATTAAGAAGGAAGTAAGGGCTTTCAGGATTTGATGTCCTGGATCATCAGTACTGGCCTGCTCTTCAGAAGGCTGGCAATGTGGAATATTCCACTGTCTCAGAATCTCTGAGCTCTGTAATTGGATACTCAAATGCTCACATAGGTGCAGAACATATTTTCATGTCTGTCCAATCTTATTCACCCTTTAGAAAGCCTGAGTTCTTCCTCCAGATGGGTCACTATAAAAGCCATGGTTACAGGCTTAGTAGCTTTAGACAAGATCCCACCTCCACCCCCTTTTGAAAATTACGTGATTTTCTCATACGCACCTGAGGCCCCAGGTCTCCTGGTTCACCTTTTGGTCCTCCATTGCCTGGGGGTCCCTATGAATGCACAATACAGTTAGGTTAGGCTGGCTTTGCCATGGTCAAGACTTGAACGATGTCAAGAAGGACGCGTTAACCCCCGGGACCACGAGAGTTGGCTGGGAACCCACAGCACCAAATGCAACAGGATTAGAATAACAGCTGCTCCAGCAATTAGAGCCCGAGTGCTGAAACAAGCACTTTTCCAGGAGTGTGTGGCCATGTTCGGGGGTAATACCTCTGTTTGCCACAAGGCTTCATTCATAGACGATGACAGGGACGTTGGTTGATGTGGGGGAGCACAGGGAAGCTGTGACAAGATTGTTTGCCCCAAAGCAGTGTGCACATCCAAATCCCGACACAGGGGCAGGGGACAGTGAGCAGAGGTCAGAGAGCAGATGCATAAATGAGTGTGTCAGCAAAATGAAGGCTTTCTGACAATCAGGGCACCAATAATATCAGAGATCCAATTCCAAGGCAATGCCCTGGTGTCAGCTTTGCCTTCTTGTCCTTAGTGTTTGGCTACTTACTTACCACAGGGCCTGGTCTTCCAGTAAGACCCATAGGGCCAGCAGGTCCTCTCAACGCCAACTGCAACAGAAAGAGAAAATCATCCAGTTTCTTCTACATCCTACTGCCAGACTCAACCAAAGCCAGCACGACCCACACCTTGTGCTGTCACCAGCAAAAGCTCTACACTATTGGGACCAGAAATCTTGCACAGTGGACCAAAAACACTAGTAGCAGATGCTGGTACAACATCATTAAAGCCAATGGGCTTTGGCCCAGTGTGCATAAAACAAACCATGTGTCCAAAGCACGCAAAGAGACCCAAATACATCGCTGAAACAACTTCCTTGACTTCCATGCAGTTACACCAGGAATGAAGGTGCCCCAGACAGCCTAGTACAGATATGGAGTGTTAACTCTCCCCTATATGATCCTATTGAATAGAATGTACATTGTTTCCAGCATAAGTGTATAACTATTTTTGGAGAAAATGTATGTTTACTTTGTTATATATAGTACAGTGAATGTACCTTATGTAGGGAAGACTGTCTCTTATGTAGAGACTATAACCTGTCTTGATAGATAAATGTGCACATACACACAGGAACACTAACAGCCTGTTTCTTAGCTGAGGTTTGACATCCGCGGAGCTGTGTTGATTTACACCGTCTGAGGATCTGGCTCTACAGGTTTGAGCCTCCACTCACTTACGCTGGTGTATAGCCAAGAGAAAGATTAATAAGGCTCTCTCTACAGAGGGCTGAAGGCACACTGTCAATCTATATATGCCTAGACTACAGGAGCATTCTTCCCATACTTTCGTTATTCATATAATCAGATCATAGGCCTGGAAGGGACTTCGAGAGGTCATCTAGTCCAGTCCCCTGCACTCATGGCAGGACTAAGTATTATCTAGACCATCCCTGACAGGTGTTTGTCCAACTTGCTCTTAAAAATCTCCAATGATGGAGATTCCACAACCTCCCTAGGCAATTTATTCCAGTGATTAACCACTGACAGTTAGGAATTTTTTCCCAATGTCCAACCTAAACCTCCCTTGCTGCAATTTAAACCTATTGCTTCATGTCCTATTCGCAGAAGTTAAGAAGAACAATTTTTCTCCCTCCTCCTTGTTAACAACCTTTTATGGACTTGAAAACTGTTATCACGTCCCCTCTCCGTCTTCTCTTTTCCAGACTAAACAAACCCCATTTTTTCAATCTTCTCTTATAGCTCATGTTTTCTAGACATTTTATCATTTTTGTTGCTCTTTTCCGGACTCTCTCCAATTTATCCACATCCTCCCTGAAATGTGGCACCCAGAACTGGACACAATACTCCAGTTGAGGCCTAATCAGCGCGGAGTAGAGCAGAAGAATTACGTCTCATATCTTGCTTACAACACTCCTGCTAATAGATCCCAGAATGATGTTCATTTTTTTGCAACAGCGTTACACTGTTGACTTATATTTAGCTTGCGATCCACTATGACCCCCAGATCCCTTTCCGCAGCACTCCTTCCTAGGCAGTCATTTTGTATGTGTGCAACTGATTGTTCCTTCCTGAATGGAGTACTTTGCATTTGTCCTTTGAATTTCATCCTATTTACTTCAAACCATTTCTCCAGATCACTTTGAATTTTAATCCTATGCTCCAAAGCACTTGCAACCCCTCCCAGCTTGGTATCATCCGCAACCATTATAAGTGTAATCTATATGCCATTATCTAAATCATTGATGAAGATATTGAATAGAACCAGTCCCAGAACTGATCCCTCCGGGACCCCACTTGTTATGCCCTTCCAGCATGACTGTGAACCACTGATAACTACTCTCTGGAAACAGTTTTCCAACCAGTTTTGCACCCACCTCATAATATCTTAATTTAGGTTGCATTTCCCTAGTTTGTTTATGAGAAGGTCATGCGAGACAGTATTAAAAGCTTTGCTAAAGTCAAGATATACCACGTCTACCATTTCCCCCCACCCACAAGGCTTGTTACCCTGTCAAAGAAAGCCATCAGGCTGGTTTGACACTATTTGTTTTTGAAAAATCCATGCTGACTGTTACTTATCACCTTATTATCTTCTAGATGTTTGCAAACTGATTGCTTAATTATTTGCTCCATTATCTTTCCAGGTATAGAAGTTAAGTTGATTGGTCTGTAATTCTCCAGGTTGTCCTTATTTCCCTATTTATAGATTGGCACTATATTTGCGTTTTTCCAGTCTTCTGGAATCTTCCATGACTTTTCAAAGATAATCGCTAATGGCTCAGATATCTCCTCAGACAGCTCCTTGAGTATTCTTGGATGCATTTCATCAGGACCTGGTGACTTGAAGACATCTAATTTGTCCAAGTAATTTTTAACTTGTTCTTTCCCTATTTTAGCCTCTTCTGATCCTACCTCATTTTCATTGGCATTCACTATGTTAGATGTCCAATCACCACCAACCTTCTTGGTGAAAACCGAAACAAAGAAGTAATTAAGCACCTCTGCCATTTCCACATTTTCTGATATTATTTTCCCCCCTCATTGAGTAATAGGCCTATCCTGACAGTTCAATTTACAAATTTTTTGCTATTTAATAATCCCATAATAGAACAGCAATTCAATTTCAATTGTTTTTAAACCCAGTAATTAAAAAGTCATATAGCCAGCACCAAGTCAATAATTTTCACAGCAGGTAATGGGACTGTCCACACTTTATAATACCACTTGGACAATTTGTTCCATTGCAGTAATTCAATACTTTAAAAGACTGCTAATTATATCCGTGCTCCGATAATCAAAATCTACCTGTGCCTGCACTTGTAATGAAATAAATATGTTAGATTATTTATAACTTTTATTTTTTGTACCACTGCCCATTAAAAAGGAGCTGCTCTGAAATACTGCCAGCTGGGATAACATTTGGCCTCTTTACCAAGAATCAAATTTCAGAGGAATATATCACTTTAATAATGTAATTAACCCAAAACAGGAGAAGAAAAATCTACCCATCTCAGGAGTCCCTTTCCTCTCTCAGCCTCCCGAAAATCCTTTCAGCCTTCACCACAGAGGCTTTGATCTCAATTTTCTTATTAATGATCCCAGTTCAAATGACAGGGTCTGTACGCAGGGTACAGCTGGGTTTTTTCCCCTCTTGTGGAAACTTTTAACTTTCCATCTAAAAACCATAAACCCAAAAACGGTGTGCTTGTTCCCCCCTTTCCCCTATTTTCACCAACTGATAATTGAAAAAGTTTGGCTAAAAACTGAATGAAAAAAAATCAGTTGGGGAGTTTATGGTTTTTCAAAGAACAGTTGAAATATTCCCTGGGGAGAGAGGAAAAAATGTCCTTTTTCAGTTTTTGGTTTTCTGTCAAAAAGAAAAAAATAATCAAAAAAGTTTCACAGAAAAGCAGACATTTTCAACAAAAAAATTAATTAAGTCAAACAAGCCAATTTCCCATCAAAACAAGTTTTAACTAAAAGTTTTTAAACTAGCCCTAACGCTGGCACTAAGTAGGCATTGAACGTGTGAACATTTGGGCCTTAAGGGCCTGCGTGTTCATCCAATCAGGGAGCAGATATAATACTGCGGGACATGTGTGACTAATCACAGATAACCAACACAGCTCGAATAACAAACCCGGATGGGGAAGTTTTTACCAATCATTCCACAGGATTAAATATATATAAAAACATATTTGCAAGGATACTCATGGCATACTTTCCAATGAACACATTAACAGAAAGTGTGATCTCCAGGCTAAGATTCATGGAACTGAGAAACAACTTACATCTGTGACATTCATTTATTTATTGAGAGTGATTTACCCAAAAAACAAAAACATACAAAACTTTTGTTGAGCACAAAGAACCAAGTCTTGTAAATAGCAGAACTCCACTGAAGCCCATAAGCCTATGCCTATTTACATCAGCGGAGGATTTGGTCCAAAAGGTGTGGGGGAATTTTGAACCATAGTTTTGGATTGGCCCATCTCTAGCTGTTATGGATAGGCCAAAGTATGCTAAGGGGTCACATTACCATGCCAGGTACTAAATCACGGCCAACGTTGAGAAACATCATCTGGGTAAATTTCTTCCAACGGCACTAGAGAAAAGAGATGTCCCCACTTACCCTGGCTTGTTGCAGTATGGCTTGAGCTTGGGATTCTTGTGCTGAAACGAGAGGCCCTTTTGAGCCACCATCTCCTCCCCCACTAAAGCGGAACTGCAAGGAAGAAGATGCAAGATGTGTGTGACTGTGTAGCTCTCTATTCCCTCTCCCCCAGCCTGACTTCCTACACCATTTCTATTCAGCCTCGCTGGATTGGCAAGCTCAGCTCAGTCACTCCCCTGCTGGTCTCTAACAAACTTACTAACTGCCACACTCGTTTAGCACCTTCTCTCCGAGCCCTGTGACATTCGTTTCTGATGGGAAAACCAGACAGATGATCTTACTTATGTATGGCACAAGCCACTTTCTTCCCAAGTTTCAGAGTAGCAGCCGTGTTAGTCTGTATTCGCAAAAAGAAAAGGAGAACTTGTGGAACCTTAGAGACTAACAAATTTATTTGAGCATAACCTTTCGTGAGCTACAGCTCACTTCATCGGATGCATCGGAAGCTCACGAAAGCTTATGCTCAAATAAATTTGTTAGTCTCTAAGGTGCCACAAGTACTCCTTTTCTTTCTTCCCAAGTGAACACCTGCAAGTTAAATCATTGAAGCTCAAAACAATCTATGGATAAAATGCATGAGATCACGATATATGCTTTAAAACCTTAAGGACTCATCATCAACTCAAACCTTTAAAGCCAGAACATTCATAGGTCTGATGCTCTCCTCCCAGCTGCTCTTGGCCAGGAAAACCCTGCAGATGTGATTGCATGAGAATGGGAACGAATCACTTGGCTTTAGTCTCCAGTTTACTAGAGTACATAGCCTACGTTTCTAACACAAGGGCTATAGGTTTGGGCTTGTGTGTTTTAAAAGCTATTCCTGAGATACTAGCTCCCCATGCCAGGACACCTGATGTTTGCTTGGAAAATAGGACACAATCCAAACAGGTAAACATTTGAGCTTGGATTAGTCCAATCTGCAGCGGACTATGGGGAGATAACAACAACACCAGGCCAGCAGTATGCAGGCAGAAAAGCCCATTCCTGGACACATTCGCTGTGCTCTGCAGCTTAGCGTGGTGCGTTCCCTCTGAGGGATCTCAGAGCGTTTTCCAAACACAAGTTAAAAACTTGGCTACAGTGGGGGGAGGGGAGGATGCATGGGTTTTTTTATCTATTTTATAGCAGGGAGAAAGACAGCGTCCTAGATTTTATCCAGTGCTGAGGTATGCTTCAAGGAGTAGAATTCAGCCCACAGTTTATAAAGTGTTTCGGGATCCTTTGGCATGGAAAGCACTCGAAAATGTAAGCTGTTGATATTGGACATGTCCTCCGCTGGGAGATTATTTTCCTCAACTTCAGGAGGAGTGAGGTTCTTCCCACTTCTGACATCTCTGAACCTACGTTCCTATAGCAATACCCTGTTACTGACCTAATTATCAATGTCTTTAGAGCATTCCAAGAGGGAAACTGCAGACTGTAGGTTCTAGTTGGTAACACTGCTTCACCTGGGTTTCACCTCGGCGTCCTGTTGCATAGTGAGAAGCAATGAAACCAGGTTCCACCATGAACTTGGCCAACTGAACCGAAGCCCACAATTTACGGGCCCAGGGCTGGTTACTTTATGGGCCAGAAGAGGTATTGTAATGGCCAGCTAAGCATTGTAACGACGTTGTGCAGTTGGCCTTAGCAGCGCTAGGCTCTCTGCCAGTAACCTACACATGCATTACTCTGCTATTTGGCACCTCTACAAGTGCACAGTGGTTATTATTTAAGACTCTTGTCTTAGTACGCAACTGCTTATTTTCCGGCCGCTAGGCTCCTTTGGGTTCTGTCACATCAAAGCAGAGACAAAATACACTCATCATCATTCCTTTGGTGTCCCAGGACCAAGAGGGCTGACTCAATGCTGGCTCGACTGGCATCCAGAAAGAATAGTGCCACAATCTTCAGAAGTGACTATTCATTTAGTCGCCTACAATATTGGATGTCCAATTTGAGACCCCTTAAATGGCCCTGAATTTCAGCACTTTCACAATTTCAGACAGGTGTTCAGCACTTTCTGAAAATTGAGCCCATCTGAGGTGTCTCAAGTTGGGTCCAGCAGAATTGAGGTGTTTGAAATCATGGGTCAATTTTGAAAATGTTAGCCTACGTACCCATTTCTTTTCCCATGTGAGGAGCTCCCAGCATTTTACAAAAAGTGGGTAACAATTTACATAAGAGCAGCCATACTGGGTCAGACCAATGGTCCATCTAGCCCAGTCTCCTGTCTTCCGACAGTGGTCAGATGTTTCTAAGGAAATGAACAGAACAAGGCAACTATGAAGTGATCCATCCCCTGTTGTCCAGACCCAGCATCTGGCAGTCAGAGGTTTAGGGACTCACAGAGTATGGGGTTGCATCCCTGACCATCTTGGCTAATATCCATTGATGGACCTACCTTCCATGAACTTAGCAAATTCTTTTTTGAACCCAGTTATAGTTTTGGCCTTCACAACATGCCCTGCCAATGAGTTCCAGAGGTTGTGTGTTGTGTCTCTATTCCACAAAAGGGGAAAGAGAGTCACAATGAGGTGAAGTAACTGTCCCAAGGACAGATAGTGTGTCAGTAGCAAAGTGCAGGACTCCTGACCCCCAGTCTTCTCTATTAACCATGCCCTTTTGTTACAATTGTACTTACAGGCAGCATGAGCATTGTCCCTGGTGGTCCGGGTAACCCATCTGCTCCTGGAAGACCTGGCCGGCCAGGAGGTCCCTACAAAGGGAAGAAATAAAGAGAAATCACTAGAGCATGTGTGTATATATTATTTAATTCAATCTTACCCATAGTTTGCTGTGGCTGGAAGGGCCTTGCTTCTCGTTAGCCTTGGCAAAACCAACTATAATCAGATATACTATACATTTTCATGGTATCCATATCAATGGTAAGACTGGCAGCACAAAGATATTTACAGCAGCCTGTATGTGTTGCTTAAACACATATGGTATTTCTTAGTAATTCCATCCCCCTGCTCCCTTCCCTCCATAGTTTCAAGTCTGCCATGAGCAATTTTCAGATGAACAATAAAAGCCTTTGCAATGTTCCAGATCAATGGTATCAATGTTTAGTTGAGTATATTAAGCCCTATTAAAACCGTATATAAAACCTTGTTTAAAATATAACTCAGAGCAGTGAAGCAGAGATGCATTAAAATGTATTTATTCTTCCACATGTTTAATTGCCTGGTTCATTTCTTTCCTTTCATTGTTTTTTGGTGGTTTTTTGTTCCTACAAAAATATTTCCATCTGCCTTGGGCCAAACCATCAGCTGGTGTAAATCAGCAAAGCTCCTCTGATACATCAGTCGAGTATCTTGATCTCACTCTGTAGGAACAACCTACGCATTAAATGTTCTACAGATGAAACTCTAAAGATCAACATAGATTCAACTTTCCTAAAACAGCCTCCAGATTATTTGCACTCACAATTCTGTGCCTGCAAAAAAGTCCAAATTTGAACAGACATCGAGCAATACAGCATGCAAATGAGGACGACATCTAACTACGCAAGGTGCATGCATAATTCCAATTTTCACATTAGCATGCAAAGCTGTGGGCGTTGTAGACTTGATCCCATCCTATGAAGTCAATAGGAGTCTTGCCATTCGTTTCAATGATGGCAGGATAGGGTACTATCTGAGGAACATTTCTAGTCTCAGGTGTAATTCACCATCTTCCTGCAGTTACTTAATAAGGTCCCATAATCATTTTACATTTCCCCTCTTCTTCAATGAAAGTGGCATAAATCCTCCTTGGGAAGTTCTCTGGAGCAGGCTAGGTGCACTGCACCAGCCATTCTGAGCCCTTAAAAATACTGTCTCTCTGAGTATGTGCAAAGAGTTGCCTTTTTTTTTTTTTTTTTGCATTTGCCTGATTTGCATGTCATGGATGATATTGTTTGCCTAGGCTCTTCAGGAGCTGCTGAATGGATAGACAAGAACCACAGACTGGAGTCTTGCTCATTCTAATTTTCAAATCTGTAAACACAGTCACCCTCACCCCAGGCACATACCAAAACTATGACACCACCCCCCTGGCACAAATGAGTCGCCTTTCTTGTTAGTGAAGTGCCTAGAATTCAGGTGCTGTGGATACACGTCATAAGAGATGGTCTCTGCTACAAAGAGCTTACGATGTAAACAGACAAGGCAAAGGGAGGGTGGTAATGGCTGGGGGAGAGAGAGAGGCCCAGAGAAACGAAGAGTAAAATTTTCAAGTTTTGAAAGTGGCGCAGGGCCAGATTTTTAAAGGTATTTAGGCACCTAGCTCCCATTGACTTTCAATCAGACTTAGGCTCCTACCTGACCTAAGTCACTTTTGAAAACAAGACTTAGGGTATATCTACACGGCAATGAAAGGCCCACAGCATGACCGTGGCAGGTCTAAGTTAGCGGACTTGGGTTCGTGAGATGCAGGCTGTGGGGTTATAAAACACCAGTGTAGACATTTGAGGAGCAAGAGTCTCAGAGCCCAGGCTCCAGCCCACACCCAAACATCTACACTGCTATTTTATAGCCCCGCCTCCTGAGCTCCATGTGTCCAAGTCAGCTGACCCGAGCTCTCGGTCTCAGTGCCCTGGGTTTTGTTTATCGCAGGGTAGACACACCCTGAGGCTCCTAAGTCAGTTAGGTGCTTTGAAAAACAGATCCTAAGTGATTTGCCTAGGGTCACTCAGTGAGTCTGTGGCAGAACTGGGAACTGAACCCAGGTGTCCTGATCTTAGTTCTGTGCTTTAAGCACCAGGCTACCCTGCCTCCTTTCATGGTCTATGCACTTTTATCTATTTTTATATTTGAATACGCGTCTCCTCCCTCCCTCCCTTTTCACATTCTCTCTGCTTTGTGTGTGGCGTTTTTGTTTTTTTTTTAAACTCTGTTCACGCTGTTTCCTTGGATTTTTTTCCCCTCTCACCTCCTGTGCGCTCTCTCGCTCTCTCCCCCCCCCCTTTCTCTTTCTTAAAAGGGCACCCAATACCATGCCAGTTGAATTTTCAAGCCTATAATTAGTGAGTCCACAATTAGGGAAAACAACATTGCCCAACCCTACCCTGAACTACACACACACCAGCTAGACTATTTATATACACGGCACCCCATAATTAGAGGCACTGGATAACATTACAGATGAAGAATGCAGGGTTTGCGTCACCCTCCAACTGACCCAGAATAATAACACAGCTTGAAAACCTGCAGTAAACGGCCACTCCAGCCAGTGATTTATCAGCAGAAAACACAAGCAGTCCCCTCTGCTGCTGGAGGCAGGCTGCATATCTAATCCACCTGTCCATTTTTCAAGACTAGCTCATGATGTTACTTCCACTTTGTTTAATTAGCCATTTCGACAGAACAGTCCCTGACTCAGATGATGAGAAGTTGATAGGTATACAGAGCAGTCCCATCTGTTGGATTAAAAGCACAATAAATAATTTAGGCCAAACTTATCTTATATAATAACTCTTTCTCCCCACCCCGTCCCCACGGTCCTGATGTATGATTGATCAGCTCTGGGTTTGTTTATCTATCTTTGAGTATTCTGTCAAACGAGTGTTGATAAAATGTTTTTACACAAGCATGTTTGTCCGCGGGTATTTTCAAAATACCTCAAATTTAAATCAGGTCAGTTTTCCAAAGGCCTTTGAGTAACTTTAAAAGAAACCTGTTGCATGCAAGTGCAAATTGGGGAGGCTCCAACGAAGTCAATGCTGCTCTGCTGCTCCACAATAGCTAAGGAGTGCTGCCAAGCTTCACACGGCTTGCAAATGCTAAGGCAATATGGACGCTGATCAGGTTTCTAGCCCAATTTTTTGGGCCTCCAAATTTGGGCCAGAAATCTCTTAAAGGATTAGATTTCTGACACGTCCATTGCTGGCCCAAATGTCCGTGAGAAAAGCCGTT
Source organism: Dermochelys coriacea (assembly GCF_009764565.3). Taxonomy (NCBI): domain Eukaryota; kingdom Metazoa; phylum Chordata; order Testudines; family Dermochelyidae; genus Dermochelys; species Dermochelys coriacea. The sequence continues at coordinate 18,500,402 of NC_050083.1, read as the reverse complement.
CTCCTGGAATTTCAGCACCTCTGAACCAGGTTCCACCTGAAACCTAGAAGGAAAAGGGCCTCCAAGACCTTCCGACAAGCATGTCAGAACCATAGCAAAGGTCTGAGAGCCAGATGCCGTGCTTGCGAAGCCAATGGAAGTTTTAGCATTGGCCTCAATGCTGCCCTAAAAGAGGTGCATAGGTGCACAGTCTCAGGGCCAGATCCTCAACTGATGTAAATCAGTGTAGCTCCATCTGCTTCAGTGGCACTTGGGGAAATATGCTAGCTATGGATCTGGCCTATTATTCTATTTTGTTCTGCATTGCATGGCACAGTGTGTAAAAGGACAGAAGCATCCAGGGTGTTATCCGACTAATTAACATGTTCTCAAAGGAGAAAGACAAAAGAAAATGGCTGTGTATTTGCCTCACAAGGAGCAGAGCGATCTGGAGAAATCCATGGAGCTCTCCTGAGGCAGGGATCATGATACGTTTCTCTGCTGAATGGCGGGAAGGATGTTTTCTGGAGTTGGTGCTTGTATTCTCTTCGTGAGTGCTTTGGAATTCAGTTTGGATGGCCTGTGACACTCAATAAATCACTGCCGTCCCCCTGCCATTTGGCTACATTCATTCACGCGGCGTGTCGTTCTTTAATCATCCACTTGTAAAGACACAATGACAGAAAGAAACTGTTCGCACCCTAGGGCCAAGCGCTCGGGAAACACACGTTCTGAGAAACAAAGGAATCTGCAGAAAGAGGCATGATCAATGCCCGGCATAAAACCAGGGGAAGGACTGTCTATCAGCCTGAACAAAGTTTCTGAACACGTCTAACACGTGGATGCCAAGAGACGGCTGTTATTCCTTGTCCAGAGCCCAAGGCAGACTGGTGCAATGTCCCAGTGGTGGTAAGAACACCAGGTCTTCCTGATGACAGGTGAATTTATACCTTGGATATGTGGAAGAGCCCTTCCTTGCTCCATTTGCTAAAGTCACATTGTCCAAAGGAGTTTCCTTTCTCCATCAGCTCATTCCAGTTCAGAGTTTCTTGGGAATATTGGGATATACATGAAGCCACCTCCCAAGTGCCTCTTTTCCTTAAATCCTTCCTTAAGGGGATCTCCTCACTGGTTGCTCCACGGCTCCCTCCCACAGCTGGAACTCCCCATGGTTTGGGGCCATGCGACTGGCAGAGCTGCTCTGTAGCGCTTCCTTCAGGGCCATGTATTGCAGCCATTTCACTCCCCACCCCGCCACCCCCTTTAGTCTAGAAGGTTTGGCCTCCAGCTTGGAGCAGGGCAGTCTGTGCCGTAAGCTTGGTGCCAGTCTCTACACACTTAAGTAACAAAACAGCAACTCTTAAACGAAGAGAAAAAAAACCCTTCAAATGCAAACACTTTGTTGCGGCACTGAAGGTAAAGCCCTGACCAGGGCCCAAGTTCTGGGTGAGCCCCGGGGAACTATTCCCCTGTCCGAGTCCCACCAAGCTCTTTCTCTGACTAAAAGCAGGCAAGTCTTCTTAACTGGCCTGCTGGTTGATGATTGGTCATTTTTTCTCCTGGTCCTTCTAGGCCTCTGGAGGACTGTCTTGTTTGTCACCTGGTCTGCACAGATTTTCCTCGGACGGGGAGCATCAGGCCACAGATGCCTCCAGCAGAGGGCAGAAAAAGCCTGATAGACCTTGTCACAGGCAGGCAATGTAGTGCTGAATGAGCAAACCAGACTGATGAATAAAGTAATACCAATATACTAAACAGCACGGTTGACTTATGTTGATATAGCTGAGTATCATTGGCGCATTCGTTTGATGTACTTGGCCAGTCTCTAAAATCTTTTTTGTTTCCACATGTCTTATGCTACATCCGTAAAGTTCCACACATGAGTTGTATACAACAATAATAATGCTAATAATAGACGAATTAAAGACGATCTGGTCTAACTTGTGGAAAGGATTCAAGTTGCCTGGCTCTATTAATTCATCACTTTTCTATGCCCAATATGTTACATACTGTTTGGTTACATTTTGTTCTGCACAGAATATTTATAAACAAGCGGAATGTGTGGTCTGCTCCTGAACGCAGATGCTGCCTTTCACTCCTGGGTGTGCAGTGAAAAGGGTCAGGGATGTCATGCCTGCTGGCTTGGCATGGCCATTCAAAGGCAGGATGGAGAGCATGCTGGCAATCATACGGAAGAACAGCAGAAATAAGGGCCACCCGCCCCACCTTCCAGCCTGCCATACAAATGAATTCTTAGGAGTAGAGGAGGTCACCGTACATGGAGAGGTGATTAAAGAAGTAGCTATAGATGATAAGCAAGGCACAATTCATGGCTGCCCTGCAGCTGCACAGCTCCCTTGCTTGGGGAATTGCCCCAGGGGCAGAATTCCTTCCCTGCCGAGGGAATTTCAGGGCAAGCCAGCGGTGGATAGGGACCAGCTGGGATTGGCAAAACAGTTTGATGCCCTGATTATTCCTTGACTGCTGCAAGCTGCAGGGGACATGGGCACTTTGACGTAAGAGGGCTGTTCTGACCTTATCCAGCAAAAGGCCCCTGTCAGCCCCAGGATTGTGCCTCCTCCCACAATCTCAGTCACCATGCTGGGCTCTGCACACTGGCTCAGGGATGAATTGTGACCAACGTATCTAAAGGGTTAACTTAACAACTCTCAGGCAAGTTCCTGGCGGAGGCAGGGTGCATGCATTAGGGTTGAGATGAGTGGCTGTATATCGACATTCTGCGCATTCCAAGACATGGATCGATCTGGCACAGCCAGCCCTTTCATTCTCAATCATGTCACAACTACGAGAAACACTATTATTGTTCCATCAAAAAAATAATATACCAGGAGTTTAAGTGAGGGGGAGCCTTAACTGGGGAGGTTAGGGGAGTGCAGTGTCCAGGAAATACCAGCCAGATCCCCTGAGAGTCTGTGATAAAGAGCCTTAATTTTCAAAAAAGTGTCCAAATTAGTGTCATCACAACTAGAATGCCCTGATACCCAATAATCCATTTAAATCCATTTTAAAACACAGCACAGACCCTTCCTTTCAGCTCTCCCTGGCTGAATTTTGCATGTGCAGATCGGAAGGCTGTGAAGTTGATACTGAAGATCTGCAGCCTAATGGTTACTGCATTTCCCAGTTGGCAGGAAACCTGAGAATGCAACCTCTGTTATACTGGTGCCTTCAAGCTCAGAGTCTGTCTCAATGGAAGGCAGCCAGGCAACCATCTTGCATTCAAAAACTCCTCTCAATCACATGCTACAGGAAGAAGCCAAGGAGAAGAGAGCATTTGGATGGCACTCGCTGAAGAGAGAATGTGGAAGTCACCCAACTTTGGAGAAGAGCCACATCATCACAGGGTGCAACAGGGGGACACACGAGATTGTTTCTTCTGATTGATCCCAAAAGCTTGCAGCAAGAAACTGGAGGATCAAGCGTATCCGAGGAGGGATTTTGAACACTGTGCATGAGGACAGAATTGCAACATAGGCCTAAGAGAAGGCTCATGGGAGTTCACTATAAAAGCGTGCAAACAAAGGAACTGTCTGGCTCAGGCTTTCCTCTGTATCCATGCATGAGATCAAATCCAAAAAGAGTCATGCCAGTGAAAAAAATTTAGCCATATCTTCCTGATGGCTGTTCCTCATATCTTGATATATTTCTTCTTGTGTTCTCGTTTGTAAACATGTGTGTAGTCATTTCCAGTTGGCGTTCTGGTGCCTGGAGCCAGGCAAGAAGTAGTAATTAAAGGGAAAGGATTTGGATGAAAGAACAGTTGGCCATGTTTTGCACTGGTCTGAGCTCCTAGGGTGAAATTCACTACTGAGCAAAGGAGCCAGCACAAAGCTCATGTACTACTTAAGCCTTTAAAATAGGGTTTAAGTGAGACTTAGGTGGTGCACAGACTTTGTGCTGGCTCTCTGCAAACAAGTGAATTTCACCCGTCGCATATATCCAATTTAATCTGTTTTTTCAAATTTTGAGGCATTAAACAAACAACAAATTTCAAGAACCAGAGCCCTAATAACCAAAAGCTCAGAAGGAACTTAAGTGTTGGAATCTATTAACTAGCACAAAGCCTAAGGAAAGACACTAAAGGAAACCTATGCCCCTTCCCTTGGTTTTATCTAGCCAGATCTTTTTGTCTTAGCTCGGTCTGCAACCTTTCTTGGCTTGTCCAGCTAGAATTGAACAGCCCATAGTTTGGCGTGAAGACAGCTAACAAGATACGTGCACCTGTGCTGAAGCAGTCTCAAGGAATGAAGCAGCCAGCTGTGTTCGTGAGACGGGGGAAGCTGGCAGGCAAACATATGGCCAACATCTGATGCTGGTGGAGACACAAATACCACAGGGAGGTGGGGAACAGGTTTGGCTATGATGGCTAGCTGACCCCTATTTGTTTTGTAGCCTTAGTGTGCAATGGATATACAACTTTGCACTTGAGTGTTTTGTCTGTGGCCCTTTAGACCACCCTGATATTAAGCCTGATTCTAATCCCATTTACACCACGGGTGTAACTCCACAGCCACCCATTAAGAATATATACTGAAGCCAGATGCCAACTTTTTTTGCCCAGAGGCAAGTGCTCATATAGAACACTGCAAAAGCAGAGGGCCAGGACCTATGGGGATGGGTCTTCCCCCTCTCCCGCTCCTTCCCAGGTGGAAGTGACTGCACAATATGTCCTTGCAGGAAAGGGGACCCAATTACACAGCTCTGCTAAGTCAGCTGAGGTCGTTCTGCACCAGTGCCCGCTTTAGAAATCAGACCGAATGACCCGCCAGAAAAATGCGTTCAAGATCCTAACGAGGAGACTGAGGGAACGTCTTCTGCTAAGCGTTCCTGTCCTCATGTCGGTATTTGGTATTCACTGGATAACAGTGCTGGGGGGAACAGAGGCATTAGATATTCTTGAGCTCTTCCATGGCGTATTGTCACTGCCATTCATCTCTCCTTTAGAGTTACAGAACAGACTTGGGGAAAACAGAGCATTAACTAGACTCTTCTCCTTTTGTTTCTTGGCAGATTCCAAGATTTTTTTTTTGTCGCTCTTTGAGGTTGAAAAGGATCCTTGCCATGACTTCGACCACAACAACGAGATACAGGCAGAGCCTGTTGTTAGCGCTGTTTTTATTTTTGGGTGAACTTTTGGCACTCATCGAGTTTGCCCACAATAGCCCTCTGCTGAGCCAATGGCCATCTTCCCCAGGAGCGCTGTGCCAATCTACCCCTCTCCTGACCTGGAATGCACTCTGCGCAGCTCTGGAGAGGGTCCTGCACACTATGCTGACAATGCACCTCAGGAAAGACATCTAGATGGGGCCCAGCTCTGCCTTCCCTGAACTCTAATGTTTTGTCAATGAGACGCAGCTCTCCACACTGTTTCACCCTCAAGTCTCTACTTAGTGTGGAGAGCTGTGAGCTGCTGTGTAGGAGGAGGAGGTGAGTGTGGAGAAATGGCCATACTTGACTAAGATGAGAACAGTGGTGAGTGAAGCCAGGTTTGGACTGGAGATGGGCCAAGAGATTCAGATTGGGCCAAAACTTCATCCAAGCCCAATGTCTGTAGGTTCATATTGGTTCAAAGAGAGACAATCCCCCTGTCCTTCCTTGGCTACCTCCCCGTCTTCAGCCCCTAACTTAATTATGGCTCCCTCTCTCATAGCACAAGTAGCACTCCAGCCGCCTTCTTCCTCGCTAGCGAGGGGATGAGTCAGACCTCCTGTTGGGAAGCTCTCCCTTCGGTTATCCCGGATGTCCCTAAACTGTCTGCGACCCCCATCCCTATCCCAGAGGTCCCCGGGACTTTGTGAAATAGCAGCACACTCAGCAATATTGCAGAAGTACACTCAACTAATTTAAAAATACCTCTGTTGTACGGGCATGCCCAGTGCTGGCACAGGGCCAAGTTCTGCTCGCCTCACTCACATGCAGGCTGCTGAAATCGACAGGGCGCGAGTAAGGTAGCAAAGCGGAACCTGCCCGCTTGTCCCTGGTGCCAAACGTGCTTAAGCATGCACAGCCAACATCTGTCACCCACCCGTGGCTGCAGCATACTGGGGCTGTAAGTCTTAATTACGGTGCAGGTCATGCAGACCCTACTATCGCTCATGTGTCAGGAGACTGGGTTTTTAAGGTTCAGAGCCAAGGGTTCTCTCCCTAATTCTTACTGAATGCATTGTCTGCCTGTTGCAGGGCGGGGTAACGCTAAGGGGCGTTGGACCCAGCATGCTGATCAGCCATGTCCCAGCTGAGACTGCTCAACTGATTATAAAAGCCAAAAAACGTAGCTCCATTGAGGAAGGAGAGAGTTTGGCAGGATGAAAGGCCCCTGGGCCCTGCAGAAGACCATGGGTGAGAGGGAAAGACAAGGCTTATATGTGGAACTTATGCTGAATTATTTTATTGTGTTTGAAGAATAAACTGTGCCCTAAAGGAAGGGTTTGAAAAGACTCTGGGCATCACACTGAGTATTTCCTGGGCTGGTGAGGGAGTCCATCAGCTTTACACCTTTGTCTGCACGTGCAGGCCAACCAAGAGAAACAGTCTAGATTTTAATGCACTGTGTTAGGAGATTACTACTTTTCCTCTTCTGCTCCATTCAGAAAAAGTCCCTCTATAAGCCTAACAGTCTAAAATTAAAGTATCGCTTCCAGTTCTTCAATGGGAAAAAAAAACAACCCAAAAGAAACATTTCCTAATGATATTCATTTTTTCCCTCCTAAAAGCTTTCAGCTTGGAAATGCAGTGATTTATTTACTCCGGCCTATGAAATCAGATTCCTGCCGAGAGGCTGTTCTAATTCCAGCCACTTTAGGCTGACTGCTACAGTAGTTAGGGTCTAGTGACCCCATTTCAGGCCTTCAGCGAAACCAAAGCAAACAGCAGTACTCCAAATCCTCCACTAGGTGTCAGGCCTAAATTAACTCTACAGACACGGTCGGTTGCATGTTGTAGGCTGAAGCAGGAGTTTGTTTCAGCACAGTAACTGCACATGTTACTTCTCTGCTGTTTAATTTCTTCCTACTGGGAGAAAACTAGCATTTAACTGGGGTTGCGTGATTCAGAAGCAAAGAAAACAAAGCAGAAATGAAGAGAATACATTTGCATGGTGGCCGTTTGGGAGCCTCAATTTCAGGCGGCCCTAATCAGAAACCGGGGGCCTGATTTTCAGAGGTGCTGACCACCTGCAGACATCCTGGATCTCAGCTGGCATTGTGGGTGCTCAGCACTTTCTGAAAATGAGGCTGTAGGTGTCACAAGTTGGACGCCAAAATCCAGGAGCCTTGAAAACACGAATAAAATGTATCGGGGGCGGGTAGGGTATTTTGCCCAGCAACGAATTTAAACAAAATAAAATAAAATAATAATAATAATAATTAATAATAATAATAAAAAAAAAGGAAACCACCTAACAACCCCATTGACAGAGAATGCAGGTCAGTTGCTCGTGCCTGTCGGTAAGGCAAAAGCTTCTCCTAATGGAAAGACACAGTGTTGTAGGAGAAGGATCTTCATATTGGAGGTAATTTGAAAGAAAACAAAACCATTATACAAGATGAAAAGCACATTCCTGTGGGGCAAGTTATAGGCTACAGAGTGATATCCACTGAAACCATGGAGCTCCCGTGAGAAAAACACCATCCATTGCAGGAGGGGTGGATATTTTTTGCTCCTACCCAGTGGATTGCTTAATTAAGGCTCCAAGTCTGAACTTAATTTATACTTTTCCTATGCTAGAAGACTTGTGTGTGTTTGAATGAAAGTTTTTCACACCAACAGTCCAGCTCCTGCATCTTCTGAATCCTGCAGTGAAACCTTAATTCTGTATTTATAGCACTGCAAAACTTTCTGAGCCAGCAGACCCTACCATAATGCAGAAAACATTGCCCGCCATCTAATATCTCAGACAGACTGCACTTACCCACTGAATAACTCTCAGACACATGCCACACTTGCCCTCCGACTATTACTGAGACACAGCGTAATTACCTGTCATGTAGGAATAAAGGATGTGGAGAGATGTCAAAGAGTTTCTTTACACTAAGCTTCTTTTTAAAAATCTTGAGTTAATTGGTTGCCAAGTAACTTGAGGTGTTTGACACATTTGTAAAGGCTAGTGTGGACACTTCCCGAATGTTTGTTCCAAGTTCATACATCTGTCCTTTACCCCAGGCCGAGTTCTGCTAGGCTTACAACTTCTCCCCATTTTGAGGCAGAAGAGCTAACGTGCAAGAGGTGGTTGTTTTCAAGCACCACTAAGACCAGTTATGTTTCACACCCCAGGTCACAGTAAAGCTTCACAGTACACAGCAAGAATGAACTGCGGCCATAGCCAAATAATACAAATCCATTATACTTACTCTCTCTCCAGGGTCACCCATTGGACCGACAGGCCCAGTAGTTCCCGGAGGTCCTGGAAGACCCTAGTATGGAAAAGACAGGACAAAACATTAGGTCATAAAGGAAAATGTACTGTTATTTGTTTGAGCGTGCATGCACAAAGGAAAGAAACAGAACTGGAACTGCCTGTTTATTTTAGCAGAGTAAAATTGACTGTGAACTGCTCTGATATCCAGGTATGGCCAATGGAAGCCATAGAGCCCAGAGAAGTATTAAAAAAAATTGACTTACAGCTGGGCCTTCAGGACCGGATGGCCCTTCGATGAGCATGCCCTAGAAAACAGTAAGAGAGACTGGTGATTAGCATTACATATCCCCAACGCAACGTCCGCAATGGAGCTCAAAAGTCAAGCAGTCATGTCTGTTCTCAGCTCATCCAGTCTTTTGCTGCTCACAAGCCCAACAGATGTTAGTGCACCCTGGTGCTGAGCAGCTTCCACATTGTTTCAGGGGAGTCTGGGTCCATTGCGATTGGCACACTACATCCTGTACACTGAAAAGCAAAATGTCGACCAGTTCAGCCCAGGCTCGGCATGAATAAACGTCTTGCCCCTAACAACCATCCCAGAATCACACTGTGTGAGAGCGGAATCCTCTCTCATCTTAGTCCAAGGTCAAGCAAATGAAAAGCCTTGCAGTGTGTCTGGTATGCCAGAAAACCAAGCTCTGCTGGAGTGAGTCTTGCAGCCGATGCTCAGAATGCTGTCTCTAGTTCCAATCAAATTCTAAGGCATTTCCAGTGGTCTTTAAATATCTTTCCCTAGCAGACTTTATGCAGTGATTTACTGAGTGAACCTATAAGATCATTGTGTGGGCACCATGTCAGGGTAATGTTATCTCATTGTTTAAAAAATTAAATATTTTGCTATTCCTTTAAATCATGGGTATGTTGTACTCAGTGGAGTGGGGGGGGGCGATTAATGGGGGAGGGGGGACTTCCATCACTGGACTGCTGACCAAGTTCAAAGTCATCCAACAAGGTGTCCATATTCCAAGCAGCCCATTTCAGCTCTCGCCGGCTAATAGGTAGCCAGCAGAGTCATTCTCCTACAGGATAAAATCAGCCCATAAAAGTCAGCAAATGTCAAATTGACTCAGTCAGGAGAAGCCTGGGAAGGAGCCAGCCCAGTGATCGAGTTACACCTTCCCCTCGAAGGAGGGTAGTCTCCCCAGGTCAGGGTTGAAGCTAAGGCCAGTTGGTGGAGCAGAGCCGGTGAAAGTGTGGGCTGACGTCACCGCAGCTGCCTACGTCCTGCACAGTGGAAAGGGCTGAGTGGAGTGAATCTGAAGCAGTCAGGGTACATGCAGCAAACAGGGAGTCCTGCCCCAACATCTGCATTTCTTCAGCCCACCCACCCCCAGGAGAGAAAACAGGTCACTCTATATTGCCAAATACCATGATGGCACCCCCAGTGGGATATCGGCATGTACACATACCCTCTGCAGCCATATCCCTTGGCTAGCACAAGGATTTTTTACTACTACTGATACCCATTCCTAGCTGATTTAAGGGCTGGTTTCTGGATTGTTTGGTTATACGGGGAGCCAATTCTCTGTTGATTTAATAGGGAAAACTCCAGTGAAATCAATGCAGTCATGCGGATTTACATTAGTGGAGAATTTGGTTCATGGACCTTATCCTACAACAGTTTAACACTATCTTTCCACTGACTGCAGTAGAGTTACTCCTGATTTACATGAGTGTGAGAAGAGACTCATGCATGGCACTCATTTGTCCTGGGTTAGGACAGTGAGATTTTCCCCCTGGATGGAAGGATAAGTGTGTGGCGGTGTGGAATAGCTGAGCTGTATGAAACTGATTAGCACAGCTGCAGAATCTGGAGGACATGCTGCCGCAGGCTTTTCAAGAGATGTGCTCATGTGTTTCATGGCAACGGGTGAGGTGCAGAAAAATAAAACAGAGGTTAAATACTGGGACAAGGCTAGTGACTCTAAGAGCAGCCTGGGCAATGGAATGACCTGCCAAGGGATGGAGGGAGGTGGAAGGAGAAAATAGCCCCAGTACCCAGGATGAGTGAGCAGGGTACAAACCTACCAAGACCATACATTCCTTGCCCACTCTTTCCTGGTGTGCAAGGAGGGGGGAGCTCTTCCTTGCCTCTGATCTGTCCTGGGTGAAGCAATGCAGGTTTGAAACACTTTGCCTCGGTGTGACAAATGGAAGCAAGGGGCTTTGGTGGTGGAATTTGGACTGATGAACAATTTATATGGAAGCAGCATTACTGCTAACAAGGGCTGAATCCAGATGTGCTGGGAGAATAGAGGCCTTAGGAAATCTCTTCCTTTCTGGACAAGGAGCAGAGGCCTGAGTACAAGCTCTTTACCTGAAGCTCCGGAGAGACCCTTCGAGTGTGACCTGGCTTCCATTCAGTGCACCTGAGCTTCAAGTGGCCATGGTCTACAGGCTAAAGGGTATATCTGGCTAGCGTGCAGTGATGCCACCAACATGATCTAGCTCTGGACACACTCTGTTTTCCCTTAGTTCAGATGAACCCGGGGCAATAAGTGAAGTGAGTAGGAGGAAGATGGAATATGCCCAGCATACAGGCCCCCATTGAGCCAATCTCTTCACATTGCTCTAACCAAGGCTCCCCAGTCCTGACCTGAGGAGGGAGAGGACAATTCAGTCTTTATGGCCCATGTTACTATTGGCCGTTCTCTGCTGAGACTGCTGACAAGGGACCGGTTAGGGTGGAGGTTTAAGATTTCCTGCTCTCGGGAAACGATGGGCAGAAAGCGCTGGCTAGTTTTGCAAAGAAGGGAAGGGTGGTTGTAAGTTATAAATCCAAAAACCTTGCAAAGCGGTGGGCTCATAGGAGCCCCTAACTGCACCCTCTTCTCCCCCCCACCTGGGTCCATTTCCTTTGAAAAACTGGACTAATTAAGGCACCACCCATCTGCCTGCGTGGCAGCTCCAGAGACTAGCACCGTCCCCAGACCTCCACCTCCGCTCAGTGCTGATAAACTCCCCTCAGCTCCGCAGAGAGTCATTGCCCATATAAGGAGCCCCACGACCATCAAGAGCTGCCGGGTGCCAGAGTTATGTGGGAAATACTTGAAACTGTCTCCTCAATGGCTACGGTGCCGAGAGCTCTGCTTCCCACAGCCAATCACCAAAGCAAAGGAGGCCCCTCAGAGAGGACGGGAGAGGAAGGCCTAATTAACCTATTCCTGATACAGACAGCCTGGGCATCCTCCCACATTTATCCGTTTGTTTATGTTGGGCTCTGGCTGTCGGGACATCTGGAAAATCTCCTCAGCGAGAAATTCCAACAGTTTCCATTATCCGTGCAAGGCGACAAGGCAGGGGAGCAGGAGACAGGCTGTGTGACAGGAGGGGCCAGGGAGGGACATGCAGGGGAAGAGGAGGGAGCATCGGATGGAATAAAAACTCTGGCTTGTGGAGCGAGAACCACAGATTTGGGAACTCCATTCTGCTCTGACTGAATTCAGTGCCAAAGCTCCTGTTGGCTTCAGTGGGGACAGGGTTCTGCCCCATGGCTTGGCTTCATAAGATGGCAAAGTGCTGTGAGAAAGTTGTTCCTAATTTGTTTTCACCATTTGTATGAAGTCATTCCATGTCTCTGTCTCAACTCCCTCCTCATCTCAAAGGCACCCTTCTTTCGCTGCACCCTTCCATGGCTAAAAGATGAAGGTTTCAGAGTAGCAGCCGTGTTAGTCTGTATTCGCAAAAAGAAAAGGAGTACTTGTGGCACCTTAGAGACTAACAAATTTATTAGAGCATAAGCTTTTGTGAGCTACAGCTCACTTCATGCATCCGATGAAGTGAGCTGTAGCTCACGAAAGCTTATGCTCTAATAAATTTGCTAGTCTCTAAGGTGCCACAAGTACTACTTTTCTTTTTTTAAAAGATGAAGGGTATCACTAGCAGCTTCCCAATTTTGCATCTGTGTCAGCAGCCATCCCTTCTGGGCAGTCTCATAGCAAAGGCATTTGCAATGCCATTCGTAAAAGGACCCAGACATGGGGAGCTCCTCAAGTTAATCTGAAGGGATAAAAATAAAACTATGCTGTTTTAAATTTACTTGCTTCCATCTGAAGAGCCCAAGCATTTTAATATAGGTATTCTAACCTCTGCCTGTTTGATAGACCGGGGGAGGGAAAGGTCAGATGTTATCCTAAGTGTCAACATTTACCATCAGTTACGATAATGTGGCATCTTAGGCCTTGTTTTCACTAGAAAATTAGGTGTGTTTAACTAAGTTGGTTGGGGTGTGAAAAATTCACACCCTTGGCGTGGCCTCGTTAAACCAACTTAAGTCCCCATGCAGACAGCAGCTAAGAGAGGGATACCTATGGAGACGGGAGAACCCCTCCCGTAAGTGGAGGTAGTGTCTACACTGAAGCACTACAATCGTGCAGCTGTGCTGCTCATGTTTTAAGTGTAGACATGCCCGTAGTCACAGTTCAGAGAGGAAGAGAGACTTGCCCAAGGTGACAGAGTGAGTCTCTCGTGTTTTCCTTTGCTCTAAAGCTGTACAACAATGAACAACAGAATCCAGCAGTCCTGACTCCCAGATCCCTGCTCTCACGCACCTCCTGAAGCTCTTGAGCGTTAATGCTGCCTTTCCCATCACAGAAACTATTAGACTCAAGACTGTGCTATCCTGCTGCCTCCAGCAAGCGTCAGTACCGAGTAAGGATTGAAAGACAGATGGACTGAAAGAAAGGAAGGAAAGTTCCGAGGAATCCTTCCTCCTCCTCCCCCACATCCTGCACCCCCACAATCCAGCAGCTCCGATCTGAAGAAAGTGCCTTTGCTAAAGATAAAGAGCACAACGAATCTGCATTTCTCTCAGCTAAAAGGGAACCGAAGGAAGAGAGGAAAGCCAGCATTTGGTCTTGTTTATTTTCTGGCAATGGCTATATATGCTCCAGTATTTTGAAACAGCCAAGGCAGCCAAATTCTTTCTGGATGATTACACTTAACTATTTTGTTCACTCTTTAACATTTCAGATTGGACGGGGCAGCCTGAGTTTAAGCAGGTTCCCCCTCTCCCCCGTATTTTAACAGCGCTTTCCACACCTCAGTTAGACAAACTATCCATTTTGTTCCCTTTGTCCGCAGAATGAAGGGCCCAGAAAGGAAGGAATTGACTTGGAAGGTCGGGAATGCTTTTTAAAAGCACTGGTTCTGGTGTCAAACCTCCCCCCGACTCTCTGAAAAAGGGTCACGCAGGAGAGAAACAGAGAAAGGGCAGAAAAAAACAGACTCCAACAGATAGGAAGTGTTGTCCTTCCTTCTGGTACTGTGTTGGCATTCTGCCAATGAAAAATGAGGTTAATTGAGTTACTGGTCTGCAATGAGTATGTGCTTGGACTTTCGGAGACTCAGGCGCAAGATGAATGGGGGTAATTGAAAGGATCCAAATATATATGGGTCTCTCCTGGCGGTGAGGAGAGGGATGCAGACATGGAGGCAAGTTGAGATCTTAAAGTGTATTTATGGATGGAAAAGGGGCTATGTAATAATAGTTCCGTTCCCTGTGAACCTTTCAATCAGAGCTCACAACAACCAGTTGTTCCTCCAGTTAATCCCACCAAGGCAAGACACCCTGTGGGCAGGACAGCTGAATTCCAGTCCATTTCATGTGCCATCAGTTAAATTGTCAGCTAAACTCTGATCACACAGGGACTGGATTTTCAAAAGGCGTTGAGCACAGACATCTCTCCTTAAAGCCAAGTGAAGCTGCAGGTTCTCAGAAGCTTGGAAAATAAGGCCAAGAGACTTTATCAATGGTGATGCTGTAAAAACAGAAAGAACCCTGCTTGATTCTCAGACCCCAGTAGGGTAGCTGGAAAATTCCTTTGACTGATAAAGTGAGTTCAATTGATTTTACAACTGCACTTTAAAACCAAAAAGTGCCTCAAACCTGGGCTGAGGAAACCCTTGCTCTCAGTGCAGGCAAAACAGAGAAGTAGAGAATATAGGATTCTGGTTCCTGAACAATCATACAAGAGCAGTTTCAAGGTCCTTACCAACATGGAGGCCTAAAGGAGAGAATGGACATCGAAGAGGAAAAAATCATTCTCAGCTTCCACAGCTGTGCGCTGGGAGAACCCTTTCCTTGCCACAGAGGTGTGCTCCTCAGTTATAAAATTAAGGATGGGCTTGAGCTGTAAAGTTCAGACCTGGATCTATGCTCTCCCAGAACTGCAGGGAGTCAGATGAGAGTGCTGTAATTCAAACCGACGACTAAGTAAAAGCCATTGGAGTCCTAAGACAGGCTCTTGCCATTTCACTTGTACAAAACACTGGTAAAAAGAAATTTGGCCAAAAAATTGTTTCAAACAAAAATAGCTTTTTGGGGTGTGGGAGGGGAGAAAAGGAACAAATGGAAAATGTTAATTTATTTCCAAATTATCCCTGTTTATTAAAATAAATGCCCCCTAAGCATTTTCAATTTTTATTTTAAAAAATCCAGAAAATTTCTAACAGATTTTTTTTTTCATAAAATGAAAAATTTTCAATTTCTTTTGAAATTATTTCATGGAAAATACTGACCATTTCCCTATGAGCTGCAGCTGGAAGCATGAGAAGTGACTACCAAACATACAGACCTACAACTGCTTTTCAATTTCATAGACAAGGTGGGGGAAGTAATACTTTTATTGGACCAAGTTCTGTTGGTGAAAGAGACAAGCTTTCAAGCTACACAGAACTCTGCTTCAGTACCATACAATTCCATATACACATGCCCACCCCCTGAAGAAGAAATCTTTGTAGATGAAGGACACCCTTACCGGTTCAATTATTGCAGGCTCTCCCTTCTGTCCTTTCTCACCTCGTGGGCCACCAATCTGTAACACACAAGAGAAACACAGGCAATGAGTTAAACAAAGAGGATATAAACTTGCTGTCTCAATTGGATTCAGACTGGGAACCACTAACATGATCAAGATGCAGTCAGCAGAACCCACGCCACCCAAGGACTGATCTTGGTGCAGATGGGTGCAGAAGACACATATTAAAAAAGGAGCAAAGACTCATTTTGTTACTATCTAAGGTTCTGTTCCATCTCTCTAGTGCACAGCAATTTCAGAGGTCAGGTATTTGTAGGGAATTATTGCTTCCATATGCAGCAGGATAAATTAGGGCGACCTAATTGATGGCAACTTTTCAATCAAGTTTTGATCTTTTTTTTTAAATAAAATGCTCTAGTTCAAACAGGAATTATTTGGGGGAAGTTCTATGGCCGGTGTTACAGTGGAGGTCAGATTAGATGATCACAATGGTCCCTTCTGGCCTTGGAATCGACGAGTTTGTCTACACAGAAACATTCAGGAAAATTAATCCAAAAATTATCTTTTAAAATGGGTTACATTTCTATGTGGACACACTTCTTCAGAATTTAAGTGGCCTTAATTTGATTTTGTTTAATTCATTCTGGAAGTGAATTAAACTAAACAGAAGTAAGGCACTTTAATTCTGAATGACAGCATCCATACAGAGGGTTAATGCAGTTTAATTTATTTAAAATTCATAACTTTAGTTAATTCAGATTAATTTTTCTGAGTGCTCCCATGTACACAAGAACTAGGAATCTAATAGGCCTTTTCCTTTTATAACTCCTACATATTACCTGGGGGAAGTGAAAGGGATCGAGGAAGTAGTCGAGGTTTCCTACCCTTCCAAAAGCTAAAAAACTGGGCTAAGAAAGCAGATGGAAAGACATTCAAAAAGGGTCTGGAGTCAGAAAGTGTTCCATTACCCCTTCATACTCTGTTTCTTGGTTAGCAGGCATTCCTGGCCCAATATCAGGAGAGACAGTTCGGTCATAGTAGGTATCATAGTAATTCCCATCATACTCTTTTATTGTCTCTTCAGTAAAGTCTTTATCTTGGTCATCTCCCTCTTGACCCGTTTCCACCTCGGCCTGAAAACAAGAACAGCAGCTTGTGTCAGACAAAAGATGCCCCTAACCGAACACACGCTCTAAAAACTAAGGGGAGGAGTCTAGTGTATCTCCCAAATAAAGAGGAGCAGGGCTGAATAAGCTTTACGATAATGGCACAAGTAAATACAAATACAAAGCAATAATAAAAGAATGTTTAGTAAAGAAGCATCTAAAGGCTTCAAGGGACGACCAATAGACTCCTTCAAGGGGACTTGCCAGCAGGATTACAGATATAAAATGCTACACCCATATAGATCTCAATATGCTGTCCTCCAGATTTCCTATATGCTTCATGAAATGTATTACATGTGTAAAATACCATGTGTGAGAAACCACGCAGAGTATGAGCAATAACACATGACAAAAAGTTTCAGACACTCCACAGTAAGAGGCATGAGACTAAGTACTCAAACCCCAGGTCATTCCAAACCCCAGATAGCCAAATCTCCAGGTTAACAAGCATACAGAAATGTACATCTGGCCCATAACTAAAATTCATACTGAAACTGAAATTTATCATAATGAATCCCAGATTTTACAGAGACCCTCCCAAATTTTTTGGAAAATCATAGTTTTCTTATACCAGGATCTTCCATTTGTTCACTCCCGAACTGTTCTGGGATCCAATCTTACAGTTAGGCTTGTTCCAAAAACAGAACTTTGAACATTTGCACTTAGGCATCTGAGAGGGTACTATTCATTCATTTGCACACATTTCTCCCTACCCAAATAACACCCTCTTCTAATTCTTAAGAGGAAATGTATGCAAGGGTTCAGCAAACGAGGACATCTAGACAAAGCATCAGAATTTCCTTGCTTCTGGCCAAGCCTGTGTGCAACAATGATATCATAGTCCTGTAATTTCTGTAACCTCCAGGCCAACTGTCCCATAGCACTCTGGAAGCTAAAGAGCATTGTAAAGAATTATGTCTGTTCTGAGCACAGATTTTCTCCCATGCAGGTAATAATGAACATGGTTGCTCTAATAAATTTGTTAGTCTCTAAGGTGCCACAAGTACTCCTTTTCTTTTTATGGTCCATGGCTTAATTACTTCCAACAGTTCAGAGAGAAGTTATTTCACCTCCAGAAAGGAAGAATTTGGAGCTGCTGTAATGTGCCACCATCAGTTCCAATCTTTGTTCTTGGGCCTAAACTGCTCATATTCCATAAGCATGAGCATCTGTGTCTAATCTGAAAGGGGTTTTAAACATGGGTAAGCTAATACTGACACAGTGAAGTGCCTTTTTTAACTCTGCAAAGGCCAAGTATTGGCCAATGAAATCACAGTTTAGCTTCCACTCTCGGGTTTTCTTTTCTCACTTAACATATGCACATTCTGCTATGTTGGCAAACCCAGAAATGAAAACAGAGTCCTAGAAAACTCTATGTGTCTGTGAGCCAGAAGGAATTTAGCCACTTCTACACCACCTCTTCCCCTCCTTCACCCAGTGGAAATTTCTTTCTCACTGATCAGCTGACCGGAGCATTCTCTTAGCAAGAGTTCACATTTCACTAGATTCAGTTTAACTGTAATTCTTCAAACATTAGAATCTGTTACTTGCCATAAACACGTAACATCCTAACTGGAAGACCTTCTTGTCTGAAATGTAAAATGCTATAAACTCGAACATTGAAGTCTTCATATTTTTTTCCATTAAAAAAATCAATTTGCTTGAAAAAGAAGCAACATTATTTTGAATTTTTTGACAGAGGAGGGGGTTCAGTGTGAAAAATGAAAATTTTGGTGAAATTTTGAGGAAAACCCCACTCAAATAATCTGGGTCACAAGCTGGCCTGAAAAAATCACCCAAAAGTTAATCAATTTCTTTTGTCACTTTCAAAGAGCCTCATTCAAACCAGATTTTCCACCAATCCCTTTGCTGGAAAATTATGCAGATACGAATTTGAAACTGTGACACCTGCCTCCGGAGGAGGAGAACAGCTTGCTCCCTGCAGAGCAGTCATCGAACAAAGCATATTTTTACCTAGTTCCCATCTTTCACAGGCGTATTTCTCCATACTGAATATTCAGAATTGCTTTACTGGCAGTTATCACATAGTTATTAGCCACAATGAAATCTAAACCCAATGTGAGTTCATTGACTAAATCTGCTTCCAAAAGCCCAGGCTCAGACTCATTCTTTCATTCTTATAAACCCAAGTTACCCAATTTGTGAACTGCTGCTAGTTCTCCAATCACAGTTTCCATCTGAGTCCAATTTCAGAATACCTATCCCCCAGCATTATTAACAGGCCTGATCTAATGTTCACAGCACACATAGATTCATAGATACTAAGGTCAGAAGGGACCATTCTGATCATCTAGTCTGACCTCCTGCACAGCGCAGGCCACAGAATCTCACCCACCCACTCCTATGAAAAACCTCACCCATATCTGAGCTATTGAAGTCCTTAAATCATGGTTTAAAGACTTCAAGGAGCAGAGAAGCCTCCCTCAAGTCAACCATGCCCCATGCTACAGAGGAAGGCGAAAAACCTCCAGGGCCTCTCCAATCTGCCCTGGAGGAAAATTCCTTCCCGCAGGAATTTCCTGATCTTATTAAAGGGCTGTGATGGGAATTTAGGAATTGCCACACTGGATTCAGACCAGTATCCTGTTTCCAACAGGGGCCAGTACCATCTGCCTCAGGAAAAGAAACTTCCAGTAGGTTGTGGGATTTATTGTCCACTCTCCCCAATTCCCATATTAGTTCAACTTTTTACTTCTGTATTCAACAGCTGGCAAACTGCCCTTTTCTGTTGTTGACAAGACCAATCCAGCCACCACTGGCTGTAAACAAAAACTGTGTAGCTACTCCAAGTAACTCCATGGTTTGCCCCTGGGACGGAGTGCCATTCTGTTTCTTGAACTGGATGAAGAGTGATCTCTACATCACGAGTGATGGCAAGGCTAGACTGAAGGTCTGACAATTCGTTCATAGGATCAGGGCTTGCGAGAAAAGTGTCTCCCCTAGTCTTTGTGCTGCTGCTGACATTCTGTGTGTCAAACTGAGCATGATGTGTTTTCAAACCTCCCAACTGTTCCTTGTCTCCAACCTGAATTCCATTTCTCCTCACAAAAATTAGACACAGATTTAGGCTTCAAGATTGCAGGGCCCCATTTCCACCTCTCCCATGAGCACTTTGGTGTGCTGCTGCATTGCAATGGAAATTCAAATCCTTCCAAGTCCACAGTGGCATTTAGGGCCTATGGCTTCCACCCACTGATTTTAAATTTCAAGTGATCCTCTTGGTCACCAATAAACTGGCCTGTTGCCCATTTATTTGGCATGCCTACCTTGGTCTGAAGATATGCTAGACACATTAACCTACGAAAGTCCTCTACTTGCTCTGATGGATTTTCCTTGTTCTTTCTTCCTTGGCTTTAAACAAACTTGGATCAACTCAGATAGAGAGATAGCCTGAACCTCACATTAAGGGCATTCATCAGGTCAAGGTAACTCATTCTCTTTTCTGGGGCTAATTCCAGCTGCATCATTCAGTCTGATTAGTTCAAGCTAACTGCGAAGCCTGCTGACTACCTGTTCATTTTGTCAACAATTCATTTGCATCAAGATGTTAAATTGGGAAAAATAAACCTCTCCAGAACCTGTTTTTTCCCTTCTAACACTGAATGCTTCCATATTATGAGCACAGACTGGCCACTGTTCCATGTGCCCTGCAGAGCATCCTGGCGTTAAAGCTTAGGCACAAAGTCTTAACATTTCCTTACCTGAAACTTGTTTCTTTTCTGATTCCATATCCTAACAACTCAATTGATCTTTAAGCCTCTCATTTCCTCATCCAAAGTCATCAAATCCCATTTCTAGCTTCTCTCCTAGAGAGTTCCAGTTTGGCCAAAGAATTCTGGCTGTTTTATATTTCCTGGGAAACTTTCTCATCTATTTGTTTGTTCAAGACTGGTGCTCAGTTCTTCAACACATTTTCCCAGGCCATTGTATCTTTTCATACAGCGTCACTCTCCTCCTCCACTGTATTTTTTATTCCCAATTGATTGGATTTGATCTCTGCCTTGAGATTTTCCTTCATCTGTTGCTGGCTCCTCTCCTGTCTTGCTACAGCTGCTTGGATCTCCATTTGGCCAGCTTCCATGACACCTTTCAAACTTTAAACATCTATTCCAAACTTTAATTCTCTTGGCCAGCCTTTGCTGCATCTTTGACACCTTTTGCTGCTTCCCAGATAGGTGTATTTTTTTTTGTCAGTATGACAACTAAATTCTCCCTCTCTATTCAAGAAGCAACCAAAATCTCTACCAGTTCTCCTGGGAAATATTATCCCACTACTGATATTTGTTGTCAAGGCTTCTGAGCAGAGAAGAAGTCCAGAAGAGGGTTATTTCCTGGTTGGGAGAGAAATTTGGTAGGCACAGACATGACACTTCTAGACTCAATTGATGACAACATCAATAGGGACCCATCTCAACATCAATATTAGATGGTAAGGGCAGGACACATGTTAAATATGGAATATTCACAGGTGCTATCAGGAAACAACCCAAAGAGCTCCAGAAAGCAGCTGTGTTCAAGCTTACAGCCAACCTTTCTTGGACAAAAGGTGACAGACAGACCCCTCTGAGATAACAGGTGCCACAAAATGAGACAGCACAAAACTGATTGTCTACATTACCTACATGTCTATCAAGACCTGCCCAGTAACTCAGCTAGTTATTGCTAGAGCAGGTCAGGACAAAAAGGAAACAATTTTGGAAAAAAATATATTACCACCCTTTAAAATTAGAAATTTTTAAGATTCAGATATTTCAAACAGTGACACAGCTAGCTGCAGAACGAAGAGGGATTTTTTAAAAAAAATTTAATTTCAAATTTTTCAAATTTCTACCAGCTTTAGATATTTGTCATTGGGTTGCTCTGCAGCAGGGTTTTGTTGAACTTCTGGGATGAAGGTTTCCCTCCATATCTCAGTTAATTTATTTTGGGGAATGTTGTAAGAATTTCCCCATACCTGTATATTTAACAGAAACTGGCCAAAAAAATGGTGACAATTTTTCACAAAGAATAAATGGGCTGAAACTGTAGAATTTGGGAGGGGAAGGGGAATAGACCTGCTTGAATATTAACTAACTTGTAGGGAGTGCAATACATTTCATCCAAAACGTGTAGAGAGAGGGTCACCAGAAAATGTAATCACTCCATATCACGTTCACTGTGGAAGCTTGAATCTCACCTGACTATTAGTAGAGCTGTTAGGAAAATGTAACGTCCATAACCATGAAAATTCTGACATTTCAAAATGAGCTTCCGTTCCAAATGGGATCAAAAATTTGAAATATTGAAAAATTTCTCAGAATTGAACAGGAAATGTCCAAATGAAAAAAATTGACATTTTCGATCAAATCAACAATTTTTTAAAAATTTAACTGACAATTCTGACTTGAAACAATTGTTTTGTTTTCAGAGTAGCAGCCGTGTTAGTCTATATTCGCAAAAAGAAAAGGAGTACTTGTGGCACCTTAGAGACTAACAAATTTATTAGAGCATAAGCTTTCGTGAGCTAAAGCTCACTTCATTGGATGTTTTGATTGTCCCGACTGGAAATAAAAAAAATAGTCAAAACCAATATTTTCCTGAACAAAACATCGATTTTGACTAAACCCAGATTTTCTGACAGGAAATCTTTTTTCATGAGAAAAATTTCAACCAGTTCTATGCAGCAGTGCTGTGTTCACACAGGGAAAATGCAGGAGGATTACAGTTTTCAGGGAGCCCTTTTTCTCTACAAGTGCCTTGGACACTTCAAGTTTTTCCATAACGACTATCACGTTAGATCCTTTGCTGTCAAGACTTAAAAGTAACAAAGAAAAGGACAAATCATAGACTCCTTGGAGGAAATTACATTGGTTGCGGTGGGGGTGATGACTGTGCTGGCGGGGACTTCTGCTTCAACAGCTTCTTCAGTAAGGATATCCTGAGTGTCTAGATCCTCATAGTTGAGATCCTCATAAGGGAGGGGAGTGTAGTACTCCTCGTTAATGGTTTCATAATTATATTCGTCCACGATGGGGTCATCCACCTTCTCATCCTCTTTCGTCTCCTCCATGTTTTCCACCACTGTAGGTGCTTGTGTGGGCAGAGGGGTGAGCTCCTATTGCAAAACACAAACAATGCCCGGTTAGAGAAAGTAGAGGATGTTCTGGCTCTCTTACCAGCTAAGATGTGGGTTTGAAAATTCCTTTCTTGTCTAAAATAGGAAGGCTCTTAAAACCAAGCAGGCAGCTAATTGATAGCTCAGTGAAAAGCTGTAAGGATTCAGAACTATGCTATCAGCAGTGATTACTAATTTTGGGTGCCTAGTGTGAGACCTACGGGCCAGGTGTTCAGAGCAACTGATGGCAACAGGGCCTGGGGGTGCTCAGCAGCTCTGAAAATCCAGCCTGAGTGGGTGCCCCAAAGCTGATGGACACTTCTGAAAATTTAGGCCTTGAGATTCAGGGATTCAAAATGCACAATAGAAAAGGCTCCGAAGGCAAAAGCAGCTACCATGGTGGAAGTGATGTAGGGTTTGCCTACACTGTAACTGAAGGTGTGACTGTAGCATGGGGTGACATTCATTCTAGCTTTATTCCAGCTAGCATAGGTTAAAATACGAGTGTAGATGTGGCACTATAGGCCAGCAATCAGAGTTCAAGCCCACCAGGGACCCTGGGTATATATTCTGCTGAACTTGTGCTGCCATGTCTACACTAGTATCTGATGAAGCGAGCTGTAGCTCACGAAAGCTTATGCTCAAATAAATTTGTTAGTCTCTAAGGTGCCACAACTACTCATTTCCTTTTTACACTAGTATTGTTAGCTGTGCTAGCTAGATTAAAGCTAGCACAGATATGCCGACCTGTGCTACAATCACATGTTCACTTGCAGCGTAGACACATTCTTAGTGCACAAAGTTAACCTTCCCTCTAGATACATATGCAAGACCTTGCTTTAAGTATATTTTCAGGTGCAGACCATGGCTAATCATGCTCTGATTGCAAGATCACAGCCGCGTTCTTCTAGCTCTGCTGGAGAGACAAGGTGTCATAAACCACCAAGCTTGTTACCCATCCTTATTCAGCTCAAAGTACAGGCATCACATTACTATGGAAACCTCACACTGCATGCACAAAGCACAAATGCAGAGATATCTACAGTAGTTTCTTCCATTTTAAGTCTCCAGCCTTTCACCCACATGCCATTTATGGGTCTATAAAAATTCAGAATGGCAAGCTTTTAAATAAAGTACAAGATGAAACAAAACAGGAGCTTGCCACCTCCCCCCCAGTCACCTACCTCTTTAATTTCAGTCACCTCTCTAGCAGCTTCTTCAGCATCAATAGGCTTGGCAGTGGGTGCTTCTGCCTTTCCTGTGTCATCGGTGTCCTCATAGTAGGGATATTCATAATAATAGGTGTCACCTTCTCCATCCCCCTCAGTGTACTGCAAAGGAACCACAGCAAGAAAAAAGGTGAAGGCAGACAACTCCTTAAGTAAGTTCCTTGCCAGCTGTTGGTAGGCCATGTGAATTTTATATTCAAATGTAGAGTGACACTCTTTCCACTGGCATCTGCAACAGTGAAGCACAGGGAAAATGAACACAAAAGGGTCATGAATAAAGAAGGCTGAAGTTTACGGAAATCTGAGATTTGATGAAAGACTGCATCCAAATTTCCACAAAAGAACTGGGGGGAAGGAATGATTTTTAAGCCACTAACACACTTCAATAGTTTTGATTGGTGAGCAACTGAGTCCAAAAATAGGTTTATTTCCCTACCATCCCCACCAGATTTTAACCACAGTGCAGCCTATGTGCTTGTATTTATTTATTGTTTCCACTTCTTTAGAGCACATTAAATGTAAAAAAAGAAATGAGCCTTTATGTTTCTCTAGACAGAAGTAGGGCACTGAGGGTGATCTAATGTCCAGGGAAGTCAATGGAAAGACTTTTGGCTTTAATGTGAGTTGGATCAGACATAGGTATATGACTAAACCAAGGGTTTTGTACATGCATGTAAGCATCAGTGTGGCTGAGATTTTCAAAAATGATTCTGGGTGCCAAACTTGAGACACCTTCAAAGAGCCTAATTTTCAGAGGGTAGGTGTCAGCAGTATCTGGAAATCAGCCCCTTTAAGATGTCTCAAGACAACCCCCGCCCCCCCGCCAAAAAAAAAGAACATAAGAGGAATCCATAGTCACCAGTCACTATTGAAAAGCTTGGTCTAACCCAGGGTGGGCAAACAACGGCCCAGGGGCCGCATCTGGCCCCCCAGACGTTTTAATCTGGCACTAGAGCTCTAGCTGTGGAGTGGGGTCACAGTCTTGCCCCGCTCAGTGCAGCTCCCAGAAGCAGTGGCATGTCCCGCCTCCGGCTCCTACACATGGGGCAGCCAAGGGGCTCCACATGTTGCCCCTGTCCCAAGTGCCACCCTCGCAGCTCCCATTGGCCAGGAACCATGGACAATGGGAGCTGCAAAGGCAGCACCTGGGAACAGGGCAGCGCACAGAGCTGTCTGGCCACGCCTCCACATACGAACTGGAGGGGGGAACGTGCTGCTGCTTCTGGGAGCTGCTTGAGATAAGTGCCGCCTGGAGCTTGCACCCCTAACCCCCTCCTGCACCCCAACCCCTCAGTCCCAGCCTGGAGCATTCTCCTGCACCGCCAAACCTTCATCCCCAGCCCCACCCCAGAGCCCAGAGCCCTAGCCAGAGCCCTCACTCCCTCCCGCACCCCTACCCCCAATTTTATAAGCGTTCATGGCCCGCCATACAATTTCCATACTCAGATGTGGCCCTCAGGCCAAAAAGTTTGCCCACTCCTGGTCTAACCCTTTCTAGTGATTCTCCTAACTAGGCACAGCTGAGTGTTTATCCAAGAACTCATGGGATAATTATAGGTCTGCTTGGAACATTTTGGTCAAAATGAAATTTCAACCAAAAACAAAAAACAAAATTGAGATTTTTTTCCCCATGGTTTTTAACCACCCCTAATAGCTGACATTTCAAAAACTGTTGACCTGAAACATCTGTTGGCATTTAGAAAGTGATATATGTATATTATTATATTTGGTTGCAATAGTTAGTGAGGGCCCAATTTTCAAACTTGGGCTGCTACACATAGGGTAACCCATTTTGCTTCCTATGGGCACCTGAGCACTCAAATGCTCAGGGTTTGTCTACATGACAATTTAGTGCGCAGTAAGCCAGGGTGTAAATCTACAGCATACAAGCTTTTAGTGCATGGTAGCATAATGCGACAAGCTAATGCATTGTAGATTCACACCATGGCTTGCCACGCACTATATCACCATGTAGACAAGCCCTCATTTCACACTCTGGGAAAACAAGGAGCAGAAAAATGAAGCGATACACCAAAAGTCACACAGCAACAAGCAAATCAGCAACAAAGCTGGGATTAGAACCTATAATTCCTGAGATGTAGCCCTGTACCCTATCCACTAAGCCATGCTGACCATGAAGTTTCAGAGGTTGTTCCAAGCACTCACATGTAGCATTGGGTGCCCGGTCTTGTAAACTGGATTCAAGCTCTTAAAGAAAAAAATTCTCAAGGTTACAAGACCAAAATGTTGACCTACCTTGGCAGGGTTTCATCTTCCATGCTCCAGGATCCCTTCCACTGTTTTATTAGGCAACAGATTTTTGCAACCAGAGGGGGTGGGGAAAGCAATCCAAGACAGGCCAGTGACTTATTGAGAGACTCACAGTAAAACTAAACGGAAGTTAAATATGAAACAGTGCACACGTGCTATCTCAGTTCATAGCAACAGTGCATCTGCTTATTTACGGCTAGTCTGCTCCCCAATTAATATTATTTATTTCCCTTGCAGTTGTCCCTGGAAACCCTTGCTTGCTTTTCATTATTCTTACATTTCCTGGTTTCCTTATCGTCTCTTTGATCATGACTGCTTCTGCCCTGACCACTATTGGCTTGTGTTCCTTCTTCCTCTCCTGAACAAACTCCCCCTACAGAGCGTGATGCATTGGTACCCATCCTGGATGTCCCTTCTAGGCGGGATACCTCGTGATAGCATTAAGCAGTTACCCCAAAGGTTTCATGCATGCACAAGTGGAGGTTCTTCCTTTCTACTTACGTATTCATCTTGGTTAGGGTCCTGAGACTGGGGGGTGTCGGGAATGGCTGTGTCGCAGTCAGGGCTGTAGTGTTCACAATAATCATAGGCTGCCCTGGGGTCTGCCACGACCAGGAGCTGCTGGATGTCCCCCTGGGGGAATAAAAACAAGAAAGAAGTCCTACATAAGTCAAAGAGTCAGAGTTTAAGACTGGAAGGGGCTATTGGATCAACTAGTCTGACCTCCTGTATAATACAGGCCACCGCCACCACCCACACAGTAACCCAACAACCGAAATTACACTGACCTATTACAGCCCTAAGGAGGCTAAACTACTGTGTTCCACGGGCAGAGAACAGGAGGGCCCTTGCAGTGGCAGGGAATTACGTGAGATATACCCAAATAATCCTAGCAAGTAACCCGCCCCCATGTGGCAGAGGAAGTCAAAAAACAATACAGCCAAGCCAATCTGAGCAGGAGGAAAATTCCTTCTCAACCCTGAATAAGGTGACCAGATAGACCCTGAGCGTGTGAGCAAGGCCCACCAGCCAGGCACCCGAGGAAGAGAATTCCCATCCAGTGCCCCATCTTCAGTCGTGGCCATCTCTGATGTTTCCGATGAAGGAGACAGAAAACCTTAGAATACACAGAGGGGGAAAAAATCCCTTCTTGACCCCTAAAGGTGACCAGCTGAAGCCCGAAGCATGAGACAACAAAGACACATGTAGTCATAGTACCACAGGCCCAAAGACTGAAGTCTGTACTCAGTCCTTATGCAGACAAAAGATCCAATGATGGACCAAGAAATTAGAGAAGGAAGAGTCCTATTAGGCTACCTAGTCTCCACAACTCAAGTAAGGTAGGATTGTTCAGGAACTTGGTCTGAGACAGGCCAGCCAGCAAAACCCTTATCCTTGGGTGCACATCGAGTATCTGCTTTAGCCCTTGCTGCTTACAAGGGTGTGAAGTGACTGTGCTTTGCTTGTCATTCCCAGGTGCATTATCACAAGAAGATATTGCATCTAGAGAGAGGTCACCACCTCGGCATCTCCTGGACAGCCTCATCCCTTTCCCTGCTAGTTTGGTGCTGCTGACAGCCCTTGACAATGACATTCACAAGACAGGTACCATACAGACAAGGGGCATGCAAGCTTCCCTGTCAAAGGGCTCCCTGTGCTTTGGATGAGGAGTGTCCTAGGTAAATGATCTCCTTCGCAACTCAGTCTGGATCTAATCACATCGCTCATCCAGCTGGATTTGTGAGTCATCCAGGGATTTCTAAACAGACTGACATTTATTTCCAGTCTATTTCTACACTATCACCACTCCACTAGGAACAGAAACACTGACATCCAAAAAAACTTCACAAGTTAGATATGGCCTGTTTGAAATCAGGCACCTTGCAGGTTTGTTAGGAATCATGCCTGCTTTAAGGACCATTTAGCCCATAGTGAACCAGGCACACAATATCCGTAGCCTAAAAATGAGCTCAAAACATATGACTTACTTTTATAGCGAACCACCATTTTACTTTGAAACACAGAGCAAGAGTTTAATCAATAGACAGATGCTTTGCTACTCAGATGATTAGAACTGATTTTTTTAAAATTAGGGAAAGAGGGTTTATTTAATAGCAGAAAACATTGTTAAAGCTGCAGAAAAAGAGAACCTTACCAAAAAAAACAAAACAAAAAAAACCCCAACCTGGGCGGATGATGTGGTCCTGTAATGGGAACCAGAAGCCAAGGATGGAGTCTAGCCAGGATGTCTGAAAACCCCTAGGAAAACTGGAACATGCTTTTAAACACCGGGGGCCAGATCTGCCTTTGTGAATGCAGCCTGAACCCTCTTCATTCACAGGAGCAGCTGTGCCAGAGGAGGAATGCAAATCCGCAGAGGAAACACAGGTGGTGACAAGCGCACGCACGCACGCTCTGCAGCAACCATGGGCTCCTCCAGAAGGACACAGCTTAAATTTCTGGCAGGGTTCCATTGGAGATGAGCCAACAGAGAGCTCTCTGGGAGATATGCTGATTCTATGCATCCGCTGGCTGGTCAAGCTCCACCCTGCCCTAATTTGACATTGCCCCAGGCAGTTTAAGGCCTTCCAGCAAAGGGGGAACATATTCATTTCCGTGTCACACCTCACAGGGGTATGCGAGCCGCTCTGAAACACTCACACACGTATCCTCATAACTAGTGCTCGTTTAAATTTTTCATCATTTGTAACTTTCTTTCTGATCAAACCTTTTCTTTAAAAAAATGAACATTTTTGTTTATCAACAACATTTCCTGAATTTTCAATGAGAAAATATACATACGGTTTTCCAAAGTGAATTTTTTAAATTTTTTTCCCCCACTCACTCACCCCCATCTTATCCTCCTCCCCCCCTTTCTACTTTGGTGAATAAATGTTTTAAGTGTTCTGTTATTTTGCCAGAATGTTGGGGTTTGTTTTGCCCTCCTTTTTCAGACGCAAACATTGTTACCAGTTTTCAACCAGCTCTACTCATAACATTACTGTCAGGCAGGGACTATTACCCCCATTTTACTGATGGGGAAATGAGGCACTGAATGAGCAAAGTCGGTTGTCTAAGGTTACACAGGGAATCAGCAGCAGAGCCAAGAACAGAAGCCACATCTCCTGCTTCCCACTCCAGTGCCTTAACCACAAAACCCTCCGTCCCTGCCTCCCTTCTCAGTGACAGCAGAATCTGGGAAAGCCCCCTCCACACACACACACACACACCCAGCTGAATCAGGCCCATAAATGACCATTTATTTATTTTTTTAACCCTTTTGCACTTCATTCAGCTTGGCTGTTACCACTGGTTCCCATGCACTGCCATAAGGCTTTGGGTTTGGGCTTCTAGCATTGCCCAGGAAAGTTTATATAACTAAATTATTGATTGTTATTAATAGTAAACAGCAACAAAATCCAGACTTGATGTTCTTCTACAAGAGGCAGAGAAGGAAAGTTGAAAGCTATTCCTTTCTGATAAGCATGGATTTACACCTCAAGGGGGGCTGACAGTTCAAGCCACTTATAGAATACAGGCTAAATTCTCCTTCCGCTAGAGACAGATAACGCAAAGGAGGTAACCTCAGCAGGGTTTGCCAGCTAAGTACAGACCAGTAGGTTAATCAGAGCAGAGTTTGTTAAGGCTCACTCTGCTTTTAGTCTGAGTGGCATAGGAATGCTGAGCGAAGTATGGAGAGGAACCCTGGTTAATATCCTTAGCTGTTTTTCCACAGCCAAAGGGAGGTTTAAAGTCATTTCTTTAATCTGACGAATCAAGGGGATCTGCTGACAGTTTTCCTGTAGATGCATTAATGGGCCGAGGTCAGAAATGAATCTAAGCTGATGTAACTTGCACCTTCTTCGAGTCCCCTCAGCACATAATGCATACCAGATCAGACTCCTCTGAAGTCAGACTCAGGTTCAGAGTCTAAGGGAATCTCTGAGTCTAGACTGGTGTAATTAACACGCTGAAGGGGCCAGAAGGAGGTGTCAGCTTTGCCAACCTAAACTCCTCTACAATTCACTGTGTCCGTTCCTTTCTAACGTCCTTCTCAAACCCAATCATCTCTGCCTAATCTTCTCACTTTCCCCTTGTTGTTGGTACCAGATCTTGCTCCCAGCTCTGCTGACCTCTCCTCCGTGACCTTATTTTTCGGTCCAATAGCAGTAGTGTTCAACTGTGTGAAGCCAGCGGGAAATTCCATGTGACAATATTCCGGGAGGCATCAGAGTGCTGGGAAACTAACCAGACTTCAGGTGCACCAGGATGGGCTGAACAGTTCAATTGTGGGGAAGGGGAGAGAGTTCCAAGGTATCTCATCTTTCCCTCTGCTTTGCAAGTGACAACTGCAAGGCTTTAATGGAGCCCCCCACATTCACACTCATAAAAGGCAGACAGAACTAAAACCTTGTTAGCAGGAATCCCAGTCAATTGACCTCATCCCTCAGTGCCAAACAATAAAATGGGCTAATTTAGCCTATAATAAAAATGAAGGATCTGGGTTTCACAAAAGATGCACACAGCTCAGCTGTTGGGAGCCCTGTTTCTTTGATTTAAGAAGCTGACTTTAACTGGAGCAAGCTGTGCTGGGAAGCTCAGAGGCCCTTTGTGTCCTCTCAAGTGAGGTGCCGCTAATAAATACAAGCAGACCAACAGCTGCTTCCCCCGCCTTATTGTGGGCTAAGCAGCAAGCCGGCTCTGCTCCCATTCCTCTTGTTGCTCTGAAGAGTCAATTTGTTTGACTGTTACAGTTGCACAGAATAGCCAAACCTCTTCTCTTTTCATGTCAGTATCAGCTTTCTTCAACAGGAGCAGTGATAAAGAAGATGCCACAGGTTAACTTTGTCTGCTGTAGCCTAAAGCTTTCTACCTCTTTTGTAGGATGTGTAACTTACATTTGTGCTGGAATGCTGCTGATGGGGTAATGATGGGTAAAAAAAATAAAATAAAAATAAAAAGTGACTTAGGAGCCAAAGTGCTATTTTCAAAAGTGACTTAGGCACATAGCAGCCAAAATCTCAGTGAAAGTCAGTGAGACTTAGGCCCTTCTGGGTTATATTTACAAAAGTATTCAGGCCCCTAAAGATGGAGATAGGTGCTACTAGGATTATCAAAAGCCTCTAAGCAGATTAGACACCTTATTCCCATTGAAAGCCAAGGGTACTTTTGTAAATCCTATAAGGCACCTACCTGCATCTTTAGGCACCTGAAAACCTTTGAAAATCTGGCCCTAAGTCACAAGAATAGGTCCTAAATGATTTAGGTGATTTTGAAAGTTGCATCCGAGAGCAGTAACGTGAAAAATCCAATCTGATCACAACAGTGAAGTAAATGCTAAATATAGCAGTGAAAAGTGCCACCTGGCACCACTGGCATTCTTTATTTCTGCACCAAACAGGGACAGCATTGGTAGCAGCAGTGCTCATACCACCCCCTCGATGTCCTGAAAGGAAGGCTAGTTTTAGGGGTATAAAGGTAAATGGGTCTCTAGGGTTCCTTCAGCTTTTGGTCTTTGATGAGATTCCCAACAAGGATGCCAGTTAGTGCCAACTGCAGCTGTGTCTTTTCTGGTGTGGTTTCTTCTTTGCTACAAAATGGATTGACTCCACCAAACTGATGACTCAATAGCAGTCATGGTCAAAGACATTACATTTCACAATTTTGACAAAATTTTGAATTTAAAGAAAAAAGAGTCAACTGCAAGTCCCATTTTCCAACCAGCTGAAGAACTGGTTGGAAGAAAATCAAAATGTTGATGATATTTTCATAGAAATTTCAAGTTCATCAAAAAAGTAGAACAGAATTTCAATTAAAAAAGCACTTTGAAAATTATATATATATTTTAAAAACTTACCCTACCAGAGTCCCACCCGTGCTACTTGCACTGATGGTCTGACCAATATGGATCTGGTTGACATTTATTGTATAATACTCATGTATGCTTGGGTGACTCATATATGGATTAGTTCCCATCATGCAGCTCCCAGACAGTGCTGGAAAATGTTAAAACAGCTTTTTTGGATCGTTTTCTACATGTGTGCAGAAATGTCACATCACTCCCAATGACATCAACACCAGCACCTTGGTTCAACAAAAACAGCTGGAGAGAATAACAGGAGTGACTTCATTTGGCATCACTGCCCATGTCATAAATATTGCTCCTCTTTGGGACTCTCACTCAATTTATTAGTAATTAACTGGACTGTTGTTTTAGTGCATTACCACAACAGTTTTAGTGACTCTAAGGTCAATAAAAAATATTGCTTGAAGTGGTTTTTTAGGTTCCCACATTTAAGTTAAGTGTCTCTGAATAACCACAGAGCTAAGAAGCATAATGACTTTTTTTAAAATAATCTGAAAAGGAATTAGAAGGATTTTAGATTTTGTTGATTTTTTATTAATTATCATCATTATAGGAAGACATATTAGTTCTATAAATGCAGCCCAAGTCAGATGGCTACTGACTGGCTGTGGATCAATGTGTTTCCATGATTAAGTGAATGCTTTGAAAACCCAGCCACTGGAGATTCTCTTTAAGACCTAATCCATGTCTCAAGGATTCTCTGCCAGCCCTCCGATGTTCCACTTGATAAAACGTGTCATTAGCACAGGCTTATGGATAGAGATCGCCTCTGCCTGGGAACTAACAGCTGTGATAATTCAAGGGCTGTGAGTGGTTACAAGTGTTACTCCCATCAGAGTTAAATTGACATCCAACAAGTCAATGGGGAAGGAAACCGGGAGCCAGTTGCTCAGCATGATCTCAGTCCAGTCTCCTTTTATCAAGCTGAAATTCTGTGGGAATTTTGATGTCTAAACACCTGATTTGTAGGTGCAGTAAGGTGCCAATCTTCCAGTTCCAGGCCATAAACAAAACTCTAATTAATGGGATTAGGAAGAAACAATTCCTGTGGGCAGGATATTCCGTAACTGCCTTCCTCAGGATTTCTTGCATCTTTCTTCAAATCAGCTGCTACTGGCAATTGCTGGAGGCAGGTAGATGAGCCATTTGCCACTCTGTGGAAATTCCTATGCTGCAATGTCATCTAAATAACCTAAACTGAGCCACAGATCAATGAGAGTACAGACACGGAAGCCAGTGTATGAAAAATCGGCCCTGAAAACTTGATGAGTCAGAAGCAGCCATGACTGAACTTCAAAAAGCTCAGAGGTTTGGATAAATAGAACCCAGATGCTTGCATGCTTATCTGAACAAACTGGATGAAACGGCTTTATCTTGAGATCTCGTTTATTCCCCCTTTTCCAGATGGCTGGGTGTACCACAAAAATGGCCTCCATTCTGACCTTTTGGCACTAAAATAAGGAACTATTCTCCGCCCTTCTTCTCTTGTAGGAACCATATCAAGGCATTTCCAATGGGGATGCATGGGCTACTTTGACTAAAACCACAATGGCATCAAATGGAACCTTTCTCTGAAGTCTGTAAATGGTGGGGATAGCTCTAATTTAAACACCTATCCTTTCTTCCCATTGCCTCTACAGCGTCGAGCTGCAGCTGGACATAGAAGGGGAAAAACCAGGTGAAACCCAGTCCTCATTAGATTTCCAACCTATTTTTGTATCCCTATTTTGAACCAACCCCTCCCCCATTAGCTTTGACCCTAGCCTTGCCTTACATTAGCACTGTTATGACCTGGTCAAACAAAGATCCCCTAAACGATAAGTAAACTACACATTCTTTGACTCCCAGGTTCTTTTCTTCCTTCCTATTTTGTAATCCTAGAGAACAGCCCACTGGCCTATGGCAGTGGGATCTATTAATTCCTTGCTACTTTGGATTGCGGTTCTTGAGTCTGCAGCAGAAGGGGGAAACCCATCTTTTCCCCTCCCATAGAAGATGGTCCCCCCCATCTCATAGATTTTTCTCCACCTTGCCAGCTACAAAACCCCAGTTGCATCATAAGCAGCCTCCTCTTCCTGCCAAAGTTTCCCCAAGCCTGGAGGTGGAGTTGCTCTTATTTTTGTGCAAGATGTTTGGATTCTTCATGACTCCACCCCTCCATACCTGTCTGCTTGTCTCACATCACCACTCTCCTCCACCAACCATGCCAGCCTCATCTGCTCATTGGTCAGCATCTCACACCAATATCTTCATGCCCTCCTCCATGCTGTTCCTTATGCGTAGAATGTCCTGCCTCATCCTCCAGGCCTCTACCCTCCCCTCATTCAAATCACTCCTCAAGACCCAACTCTTCTGTGAGGCCTATAAGAAAACAGCCAATTTAGGCCAGTTAAACTGGAGGGGCAGATGACAATACTTGGAACTTGGTCTATTGATAGCTGCTGTAAGCATTGGATGGTATCCCTCTCCTCCCACCCGTCATGACCCATTTGTCACCCTAGACAGCTCTTCAGGACAGGGTCTGTGTCTTCTTACATGTTTGTGCAATGCTCAGCATGTTAGGGCCTTGATTCCAGTTGGGGCCTCTTTGTGATACTATAACACAAATTATAATCATAATAGCAAAGGACTGGTTTATTGGCATCAAAGGACAAGCAACTCTTTTCTGAGAGGAAGAGGCTTGTTCTGTCTCTGGTAATCTCCTCTTAGGAAACCTCTCTTCCTGCCAAGAGCCTAATGTGGAATACGGACTCAAGATGAGGGACAGAAGGAAATAATTAGTACAGCAACCATGCAGATTGACATGGGGCTAATTTCATAGAATATCAGGGTTGGAAGGGACCTCAGGAGGTCATCTAGTCCACCCCCTGCTCAAAGCAGGACCAATCCCCAATTTTTACCCCAGATCCCTAAATAGCCCCCTCAAGGATTGAACTCACAACCCTGGGTTTAGCAGGCCAATGCTTAAACCATGGAGCTATCCCTCCCTCTTCAAGCTAAGCAGAATTTTCTGCAATCTCAACTTTCATAACAACATTTTTGACCGACCGTGAATAATGTACAATCAACAGTTGGATCAAGCCAAAGCCTCAGTTCTGGACAGCCTCAGAACTTGAAGAAGCTTTAATCTGAAGTCAGAGTTTAAGGTGAGGGCTTGATTTAAACAGCACAGCAGAGTTCATTCCAAGCACCTATTCCAAGCATAGTATCCAGAGTATTCATCTACATTATGGATTATTTATACAATGGTGCTCTGCAGACTCTTAAAGGACCCATCCACCTCTCCAAAAAAGTTTGGATGAAAAATTGGTTGCCTTTCCAAACAGTTGAGTTTGTCAAACCCATTCATCATTCCCAATTCCTTTCCTGAGTTCCTAATAAAATCCTAGCTCCACAGAGCCAAAATCCTCCTCTAACCACAGGCAATGCCCCTATCCAAACTTTTCAATCATCCCTCCACTCTGTTTTCCACCACCTAACCATCATCCCATGACAATACTCAGCTAATCTACAGAGCTTTACATCTATAGAGCTCAAATCACTTTAGAAAACAAAGGAAGTATCCTCATTTTACAGAGGCCTAGAAAGATGAAATGACTTGATTGAGTTCAAACAGCAAGTCATTGGCAGAGCCAAGAATTAAACAAGTCTCCCAGTTCCCAATCCAGTACCCCATCCACTGGATGACAATGCCACCAAGCTATGCTCTTTCCAAGTTAACTGAGCTCAGCCTCAAAGAGGCTGGCTTGTTACATGCATCTGCTTTTCTTGACAACAAGAAGTCCAATAGCATCCTTGGAAGCAACAAAGTAGAAGGGGTGAGATATGGCACATAATAAAATGCTTTCGTTTTCCCAAGTCCTGTGTCAACAGTGAAACATCTTTTCAAATCCTCAGACTATTTAGGGTATTTTAAAAATGATAATTGATCTCCATCTTCCTTGCTCTGGTTCTCCTTTTGGATCCAAGAAACTTAAGCTTCCTCTGATGCCAAAGCTGATTTATCCCCCAGGCACTTTGCCTAACTGAAACTTTCATCATTTCAAGAAGAGTCGTCTAATCACCAGTTTAAAGACCCTGAAAAGCTCTGGGGTTGTTTTAAGTATTGAGTCAATGGTACTTTACCTTGTTTGACCCTGAACTTCACTGGCTGTTGAAGGGATGCAGTGTTTAGATGCAAGGTTATGTGTATTATGTTTAATCAGTGGCTGTCATTATCATACATTAATAAACATTACTTACAAGTGGGCAACTTGTCTTTCCAGGTCAACAAACAGTGTCTAGGGCTGGGAGGACATTTTTTGTTCAGAAATTTACCAAACCAGTGGAAGAACCCAGGTGATGCAGATTAACAAGCTACTGCTTGATTAAGATTCAGGAATTTAAAGGAGAGCAGAGTGGAGAAAAAAGTCCTTAAGAAACATGCTGCTTAGAAGACAGGTCGTTCTGGCAGGACTACAAGGGGCATCTCGTTTCTCTGCTGTGCCAGACAGTCAACATTTCTCTCTGGCCTTATCTATGCTAAATCAATTTTCCTATGATTCCCCAATGGTTCAGCTTCACTGGTGGAAGGGCTGATGTAGACAAAATACTGGCATCCGCTGATGTATTAGGTGCTGTGTCTTATAGTTAGGCATGGCAGAATTCAATTTTTTAAAAATAAAACTTTGATGGATAGTATCAATATTTATTTTTAAGCATTTTTTATTTGTATTGATTTAAATTTTCACTGTTCTGGGAAAGA
The DNA here is from genome assembly GCF_009764565.3 of Dermochelys coriacea. Lineage (NCBI taxonomy): Eukaryota > Metazoa > Chordata > Testudines > Dermochelyidae > Dermochelys > Dermochelys coriacea. Next base: position 18,463,837 of record NC_050083.1, on the reverse strand, counting down.
ATGAGGGGAATCAGACAATTATTTAATGACAGCAGATGTTGAGATTCAAAAAATGAAAGCTTTGTAAACATTAAAACACAAATTGTCAACATCATGTGTCAAAACAGACAAAGTTAATGTCCTTAAATCATACTCATAAGTTCCCAAGTAACATTTTTCTTACTTTGCCTATCTGTAAATTTCAATTACTATTGATGGAAATAGTTTTTCGTGGGTTTGTGTGTGTATGGTGAAATCGATGTTTACCAACATTTACCAATGAAAATTTAATCCATCCAAGTCTACTCATAGTCCTGATCTGAACAAGTGAGTGAACGTGATGTTTAAAATGCTGAATAAAATCTGGAGGCCTGCCTACAGCAGTGGCCCCATCACTGCTACTTCTAATGGGGTTGACATGTGGGTAACAACTATGGGAAACGTTTGGCTACAATACAGCTTAGTGTAGATATGATGCCCATCAGCTCAGCCAACACAGCAGATCTTCAGAATTAAAAGCATAATCTACTAGAGGTTGAGGTAAGGAGCTGCATTTGGTGTCTGGAACAGCTGATATTCTCCATGCATCCAGTGAAGTGGGTTCTAGCCCATGAAAGTTTATGCCCAAATAAATTTGTTAGTCTCTAAGGTGCCACAAGGACTCCTTGTTGTTTTTGCTTATATTCTCTGTGGATCATCAGAGAGGGTGACACAAAATACTCCCCAGCAAGTAACACAAACACCTCCAAAAGCAACATGACTGGGAGCACTGACCATGTTAGAGCAGTCATTCTCCTCCCAGCTCCCACAAGCATGGTACTATCATAGAATCATAGACTATCAGGGTTGGAAGGGACCTCAGGAGGTCATCTAGTCCAACCCCTGCTCAATGTAGGACCAATCCCCAACTAAATCAGTGTTCTCTATGCATCGATAGAGAACACTGTCTGCTTATCAAATGACCCAGCTTACTAAACTGGGAATTATTTTAACAGCAATGTCAACAGAGTCTAAAAAGGGTAAAAAGACCCCAGTAGGACAGTCTAGGAAAAGCAATTCCATGCCCTCCATGCAACTAACAAATATAATACTACATGGGATGAATGCCATGCTTTAAATTAACTCCATCAGCTGTTCACATAATGCCCAGTCTGAGGGGCATGTGGTTTATTGATACAAAGAAGGGGAAATGCACATATTTTATATATTTACACATACACACACACAAAATTACAGCAATAGCTGAAACGTTACAATATCACTAGTGTATGCTGTAGCACTTTGGAATAATAGTGAAAAATTTGAAGTTCTTTTTCCATAAGATCCCTTCTATTTCAAGCTCCATGCTCCACTTCTAACCTAGCTTGCATGTAAACCTAAGCCTTCTTAAGTGCAAACACTTTAATATGGACTTGCCTGCATTCTTGAGCTTTTGTGCAAGTATAAACATTATAACCCTCTTGCTGGAATAGGACTTTGTTCCCAGAACACAGCAGCCAAAGTAGAAAGGGCTGCTAAAATGAAAAGCCAGCCCAACATGAAGATGTAAAGCAATCAAAAATGATTATTAAAATACCCGAAAGAGAGAGAGAGAAAGAGAGAGCACCTTAAATCAACAACCAGCACTGCACAATGTGCTCAGACACCTCATTCCCATGGCAATTTTTATATATTTATTTTAAACAACCCATAATCCATTTTCTGGACTTTTATGTAAACAATGGGTTAAGAGGTATGTTTCCATCAACGACTTCAACTCACAGCTCTACAGTGTAAGGTAAGATCATCAGCGGCCAGGACTGCATTACTAAGCTTGACAAAAAGCTGCTTTGTATTCCCTTAGTTCTCCATCACTGGGCCAATGGCTGTGGTAAAACAGGCAAAGAAAAATACAAGTGGTTTCTCTATAGCTATTTCACCTAGAGGAAAAAATTAATGGCTCATAGCTCTGCTTTAAAAAAAAAATAAATCTAAGACTCCACCGCCCTCTGTCCCATTAAAGGAAGGATTTTACTCTCAAATTTCATTTTTCCTATTGCAAAATCTCTTTACATCTGCAAATTCAGCATTTTGAAAGCATTTGTCAGGAGTTCTGTGTTCTGGGCACATATCTGAAAACCCCAAGAGATTAGAAACATATGGGAAGAACACAGAATCCAAACCCCAGGTTTTTATGAAGAGGCATGATTTTTAGTTCAAATTTCATGAAATGTAAGTAAATATTTTTTTCTTCAACTGACAATGTTACTTTATGTTAGCCTCAAGAGACTGTTAAGAGATATTTGTGAGTGTCTGTGTCGGAGAGAGAGACAGAGAGATGTGAGAGCGTGATATGCAAGTACACACAAGAAAATTTCTAGTGGGATATGGTTAGCAATGTCACAGGTACAGCAGGTAGAACTTATTATTAAGGTTACTCAACACTTCCCATTATAAGGACCTGTTTTCTGTTGCTTATAACTTTATCAAACTTTAACCATTTGGGCTGAAATTTTCCATGCCAAGTGTCTGCCTCAAGTTATTGGTTTTTTGGAGACTCCACCTTGTGACTGAGCGTGCTTCATCCCCTCACAGTTCTTACATGTGGCCAGAATATGGAAAAAATTGTATGTGTTCATGTCATGAAAGACTGCACCAGCAGGCCAAATTAGAGTTCCACTGGCAACCTTAATTCTGCCATTTCCTAACTTTTTAGTGCTTGAATGTGCCACCTTAATGTCCTTTTACCATAGATATTTCACGTGTGCATAATATACGTAGCTAGAGATACAGAATTATGCTGGGTTTTACCAGCTGAGGATCTGGTACATGAATCCAGTGAATTCTGAGGATGCTCCGGAGTTTTGCAAGAGCTGTTATATGCATTGCAGGATTCAGGCCCATAGTTACATACAAAGGTATGTACACAGAATAGTAACATAGAACTGCCAGAGTGGATCAGACCAATGGTCCATCTTGTACCGTATTCTGCATGCAACAGACAGAAGCCCCAGAATGCTTTAGATGAAGGTGCAAGAAAACCCTCAGTGGCCAGTTCTGTAATAGTGCTCTGCAGCTGACAAGAAAGTCAATCCAAGTAACGACAGCTAACCAAGAGTGCTTGTGCAGCGGAGGAACAGTGCATAAATCTTTCACAGTAGAGACCAAGGTCACAGGTGGAAATGAATTATACAGGCGTTTACTCCCATCAGTCGGAGACACCCTTAAGACTGTTGTCAGTTTTGCTGCAAAAAAATCAATACAACTGCCTCAGTACTTAGAGCATTCTCTATACTTGCCTTAGGGCACAACTGTGCCCTGTGTTACACATCCATGCAGTGCCCTCTTATGCTTAGGTTACCCATGTCATGGATCACAGCAGCAAGGCAACTACAACTTTAGCAGAGCTACTTCTCCCCATATCCATGCAGCTGGGCAGACAGGGAGAGAGAAGAGCCTTAACTATTCCCATTACAACCTGTGAGCCTGCGGTTGCATCTGGGGCTGGCACAGATTACAGAGCAAGGAGGCAAGCTGGTCCCAGGTCTGCTACATGCTGCCCTTTACTCAGAGTGGCTAGTTTGTAGATTCTAACTAGAATTCTGCAAGTCTTGCAGGAACATTACTTAGTTATCTACAGCAACTGGCAAGTTTTTAAAAAGAGTGACTACCTGTGGAAATCTTTCTTGATTCTCTTGGAAATGGATCACTGTGCTCCAGAATCCCAGAAACTCACAAAAAAAAGAGAAAGTCAAGACCATCTCTGAAGAGCTCACACTTGCATTTTAAGTTATATTTTTAACAAATTATTTGTGAGGTTTTTCTCAAAACCAGTGGTTTTCAGCTTTTTTTATTTTAAGCTCACAATTAAAAAAGAAAATCAATGTCAGCCAGGAACAACTGTACAACAAGCAACCAGTGTGCATCAGCCAGCAACCCTACCACAACAAACAAACCCGTGCATAGCAGCCCATCAGACAGAAGAAACTCTACAAAAACAAACTAGCATATGCAACACAGAACCTTTGAGTTCTCAGGACCAAACCTACAACAAGTCAATGTGTGCAGAAGAGAACTGCATAGCACAAAACAATGTGCATACTACAGATGAGATTACAGCAAGAAAGCAGATATCAGTTATAACCAGCTGAGAACTTATAGACCGAGGGTGGGAGGGTTGTTTTTGGGTAAAGTACTTTCAGAAACTCCCCTTTAAATGTAGCCAAAAACAAAACAATAGTGTGAGTTGTGCAGAACTTACTTGACAGCCCAGTGGAAATGGATAGATAATCCTATCACAGAGCACTGGTTCTGGTTCAACCTCAGACCTAAGAGGGACTTGAACTGCAAAAGGGAAAACACTGGCAGTGTCACAACATGTGACATAGGAGCAACAGCAAAGATTTCCAAAATATGGTAAGGAAACTCTAGACTAGACTCCCACGAGGACTCTGTCATTTGCACGACCATTTTTAAAGAAAGGATTTGACTCCAAACCCTCAGGCCCCTTGAAAGCATGATGTGGCTCTACTGATTTCCAAACCTCACATCCTAGTCAAGGGACCTTCACTGGCTGCCAGGGCAACCTTTTCCTTGAGTAGAACTGAAGCTACTCCTGTTATAGACATGGTACCAGGGCAGGGAAACAAAGCTTAGAGAGTTACCATCATTCAGAAAAGCAACCGGATGTGGGGTGGAAATGGGAAGCAAAACACAAACTGGAGAATTTAGAGATTCCTAGTCCCTAATCATTTAGGTTCCTAACCCAGGAAAGCATCCCTATTCAAGAAGGGTGCATATGGTTCACCACAGGCTTAAATGCTTTCCTGAACCAAGGTCTTAAGCCTTATCTCACGCCTTATCTCTTCCTGTGGAGGCCACCACCTGTCAAATGTAGCTATCTCAGTGTGTTTACAGAGCATTAGCACATTTTCCCTAGAGCAGGGTACAAGTTTCCCACTGGAACGTCAAGGGTACTTAATGTCCAAGAAGACTGAACCTAATCTCGCTTGAGTATAGTTACAGCAAGTGCTTTCACAGGACAGGATGACAGCGCTCCGACCCTGCCCGGATCCTTTGCCTGGAATGCTGGACCCCTCTAACAGTTTCATGTTGGCAAGATGGGCTGCCAGCATCAAGTTCAGTTCCACAGCCTTGGCAGGTTGGATTCCCCACTTCATCCGATCCATGTCTGAGGTTGCAAATATCCTTTGCCAGACTCTTCCCTAACATGCATTGTGAATTGCTTGCTGCAGGCACTGTGGTATCTAGGGAATGGATGAAGCACCATCCTGCTGTCTTGCAACTCTCAGGCACAGATGCTGTCTCATGTGCATCAGATTGATACCCCGAGGATTGGACTCCTCAAGCTAACCACAAGGGAAATATGCACAACAGACACAACTGGAGAGCATGCTGCCTCACCTCTGATCTGGAGGAAACCCCTGCAAAAGTGAGAGAATAATTCCATTTCCATATTTAAAAATTTTATTAAAGCTAATATTAAACAAAAAGTATGTAATACATAGCTTGAGAAGAGAGTGTCTGAACATCTGGGTATAGTTAGATTATCCACAACTACAGAGTTTATTTTTAAAAAGTCATATGATACATAGAGTATACATAATCACCAATAATCCAAATTTAGGTGAATACATTTAAGAATACAGTTTAGATATTAGCATCCAAGTTTTCGGGTACAACACTCATGAGAAGCTGTACAGAGATTTGGTTATGGAAAGCAAAATATATCAATGAGTGGAGATTGTCCCTTGGTAATTGAGAATGAGGGTAGGTTGTCCATTTAGGAAATACAATCTATCAGGGAAATCTTTCAGTTACTTTCCTTACTGCACTTCTCATCAGCACTCCAGCTCATCCCTCCTGGTATTACCAATGTCCAGTGATGTGTTCTATGTAGATGTCCCACGACTATCTGATGGCGTCCCATTGCATTCACTCCTTGCCCTCTCTGCTAGGATAGCCAGCAACGGTGACAACAGTCAGGGCTGGTTGTGATGGTTTGATGTCCACCTGCTGACTGGGCACTGGACTGATACTACAAAGCTACTTTCACACGGGCTGCCAAACATGCTTCAGGGGGTAATAACTTTCAGTCCATACTGAAAAAGGCCAGAGGTAAACCTACTTAGAGGAGAAACGCTTACCTGTCCCTTCACCCGTCTCCCAAACCACGTTTTAATTTTCCATGTGAGATTTGGCTCACTATTGCTGGCACAATGCCAAATCAAAAAATCTGCTTCTGGTATTGCAGCTCCCTCCATCCCCACAATGCATTGAACCAAATCCGCTTGTATTTTGGTTATAGTGAGAGCCTCTGGGCAAGGGACAACATCCACCCAATCAAAGGCAATAGCCAAACTCCAGGGAGAATCCAGTCCCTTTCCAAGATCCACACAGATCCATTCCCATCTCCTCTGACCAGCTGGGATCCATCCCCAGGTGATGCCCACCTGTTCATAAGGGAGCGTGCAAATCTCCATCCGTGATTAACACTTTCCCCGAGAAAAGAAAATGGCTTAACTGTCTCTCTTCAATGCAGAAATGGCCAGAAAACCTGCCCAGGAGGGAACTGTGCCTCACTTCATCTAGCATGAGTTACCGAAGCCCCATGGGGCTCTGGTATGGGATGGGAAACCTGATGTAGACTGTCCCAGAACGCAGACCTGGCTGGAAGAACCAGCTCCTTTCCTGGTCGATTTTCAAGCAGCAGGCTTGGAAAAGCTCTTCTTTCTATTTCTGGGGAAAAAAACCTGGCTGAAGGAAACCCTTCCATAAGTGATTCTGAGTTTTCTCTGGCTGTACCAAACCTCCCACAAACATGACATAGAACCTGGCTGTTCAGAAGCTTTATTTTCTGTTATGACTGAAAAGCAGGAAGCCTGGTTCTGAAAAGAGCTGGGATGACAAGTGATCAGACCCTGCAGACAGGGCCAGATGGGCAAAACTGCAAGCACATGGGTATGCCTGATGCCAGGTCATCTGGAATATGCAAGATGCAAGAGTCATAAACAGACTAAGTACTTTATAGGCCTGATATTTTTATGTTCTTTGCATCAAATCTTGACTAATTAATTGACCCTTTCATGCCTTGGATCATCCATCTATCATCAATCCTTGACCTTTTGCCAGTATGGGTAGCAGTAACAAAACTGGTATGACACAGCATCTCTTTGCTGTGAGGTGCCCTGTCACCACACACACCTTTAGAACAGCTACCTGGTTTTTGCATTGCAAGGAAGTTCAAGGGGAAACGTCACCAAAGAAGCAATTCAGAATCCCAGCCAGATACATATAATATCACACTATCAGCACCCAAGTTTTTACACAGTCTGTGCACACCAGAAAAAAAACAAGAGGGGTTCTTTACTGGAGGTGTTTAACACTGTGACAGAGGAAGAAGCATCCTCTAGTGCAACCTATCAGGACAAAGATACATTTTTAAAAGTATTTTTCATTTCACGAGTGCCTTGGCAGCTTCTCATTCCCACAACAGTCTGAAGAGGAAGAGAGGAAATACCATGAGATGGGTGGTTCTCATGGCAGCTCAGCCTTAACCCTCTGTTCTCTAGAGTTTTCCAGGCCTGAGAGGATTGGATAAACATCCAGACGTCTATGTGCATCATCAACCAAATGCTCAGAGATTTGTCCCTCACAGGTCACACAATCTCATAGGAAATTCGCAGTACACGGCATGACATGCAACCATATCACTAACATACATGCACTTCTTTGTACAACTGTACATAATCTATCTCTTCTAGCCCGTCAGCATCAGCCATCTTCATGGCCAGCAGCAGCATCCAGGTGACCTCAAACTAGCCTTTGTTTATCAGAGAGAATGAATTATCTAACCCATCACAATAGACTTCTAGTCGTCCTTGACTTTCCAACCACCATGCTCGGATCAAATCTTTGAAGTCAGTTTTTCTAAAAGACCGCACAGCAGTTTGTAGCACTGTGATTTTTGCCCTCAAGCTTTTCATTTTGTGACTTCAAATCAAAAGGCTTCTATTATGTCATATTCCACATAGACAAATTACAGCTTGTGCATCAATAATGCATCTTTTTGCCTCTATAAATAGTGGCCTCACAGTCACTATGTTCCACCGTCGTTGTCTTAAGCTCTGGCCTCGACATAACCTTTTGACACCACCACATATATTTCTCTGGATAGGTTGTAAATGTTTATTCTGTAACAATATAAATCTGGAGCGAACCTTCTAAATGAATCTTTAAAGATGCTTTGAAACTGCATTTTGGAGTTCACAGAAAGCTTAACAAACACAATCCATCTAGGTATTTATAGAACTAGATATGAGTAACAATTTATAACAAATCATTTATTTAAGGAATTCAAGATCTCTCTTGGCAGTTTATGCACCGTTAGGTCACGGTTTTCTTTTTTTAAGTTATTAGCTATTCAAAATGATTTAATTGCAAAATAATCTATGTGAATAATTATTGTCCAGTAGTAGCTTGCTTGCAAGCAGTTCTTTGTAAATATTTGATATTCTGAGCTGTTTTGATTGGATGTATATTCAAATGGTAAGTTACTGTTCCCTGACAGATTATCCAGTCAGATTACCGTTACAAATATTTGCAAGTAACGAATTTGAATGTTTTCCCTCCAACTATATTCTGCACTAGTTGCCAAAAGATCACTGTTTCCACAAACATTTCAGCTTGTTTATGAGAACATTCATAGAAAATGAACACAGGAAGGGCATTAATACTATTACAGGCAGCAAGGGAAAACATTCAAAATCATAATCACGGACGATTTCTTAGGATTTCATGAAGCTCATAAATATGTAATAAACCAGAGTATAAATCTTTGCTTCGTAAGCACAGAACTTCTGCCACATTGAACCAAAGGGACCCTCAGACTGATTTAAGATAGAGAAAAAATGAGCAACGAAAACAACCCAGACATCAGTGCTGCTCCAGCAAGGGCATTGGCAAGCTTCATTGCCCCTCTGCGTTCTTCTCTGCCAAGTCTTCCCTGCCAAAGAAGGTGTTTTTTACAGTGACGTAGGTAATGTACATTAATGCATAGTAATATCCCAGTGGATACAAGGCACAGGTAGTTTTCACCACACTGTAACTAAGTGAGGTCTCAACTCCCCCTCACCCTCCTAGATTGATCTCGCATAGCTACTCTGCAGTAAAAATTACACAGCCTGGTCTCCTCTACGATTTTATAGTGAGATCGCTAGATTGAGTCATCTTACTGTAAAGACACACCTTTTGGGGGCAGAGAAGGCAATGCCTTCATATCCGAAGTGGAGCGTGTTCTTCTCCAGCCACTGCCACAACCCACACATGTACTTTTCAGGGTTCACATTTCTGAAAACTCCCCGAGCCTCTGGGTCTCCAAAACTGGATAGGAAATCTCACAGGCTAGTTGTCGGATGAGATTTTCTAGTACCCGCTGCTTCTGGTCAAGGTGAAAAATCCCATGAGGAAACCAACCTTTCTGATGGCATCTGGGCGTTTCTGTACCCACTCCCAATGGGAGCTTGAAAATTAATGGGATGTCAGTCCTTGTGAAAAGGAGGCAGGTTTTTTTAAAAGTACACCCCATCACCTCTCCTGTGCCTCAGTTTCCAAATCCACAAAAAAGGGATTAATGCATTTTATTCATCTTGCCAAAGTACTCTGGGATTCTTTGACAGAGGAAAGATCACTTGACGATTGCCTGGTCTGTTCATTCCCTCTGAAGCATCTGAGAAGACAGGTTACTGGGCTAGACAGACCTTTGGTCCGATCCAGTCTGGCCATTCTTATTCTCAAATAAGAAATGGTTACATTAACCACTGGCTAGGCCCATGATCAATGGTGACTACTGCGACCACTGTGATTACTAAAGTACTATGCAAATGCATTCATCACTAGCATTAGCTTCTCCTCCAAACTATTTTTCCCCCTACCCTCCTCTTTTATCCATATATTCACCTGTTGTGTACTGTCCAAATCCTAGACTGCGTGTGCTCTCTAGGGCGACAGTGCCTTTGTGATCGTTTTCACTACCACAATATTACCACAATGAGAAACAATGTTACTACATAAGGGCAAAGGGTTACTTACTGCCGTCAGAAATGCGGGATTTTAATTTTCCTCTCCAGGAGGGGCATGGAAAACAAGAGGGAGCCTGCCACTCATCAGGAAACAGGCACCCCAAGGCAGCACACACATGAAGCAGCGATAAGAGCTCTGTAGCGCAGCAACTCCAGCCCTGACATCCCAGATCAGCTGCTAATTGCTTTGTTCTTGCAATGAGCCCAACCTCCCCCTGGACTAGATGCAAGTCAGTGTTGTCAGGGCAACGGCTGCATGGGCGGGTTTACCTACAAAAACGTGCATTAACGATGGTTGAAGAGAAGTTAACTGACAGTCTGCACATTGGTGGCAGACGTTTACATAAAAGGAGGACAGTCTCCGTTTGACCTTTTGCTGTCCAACTTCTAACTAAGAAAAAAACAAAAAAAAAACAAAAGGCCTCTGAGAAATAAATGGCACAAAATGAATGGGCGTCATTGTCTGTTATGATCTGTCCGTACTTTAGCAGGCGTTTAACAGAGCCAAGGGGACGAGAGGGAAAGAGGAAAAGATGGAACAATGGACAACGCTAAAATGACATCCTTGTTTCATGTCTAGCACAGATAATATCAATCTACAGCTCACTGATTAAAGGTTTGTATCAGTTGGTTTTCATTCGTAAATGTTTCTTCGGATGTAGAAGAAGTATCCCTCCACACACACACACACACACACACACACACACACACACACACCTCCTTCCTATGTTAATTTTATCCCACACTAACGCTGGATTGTCAACATTTACATTATTTCACGTATCCATCTAAAGGCCAGAAGAGATTGGTGGAATCGTCTCATCAGACCTGCTGCATAACACAGGCCAGAGGATTCCACCTAGAAACTCCTTCATCCAGACCAACAACATGTGGGTGAATTACAGATACCTTTTTAAAAAAAAAAAAAAGACATCTGATCTCTAGGTAAAGACTCTGGGCAACAGGGACTCCACCCTTAACTTAACTTCATTAAGAAATAATTGTCCTTAACTCAGTGCTGGCTTGCATTACTTCATCCCCGACCCTCCCCACTTCATGGTTCTTTCTGCATAGATCCAACCAGTGCCCTAATGAATGACCGTATCTAAAAGGGGAAAAATGCAGTCACAAGGGTCACAATGGGAGCTGCTGGCTGCTAAACCCTAGAAAGTCTAGTTCCGAAATAAGGCACCGAAATAAGGGCCAATCTCTTTTGTAAATCTGGCCCAAATTTTGGGTGCTGAGCCCTTGCAAATCCAGCCCCACATCTTCCCAGATCCATTTACCCACTCCTAATACTAACCTTGCACCTTCCTCATGCTAATGTCACAATCTATCTGAGAAGAGCCCTTTGCGCTGACACTTACAGTGAGCTTATGTCACCACAGTGCCATCCACCTCTTCAATATTTTGTGATCCACTAAACTCAGATGCCCAGGGACAACTGGGCTGAGTCAACTCTGAAGTCTTGCGAGTCTGTGGCATTATGCCTCAGACTGAACGTGTCTTTTAAAATACATTAGCAAAAATGCAAGCTAACAACAGATGGAGAACAGCAGCATGTTACCAGCACCTGATCTTTCAAGGTTATATGCTGTTAAAAAGAACCCTTAGACCTCTCGGGGCTCACTATTTATAAGTGAAGGCTGACCTTATTCCAAGGCTGGCACATGGCTTTCTGGATACATTTTAGGTAGGCAAATTTGATGCCTAGTTTGTGAGAGGGGAGTGTTGCTCTGAACTATAATATTCTCCTCAGCTTTCTGTACGCTCATTGATTGTGCCACAAGATCTTTAACCAATGCAAGTGGCTATGACCTGGGTTTTATATCCAATGCTCAGCAGGGTCTCTAAGAGGGTGACTCAGTAGGCTTTTTATTCCCATCAAGAAATACAGGACTATCCACGAGGAAGAGACTGGTGGACTGCAGGAAGCAGAGAGAAAGACATGAATCTAGCTGTCTGGGAATCCCATGGTATCAGTTGCTAGAACGTGGAAGTCCTCCCATTACCTCTTTTTTTCTTCCTCCCTTTGAATAGAGGGTGTGGCAGCTGGATGGGGGGAAGGGCGGGGCGGAGGTACAATCAGTCAAATTTATTCCATCAGTCAGAATTCATTCCAGTTCTATTTACACCCCTGGTAAGGCCCCTTTGCACTGCTAGAGCCATGCAACACAGCCTTAGTGTAAACAAGAATCAGGCCTGTATAATGGTACCCTAAATATACCAATGAGGAAAACAAAGAGATTTGCAGCTGCACTGTCATCCAGGGACATTCTTAGCCTTTCAAACCAGAGAATTTGTTTAGAACATAAAAACAGCCATACTGAGTCAGACCAAATGTCCATCAAGCCCAGTATCCTGTCCTCTGACAATGGACAATGGCAGGTGCCCCAACGGGAATGCGCAGATAGATTATCATCAAGTGATCCATGCCCTGTCACCCAATCCCAGCTTCTGGCAAACAGAGGCTAGGGACACCACTCCTGCCCATCCTGGCTAGTAGCCATTGATGGACCTATCCTGCATGAATCTATGTAGTGTGGAAGCTTGGGCACTGTAATGGAAAAGCTTCACCCCTGACATCTGACCAGCTAGGAGCTAGATTGTGTAATTTATACAAAGCCTTGTGGTGGCAGAGGCAGATCCATGATGCCACTTGGGGAGGAGGACTGCGAAACACAGTTTGTCAGGAAACAATCTCACATGGGACTTCTTGGTGCATATGGGAGTAGTGGCATCTAGCGCCATCCTTTAGCAAATTATTGCCCACCTCTTTTGGGGCCTATTTCTGCTCATAGGGACTGCTATTGTATTAGGGCTTTGTAGGTGGAGGAATATTCTTGGGTGCTGCACTGTCATCTCCTCATTTCCCACAATCTAGCCCTCAAATGGATTATATGGGTTAGCATGTAAAGCCAACTCAATCAGTAACCCCTGACTGTCAAACTCTTCAATGTGTTACTGTTTTGTTTCTCTGAGCCATGGGGCAACAGCCCAGGAGAGAAAGGCACTACACCAAAGATGAGCTTGAACTTGAACAGCTCCAACTTTGGGGAAGTTCAGATCCGGTTCTGAATTTGCTGTTCAGATCCATCTTTATAAAGAGGGTTGTCCACCTGTCTGCTCCTGCAGTGATGAGAGCCACTCATGGACCTAAAGAAAGAGAGAATGAAAACTGGAATTCCTGGTCCAAAGCTCCTGGAACTTTCTGAAGACCCAGATCAACATCTGAATGTTGTGATTCAGGGTCCTGTCCAAACTGGGGAAGTTTGGCCCTTGCTCACAAACTGAATGTTGTAGCTTGTACTTATGCCAGTTAGTGACAGCTGAACTTCTACAAATTTGCAACTCTGATTCAAACTTTACTTGGATGAGCATCCAAAAGCCTGCGTGATTATTTCATATTATTTGTAGTGCGGTAGCACCCGAGAACCCTAGTCGCGGACCGGGACCCCCTTGTGCTCAGGGCTGTCCAGATACCAAACAAAGAGCCCCAAAGAGATTCCAGTTATCAGAACCCTTGAGTCTGAAAGACTCGGCTGAGCATCCCATGTGAACAAAGTCTCCAACTTTTTCCTAGCTTCTGCGTCTGACTGGACTGAAAATACTACATAAGTGACACTTCTCAAGGCACTTCCATTCCTGACTCTGGCCTGAATGGAGCTAGCAAACCCTGAGGAATGTCACTAAGTGAAAAGTAATGAAGCAAAATGGTCCAAAACATTTTCCAACCTCCAAAAATGGATTAGTTTAAACGTCGGCGTTGCCTGGGGCCTGGGAGCGCAAGCCCTTGATCAGTCCACCAAAGCCTTACCTAAGGGTTACCTGTAACTCATTGCACTCCACCATCTCTGGTGCTCCCCAAGCATACTACCTCCCTTTCCACTGGTCGGGCTCATGGGAGCAGGAAAAAGCTCGCTCTGACTCAACGAGCTGGATGTTGTAGTTGGCACCCTGCTGTCTGCGGTGTTTTGCTGAGGGAATCAGTTCAGTCTTTCTGGATAATGAGATTTTATCCAGACTACTTTTCTATTATGAACTAAGGAAATTGCAAAGTTTTCATTGGAGAGGAGATGCAACCTTGAGGGAGCAGGCAGCCTCTGAAAACTCCAAATGAGCCCAAATTACAGAGACCACTGCTGCCAAAGGCTGCCCAGCTTTAAATTGCTTCTTGTGGTCCTGCAGTGCCTGACCACATACTCAAGTTCTATATTTTCTTTACCATTCCATTAATCACTTTATGTTACTGGTCTACAGCGAGTCTTGGGCTGAATGCTGATTACTTAGTATCCAAGTCAAATAAGCGTCTAGTAACCTATAGATTTTATTTCCCAATTATGGCATGAACATTACATGCATGTAAATTATAAGGGAAGGACAATTTGGGAAGCAAAATCTTGCTTGTTACAAACTACCACACATGTTGTCGCAGGCAGTACTGTCAACAACATGTATCCTCTAGCTCCATTCTGACTGCTTGCATTTTCTGGCCTCAGTTTTACACTGATTTATTTTCCTTTAGTTTAAGAAAAATAGGGAGAAGATCATATTCTGCTAATGACACTATCCACACAAAGCTGAATATGGGAGGTTGCTGTAAGTGGGACTCTTACACAGTGGCTAGTATGTAATAAAAAAGATGATGTTGGGATAAGTTATGGGTTTGAAGATCTGCTGATGCTTTACAGGGGCCAAAGCGGAGGTCATCACTCAGTTTTAACTCAGACCTAGGTAACAGGGTAGCAGTGGTTGCCTGAAATACCCCAACCTGTGAGGAGTTTTGACCTGCTAGGAAAGGATTAAATGGATTCTGCTGACTCAAGAAGCAGATCACCACCCCACCTGGATATAAGAGACATTGGGAATAGCTAAGAAGGAGAAAGGAACTAGGGTGTGGGCTAAGCAATCTTGAGAGAAGAGCCATAGGAGCAGTCGGTCCTGAAGAGAAGACTAATATATATGTTATCTTATTGTTTTCTTGGTGCACAAAGACCAGCTCCAGGAAAGGAGGGAATTCGGACTTTCTATGGTGTGTGAATTGAATCCGTAGAACAAAAGCTGCTCAGAGTCTTTGCATAAGGGCCGAGAAAGGACCGCAGGATATGGCCTAATGCTAGCTAACATATTTGCACGTGAGGTGTGCTTCACTGTGCAGATGTGAAATATCAAGGTGAAAGGCTAATGAAGGGGCTAGGGTGAGAGCTCAAAAGGAAAAAAATAAGGAAAAGCAAGGATGTTTGGAGGAGGAAAAGACTCACAGACCCATCACTGCCATAGCTAGTGGAAAGGTGTAATATCCCTGTCACCTCAAAACCAGACAAGAGAGGCCAGTGAGAGACCAGAGAGTAGTTATTCACCACCAGCTATATGAACCTCAACAATATTGCATAATTCAGCGCTGCATTACTCCAGTTTCACACAGGTATTACTGCCTTGTTACACCACTCCTTACACCAAAGCTTGCGGTGTGCTCCGGAAGAATGAACACAAGTTTGGGAGTCAGAAAGTCCCAAGATCTAATCATGGTTCTGCCACAGCTTCTGGGGGTAGCATTTAGTCCATTTTACAAAACTGTGTTCCAGTGACAGGGCTTGATCTGATTGGACTGGTGTAAATTAGGTGTAACCCCACTGAAGCCTGTAGAATCATACAGCTGTAAAACCAGTGAGAGATCAGAATCAGGCCCTAGCTTCCTACCTCCACCTCCCATCATGCTCCCTCTTTATCTGTTCTTTAATAAGGAATCTACCCCTCCACCAGTGTCTCTATACTAAAGGGACACTGACTGCTTGAGATGGGTTGTTGTCTCACTTCTTCTGGCAGTGTTGCTCACTGCAATCCTCTTTTTTTTTCACAGAACCATTTTGGTGCATTCGCATACAGCTTGCCTTGTAACTATGGGTATAGCACAGCATTCTGGGATTCCTGGAGCTGTCCCATAACGCATAGTACTAGTGCTGATGCCAAAGACAAGGCACAGCATTGGGGAATGAAGCTAGGAGGACCAGCAACACTGATGCAGATGGTGTCCATACTAGGGGAAAACGATCATAGACTACAGCTCCCATGACTGTTCAGCTGGACCTGAGCTAAAGACCTCCTCTCAGGTGTTGCAAACAACCACCCTGACCGATGCTTGTCCGGGATGAATGCTGCGACAATGGTTTATTGCAAAAAAACATTTTCAAACAGAGTAGACAGCGTCTGTCACAAACAGTTTAAAAACATGGATTTCACCTAGTATGTTCTCATCCATCACAACCAGTTAAGGCATGTTAATTTCGCAGTCAGCTAAGTTTAGTCACCAAAACCCCCAACTAACACTGCTCAATACAAGTCCTCCAGTCCCCTGTCATCCATTTACCACACAGTTAAAAAAAACAACCTACCAGGCAATGGGAGAATTTTTCTCCCTAGCACAACAGGTTGTTTCAGGCCTGAATTTCAACACAAATGTGACTGCTCCATGGCATCTGATTCCCAGTTTCCTAGGTTCCCATTAGCCAAAACAAATCAAATTAAAATCCCTCCACTTGTTTGGACAGTCTTCTACAATGAGTCACACAAACGCTGAGGTGGGTTGTGTGTGCGGGGGGGAAAAAACCCACCCAAGACTGCTAGAAAACATCTTGGTATGTTTCCGTGGTGGTCAGAGCTCACTTCTTGGGCAATAGAGAATACTTCGCGGCGAATGTGTCAGTAGCGCCCATGCTATAAGCTACGGATGGAGCCGAATGGTTTGATTTTTTTCAAAGACTTTAAAACTTCCCACAGGGCAATATTAAAATCCAGCCAAGTTCTCAGACAGGTCTGAAGCCAGTGGTTGCTTTTGGAAAGCCTCAAACTCCCCAGTGTCTGGGCCTGTAGCCACTTTGCAAATGGTGGATCCATAATGCTGGCAGCATGCTAGACCTTGCTCACTTATTCCTTCCCTCCCAACCCTAAAATCACTATCTGGTGGGTGTTTGGGGGGGGGCGGTTGGGATAGGGAGGAGTGATATTAAGGGCTTAGGTTGTACAAGTGTTTATGTGGTGCACAGTTGGGAGTGCAAGGGTTTTACACTGCACCACAAGCATCAGCAAAGGCTACCTGTTGATGCATATACATTTAAACACTAGAGCACTGGTCCTTCAACTCCTTGCATGGCACATAGCCGAGAGAACAAGGTCGTTGCACCCCAAGTGCAAGCATGAGCACCAGCTATGCGAGGGGGCAGATATGGTTAAGCACTAGGCAACGTTCTTTGTGTGCCTCTAGCCTGGCCCCTTGCATTCATGAACGCCAGGTTATAAAGGGGTAGGGAAAGGGCCTGTCTCAGGCGATGTGGGCTTGAGTGAGGTCTTCATCACACTAATGAGGCATTTAGCTACTGGCTCCCCTTTGCGGCCTGAATCCTGCTATGACAGGAGTAATTCGGAAGCTATACAGCAGCACACTCATCTCTGCTGGATGGGCTTCCCCTGAGCTTCCTGGCTTGATCATCACTTGTTACCTTGAGTTTATGCATGCACGGGATCAAGCTCTAAATCTACACAGAGGCTTTTAATCAGCGTTCTGAATTTTCTGCGCCAGGAGAAAAGGACAGAATCCAGTTTCACGGATTAAAGGTGGGGGGAGGGGAATTGGCTCCCAAAGTTATCTCGGGATATAAAGAGGATTAGATGCTTAGCCATGGGGATCTCTCTCTTCACATGCTCAGAGCTGAATGTATTGCAAAAGTTCTGGTCAGGAAGGAATTTTCTTCTGTAGCATATTGGCAGGGAACCTAGGGGTTTATCACCTAACTACAGAGAGCTTATCACAGATCATCTGCTATGGCCACCAACAGAGGAGATGCTGCTATGATTTCAACTATTTGTGCAAGTTTGGCCAGCACTTTCCAGCAGACAGAGATAGGAGTTTATATTTACAGCTGAGTTAACACAAGGGAGGGGACAAGGAGGTTCCAGAAATATTCATTTGGATTTTTAAATGATTTCCATTTGGGGTGTTCACAAATATTCATTCAATCAAGTTTCAGTAGCAGTAATATCCACTGAGGGAGAAATTCATCCCTGTACAGTGGGCTTGCATCAAGACCCAAACATTCCTTAAGTCCCATTTAAACTTGGCAATGTTCAGCCCTGCACATATCAACAGATATCCCCCTGGCTAAACATCTAATCCTGTTTAGATACTGAGATACCAGTGAGAACAGGGCTTAAGCAATGCATACACTTTTCTACACATGGTGAATCTCCTCCAAAAAGAGCATTTTTAGTTTGAAGGCTTGAAAACTCAAGAAAATTACTTTGGTAAATTTACATCACAAATCTGGTTATAAAAGTGACATCCAACATAAATATTGGCACGTAACTTATGTGGTGAATCATAGCTAAGCAACACAGCTCCGTTCTCAATATACAGAACAACAAGGGATAACGAGTCATCAACATCTGCAGAAAAAAATTTGCTCAAATAATGCATAAACTCCAGGGAAAATATTGCTGTTTGCAGACATTCCAAGTGGAGAAAAGGGCAAGATTCAGCAAATATATTATTCACCACCAGTTATTCTCTCATCTCTATGTATGTTTCACTGCAGCAGCCATGAACCTCCTCATCCATGACCAGTATGTGGCTACACTTTGAAAACAACAAGCTCAGCTAGAGCCATGTTTTCCATGTTCTTGGAGGTGACTGATTCAGAAAACACATGCACACAACAAAACCCCCAACAAGCTCCTTCCAATATTCTGCACAACTCATTAGGAATATCCCCTTCCAGCTCCCATCCCTGGGGTGGTGTGCTTGTTGCAAACATATACATTCGATTCTGACTGTCTCCATTAGGAGTAAGTACTACATCTGCCAGCTAGGGATGTCTGGAGTGGTTGATGATTTTCCTTTGCGTTTTGGCAAGGAGCCCAGACTGCTTAAAAAAAACAACCCACCATGTGGAATGAACATGTGTTTCATCTGTTCATACCAAAATGCATGGGGAGTGGGCAGAACGCTGTCAATTAACAGAGGCTCTTACAAAGCACAGCTTATTTATGTTGGGTCAAATCTTGATGTCTTTACTCAGTCCTTGTTTCAGTGGGAGGTTATTACTCAGGATCCAGTGAGAAAGGAGACAGGATTTCACTCCATGTGTATTGTTATGATCAAATGTCTTTGATAAGAAACTGCTGGTTAACTCACTGTGTGCACCCTTCCTCATCACATACAGTGAATGCTGTTACAAGGTAATTAATACCTTCAAGAAGCCTTACACTAGAACGAACCAACAGAGCTCAATACATAAGTGTAGGATTTAAGCCAACAGTAGTCTAAATTCTGAGGTATTCATCCAGGCCCTGATTCTTCCCTGCTATGTCCCTTGGGAATTCATTTACAGCTGTGCATCACAGGTATGAAATCCTGGCCGATCAGAAGGGGTGCATCTTATACCCACTTTCACTGGTATAAATGAATTCAATGCTGGGGCAAGGCAGGTGAGAATCGGGCCCACAATGCTTACTCAGTCTTTACAAAGGGCAAACTTCTTTTAAAGTCAATGGGAGTTTCTTTGCAGACAAAGTAAGCCATCGTGTACGTGGCCATGTAAAAGATACCCCTACCCCCACATGCATGGATGCAAAAGGGCCTCTCCCACAGCAGCAGGCTCTGCACTCTGGGGGGCTGATTCATGCTCCCCACAATCCTCTTTCTACTGTGGAACATGGCAAGGAGGGGTCCCTTGTGCACTAGTCTGGGGCATGGGACAGGTGAACAAGAGACAGTCTAATGGGCCACACTACACATCCATTGTGTGCAAGGAGAAGAACTGAGACCAAAAAAACCTCAGTACTTCTTCTGGGGCAATGCAGCTCCATGCTGTCCTCTCATCACCACAACCTAGCGCTGAGGGAATACCTCAGGATGTGGCCCAACAATGATAAGTTACCAGCCTGTACTATTTTGGCATCACAATGAGCCTTCCTGATGTTCAGTGCCAGAGCTACTGTTCCATCCACCACTGCCTGAAATGGGGAGAACCCCCAGGGCTCCTTCTGGGAGGCTTTCACTTAAAATCAACAAAGGGTTTTGTATGCACAAATACTGCAGGACCAAGCCCTCAGCACGACACTGCAAAATCTGAGCCCTGGACTAAAACCCCCATAGAAATGTCAGCCTAAGCACTGCTGCATAGCTGGACTGAGCTTGCGTAAATTATCCTTCATTTCCCAACTCTCCGTTTCATCTTTGTTTTTTCCTCTTGCCAACCCCCCCACAATTAGCTCATGGGAGATTGTAGCAGATGCTTAGAGTAGGCACAGCAATTTGAGTACACTAAAGGGGTCCATCCACTTCTTCAGATGTAAGGAAAAAGGGGGCGTATCTCCAATGAATGGGCTTATGCTCCAGAAATTCTATTTAATGCAAATAAAAGTAATTTATGAAGACCTCCTGCAGAGCACGAGGTACCCAAATTAGCAAACATGGGAAACACACACTGACCCTACAGCTAAAGTAATGGTATCTCTGTTGTTACTCTCAATAATAGCTTTTAAGTATCATGTTGTGATGCTGCCAATAAGTTTCAGCTGGAAACCTCATTCCAACAGCAAGAGCTTTTGGCTTTCCCCCTTGTTTCAACTGAGAAAAGCGACCTCTCCAAAACCCCAAACATACTCTAACTGCACTCTTCTTCAGTGTTATTTTAATACATCAGATCACTTTGCAGTACCTCTTCCACCCAGGGAGCCCCTTTTGCCTTCTCCTCCTCCTCAGGGACATACAGATCAGAAACTCCACTGTAAACCTTGGCATGATGTCATTGCAAAGGGACAGGTTTCCAACATTACATCATCCCATCTGGGCTGAAGATCAGAATCCTGCATCTCATAATTTCCATGGAACAAACTAAACCCTCTCTCTCTCTCTCTCTCTCTCTCTCTCATTATTAACAGGACAAAGTGGATTACAAATGAAACTGTAGGCTGAAAGAATAACGATTCTACAGCTAATGTTATCCATCAAATATAATGTTGATTATATTTGCCTGCTGATGTTATCTTTTGCCAACAGCCAGTGTTCAAATGCAGAATTCTGCCAGGCAAATGTCAGGAGTAAACATACAGGATTTTGCTGCCCAAGTCTTAGAATCCGTTTGGTGATCAGAAGTAGTCTTGAAGGATGAAGTTTAACTTCATGAAACCAGTAAACTTACCGTTTTAGAAAGCTTCACATGGCAGATGATTCTCAGGAGACATCTTGAACCTCAGGAAATTCTGGAAAAAGGCCAGCCCAAGTGTGGGCCTCCAGGGACGGTTAACCTACTTTGGATCATATTGCATCATGGGCAGTGTGGTTTGGCCAGGAAGCCCATTCCATTGACAGGAATCTGAACATGAGGAATCTGAACTATAGTGAGGATGTGCAGCAGCATTTCTGAATCAAAATGTTTGGTTTTCAGCCCAAAAAATTGATTTTTCACAAAAAAGTCAAAAATGTCTATGGGCTGGGGTGAAAGGGTGAATTCCAATAAGCTCTGCTCTTAACCTGTGGCTCACAGAGGGATTTGCATCTAATAAAAAAGGAGCATAGCATTTATAACATATGTAAAAAAATTCTCCCTAGCAAACAAAACACCGGGGAGGTACAGGCAACGTGGCTTCTATCTTTCAGAATTACTGACTCTATAGGAACATTTTTCAGAGTAGCAGCCGTGTTAGTCTGTATTCGCAAAAAGAAAAGGAGTGCTTGTGGCACCTTAGAGACTAATGCTCTAATAAATTTGTTAGTCTCTAAGGTGCCACAAGTACTCCTTTTCTTTTTGCTTATAGGAACATTGGTTACTATGGTCCCGGAAGGAAAATAGAAGAATTTATCTTGCTGCATATGATATTTCTTTCTCTCTCTCTCATATGCAAGGTTCTTTGCTGTCTCATAACATGGTCCTCTCATTCACAGCATGAGGCCAGCCGCCACTTTCCAACCCCAGCGTGACAGCCTGTCCTGACATTTCTGAGCATTTGTAAACATCTGTTTTGAACAACATTGCAGCACAAAACTTAACTTGTGTAACCTGGCTGTGGGCTTGGCCCTTTGTCAAGCCTACCCAGCATTCAGAGGGCTTTACAGAGAGATACACACAGCTTCGGAACGAATTGAATTTTAATGAGAGGAAATCATTTTTCCCCTGGAAGAATGCTGTGCTAGAGAAATATTTCAAAACTCCCCTAAATCAATTCCTGTGACACAGTATGCGATGGGAAGCCACCCTTTTCATAAGATGCCGCTCATGCTCCACTTTGCTTGTGACTCCTGTCCACCTCTGAGTTAAGTAATTTCAGCTTCCAAAACAAAAATCTATTCAAGTTTGGTTTGTCCTGATGAAGTTTCAGACAAGCACACGATATGAACTCCCTTAACTTTCAGCTCCCACTGAACCATGTTGAAACAAAGACAGCGTAGGCCCTAACCCCTCCAAACACTGCCATTCCCAGTAAACTGGGTCATTCCAAGTTCCCAGCACAAACTACAAACTTGTAACAGCCACAAAACTCCACGGCAGTAGAAAACACCTAAAACGTACTATTAGTTCCTTGAGGTTTGCAAAACTGTTACCTATAGGAGCTACAGAAGCTTCAGTCTCATTGTAACTGGATGCAGGGCCCAGAAATTAGAAACTTTCTAGAAATATGTGCTTTTTTTAATGATTCAAGTCTCTTTCCCATAGTCCCAAACCAAGGTTGTCTTCATACATACTTTCAGCTTAGAGCTGCAGATTGCGGGGGGGAAGGGGAAACTGAAGGAAATTAGGTTACTGAGAAATGAAGGAAATT
This sequence comes from Dermochelys coriacea, assembly GCF_009764565.3. Classification (NCBI taxonomy): domain Eukaryota; kingdom Metazoa; phylum Chordata; order Testudines; family Dermochelyidae; genus Dermochelys; species Dermochelys coriacea. Next base: position 18,440,963 of record NC_050083.1, on the reverse strand, counting down.
AGGTTACAGTCTGCTGCCTTCATGAAACCTTTTAATTACATTCAATTTATAGCTATTGGCATCTTGATGTTTTTGTGTGTGCATGTTGAAATATCTTGCTTGCTAGGCAAAGAAGGTAAAAAAGGAAAAATAAACTAAAAGCATATTTTGAAGGGGAGGCTTTTGTATTCTGATAAATTGTCCTCTTCTGCTATAATAATTGTTCTGGGCTTCTCTGTGTCTGCAATCATCTAGCACATGTATATTGCAATCAGTGTCGGCACCATGGAAACAGCCTCCTTAGCTGTTGGCTAAGAGGAGCACTGGGTCTGTTTGTCCCAAGAATCTGCTCTAATCAAGGCCACTTCATTACAAGTGATGGCACTAATGCCTGATCACCTGTGAAAGGCTGATAGTGGAATTGGCAAAGCTTTGCCAGCTGCAAAAATGTACGCTCTTGTTGTTTAGTAGGGTGGCTGTGAAGTCTCGTTTCCAGCTGACAATTAAAGCCAGCCTGTTTGGAGATATGTCAAGCTTTCGGGACAGTAAAGAAAACCTCAGGACTTCAGTACTATTCATCTTCTGGTTTGCATAGTTTCATATCAACAGCAGAAAGCCCATAAATTGACTACCACGGAGGATCCCATTACAGTTTAATGAGAAATGCAGAATGCAGAGGAGCAGAATATGCAATTCGATCCAGGAGCCCTTTTTGCCAGGCTACTTCATAGGTGGGTTTTCTGTTGGTTTTTAGGAGTGGTTTGGTTTTGTTTTATAACAATGGCGGCTATGCCTTTTCAAATGGCTAAAAAAAGATCAATAAAAATGCGAGCTTCTTACCTAGCTTGGCTAAGACTCTGATTTCTTTAAGAGGATCTACTATGTGCACAGGGCCAGATCTCCAGCAAAGTTCTCTGCTTTACATAACAAATCTGCTGAAATGCAGCATTCAGTCTGGTTACTGACCTTTTTTGGAAGCTCATCCAACACTTTGGAACAACAACTTCAATGCCCATTAAAGCCAGCTTTTACTTTCCTCTTTAATTGTTAATCTTCCCAGGCAATGTCTATTAATTTAATGCAGTTAGAGATACAGTCATAACCCTCTTGTAGCTGAGTTCTAGTGATGTTGGGTCAATACATTTTTGTAATGTTTACAGCAGAAGACCTTCCAAATGTAAGTAACATTAAACAGCCCTAGGACTTTCTTTCCAAGTCACAGATAGCACAGTGTTGACTAGAACTGACTTCACTGAACCATAATTATTCATATTGTTGCAGAAACCTTGCATGTAATGCTCAATTTGTTCTATGAGGCGCACTCAACTCCAGCTCCAAACAAATGCAATAAACTAATGAAGGATGAGCTGCAAAACTTAATGGGCCTAATTCTGCATCCACCTACAACAGCTTTGCTCCAGTGACTTCAGTAGTGTTATTCTTGATTTATATTTATATTTTATATATTTAGTTTCTTGCACAAATGAGAATCCAATGTTCCTGGACACATACAGGCAAAAGAGTAGACAGGATCTCTGAAATTGCAGCTTGACTGAGGTTTATTGTGACGTTCACTTCTCAATCCAGCTGCTGAACTATGGAAAGAACCACAGATCTCCATCTCCCCCATATCTGACTAAACTCCTGTACCTGTCTGTCTCTGTCACAACCCGGAATAGCAAATGCTCAGAGGTATATTCCACAGACAAAGAACTGTTTACAGAAACTACTGGGCCAATCATTTCAAACTTCTAATACTACTAAGAGAAACCGCTCTCTGATTGTGGACAGTTTGTGACTGGAAAAAGAGGTTGCACTTTGTTGAAATTCTTCATGAATTATTCACCCAGCTTTACTTAGCTTTTTCCTATGCAACAGCTGTGGATGGGAAGGGAGGCACCCATTCAGTCTGGCAATGAGACAGCTTTGTTGCGTCTTAGGGCACGAGATCAGGGATCAATGCCATGCACATGGAAGAGGTAGCACCTCTCCCTCGCCAGGCCTTATGGCTTTCAGAGGATTCTGGTTTTAAGAGAACCCACTCGATCAACTGGCCCATACAGCCAGTTTGTAGGCTTTACATTACTGAACTCTGCTTAAATATTGCATTCAGCCTAGCTGCTGAGTTTCAAATGCATGCAATGCTTGAGAAAGATCCTCCAGTGCCAGTTAAATCCTGATTTTACCTTCCACAGGATCATATGAATGTGAAAGCCAGATTCAGAGGCAGCTTAATTAAAAAAAAAATACCCTCTACGGGCCAGATTTATCAGTGTCGTTCTGTTGGAATCAGCTAATTTACCCAGCTGAGGATCTGGCCCACAATTCTGATCACTCTTAAAATAGACATTACATCCAATAAATCCAGAGTAGGACATTATTTAACAATAAGGCTTCAAAAAAACAAACAAAAAAAAACATCCAACATGATTAGTCCCATCAATGAGCTTTATAAACCATTCATCAACCAGAATAGCAGCTCAAAGGCTTTGTACAGCATCTCCCTCTCACCCCCGGGCTACTGTTTACATCCATGTCTTACCTCAAAGACTTCCTCATCCAGTATCCTGGTTCCAAACACAATAATGCCGTTGACGTCAATGATGGGGTGGTCGCTTCGGTCCAAGAACTTAGTTACCTTCTTTTTACAGTCCAAAATCAAAGTGACGTTTTTCTTCTGTACACTGATGGCTATTCTGTGCCACCTGTAAAATAACACAGCCCGCGAGCTAATTATACAGAGCCTTCAGCTTTCATTAAATGAGCCAACGGTTTATATCAACTAGTTTGATCATGAAAGGATGTTGATTTAAAACTACGGGCCAATCATTGTCCCCAATCAGGGTGAAATTCACTGATGGGCAGAGGGCCAGTAAAAGGCCCATGCATCACTTAAATCCCCAAAAGACAGGAATTCACATGGCTAGGGCAACAGGTAGGACCACATGGCTCCTAATCCATCAGAGTGGGAATCTCCCTTGCACAGTTGTGGAGCGCATTGGGGGGAGAAGTGGCCCTGATGGAGCCCCAATTTTCCCCTCGTCCCCCTCTTCTATCCTCCTTAAGCCCAACACTGGGTGATTTACATGGATCTTAAGTGTCACACAGGTTTGTTTAAGCCCTTTGCACAGGGGGAAAGTCATCCCTATAGCCACAAGTCCCCACTGACTTGAAGTGCTTAATATTTCACCAATGTTCAAGGGTTTTTTTGCACACCTGTTATTTATATGGCAGAACGGAAGAGCTCAGTTAGCGGAGACAGAGCACTGGTAAAATATATATACATATATATAGTACACACATCTTATACACACTTAGGTGTTCATATACGTACTCATATGGACCGATGATTGCTTTTATCGTGCACTCCACATTCTCAATACACAACACTGCACTTACTTGCCATCTGATAGGTTAATGCCTCGAAAGAGAGGATAGTCTTCTGGGCCTGGCTTCCCGGTATGGTCTTCGTACAGGAATACGGGAGATCTACCCATCTCCATGCCGATCTGCTGGATCCCTTGCTCATTGTAAATAGAGATCAAGAAGGACTGACCTCCTTTCTTGGCTTTTACAGTGGACAGAATGGAGAAGTCCTCAGGAAAGGCCGAAGCTGAAGTGGAAAGGCAAAGGGGTTAGTTGTTCTTTTGGATGTGATGGTGTGCACACAATTCATACACCCTGCAACCTGGTGAACAGAGGAGAAACTACCAGCGATTGCTCCTCCTTCCAGATTTGTCCATATTAGCAATCCCCATGGCAGAGAGGTATGTCAGTGCTACCTGTGGATGGGGACAATGCATCCTATAGAAATGTGACCTGCAGCCTCCATTACACTAATAGGACACTTAAATAAATGGCAAAGTGTTGTGTATGGATACCACCAGGATTCTAACTCGATAATGGAGGAGTACGATGGCTTCAGATAACATGGAGCTACAAAGTTCCTTGCGCGGGGGGGAGGGGGGGATGTGTCTGAAGGCTCAACTGCTCCACCCAATCACACAGCTCGTTGTGATTAGGAGCCCTTATGTGATTAAGCTAGGGTGACCAGACAGCAAGTGTGAAAAATCGGGACGGGAGTAATAGGCGCCTATATAAGACAAAGCCCCAAATACCGGGACTGTCCCTATAAAATCGGGACATCTGGTCCCCTTAGATTAAGTCCAGGGAAAAGACAATTTGGTGAAAAGCAGCTCCCATGGAAAAGCGTCATCTATTCTAAGGGCTCAGTCAGTCTTTCAGTTCAGCAGTCTATCTTACTAGGGATCATTCATTAATGATCAATGAGCCCTTTTTGGCCTCTATCATTCACACTACAGCCACGCCACATTCCAACTCCCATGCTAATCAGAGGAGGGCCTCAACGTTGTTGGATGGGAGACCTCCAGTGGGACACTAAGGTGTTCCTGCTGCAAGTGATGGGTGTAAATCTGTAGCTTTTATGCCACTTAGTTCCATGGTATGCCCTGGAACTTCGTAGGAGAGAAGATATGCTGTGCCATAGGATCCAGAGGTTGTCTAGAGATGCTGGAAACTCAGGGATTATTTTTATAAAATGTCCCCTGTTAAGTAGACACATGCAATGTATTAGATGCTTTGTTGTTTTGCTGGGGCTTTTTAAAACAGTTTTTGTCTATTTTGTCTATTTAGGCAAGAACAGAGCATTCTGTGGCTTTGGCTCACTGCATTAGCATGGGCAGCAAAAATTTAAAAGCAAAAATAAATCCAACAATAAAATGGAGACTTTGGTTTGACTGAGCTTTGAAAAGCGAGTGGCAAAGACGGCTTTTCATGCCGATTGTCCACAGAGATACCGTGGCCCATGTCCTCCTGCACATGGGGATTAAAGTGTGATTACAGGCAGGAAAGCGAGCACAATGATATTGTGGGATCCCATCTTTATTCTTGCAAATCCCATGTTGTAATTAAGCCCTGGAAATGGGACTTCCGTGGGATTGGAGTGGTACATAGACTAGATCCAGTCATTTGGACAGGGGTGCATTCCATCCTCAGAGACTGCAGATCAATTTAACCCAAGGCTTCAAAGCAGCACATGGGAGTTTTCTAACTGCCAGAGGTGTATACGCCTCATGGCATCTGAAATCCCAGTTGGTTTGGTTTCCTGCCTCTCCCTCCGTCAGCAGCACTGCAGATTCTAGAGATGAATCCAAATTGCAAAACCCACGTCCACCTCTGAAAATTAGTTCCTCCAATATGTAGGGAGTGGTGCTAACTGAAGGAGGGGTTGGGGCACTCTTCCGATTATTATCGAGATAGGGGCTGCTGAAATGTGTATATTTCTGTCATCTTAATATGTTGTATTCTAACAATATAACAACACTTGCAAGGTTTCAGAGTAGCAGCTGTGTTAGTCTGTATTCGCAAAAAGAAGAGGAGTACTTGCGGCACTTTAGAGACTAACAAATTTATTTGAGCATAAGTTTTCGTGAGCTTATGCTCAAATAAATGTGTTAGTCTCTAAGCCACAAGTACTCCTTTTCTTTTTGCGAACACTTGCAAGGGCATCTGTCCCTCGGGCTAACGCCTTCAAAGAAGGACGTAATTGTCCTCTTGCTCCTATCCACTGAGGAAATCTTAAGCGAAGGAGTGCCAGAATGGAACAGGGTGTTGCTGTGATGTGTCCTGTGTGCAATGTGAATATCTCTGTGTGGTGCCTGGCAGTGTCTGGGGAAGTAATAGCCCTGTGGCTAATTTTTTAAGCTGTAAATTCACAGCCATATAAATCACAAAAAATGTTATCCTAAGTGTCCAGCAGCTTCACACAAGTTTCCCTCCCCACTGTAGGCTTTTCTTAAAGGATGCCCCAGGGCTGAATGAGGGATTTGACCTAGTTAGCCTACAGTCAGCCGTATTCAAAGTGTGGGGAGTGTATCAGACCACAGCAGGGTTTGTTGAACACAGAGGCAAGGAAGTCATAAGAGAAAAGAACGAGGAGTACTTGTGGCACCTTGGAGACTAACAAATTTATTTGAGCATAAATGTGTTAAAGGTGCCACAAGTACTCCTCGTTCTTTTTGCTGATACAGACTAACACGGCTACCTCTTTGAAACCTGTCATAAGAGAAAGAGACACTCAGATAATTTTCTCCACTGTCCTGGGGAATTTGGATCTGCTAGTTCCTTTGCATCAAACTCCTTTCATTCATTCATTTTCATTTCCTTTAGCACCTAACCCCCACTCTAGGTGCTCAGCCATAATCAGAGTAAAAAGAGAAAGTAGAAAGCCACCAAATCCACACAGAACAGCCTGTAACAAAGGAAAACAATTACTGTCCTGCAAAGTGTGAAATGAAATTCAGCCCCCAGGCAGAGGACTGCCCCCTTCACTTAAATGGTCCTGTTCAGCACAGGAGTGTCACCAAGTCCACCCAGCTGGTGACTTCACTGGAACAAGGGCAGTTTATTTCAGCTGAGGATCTGGCTCAGCTCAGGAACATCAATCCTTTTGGTAATACCGTCTGCAAGTGGATACCACTGATCAGAATTTTGAAAAGTAACTCAACAAAGAATATGGGGCCAGATCCTCACCTAATGTAAAGGGGTGCAGCGGCATAGAAATCAAAGGTGTTGCACCCAAATTACACCAGCTGTGGATATGGACCAGGAGACAGTTTTCCCTAAAAGTACCTAGATGTAGTAAGGAAGTTGTTTCCCTGCACTGTTACTCTTGTTTTATGCCAGCCTAACCCCACTGACTTTAGTGAAATTACACTAGTGTAAAACCACTGTTACAGAGTGGAGAACCAAGCCCAGTGCTTGATCCTTGTTCCCACACTTACGTTAGCTAAGACATGGTCCCAGAAATGAAGGTATGTGATAACTGTCCCTTCCCTAGGATGACTTATGCTGTCCCTTTCCTTCCGCCTGTATACTCCTATCACTGCTGTTTCAAATCAAATGCAGACATGTTCCTGCTTACAATTATGGAGAACTATTTGGGCTCTTTTATGTAAAATATGTCACATCCAAAATGATCCATAAAAATGGAGAATTTCATTATGAACCCTCCATACAGAACTTTTCAACCTCAATGACTTGCCAACTCATTAAAAAGCTGCTTTTAATTTATTTTGTATTATTATTATTAAATGTCTCCATGGCAATGTGGGTTCCTCAGTTCAAATAACCATCATTGATAAATTATGGTTGACATAACTCTGTTATTGCTCTGTTACCCTGGCAAAGTAACAATGCATCTACTGTCATGGTTAGAAATGATCCAGGCTACCCAATGATATGTGGAGGGGGTTACGTTCAGAATGCAATAAAACTAATAATAAAATAACACATAGGACATGATCCAAATTCTATTGCAATAAATGGAAAGACGCCCCTTGACTTCAATAGGCTTTGGGACACGCCTTTATACACCATTCTACATTTTCAGCAATGCTCATGCTGAAAGGCGTTGAGCACCCATCTCTCCAATAAAGGGAATTACACCAGTAATTAATTTTGCCCATTGTATCAATATCCCCTCAAGGCTGAGTGCCACTCTAGCTCAAACCATTATAAATTGCTTTTGGCAGCAAGCCAAAACTAAGTATTAATGTCCCCATTTTACAGATTTCATACCACCCAAGGCAAACGAAGGTAACCGTTTTCTAACTAAAAAGGTCCCACTCTCTCAAATTATTGTCCAACCGCCCTTAGGTGATACGGTCACCTGACTCAACTGCCCATCAACTGCCCTGTGAGAATCATTGACCCAATGAAAGCAGGATGGAAAAATGAACGTCCCTCAGCCCCAAAAGACCTAAAACCCAATGGCTGGACCGCATCAACAGACACCTATCCCTCATAGGCACCTTCCCTCATAACGTGCCGGATTTGGCACAGGACAGAACATGCTCGGGATGCACACAGCATGTGGTAGCAAGCAACAGCATGAGAATGAACTGTTTTACAGATGGGGCAATGTCCATTGAAATATCCCTGATCTTCAGCAGCTCTTTTCAAAGGCCATTGAAGGGGGAAGGAGTGGGGGATGGGCACAAATGAGGCACAGATTGTTCCTCTGCACTCAGCCATCTCCGGGATGGAACAATTAGCTGCAAGCGAGTAGCTCGGCGACAGCCTCTTCGGCATGCTCTGGCATTTCACTTTCCGGGACCAGAACAGATCCACATTCCACCACGGCAGCTTGGCTTTTGGAACAAGGCATAATAGGTCTGTGAATGCCTGTTAGGGTACTTTGCCTCCATCTAACATACATGTCCCCTGATCCCATATGGCTGTCCCTTAACACTGGTGCATGAGCACTGAAAAGAGACCGAGTGGCTGTAAACACTAAACACTGGAGATTCCTTCCTTTCTTCCCCTCCCTCTCCCTCATGATATCTGTGTCAAATGCAGTCTGATAATGAAAAAACACATCTTTTTACAACCACCAGACTCAAGCCTGTGGAGTTGGACTGGGTTCTTTCCTTCTCAAAAGTCATGGTCAGTAATTAAGGCCAAAGTGGACCTTTAAGTGACACCTGTTCAATCTCATAGTCTTCTAAATATAGCCTCGGTGATACCTGGGAAGTTCCCCAAGGAATTTGCAGAGGGGGAGGGATAGCTTAGTGGTTTGAGCATTGGCCTGCTAAACCCAGGGTTGTGAGTTCAATCCTTGAGGGGGTCATTTAGGGATCTGGGGCAAAAATTGGGGATTGGTCCTGCTTTGAGCAGGGGGTTAGACTAGATGACCTCCTGAGGTTCCTTCCAACCCTGAAATTCTATGACGCCTACTCAGGTGTAACTAACTGGAGCCTAGTAAAGAACTCTGCTAATTAACCAGGAAGGAAGGAAAACATGCTCACTTTCTCTTAGCCATGCTGGTTTTGTGGGCTTTATCAGATTAAAAAGCAGTCCGAACTTATTCTGTGTCGCCAAAATCAGCAGATCCAACTCTGGATACCCCCAAGAACCAGATCTGTTGCGTAAGAAGATACCATTTGTATAGTCACCTTTCAGAGTAGAATGGTTCTTTAAAGGCCCAATTTAATCCTTTGCTATTAGTGCGTCTGAGGGGACCCTGATTTTTCTGGTGTGGTTCATTTTCCAACTAGAGGAAATGTCCTGGCTATCATCTAGGATGTTTCATCCTTAAATATACATGCATAAATAATGCAGAGAATATTAAGTTTGGAACAGGAATGCAAATTACTGCATTTTTGTTGCTGCTGTTGAAAGATTATATGTCTCCCTCTGTCTTTCTTGCCCTTGCATGAGGTTGGAAGAAAATGGTTTTGCAAGGAAGTTGAAGAATTTATTTAGGGAGCTGGGGAAAGATCACCTCAGCAGATTTCCTCGCTCTCGTGGGTTTAAAAACACAAATGCACTTTAAAAAATAAATCTGCTTTGTTGGCTGTAACTACAGATACAGAATGGAAAGCCCATAAAATTACCGGCTTAAAAAAAACACAAACTTCTAATTAGCACAAAAGATTACATGTTTGCCTAGAGCCCTTTATAGCGGAAGGGGAAAGCTATGTTTTAAAGGTTTTTACCCACACCCACCCATTTAGTAACATGAAATCACAAACACCACATTTCCCATGGTAAATTGCTCTACAGTTACTTCATTATCTTTATATTTCCTCTCACTCATTTGCAGGGGGCACCTAAAATCACATCTAGTTATGGGGCTGTATTGAGACAACACCTAGATCAGAGGGAAGATGCTGGCATGGAGTCATGGTGCTCTGGAACAGTATCCAGGAGACCCAGTTCTTAATCTCTCGTCCCCGCAACAGACAAAAGGAAGCCTTTGGAGAGAGAGATGGGGACGTTAGTATGTCCTTGAGTGGGAGCCAGCCCTTCAAGTGACTGAAGAGCTGCATTGGTGGATGCCAAGGAAATACCATCCAGGTCTTATCAGCTAAGAAGGATGGCGGATGAAAAACAAGAATGAGAGGAGGGTAGGTGAAAAGGATTATAGTATGGTGGGGAAATATAAAGGACTCCACCAGGATATCAAAATCTCTCCTTAGGACAAGAGAAAATTGTATTACCAAGCCAGAAACTGCATTATTCAATCCCTTTGCTGCATTGGCCATGTGCATTCACTGCCCAGAAGATCCCGTCCACCTGCTTAACCCCAGAGTCTCTGAAAGTGCCACTTGAATTGCACAGCATGGAAACCTATGAAAGCCAAAACCCATTGTGCAAGGGTTAGAGCAGGCTATTATGCACACTAGAAAAGTGTCCTTTGAATGTGGCTCTTGGATACAATGTCCACAGCTAGGGAAAACATTTTACATTATTCCAGACTGGCAATGACATTGCATTTCTTGGCTTGAAAATATTTAGGCTTGAAAGAATTAGATTTTAATCAGTAAATGTTGATAAACATCCATTCCACCATACACATGCAAACCGATGAAAAAGTATTTCCATCAATAATCAAAATTTACAGATAGGCAAAGTAACAAAAATACTGCTTGAAAACTTATGAGGGTTTGATTTAAGGACATTACTTTGTATATTTTGACATTGTGTTTTAATGGTTATACAGCTTTAACTTTTTTAATTTCAATGTCTACTCTCATTAAATAATTTATGGTCTGACCTCCCCGTCCCCTCTCCCCATTGGCCCTACAACTCTGAAAATTTAAATCAATACAAATTGGAAAAAATGCTTTAAAATAAACATCCACCAAAATTATTCTTAAAAAAAAATCAAATTCTGATAAGCCCAAAATATCCATAGAGCCCTTCTTTAGCTTTTATTCATTCCTTATTCAGGAAAACATTCCACTGACTTCAGTGGGACTTTCCATGAGTAACAGCTAAGTAGCAATTGAGTGAAGGACTTCTGGATATGTTCCACAGCAATTAAAGAGGGCAAGGCCAATATCCCCACATTCAGCCATTCACCACAATATTGTTATGGAGACAGGAGTACAGAGGCATGAGCGGATGGAATGATTACAGTGAGGTTCGAAGGGGAATAACTCAGATGCAGTCAGCAAGGTCTTTTCCTCAATGGATAGCGTTTGTCTTTTAACAAGAGGTTAATAGAAGCAATAAGGATATGATCCACTGAGTACAATGGGCTTTGGATCAGACCTTAGGTAAACAGAACAGCTCCCCATTGCTGACCCTGGGTGTAGACTCCAACCCCTAAAAGGCATCCTCTACTCTCTGTCTGGTACCCAGCCACTCTTTGCTCCCCAGTTCTTGTGCAAGACAAGGTGGAAGTTAAACTTCAGTTAATCCCTTATTCACCAGTGAGCCCTGCATTCTGTCATATGAGAATAACAACAGAACTCACAATATCATTTTAGAGTTTGCTATCAAGCAAATCCAGCTCTACAGGACATGAGTGACAGTCACACCAATAGGACTGGCTTGCATTTAGACCAGTGAAATATTGGGTATGATAGAAATAGCATCTTCATTTAAAAGGACTGGTAGTGGCATCCCAAATCTTTTACAAACTTTTTGAAGGATGTCTGTATCAGTCTCCTTGGATTAAGGATTCCATTGCATATGTGCATGCTCCCACACAGACACACTTTCCCTCCTACTCGTTGTTAGGCCTTATGCAAGGAAGATGTATTTCTCAGTGGATGATTGTGTTAATGTTCATGCTGCTATTTATCCCATCTGCCGCTGACATCCACATGACACCCTATGTACAAGCCAAGATAAACACAGTGGGCTAAATTGATCCCTGGCAATTCCAGATTCAACCTCTGACATGAATGAGAATTTGGTCAGAGTAAGGACTCAGTAAAACTGGAGAAAAGGCTTCACTATACAGAAGACAACTGACTCAGCAGTTAGGCTGCTAGCCTAGGGATCAGGATGTCAGGAATCAGGACCTAAAGCAGAGCCAGTCTCTGGGCAATCTGAGGAGCACAGCTGGCCTGTAATAGGCTGCCCGATTGGCTACCCCACCTGACTTGTTGGAGAAGGCAGCAGACCAACTCTCAAGCCCAGCACCAGTTCAGCAGCTGCTCAAAGCATCTGCCCATGGCTGTGATAACTCCTGTGCCTGCTTGTTCCCAGCTTTGTTCCAGTCCTGCTCCTGCCTTGTCACTCCACATAACCCAGTTCTGACCCTGAGCTCCAATTTCTGACCGCTGACTTTGGCCCTTTGGCACCTTGGTTCTGACAACTGGCCTCTGACTCCACTTCTGACCCTGGGCTCCAACTCCTGGCTACCAGCTTTTGCTCTGACCATCAGGCATGACTCCTGCTCCAACCAGTGTGCGTACCATGCACATCCCGGACACAGGAGACATGAGTTCAATTCCCTGATCCATCACAGACTTCCTATATTTACTTAAGAAGTTTTAGGCACTTGCTCTCTCTGTGCCTCCATTTCCCATGTGTAGAATGTGGATACTAGCACTTCCCTCACTTGTGTGGGTGTTGTGGGGATAAATACACTCACGGCTGTGAGGCACTCAGATACTACAGTAAATTGGGCCATATAAGTACTTTAGCTAGACAGTTTTGGTCCTAATTCATTAGCCCATTTTTCTTTAAATCAAAGACCACATGCTCTCAGATTACAGAAATTTTTGTTTTTTAAATGTAATGAATACTTCATCACCTAATGCAAAATTTAAAATGTGTCCGTAGTGTAGCTGGTTTTTAATAAGCACCCTGCTACTCACTGGATTTATAGGGGGTAATGCTATTTTCTTTCTATAAGAAGATTCTGATTAAAATTTAAACATTTCTTCCAATAAGAACTGGGACTCATGGGGGGTGTTCCGATTTAATGTTTGCACCTTCCAAGTCTCCATCACAACTGGATACCACTCTGAGATAATGAGAAACACCAGCTTCTTAACGGAGATGGGAACAGATGTAATTAGCCAGTGTTTGCATGTTCGCTGGATAATGTACCACCCCTGTTCAGATGAAGTGAGGAAAAAATGACTGTAGTTATTTTAACATTATTAGATGATTAGACAGTCTGTATCTCCCCAAAATAGTAGACTATTTCCCTTCCAAACACACACAAAATGAAAAAACATGCAGTGTTTCAAGTGCAATTCCAGAACATGGGGGGAAAGATCAGATAGTTTCGTAGGCAGTCCCAAATCAAAAGGTTACACTTACCAGGATATAACTGCTTTGTTGGTGCACTGAGTTGAGCATCTTTTGTTACTCGAAAAGCAACATCTGCACCTTTTGAAGCTCTTCTGCTTGTGCAAAAACCTGTTGTTTTAGTGATACCATCAGGTAAATTATGAAAATCTAATACCTTCAAGAGATCTGCAGGTTCAGCTGCAAGAAAAGAGGAGAAACCAGAATTAGCAGGCAAAAGTATCAGTGTTTGCAAAGATCAATTATAATAATACTAATCATCAATAATCGTTTTAAACCACAACAGATTTTTTTCTAATAAATGTATAGCAAATACATTGCTAATGCTATTTGCAAAATTAGAACAACAAGCTGCTGGTTTGAGATGCTAATTCACTGCAGAGAGGAATAATTTAGGCACTTATGCATATGTAAAAATAACATCTACATTCACGCTAGTTAGGATAATGGGCTTATCAATAATCAGGCTTCAGGGTATTAATTGGTCGCAGTAGCAAAGAGTTCCGGTCAGGTACTATAGAACCTAAAGAGCTGACTGCACTGTACATCTGTGGTATCACTCGGATGCATTTTCTGTGCATCTTCAAATCTGGAGACAGACCGCTCCCAATGTCAGCTTGAAGCTGGATGCCAAATGGCTGGAGTGGTCTCCACAGCCTTGGTCCAACTCAGTGACTCATCCCTCCAGGGTTAACTCCTCTCTGGTTCACCTCTCTCCTTGCCAAAACTTCCACCCTCCCCTCCAGTGACAGAGCACAGGGACCCCCAGAGGTTCCAGCCATCATTCTCTCTCCTAGAATGATGTACTTGTCTTCCCACTGCTATGACTTAGCACCCAACAAAACCAGCATAAGAATGGCCATACTAGATCCACGTAGCCAGTATCATGTCTTCCGACAGTAGCTAATGCCAGGTGCCCCAGAAGGAATGAACAGAACAGGTCATCATCAAGTGATCCTTTCCTGGTCGCTCATTCCCAGCTTCTGGCAAACAGAGGCTAGGGACACCATCCCTGCCCATCCTGGCTAATAGCCATTGATTGGCCTATCCTCCATGAAGTTATCTAGTTATTTTTGAACCCTGTTATAGTCTTGCAAATGTAGCCTGAAAACATCTACAAGTGCTACCGTACTGAGCACAATCATGTTCATTTAGCAAGAACTGTAACACTGGAGCTGTGCACATTTCTGTAACAATTTAAACCAGGCAAAACTCATGGAGTTTTAGATTAGGTTAAGAAACCTGAAACTCAAGCCAGGTTTGTCCAGACCTGCAAAGCTTTTGGTTTTGAGTTAGGTCAGGCAAAACTTGGTTTCAGATGAAGTTTTTGGTTAACTTTTGTAAAACTGAAATATGTGTACACAGAGTTTTGACAACCTTTTAGTGGTCTTTTTAAGTATAGTACAAGAAATGCTTGTTGGACTACATTACCCTGAATCCTTACCCAGGAGTTGGGTGTATCTGGATTTTATAGGGGAAAAAGACATGCTGAATCGTCAGCAGCAAATCTCAGGTTCTTGATTCTTTGTTATAAACTAATAAAAATCCTCTATGTGTATAAATGTACTGCAAGCTTTGGTTCAAAGTGAAACTCAGGGGTGTAAATCTTGCTAAGTAAAAAAAGGCTTGCAGAAAGCAATGCAAACTGAAAGCACAATGAGTGGAAATTTCAAATGTGCACAACACCGGCCTACTTCCACTCCAGCTGAAGTCAATGGCATGACTCTCATTGCTTTCAATGAGAGCAGTTAGGCGAATGCTGAGTTCTCTTGAAAATCCTGCCCCATGCTTTGTACAGCTCCAAAGGAAACTTCAGACAGTGGGTTTTGAGTAGTAGTAGCAATAGTGTACATTTTCAATGTCTGAAGGCAATGGAATTTCAGCCTTGTGTCTGACCACACACTTAAGTCAAGCACATCATAAAATTCGCTCTCTTAATCAGGTCTCACCACAGGCCCTACAGTAACGACATGCCCTGACCTCTGCACATCAATCCCCTCTGGCTACTATTATACAATTATTGTAATTAATAGAAAGGATCTGAGCATTACAAGACAAGAAATGTCCAATTACTGTCTATGCTGGAAAAGCTCATTTCTTGCTTCTCTCCCCCAGCATGGAGCCTGCCACTTCAATTGTGAATTCAGAGAAAACTATGCAGTTCAGGCACCTGTGCTGGCAGAGAAGGCAGACTGCAGCAGGTGCGCATACCGCACAAAAAGCATAAATGATAGTGGGAGAAAGGCTTTCTCATTTCAATATAAAACAGTCTGGAGCATGATCTTCAGTGGAATTCACTGCCTATAGTCTTGTGTGCAATAATGCATCAGAATAAGCAATGGAATCATTCCTACTAACATGAAGCAAAAGGTGTAATGCTCCGGTGGGCCTTTTTACCATATCTCATTAGGATCACATCCTTCTTAGCGTTTGCTTTAGCTAAAAATCTTGAAAAAAATCGCTAATGGAAGGATTCTATATTACTCTCAGAGCTATCAGTCCTCGCTAATTGGGGGTTAATTTGCATCCAGACGTTAAATCTCTAAAACACCAGTGACATAGCATACCTGGTGCATACCATGAACTGGCTAATCCGGCATTTTTCATATCAGCAGCAGAGATGGCATTTCCAAAGCAAATTGGATTAACCAAAACAGACCATAAACATTTACAAGAAATTATCGTGAATTTTGACCCAATACTCTGAGCAAAGAGCTGTCAAAAAGATGAACCACCCAACTCAGCAAAGATTTGGCAATACCCAGAGCAATCTCTGCTTGCCAGCCTTATTTAGCCTTGCCAAGACAGTATATTTCAATTTTATTCTCATAGCAAATTATTTTCCCAGAGGAAATATTTTATTCAACCCTCAAAGATGCAACCAAATATCAGCTAGCTCGCTTGATATTGACATCCTAAGCAATGATCTCTAGCAAACTGGCACCCAGCATTCACAGACATTTTGAAATAGTATTGCAGTGTGATATATGTGGCTAAGAGTGCCAACTTGTTATTAGCTCAGGGAACGATCTAATGATAATACAATTACTACCAGTAGCCTGATGTGTGATAGCTCCTTTTCTGGAAGAGGACAGATCTCCCAACATTAGAGACACGGAGAAATAAAGTAAGGGAAATCCTTTCAAGGGGGGGGGGGAGAGAGAGAGAGAGAGAGAAACACACCTTATATCAAGATCAAGCCTATTTTATAATCTGTGGTTACCACTTTGAGAATTTGAACAAAATAAATACACAGATAAAAGATAAGAGATTGACAAATAAGTCTTCTAAATGGAACATATACCAGTTATGAATGAATAAAATAAGCTAATACTTACAGACTACATAAATTGTTACATAATTTTTTCATTCCCAGACAGAAATTAGACCCCATGTTTCTGGTATCAGAGGTTATACATATAAATTATGTCCATGCTTCAGAGTAGTATACAAGATGAAAATGACAAATAAATAGAAAACCCCCACACCCTCTTCCTCCTTTCAGAAATAAATAAATTACAGGGGGTTGGGTGGAAATCATATATTATTTGAAGCTTACATTTATAAGTCATTTATAAAGGGTTAATGCATGATTACATTTGCAAAAATCATTTTATCAACAGTTATAGATTATTTATAGTGTCCAACCAGTTGCTTATAACATATAGGTAGCCTATAACACCAACTTTATCTACCAGTCTATAATACCTTCTCTACTGATGCTCCTATACCCATCTTTTTTCCACCAAATGCATCCGATGAAGTGAGCTGTAGCTCACGAAAGCTTATGCTCTAATAAATTTTTTAGTCTCTAAGGTGCCACAAGTACTGCTTTTCTTTATACCCATCTGTATAACACATCCTACTCCTGCCTGTAGTATGCTTGTTAATATCTAGTAATCATTTATTAATTCTGTATAAAACTATTGACAAATAGACCCTTAATGTACAGTATACTAGAAAAAAATCCTTTTCAGGGTTTCACCACCTGAAACTATTATTCCACCAGTTTCTGCTGTATCCAAGCCTGGAATGCCATGAAAGCATCTAGATAAAACTCTGAGGAGTACTCAACAAATGCCTAAATTAGACCAAGGGATGAGCAATGGCGGGAGGTACTTACACTGTTTCAGAATACAGACATTTACCATTAGGGGACCATCTTCATTAAGCCCAGAAATATTTTGAACTATCCATGAGTTCCTGGTATTTTTGAGGATGTAAAAGAGAAGAGCCTTAAAAAAAAAACCCACCACAGAAAAGCACATCTACCCTGTGTAATGTTCTTTGTAGTAGAGAAGAGATAGCACTTGGCTGTAATGAATACAAAGTGGATTGTTTTTTGAGGCTGCTGGGCACCCAGACATACCCTGTGGCTCTTTCTGCTTCTTTACTAACTTCCCAGACTGACTAGGAAAAACAATTTGTGTGCTGCGCTGCCCAGAAAAGTCAGCAGCAGAGGGGCTGATATATCATCAGCAACAGATATGAAATGGCTGCAAAATAATGGATACTCTAAAAGGCCATCTGGAGCAAGTGTAAGTATCTTTAAAAGGTGCCATTACCTCCAGTGAGAGCAAGTCATCTCCAGGAGCCGAACTGGAGACAGGATGTTTCCACTGTGATTTCTTAATTAATCCCCTGGCCTAAGTTTATTGGTTTCCTGCTAGGAACAATTCTGTCTGCAGTCATTTCTTAATCAAACAGCAGCCAACGTTTCAAGTAACACAGATTTCCGTGATATATCAGCCAGTTTGGTAACTAGAATATTACGACAAATGGAAAGTGCAAACTGACAATTAACACCTTTTCCCCGCTGTGTACATTTTTAAAGAGACTCCTATGTGGCAATCCCAGGGTTTGAATATAGCGTATCAGGTTCTCCAGTGTGCACAAAAAGATAATTGGCTCAGATGAATATCTACTTTTCTATCCTCATCTGTAAAATGTAGATGCTAAAACTTACCTGCCTCAAAAGGCTGTTGTGAGGCTCAAATCATTTGTTTGCAAGGTCCTAAGTGCCAATCATTATTCATATAAATTGTGAAAGAGACTTGCTATGCCAGAGAACATCGCACCAATCATTCTTGCTAATGCTATGGGTTGTTAAAGGAGCTTCCAGTGGCTGCAATGCGCCAGGCACGGTACAGACCCATAGGGAGAAGCAGACCCTCCTCAAAAAGATTCCAGTCAAAGTAGACAAGACAGACCAAGGGTGAGAAAAAGGCAGGATTAAGTCCACTTCACAGTTGGAGGACAGATGTGGAAAATGAAGTGACTTGCCAAGGTTGTACAAGGAGTCTTTAGCACTCAGATCTCCCAGTCCAGAGCTTTAACCATAAGACCATCCTTCCTTTCAATTGCCTTTAAAAATGATGCTACCAACAAGAAGCGGTGTCTGGAGTAAACTAAAGGTTCTATAACCAGCCATCATGATTGCTTTCATCAAAAGTTCATGCTTGCTGCCTATTTGCTAGGAGTGCATGCACCGACATGATTTTTCATGACCTGGAAGGCATTCAAGGATATCTGGACCATTACTAGATAAAATTAAATATAACAAGAAAGCAAGGCAATGGGCACCGTCTGAAGTTAAACACGACATGTGCCTTTAACATGCTGATCAAAAATGGATTTCCTTTGAAACAGGGACCATGAAAATTCCCTTTGACTGATCGTTGAATACCACCATTTTGGGATGAATTAACTATGCACAGACATCTGTTCATCATTCGATGAGAACATCAAAGTCCCCCAATAGTTTATGAGCTCTACATTATTCTGTTATTATGTGTGTTACAGAAGTAAGACTCCAACCAAGATGAAGACCTCCATTGTGCTAGGTGCTGTATATAAATTGAGCGACAGAGAGTACCTGCACCAACACCAAAGGTAAAATAAAGCCCATGATCTTTTAGTCGGACCAAGACTCTTACAAGAATTACTGTATGGTTTAAACATGCCTCTCCTTGTACCCATAAAGCCTACAGTACCATCTAACATCCTAGGTAGCTTCCTAAGGATGTCACTGTACACTATCTTTGTTCCCTAGGTTACTATGTAAGAGAGGCAGCAGAACCCATAATGGGCACCTATGATCTTCTATTTCTGGTGAAACCTTATTAGTTTGGGGGTCTGAGTTACTATGTGGAATTACTGGCCATAGGGGAGAGGTGGATCCTTCACAATTCATGTGGGCACCAGGGGAAATCATTTTGGTGCCAGATCTGGGATCCCTGCTGATGGGCCAGAGATCTGTGATCTTATCCAGCGCATTGGGTAGTGGGAAAAAAACTCTTGGTCCTTCACAAAGGCCTAAGCAGCTGTGGGAGGATGCTGTTTTCAAGGATGGCGGCACCTCACTGTTGATCCTCAGGAGTGCATTCTAGCCAAGAGCTCTGAAGAGCACCACCATTTTAAGCTCTTCAGCATAGAATGACAGCCTTGTATTATATGCTGCCGGCAATCAGTGCTGCTTTACAAATGAGATTTAATATGCCACCCTGTAACAAACCCACGGAGACCCCACTGAAAGATTAAAGGATGTTTCCATGTTCAATGCACAAATCCAGCATGGGATATTCAACACATGCTTTGGCGTTTTGGGGGATTGGGTTCCAAAGGAACGGAGGGAAGGACTGGAGTCCAGTGACTGGTAACAGCAGTTAATGAAAATCCTTACTGATGTCAGCAGTGTGATGACCAGCCTGAATCTCTGAAAGAACAGGTTAGTCAATATACTGTCCTTCCCTTTTAAAATCTGTCTTGTCCAGCAGGGACCTTCCATGTGGATTTCCACTGAATGTCAGGAACTAGGTTCCTGTAATGAAGATACTGTCTCTCCATAGGAGTTAAAAAAATATTAAAGGGGCAAGACTGAGCAATATTAAATATGAAAGGTCAGAACTATTCCTAGGATAGCACTTCTCCGCTCTTAGAAACAAACTGATTTATTTTATTTTTTAATATCTTGTCTTTTTATTACAAACAACAGCGTTAGGGCTTCCTCTATATTACAGCATGTGTTTTGCACCATGCGGAAGGAGTCAGTGAAAAGAGAAAAAAAAGTTACCAATTGTATTTTCAGGTTCAAAGTACATGGTGTGACTAAAAATAATGGAACAAAATCATCTTTGGTGTAATTCCACTGACTCCAATAGTTACACCAGGGTCCAGAGATGTATGGTGACTGGAACCATATCACTCAATGCAATTCTGTTGCAGTTCTCTTTGTTCTTGGTTTTAATATCTGAAAGCAGCAAACGGAGGACGAAATTCATGCCAGGCTGAGGGGCAGCACAAGGGCCTATGGACCACTTGCATGTCTCTCAATCCCTTGAAATAAGGCTTAAGTGATATATAAGCCTAATGCTACCTCTCTGCACAGGGGTGATTTTCACCCAGACCCAGCATCCTTCAACATCAGCGAACCAATAATTTTATTTCACTGGGCTTTTGGGGCCCACTGTAAACAAAATTGAGAAACCCAGAAGCGTGGCAAAATCTGCAATGGAACCAGAGGCAGAAGGATAGTGACTGGACTGAATCAAAACTGACTTGATAGTGTATTTCTTATGTTTGTGGCACTGAGATTGGCCTTGATTTTCGAAGTGAATTAGCTACTGTCTTCTAAACGGTCTCTTTTTTTTTTGCTTGCTTTTTCATGAATAACATTACTATGCAACATTAAACATTAAACACAAGATCATCCTTTCCATCAAGATGCAGCAAGACTGGCCAACAAAACTGACAACCAAGCTTTGGCCCTAAAATCTACCCGTTTTCATAAGTACTTTAAAAGGGCAGTAAACATACCCAGATCAGGCAAGAGGATGCAAAGAGCAGAAATGTATCCAGCTTCTTTGCTCTCTTAAATCAGTGTAAATCAGGAGTAACTCGACTGAATGCTGAGGGAGTTACACTGGCTTTGGTTTAAAAACAGGCGAGAATGAGAGAAGAATCACTGTTATGATTATTATTTTGTATTATGGTAGCGTCTTTCAGGGTCCAGCTGAGATAAGGGACCCATTGTACAAGATGCTGTAGAGACAGTCCTGCACCAAAGAGCTTCTAGAGGGGGCAGACAAAGGAAGTATTATTTCCCTATTTTTACCTGTGGGGAAATCAGGCAAAGAGAGACTGCGAGACTTGCCCAAGTTCACACTGTGACAGAGGTAGGAATAAAACAAGTTTCCCGGGTCCCAGGTCAGGGCCTTAACCACAAGGCCAATCTTTCTGAGTTAATTAGGCCCCTAATTGGTTAATTACCTGCTAAAACTGGGGTTAGAAGGAGCTACTATTAAATTTGTTAACTCCATTCTTTGGGCTGCAGACACACAAATGCACACAATGCCCTTTTTAACAAGATTATTTAAGAAAATCAAGCAGTGCTGATGCCAAACATTATTGGAAAAGAGTCCTTTGACTTCTGGGCTGGTGGCTGGAACACAGACTCCAGCCAAAATGCAAGCGGTTTGCATTACCTGCCCCACCCCTGGTGGATAGTAATCCCCTGTAATACTGCAAAACCACCAGATGCGACTTGGTAGCGGTACTTCAAGGCTGATCACAAAAGAGCCTATAATGAACTATAAAGGAAACCAAAGTATCATTAGAAGTCTGAAGGTGAAAACTGGAACATTATGAATTCACACGACTGGATGTAAACACCATACCCAACACATTTGGATTGTTAATACCAACCTTTCCCCCTCCTTGACTGTACTGTAAATATAATTTTAGACAGGGAAAATGTAATTCTGATCCTTCTGGACGTATGCAATAACAAGGGATTTTTTCATTGGGCATTACACATTGGAAGTCAAGGAACAAAATATAGACTAAAACTCTAACAGAACCCTGGTTTAGCTATGACAGTGAATGCCATTCAGTTAGCTGCATACACCTAGCTGTGCTCAGATAAATGCAGGCCTGTGCATGTAACAAGGGGACAAGGAGTAAGATATTAACAATAAATTAAATGCTGATGATTCTACTCTGAGCCTGAACCTAAGAAATTATTATTATTTATTTCTATTGCAGTAACACTTAGGAGCCCCAATCTTCTTTGTGCCAGACGCTGTACAAACACAGAACAAAAAGACAGTTCCTGCCCCAGGCAGTTTACAATCTAAAAATCAGTACATTTAGATTTGAAGTCAGTGGGAGCTTTGCCAAAGTAAGAACTGAGGAAAAGCTGTGTTAGGACTTCAAGATTTGATCCAATGGCTTTCAACGCTGCTCATTTATCGCGAGAGACATAGACGCTAGTGATCTGCAGTCTAGGTTTGGCGAGTGACCATAGAGTCTGGATGCTGATCCAATCTACCCAGCTCTCTTGGGTCTCTGCAAATCTATGCTGGAAATCTTGAGAGGAAAGACCTTCCTAATCCTAGGACACCTTTATAGTTTCCCCTCTTCCACCAAACTTTTTGGGCCCAGACACAGCCTAGAAGCACAATGGCCATTTGTGTACCTGAAAAATAATAGGGGTAAATTGTCATTGAAATGCATGTTGGTTCTCAAAACAGGTTCAGTTCAAGTTCGGGGGGAAGCTGAATGATCCCACAGACTCTAATTTCATCCATCCATCTCAGCTAGACACAGCTCTCTCTAGGCATGGTCCTGATCTCCCATACATCGGTGAAACAGGATTGACTTCAGTGGAGCCTCTCCTGATTTATGTTAGTGTAACTGAGATCAGAACCGGACTGTCCAATTTATGTCTTTATTTGCAGAAGCATCTTATCTTATGCCCCATTTCGCTTGTAATAATCCCTCTTCTCACTGCATTTGAGGAAACTGTGTGGCATTTTTTGGCATTTGTATGCTCTCTAAAACTGGTGTATCCACTAAGAAATGTCATCCCATCAAGCCCAAATTTGCATGGACATTTCCCAGTTCTTTTTGTGTCTCTGACTATCAACACTGCAGTGCCTGTAGCGAATAGCTGGAGGAAGTGAGATTATGCAAATCAAAATCAGTTTGGAAACAGAGGTAAATGTAACTTTCACAGGATACTAAGGGAGTTAAACTCTTTTGAAATTCAGTGAGAGATGGGCCCTAGAGCCCTTTGAAACTCCCAGCAAACAATATTTTACCTGTAATATTCAATGTTATTACTTAAAGCTATGAACTTTGATGGGCCTTTTTACCAAGTGCTAGAATACATAAATCACTTATAAACTACTTGTAGGAAGCTGAGTCCACTGTCTGAAAAATGACAAATCTACCAGTAACAAATCACTATACAATTCTCTCTCCCTTTATTTTTCTAGGCATTGAATTCAGATGCATAATGCTCCCAGATGCCTATCCCCCAAGGAAAGCAATTATATGTGAGACTCATGACTGAATTTAACACTTAAATTATTGTCGCTCTGAGATGCTACTGATTGACATAATTTCCAGTTGCTTTTTCATTGCTTTACATGGTGCCATTTACTGGCATTGGCTTTTTCCTTTTCCTTGTTTTCCACTCAAACCCTCCATGTAGTCACCCCTATGAATCAGTTTTCCTGTATAAACTGTGCTACAGCAGCATACAATACCAGTAAGGCCAACCCCAGGTGCTCAAAAATCATGAATCCCCCAAACAATTCTGAGATTATTTTTAAATCCCAGGATTTTTAAGATCATAGTAATACATTTTGGGGGTTTTATTTGCCTCCTTGAACCTTTAAGGGTCACATTTTCAAACTTTTCTCCATCCACGAGGGCTAGAAAGTTACTTTTTCTTTTTTAATGAAAGCTGAGATGAGCACATGACTCCAGGATCAGGGGCTTTAAGAAAAAACACCAAATGTCATGAGACTCAGGATACAATCACAAGAGCTGGCAATACCACAATGATGACCTGCATCTAAACAGTCTCAGTTCTATAAGGAACTCTTAAAATAATTTCAGGCTAGATTAATTTCTGAAATAAAACAGTGCCCATTTAGCAACAGAGAAGAGCTGAGATTCTCATTGAAATTCCCTGAGTACTCACAGCTACTAGCAGTTTACCCACACTGATATGCTAGCTGCTTACAAACAGGGTACACGGGGTGTATTTTTCTGTTTTTGGTTTTTTGTTGTTTTTTTTTTTTTTAAAAGGACACATCTGGAAAACCTATCCCAGTGTGCACTTATAAACTGTCGAGTTCATTTCATTGATTGTGAAAGGTGCTGGCTTGACATTCTGGGAGATCAAAGCCATCTGTTTAAAAACATCTGCAGTAATGAGAGCAACAGGACAAGTTTGCAGTGCCCTGCTGCCTACCTTCAGGGCTGGCCTGGAAGGACTATCTGTCTGGTTCATGGGACAGTTCAGTCTTCCTGTCCCAGTCTTTCAGCTGAGTTTGCCAGCCACGTTGCCAATTAATGCCAACTATAGTTTGTTGTTGGGTTTTGGTTGGGGTTTTTTTTTTTGGAAGAGAGAGGGAGTCCATTGGGAACATACATGAAATCTTGGCCTTCCTAAAATTCTTATCTCTCGTTTAATACCATTCTGATTCTAATGTATGCAGATCGCTCATTCTGCACCGTTTGATGGCATCTAGCGTGGGTTATTTCCAGGACTAACTTGTGCATTTTAAACTCATGTCAACCAAAGAATGAAACAGAGCTTTGTTTTTCCAAACAGTTAAAAAGAAACCCACAGAGGCATGAGAGGGTGGAGTTCTGGTCTGTTCCAACCTGAATCCTTGCCTGAAAGTTCCAGACAACTGATTTCTCAGCCAGTGGGTTATGATCCCAAGGGGGAGGGTCATTAAAGGCAATCGGAGAGACGCCGGAGTCATGGGGCATTGAAAATTTTATTATAATCTAAAAAAGATCATATCACCTCGCCATCATTCCCCGCACATCTTTACCTTTCAAGGTCAAGTATGCTGTCAGCCCCTCAAAAAACACACCCAAAACAATTACATAGGCTTAGCGTCAAGACATTTTTCACTCTTACTTTTTACAGTAAATGTCGAGGGGTCGTGAAGAATGTTGTTTTCAAATAACGGGTCACCAAACTGTAGAGATTGAGAAACAATGCTCAGCCTAGACCAAGGCATCCTTTACTTTTCAACAGCTGCAGGATATGCAAAAAAATGTCTCTGGAACTGACCTTTATCATCATAAATAATAATAAATGATAGTAAAGAAGAAGAAAGAAGAATTACTTTGAACTTATACAGCTCCTTCAATCCAAGTGTTTCAATCTTTAGAAAGATGGCTAAGCATCATTACTCCCATTTTACAGATAGGGAGAACAAGTACAGAGAGGTTAAGTGACTTGCCCAAGGTTACTTAGTGAGTCAGTGGCAGAGTAAGGAAAATAATCTAGGTCTCCCAGCCCACTGTTCCAACGGTTTGCTAAGTGGATGTTGCTATGCTTGGAAGCATATACTCATATTTGTATCATCTGGAACAGCCTTCCTCTGTCTCTCTGCCTCAGCAGCTCTCCATCTCATTGTAGATCTTATTTGGAGAGACGTCTTTTCTCCTTTGCAGATGCCTCCTAAATCATAACAAAAAGCTGTGGGACAGAGAAATTAACTTTTTGCATGTGTCATTTAAAATAGGGACTTGGGAGGAAACAGGAAATGAAGGGCCAGATTATGACCCCAGTTTCATCAGTAAAAATTCAAAGTCCTTTGATTTCAATGATGTTGCTCCAGATTTTCATCAGCACTGAGTTCAGAATTCAGCCATAAGAGATATGGCTCCAAGACATGGCTTTGCTACTGATTCACTACGTGACTTTATACAAGTCACTTAGAGCCAGGTATTCAG
The DNA here is from genome assembly GCF_009764565.3 of Dermochelys coriacea. Classification (NCBI taxonomy): domain Eukaryota; kingdom Metazoa; phylum Chordata; order Testudines; family Dermochelyidae; genus Dermochelys; species Dermochelys coriacea. The sequence goes on along the minus strand of NC_050083.1, from coordinate 18,415,139 downwards.
CTAATATACACGGATGCAGCTCCTCTTACTTCAGTGGAGCTATACCCGGTTAAGAGCCACATCCTCAGCAGCTATAATGTGTCTATTTCTCAATTCATTCATCTTTAAAATTAAAAGGATACCGCCCCCTCCCCCCAGGAGTGTTGTGACTGCTACTTTATTAATATTTGTGAGGCCCTTTGAGGTCCTCCGATGACAGGTGCAAAGTATTATTATTCACTTTTATTCTGCAAAGTTTTTATTCTGCATGAAAGACATTAGGCACTGTACAGTTCAGTTTTGCTTTAGTGTTTCTTCAAGCAGACGGGAAGGGGGCCACAGTTCAGTCTGAATGCAGAGGGAGAATTTCTTCATGTGGACAGATGAAAGAGGTGTTTTTATTTATTTTAAAAAGGAAAAAGTGCTTAAAAATTGTCCAGACAAGACTGCTTGTAGTGCGACAATACAGCGGGTCAAGATACAGGACCAGCCAGCTGGCACTCAGCATTCTCCTCCAAATCTGGTACACATCAGCAGGGGCATGTACCCTCAGAAAGGGAATCTCCCACACCTACAGCCCAATGGGCTGTCAGTCACAAGGGAGGGGGGAAGAGTTGGAATCTCCCCCATAATGGAATTCTCTTTGAAGTACTGGCCTGATCAGATGAGGTCAATCCACCAGGTGGTTGTTTTTTTTTTAAGAAAAGGAGAGATCTGGATGCCTGTTCCCCTGCAGGGGAAGATTCAAGCTAAAATTCCTGTTCACTGACAAAGCTACTGTCAGGGCAACATGCTGAATGCCTTACAGCTCTGCACGGAAACCGGCTAAAGAAATCAAACAGCCAGAGCAATGTCAGAGGAATGGACTCCCTTGCCCCTCTCCCTTTCTTTCTTTTTCCCTTATTTTTTTTTTATTTTATTTTTAAGGGGGGATTACTTTTAAAAGCTTGTCTGTTTAGCACTGAGTTAATAAACACCAAATTCTTTCCTCACATTCGCAGATGTAGTTCACTGCCTCCATTATTACCATGATTCAAAGGGATAGGACCAAATCCAGACCTGGAGTAAGCAGGAGCATTTGAATTCATTACTCTTCTATGCCAGGCTTGGATTTGGCACTCTCTAGCTAAATGCCTATGTGTTTAAACAGATGCCTTAGATTGGAGGGGAAATGACTTAAATCCCATGATCACTAGCCAGATATCACAGTTCTGAGATCCACCTAAGTACCTAAGCAGACAGAGAGACAAATGCAAGCCTGGTGGTTTTGGATACAACTCCCATTGAATGTAAATGCTTCTCCTTGCACCAAGGTTGAATTTGGCTATCTGGAGCCTGTAGACTCATTCATACCCATGGGATTGCAATATCCACTCGTTCTCAAGCAACTAGTTAAACAACTCAGCACCCCAGCCTGATTCTGAACCATGTTTCTTCAATAAATTCCAATTTCAAGGTCAACCAAATGAGGTGACAGAAGCTGCTAAATCACAATAGAGAAAATAAATAAATAAGCTTCTCAACAGACTGCAACTGTACCCTTATCTTTGTAAGACAGTAAGACTGCCCTCGGGTGGACCATGGTATGAGTTATTGCAGGAGCCATTTGGAATTACTCTGCATTCCACCAGCTGGATGAACTCGGTGATCCATTTAGCCAAATAAAAGGGGGACTCAGTAAAGCTGGGGAGTTTTGCACCCTGTTATCAAGACACTTAAATACTCTACCCTCCTGGGAAGCCATATAACAACCCCAAGCTCTGAAGGGCCAGATCCTCAGCTCATGCAAATCAGCTCAGCTCCATTGACTTCAACAGTGCTATGCTGATTTATGTCAGCTGGACCAAATGTTTCTCCACTGAGTCATATCATCTTGTGGGATTTTTAAAAATCCCAAATATACCCCCTGTGAACAAAGCAATTCAGTATACAACAAGTCAAGCTTGAAGGATCGCCTGCATCATCCCAAACATGCTTCCTGTCCCTGCTCTCACAGGCCCAATCCCATGGGAAGGGGCAAAGGACACACAAGCAGAGCATCTGAGCCCTGAGCAAGGGCTGGAGCACATTCCACATTGAGATACCTCCCTCAGGGGCCATGCACATCCCTTCCCAGGAACATTGCAGAGACAGAGAATCACACAAGTGAGCATCAACGAAGATACGAGGTCACAATAATCACACAACCAACATCCTTCCCCTATTGCTCATTACCTACTCGAGCCTGCTCCCACTGCTATCAACTAGACTTTTGCCACCGACTTCCCTGGGTGCTCAGAGGATGGGGCCCTAACATGGCTTTTTGCTTTCAGCCAGACTCCTGACAAAACCACATCCGTTTGGCGAAGGCACAGGGAAACACAAGCCCTTTTAAGACAGGACTGTAGCAAGCTTTCCCAGCTGTACATACCCCCGCCCTGTCTCTGGCTCACTGTCTCCCAGAACATGCCCTAGGGACACTGGTCAGTGGTAAGGGATTCCATCTGGGGCCATGTTCTGTCAGCAAGGTCAAAAGAACAAGGTGAATCAACAGCTTTGCAATCCCCGTCTTTGCTTCTTCTGATCGTCTCCACAGCACTGGAGGAGACGCTTCGCATACCATTCTGCCCACGGCCTGGCCTAGCTCTGCTTTGAATGGAAAGCCAAGCTGTCTAAAATTACTGCCTGGTGTACTATTCAACAAGCCAAGATTGGGGGACCAATTTGTTTTTCTTTCCCCACTGGTGTCTTTTTTTATTTCCCAGCCATTTGGATCGTGCACGCCTGGATCAGCATGACATTTATGGCTCTAGCTGGCTTCCAACACTGGCACGTCTCAATGCAGTTTAGAGTTGCTGGGACAATGCTGCTTCCCCGTACAGCTAGCTTAGGTATTTAGGTGGTGGATCTCTCTCCGGCTTACTCTACAATGGACCTCTAAAACTTGGCTTAAATACAATTTGACCAAGCAGTATGTAACCAGCTATGGTATGTTGTAGGCCAGGACATGGGGCCAGATTCTCGACTGGTGTAAATTAGCATCTCTCCTTTGACTTCAAAGGACTTAGGGGGATTTCAACCAGCTGAGACTCTGGCATTCAGTTTCTGAACTCTTTTTAAACACCATTCAAGCTGGCTGAATGGTGTTTAAAATGAATTGGGGGGGGGGAAACAAACATGTTTAAACCAACTTTTAAAACGGTTCAGTTCACTTGGTTAAAGGCCCAGTTTAGACGGAGCTGGGGTTCTCATCTCAGATGGCTCCTGAGCCCATTTAGGATTTCAAAAAAATTTTGAGGGAGTACTGGTGTTTGGAGGTAGATTTGGGTGTGATTTGTAGATACAAAGGGAAATTTAAAATGACAGTCACCTCCTTGCCTTAAAGAAAGACAGTGAGGATAAAATTCAAGTATTTTAAATATGGTTGTTTTTCCTTAACTGTTACTCATAGAACCTGAGATTATTAAAACTGAAAGGATGTTAAAATCCGTTTAACACCATACCCCTAGGTAGGTCATCCTCAACCATAGGTGTTGGACCAACTTCTGTTGGTGAAAGAATCAAGATTTCAAGCTACACTGCGTAGCTCAAAAGCTTGTCTCACACCAACAGAAGTTGGTCCAATAACAGATATTACCTCACCGATCTTGTCAGCCAAGAATATAGCAAGCCCAATAAACTATCTGTGGCCCTGCCACCATTAGAGGGGGACAGAGCACCATACCGAATGAGATGCATCTGATTTGCTTTTCACCATTTATGGTGTTTGTTTAATTTGTTTTTGTGACCCTGAAACTAGACTTGACTGTTTTCTGGTTGGTTTGATTTTCTGGTTCTCAGGCACTGCTTGTATTTGGGTTTAAAAACACTACAGGATTTCAGTGTTCCCCCAAGACAATAGGTTATAAATGCAATTGCTTTTAAAACATTTCAGGAAACAGTCCAGGGAACATTTGTTATGTAAAGTAAATTTTTTAGAAACAAAATAAAACCTACATTGGGAGGCTTAAACACTTCTCTTTATTAAGCTCTGCAAACTTACTCATCAGCCAAGATTTTCAACAGTGACTAGTCATTTGGGGTGCCTCCATTTTTGGGTGCCCAAGTGAGAAGCTTAAAGGGGGGTTGATTTTCTGAAATACAGGCCCCGTTAAAGGGCTCCCAAGTTGTGCACACACAAAAAACACATCCAAAATGGCTAGTCACTTTTGAAAAACCTTGGCCCTCATTTCTGTGCCTTTCAGGCTTATGGCTGTATTCTTCCCTCGGGAGTACATGCAAATGATATCAGGAGTTACACATGTATGTAAACCTATATTATTCAATCTGAGCAAAGCCTTTTCCATTCCCTTTTCAACAGCAGAAACCCACCATGTAAGTTACTAGGCATTTTCCAGCTTCCAGAATCAAAACCAGGTGACATGACAGCGACTTACAGTCAGAAAGAGAACCCAGGAGTCCTGACTCTCAGTCCCCTTTTCTAAATAGCTAGCTCACACTGCCTGGACCACCACTACCTCCCTCTGGCTTTGATAACTGCTCCGTCTATGCTTTGGAGAGTAACCCCCAGCACCACAAGGCATATCACATGCATTCCAGTTGGTATTCAAAATGCTTGGCACCAAATCAAATGAGGAGAACAGAAATAATGGAAGCACCACACAAAAGCGAGCAGTACATAAAGACAAGCGAGGGGAAGGAGCTTTTTCAGGTCATCAGAGCAATGTCCACTCTCCATGACCTCATCCCATCAGCACTCCTCAAAATCTTACCCAAAACAGGGTGGGGGGAGGGTGGAAGTTTGTATCCTTTCTACTGTTTAATTTTTTTCCTGAAGCAATGAAATTTTGCACACATGGGTCCCTATTTAGCAAAGTACTGACACACGTGCAAAACTTTTGGCATGGTCCCACTGAAATCAGTAGAACTCGCATGCTTTAAGACCTTGCTGAATGGTGATCATTTGCATTAGTGGCAGGAGGAGGGCGTTGTACATGGGCATTTCTAGATGCAGACATACATTCATGTCCTTCCACAGCACCTTCCATCTAAGGATCAGCAAGTGTAGTTACTTAAGGTTCACAACGGCTCTCTGAGATACATAAGCGACTTGCCCAAAGTCACACAGAAAGTCAGGGACAGAGCTGGAAACAAAAGCCAGGACAGATTCTCAGTTCTGAGCCATAACTACATCATGTCCTCCATGCATAAAGGACATATGGAAACAATCAGCTAATCCACATGTGTTTAAAAGCTGTGATTTCTGAGAATCTGTCATTGTGCTACAGAATAAAATAAGCAATTTTCTGGGGGTCTTTTTTCCCCCTCCTGCTTTTGACTGGCAGAGGAGTTAGCAGAGCAGGAATGTGTACAACTGGCCCACATCTGTGCAATATTTGGCCACAGCCATGTCCTTCCTTGAGTCTTCGAGGTTAGAAAAACAGATGGAGAAAGGCTTAATGGGGTGAGTCAATCAGGCCCCTGAATCCTTTGTACACAGAACATTCTGTGCTGAGTGAAATGAGACCACCATCACTCCAGTTCTTAACATGAGATTTTGCTGCTGTGAAGTTCATATCACTAGAGAGACAATAAGCTGCTCCCTCTCATCGCCTCCCGGGGGGAAAAAAGAAACTGCATTATCAGCTGCCTGTAAACATTCAGTGCTTCACAAGGCTCTGTGCTGAGAACACGAAGAGACACTGAAGGGGGGGGGCGTTATTGAGTTGAGAGTTTGTCGCACCATCGTCACCACCGAACCGCATGCTTTCTCCATCGCAACTTGAAAATAAACCCGGGTTCTGGGAAGCCTTCACCTAACCCCACCCCCTTTACTTCTGTTGTGCAGCTGCCAGTTAAATTACGCAGCTATCAGGTTAATTCAGTGCATTAATGCCAGTGCCCACGGGATTATGATGATTTCCACCAGGGTTAGCATTGCACTGAAGTTCATTTGTCAGCTAAAAAGACATCATTGGAACCTAACACTTTAGTAGGCGCTTAAAAATTGGAATAAAAAGAATCCCTAGAGAATATCTTGTAGATCAGTGGTTCTCAAAGCCAGTTCATTGCTTGTTCAGGGAAAGCCCCTGGCAGGCCGGGCCAGTTTGTTTACCTGCCGTGTCCACAGGTTCAGTCCATCGCAGCTCCCACTGGCCTTGGTTCACCGCTCCATGCCAATGGGGGCCGCGGGAAGCAGCGCGGGCCAAGGGACGTGCTGGCTGCCCTTCCCGCAGCCCCCATTGGCCTGGAGCAGTGAACCGCGGCCAGTGGGAGCCACAATCGGCCGAACCTGCAGACGTGGCAGGTAAACAAACCGTTCTGGCCCACCAGGGGCTTTCCCCGCACAAGCGGCTTTGAGAACCACTCCTGTACAGATCTATCCTATACCGCATTAGAGACAGATTAGAGGTAAAAAGCACCTAAATTATTTGGGAGTCTAAGTGCCATTTTCAAAAGTGGGCCCAGCTCCACAAAGGTGTTAAAGGCCTAACCCCCATGGGAAGTTAGGCCCCTCACTAGATTTGAAGATCTGGTCCTTACGTCATATAGTCGCTTTTGAACATTTTACCTTAGATCTGCCAGGCAATCTTTCTTTGCATCTCTAGCATTGCCATGTATCTGCATATGTTGGAATGGAGGTGAATTACAGACAAAACATTTCCAGTCATGTGTGTAAATGAATGAGCTTCCACACGACTTTCACATTCACTTTACGCCTCCATCTGAGCGACTGTGTTTTACTGCCGCAAAGGTTGGAAGAAAGCAGATTTCAAAACCCTGCATGCTAGAACTCCCAGAAAACAAGCTGTAAAAGGTAGGACTTTTCAAAACTGCCCAAGTGACTCAGGAACAATCACAATGAACACATTGCAGTGAAACTACTGGTCACATAAATGGGAGTGGAATAAGTTAGAGGGAACTGGGATGCGCTCATGGGCAGCTCACAAGCAGAAAGAGAGGAAAAGTTCTGTGAATCAATTATTATTCGTAAATTATTTTCTTGACTCTGATATTTATTTAGCAGATCTCATCCCTCACAAAGGGTTTAAATGGGTTCCATTGTTACAAGCAGTAAGGAAAGAACATTATTTTATTTCAGGCCATTTCACAGTTTTTCCTGGACCAGCTGCAATAATATATAATCTGCCGACATCCAAACATTCAGGAAAAGGCACGCTCGTCCAAATACAACAATCCATCTTCTGTCCCTTTCCAATTTCAAATCTCCCTGTAAACAAATCAGGAATACATAGCGTATTGCCCTGCTACCCAAATGACTAAGCGACACACGGCAAGGTTTTGCAGAAAGGGGCTTTCATGTTAACAATACCTTCTCTCTTTTTTCCAGTCACCAATCTGGACCTGTAACATTCCTCCTTCCATTGCCATCAATGGGCTTTGGATCAGGCCCACAGCCCTGAGCAGACACTGCCAATAGCAATGAATTGTGTGACAGGTTTTTAATTATCCAAGCGAATGTCGGCTAGGGATTAGGGCAATACCAAGACACTCTTGTTTGACTGCGAGTGACCTCTGTGATCTCTGACCCTTGGGCTCCAGAGGAGAAAAGCTAGCTTATTAACCCACTCCTCCCCTTACAGTGCTAAGGCTGATGTCCCTATTAACCATGCGAACCGTGAACTGAAAACAAGGTCATCAATATATAACAATTAATGCACATCATGCCACTGACCCCATCACACTACCAGCAAAGAACAACCATGTACTCTTTAGCGTCCTTGAAATGAAGATCTGTACTACTGGCCCCTCTCTCTAGGTAAGCATTTCTGTGGCTCCCCATCACTGGGAGTTTCAAAGCACTTCCCATTTACTTATGGACTTATTCTCACAATACCCATGATTACCATTATCCCTGTGTTATAAATAGGGAAGAACCACAGCACAGAGATTGAGTGACTTGCCCATTGCCACACAGGGAGTCTGGCAGAGCCAGGAACCGAGCCCAAATCTCTGTTCAGTGCCTTTACCACAAGACCATTGTTTTTCATCCTAAAGTTTCCATTAATTAGTTGTAATGTAGTTCTTACCCAGGCTCCTCTTGCCAATGCTCTAGCTGCAGCAATTAATCCGTGAAATGCCACTGCCTGCCTTGTGTTATGGAAGAAGTAGAGAAATTCAGCCCTATGACAACTTCGTTCCCCACGTCGAATTCTGCTTCTAAACCAGCTAATAAACAGACGCCCATCCAAAAGCCAAAATACCCATTCCCAGGGACTGAACTAAGGCTGGCCCAGCCAAATCTCTGTGTGATTACTCACACGGATTTGTTTTAAATAAAGATCCTTTTATTGTCATAATTTTGGCATCAACCACCTCAAAAGGGCCAAAGGCAGCTTTTTAAATTTTGCTACAAATCCTCCAGACACATTTACAGGGAAAAACTGAGGGCTTCATTCCTCGTCAGCAGCAATGGAGCTGTCAGTATCCTCTAAAGACTGGCTACAAGCCAGCTCCTAGAATACTGGAGATGTGTCCAGTCAGGTATCGGTGGATAGCGTTCGCTAGAACTGCTCTTCCCAGTAAAAAACAAACAAACAAAAGTCAATGTGTCCATGCCTGCTATAAACCCCAGAAGCTCTGCTAAGTCAGTGCCCTAACTTAGCACTGGTGGCTACTGATTGGCTATGCTCCCTGGCATTACACTTGCCAAGGAGACTGGGACATCACTGATGGGTGGTGGACAGCCCTTATTACCAGTCCCTTGAGAGGCGGAGAGAGAGAGATTAATTGAGGGACGGGTCAGGATGGAATGGCATAGTGGTGTCTTTCACAACCTGCAGCACGTAACAACTGCTTTGCAATCCTCCAGTCTCATCAGAGAGAGAAGGAGCTGGAGAGGCAAGGTTGTCTAGTGGATGGAGCGTTAGCATGGTGTTCAGGAGACCAGGTTCTAGTCCAGGCTCTAACACTGTCCTCCTAGGTGACGTTGGGCAAGTCATCTCACCTCTCTGTTCCCCTGCCCACCCTGGTCTGTCTTATCTATTAACTCTCTGGGGCCCTGTCTGTCTCCTTCTATGTTTTTGCACTGTATCCAGCCCCGACTGAGATCTCCAAGCATTAGTGTAATACCACAGTGAATAAGGATGGTTCGAAGTCACCCCCTTAGCATGGGAAGTGGAGGAAAGAAGTGTGCGCTGATGTAGCGACAGCTCTTTTTAATGAGAACATGCCCAACCCAAGTGTAGGGCAAGGTTTCAAGTATAAATGATGACGTGCAAGATAAGAATGATCACTGTTTGGCACAGGGGTAGGAAACAACTGAAAAGTCAACTCTGAGCCACTTCTTCTGTCTCTGCTTTCCAGATGAAGACAACATATTGGAGCCTCACCGCAAAAGTTAGCGGCATCAGAACTTTCTCAGTACTCGAAGGGTGTAAACCCTGCCCCCTTTTCTACCATTTCCCTGATGGAAACGAAATGATGAACCTGAACCAGGCAGAAACCCCCACCCACCTGCAAACTCATCGCATACCCCGATGGACCCCCTTAGAATTAAAAAAAAGTTACTTGAGCCAGAGGAGTAAGAGTATGTCTACACTGCATTGTAAACCCAGCTCTATGGGACCCAGGCTTGCGGACTCATTGTTGCCAGCCCATGCTTCAGCATCCACACTGCGCTGTAAACCGAGGCTTACAATTGCTGGATCCATGTCTCAGAGCCGTGCTAACACAACCACACTGGGACCTTCTCACTCGGGTCTGCCGTTTGAGCAGCATCCACACTGCAAAATGACAGGACTTGGACCCGAGTCGCAGCAGGAGTTGGGCTCTGACCCACATGCCTAGCCGGGTCCTAGGAACCAGGCCTGAGTCAGACTGATGTGTGTGTAGGCGAAAGGGGGTCTTGGGCTCAAAGCTGCGACAGAGCCTGGGCTCAGGGCACATCTATATGAGAGAAAAAAAAAAGCCCACGGCGGGTCGCCCCAGAGCCCAGGTCTAGAGACTCTGGCTCCTGTTATGGCGCTAAAAATAGCGGCACAGACATTCACACTCAGGCTGGATCTCGTGCTCTGAGACCCACCCCCAACATGATCAGGTTCCAGAGCTCGATTCAAGTGGGAACATCTACACTGCTATTTTTAGTACTGTAGCAGGAGTTCTGCAAGCAAACCGGGCTCCGAGACTCACTGCTGCAGGAGGGGTTTTTTGCAGTGTAGACGTACCCTTCCTGTGCAGAGTAGACATACCCTGAGCATCCGCAGATCCCAAGCAGCCTAAAACGAAAGGAATCTGTCAGGTGATCCAGTTTATTCCCCAGCTGGTGCAAAGCTGTTTCCAACAGTTTAGTCTTTTGTATTTTGTCCACTAGTTTTAAATGTCTCAAATGGCAGGTCTTCCACCACTTCTCTACAAATCCCAGTGACAGCACATCTTTTCTCCACAGCTCTCAATTCCCTCTCTCGCCACCCAAAGGTCCACGGGCACCTTAGCGATAGCATTCTATCCTGCTGCCTCACGCTAAACACTCCAGCCAGATCCACAAAGGCATTTGAGTGTCTAAGGCCATGTCTACTTATGTCGGCAAAACGTAGTCACTCAGGGGTGTGAAAAAACACCCCCCTGAGCAACATAAGGTACGCCAGCATAAGTGGCAGCGTGCACAGAGCTTCTCCTGCCGACAGCTGCTCGTTGGGGGCAGTTTAATTACGCTGATGGGAGAGCTCTCTCCCGTCATCATAGAGCAGCTATACAAGACATCTTACAGCAGCACAGCTGTGTTGGTACAGCTGTGCTGTTGTGAACTCTCCAGTGTAGACATAAACTAACTCCCATTGATCTCGATAGTTGTTAGGAGCCTAAATACCTTTGAGGATCTGGGCTTACCTCTGTCCCGTGTTCACACCCTTCAGGCACTTATTGACCTTTTTTCAGCCCCTCCTTTACTCACATTATACTAAGCTAATCATACTGAGTTGTTTGAATCAATCCTTGCAGATCCAGCCTCCCAGCCCTTTGGACGGCTCCTTCCAACTTGGCTACATCTTTCAAGCAATATCAAGGTGGTGAGAACAAAACACAATATCCTAGTTAAGGTCCCACCGCAGCTGCATAGGGAGGGGACAATGAACAATCTGCCTTTTGACATGCTATCACAGTATACATGCAGCACAAATGAATATTTGATTTCCCCACACACACACACCACACACTGCCACATCAGACTGCTAGCTGATATCTGGCAATGGATGTCTCAGAACCTAATCATTTCTTGGCTATCTTTTCCCTTTCTTTTCTCACAGCTTCCAGAGCTGGGATTCAGATGACTGCTAGTGCGGTAGTGCAGCAGAGCTCTCTGGAGGAAAAACAGAAATGAAGTTATATCTGGCCATAAAGCTAAGTTGGAGATATAATAAGGGACCTCTGTTCCCACCCCTACTGATCTTTCCACCTCTGTGTCAGAGGTTAAGACAGAAAAGCCCTTGGATTTGCTAGCCAGGAACTGTTTTATTTGGAAAATATTTATCTTGACAAGAAGACACTAGAAGAACCCTCTACCTTCTTATTTTTGAGTTTGTAGAGTGACACACTCTTTGCACTGGGCACTTCTTGAATGAGTGGTGGAGAAGGTCCCTCTCTGTGTCCACATACACACGGCGAAATAGACTTAGTGAGAGCTTATTCAACTCAAGCAAAAAGCATTCAATGATCCTTCCTGGTAAAGTGAAGGATGATAAACATTGTGTAACCTACCCATGAACCAAGGCACCAATAAAGCCTTTTGACTCAGCCACTTTTGCATGTATTACACTATATTTGAAACTCCACACCTGATCTGTCAGTGATGTCCTCAAAAAAATAACAGCATTTGCTTATCACTGAAAATAAATATAAATATATACATGAAGTTTCTTTGGATAGATCCCATCTAAACTGCTGATCACTAACTGTTAACAAAGTCAGATACTGCAGCTACAGCAGATCAGCTTTCACATCCCACCACAGGGCTGAAATAGTCCGTTCTATGGTTAGATTAGGGAGCAGCATATTGAAACTCCTGAGTTCTGTTCACATCGCAAGGTGTCTGAATTAAAATTCACTTTGCATCTGAATATTCCCAGAACTATTTTTTCCCTTCAGCCGGGAAGCCGGTCCGGGTCTGCCGTATCAGACCAGACCGGCTTACTTTCACCTCTGGCGACAAGGACCCAATCTCAGACAATTAAACAAACATCTAACTGAACAGCTACAACGAGAGCAAACTAAGTCTAGTGGAGCAGAGGCCTCAACATGCTAACCGCTGAAGATTAGTTTTTGTTTGTGCTGCAGAATAACATTGCCTCAAATTAGGACTGAAGTCCTCACAGGGTCGTGATGGGCAATTCCAGCGTTACAAGGCCGGATTTAACAGAGCTAGCCTGTTCCATTAGGAATCCTAACATACATGCCTACACCATTCTGTCAGCCCTTACTCACACTGATTAACTGAGTAGTACCTTGCTTTGCAAGTCATCCTATTTATTTCTGGGGGCAACTTGCTTAGTAAGATACCATTCCTAGGGGTAAGAGTGGCAGAAGCAGGCCCAAAATGATTAGTTAACAAAAATGCAATTCGTGCAATTCTTCATGTAAGATTGATGCAAGGGGTGCTGGTGCTTAGCATGGCACAGAGGGCAAGAGGGAAGAGAGGACACAATGAGTATGTCTGCACGGCAAACAGAGCATCAGATGTAGGCATGCACAAGCTCGCCTTGATTCAATAACAGCAGCACAGGCCGTGGGATTGTATTCGGGCAACTATCATGTGCCACCGCCCCCACTAAGCTGCTGTTTTTAGTGAGCTAAATCAATCAAAGCTAGCTCAGGTGTGCCTGCATGTGCTGCAATCACGCCTTCAGATTCCGGCGTAGACATACCCAATAAGTCTCTTCCCCTTCGCCCCGCCATGGGGACTGGAGCAGGTCTATAGGTGAACATTTTAACCTTTCCACTTCCCTTGTCCTACAGGAATCGCTTCACAAAGAGGAAATCCAAAGCACCAAATGTTGCTTGTGCAAAAAGAGTTGTTTCGAACACAATCTAAGATGAACAGAAATATTTTTCTGATTTAAAAAACATTATATCAATTTTACAAAAACAAATAAATATTCCCCACCACTGACTAACCAAAATAGTGCAGCTTTGTGCTATAGCTTGAGAATGGGAAAGTGTAAAGAAACTGACTAGAAACAACAACAAACGAAACTGACTAGTATATGTTCATTCTGCAACAAGAGAGAAATGCAGAAAGTAAAGGGAGCATAAATAGTGGAAAGTAATTCAAGTACTAATACCACAGTAGATTATTAAAAACATGTGTAGGGATGTTCACACAGTATATTACATTTAGCTTGACACTGTGGCTTAAATTATTTCTGGGGGGCAACTTGCTTAGTAAGATACCACTCATATGGTATGAGTGAGGCAGATAGGGATGCTTAACCCCATTTTAAAGATAGGTACACTGACATGAAAAGAAAGTGACTTGTCTAAGGTCACAGGAGTGGTCAGTGGCAGAGTTAGGCACAGAACCAAGTAACGTAACTCCCAGTCCCCTGCCTTACCATTAGAACATATTGCTTTAAAATAAAAATGACTTTCTCCCCATTAATCAGTTACATTGATAGCAATCAGACCCTAATTAAGCATTCACATTGCAAGCTACTTCTAAACAGTCCCAAATCTATACTAAAAAATTAAAATTTAATCTGTCTTAACTCACCAGTCATTCAGCAAACAACTCACCGAGGTACTGATGTGTCAGGCATCTATTGATCAGGAGTATGATGAACACACTGTTTTGCTCTTTTAACCATTTTTAACAAGATCCCTGGCTGCTTCAAACACATCAGGTCATCGAGCAGGAATGTGCTGGCATGCATTGTCTATAAAGAGCAGCTCTTAGATACCAAAAGCAATGCATGCGGCCCAACCACCCCAGCTGTGCGGCACTGTACAGTCAAGATTAATTCCCACATGCATGCAGACCTGGATGTGCATGTTTTGTTTGTTTCCAGTCTCTACAGCCACAGTATCTCAGGAGATCCACACTCCCTTTTCACAGGGATGTGCCATGGGACAGTTTTTGACCATTGCAATTTTTAACCCATCTTCTGCATCCTGCTGCTATTGCTATCACTTCACCTGACTTAGGAGCGTCCTCTCTGCAGGAAAATTGCTACCCCAGTGAGCTGGGCCACGTTAGGGGGCCCTACATAGCCCATGAACTTTGTAGCTATCCCTGACATAATGCGTTCACAACACGGGGAGCCTGCCACTGGCAGAATATCCTTTCTTCTGGCACTTACTTATCCTGTAGAGATTGCAGTTCACTTTACATCAGGAAGGAGATTGTTATGTAATTTACCCAAAGAGCTTGGGGAGAACACAATAAAGAGCTTCTTTGCCCCACCCTCACACTCAGAAAGTAATAAGCAAAAGGACAGCTAGCCAGAAGCAAAGAAGAGCTGATCACAGCTATCCAGAGGAGACTGAGACAGAAAACAGTTCTGTATACAAATCAAGAGAACATACATCAAGAGAACAGTAAGGAAGAGCTAATTCTCCTTGCAGGATAACTTCAGTGCAATTATTAGAATAACTGATCCCGACATATCACGGCTGTCACCATGAACATAGCTATGAATTTAAAACAGCAGCCCTGAGTCTACAAAGAAGTTAAAGTAAGCAGCAAGGAAGAGGAGAGGGCAATGTTGGCAAGGGATGAAAATGAAATGAAAGATATGATAGAAATATTTTAGCTGACAGGGCAAGAGACGGTATGAATAGGAGCTAAGGACAATAAAGGCAGTCAGGTGATTTGGGGATGCTGCAGCACTCTAGACATCTATAGTAGGTGGTATAACCAGACCCAGAAGTGTTTTCACAAATAAGACTGTTTTTGTAAGAAGGCCAGATCTTTGATCATTAGGAGGGGGGAGATTTTTGACTAATGGGATATTGACTAGATGGGAAGCAGCTTGGCTGATAGAAGACCACCATGGGCCAGATCCTCAGCTTGTGTCAATCAGTATAGCTCAACTAAAATCAACTAAACTACTGCAAGTGACTCCAGGTAGGCATCTATCTCCATATTCCTGGGGAGAAGACAGGATTGTTTTCTTCCAAAGTTCACAACCTCAAGTCTGGACATGATCTCATTTGGCTACTTTTCAAAGATACAGTTGAATGGGAGTTTTTAGGATCCAAAGATGACAGTGCCAAAAGAATAAAAACACTCATGAGGGCAAGGATTAGAGGGAGCTGGACTTCAGAAAAGCAGACTTTGACTCCCTCAGTGAACTGATGAGCAGGATCGCCTAGGAGGCTAATATGAGGGGGAAAGGAGTCCAGGAGAGCTGGCTGTATTTTAAAGAAGCCTTATTGAGGGCGCAGGAACAAACCATCCTGATGAGAAGAAAGAATAGCACATATGGCAGGTAACCAGCTTGGCTTAATACAGAAATCTTCAGTGAGTTTAAACACAAAAAGGAAGCTTACAAGAAGTGGAAACTTGGACAGATGACTAGGGAGGAATATAAAGATATTGCTCAAGCATGCAGGGGTGTAATCAGAAAGGCCAAGGCACAATTGGAGTTGCGGCTAGCAAGCGATGTGAAGGCTAAGAAGAAGGGTTTCTACAGGTATGTTAACAACAAGAAGTAGTCAGGGAAAGGGTGGGACCCTTACTGAATGGGGTAGGCAACCTAGTGACAGATGATGTGGAAAAAGCTGAAGTACTCGATGCTTTTTTTGCGTCAGTGTTCACAGACGAGGTCAGCTCCCAGACTGCTGCACTAGGCAGCACAGTACGGGGAAGAGGTGAGCAGCCCTCGATGGTGAAAGAACAGGTTAAGGACTATTTAGAAAAGCTGGGCATGCACAAGCCCATGGGGCCAGATGCAATGTATCCGAGGGTGCTGAGGAAGTTGGCTGATGTTCTCTGATCGGGGGAGATCCCGGACAATTGGAAAAAGGCAAATATAGTGCCCATATAGTGTTAAAAAAGGGAAGAAGGAGAATCTGGGGAACTACAGACCAGTCAGCCTCACCTAGTCCCTGGAAAAACCATGGAACAGGTCCTAAAGGAAACCATTTTGAAGCACTTGTAGGAGAGGAAGATGATCAGGAACAGTCAACATGGATTCACCAAGGGCAAGTCATGCCTGACCAACCCAATTGCCTTCTATGATGAGATAACTGGCTCTGTCGATATGGGAAAAGCAGTGGATGTGATATCCCTTGACTTTAGCAAAGCTTTTGATATGGTCTATACAATATTCTTGCCAGCAAGTTAAAGAAATATGGATTGGATGAATGGACTATAAAGCGGATAGAAAGTTGGCTAGATCATCGGGCTCAACAGGTAGTGATCTAATTGGCAGCTGGTATCAAGTGGAGTGCCCCAGGGGTCAGTCCTGGGGCCGGTTTTGTTCAACATCTTCATTAATGATCTGGATGATGGGATGGATTGCACTCTCAGCAAGTTCACGGATGACACTAAGTTGGGGGAAAAGGTAGATATGCTGGAGGGTAGGGATAGGATCCAGAGTGATCTAAACAAATTGAAGGATTGGGCTAAAAGAAATCTGATGAGGTTTAACAAGGACAAGTGCAGAGTCCTGCACTTAGGATGGAAGAATCCCATGCACTGCTACAGGCTGGGGACCAACTGGCTAAGCAGCAGTTCTGCAGAAAAGGACCTGGGGATTACAGTGAACAAGAGGTTGGATATGAGTCAACAGCGTGCCCTTGTGCCAAGAAGGCTAATGGCATACTGGGCTGTATAAGTAGGAGCATTGCCAGCAGATTGAGGAAGTGATTATTCCCCCCTATAGGCCACACCTGGAGTATTGCATCCAGTTTTGTGCCCCCCTCTACAGAAGGGATGTGGACAAATTGGAGAGAGTCCAGCGGAGGGCAACGAAAATGATTAGGGGGCTGGGGCACGTGACTTACAAGGAGAGGCTGAGGGAACTGGGCTTATTTAGTCTGCAGAAGAGAGGAGTGCGGGAGAATTTTATAGCAGCCTTCAACTACCTGAAAGGGGGTTCCAAAGAGGATGGAGCTCAGCTGTTCTCAGTGGTGGCAGATGACAGAGCAAGGCGCAATGGTCTCAAGTTGCAGTGGGGGAGGTCTAGGTTGGATATTAGGAAAAACTATTTCACTAAGAGGGTGGTGAAGCACTGGAATGGGTTACCTAGAGAGGTAGTGTAATCTACATCCGTAGAGGTTTTTCAGGCCTGGTTTGACAAAGCCCTGGCTGGGATGATTTAGTTGGGGATTGGTCCTGCTTTGAGCAAGGGGTTGGACTAGATGACCTCCTGAGGTCTCTTCCAACCCTCATCTTCTATGATTCTGTGAGCCACACAAATAGCAACCAGCTTTAGAAAAGCAGACTGCATGGTGATACGAAGTGCCCGGTGTGTGATCCCACCACAACAGAAGAATTTTACTGTAGCAAAGTGGGAAATATTTGAGAACAGTTGGGCTCTTGCCATTAAAAATCCTCCTGCCTCAATCCAAAGAGGAAAAAGCGTAGCATGGGCCAACTTGGTTGAAGACAGACCAACAGAAAAAGTCACATAGCGAAGGAGCAGCAGGGCTTTTCAAAATATACATGGTGGGGTAAAGAGAAGGATCAGGAGGTCTAACAAAAATAAGCAGGAGCGAATCCAATTAAAGGAGCAAAAATAAACAACTATAGAAATGGAGAGGATATCTGCATGAAGAACGAAGGGAACCTGGTATGTATTCACGGAATCCCAGCAATCAGAAAGTAAGAGAGAAAACGTAAAAGGAGAATGGGGAAAAGGAATGAGCAGATGAACTCAGCAGCTCTTGTGCCTTTAGCGAGGAAGGGAGGGAGGGAATGGGGAGCCAGGGGAGAGGGGTTATTTATTTTTCCTGCTGTGATAGGCTAGGGAGTCAATGTGTATATAGCATTGAGAGTGCTTGTGGAAAAAACTGAACACTGTTAAGAGAGACAGAGTATCAGGCCCAGATAACACAGCCCCAAGATGCTTTAAAAGACATGGGGTTAGAAATGAGTGAATCCTGCATGGCCATTATGGGAAAACCTCCGATAACAGAGTCCATTTCCCAAAAGTGAGTGGCAAAAACCTAATGGTTTAGGAGTCTAAGCATCTGAAGGATGTCCACTAACAGGAGGAATGAAGTTTCTCAGGATGGCATAGGGATTGTTGGGAGGGAGGTAAGAAAGGGAACTCAATCTGAGTATCAGGCCCAGCTTTCTCAGCGTGGGATGTCTTTGCATGTGAATCATACCCCCAAAGAAGTGTTGGAAGCCCCCATGTCTTCTGCAGCAACCAGACTGGATGCAGCAATAGTATATGTACGATCAGGACTCAAGTTACACGTCCTGGTGGCGAATGAACTACTGCCCAGGCATTCCATTTTGCTGCAGCACTTCCAGCCTGCCAGCAGCTCCTGTTGTAGTTTTTGTGGAGTGTTGGTTTCTTCCATTTAATTTCCCCTACATTTTCAATCCTTGCTTACATAACAGGGGGCAGTAGGAGCACTGAATGCTAATGCACTATCCAGAGTGGGGGAATTCAGAGGGCAACCTTGTCCCCTTCTCCTACCGTTTAGCTGGAATATGTTCCCTGCCCAACTTAACTTTCTTTTTGCTTCCCCCGCCTTTCAACGGATCGAAGTTCTGAAGCAGTACAGTAGCTGACTTGAGCTTGTAGGGATTGCACCATCCAGGATACCAAAAAGACTACAGGAGAACACAGGGCTACAGCTAAGCCTGATGCTTGGAGAGCTTTCATGGACCTGAATGCTTTCATAAGGTTAGTTGGGATGGTTTAATGAATGCCTGTTGGTGACCAGGCCAAGCACTGGAGAGTTTATTTGCTTTTTTATCTCTCCACCCCTTGCTCATTTTTAATACCAGTGTATATAATGCCACTTTAGTAGAAAATCCTGTTTATAGTTTCCTCCTAAGTGTTACAGTGCGGGAAAGAGACGGGGTTTGCCCAGCCCTGGCACAGAGACAAAGTTTTATTCTCCAAACTTATGACATGCCAAGATCTTCTTGACCACGACAAAGCCAAGATCCAGACATTTACATGTATACTAAGCTCCCAAGTTGTTATGTTATTGCTTTCTCTCCTAGAGTACCTTGACTGAAATCAATAAGACGACCTTGACTGAAATCAACCAGACGTTTGGGTGTGTCCAGTCGTAACTGCCTTCTGCTGACCATGCAGCTCCTTAAATGATTGAGTTAAGTATCTGAGTGAGACCATTTGCCACACTCCAGCAGGAGTCGAATAAAACGACCACCATCCCTTCTCCAGCCAAAACACAACAGGTAAAATCCTGGCCTCCTGAAGCCAATGGCCAAGCTCCTATGACTTCAATGGGGTCAGGATTTCACCTGGAAGGTGTGAGTATCACTGCCGCTTAATAATGGGCAGCATTTCTCTTTAGTGTAGATTGTGTTGAGTTCCCTCAGCAAACATAGTCCTTGTTTGCTCACGCTCTCAGAGCTGATACTCCACCGCTTTACACCACTGAGTGGAATTCCATGTACTCAAGCAGAGCTACTCCAGTTCTAGACTAGTGTAACACAGAGGAGACTCACTCAACTAATTCCATGAAAATCCAACAGCAGTTAATTTCACTGAGTTTGTCTTTTAAGACGTGGAGGCAGAAACACAATTGTGTAAACTTGAGAAATGTACACCAACATTTCACACCATACATGTGTGTATGCATGGGGTGTGGGCGGGTGTTGCTTTTGCATGGCTCAGTCTATTCAAATAATTATGATACTCCAGATACCACTCCATCATGTAAGTGAGAGAAGTAGAGTTGAGCAGTGGAGTTGGGGAAAAGCCATATGAGGTCACACAAGCATTGGGAAACTGGAGACAAGAGAAAGTGAGAGGAGTTTTCAGCATGTTTTAGTGAGATCAATTTATATACAAAGTTCACTCATGTCTGCCAATTTCACTGTCCCTTAAATCAGCTATCTGTGGATTACCCTACACTGGAGTATATACAGTAGCTTACGGGTGTTAGGTATATGTTGAATCCAGTGTCATTTAATATACCAGATGGAGAGCAGCTTGTCACAGCTGCAAGAAAATGCATTTTATTACTACAAACGTGTAAAGGGGTCACTTACAGTATGTCCTCTCTTCCCTTTAACAGACATCTTTTTAAAAGCAGCTCCTGAGATCTCCTTTCTTTTAAGAAGGAGACATTCATTTTCATTTAAGAAAGATAAATTCTGAGCAAGAAAACTGTCCACAACGGTAGCATTATAGGAATCACAATCTGCCCAAGATTGGCAGATTCCCTTCCTTCTCCAAAACACACACATTCACGCCTCATCTCTTGCTGTCCATGTCAGTCCAAACCAGACATGATAAACAGGTAGCCGCTCCATGGATTCTTCTAAGTCTCTACCCAGATGACAGCGCAGATAAAATAACTTTATTACAAAACCGAGTATATGGGCCAATTTTGTGACTACTTTTGTGACACAAAATGCAATGTGGCCCCAAAACAAGCGTAAGAGTTAACTCAATGCTGTGGCTGCTTTGCATTGCCGGAGTGGTGCAAAAACATCAAGAGCATAATTTATACATAAATATTACCATTGATTAAACATATACAAGACGACCATCTGCTGCTCCTTCAAGCCTTTGCTTACATATAACATGTCTTTTCAATTACATCTCTTCTTTGCTCTCGGGTTTTTTATTTTGTTTTAAAAATACTATTCCATTGCTTTTTCAACCAACATACAAAAAACAAATCAAAACATTCAGCAGAAGGGAAAACATTCCTGGGACATTAACTCGTCAGGCATAGCAGCCCCAAAACATTTTGCATTAGGCCTTCTATTGGCAAAAACCTCCTTCCCCCTATGTTCCAGGGGGCGTGGCTCCATGAGCCCATATGTTGGCTAACAGCAGTGTATCCATTCCAGTCACCGTACCTCACCCACACTGGAGCTGTAGCTCACGAAAGCTTATGCTCAAATAAATTTGTTCGTCTCTAAGGTGCCATAAGTCCTCCTTTTCTTTATACGCTATAAGTCATTTTTGAGAGCAACTATGTCGGACTGCTATCTTAAAGATGCAAGATGTCTTCAAACTAGTAAACCGCATTCTTTTGGCACCAAGGATGATTGCGGTTTGCCTGGAAGGGGTTCTTTTACCTCCCGAGTTCCAGGCCTCTTCTTCCTTATTATGTTTTGCTTCATAGCAGAATGTTCCACGTGCCTTATTTAATCATGTGTCGACTGACACGAACCAGACATGTGTTACCTGGCTGCATTAATCCCCGTGCTATCACTGGCAGCTCACTAAAATGGAAAGAATGACTCAGACCAGATCTGTCGCCCTAACAAAAATGGGATGTTTGTGCCTAACCCGGAGAACCCAGCCCTCCAACCTTGAAAGATGGGATTCTCCAGCAAGCCTGAGGGAGTCAGGCACTCAAATCCCAAGGAAAGTCAATAGGAGTGAGGGATCTCTACTCCTCTGCTGGATATCTGAGCCTAAATCTATGTCCTGTACAAAGGAAAGGTTTCCAAGTGTGGTGCATGGAATCCTTTCCCTCAAACAATGGGGGATGAGTGGTGGGCTCTCAGGAGAACCAGCACAAGACACATAACATTCTCCTCCTCCTCCTCAATCCCATCCCATTACCACCCACCGCTCAGCCATAACTAAGAGTGATCTACGCAGCCACTGGGATGAGGAAGTCGATCAGCCCCAGCCCATGCCTAACAATAGATGAACTGGATGCCGTATCATTCAGCGCTTCATGTCCTAACCTGTTACACTTTGCACAGTTAAACCACTGCCATGTTCCGCAGAGAGGTGGCTGCAGCGATCCCTGTTCAAAGCCAGAAGAATATGAAAGTGATATCTTTTAGGATGTGAAGGCCCCTCTAGGATGGGATGAGGGGTCGCATATATATTGCAAGACAGACCCAGAACTTTGTGGCATCGGATTTATTTTTTTAGGGCAATGACATCAACAGTTCTGCACCTTTATAAAACCCCATCTCTGAGATCCTTCCCTGGAGTAATACAGACGTTCCATGACGGCACACTTAATGAATATTAGAAAAATTACTAATCCAGTTTCCTCGGCTGCAGTGAAAAGGGCAGACAAATCAGGCCAAAATCCTACCCATTCTCTGTAGCTAGTCTGCAAGAAGAGGACCAGGGTGGGTCAGATTTCAGCCTCAGTGAAATCTGAGGTTGATTTGCCTTCAACTCCATAAAATGTACCACCCCAGTAAACAGCCCTGCTCAGGCAGCCTGCTCAAAGCTATTTCTGGGACCTCGTGAATCGTGCTCATTTTAGCACAGCAGCTGTTCTGAATTTGGAATGATTGCCCCCAAGGTAGGGAGGGACTTGGCTGGGGTGGGCAAGGCAGAGGATACAAGGATCAAAGCTGCAAGAATGCCTTGGCCAGTGGGCAGGGCTGTGTCGGAGCTGAGAGAACATGGAGATCTAGTCCTTTGTTTACAGGGAGCAGGATCTCACTCTCTTTGCAACAGGTTAGCCGACAATTCCAGCCACTTCTACTTACAGCGGGGTGACATTTTTCAGATGAATCATTTTTTCCAGTTTAAAAAAAAAAAAAAGCAGATTCTGGGCAACCAAAATGTTTTGTGAATTCTTGAACTAGCCAAATTGTTTAAGTCGGGGGAGAGGGGGGAAAATCAAAAATTGTAGTTAGTCATTTTCAATATGAAACATTTTGATTTTTCATTTCTCTTTTTAGCTTGATTTCTATTTAAAAGAGTTTTAAAAACTGAAAACCAAAACCAAATGTTTCATTCGAACCAAATCACATTTCCCCCTCCTCCCACCCCCAGCCAATGAACCAAAAATCAGCTCTGTGCACAGCTCTATTGCTGCTATGCAGGATGGTGCCTCCCAGCCCTGTCCAGATGCATTTAGAATGGTCCCGGCTCCTGAGTGATGCTTATTATTGGAGCAGGTCAGAAAACGGGGTTATTTTCTCCATGGAAAATTTTGACTTTTGATTTTAAAAAAATGTTGAGTAAAAACAAAATGATTTTCAGTTGTTCAGTTTTCCAATAGAAAAAAAATCTAAAATTTTCAAGGGAAGACAACATTTTCTGCAGAACGTTCTCATGTATTCAAAACCACTCTTTTCTGTTGGGGACAAAAAGCGTTGATGGAAAATTTCCAACCCTATCTGTTGTCACCCGTTCAGGGACAGATCCTGCTAGGTGCTGGGCTCTCAACTCTCATTGCGGCAAGTCGGAGTTGAACACCTCAGAGGATCAGGCCCTAATTGTGGGAAATGGCTACGGTTGAAAGAAACTAAAAATCTGGTGTCTTGGGTCTCATGCAGAATAAAATTTATCTCTAGTCCGATCTCCACCGTTTAACATCTGACGGTTATCTGATCTCTCCCAAGGGGACCGAGCTGGTATTTGGTTAGGATTTGTTTTATGAGCTCTCTTTCCCCAACTAAGTACAGTCAACAGCCCATGAAATGTATTATAAATGTCCCCCTCCTAACCCCCTCTGACCAGGACATGCACCATGACTAGGCTGTGAATGGTCTTGAGTGAGCCTGTGTTGCCAACTTTCGTCTGGGCAAGGGCAACACTGGCTTGTGAGTGCTGTCTCTAGCCTGTACATCGATTGGGCTCTAGGAAAAGCAGCTGAGAATGAGAAATAAGCTTCTGAAGACAAGCGGGCCATTGCAATCTCTCTAAAGAAAGATCTAAAAAGCAAGACTCAGATAATGGAGTCCCATCAACCACATCATGCTATGGCAAGAACTGTGCTATTTAGACTGTACATAAAGTGGAAGAACTGTCCTGTGGACCAAAAGACTGCAGTTCCATCTACAGCCACTAACTATCTGCAGCCATACAGCTTTGTGCTGCAATATCGTCAGACCTTGTCCACTAAGCATATATTGGCTAGGTTGGTACTCAGGTGAGAGCCTCTCCAGCTAACACTTGAGTGAGTGCAGCACACAAGGATGTTGGAGATTCACCAGTTGCGATTCTCCCCTTTTAATCAGGGTTTAAAACAGTGACCCCACATCTCTCCAGGCATATGCTGGTGCCTTCCCCTTTCCAGGCACCATGATGATGAAAATGTATGTTCTTCTGCTATTGCAGTTTAGTGGACCCATTTGGATAAAATAAGAACTGACCCAAACTTCCATCTAAACCTAGCCACACGTATATTTGGAAATGTGAAAACATAGGAAATTCTGGATTCAAAACCATCGTAAGTCAGGGAAGTGAAAGAGGGTCTCAGTTTTTCCCAGTGAAGAAGTGTCCACAGGGCACAATTTATTATTACAACTAGCATTGCTTGCCAACTTTGGTACCTTCTGCTCAGACTGTCCAGGATGGAGTGTTTCAGAGTAGCAGCCAAGTTAGTCTGTATTCGCAAAAAGAAAAGGAGTACTTGTGGCACCTTAGAGACTAACACATTTATTAGAGCATAAGCTTTCGTGAGCTACAGCTCACTTCATCGGATGCATTTGGTGGAAAATACAGAGGGGAGATTGATATACACACACAGAGAACATGAAACAATGGGTTTATCAGACACACTGTAAGGAGAGTGATCACTTAAGATAAGCCATCACCAGCAGCAGGGTGGGGGGGGAAGGAGGAAAATCTTTCATGGTGACAAGCAGGTAGGCTATTTCCAGCAGTTAACAAGAATATCTGAGGAACAGTGGGGGATGCGGTGGGGGGGAGAAATAACATGGGGAAATAGTTTTACTTTGTGAAATGACTCATCCATTCCCAGTCTCTATTCAAGCCTAAGTTAATTGTATCCAGTTTGCAAATTAATTCCAATTCAGCAGTCTCTCATTGGAGTCTGTTTTTGAAGCTTTTTTGTTGAAGGATAGCCACTCTCAGGTCTGTAATGGAGTGACCAGAGAGATTGAAGTGTTCTCCAACTGGTTTTTGAATGTTTTTGAATCTTGACGTCTGATTTGTGTCCATTAATTCTTTTACGTAGAGACTGTCCAGTTTGACCAATGTACATGGCAGAGGGGCATTGCTGGCACATGATGGCATATGTCACATTGGTAGATGCGCAGGTGAACGAGCCTCTGATAGTGTGGCTGATGTGATTAGGCCCTATGATGGTGTCCCCTAAATAGATATGTGGACAGAGTTGGCAACGGGCTTTGTTGCAAGGATAGGTTCCTTGGTTAGTGGTTCTGTTGTGTGGTGTATGGTTGCTGGTGAGTATTTGCTTCAGATTGGGGGCTGTCTGTAAGCAAGGACTGGCCTATCTCCCAAGATCTGTGAGAGTGATGGGTCGTCCTTCGGGATAGGTTGTAGATCCTTGATGATGCGTTGGAGAGGTTTTAGTTGGGGGCTGAAGGTGATGGCTAGTGGCATTCTGTTATTTTCTTTGTTGGGCCTGTCCTGTAGTAGGTGACTTCTGGGTACTCTTCTGGCTCTGTCAATCTGTTTCTTCACTTCAGCAGGTGGGTATTGTAGTTGTAGGAATGCATGATAGAGATCTTGTAGGTGTGTGTCTCTGTCTGAGGGGTTGGAGCAAATGCGGTTTTATCGTAGAGCTTGGCTGTAGACAATGGATCGTGTGGTATGATCTGGATGAAAGCTAGAGGCATGTAGGTAGGAATAGCGGTCAGTAGGTTTCCGATATAGGGTGGTGTTTATGTGACCATCACTTATTAGCACCGTAGTGTCCAGGAAGTGGATCTCTTGTGTGGACTGGTCCAGGCTGAGGTTGATGGTGGGATGGAAATTGTCGAAATCATGGTGGAATTCCTCAAGAGCTTCTTTTCCATGGGTCCAGATGATGAAGATATCATCAATGTAGCGCAAGTAGAGTAGGGGCATTAGGAGACAAGAGCTGAGGAAGCGTTGTTCTAAGTCAGCCATAAAAATGTTGGCATACTGTGGGGCCATGCGGGTACCCATCGCAGTGCCGCTGATTTGAAGGTATACATTGTCCCCAAATGTGAAATAGTTATGGGTGAGGACAAAGTCACAAAGTTCAGCCACCAGGTTAGCCGTGACATTATCGGGGATACTGTTTCTGACGGTTTGTAGTCCATCTTTGTGTGGAATGTTGGTGTAGAGGCTTCTACATCCATAGTGGCTAGGATGGTGTTTTTAGGAAGATCACCAATGGACTGTAGTTTCCTCAGGAAGTCAGTGGTGTCTCGAAGATAGCTGGGAGTGCTGGTAACGTAGGGCCTGAGGAGGGAGTCTACATAGCCAGACAATCCTGCTGTCAGGGATGGAGTGGTCTCTCTTTTCCACCATACAGGAGACCCCTCCAAGCCAAGGTTGAGGCACATTGGCAAAAGTGTGTTCAAAAGCTTCCAATACAGTGACCCATGGTCACCCCTGTTCTGTGCAGAAATAGACAATAGAGGACCTCGCTCTCTAGTAAATAATAAAAATTATCTTTATATCGATGGATAACTTTCATTTCCTGTTTTTCATTTTCACCCAGCACAGCATTTTCCGAGGCTGGTAGGGATTGGGCAAAGGTTTATTGAAATACTCCAAGAAAGGTTATTCTCTTAATATTTCCACCCCATCTATAATCTGTTAGTATCATAGAATCATAGCATACCAGGGTTGTAAGAGACCTCAAGAGGTCATCTAGTCCAACCCTCTGCTCAAAGCAGGACCAATCCCCAACTAAATCATCCCAGCCAGGGCTTTGTCAAGCCTGACCTTAAAAATCTCTAAGGAAGAAGATTCCACCACCTCCCTAGGTAATCCATTCCAGTCCTTCACCACCCTCCTAGTGAAAAAGTTTTTCCTAATATCCAACCTAAACCTCCCCCACTGCAACTTGAGACCATTACTACTTGTTCTGTCATCTGCTACCACTGAGAAGAGCCTAGATCCATCTTCTTTGGAACCCCCTTTCAGGTAGTTGAAAGCAGCTATCAAATCCCCCCTCATTCTTCTCTTCCGCAGACTAAATAATCCCAGTTCCCTCAGCCTCTCCTCATAAGTCATGTGCTCCAGCCCCCTAACCATTTCTGTTGCCCTCAACTGGACTCTGCAATTTTTCCACATCCTTTCTGTAGCGGGGGGCCCAAAACTGGAGGCAGTACCCCAGATGAGGCCTCACCAATGCCGAATAGAGGGGAATGATCATGTCCCTCGGTCTGCTAGCAATGCTCCTACTTATACAGCCCAAAATGTTGTTAGCCTTCTTGGCAACAAGGGCACACTGTTGACTCATAACCATCTTCTCATCCACTGTAACTCCTTTTCTGCAGAACTGCAGAAATCTCATGAGAAGGCTTGTTCCACCCCAGTTTTGGAGACTGAAGTGGTTTGGTTAGGTTTGATGTGCAAAGTTTGAGAGGACTCATGGATCGTCTGAATGTCATTATGTGCACCCACTGAGCTGTTTTTATACATATCCCTTATGGGACAATAGCCACCAGAGTGCAGAATGGAAATCTTTGCCTTGGAAGACCACCCTTTTTCCTGATAGCCTTTTTTTTTTATTATTATTATGCAGCACTGGAATCATTGATATTGTCAAATATGACTCTTATTATCTTTTGTTTTGCATCCTGCTGAGAATCAGGACTGGAATTCAAAAAACAGAGCCAGATTTAAGCACCAGGGGCTGTTTGCTCCTCCTTTCAATCCCAGCTCTTGGGGTCAAGAGGGAAGGGTTCCAACTGTTGCAAGAAGACAGATTGTTTTCATTTAAACTCTTGAGAGAGAGACAGAAAAACAAAGGACATGATAATATGCTTCTCCTGCTGCCTACCAACCCTTGGGAGGGAACATTTCAAGGAGTTTTCTGATATGAAATTGATCAGATTGCTATCATTTTGACACACAAGAAGAAATGCCATTTCTGTCCACCCCCATATCATTTGTGACTGAGAGAGACAGAGATCCTAAGTGACCTGACTGCCCTTTACAAAAACAAACAAAAACCTCTAAGAAGATAACATGGACATCCTTAAGAACAGCATCTGTGGTTCCACTTCCATAGGATATGGGTATAATGGGTATTGTTCCTTATGCTCCAGGCAACAAGCTGATCAACAAAAGCAGACACTACGCCAACCACAGTCATAGAATGGGTGTCACATGAGCTGGACCAGTGGTCTAATCCTACATGGCAACTGCTGTGATGTTTCTGTTCCAGCTAGGTTCTCTTATGCTGAACTCCACAGAGCAGCACCCCAATACCCTTCCTCCACATGTGCCATCCCACTGCATAGTACAGTATGGGCAGGCTCTATGCAATTCCTCCTCAACTTCATTCCTGATGCGCTTCTCTTTCCACCAACAGAAAGCAGTAGGGAGGGGAATCCCCTTGTTGCTAAGCACATCTTGAAGGATGTGTGTCTGAAACCCCATACATCCCATGAGCTGTGGCGAAAGCCACAACAGAGCTCACAATACAGGGTAAGGAGCATATCTGCAAAATGGGCCCTGTTCCCTCTAATGTGTGAGCCAAATCAATCTTATATCCTTAGGACTTGGTTCACTGCTGTATTACAGGAGGGCAGGCTAGATAGCTGGTGGTCCCTTCTGGCAACTCTGTGACTCTACTCCACTCTTGGCTGGTAACTTCATTGTCTTCACTGAAGACAGAGGCCAGGTTCAGAGTCTTCTGGAGTCGGATGGAGCTGGTGTTCCAATTTAGGACCACCTCTGATCAAAACTGTGCTGGACATGAAATGGGCTATTGGGAACAATCCAGCACTAGACAGACAAGACAGATGGGTCTTTTTGAGAACTAGTTGCAAATTTTCCATCCAAACTCTTTTTCGATAGGGGAAAAGAAAAATCAGGTTTTTAATTAAATGAAATTTATATCAAAGCTGTCTGCTTTCCATGGGAAAATTTGGATTTTTGTTGTTGAAAAAATGAAATATTTCTGGTTTTGGCTACAACTGTTCAATATTCAGATCTCCACCAAGAACAATAAATCAAAGTCTTCCATGGAAAAACTGAGAATTTTTTTTCTCCCTGCAGAAAACATTGACAAACATGAAAAAAAAAATTTCCTGACCACCTCTAGCCTTTCTCCTTTCCTGCTCCTATGATTTTATGGGAGTCTCCTTTTCAGAGTCCATCACTAATGGATCTGAACATGCGGACATGACATAAGTTAGATAAGCCAGTGGTCCTGAGTCTCTCATCCACATTGCCCTGCTGGATCAACTGTACTGAGCCACAGGCAGGAACAGCCATATAGCTCCCTGTACCTCCCTCCTTGATAGTGAAAGCAATTAATTAGATGCCAGAGATCCCTGGAGATCCCTCAGCCACATGAAAGGGAACACTTATGGTACAAGAGGTGTCTGTGATTTAAAGCCAGACTAGTCCCTTAAGAAGAAAATGTGAAAAAGTCCAGACTGGGATTCTATGAGCTGGCATCATGGGCCCCTTCAACTGCTTTATTAAAGTCACCTCAGCAACATCAATTAAAGAAAAACCCTGGCCAGGTCCCCATCCCATCCCCCCAGACACTTGGCACTCACCCATCCACAACTCGCTAATCCCCTTTAATCAGACGCTACGCAGTTAGGGACATTTCTCTTTTTAGGGCTCTTACCACGTGGTTAAACCATTTGCCCAGGGCATGCAAAACGAAGCTTTCGGGCAGGAAATGTAAAAGTTTAATTTACAACTTTACAGAGCCAGGGAGGGGATGGGGGTGAGCTGTGGGCGGCGGACACAAGGATCAGTGCTGCTGCTTCCTGGAATTTTGCTGGCTCACCGGTGTTGCCAAAGGTCTTCATCCCTCAGTTAAGACCTAGCATGTCACAACGCTCAGGCCTTTCCTACAGCGTTCAAGGGAGGCCCTTACGGTGGCTGAGCATGCTAGGACCCTTCTGAGGGCAGGAGCCCCTGCGGATTAATCTTTTGTGGGCCTGCCAATATTTAATTGGCTATGATGTCTGCCCAGCATGGGATCCTCCTGATCTGACCCGCTCTGCCCACCTGTCTTCCTGGTATCTCAGGAAGAAGATGCATCTCTTAGGAACACCTCTGATCAACACTGTGCGGGGAAGAGGACATGAGATGGGCTATCGGGAACAACCCTGTACTGGGCAGAGAAGACAGATGGGCCTTTACAAGGGCTGGTTGAAAATTTCCAATCAAAACTGTTTTTCAATGGGAAAAAAAATCAGGGGACAATGGGGGAGCTAGACTTTTATCTCCACAATCTTGAAAGATCAGGGCAATGTAACCATCTACAAACAAGCATGTTGGGAAGTCTGAGAGGGAGAAACAAGGTGGGTGAGATAACAGCTTTGATTGTACCAACTTCTGTTGGTGGAGAAGACAGAGACAAGCTTTCATGCTACAGAGCTCTTTCTTTGGGGGTGGGGGTGTTTGGTGGAGGGAACAAGGGGCAAGACAGGGCTTACTAATGCTTTGCTGTTATGTTTTAAAGTTTTGCACTCCTTTGAAATGGTGGCCTCTATTTACCGCTTGTGCGCTTCCCTCAATCTAGCACTATCCTAGTTTAAAGATAGGGAGATCAAGGTGGCTACATCAGCAGACTTCCCTCTCGGACCCTTGCTAACCTCGTGTCAATTGGTGCAGCTCCCCTGAAGTCAGCTGAACAATCGTTGATTGCTACCAGCTGAGGATCCCACCTCATAAATCACTTTTTCTATTCCTCCCGCAGAGCTCTCCACTTGTATTCACAGTGACTCATCACACAGGGCTTTTCTAGTCACCTTTTAACAGTGCGGGTTACAAAAAGAGGTATACATATGATGGATGTATTATGAAGCTGGAGGGTTGTAATTCTAAAACGAAGCATGTGGCAGACACGTTACTATTCCATCACTGGACACCTTGGGGATGGGTCCCCAAGGACCCACATCTGCATGCTCAAACTCACTGCTTCCCATTCAGAGTCTGAAGGGTGCAACCGCATAGATCTGTCTTGCATCCCCTACTGCCAGAATCCCTGCATAAGATGCACATTGCAATGCATCCTAGGGGTTACAGGGATCTGATACCAAAACTCTGGCTGCCTGGAATTCTTACTGTAGCATTGTCTTTAAAAACAAAACACAACAGTAAGCTGCTCTGCAAGGCTCCACTATGCGGCTCGGCCAAAGGACTGATACGTTTCCTGTATGGACACATTCAAATAATAGCAGCTCCAGCTGACACGTAAATGAAACTCTAAATCAGTCGCTGGCAACTGAACTGTAGGACAATCCCTTCAGTCAAACACTCCAGCAGCGCCCTTGCTGACCTCGCATCTCTCCCTATGTCTCGTTTTCTCCCCAGAAACTCAAATCCAGTTTTCTCCAGCATAGCAGGAACCGACCATGCTACTCCCTGGGAGCACTAACCACACCTTGCAGGAAAGAAGAGGTCAGAGAACGCTGCAGAGAGAATGACAGGTTTCAGAGTAGCAGCCGTGTTAGTCTGTATTCGCAAAAAGAAAAGGAGTACTTGTGGCACCTTAGAGACTAACAAATTTATTAGAGCATAAGCTTTCATGAGCTACAGCTCACTTCATCGGATGCATTTTCCACCAAATGCATCCAATGAAGTGAGCTGTAGCTCACGAAAGCTTATGCTCTAATAAATTTGTTAGTCTCTAAGGTGCCACAAGTACTCCTTTTCTTTTTGCAGAGAGAATGTTTCACTTCCAGACTGAGCCAGGAAAGGAACTTTATGGCTTTGGTTATCCTGAGAACATTAGCATCTCTCTCTCTGTCCCTGTGGCTGCAAATGTAGTGCCCAACCCAGGCATACAGTTCAGGATCATCCTGAGCTAAGGCGGAGATCTAAATATAGTCATGTGGCCAGACTGTCAAGAAGGTTCGGCACCCTGCTGCTCCCACTGAGGACAATGGAGAATCCCTCCCCCGCCCCCCAGACATTCAGAACAACAGTTGCTCTGAGCACTTTGACATGATTCGATTTTCAAGTTAGGTGTTTTAGGGTGAAATCCCGATTCTATTGAAGTCAAGGGCAAAACTCCCATCCACTTCAGTGGGGCCAGGAGTTCACCCTTAGATTGTAAACTTTTGCGGGGCAGGGACTGTCTTTCTGTTCAACGGTTGTACCATACCTGCTACAGTAAGGCTTCTAGGTCCTACTGCAACATAAAACATGGGAGCTGAGCCCTTTCAGACAAATCAGGGCTATCGCCAGGTGCGTGGATGCATTCCTACGGCCATCCACATTACCAAAAAGAGTAGATGGAAACAAAGCAAAATGCCTTGGCGACATTTTCCCAACCTTCTTATACTTGTAAAAATAGTTGGATGTTACTAACTAAAAACTGCCTAAAAGACATACTGGGATCATCTTTCCTTGCCTTCTTTTCCTGGCTTATAGCTGTCCAGTGTTAGGATATCCCCACTGGGCTTTGCATGCGAGGATGCTTCAGTATCCAGTACCCCAATTTCCATTTGCAACACATGCACATACTCTAGCTTGCTGAGTTTTTTTTTCCCCAGCAAGCTGAGGGTATCTACCATGCTGTTCAGGAAATCCCTTACCTGTTTTCAATTACTTGGTCACATATAGTGGTTCAATTTGCCCTAAGAATAGTGCCTTTTCTTTAACAGCACGATGCACCATGCTCTCATATATTGTTTACACCAGACGCACAGAGAAAAGCTGTAAAATGACATGGACAAATCAAAGAAGTTCCCCTTGGGGACACAACCTGTAGAGACAGGTTAACAGAAGAGCACGCTATGTTTTTGTTCCTACAACAAAGGAACAACCTTCAACCTCTTCAAATATAACCAGCTACTTAACACAGCGGGGTTGGGGATAAGAAAAAAAAAAGTTTTATGTTTCACTTTTTAAAAAAAAAGATATAATCTATGAATTGGTGACATAAAATAGAAGGCGTGGGATTGTCTAGTCTGGCCTGCTGGGTAGCTGCCATAATTTTCACTCCCACAGCCAGGATTCTCCTGGGATTTGAATTTCTAGCACTGCCCACATGAGTCATACCAATAGGCCATAAACAGGCCAATTCAGTGCTCAGTATTATTATTTGTATTCTCTCAGCGCCTGCCCCAGAAATCAGGCCTTTGTTGTTCTAGGCACTGAACAGCCAAAAAGGGCAGATCCTCAGCAGGCTGTAAATTTGCCATAGTTCCACCAAGGTCAATGGAGATTTTGACAATTTACACCAGACGAGGATCTGTCCCAGAGTAAGATGGTCCCTGTCCCCAAAGAGTTTCTGGCCCAAACAGATAAGACAAAGAGCAAGAGAGAAGGAGTATTATACCCATTTTAAAGATGGGGAACTGAAGCACGGAGAAATTAAGTGACTTAGTCTACGTCATATGGGAAGTCTGCCCACAGCTGAGAAATGAACTCTCCTGAGTCTCATTTCAGTGCCTTAACTCTCAGACCATCCTTTCCCCATGCAGTTTACTGCCTAAACTACTAGGAAAACTCCAGCCCCGTAAATATATAAAACCCATGATAGATTTGTGTTTCATAAAACTACATCTTTAGAAAACCTGACCTAAGAGGAAAGGTTAAAAAAACTGAGCAGGTTTAGTCTTGAGAAAAGATGACTAAGGGGAGGACCTGGTAACAATCTTCAAATATGTTAAGGGCTGTTCTAAAGAGGACGGTGACCAATTGTTCTCTGTGTCCACAGAAGGTAGGACAAGAAGTGATGGTCTTCATCTGCAAAACTCAGTAACAGGCTTCCAAGGGAGGTTCTGGACACTCCATCATTGGAGGTTTTTAAGAACAGATTGGACAAACATCTGTCACAGATAGTCTAGGTTTACTTGGTTCCACCTCAGTGCAGGGGGCTCAGCTTGGTGACTTCTCCAGGTCCCTTGCAGCCCTACACTTCTCTGATTCTGTGATCTTTGAAAAGCCTGAAGACTCCCAAGCAATGCTAGGAGCTTCTTGCTTCTAAAAGAAATAGCAACTCAGAAAAACTAAACTAAAAAATGCCCATTGTGCAGTTCCTCTATTTTTTTATTGCTTGTTCTGTTGAGGTTCCAGGCATGTCCGCAGGGAAACCACAACATCATTTTAACTGCATGTTCAATGCTCAGCTCTGTTTCAAGTACCTGAAACTGATGAACAACGACGAAGTGGCTGATTTCAGCATGCTGCCAACCCCAATTTTTTCCATATATCGTCTTTGTATTTTAACGACTTTTTCCATCCATCCCTTTCTTTTTTTTCCTTGTCCTTGCCTGCCGCTTTCACTTGCTCTTCCCACATTTGTCTCTTTTTCCATTCAAAGGTCTCCATTGACAGTTTAAAAAAAAAACTGCCAGCTTGCAGACTCAGCACATAGCCAAGTGAATTTGACTCCAGTAAGAATCAAAGCTTTTATGTAGAGTGAGGCAATTGGAGAATGCAGTCTCCAAGACACTCTCTGCAGCAAGCGGAGGTTGCAAGGTGAGGGAGAGGGTTAACATTTTGCATGGAAAAATGCAACTACCAAATAACTGAAGCTGAACTTGAGCAGGACCCAGTGAGCAGAGGAAAGGACTTTGAAGCATTTGCAGCTATGATGCAGCGGTCTCCTTTGGTTGAAGGCACATACTCAATATAGTCCATAGTTTAGGATGGCTCCTACATTCCTCGCTGATGCGGAGCTCTCACGTAGCCGCACCTCCGGTTGCCTAGGACACTCCATCCCCTCCTGGTGGACACTTTTGTCACCTCTTGTCCGGACAACAGCAATACGAAAGACCTGAGCATGAACTCTTCAGCTCTTAGGAACCTCCAGCAAGCACACAACCCTGCAGTGCATCTCCTCAGCAGCATGGCCAACGGCACACATATCACACCCATCCTCCGCTCTCTGTGTGGTTCCATGCAGAATACCCAGGCAAGTCTGAGAGCTCATCCTTATCTTCAAGGTGCTCGGTGACCTGGGCCCAGCATCTCTAAAAGGGCCTAAATCTCAGAGATGAGGACTATGGTCAACAACTCTGCTCCTCTGGCACAATGGAGCTTCCGACCATCAGGAAAAAGCTCATCTGTGCAGGAGATGGAGCTTTCTCAAGCAATCCCAGACTGTGGAACAAATTCCCACAGGACCTAAGGACCATCACAATCACACCACCTTCTGCTCCCAGTGCCAGCTACGCTTCTCTGATCGGCCCTCTCTCATGTAAAGCACAGAGCAGCATGGATATCTAAAAACAACAAATCCACCCAAAACAAAACCCTACCCAATCAAAACTCTCCACTGCATACACAATTCTCCACCTGCGGAAAGTGTGTGAGAGAGAACAAGCCACTTGTGGCAGATGTTAGTCCCATGGCTTAATGCCCAACTGGAAGGTGCTCAGATACCACAGTGATGAGAGCAGGAGAAGAACTGCAATAGAAATGCTTTCGTTTATTCATTGTGGTTCTGGGCATTTTTCTCTCTCTCCTAAAAACACCTTGCTGAATCCTAACCAAAACTTCTAAGCCACTACAGCAGCTAAGGGATCAATCCTGCAAGGTGTAAGCAATGCCTGGGAACACTGGGCACTCACAGCTCCCAGTCAAGTCAATGGGAACTGAGGACACTTGGTACCTCCAGAAGTTGCTCAGAATCTTGTAAGATTGGGTCCTTAAAGTACCCAGGGTCTGATCCAAATCCTTCTACAGTTAACATGCATTTCTCCATTAGACTCCAGTGGGCTTTGCATCAAGCCTCAATGCAATCCTATTTAAAAGCCTCGTCTTGCAAGCTGTTCCTCATCTATCTTACTCTGCCATCAGTGGCTATATTGCCATTGATGTCAGTGTCTGCTGGATCAGATTCTTAGTCCTTGTTTACCCCCAAAGAAATCCAGAGTATAATGCCACACCTCTGGGTGGGTCATCTGCAGGGGGCACTGAACTTGAGACTTCTGGATCTGAATTCAAGAGACTTTACTGCCTGAGCTACAAAACCCAGCTCTCCGCCCCAAGGCTGTAGCAGGCTCATCAATCCCAGAGGGTAACAGAGAACCACTCCAAGCTGGTGTGGGCTTCATGAGTAGATGATTGCAGGGTTGGGCTATTAGTTGGCACTAGCTCTGTTCCTCATGTTCATGCTCGGACCCCCGTGTGGCACAGAGAATGAGGGGCCCGCATATGTTACAGCAGGAATACTCAGCCCTCAGAATACTCCTCTCGCCTGAAGCCCACTGAAAAACTATGGAAACTCTTGAAGTGTGATGAGCCTCTTTCTCCAGCTCTGCCCCAGTGCGCTGAATTACCAGCGATAGCCTCCTTCTACCAGGTGTGATGTAGGGAGGCTATCAGCAGCATGCTGGGAGGAAGAGCTGATAAAGATAAAACAGTCCAGATCTTCCAAAGGCCTTTTCTAGGTCAGAAGACAATCCAGAGTGCACATGTCCACTTAGCATATACCCCCATGCCTGGATACAGACCCCTACGGCCACAGATCTTCAGCAGGATTTTTTAACAGCTAAAAGCGTCTCCATCTGTGCCACATGATCTTCTGCTGGACTTCAGGTGGAATTCACCCCCATGCAGGGAGACAGCAGGGGGCCTATGTATCAATACAGTCTCCCCAAATGAGGGTTTCAGTGGCAGATAGGCCTTGTTAAGGCTCTCTGCACAGGACTGAATGTCACCCCTACTGACTCCAAGTGTTTAGCAAAGTTCCCAACCAAGAGTTGAAGATCTTCCGACAAGCTCATGAATTAAGACCTTTTAAAGGGCCCATATGTGCCAAAAGCTTTCCAAACCACTCCCACACCCACACCACCAGGACAAAAGATGGTTTAGTGCCTTCCAATTTGCTATTCTTGCCAGTTTTCCAGCTACCGCCTAGATGGGTTACGTTGGAGAGAAATTCCGATCTAAAAAAATTAAAAATAAAAAGCCGTAGTAATTCAAACAGCTCAAAGGGCAACAGCGGCTCTACCCTGGGACTTAGCGAAATAGTAAAGAGTTTGAAAGCACTGTCATTTATGCTCAGTGACACAGCTCTGAATGAAATAAAGGGAAAAAGAGATCCCTCTTTATTATATGGGAGCATCCCTAGGGACTCCCTCAACAGCAGGTCAACAATGAGCCAATGAGGAAATCCTCCTTCAGAGGACCCCAGACACAGCTGGATTCTTTCTGCATGACTCATAGGATGAGTCACTGCCCTTGACTAGGAATGATCATTTCCCTTTTATGAAAGAGCCATGGGATGTACCATGTGGGATACGATGCCATAGGGGGAATTCCCTCTAGAGTTCTGTCCTGGAGTTTGGAACAGCCACAGGATAGACTGCTCCTCACCTCAAGAGACTCCATCCCACGTTTTACGCCAAGTGCAGGCCAAGACGGGGCTTTGGGCCTTTCATCCATGCCCTGTGTTTACCGATGCAGTGCAGCCATGATTGGTAACGCTCAGATTGCACAGTTCAGCACTGAGTCCCAGTGGTTTGAATAAAGGAGCTCCTGGTAATGCAAGATAGAACAGGGGAGACCCGGTATCCCAAAAGCTAGAAGAAAACGGTGTGTTTGTAAACGTATACGCAGGGACAAACTTGTGGCTGTGTCTGAGTGCATGCATATCAGACACACAACAGGGTTTCCCCCTTTTTAGGGCTTGTCTATACTTCAAAAGGCAATTCGGATTAAGGTAGCATGTGAATTAAAATCACAATAGCTATTCTGGGATAACGCCATCTGTGGACACTCATATTCCGGAAGAAGAGTGCCTTTTCTGGTTTAGCTTCATCCACTTGGAGTACCGAGTCTGGAATAATGCCCTAGGTAGACAATCCCTTATTCTTCCTTTGATGTTCACAACAACCGGGACAACAAACAACTGCGCCATGAGGCTATGGTATTCACTCAGCAGTTAGGATACCAAATCTAACCTTTAATGCTGCGTGCTTGCAACCCACATACACCACAAACAGAACTAGAGAGCTGACCACTCTGGATATTTTGCGAAGGAAAATACATTGTGGAATCTTTCCTCCTTTAAGAGCTTCCTGCAAACAGATTTATTCAGAAGGGCTGACAATCCCTACCCCAACTTTCCTCCTACCCCTCACCTCGCCTCCCCCATTCTCCAGGTGCGTGTGCACACACACACACACACACACACACACACACACACACAGCTAAATCCTGGAATTAAAGAGATGCTGCCTAACTTCAGCATTCATTCACCCCACTTGCATCATTCCTCTTCAGTGGGTTTTTCACCCCCATATACCTAGTTGCACAATGTTTAGCTAGACTATAAGCACTGTAGTGGAAATCATCTTCTCCATTCTGATTTCACTTGCACTGAAACAAACTGGTAGTAACTCCCTTGATGTCAATGGTCTATGGCAATGGAAAACCATTGCAAGCGAGACCTGAATCAGGTCCCTTGTCTTCATATCCATCTACCTAGAATATTGTTGGCTCACTACAAATAATAATTAATATCTGGAGGAATTAAACATGCCCCATACCATCCCAAATTAATATTAAGCTTAAATGCCTTAATTTCATTTTTAGTTAAGAGATCTAATTTATTCCTCCAAGGCGATTCTCAAAACTCTCCCCATGCCCTCCCTTACCTTTGTCCCCATTTTCCTGTTTTAGGTTGTAAAAACTGTTCAGGGTAAGGAATGTGTCTTGGGAATTTATGGGGCTGTACTAATGATTACTCCTAACAACCATCCTGTGGGCAAATGAGGCTGTTCAAGTACAAAGCCATCATGTCTGCAAGTTGCACCAAATGGAACAAGGATCTCATGTCCCTGGAAGGATGTTTCTCTTGTCTGCAAGGCTCTTAGGTTAGGACACTTGTGGGTTTTTTTCCTTCCTCTGCCTTGGGGCTCAACACCCAGAGCAGAGCTTGTTTCAGCAGCTGTGTGGTTGGAAAGCTGCCCATCAAAGGACCTCACTGCCCTCGCACTTAAAATCATTGTCAATCACTGAAGTCAGTGGAGTCACACTATGGTGCATAACGAGAGGAGAGAACGAAGATGTCAGAGGTCACTGGCCTCTGCCACTTGATGGGTCTCACCCTGGCAATGGACCCCAACCTAGACCACAAAATATTGAGATTTTTTTTCACCCCAAAAGATGGTTGCTAGATCTTTTAACTAGCAGCAGTTACAAGAATGATAATAGAACCTGCATCACTCTCCTTCCATTTGTGGATCACAAAGCACTTCACAAACATTGATTAAGTGTAAGTTTTTAATGGCGAGGGTAATTATCAACTGGCACCATTTTACCAAGGGGCATGGTGGATTCTCTGTCACTGGCAATTTTTAAATCAAGATTCAACGTGTTTCCAAAAAGATCTGCTTTAGGAACTATTTGGGGGAAGGTCTCTGGCCTGTGTTATACCAGAGGTCAGACTAGATGATCACAATGGTCCCTTCTGGCCTGGGGATCTCTGGATTACTCAGCTCCCACATTCCTTCCAACATGACTTGCTAGGAAGTTAAAAAACAAACAGCATCATCCCAGACATTTTGCAAATGGATAAAAGGGAGCACTCAGGAACTGAGACTGGGATTTTGAAATTCAATGGGAGACAGGTGTCTAAACCTCTTAGGACACTTTGGAAATCCCAGTTGGGATGACGTGGCCACATAGCAAATCAATGGCAGACTCGGAAATGGAATCCTGACTCCCAGTCCGATCCTCTGTATGCCCACTCTACCATTCCTTCTCTACAGGACACTGTTCTGCCCACTCTCCAATCATCAGCAACACAGGGCACTTGTTGGCACTGTTCTTAAATTATTCCTGCATTTGATACTTGTCTACAGTATACATGCAAACACGTACAATGAATTAAACAACTATAGCGTTCCAGAGCAGTCAATAATGTAGCAGGGAAAAACAATTCCCTCCCTTGCAGGAATCACTGGGTGAAATTCTAAGCCCTGTGTGATGCAGGAGGTCAGAGTAGTTATCCCTGCTGGTCTTAAAAATCTATGGCTGAGATTTTCATAGCCACCTAGGAGATTTAGACACACAGTGCACCCTTGAAATGAATAGGTACAGTGCAGTCATATTTCCTAAGTGGCTTTGGAAAAATCTGTGCCTAACAATCTATGCACAGAAAAGTTCATGCTGTCTAAAGACAAATCTGTTAGAAGTGCCAGCAGGTGTCCCATCCAACAAGAAGGAATGGGTATCATAAGTGATTTATTTATTTATTTATTCACTGTTATTACTCAGACTACCTGAAATCTTAAAACAAACTCAACACTCACAAATATTTACTGATATATGTTATGCTTTATGGACCAGAACACACTGAAATCAAAGAGAATCTATCCACTGACTTTAATGGAAGCTGCATCAGGCTCTCTGAGAACGGATGTTCCTATCACTAACATTAAACTTCTGCTCCAGGAAGTATACTTAAACTTTGGACAAAGATGAAAGTGAGGTGACAGGGCAGGGAGAGGGAGAGAGAGACAGATGTAGGAAATAAATTGCCAAATCTCCTATTTTTAAAAACAGACCCAAGAGCCGTTTCCTGGAAAGTCTGCTCTTACAGATTTGTTTCTCAAATCCAGACAGAAACCTTGGATTATTTAAACCATGTGTCTATAAATGGGTACTTTCACTAATGCAGAGGTATTGGAGTAAATATGCCACATGTGTATTTTGCTTATT
The DNA here is from genome assembly GCF_009764565.3 of Dermochelys coriacea. Classification (NCBI taxonomy): domain Eukaryota; kingdom Metazoa; phylum Chordata; order Testudines; family Dermochelyidae; genus Dermochelys; species Dermochelys coriacea. Next base: position 18,374,565 of record NC_050083.1, on the reverse strand, counting down.
CACATCTGTATTTATGCCCGTGCCTCCCTCTGAAAAAAAAATTCAAAGAGGCTGTGAGGATCATATGTACTGTTTCTTTAAATCTATAGCCGGAAGACATGCAGGGTGAGGAAGTTTTGAGGCAGGCACTCTACAAGGAAGAGGAGAAAGGGATAGCTTAGGGATAATGCTGATTTCCTTATCTTAATAAAACTCCTTATGGAGTTTTGGTGGAAATCATTTAGTTCTGTGATTCCTTGTCATTATCACATGACAAAGGGCTAACTCCACTTTCGTTTATTTACAGGACTTCAGACTTCACCAGACATACCAAAATTTCCTTTCTTAACATATATTTCAAGATCCACAGGAAAAAAGATAAATCCAGACACAGTAACTACAGAGTTTTACATGGAATGCCAGGTATAGTACAGATGTTTATATGCACCATACAGAGAGAGAAATACCACCCACAACACATCCTATGAAGTTTCAAGCAGTGGGTTATACCTGGTTAATAAGGCAAATTTGATTCTGACCAGCCCCAGGATAGAAACTTTTTATGCCATCTTCAGGACTTTCCAACAAGCCACATGATTCCTCTACAAAAAGCACTTTTTTGTGGTGGCTGAAAGAACTCTCTTTATCCTCAAAGCTGTTAATCTTCATACCAATGCCACAAACTGGGAATCTAAGCTCACCTCCATGGCTTCCTTTGTTAGTGCACACACCCACTCTTATCCTTTCATCTCTCACATCTGGATCCCTGGCACATAGCACAAAGGTATGAAAAGTCAGAAAATGGGAACCACATTATCGATTCATGCCAAGACTTTTAACTGACAGATGTCTGCAGCAAACAGACTATCGCTATACTGCGACCTGTCAGAGTAACCAGGAGGCACCATGCCAATCTAATGATTAGCTTTGATTGCTTGGTGTGTGAAAAAGAAAACCGCTAAGGGAGAGTTTTTGTCCCTTTAAACAAGAAGGTTTGGGCCTTTTTTCCATAGTAAAGATTCATATTCCCTTTGCAGTTCCCTTCTGTTGGTCCTAACAGAGCCATTATTTCTGCATGCCCTAGGTGTAAGGGCAAAATACTTTTGTTTATAGGATTAACCTTATTATTAAAGGGCTTTTCATCTGGTAGGAATCAGTGTTGCAGATCTAGGATAATTATACCCCAAATGACTCATCAGCCTTCAAACCACGAGGAGCAGAAATCAGCTCGAAAGCGTAAAGAGTCCAGTACTGGTGACTAAAAGGCCCTGATTAACAGGCCTGCTTGCAGCACAAAACCGACAATTCCTAAGTACATTTATTGGAGAAGGAGCAATGCATTGAAAACCAGTTATGAAAGGGGCTTTCTCCAATCCCATGTCGACGGTTTATCCATGGTCATTTAGGGCCAAGGCAAAAATAACGATGCTGGCGCCTAATAACGCCAAATACAGAGTGTGCTCAATGTCCATTGACTTTGTTGGACGCTGAAGCCACTTGGTAGCTGGCAGAATTGGCCCTTTGGCTATGGCATTGACACTGTATTTCAGGCCACTTGCCATTCTACGTGACAATGGGGAAGAGACTACTATAGGGAAGGGAGAGTGGTTTGAGAAGAGTCTGCATCCTGCCTTTGGAAAATACATGGTTTCACTGAATGCTAGTCAACTGACAGATGCATCCCTGTCAACTTCTGAATGGGTCATTTATTACTGTAGCTTATTAAAAAAACAAATTATCCATAAAGTTCTGTTCCAAGGTGGTATAATTCTCCATGTTCTCAACCAACATGTCACAAACAATGAGACCACAATGCATGTTTTCCATTGGACAACAGAACTGTCACCTGACATCCATTCCAGTCTAACAGGGTCATATTTCTCCTGGAATAGCCACTCCTATCCTTTTCAACTGTAAAAATATTAAACTGTCCTAACTGGCCAGAGACTAAGAATATTATATTCTTAGCTCATTCAAGACTACTGTAAACATCCAAGGGGAGAAGCAACAGATGGTAACAAAATACTTCATAATTTCCAGAATTTTTATTTCTTTTTAAAGGTCATGCTGTGCATTCTTATTACTTATTCTTATTATTCTCCACCACTAAAGGAAATGGCTGTTCCCAAAAATATTCACCCAGAAACCTGATTCACATTTATGAGGATCTGTAAAAATAAAGAGAGACTCCAACTTTGTCAGTTAAATTTAATGTAACACCACTTGTAAAAGAACAGGGGTTACTGTGGCTTGGAAAGGAATCACTGAGACAGCCCAGCTCATGTCACTTATGGCATAGCCTCTAGAATAAGACAACGTCTGCAAATAATTTTCTTTTCGTTAGGTTTCTTTTCCCCCTTGAATAGCAGAGGTGTATTTGCTCCTGAGCAGGACAAAGGAGAACTGAGTTTTCACTTCATTGCATTTTATTTCAGTTTTATTTTAGTCCTTTTAAGAAACTGGGATTAAATAAAAGACTAAAGAGAATTTAACTGCGGTTAAGGGGAAGTTAACCAGATAAAAGAACATTAGACATTGCCTTTAAACGAACAAATCTGGCTCCTCCCACATTTGAGTAATCCAATATCATACTAGGAAGCTCACTGGAAAAATTCAATACCTTTCTCTTCAAAGAGAGATGCTACTCAGAACAGCAAGATTTCTATACACTGACAGTTATAGATGCATGGAATCTCCTGGTCCATAATGAGTTTTAGATGGACATACCTCCACACTCCTGATCCAAATCTCCCTGAAGCCAATGGGTAGTCTCCCTAAAAGCACTGCAAAGAATATAGAGACTGATAGTATGTCTAAGCTGCTATGACACTACTGAAATACATCCCTGGCTAATTGTACTGCAACAAAACTGCAAAAAACTTTGTATTCTTTCCATTTAAATTTCTGAAATTGACAAGGATTTAGCAGTCTACAAATGGCAAAAGAAAGTAGTACAATAGCCACTGAAGTACGATCTGAGGAGCTGACTGCTTTAAAAGAGGATGGTCCCAGAAAATATTCTTTCCTCTATCTAAATATGAAGATGGACATCAGATCCGGTCCTTATCCAGCCAAAGACAATTGCTCCAGGTCATAATCCAATAGATTTTCAATGCAATAGAACATCTGGGAGTAGCTCTGAGGTGATAATTATTGCTCCTCCACTGAGGTTCTATCTATAGATATTTATCTTTCAATAAAAAAAATATTTTCTATCTCACCTAAGAACTTTTTCTTGCAATTTTTGACAAGTCGCTTCCCTTCTTTTTATAAATAGGTCCTCTTGGGTTAGAATGAAGAACCTTGAAATGACAATAATTGATAATTATTCGGTTATGGTCTGAATCCCCCACGACTTGTCTTGGTAACACACAATCTGCCAAATAGGGGTTGGGCTTCCAAAAGAACTTATGCAAACTTCTGAATTAAGGCTGAAGCTCAGACAGGCTGTATTAAATGCTTTTACTAGTCAGTAACATTGGAATCTCAGTTTGACATTAGCTGCCACCCATTCAGTTGGCCCCAACTCTCCTGCAAAATTCCATCATGTTTGCTATCTCCCCTTTTAAAATCATCAAAGTGGCTTTGCCCCCAACCTCCTCGTATTCTTCATCCTACAGTACTGTAAAAGGAAATCAGAAATAAATATTGCTCTTTAGTATTTGCCGACCACAAACATCTGCAGGTGCCCTTTAGAGCCTCAGTAGAGTTAAACTATTGTAAATTCAAAGAACTTTCAAGGTAGATTCATCAGTATTCCTCTATCCTGCCTATGCATTCCAGAGTTAATAATTGTGAAAGTCAATATTAAAATTAACAAAAAAAGCTTCTCAAAAAGTAAGTAACAAAATCAAGCACTCAGTCCTCGCTTTCTAGAATGCCAAAAAGGTGACTCTTGGAGCTGTTGTTTTTGCCCCACCAGTTGCGTTTTGTAGTTTCTCCTTTACCAAACCCAGCAACAGTGATTTGGGGGGTGGGGGGGAGAGATGCAAAATTGAATTAACAAAAGTACAGGCAGCGTACAACAGAGGGCGTAAAAGTTTCTAAAAGCAAAGTTTGCAAAAGCTTTTTGCACCAAGATCTCTTGCTTTGATCCGAGAGAGAAGAGAACCGATTATTTCTTGACAAAAGTTTGCTCTCTTCCAGCAGAAACTATGCAAAGAAGAGACGTTTACAATTAATTCAAAATATCTGTATAGGGAAACAACAAAAGTCACTAAAAATACATTTTGGTTTTTTTAAAAAAATGTGCCTGGTAGGTAACTGGCAGATCTGGGTTTTTTTTTGGGGGGGGGGGGGGAGATTGTGTTTTAAGTTTTCTCCCTTGTATGGGCCCCCTGACAAATGGCATTCACAGGACTTAGGCAGCTAGAACTTTTTTTTTTTTTTGGAATGCATTGGGTAAGAAAAGACAAATGTTTTGCAAAGCACAATAGAAAGCAAGCTTTTCTTTTTTGTTACAAGTTTTCTAAAGCCTTCCATCAGCTCACCCATATATTTGCTCCAGACATAGATGACATGAACATTAGTCAACAGCAATCATGTTTTAACAAGGCTAAGTTAAATAAGGGAGAGAGAGAGAGAGAGCTGTTTCTGTAGCCTGAAGGCAAACTATTTATTAAGGACACAAAGAACCATATAAACAAAAGTGCCTTACCTGCTCTGCTTTGAGAAATTGCATAGAGTAGAAATATTGCTATAGTTTTGGTCCTTATCCAACTTCTTCTTTTCCACCTTGTGTGTGTATCCATGGTCCACAATAAAAGGGGGATCAGCTTGCGGGGGGGGGGGTTGAGCAAATGCTCACACAACCTTAGGTCTGGGGTAGAAAAATCAAAGGAAAAGGCTCAGACCCCCCGCCCCCCAGAAGAAGCAACTTTTATAAAGCCATGAGCTGGATGTTTGTGTTTGATTGGTATTAACTAGGATGAGGGTCTGAACTTTCTCTGTTACTGTATTTTTGTTTTGGCTTGTCTTGCTTTCTTGGTAAAGCAGGTCCTTCTTCGCTTCCTTTCTGTCTCTCCTCCTCCTCTTGGTCTGATTCTTCTCGGGCTCCCCTCTCAAATGATGTCCCCCTTCCCCTGACTAATCGAGGAGTGGAAACTTTTTTTTCTTCCCTTCTTCTTTTAAAGCAGATGCGAGAGATTGTCAATCGAGATCCCATGCAGCAAATCAGAGTTTAGGAGGCTGCGGAGCTCTGCCCCCTTCAATTGGAGTCCAGGAGAAACGGGGGGTGGGAAGAGGGAAAGAAGTTTTTAAAAGGGAGAGAGAAAAAAATTGACTGTGTGGCATAGGGAGATTTTTCTTCCTCCCTTCCTCTGGCAGCCTTGATTTCTTTCCCAGTCTGTCTCCAACCAGATCCGAGAGCTGCAAGGAGGCAGGTCCCAGCGGCAAGTTTGAATGCAGCCAGAGACAGGAAATCGAGCTGTTGCAAACAAAGTTGCTGCTGTCCTGGGCTCTTTTGCTAAGTTAGTCATTTGAATTCAAGGAGTTCGCAGTCAGTGCATTGGAGATGTTGCAGGGTTGGTTGGTTTGTTTTTCATCCCCGGCACCAGGAGTCCAAAGGACTTACAAGAAGCCTAAAGATTTTTTAATTCTGGGTTCAGTGTTTCTTGATTCTTTGTGCTTCTTGGGACAAGAGATAAACAGTGTCAGAGCAAAAAGAAACAAAGTTGCAAAGGCATAATAAAAAGCAATATTTTTAGATCAGTTGTAAAAGATTGGTTTGCCACAAGTTAACAGAGAAGTGGGTGGAAGGTGAATGGGGATGTTAAATGGAGGAATTAGAGGGAGAAGTTGGCAGAGGTAATATCTTTTATTGGACCAATTTCTGTTGGTGGAAGAGACACGCTTTGGAGTTCACACGGAGCGCTGGGTAAGCTTGACTGCTGCCAACAGAAGTTGGCCCAGTAAAAGATGTGACCTGGTCCACCTTGTCTCTGTAATATCCTGGGTCCAACAGGGAATCAACAACCCTGCAAACAACAAATGGGGAAATGGTTTTTGCCAACCCATTGCAGTTATGAGCCGTACAGCTAACTGAGCATGTGAAACCTCAGCCACCAAGTTCAGTGTGGCCTGACCCTCGTTGGCAAATGGACTGAGGAGGAAAGAAAACTTTGAAAAACCGTTAAAGGCATTAAAGCTTTTACATGCCCGTAGGGCTGCACTTATTCCAGGTTGCCACTGTATCCGGTACAGGGCTTCTCCACTCCCACTGCTGCTGGGACTCCCTGCTCTACAGTACACCTAGGTTGTGTCTATGCCCCCTGGGTACAATACTGGCTCCGCTGAAGTAAATGGCCAAACTCCCATTGACTTTAGTGGGGCCAGGATTTCACCCACAGACCTTGGGACTGACCTGTTTGGAGATCTCACCCTTTGTCTCCATGAACTCACCACTATCGTCCTCTGGCAAGCCTCCCATTGATTTGCTGGCTTGGGGAGTGGTCCCTTCTGTATTAGACTCAGATCTTGCTTCTCTGTCTAGGTATTGATATGATCCCTGACTCTGCAGTAATTATGCAATGCTGTTTTGCTGACCTGCAGTTTATAGTCAGAACTGGTCAACTCTGTGGTAATTTTGCTGTTGGTAGTGTAGTTTATGCATTTTAGAGCACTGTGCTGGGAGCCTGGGCTTGTAGGATCTGTTCCAGATTCATATGTTCATGGACATGTCACTTAACCTCCATGCCTCAGTTTACCCATGGGACAAAGCCTAGAATAATGAAGGCATATTGAGAGGTTTAGCTACTTACTGTTTGTAAAAAGCTCTTTCTGGCATAAAAGGGGCTGGGCAGTGCCAAGTATTATTAATGGGCCAGACCGGGGTGGCCAACCTGTAGCTCCGGAGCTGTATGCGGCTCTTTGGAGGTTAATATGTGGCTCCTTGCATAGGCGACAGATAGCTACAGATGCTAACTTTCCAATGTGCTGTGGGTTGCTCACTGCTCAACCCCCTGCTCTGCCCCACGTCCTGCCACCACTCCACCTCTTCCCTCAAGGCAGGAGGCGTGGGGAGGGAGGGGGAGGTGCTGATTGGCGGGGCTGCCGGTGGGCGGGAGGCGCTCGGGGCTGGAGGGGGGTGGGTGATGGGGGGGCTGCTGACATATTACTGTGACTCTTTGGCAATGTTCATTGGTAAATTCTGGCTCCTTCTCAGGCTCAGGTTGGCCACCCCTGGGCCAGATGGTCCCCTTCAGTGTCACAGGTAGAAAACCCACCAAATCTACAGGAGTAAGGAATGTGAAAGCAGTGATTCCTCCCTACACACACCTTGGAGAAGGTGCCTCTGCACAGGCTGGATCAGTGGGAAAGGGCTGGCAGGTAGTGAGGTTGGTAAGATAGCAACTCTCTAAGGTATTTTCTTTCACTACCAAACACAAATGGATCATGTCAGCATTCATATGGCTGCTTTCCCTTTCTACAAGTGACCCCTCCCTAAGGAAGCTTCAGAGGAGGAACTGCCAGTGTGACCCACAGGCAACATACTGTCCAGGGGCTATAGGGTTCCTATGAGAACTAGAACCAGTGAAGGGAGGCAGGACTTGTGCACACATCCCCTAAGATCATGTGCAGTTTGTGGGATCTCATGGTTTAGGGAGCATAATCCTATGCACCTAAAGGAATCAGCACTTTCTCTTGTCCCCTAATTAGGAGAAACCCTGTGTAGAAGGTGAGATGGCCCACCATTATTACACTGATAGAAAATATGCCAGATTTTTCTATTTCAGAATGATTACCTCTAGCCCATACCAGGAGTTACATAAAGGTTCTAGCATCTGGGTTGTTTTTCTTTTGTGGTGGTTGAGGGGGTTATAATATATTTGGCCAGGTTAAAGCTTAATTTAGACACCCACAGCAGCTGTTTGTCAATTGATGTCTGTTTTTAGCCTGTGTTACAGCTGGCTTGACTCGAAGCACAAGAAGGTCAAGTGACTTGCCTGAGGTCGCTAAGAGAGTCAATGGCTCATTCCAGATTAGGGGGTGGGATACTTCTGGCCTGCAGTCCTCTGGCCCTAATGATCAGAGTGTTGATTAGACCACACTGCCTCCTTTGAGAGATACTTAAGATCTTATTACTCTCCCAAAAGATTTTTAGCCACTAGAGCAGTGAGGTTCTGGGACAGCCTCCCAGTAGGAAGAGTGGGGCCAAATAACCTAATTTTAAAAAAGGGCATGATACATTTATGAATGGGACAATCTGATGGGCTTGCCTGTGATAGCACGGGACTGGCCTGCCTGACCCTGCAGGTTCCTTCCTGTCTTATGACCTAGCTTCCTGTGAAAGAAAGCATCAAGGCTGAGAATGAGTTTGACACCGAGCTTTTTCTGAAACACTGGGAGTTAGTGTTGATGCCCTAGAGTATTCAGTAGGTCAGAGTACCTCCTGCCCCCTTTAACATAAAAATGGACACAAGTCATTTACAGCAGCTATTACTGGCAGTAGTAACCACTTGCTGGGCATGTCCCTCTGGTTGCCAGAAGCTGGGACTGGACGACAGGGCAATAATTGCCCTGTTCTGATCATTCCCTCTGAAGCACCTGGCACTGGCTGCTGTCGGAAGACAGGATACTGGGCGAGGTGAACCATTGATCTGACCCAGTGGGGTCATTCTTATTATAGTCGTGACAAGAGGCGCCCATCAACACTGGGTGCTATTGTGATAGGTGCTGTACGTATCCCAAACAGCTTACAGTCTAACAAGCCGGACAAAAGGATGCAACAGAGCCACATCTATAGTACAAGCTAGGGGTGTGATTCCTCATGTACACGTACTCCTGCTAGTTCTCATGGTACAACAGCAGTGGAGGCACAGCTGAACTGTGCCAAGGACGTATGTGTCCGTTTCAAGCTGGTTTGTTCTTGGCACAGCTCAGCCATCCCTCCACGGCTGCTCCCCATGCTACCAAGCAGCCACTCTGTTATTTATACTCGCACTAGCTGGATGGGAGCTGGCACAAGTATGTACACGAGCCGGGGACTCACACCCCTCGTGCATAGTGTAGATGTAGCCATAGAAGCAGGTTGATGTAGTGCCCATCTTTAAAAAAGGGAAGAAGGAGGATCCTGGGAACTACAGGCCGGTCAGCCTCACCTCAGTCCCTGGAAAAATCATGGAGCAGGTCCTCAAAGAATCAATCCTGAAGCACTTAGAGGAGAGGAAAGTGATCAGGAACAGTCAGCATGGATTCACCAAGGGAAGGTCATGCCTGACTAATCTAATCGCCTTTTATGATGAGATTACTGGTTCTGTGGATGAAGGGAAAGCAGTGGATGTATTGTTTCTTGACTTTAGCAAAGCTTTTGACACGGTCTCCCACAGCATTCTTGTCAGCAAGTTAAGGAAGTATGGGCTGGATGAATGCACTATAAGGTGGGTAGAAAGCTGGCTAGATTGTCGGGCTCAACGGGTAGTGATCAATGGTTCCATGTCTAGTTGGCAGCCGGTGTCAAGTGGAGTGCCCCAGGGGTCGGTCCTGGGGCCCGTTTTGTTCAATATCTTCATAAATGATCTGGAGGATGGTGTGGATTGCACTCTCAGCAAATTTGGGGATGATACTAAACTGGGAGGAGTGGTAGATACGCTGGAGGGGAGGGATAGGATACAGAAGGACCTAGACAAATTGGAAGATTGGGCCAAAAGAAATCTAATGAGGTTCAATAAGGATAAGTGCAGGGTCCTGCACTTAGGATGGAAGAATCCAATGCACCGCTACAGACTAGGGACCGAATGGCTCGGCAGCAGTTCTGCGGAAAAGGACCTAGGGGTGACAGTGGACGAGAAGCTGGATATGAGTCAGCAGTGTGCCCTTGTTGCCAAGAAGGCCAATGGCATTTTGGGATGTATAAGTAGGGGCATAGCGAGCAGATCGAGGGACGTGATCGTTCCCCTCTATTCGACACTGGTGAGGCCTCATCTGGAGTACTGTGTCCAGTTTTGGGCCCCACACTACAAGAAGGATGTGGATAAATTGGAAAGAGTACAGCGAAGGGCAACAAAAATGATTAGGGGTCTAGAGCACATGACTTATGAGGAGAGGCTGAGGGAGATGGGATTGTTTAGTCTGCAGAAGAGAAGAATGAGGGGGGATTTGATAGCTGCTTTCAACTACCTGAAAGGGGGTTTCAAAGAGGATGGCTCTAGACTGTTCTCAATGGTAGCAGATGACAGAACGAGGAGTAATGGTCTCAAGTTGCAATGGGGGAGGTTTAGATTGGATATTAGGAAAAACTTTTTCACTAAGAGGGTGGTGAAACACTGGAATGCGTTACCTAGGGAGGTGGTAGAATCTCCTTCCTTAGAGGTTTTTAAGGTCAGGCTTGACAAAGCCCTGGCTAGGATGATTTAACTGGGACTTGGTCCTGCTTTGAGCAGGGGGTTGGACTAGATGACCTTCTGGGGTCCCTTCCAACCCTGATATTCTATGATTCTATGATTCTATGATCAGGGTGATGGTTGGCCCCTGTCCTTCGTTGCTGATGACCTGCTGGACTAGGTTTTCCCTACATTCTAACCCCCCTTGCCCCAATCAAACTGGAGTTGCCAGCTTACAAGCTACCTGAGAAACTGGACACTGGGGACAAAGTAGCCTCTGACTTGAAAGAAGGATTAGGTGAAACGTGCATTAGCTGAAATCCCTTGATGCATTAGCTCAAAAGAGTGAGAAATGCTGTGGATGGAGCCAGGTGTAGGTTTGATAAGATGCCAGTGATACTCCTTCCAAAATTATTCAGATGCAAACCCCTTAGTTAATGAGTAGGTGCTGACTGGACAAATTAAGAGAATACTGTTCAGGTACCTAATGGGCACCTGGAGCTGTTTGTATTTCAGGAGAGGTGTTACATCTACATCCTTAAAAATCCTGGGGGCTTTCAGAGCATTCAGCATACTTGTGCTGCAGCAGCAATAATGTTTGTATGTTTATATTTTTATGTTTATATTGCTCCTTTCCTTCTGAGGGAAAGTGCTTTAGAAATGACAGACATCCTATACAGGAATTACCTTTCCTCACTGCTGATTTGCAGCTGTCCCTGGGGTAGAGCTCAGGAGCCATTTCACCGCTCACAGCAACACTCCACAACAGTATGAGCAGGGTTCACTTCCCCCCAGCTCATCACATAGTGATAGTGAGAAGAAGAAAACAAGGGCATTCTCTATGTAAGTAGGACACTTAGAAGGGTCAGCGACCCCTGTGGTTGCAAAGAGCCTCCTACAGCAGGATCCTCCTTTCCAGTAACCCCTTTTACCATAATAATAAAACAAAACAATAACGTGATCCATGGTTTCAGAGTAGCAGCCGTGTTAGTCTGTATTCGCAAAAAGAAAAGGAGTACTTGTGGCAGTCTCTAAGGTGCCACAAGTACTCCTTTTCTTTTTGATCCATGGTAGAAGCAATGTCTGGATAGTTGTTTAGTAGAGGCCCCAGCAAACCCTTCAAACCATTGCTAGTTTGAATGATGCTACAGGTGCTGTCTGACTTTGGTCTCTCAGTTACTTGATTGCCGGAATCTAATTAGTTCTCTTGTCCCAGATGTGGTTGGCATTTCTAATCATACAAACAGCTCATTGTTTTGAAACGAGACCTTTTCTGTTTTACTCCAGCTGCAAATGAAAGTCCCATTAGGGCTTTAATAGTCTCTTTAACAATTGTGTTGAAAATCCATGCAATTTCAATGGCACACAGCCAGGGGAAGAAAAAATATTTTCTTAAGTATGTTTAAGAACACATCACAGGGGAATGAAAGAAGAGGCACACTTAGAATGGTGCAACAGTGAAACTTACCCAGCATTCCAAGGAATTTGACTGTTGGATTAGGAAACCAAGGGATCAAACCAAGCTACATCCTCAGCTGGTGTAAATCTGAGTAGCTCCTTTGAGTTCAGTGAAGACGTGCTGATTTACACCATGTGAGGATCTGGGCCTGACAGATCTTGCTGAACAGTGGGAGCTGTAGTTACCAGCCCGATTTCAGATGAGCACAGTTTTCCAGGTGATTTAAGTTCTTGTGCAGACCTGTTTGCTCCTCCTAAACAGGAATGGAGAGATACAGAATTTAGGCTTGCAGTGGCACACTGGAAAATTCCAAAGTGAATGTGCCAAGATTAAAGAGCCAAACCTTTGAGATTGAATGAACCGGACTGTCAGCTGGTGCGAACTGATGGAGCTTCATTGAAGTCAGGGGATCTGTGCTGATTTACAGCAGCTCGGGAGCTGGCCCAGGGTCAAACTGGGTAACGTAGAATAGCAAAAGAGAATATTGATTAGAGATGGTCAAATATTGACATTGTTTAAAAAAATCTTTATCGGCCAAATATTTGCACATATAACAGCACTGAGTTCAGTTCACTGTTATTCATGGGGGTCACTTTATTTAGTAGCATTTGGAAAAACCATTAGGTATTGGCCAAAACATTTGCAAACCCCACTCATGTAATGAAATGTTGCACGGTTGTATTATTCTGTAGGTTGAAAAGTTATACTCAGCCAATCAGGTAGCAGAAACAATGCTATGTGACTTAGGTAACCAACTGCACGCTGCAAACAGCTGCTGCGAATACTTTAAGCACATCCCATATGCTGACAATTGTCTTCTGAGCTATTTGGTGAATTATTAGGAATAATAAATCCATTCAGGAATTATTCAGATAGGCATTATTGTAATAAATATCACAGCGAAATAGCCAAGCACTGTTTTTGCCCCCTTTCTTTGCAATTATATGCCTTTTTTTTGGTTTCATTGCTAGCACCTGAATATATGTGAACTAGTCCAAGCTCTTCTTTAGGCATTGTCCAGCAGTGAAGTCATCATCCTGAATTATGACCTCATACCTTGTTGCCACGGAAGTGATTGCTTTCATAAATTCAGCTTTATGACTTTAAAGAAAAAAATGATGTGAATTTAGTGCTGTTGAAAGGCCTCAGATTAAGAGCCTTGGAAATTAAAGCCCTCCATATAACCACAGAAGATCTCAACCATCTCCTGGAGGGACCACCTCTGCGGTTTGGAGGGGAGTTCAGTGTCCATGGCCCCCTTCATTCCTTGGCCTCTGTCGACGCTGCCAAGTAGTGTCAGCTGTGACGATGGTTTTATGTGATGTGAACAACAATTCAGACATAGGACTGGATTGCTGGATTAGGCTGGAGAAGATGATGGAGAAAATGTGGCTGTTTATGTATAAACCTTGTGGATTATTAGCAATAGTGATAACTATATAAATAACACACGGCTGTCACTGCAAAGGGATCTGTGACTTTAAACACAATTTGTAAAGGATTAACAGTTCCCCTCTAGTGCCAAAAATCTGATGAATCTATGAACTAGAGAAGGGGAGAAAAGCAATATTCAGATCAGAACAAGGATTCTTTACCCAATTTCGGGGGGAGGGGTATGCGCATGCATATGTGCATTTTTTTTATAATTAATCTTAATTGATCCATTAATCACTTGATTTTTAATTTTGCTAGCTCTGATTTCTTGTCTATACTATGACACTGAAAGTACTTTAGGAAAGTCTGAGATACACTGAACCGGAAAATCGTAAACCTAACACGACTGCCATTATAATGTAACCAGGAGTCTAAAAAAGATTACATTGATGGAAAAAACATTCCTAGACCTTTCCTGATGATGTTGGATAGTTTTGCCTATGCTGTTTTGCCTCTGGTTCTGCGTGACATTAATATAGTTTCTTTTAAAATATATTTTCTTCCCATGCATGCATATGACCACACAGAATGTAGACCTGATTCTCCTCTCACAGCAGTGTAAATGAGGAGTAACTCCACAAAAGCCAATGGTGCAAAACTGCCGATGAGCTCAGATGCAGATCCTGGGCATTGTACTTGTATCAAGGCATTCCAATTGACATAAAATTAGTTCCCTTGATGACAAGTATGCTATTGAAAGGGAGATGTACAAGACTTCAGGTCCCAAATTTGTGTTCTAATCTCATTAGTAAGAGGTCTGCAGATTCCAGGCTAGAAAGAAAGTTTGCTTCTATAATTGCCTTTCATTCAAAGCATTTTACAAACATTGATTAATTAAGCATTAAAATCCCTTTCCCAATGAAGAAAGTATTAGCCCCATTTTACAGAATGGTCAGTCCAGACACAGAGATGTGAAGCGACTTTCCCTCTCAAAAGTTACCTCTCCATCTCTGGAAAACAAAAACAAAAATCCCTATTTTTTAGGGCTTACAAAAATCATAGTGCTTTGTGGTCCCCCTGCTGGCTGTGCAGAGCCATTTTACCATCAATCAGCATTGCCACATCTGCACTGGCCTCACATGGGCTCCTGATGTACAAAGAAAGATGTCTGCTTGGCATCCAGCTGAGGTGGTTGTTACACAAAAACAACATTAACTCCAGTTCCCCTGAAAACAATGGGGGGAAAAATCCACATCTGCCAAATGTAAAATGATAAAAAATCAGCTGGCAAAGCCATTGTTGTTTAAGCTGCCAAGAGGGTATTACAAATCAGGGAGATCAAAACACATTGAAAACTGATAGAAATGAATTAGAATGACTTGGCCCTATGCTATGGTGTTGCAGAGAACCTTTGGAATGAATGAAATCCCATTTGTCATGTGGATTTAATTTTCTTTATTAATCAGTTAGACATTATCATTGATAAATATAATAGCTGTTTTATCCAGCTTCCCATCTTAATCTGAATTTCCACAAACTTTAGGTGAAGCAAGAGGTGTAGTTATTATTAATACTGGGCCTCCTCCTGCTACACTTACTCACACCAATTAGTAACTTACACCATGTAGTAACTAACACCGTGTAGTAACTTACTCAATTGATTTCAACAGGACTACTCACGGACTTAAATACTATGCAACTTGAGTAAAGAGTGGTAGAATAGGGCCCCTTGTAGTAGTACTGAAAACATGCTAGATGCTGTTCAAAGCAGAGCTTAATTCTCGGTCACACTGTACTTTGTACAGTCCATTTATGTCTGAGCAAAGTGAGTGTAAAACACCACTGGTTTAATTCAGTAGCAGTTAACACCCATTTTGCACTGATTTATAGAACTACACAAGGTGCAGGGCATCAGTGAATCAGGCCCATGTTCCCCTAGAGTGGCCTAGTTGTATTACTGTAGTAAAATATGGTATTGAACTGAATAGTTTAAAAAGTTGCGAGAATCCAGGCCAGTTTTAAGCCAACTGGTGATGTACAAAATGGCACGCAGACTCAGGATGTAGAAAACATATAACTGAATTAATAGGTTTCTAATGTTGGAAGACTCAAGTCCATCTTCCAGGAAGATAATTATAAACAAATAAAAAACCCCAACTCATCATCACCATTGGAAGACACTTATTTTTGCTTTGCAGTCCAACTTCTTTATAATATTATTGCATTGCCACACAGTGGTGAGAGCTCCAGATTTAGGCTGCACCAGATTTAGGATGAAATGAGTCTGGTCCTTGCCTGTGTGTGACACCAGGACATGCCCCATTGGTAGTATAGAAAGCATGCTCTAGCCAGTAAATAACACGGCACCGTTTGTTTTTCTCTATGCTGAAGTTTCTCTTAATCAAAGAGGCTTGTTTTAATAGGAAATAGTTGAATAAAGAGAACAGATTTTCCACTCCTCCTTTTTTTCCAGTGTTATAGCCTGCTTTTTGGTTTATTCCCAAATGCTAATGAATCAAGTCCACTTTGTGTTTGGAGCTTGCTGGTGTACAGAACGCAAGAGAGGTGTGATTTGCATAAAGATGACCTTTTTGGACATCGGAATTCAGTTCACTTTCTCAGCATTTCCATGTGGCCTTTTCTTTTTACAATTAATGCAAAAATTTGTTGCAATCTGAGAGATCTGCATGAACTTCATCACTTTTTTCAGGTATTCCATACCCCCATACACTGTGATCTGGTCAGATCTTTCAGGGTACATAGGGTTTTGCCTGTCTAATATGTATGGGGCAAACTCAGGTGCTGTAGGAATGGTCTTGTTTTTAAGGCACCAGACGGGAACTCAGGAAATCCGAGTTCTAATTGGCAATAGCACTACAGAGACTCAAGAATTTGTCCAAATGGTTGGAATCATCATAGGTGTTCAAATGATTCTTCTTCAGTCTGTATTTTAGACTAAACTAAAATGGGTGCATCTTTGATGGGAAAATTTTCATCTGGAAGAATTTGGCAATTCTCTATTTTATTAAACAAGGCCACAAAAAAAAAGGCTGTTATCACATTCCCCAGGGATCCATCTAGATGGGCAGCAGCCAAATGAGCAGATGATAGCATACATGTTACAATTTTGTGCAACTCCACTTCTTGCATGTTAATGGTGATCACAAGTTCACCTAGCAAATCATCTGTCAAGGCCATAATACATATTTTCTCAGCAACTGTTGGCTTCTTGCACATTGCTATTCCAAGAGTATTAAGGAGAAGCTTTCCCAGTTCTTCTGGGAACTAGAGTCTGGAGCTAAGTTGCTCCATGCCTAGATTTCCTGGCCTGAAACAATGATCAAGACAGATCTCCATTGATTATCTCCAGCAGTTTCCCCCCATCATTTTCATGTCCGCACCCTGCTCAGTTTGCCAAATACTTGATGAATGGCTATTTGGTACTAGAAACCACAAATGCTGGTATGTAAGATAAGTGCTGTGTCATGGCTGATGGGTAACCAGCATTCAAGTGTTCCATACCCATTACATCATGACTTACTTTACTGTCCAAATTTATGCTTTGTTTCAACAGGGTATGGACACATTTTTTTAAGAATTGATTTGCTTCCCACAGTGAAAGACTGAGGACTAGAAAAGTAAATTGCTGCAAATCTTGAAAAGTCTAAGTCAGCAGAAATCACTTGCAAATACTAGCCGAAATCATTTAGAATAAAATTAGCCAGTATGGCTTTAAAAATAGGGCAGTCCAACCCTCTGCCCTGTAGAGATTTCCTAGAAGGAGGAGCTGCTTTTAAAGAGCTTCTGTGTGTTTTTGGTATTACAGCAGTTTCATAGTTCTGCAAACCCCATTCATGCTTTTGAGAATACATTCCATATCCATTTACCCTAGCCAGACAATGGCTAACAGGGGTCTGAGTATGTTAGCTAACCATGTGTAAGGATGCAAACACCAAAGAGGGTGACTTACTTAGATTGGGGTATGAACAAGATTATTGGTGTAAATTAAGGAACATAAAATTGAGGCTAAATATCAGGAATATAATCCTTAAACAAGATCTATTAGACTCTGGAATAGTCTCCCAAAGGAAGTGGTGCAAATACCCATCGCTTGAGTCATTTCAAGCTAGCCAAGACAAAGCACTGCAGTGTTGGGAATAATCCTGCCCTAGCAGGAGGATGGAGTAGATATTATTGAGAAATCTGTGGGACTTTCAGCTGGGAGGATGTTCTGATGCTCAAGGCACAGAAGCAGAGATTCAAGAGACATGCACTAAGTTCCTGGCTCTGCCACGGACGTTGAGAAAGTCACTTAACCTCTTTGTGCCTGGTTCCCAATCTTCTGCTACGATGCAGGTTGTATCCCTTTCTCTGTCTTGTTTATTTAGAATATAAGCTCTTTGGGACAGGCACGGTTTCTTCTCATGTGTATTTATAGTACCCAGCATAATGGGGCCTTGATGCCAGCATAATATAAGAAATAATTTAGAAAAATCCTGCAAAATAATTTCTGGGACCAAACATGTCCAAAGCAAGCATCATTTACCACTATTCTGTCTGGGCCAGATCCTCAGCTGGTGTGTCTCCAATGAAATCAATGGAATGTTTTCATTTACACCAGTTGATGATCTGATCCACTGTTTTTTATTCCCTTCAGTCATTTCTCAAAAGAAACAGAAAGGGAATTGCCAGTTCTCACTCATTTCAGACCTACAGATTTCTCCAAGCAGTTATGTACTCAGTTCTTTCACTCCTCCAGCATTCCAATCAATAATTGACCAAATCACAGTCAGAACTTTGCTACTCCTTTTCATGTATAACTTCGCAGTGTTAAAATCTACATTGAAAATGACATATGCTATAGATTTCCCCCTTTGATGTTGCAAGATTATAGTTTTACTGCACCAAGAACTTGGGGAGTGATAAAACCCACAATTTGCTGCTTTTTTTGTGTCTTGCAACCAATGATTTAGAAATCATGATAATTCGAGGACAGTGCAAGCACCCATCCATCAAAAAGCAGTTCACACAAAAGGTCACATATTCTTGGTAAAGCTGAGCTACTTTCTAAATAAAGAGGGAAATGCAAAATGTGAGGCAAAGTGGTGATTTCTTATGGATGAATAACTCGAAGAATCAGATCCAGATATCAAGTGGTCTCTTTGACTAATGACTAATGACTAATTTGTGCTTCTGTCTGTTCACAGTTTCCAAAAAACCACCTTTTGAGATGCATCAGCAGTGTTTCATCAGTTCCACACTGATGTTTCCCCCCCCCCCGCCCCCCACTGATGAATTTTCCAGAACAGGGGTATATTTGCTTTGGGGATCTCTTGGCAAAGACAGAAAGATGGCATGTCCTATTCCAGGGCTAGCTATACCTTTGACCCCCTCACTCACAGTCTTTTCAGGGGCAATATTTCAAGTGACAGGCCCAGCACCTTGCACTTTTCTCAGAGTGGAAGCCTGTGTTTGACCCCACTTTTAGACTGGGTCTGCAGGCTACAGCACCCCTTGTTTACCAAATGTGTTTCCTCAGCAGATCCAAGTGGGTTTGGCCCCAGCTATAGACTTCCCTTCACAAGCTGTGAACAGTAGTAAATGCAGTGACCCACCAGACAGCTTCTTTAAAACAAAGTATTATTTATTTATCCACAGGAACATAGCAATCAGGAGAAAAGGATTAAAACAACCAAAAGGCTGACATGCATATTAATCTTCCCTAAAGTTTAGCACTTCCCTCAAGACTTTGGTAGGCCCAGCTTAGCCCTGGTACCACAACTATTCTGAGATTGGGTTACAGCCTCTTTCTCTGCAGGCCCTTCCTCTCCATGTCCCCTAAACTTCATGGAGTGTATCTTTTAAAAACCAAGCAAGCATCTTTATTCTCTTTTTTCATGTGCTGCCTTCCCCCAACCCTTTCCAGAAGCCAAGGGGGTGCTGTGCCCAGCTTGGACAAAGACAAAACTTCAAAGGCCTTGACACCTGAATTGTTTGTTAATTTCTGGTAATCGGGGCTATCTAAAGGCCTGACCTTTGATTTCCTGCAAATCTGAAAAAACACACACAAGACTGAGTTAACTCTTTGCACTCATATAGCAGACAACATGACAGTAATGAAATATACAGAGGTCCACATACAATTAATTTTAAAAACAATACAGATATTTCCCATATTCATGACAACATACTTGATGTATGCTCTAGTGGTGCTTGGTCTTCAGAAATACTGTTCTTTATCAAAAAATGTTTTATTAAGCAATTAAGAACAGCAGTAACAAAAATGTCCTTTAGCTATGACTACTCTCTCTCTCTCTCTCACACACACACACCCCACCCCTGCAAGATTTCAAAATGTTATGCTGCTAATTAATTAAACTTTGAAACTCAGGTGAGGTTGGCCAAAAGATGCGTGGAGGCTCAAATGTTTCAGGGGGCTTGGGGCACATTTCAGACTAACCAGGAGAGGTTTGACCATGTTATATTTTCAAGATCAATGATGCAGAGCACTTCCCTGGCAGTGTTCCATTTCATTTCAAGGATCTGATCCAAAGAGCAAGTGGGAGAATATTGGCCCCACATACTTAACTATATCTTTGGAATAACATAGCCAATTTGATTGTTCTTTCCTGGCATTTTAAAGGGACAGTCGGCAGAGTGATTCTTTATCAGTGTTTTAATAGAGGCCAGGGGACAGCCACTAGACAGCCCTAGGTCTACTGAGCTTCAGCCTGTCATGAATGCATAGCTGTTCCTCTCGGTTTTGTAGTCATAAGTGATGTGACTGTATATACCCCCAACCTAGATGGCAAATCTTTTCTGTGAACTTTTTACAAAGCCCTTGAAGTCCTGTATGTCTGTCCTGGAGTTTTATAATTGTCCTGCTAGGTTATATCAGGTTCCCTGTACTAGGGTATGTAACTTCACAACTATCACTAACTGAAGTACACAATTAGACTATCGTAGGTTTTTGTCTTGTGGTTTAATTTACTCTGGGAGATTGTATTATGCTTATTCAAGGTTCTGCTGGCTGTGCTGTATATAGTAACTGCCTTCCAGACATCCAACTCATATAGTCAACCTTGAGCATCGAGAAGTAAAGATATTTGCATAATTAACACTTACAGTGATCAGACTGACTTGGGATATATTTGGCTTTAACAAAGCGGCCATTGGATAGAGCGAGGTGCTTTTTATGGAAGCTGATCATGGCAAGATGAGTTCTTCTGCTTTATGTTTCTGAAATACACTAGTCTGTAGGAGCATGCTCTTTGAGTTCCAGTCCTGCCATTGAGTATCAGGATCTGATTCTGCATTGCTGAGCAGCTTATCAGGTCCACCTATGCAAAGTAGATGTAAAATGCTACCTCACCTGAACCCTCCATTGTTCTTGGTTCTATTTGCCACTGTTTAATTCTGTGCCCATTTTGTACAGGTGTAAAGGATGATGCCAGGCAGTGGAGAATCAGACACGGGAAATCACGAGCAGGGCCAGGACTACAAGCCCAACAGTCCTCTGCTCTAGCCACTAGACCGCTCTGTGTCACAGGTTCAGGCACTTTTGAAACACAAATGTAAAGATCACCATTCCTAAAAGGCACCTCTCCTTCATCCACAGCTATCCCATAGCTGATGCTCAAATACATTTGTTAGTCTCTAAGGTGCCACAAGTCCTCCTTTTCTTTTAGCTATCTATTATGTACTCATATTCCCGTAGAAGTTAAGCCCCTCACAACCTCCCCTGGTAGGTAGGGCAGGACCATTATTACCATTGTACAGATGGGAAACTGAGGCACAGAGACTGAGTAACTTGTCCCAGGTCACACACAGAAAGTCTGTGGCAGAGCAAGAAATTGAAACCAGATCTCCCAAGTATCCAGTTTGTTTGCTGACCACTGAACCATCCTCTCTCTCTCATTAATCTAAGGCAGGGGTGGCCAAATTGTGGCTCGTGAGCCACATGCGGCTCTTTTACCATTAAATGCGGCTAATGGTACCCCCCCACAACCCCTCCATTCTTCACCCACCAGCCTTTTCTGTGGCAGCGCTTGGTCTGCGGATGATCTGGTGTGAAATCCTTCTGTCCCCTACTCACCGGCCTAGTCCCATTGGGCCACATTCTCATTTACACTAAGGGGCCTTTAAACTGCTCTGGCAGTGTAAAGAGGCCTTAAAGTGGATGTAAATGTAATTTACACTTATATGGTGTAGTGGAGCCATAGTATGAGTGGGAATTCAGGCCACTGACTTCAGTGGGATTACATATGTCAGCGAGATGAGCAGGATGCAGCCCTTGAACTTGGTCTGCAGAAGTGGGAGGCTCTGCAGATCGTGGCTGGGTGAACTTGTCGCCTCTCTTACTTTCCCCAAGCATCGCACGGTGCTACAAAGCAGCAGGTTGTTGCTAGTTTTCAGTTATGTCACACGTGGCTCCCATATGACACAGAGTTTCAGTTTCTCCTGTAGACCCCTAGCTTCAAGAGCATGTCGTACATTGTCCTTTTGTCCACCTAGCAACAAAACCAAGGTGTAAGAATCTCGGGTGTTTTCGGCTTTGTGCCTCCATTTCCAACAAGCTTTGTGATTCTACCAGGGAGCCGTTCATGGGTCCTACATAGCAAAACATTTGGGGTAAAATGCTCAAAAGTGCCTAAATGACTTAGGAGCCTATGGCTCATGGCTATCCAATGGGACTTAGGACTTGCCTATATGGAGACTTGTGCAGGCCTGGCATACACATATACCTATTTCTTACATTAAAAAAAAAAATCTTGATTAGCTGCTAAGCTGGTGTAAATCCACGTAACTCCATTGAGGTCACTTCAGCTCAGTCGATTTACACCCGCTGGGTTTCTATCCTCTAACACTGCACAGTTCACCTAACTAACTTGACATTATTCTG
Organism: Dermochelys coriacea; assembly: GCF_009764565.3. Taxonomy (NCBI): domain Eukaryota; kingdom Metazoa; phylum Chordata; order Testudines; family Dermochelyidae; genus Dermochelys; species Dermochelys coriacea. The sequence goes on along the minus strand of NC_050083.1, from coordinate 18,352,532 downwards.
ATTCCAACTCCTGTGTGGCAGCATATCATAGTGCAGCTGACAACCCTTTGCAGGACTCATAGTCTCAAGAGGCATCCAACATCTAGAGGAAAATTCAGTGCCTTTCCCAAAATGCTTGATGCACAGACTAGCATTGCGTGTCCTGCTCATACATACCCCTTAGGTACTGCCTTACAAACATTATCCATTCCATCCTCTGGGTCCGTGTTAAAAGCCCCATTTTATAAATGGCACAGAGAGGTGAAGTGACCTGCCCAAGATAAATGTTAGGCCTAAAATTCAGAGATTGCTTGCGTCCAGACCTGTGCTCTAACCAGTACAGCCATACTTCTCTCTGAGCTACATTATGCCACTAAAAGACCACTTTTATATAGCTGTGTCTAAAAACAGGAAGAGAGAAAGTCTTAAAATCCGGTCTTGAAATTGACAAGGATCATCAGCAAACATGACTAATTCATTAATCGACATCTAGGGGTTAATCAGCATTAGCCCAGAGGCAAATGCCCTTCTCTGATAAATATTTCATTGAAAGTATAAACTGTGTCTCGTTAACGTTTTGGACAACATAATAGATGGCTGAGAGACTAGGGAGGATTAAGTTTTAAGTGGTCTTGGTTACTCTGAAATCTGACTAGTGTCATTTTAACCAGCTGTTATTTCCATCTTTGTGCCCATAAATTTGGGACCAGATCCTCAGCAAGTGTAAATCAGTGTAGTCTCCATGGAGCAACACCAGTTTACATCAGCTGAGTCTCCAATTCTTAATATCAGTCACCATGCTTCTATGTTGCACAGACAAAGCAGGAGGGGCACTACACCCTTGGGATTTTCTGTGTGCATCTACTGAAGCCCTATTTATAGTTCTGATTTGGGCTTTTACAAGATGGTAATTTCATGCTTGGTCGTAAATCGCCCTCTGCAAACTGGTATTTGTAGGTCAGCAAAAGGAGGAAGCCAGTAACCAAAATTGCTGAACTTCTGCAGAAATGGTCCAATTGTGCCACAAAACACTAAAATGCAATTAGGAGGAATCAAAGAAGCCTGTGTTGTATTTCATGGCAGAATGTGACACGTTTGTTCCTTAGGGCTCAGCGGCTGCCGCCTACACATTGAAGAGTTGCTTATGGATTTGGGAAGCGGATGATGCCATTCTTTTACCCAGTGGGTACAGCTTACTGCCTCCTCCTGCTAGCCACATTTAGCCTGGCCAGCAGGAAAGCTGTGCAGCCCTGGTGACAACTATTGCATGGAAATGTTCGCTCTTCTGTTTCTGGCGATTTTCGTACCTCTCAGGTTTGTTTTTCCACAAAACGTTGACAAAATGACTCAGGTTTTTCTCTTTTTTTTTGCATTTAAAAAAAGATGAAAATGTTCTATCAGATTATAGGCCAGAAGCTTGGTGCTGCTGAGGAGTACACTGAACAACTCAGGAAGTGGGATAGGGGTGCAAAATAATGTTTAAGTCGCCTTTGTGGTCCTTGTGCTGGCTGTACACAAGGTCCAATCCCCCAGCATAAATTACAGCAGCCTTAGAGTTGCTCAAGCTTGTGCCAATTGCACTGGCCCTAAGGGGTTGACAGGGCAATTGAGGATTACTGGGGTATAGGATCACCAGAGTCATGCCGCCTTTCCCCGGCTATGCTGCTACATCAGCATTGGGAGAGGATGTATGCGTAGGAACCTCTATACTGATTCTGCACTAGGGAAGGGCCCCTCTACTGGGTGATCCTGTCTTTGTATCCAGTATCTGCCTGTGCCACAGGAGAGAAACTAGGTGTATGAAACCGGCTTTCATTCAGAATGGGCCCCATTCTGCTCAGAAGTGGTTGTGATGGGCTGAAACCCTTGGGAAGTCACTTGATGTGCGGAGATACCACTGAGTCTCTCTGTTCTGCCAGCATGGGCCCCCTTTAACCTGTCTTGCTGAGCCAAGCTCTTAAAACCTCCTCGAACACACACACAGGCAGGGCCACACCCAGCTGCAGATCAGCTCTGGGAAGACTCAGCTTAAGGGACTTGCTCCAGCACTCAGATGTCCACCTCCCTTGGAGGACAGACTCAAAGATAAATGAAATTTGCCTCTTCCCTCAATATGGAAGAGGCTATGGTATGCACAATTTCTCCCCCTCCCGACCCCCAGCCCCAGTTAGAAATCCCATGAACTGGGTTGTATTATAAACCAGAAATAAATTTATTAACTATAACACGTGTATTTTAAGTAGTTAAGGAGGTAGCAGTTAAAACCATGCAGATTACTAAGAAAATAAAACAGAGCACGCAAACTAACCTTAATACACTAAAGAAACTGGTTACATGTGAGTTCTCACTCTAAATGTGGTTCTAATAATCTTCACAGGCCAGACGACCTTTCAGCCTGTGCCCAGTTCTTTCCCCCAGTTCAATCTTAGTTGTTTCTAGCAGTCATCTTGGGTTGGGTAGTAGGGGAGAACTGAGGACCAGGATTACCTCACTCCCCATCCTTAAATAGGATTTACATAAGGCGGGAGTGAGGAAGCGACCCTCCCCCCCACTTCCCTTACAGTGGAAAGTTACAAGAAGTCCCAGGTCATGTTTTAGTATAGTTTAGGATAGACCCTGGCCCCAGCCAGAGCTTCTTTCAAGGGGTTAGCACAAAAGGGCCTCTCCTCCTCCCTGTCAGCCCCTTACTGAGCTGGGCTTTTCCCCTGTTAACACCTCCCTTGAGGTTTGGCACTTCTCACAGGTGAAGCAGGTTGGAGCTAACTGAACCAAGAGGCTCTCATTAACCCTTTCTCACCTAGCATGGGGTTCATACACCCTGTCATAGGAGTCAATAGAACGTTCCAAAAAATGTTCCAGAAAAACATTCCAGAAAAATATTGGAGTTCCTCTGGAAAACTCTGTGCCTGACATCGCTCGTCGCGGGAATTTATATTGCATGCACCTGAGAAAATATACTTTACAGGGGAGGGAGGGATGCCAACTAACGAGCTGCGGCCACCTCACGAGAAATGTTGGGAAACATACTGTTGTGTCTTTTCCCCACCTCGTTTTAAAATAAATAAGAATAGTAACCGTATCAAGTCCAGTGCTGTAGAAGTTGCCACCTTGACAGCTGTGGCTAATGAAGAGCTTCCTCTGTCACAAAACAGATGTAGCACTTAACCCACTCTGCTCTGCGCCTCAGTTTGACCTCAGGGGACTACTTTGTGGGTGGCAAAAGTGACAAAAGTGAATTTCAATAGGAATCTTAAAAATGCAAGGGACAGAGACCCAAAAAGAAATGGCTCCCAATTTCTGCAGAAATCTGAACTTATTCTGTTAAGCGCATTGAATAGAGGCAGGGCATATGAAGGCTCCATCTTCCCAGTGTAATAATTTACAGAATGACACACAGAATTGCTACCAGAATGTTAGGAACCATTAGGAAAGGGATAAATAATAATAATGCCGCTATCTAAATCCATGGTATATCCATGCTTTGAACATGTGTGCAGTTCTGGTCACCCTATCTCAAAAGAGAGATGTTAGAATTGGAAAAGGGAACAAAAGAGAAGGGCAACAAAAATGACTAGTGGTATAGAACAACTTCCATATGAGGAGAGATTTACAAGCCTAGGACTGTTCAGCTTAGCAAAGAGATGACTAAAAGGGGATATAATAGAAGTCTATAAAATCATGAATGGGGTGGAGAAAGTGAATAAGGAAGTGCTATTTCGCCCTTCCCATAACACAAGATCCAGTGGTGACCTAATGAAATTAATAGGCAGAAGCTTTCAAACCAACATAAGGAAATACTTCTTCACATAATGCATATTCAATCCGTGAAAGTTGTTGCCAGGGGACATGGTAAAGGACAAACGTATAACTGGGTTCAAAAAGGTCATGGAGAACAGGTCCATCAATGGCTATTTGCCAAGATGATCAGGTAACCCCATGCTCTGGGTGTCCCTAAATTTGCCAGAAGCTGGAACTGGATGATAGAGGATGAGATCACTCGATAATTGCCCTGTTCTGTTCATTCCCTCCGAAGCATCTGGCACCAGCTACTCTCAGGAGACAGGATACTGGGCTAGATGGTCTGACCCAGTAGGGCTGTTTTTATGTTGTGATGATGAGACCGAACCAATCAGTAACGTAAAAAAAGGATTGTGTAATGAGAGCGGCGACATCAGTTGAAAAGAGAAAACTAGGTTAGGCCCAATGTGGGCAGGTTAATTCTCCAGCAGCTGATGACTCTTGAAAACCCTGCATCCCTCACTCTGAGTGTGGCCCCGTGATCCGTTCTGGAGATGAGAACGGCAGCCATCAGCATGGCACAGTCACATCTGAAAGACAGGCCTGCGCCTCCTCTCCCCCCCCCCCCGCAGCATTTGCAGACAATCCATTTAACCATGGACTCTGAAATCCTCGCTATCTTTCCAGCCATTTTCCACAGGTAGCATCTTGTTCTTACAAGCTCTTGCTCGGACCGCAATGTTTGGAAACAGAATGCTTGGGTCATTGTTAGCATCACAATGCTCACCTTGTGGTTCTCATACCAACGAGGACCTCTCTTCCCCCGTTGGAGTGCTCTGTCTTTCGACACCCTGCCCCAGACCGCATGGGAACATCACTCTGTCAATTGTCCTGCATGCATGATGAAAGTGGCGTGATAAAACAACATGTTTTCATCATTTGGGTAAGTCAAATAGCAATTAATTGTAGAGGGGTTATTCATACCTCTTAGTGGCTATGCTATGCTATGGAGTTAACATTATGAGCTTAAACAGGGGGTCCCTTGTTCCATAGATGCAATGCTGGCATTGATGGCCCTGGGGATAAGGAAAAGAAGAGCTGCATTCTACGGCTCTTGGTCTGGTTTCTTTTAAAGCACAGTAATATGAAGAGCAGACAATCTATGGGCTTTGTCAGTAAATAGCGAGGCTATAAACTGCAAGCTTTCTCCGTAGTTTTCAATAATTCTGTGAATGGGCTTGTCAAATCAGATTGTTCTGAGAGACTTTTAAAGGCTCCATTGAAATGCAGTTATGGTCATTTTAGAGCATTCGTCATTAGTTACTTCCAGATAACAAGTGTCATTTTGCGGCGAAACACTGTGTCATTTTTTCTTCATTCCCAGTTCCATTGTTGATGCTGAATGTAACAGCTTTGATTCTACCTCAGAATTAGGAATAGTTTGAGAACCTAAATTAATATGCTGCTGTCTATTTTGAATTTTAGCCTGTGTCCTCTTCAGGGTAAGGATATATTTTAGGGCAGTGGTTCCCAAACTTGTTCCGCCACTTGTGCAGGGAAGGCCCCTGGCGGGCCGGTCCAGTTTATTTACCTGCCGTGTCTGCAGGTTCGGCTGATCGCGGCTCCCAGTGGCCGCGGTTCGCCACTCCAGGCCAATGGGAGCTGCTGGAAGTGGTGCAGGCCGAGGGACGTACTGGCTGCCGCTTCCAGCGGCTCCCATTGGCCTGGAGCAGTGAACCGCGGCCACTGGGAGCCGCGATCGGCCGAACCTGCGGACACGGCAGGTAAACAAACCAGCCCAGCCCGCCAGGGGCTTTCCCCGCACAAGTGGCGGAACAAGTTTGGGAATCACTGCTTTAGGGGAAGAGCAGCCACAGGTCACCAGTCCGTAAATACATGGCTGATATCACTGATTAGAACCACACCTTGACAATTAACATTTTCAAGGACCAAAGAGCCAAAGGAAAATGTCATTCTGCTGCTATTTTAGGTGTTTTGCTCTTATTTTACAGTCTACCTCTCTGCTTTCCACCTCTGTATTCCCAATGGTCAGGAAATGGTAATGTTTTGGGGTGAAAATGCTGATTTGTGTGTGTGTGTGTTTGTGTGTGTGTGAAAATAGTGAAAACCTTGTCATAAAAAACTGGAAAACTTTTCGTGAAATGGTCAAAAAATGTGAGGAAATGGTGAAATCTTGTCATGAAATTTTTTGGTGAAAATTTTGCATCTAAATTTTGAAAATTCAAAATGCATTGGCCAGTTCTGTGTGTGTGTGTATTTATTCATCCTTTTTGGCATAGGAAGGACTAATGCATGAGAATTTACACTATCCAGGAGAAAGCTATATTTAAAAAATCTCTAACTAAAAAAAAAGAAAGTACAGTGCAGCTGTCTCCAAAGAGTTGAATAACTTTTGGCTTTACCATATTAATCACTTAGTCTGTCTGGGGCTTTGAAAGTGGTACAATCACTGCTGACAGTGCATGAGATGAAGGTGACAGATGACAGAACGAGGAGTAATGGTCTCAAGTTGCAATGGGGGAGGTTTAGATTGGATATTAGGAAAAACTTTTTCACTAAGAGGGTGGTGAAACACTGGAATGCGTTACCTAGGGAGGTGGTAGAATCTCCTTCCTTAGAGGTTTTTAAGGTCAGGCTTGACAAAGCCCTGGCTGGGATGATTTAACTGGGACTTGGTCCTGCTTTGAGCAGGGGGTTGGACTAGATGACCTTCTGGGGTCCCTTCCAACCCTGATATTCTATGATTCTATGAAGGATCATATCCAAGGCTGATTCCTGCTCTGTGGAATACAATCAATAACCTTTATTGCTGCCTTCCAAAATTAGCCAGCTTTTTGCATTTCACATGCATACCATTGCTTTCTTTTGATGCAAAAACAAATAGAAGTCATTCTTCTTGCCAAACACCGGAGCTAGAAGACATTGTAATGAGTCTACCAGACCTTTGAAGCATGAGAAGATACCATATGGAAAAGCCACACTCCATGCGAATATATTGGACAGCTTTTGCCTTTCCCATGCTAGAACAGAGGTGACACAGTGACCAGCTGGGATGTTGTTGTTTTTGAATACAGTAACCGTTTTAATGAAACATGAAATTTATGAGCTGGTCAGCCCTAGGAATAATTAACTGCAGAGACCCTCTGGGGTCTGGAGGCCTTCTTAGTAATGGAAAATCATCTGTCTTGCTTTAGTATCTATGAGCAGCAATGAAGAATTCTGCATTATTTTAGCAATCTGGGAACTGGTGTGCTGTAGTTGGGGTACAGACACTGAAGTGAAATCACAGTTGTCTCTTGGTATATCAAATCCTGGCACCCCCACTACAGGACAGAAATAGCTATTAAATTATTTCATTTCTTCCAGGACTTTCTTTTAACTGCCTTCGAGACCTCCAGTGAGGTGATCACTGGAATTTTGTGAACCGAGGCTGTACCAGGAGCTCAGAGTCAAGTTTTGAGTCTAGGGATGTGCATCAACTAGCAAAGCTGTACTCCTGCTACGCCACAGGGAGGGAGGGGTGGGTGGGGAGCTGTGGATGGGAAAGGCAGGAGTCTGCATGCTACGCAATACGGTCGATCTGGAATGCTAGAGCATAAATGATACCTGTTTCTTTTGATCTCCCTTTGGTTTAGTGGTCAGTTGGTTATGATCATTTTTTGCATGGGCAAACAAATTCATAAACTTCAATACTCTGTGACAGTGAATGGTGCTGGGACAGAAAAGGTCCCACCACCCATACACACAGTTGTTGTATTTGGAGTAATATAGATATAGTGGCTTTTTAAGGCCACAACTCTGTATTAGGGGTATGTATAGAGACAGAGCACACACACTGTTGGCTAGAGGCATTCTAATAGTAGAGGAAAGTGTTCACATACTGTGCTTGCTCCTGACATAGATTTTAGGATCTAGTTGGTGGGGGGGATATCATATGGACCTATGAATCAGGGTAGCAGAGATAAAATATGTGGCACTTCTCCATGGAGTAGCCACAATAAACTAAAAATATCAGTGCAGGAATGTCCCTGAGTGTACGGTAAGGAAAATAATAACTTTAATAAACCAGGCAACTTCCCAAAGGGAAAGATTTACAGACACAAATTAAAAAGATGTGTATTGTTCACAGTGTAATCTTAAAGGCCTCCAAATTGAACTGTTTGGGTCTCTCAAACCTTTGCTACATATCTATGGTTTCAATGTGGCCCCCATTGTATTAGTATTTGAGCACCTCGTAATCATTAATGCATGGGGAAGGAAAGTACCATAATTCTCCTTTCATAGAGGGGAACTGAGGCACAGAGCAATTAAGTATCTTGCCCCGGGTCACACAGAAAGTTTGTGACAGAGCAAAGGATTGAACTCTTGCAAGTCACAGACTAAGTCCCTACCCACTGAACCATCCTTCCTCTCTGAACTAAAACCAGGATGGCAAACATTTAGTACGATTTACTAAATCTTGTGAGAACACCCTGCTCTCCACCAGGATTTGGGGTCCCTGAGCCAAACAGAGAAAACCCCCAAACTACAGCATATTCCCTGGTGTTTGGAAAATTCATCCCTCCAGCAACAGAACTCTTCCTATAGACCCTACCTGGTAAAAAGCAGCTTCAGAATGCGTACACAGTGTGTGCATTCTGACGTGGCAAGGATTGCACTAATTAATGGGGCAGAAGTCAGGGGTGCTGTCTCTGGCTGCCCTCAGTAGCTCTTGCCCTCTCCTGCACCTTGAGGAGCGGGACAACAAGCAACAGGATTCTGGCTGCCCCTTGGGCACTGGTGCAAAGAAGGGGAAGGGATTTCTCATCCTCTGCTTCCCAAACTTGTAGACCTCTGCAAGAGCAGTGACTAGCCTGTGCATGGTTAACTGGTGTCTGGAGGGGTACTAGAAAATTTAGAAATGACTTTTGTTATAAACCCCAATTCAACTCTATGACCGAGACTGTGTCTTCTCCGATTTCCTCTCCCAATGGGATATGAGCTGACCCCACACTCAGCCAATGAAACACACTGCAAGAGCATTATATCATCAAAACAGCTCCCATTGGCTGTGTATACCACGAGGGTGAGACATTGTTAAGTGGCACATACTGCGTGATGATTAACATTGTTGCTCTGTGTTTTACCTCCACCTTGATTAGCTACATTGAGGCCCTACTATCAAAGTTTGGGAGTGAAATAGGACCGATGAAAAAGAACCGTGGGACCATTGCAATAAGTACTGCAAATTTGATGTGATCATTTAGGGCCAGATCCTCAGCTGGTAAAAACCAGCCTAACTTCATTGGCTTTACTGGAGTTAGGCTGATTTACACCTTCCAGGGTTCTGGCCCATTTTGGTACAGTCCCATTTTGTGGGCACAGCATATATCCAACAGGAAGTGGAGAGGCAGAAAAGAGAGCTGGACAGACATTCTCATTTGCACTCACTTTACATGTCCCTTTGCATTGCTGTGTGGTTTAAAGGGGCCTTAGAGTAACTGAGAATTTAGGCCACAGAATTCTCTGTGTAAGAAACTGAAGGTAGTTTCCTCTGGTGTAAAAGTTAAATGAGTAACTCTCTGACTATGAAAAGATTTACACTGGAACCTAGGATATGCTGCTTCTTCCAGTATATAACACCCGTAATCTGGACTGGCTTCAAAAATGGGATAGATTGGGAAGTTTGGTACCTCTGTATCACTGCTACTGTCTTTCATTTATAAATACTATACCGGGATTTCCCCCTGGAAAAGAAGGATCCCAAAAATCTTGTTAAACACATCATATGGTGCATTTGAGTAAACTTGACTGGCATCAGCAAGAAGCTGCCAAGCCCGTGTTGGCTTTTCAGACAGAAAACAGTGTTCTCAGAAATCTTAGCATAGTTAATAAAAAGAAAAGGAGTACTTGTGGCACCTTAGAGACTAACAAATTTATTAGAGCATAAGCTTTCGTGAGCTACAGCTCACTTCATCGGATGCATTTGGTGGAAAAAAAAATTTGGTGGTTTTTTTTTCCACCAAATGCATCCGATGAAGTGAGCTGTAGCTCACGAAAGCTTATGCTCTAATAAATTTGTTAGTCTCTAAGGTGCCACAAGTACTCCTTTTCTTTTTGCGAATACAGACTAACACGGCTGCTACTCTGAAACCTAGCATAGTTAATGAATCCCAGAAGAGACCAGACTGGGTTTTTGCTACTGTAAATAGACTTCATTATTCTGGGGCATTCTGGGGCCAAAAGAGAGTCCAAAAACTTTGGAAAGAGTAGGTAACTGTTTCAGTTCTCCGCTGATCCTCTTCAGTGCCGTCGGAGAATATTAAACAAGCAAAGCAGAAAGGATGATTCTTTCTTCCATTGACTTGGCAGAGCCTGGACTGTGATTTTTTTTTATTTGTATTTCCCGCTGGGCTAAGGGCCATACACAAACACTCCCCTCCACCCCACCAAAAAACAACCCCAAAAAACAACCCAACAACAAATTTGATGAAAATCATTGGAAGAACTAACCGAACCTGGTCATGTCTGGCTAAAAGCACTTGTAGCCATTTGACCATCTCTATAAATTTGACAGGAGTTGAGTCAGGATGAAACAAGTCCCCCTTTGTTTATAAGGCTGCTTACACCACTTGCATTTGAACAACTTGACTTAAAAATAGCAGGGAGCAAATGTTTCCTATGGAAATGCCCTCCTGGTATCTGTGCTCTGGTAACCTCTTGTGTCGTACTGCAGGAGGTCCATAATGATACCGAGTATTTACAGTGGTTATCATTAAATTGTTAACAATTGCCAACACACTGATTTCCTGTTCTAAATACAAGAGAAAACTCTGGCAACTCAGATCCTTCTCTGTGTTAACTCTTGGCAAATATTGGCTTTTTCATGGCAACCACCGGATATAATTTCTTTTACCCAAAGTTTACTTCATATTTGACTATTCCTTAAACACCATCATAGCAGGACTCCTAACCCCAGAGAAAGATGAGGGAAGTGAGGAAGATTAATATTACTGAAGTTGTTGTGGTGGGGACTCTCCTCCCTCCAAACTCTCATAACTTTTGGGGAGGCAGGAGTTACTCCAGCATGCAGATCTATCTCAACACCTTCATTAGAACAGACAGAACCCCAGAGTCATTGCAAAAGAATCAGTCAATCAATGGGAGTAGACAGAAATCCAAGATCCCCTGAAGGAGCTGCATAAAAAACCCAAACAGTCTTCACTTCCCACCCATCCAGCCTTTGCTCTTTGTCCTGGATTAAGCTTCTCCTTCCCTGTAGACTGTGGCTGATGCTTACATGCACTGCAGACTCATAGGAAGGTGCTCCAGGGGCCTGTCCCACAGCCCCAAGTTCAGACTCTCGACCAGCATGATACACCCTCTCCTAGAGCCCGTGTAGCCCCTTCTCATATGGCATCCGCACCCTCCAATCAAAGGAGAGCCATTAGTATGACTGAGGGGTGGGATTTCCTACCAGTTGCTTTGTGGTGGTGGAGAGGCCATGTTTTCCTCTCTGCCCGCCCACAGCCAGTTGGTATTCTGAGCGCAGAACCAGGCTTTAAGCACTGCCAATGAGTGAAGAGGGAGCTCCACCCAATTTTACAGATTTGTAAAGTGAGGCACTATGAGGTTCAAGTGACTTGGCCCAGGCTACTTAGTAAGTCAGTGACAGTCTTGGAAATAGAAATCAGGAGCCAGGGTCACATCCTCAGCTGATGTACATTGGTGTGGCTTCCCTGAAACCATTTAAATCAATGGAGCTATGCTGATTCACACTGGCTGAGGATTAGGCCCCCAGACTCGTGCTCTCTACAATACGCAATGTTGCCTCTGTTGGATGGACACATGATGGATATAGATACAAGACCATACAACCGATGATGGAACGGGACTGCTTCCATTAGTATATATTCTTTCTGAAAAAGATTTTGTAACTATTCATACTTTAAATTTCCATTGTACATATTCCTCATGCCCCATGGCTGGATGAAGGGAGAGAGATCCCAGAATGGTAGGCTTTATGCTGAAGATGTTTTGGTGGCTTTTGACCATCTTTGTTCCATTGTCTTCTGTGTAGCATCTGATGAAGTGAGCTGTAGCTCACGAAAGCTTATGCTCAAATAAATTTGTTAGTCTCTAAGGTGCCACAAGTACTCCTTTTCTTTTTTCTCTTGTATGGTAACTTTGAAGATTGCTTTTTGGCTTATGATAGGAACAGGCTACTCTGTAAAATAAAATAAAAAAGTCTTTCCTCCACCAAACTGCAGCATAGTGATGCCCAGAGAAGATTTACAAAAGGCTTGCATGATCCTGGAGATGATTAAAGAGTTATCTAAGCATGAAATCATTGGGGGAGAAGTTGTGCAATTGGTAATGGTTAATGTTGATGACTGATCAACAGACTGTTCAACAGGAAAGTAGGACAACAAGAACAGCGAGGCGATACACAAACTATAAAATTAATGAGTGGAACATTGTATTGGCTGGGGGATGGGGCTGGATTCTGTGTGTTATATCTCAGTCGAGGGGTTGGGATTAGACAACAGGAGTGGTATGGAATAACTTCAGATGTGCTTGATATCTTAAGACCTGAACCCAAAGCCTTATGCGGCTTTTTAAACTTATGTACATTTAGGGGGGCTGCTGAGGCAGTGCAAAGCAGCCAGAGCTAGGGCTGAAGATGGAGAGCACTGTTATAGTTTGTAGTATAGCAGTGGCTTGAGGCAGCAACCAAGTTTGCGGGCTGACTGCATGAGGTGCTGGACAAACATAGTCAGAGGTAGTCAATACCCTGAGTAGTTTACAACTGCAATAGATAAGTCAGAAAGTATTTTATCCCCATTTTACGGATGGGGAACTGAGGCACGGAAGAATTAAGTAATTTGCCCAAGATAACACAGGAAACCTATGACAGAGCCAGCCCAGCACTTTAATCACAATATCGTCCTTACTTTCATTTTCACATCCTCCCCATCACTAAAAGGATGAGTCTGCATCCATGCACCATGCATTGCTGGAATAAGGAGCACCACAGAACTGTACTTTATGCTGTTCTACCCCAGCTTTGTTGAATTTGGCCATGTCTTTATGCTCACACACCTCATAGTGGACTATCGTTGTCTAGACACAACACCAGGCTATATGTAAGAAGACGGTTTCAAATGCCAACATTCCAGCCTCAGTGGTTTTAATGGAGGCGGCAAAATGACACCATGATAATCTTGTTCCATGGTAGGTTTAATGGGTAAATTGAAGCCCTTCCTGTGTCTGGGTTAGAGAGTATTGCTGTATGTGCAGGAAAACATTGCTGTCAGCATGGATCTATGGTTGGTGTACCATCGGTGTGGAAGCCCTCCTGACAGGCAATAGCTGTCTCTGATATAAAAGAGCTCAGGTTCCATCTACTTAGCAATGCTGGAGGAAACACTTTTGATTGCATGCTTTCCATCAGCTTCACATTTTCCCCTGCAATTTCTGAATTAAATTCCACAAGCTTGTAGCACCATTCTCAAAGGCCCTTTTATCTATGAAATGGAAACACATGTGGGAAATTAGCCTGCTGCTTCTTGACTTTATTTTTTCTATCTCTTCTTATTGTCCATTTGCCAGTCTTTCTTGCCCATTTGCCTGTTTCTCCAGTATGCACCTTCACAATTTCTCCCAGGCATAGCATGCTCTCCCCGCAAATGTTCAACAATCGCTACTGTCTCCTCCTCCAAATCCCTCCTCAAAACCTGCTTCTGCCCTGCTGCCTCCTGGGAGGTGTCTGCTGATAATGGCTGAGTAGAAGATGTTGCAGTATAAAAGTTACCTCTGAGACGTACCAAAAAAAAATAAAAAAAAATCTGCTCCATATATGAAGCATGTCTCTACAAACACAGCTGCAAAATCAGGCACTGCATTTCTGCATTGGTTTGCACACACAAGAGCTACATTCATGCATCCAAATGTGCATTTGCAAGTGCCAGTGGCATGCACGAAGGTTTGTCACTTGCATACGGATGCACATGCAATTTGTTGGCAGTCCTTTTTGTGTGCAAGCCTGCAGAAACTCTGACTTCAGCGCTCCCGGCTGCAAAACTGAGCCTATCTTCAATGAAAGCTAGCAATTAATGGTAATAGCTGGATCTAATTTATGAGGAGCTGGGAGCAGAGGAGACAATCATGAGAATAGATGTCAAATCCTCAGTAGGAAGATCAGCCAGCATTCCAAGGTTCTGGACGTACCATCCATCCCTCTTTGTTAATTCAGAATTACATGCTTTAGTTATTCGCAAAGGCACATTGTATTCAGTGACACCACAAGGGGCTGCAGGTTGAATCACAGTGGGTCTTGAGGAGTTTGTATGGACTTCAATCAGCATCATTGTGTTACAGACACTAAATCTTCCTCTGCAAATAATTAGATGTGGTAATTATGGATTATCTTTAATTAATGAGGAAGAAGATATGGTGCCTCCAGCGCCTTGGAATGTTGTTCTGTGATTATGTCACAGTTGATCTTTAATTGTTCAGGCTTAATATTACCTCCTTGCCTTATGAATGTCTCTTTGCAGCTCCTTAGAAATTCAGCCCAGATCTTAGCAACTGGCACTGACTTTCCCTGAAGTTAGATCAAGTTTCGGTCTTATTTTTAGTACACCCTCACGTGTGCACAAACATATATGCACATGCACTGTACATACGTGCTGCTTACGGAGTTTAATTCTGCCACCATCAGAGTTAATGAGAGTTTTCCCATTGACATCGGTATCATTTTCTCCTTGGTTTTTCAGTGGAGTTTAGTTTTCCAGATAAGGGCATCCTATGATAGCAGCTAGGGACAGAAGAACACCCCTCCATATACACACGCACACCTCTAAAAGTTCGTGTGGCCCAAATGGGTGGACGTATATACAGTATGTATTACTTAGATTGTAAGCTCTTTGGGGCAGGCATTGTCTTTTTGTTCTACATTTGTACAATGCCTAGCACAATGGGGACTTGGTCCATGCCTGGGGGTCCTAGTGCTACTGCAATGTATATATATTTCACTACATAAGTAACAATTTTTTCCCATTAGCATCTCTCTCGATCTGTGTGTGCATTTATTGCCCCTGACTTTCCTAGTAGCTAAGTTGGTCTGACACATGCTGTGGCATCCAATCAGCTGCTTCCATATGGCTCTCCATGAATTTTAGCCTGTTGTTATCCCAGAAATTTAATCTAGCTCACAGCAGAAACAATGAGGCTCCTTTTGTATCATCTCATATTGAATCGCTAACTCCACCTTCAAAAGATATGGTTTCTTCTACGTGTCACCCCTTGGTCTGGGAACATCCATAGTCAGCTCCACTCATGGAGGCATCCGGTCATGATGCAGGCAGCTGGCAGGCTTCTTGTAGTCAGAACTGCAATGTAGGTCTGGTCTGACATGGGTAACTGGACATGGGTGAGGGCTCATTTCTTAGGAGGTGGGATTGGGGGGCGGGGGAATGGAGCAGCAGGCTGGAAACCAAATGCCTGTATAGTTAAGATAAGAGGGAATACTCAGGGAACCATTTACAATGGACAAGATAACAATGGGTAAGATGAGCCTCAAATGTAAGATGGGGTAAAGAGTAAGTCATGCATGGACAGAGCATGCTGTGCAGGGATTGGTTCCTACAACATGACCAAGCCCATCCCAAGATGTTTGATGCCATGTAATGTATAAATATATAGAAAGGAAGAGGTTTGCTGTGTAACTTTAGATTTGTGGTACGCCCTATACACATCCCCTAATGCTTGAGTCTGGTCTCAGTGTAACTTTGCTGTATGCCAGAAAAACGAAGCTGAGGGACAAGACTGGAATGGGACTGAGTTCTTGGGGAACTGAGTGAAAAAGGTCTTGGGGCAACCCCAACTTGCATCTCCTGTGCTCCCCTCACCTCTCCCCAGCTAAGGGGGATTTGGCAAGGTCAGGATTTGTGTGGGAGTCCTCCTGAGAACATCTTGCTCCTAAGTGGCTGTTGATGAACATCTTCTGGGCACTCCCAGCTGCCAGCGATGTCAGTGGGAGATGAGTTCGCTCAGCACCATTCAGATGTTCAGTAAACTTACAGGAGTGGGGCCCTTAGCGAGTCATGAACTGGGACTCCCCCCTCTGAGTCAGCCCTG
Source organism: Dermochelys coriacea (assembly GCF_009764565.3). NCBI lineage: Eukaryota > Metazoa > Chordata > Testudines > Dermochelyidae > Dermochelys > Dermochelys coriacea. The sequence goes on along the minus strand of NC_050083.1, from coordinate 18,336,674 downwards.
GAGCAATGTCCCAGCATGGTGGACAGGAGCTGAGAGCAGGTGCATTCCCATCTTGCTCCAAATAAAGTCCACATGCGCTGTGTAAAAGTCAAAACTGCACCCCCTTCCTGGACTTTGCCTTTATTGGTAGCTAAGGTATTAATAATGGAACCTAAAGCTCAACCTGAACATTCTCCCCAAGCTTGACTGTTCCCAAGGTTTCGTTTAAGACCCTCCTGTCCTGCATCTCTTATATCTTGGCAGAGTTAACAAGCCGCACCCTCCACAATGGTTCCACAGAATTTATGCAGCTTCTTCATATAGGGTTCTGACAGGGTGGGATGAGAAGAAGCCGGCATCTCCATGTATCCTAGTGGCCCTGTTACAGGGTTCCTTGTTGCTGAAGTTGCCCTCTTTCTGATGAGTTATAAAAGGCAAAGGTTGTACTAAGAATGCCTGGTACTTTAAGTAAGAGCAGCGGTGTTAGCCAGGACATCAGGGTTAAATTCCATTTTGGGGAATTGGATTCCACAGATACAAATTCGGCCTGAAGTGTAACTGGGTACAGAATTATTCTTCACCTTTCCCAAACCTGTAGTGTGGTGGGAGAGCAGAGATAAATGCCAGTGTCTAAAGATCACCACATAGTGGCATGCAAGAATTGTAGCCTCTGTTGTGTTGGTCATAAGTTTGCAGGTTCAATAAAGTTATTATTGTGCATTACAAATTGCTTCCTGTGTGCTGCTTTGAACACTACAGTGTGGCTGTGCACTGCGCTGTTCAATCATGCTGTGATCCATCCCCGAAATGGCTGCATTTCAATGGTGGCTCAAGCAGAAGGATTCCTTTACACACCTAGTTTGTAATTCTATAAGTGAACTGAGGTTTTTAAAAGGCACTATTATCAATCAATATTCAATCAGTGCTTTGTGCGAGTATTAGCCCCACATTAAGGAATAAAAATCACAGATAAGTTTCAGAAACAGCTGACGGTGGACCTGGGAGCTTTTCAGCAATATCTGTCTCTCAGCATCATAGTTCAGCTGGGAAACAGACACCAGAGATATGGTTAGATCAAGTTAATTTATAGCCTGCCCTAATGCACACTTTCCCACATGTAACACAATGCCATTTGCATGGATCAGCAGTATTTGTGGAGCACTCCTGTTTACAGTGTGTTGGTATTTTTCACTTCCTATGACTAACTGGCCCCATGAGCCAGATTTCTTAACAGGTTTCAACCCCCTTATTTTATTAGCCAATCAGCCCCTCATACAAAGCCCCTCATTGAGGCTGTGTGATTATTATTATTTAGGTCTGGAGAGGTATTCTTCAGAAATGACATAATCACAACGGCAGAGGTCTGGGGAAGCAGGAATGAGGCATCTCAATGGAGAGGAAAGTCAGCTTTGTCTGCACTTTTTCCCTTGCGTTTACTCCAGCCTGGCTTTTCTGGGTCAGTGTTAGGGAACCAGCAGCAACACTTTGTCATGGTAAGCCATAAAAGCATGGAAAACCTGAGCCGTGGTGTAGTGCACCCATTCTCTCACCTAAGAACATAAGAATGGCCATCCTGGGTCAGACCAGTGGTCCATCTAGATAAGTATCCTGTCTTTGACTCCCTCAGGGAACTGATGTGCAGGATCCCCTGGGAGGCTAATATGAGGGGGAAAGGAGTCCAGGAGAGCTGGCTGTATTTTAAAGAAGCTTTATTGAGGGTGCAGGAACAAACTATCCTGATGAGCAGAAAAAATAGCAAATATGGCAGGCAACCAGCTTGGCTTAACAGAGAAATCTTCAGTGAGCTTAAACACAAAAAGGAAGCTTACAAGAAGTGGAAACTTGGACAGATGACTAGGGAGGAGTATAAAGATATTGCTCAAGCATACAGGGCTGTAATCAGGAAGGCCAAGGCACAATTGGAGTTGCAGCTAGCAAGGGATGTGAAGAGTTTCTACAGGTATATTAGCAACAAGAAGAAGGTCAGGGAAAGGGTGGGACCCTTATTGAATGGGGGAAGCAACCTAGTGACAGATGACATGGATAAAGCTGAAGTATTCAATGCTTTATTTGCCTCAGTCTTCACAGACAAAGTCAGAGGAGGTGAGCAACCTTCAGTGGTGAAAGAACAGGTTAAGGACTATTTAGAAAAGCTGGACATGTACATGTCCAGGGGGCCAGATCTAATGCATCCAAGGGTGCTGATGGAGTTGGCTGATGTGATTGCAGAGCCATTGGCCGTTATCTTTGAAAAATTACAGCAATCCGGGGAGGTCCCAGATGATTGGAAAAAGGCAAATATAGTGCCCATCTTTTAAAAAGGGAAGAAGGAGAATCCAGGAAACTCCCGACCGGTAAGCCTCACCTCAGTCCCTGGAAAAATCATGGAGCAGGTCCTGAAGGAATCCATTTTGAAGCAATTGGAGGAGAGGAAGGTGATCAGGAACAGTCAACATGGATTCACCAAGGGCAAGTCATGCCTGACCAACCCGATTGCCTTCTATGATGAGATAACTGGCTCTGTGGATATGGGGAAAGCAGTGGATGTCATATATCTTGACTTTAGCAAAGCTTTTGATACAGTCTCCCACAGTATTCTTGCCAGCAAGTTAAAAAAGTATGGGCTGGATGAATGAACTACAAGGTGCATAGAAAGCTGGCTAGATCATCAGGGTCAATGGGTAGTGATCAACGGCTCGATGTCTAGTTGGCAGCCGATATCAAGCAGAGTGCCCCAGGGGGTCGGGGGGTCGGTCCTGGGGCCGGTTTTGTTCAACATCTTCATTAATCACCTGGAGGATGGGATGGATTGCACCCTCAGCAAGATGACACAAAGCTGGGGGGAGAGGTAAATTTGCTGGAGGGTAGGGATAGGGTCCAGAGTGACCTAGACAAATTGGAGGATGGGGGCCAAAAGAAATCTGATGAGGTTCAACAAGGACAAGTGCAGAGTCCTGCACTTAGGGTGGAAGAATCCCATGTACTGCTCTAGGCTGGGGACTGAGTGGCTAAGTGGCAGTTCTGCAGAAAAGGACTTGTGGATTACAGTGGATGAGAAGCTGGATATAAGTCAGCAGTGTGCCCTTGTAGTCAAGAAGGCTAACGGCATATTGGGCTGCATTAGTAGGAGCATTGCCAGCAGATCAAGGGAAGTAATTATTCCCCTCTTTTCGGCACCAGTGAGGCCACATCTGGAATACTGCCTCCAGTTTTGGGCCCCCCACTACAGAAAAGATGTGGACAAATTGGAGAGAGTCCAGTTGAGGGCAACAGAAATGATTAGGGGGCTGGAGCACATGACTTATGAGGAGAGGTTGAGGGAACTGGGCTTATTTAGTCTGCAGAAGAGAAGAGTGCAGGAGAATTTGATAGCAGCCTTCAACTACCTGAAGGGGGGTTCCAAAGAGGAAGGAGCTAGGCTGTTCTCCGTGGTGGCAGATGACAGAACAAGGAGCAATGGTCTCAAGTTGCAGTGAGGGAGGTCTAGGTTGGATATGAAGAAAAAATATTTCACTAGGAGAGTGTTGAAGCACTGGAATGGGTTATCTAGGGAGGTAGTGGAATCTCCATCCTTAGAGATTTTTAAGACCCAGCTTGACAAAGCCCTGGCTGGGATGATTTAGTTGGGGTTGGTCCTGCTTTGAGCATGGGTTGGACTAGATGATCTCCTGAGGTCTCTTCCAACCCTAATCTTCTATGATTCTGACAGTAGTCAGTACCACATGCTTCAGAGAGAATGGACTGTCCAGGGCAATTTATCGAGTGACCCATCCTCTGTCATCCAGCTTCTGGCAGTCAGAGGTTTAGGGACACCCAGGGCATGGGGTTGTCACCTTGACCATTGTGGCTAATAGCCATTGATGGATCTATTCTCCATGAACTTATCTAATTCTGTTTTGAGCCCAGTTCTACTTTTGGCCTTCTCCCCTTTCCTCTCCTTGGTCTCACTTTTCCCCTTACCTCTCCTTACCTCAAGTAACATGTTATCTAAGCATGTCCCCTTCAAAATTCAGCTCATTTAGGGCAGGCGGTCCCCTTTCCTCAGCCTCTGAAATCTGACCCTACTTCAACACATGGGGTTCCTTAAAGCTGTATATAAGAGCATTGAAAGAAGCAGGCAGTCCAATTGCAAAGAAAATCTCACTTCTAGTTTGATCCAGCTTGTTGGATAGAATCTGTGCATATAATAATTCCCTTAATCCCCACTTGGTTTGTAATAATGGGCTGCTGCAAAGATTGTTCGGCCAAACTCTGTGCTCCATGGTCACTGGTTCCATCTTGAAGTCCTTGCCACCAGAAGCATGTGCAATCTGGATTGCTCCGGCAGCTGGAACCTATAAACAAGATGAGGAGTGACTTTCTATTGGGCTAACAGGAAACAAGCACTCTGATGGGAGTTTGCTACTGTTTATCTTGTGATAGGGATGGTTGCTTTGATAACTGATATCTGGCAATATCATAGGTAAAGAGGCAATTGAAGATGTCCCCTCACAGCAAGGGGAAGGTACAAAGGTTTCAAGTTTCCAAGAAGATCTTTGTAAATTCATATCCTAAAGTAAAGTGTCAGCCACACAACCTCTGTACTTTAATGTCTCTCTTGTTGTCATAGTCCCATGTCCGATCAGCTAAGTGGATGAGACTGGATCACCTTACAAGAGGTGCCTGAGGTCTTGGTCATGCAGCATTATCTTCAAGAGCTAATGGAGGTCTCTCTCCCACAGCAAAATTCACCCCTGAGCAGATGTAAGCACAAGGCTGCTGCTTTCAATTCCCCTCCCCGCCAGCCCCTGCAGGACACATGCACAAGAGATGACAGCAATCTTTACAACAGTGCACTCAGGGGGAGAAGTCTGGGGTGCTGACAAGTACAAAGATCTGCTCCGACCACTGAGTGGAGCTCACCAGTGGCCGGGGCTGCTGCAGCACTGAGGTTGTGTGTTATCAGCCATACACTGGCATGGGGAAGGGGAGAGGATTCCTTTTCCCTGCAAGGGTGGCTGGCATGGCTCCCGGTTACTGTGACATGCACTGAGCAGATGATTTGGCCTACAGTGCCCAATACCCTGCAAGCAGATGTGCTCTCCATGGGTCAGCGCTTTAGACTTTTTTCACCCTGCCATCCAGAGAACCGAATCCACCACGCCTCTCCAGCACGATCATTTATTATGAAAAAGAAAGGGGTGTGTGTGTGTAGGTGGGGGGAACCTCTCCAAGGAGAGGTGGAAACTTTAATTTAGCAGTAGAAGGCTTGGCTGCCCCAGCTGGAAATTCCTGGAGTTATGAACATGAGGTAATTCTGACGTAGGTGAGATGTGAAGGTGGAGTATGTCCTCAGAGAAGGGTTCAAAGGCTTAATGGCATCCAAGTTTGCACACCCTGGTCCTTGGCAAGCAGGACCAGCAGTGGAATGTACAGCCTTTGGAAGCCCATTGAATCCCACCATACCCCAGTAGAGCCTCTTTGTCTGCAAGAGGTTTGGTTCTGTCTCTTGATTGAACTCAGCCATCCAGTCTAATAAAGCGTGAAAGTTACACTAGAAAAAAGAAACCGGGTAAAGCCTGTTAATTCTGTCACAAGTGAAAGCCAGAACCCTTTGCTGCATAGCACCTTGTCGAACAGGGCTGGAACTTGGAAATCACCTGTTCATTCCACTCCCTCAGGGAGAAAGGGGAAAACACATCTGGAATCTCCCTACTTACAAACCCCAAGAGGTATGATTAGTTTACTGTAGCAACATTCATAGGAAATGGAGGATGGTTAAGGCAGTGGAGTGACATTTACAAGATTGGAGGTTAATTCTCAACTCTGTGAAAGGGATGGGTCATAGGCAGCAGTCTGGCCTAGTGGTCACAGCTGGGCTGATGTCCATGGGCCAAGGATGGCCATGAGGCAGTAGTCAGCAAGCAGGGAGCAGAGTATCAATAAAACTGGGATAAGTAGGCAGGAATCATGGTCAGAGTCAGGCTGTGGTTGGAGACTGGGGATCAGAAAACGAGGTGAGGTCTGGAGTCACAGCAAGCCAAAAGTCTGCATGGCTTCCCTGACAACTTCCTGGAGAACTGACAAGGGTTAAATAATGAGCATGAGCCAATCAGAAGGCTGCAGAGCACACTCACTCTGAACCCTTTGGGCAATATTACCTGCGGCACCTAATCTCCGCCGCGCTCCACACATAAGGCTCTGTATGGCCCCTGGTGGCCATGTGGGACAGTCAGCTGTCCCAGGTTCTACAGACCTGCGTTCTAGTCCTATGGATCCTGCCACACAGTCTTTGCGTGACCTCTGGCAAATTACTTAATCACTCTGTGCCTGATAGTACTGAGGATGAGGCTTCCTTGCTCCCACTCTTTATTTTGTTTATATAGATTGCAATATCTTTGGGGCCGGGACACGCTCTATCCATGTGCATAAACAGTGCTTAGCACAATGAGGTCCCAAGGAATTCCAATAACAATAAAGTCCCCAGTTAAGAATGGGACTCTGATGTATAAACACACCAACATACAAAGTCCCTGATCTGACACGCTCACAGTCTAATTAAAGACAAGGCACGAAAAGTGACTAGGGCAAACAAGAGGACAGTATGATGCCAACGGTGAAAAGATTACACACTTACCTCGGCTGGCAATGTATAAATCATGAAGGTTATGAATTTTTCCTTCTTTAAAAAATAAATGTATAAATAAATACACATAAGCTACTCCAATTGCCCTATGTGGCTGATTTATGTCATTATGTAGTACATTGTCCTTTTGTCCATCTAGCAACAAAATCAAGGTGTAAGAATCTCGGGTGTTTTCGGCTTTGTGCCTCCATTTCCAACAAGCTTTGTGATTCTACCAGGGAGCCATTCATGAGTCCTACATAGCAAAAGATCTAGGGTAAAATGCTCAAAAGTGCCTAAGTGACTTAGGAGCCTATGGGGCATGGCCATCCAATGGGACTTAGGGCTTGCCTATATGGAGACATAATGAGTGGCAAGCTGGGGGTGTGGACCCTGCTAACATGCACTAAAAGTTCTCTAGTGCACTTTGCTGTACATCAGTGAAGACATTCAGTTGCCATGATGACAAGCATGTTATAGAGACCCGAGTGAGAGCCTATTGAACACAATCATTGTCTATCCATTCACTTTGGATCAGATTCTAAATGTCTAAACTGGCAGGCAGAGAGAATTTGGCATAATAAATGGTTCCACGGAGCCTCCCCCTGCCGTCTCCACAAAAAGCCTATGAAAATGGATGACCAGGAAATGTTGTTTTACTCAACGTGCAATTGACATTTCCAACCATCTCTTGGGAAACTTTATTTACTCTCCTTCTTGGAGAAGCTAACCTTACAGTGAATGTACAGTGTCCTGTGGGAATTTGGCACCCAGCTGCTGACCCTACCAACACAGGATTGAAATCCACCAGCGAATTGTAACTGAATACTCTTTAACCTCTTCTTGTTCCCTAAAACCCTGTAAGGAAAGACCATGGAATCATGTTGGATTTGGGCATGAGTTTGATGTAGGGTTGGAGTCGGTTGAGTAGAGAAAGGAGAAATATTTTCTGGATTTTCATCTAGATAAAGAACATATAAAAGACGTAGGGCCAAATCCTAAAGGGCTATAAACCTTGATGTTTCAGGGCCTAAGTCAACATCAAAATATTGGGGTCAGGAGGAAGCTTTTCCTAATGGTAATTTATCCCATATCTGCCTACTGCATGGTTTCTAGCACCTCCCTCTAAAGCGGCTGGTGTTAACCACTGTTGGAGATCATACAGCTAACTAGGTGACCTCAGTTGACCTCAGATCTGATCCAGTACAATAGTTTCTATATTCCTCAGTTCTACCCAGAGGAAAAACAACTGGACAAGGTTATAATTTTAGAGCCACATTCTCACTTCTCAACAGGACTGAGCATCCTCAGTGCCCACTGATTTATCTTGAGAACAAGACATGCAATTTACATATCCCAGGAAAGCAATCTCAATATTGTATTGCGAATATCAGCCTCTCAGAGAGGTTGGAATTAACCCCTGTGGGGTGGGCCGGCTCAAGATCTATCATCATTAAGGTATCATTAAGGCATGACTTCAGTCTTACTTAAGACTTATTTTGGAAGCATAAGTGGGTCTTAAGCAGTACAGGGGCCTTGTGGTAAGTGAATTTCAGAGTTTACCCCAGGCTGAAACATACAATGGATGTTTTATATGAACATAACTTTGAATGAGCAAAGTTGTGGAAACCATGATCTGTATGTCGACAAGAAAGGGCTCAATTAATCAAATATGTCATTTGCTGCAATCCCAGCTCTAATTAGCAGCCAATTTTTGTCATTTTTAGACCTACTCCTTGTTTAGTCACGTTCAAATTGAAATGATTAGGAATGCCATTTATTCATTGGACTGCAAAAGGAAAGTCTTGTCATCCCTACTGATGAAGTGATAGACAGACATCCAGACCGATTGTCCACAGTTCCACTCAAAGTCAATATTAGCTACAGGTGCTCAGTTCCTCTGAACATCAGACCCTTCGTTACCTGCCTGCACTCTGAAGTAACAAGGACATATAAACTGATTTATATAGTCTGGGGTAGCAATGGCACATATTTTGCAATCTACAACCTTTAAGGGAACATTGTTATGTCACATTTTGTCATTACGATGTTTTGTTTGCAAACACTTGTTGCACTTTGGATCATTGAGAAGCTGCAGATTAACAAGAAAACAAAGACAAAAGAACAGTTGGAGAAAGGAAAACTTTTTAAACCAGGCATCGATTAAAAACCCAAAGTAACTTGAGTGCTGTTTTTAGAAACAGAAGTGGGTCTAACAGAGGAGTTTTTTAAAGGTGTTATTTTAAAAGTTAAAATTAGAAAAGAACTTTTACAGAAAGTGGAAAATGTAACTTGACAGAGCACTCAGGAAGCTGTGTCCAATGTTCTGTTAATTTACCAAGTGTCCATTGTGGTTGAAATATACTGTAGGATTCGCTGCACACAGCAACCTTCTAATCCCAGTGGTAGGCTATGGAACATCAACCACTTGATACTTGGTGCCAAGCAATGATGCAAAGTATGTGTGCGTGTGTGTGTGTGTGGGGGGGGGAATATTGCTGTTCATCATATATAGAGTACAGCACAGTGGAAGCTTGTGGGGCCAGCACCCCATTGGAAAACACTGACAACCCATCAGCAGTTCGTAAACCTCTCCCTAATTAAACCATGCTACAGCATTGCTGGTGCACAACACTGTGTCCTGTATAATTTGTATGCCCTGGATATGACTGCATGACCAGGGCTTCCCACCAACAGAAGCCGATAATAGCTCACTGAAAGATAGCCTACAGCAGAAAAGAACAATATCTCACTGTATATCCTCGGAGCCAGCCAACCCCTGCAAAGTGTCTGTTTTCCCCACCACTTCTTTCCATGAGGTTAATTGCTTATCCCTTCTCTCCATTGAGTCAGCCATCCCACATAGACCTCAGTAATGGTTTCCATGTCCAACAATACCAGGGCAAAAATCCTTTACTCAGTTTTTACTTGGTACCCACTTGTTGACTCATATTAAATTTGTGGTCCACTATAATCCCCAGATCCTTTTCTGAAGTATTCCTTCCTAAGCAGTCATGTCCCATTTTGTATTTGTGCACCTGAGGGTTCCTTCCTAAGTGGAGTACTTTTCATTTGTCCTAATTGAATTTCATCCTATTTATTTCAGACAATTTCTCCAGATTGTCAAGATCATTTTGAATTCTAATCCTGTTCTCCAACCCCTCCCAGCTTGCTATCACCCACAAACTTTATAAGTGAACTCTCCGTGCCATTACCCAAATCATTTATAAAAATATTTAATAGGACCAGACCCAGTACAGATCCCTGTGGGACCCCACTCAATATGGCCTTCCAGATCGATTGTGATTTGAACCATTGATAACTCTCTGATATGCCTTTCCAACTATTTGTGCACCCGCCTTATAGTAGGTTCATCTAGGCTATATTGCTCTAGTTTGTTTATGAGAAGGTCATGTGAGAAAATATCTTACTAAAGTCAAGATATATCACATCTACTGCTTCTCCCGATCCAGAAGGCTTGTTACCCTATCAAAGAAGGATATTGGGTTGGTTGGACATGATTTTGACAAATCCATGTTGACTGTTACTTACCTTATTTTCTTCTAGGTGCTTACATATTGATTGGTCCTAGAAAGATAATGGAGCAAATAATCAGACAAAGTTAAGATGACTGGTCTCTAGCTTAATATCATTTTTTGCCTTGGCCTTTCTAATTTTGTCCCTACATATTTGTTTTGTTATTTTATACCTCTAAACAAATAAATACTCATTCATGATGGCAGTGTCTACAGGCCCCCAGCCAAGAACAGGGCTCCATCATACCAACACATAGTGAGAGAGAGTTCCTGTTGCAAAGAGCTTACTGCCTAAATAGACAAGACAGACAAAGGGTGGAAGTGGAAACAGAGGAAAAGCATCCAAGGGCACACAATAAGTCGGTGGCAGGCTCCAGGTCTCCTGATTCCGAATGTCTGTCCGTGGGTCCATGCTGCTTCTCATACAACTAACTGTATCTATGTATCCTTGTTCTTTTAGATGCCATAAACTCACTACTAACTAAGGGAAGGGAAACAGTGCAGGGACTCACCCAAGTTTACATAGATGATTTGAGAGCTAATCCCAGTTTAGCCACTGACCTACTGAGTCCTAGTTATCCAACCACTTTGCCTCTCAATAAGTGAACACATTCTTATAATTCATTCAGAAAGTTCATCTCTCAGGGCTTGTCTACACTTAGCGGGGGATCGATGAGCAGTGATCAATGCCTCAGCGGTCGATTTAGCGGGTCTAGTGAAGACCTTCTAAATCGGCCACAAAATCGACCACAGATTGCTCTCCTGTGGACTTCTGTACTCCACCGGCTCGAGAAAAGTAGTGTGGACCCGGTGGTAAGTAGATCTAAGTACATCGATTTGAGTTACACTATTCACATAACTCAAATTGCATAGCTTAGATCGAATTTCCCCTTCAGTGGAGACAAGGCCTCAGTTGCCCAGACCTACACCAAAAGAATTTATAACATGCACATCCTTGTGGCTTACTGCTGAGCGTGGAGTAGTTTACTGCATATGTCTTCAATGGACAGTTACTTCACTGCTGGCCTCTAACTCAGGACTTTGCAAAAGGTTTTGGAAGACCTGGCCTATGAAAAGCACTGTAAAAAAAAACATACTCTGTTCTATAACCCTTGTCCCCAGGAGAGCTAATTGCCGATCAATATGCCACATTTTTATAAGGCAATACATTCTTCCCCCACTCCGTGGAATGTACTGCAGCAGGAGAGAACAACAGATTTTTTTCTTTGTTTTCTAGCTTATTTTATTTCTTTTTTTCTGGAGCCTGTATTCATTTGAGACTGTTGGAAAGCAGAATGCTTCAACAAGATACAGTTGGGAGTTTCCTTGGTATTGTCTTTCACTTAGATAAGCTTTCTTAGTCTGAAAGTTTATACCCAACCAGGGGGAAATGTGTAGTTTCTAAACTGCCTTGACACGAGTGTTTCTGGTAGAGCTATTTAGTATTTTGGCTAGTCAGAGCTATTTGCTTCTCTGCCCTTCTTTTCTCTGTGATCCAGACTGCCATTCTGGGAATCTAAGCAGAAATAGGGCTAGATTCTCAGCTGGCATAAATCAGTGTAGTTCCACTGAAGTCAAGAAGCTGGTATGACTCAGTGTAGCTCATTGGAAGTTGCCCAGCCTATAATGTGTAAGCATGGGAGTGAGAGGTACAGCTTCAGTACATTTTGTCATAGGTTAGCTTTGGGGTCCCCTAATTGATTAAAGGTCCTCCCTTACCCATGTTGAGTAGAACTTTATTCCATAAGTAGTGTTGCTAACCTGTGGTCATTGGATTTGAAGATTTTAAGACAGAAAGGACCATCATGATAATTTGGTCTGAGCTGCATAACACAAGCTGTAGAATTCACCCACTGATTCCTGTATCATGTCCAATAACTTGTAGTTGAGCTAGCAATACCTTTTAAAGATAAGGAGTACTTGTGGCACCTTAGAGACTAGTCTCTAAGGTGCCACAAGTACTCCTTTTCTTTTTGCGAATATAGACTAACACGGCTGCTACTCCAATACCTTTTAGACAGTCATCTACTCTTGATGTAAAGTCTTCCCGCAACAAAAAATTTATTACATCCCTTGGGAAGTTGTTCCAATATTTAATTATACTTGCTGTGAGAAATGCACGTCCGATTTTCAGTTTGAGTTTTTCTTACATATCGCAGAGGGGTGGAGTGAGGATGAATTAGTGAATGCTGATAAAATGTTTTGAAAATGATTAGAGCCATATATGTGCTAAGAGCCAATTTCCCCCCTCAGATATGCACACCATTCCCTGTGTAATCAATGGGAGTTACACATGGATATCTGAGAGCAGAACCTGATCTTAAGTCTTATTTTCTTCTTACAAGTCTTTGCAAAATCCACAGAATTCTTTGTTCCCCTAAGGAGAAAAAGCAGTGCCAGCCACCCTCAAAACCAAACTGGTGCCAGCAACCCTACAACAACAAACCAGCGTTTTCATTCATGAGTAACCCTGCAATAAAAAATCCATAGGAAAAAAGAAGGAAAGTTTCCAATTCCAGTCTTCCAAGGGAATATAATCGACAGTCAATAATAAAAATGGCTTTAAAACTATGTGAATGATGCCCTAATATTCTATCATTGGATTATTTTCTCTGTGAATCACTTAAAATATGACCTGGATGGAAGCCACGATATATTTGATCCCGATCCTGTGTTGGGAAACTCACAAGTTATGAAAAGGAAATTATAACTTTATTCTTAGCAGACCCTTGGAAATAAAACTGTAGAATTTAGAAGATGTTATTTGTGCTAGTGCCTATTACAGAGTGAATGTAGATTTAATGGTGGCTAATAATTATTATTATTAATAACACACTCGTTTGGGCTTAACAATAGAGCCCTTGTTTATAACTGATTCTAATATTCAGTACATATGCTTTTGATAATCAATAATCAATTGGTATTTATTGAAGAAGCAATAAATATCTTATTATAATGGAAGAGCTAGATTTAGTAGGATGGGCTGAGTGACCAACTGATTATTAAAATCATATTCACTGAGATTTAATAATGCTGGAATGGGTCTATATCTACAGTATAGTTAATCTTCAATACCTGTATGTAATAATCCATTGATTGATATTTAACCTACCATATTTATCTCATCAGCTCAGTATGGATAGGAATTTAGGGGTTAGGCCATTGGGATGAGATAGGATGTGGACAATGAATGAGTCCATCACTGAATGATGCAAGTATACCCACTGAAATATCATTTACTAGCAGCCACTGTGCCAGGGTCAAACTACTTGCCAGTGTTTGTGACATATTTAGCTCTTCTGTTTAGTTCTGTATACATCTATCACCACAGTATCAAGGTGAATCAGAGCACCCTGTGGGGAAGGGAGCAATGTTTCCCCCATGTTTCAGAGGCACAGAGAGATTAGGAGATTTGCCCAAGGTCACACAGGGAGGCTGTGGCAGAGCCCAGAGTGGAACCCTAGCTCTCCTGTCTCTGTCCAGGGCCTTAGTCACAAGACCTGCTCATTCATTCAGTGGGATAGACAGGATATTAGAGCAACGTCTCAGTGTAACAATGGGACATTCAGCATGAGAGGTGCCTCTGTTGGGACCCTTCATCATCACCCATAGGACGTGCCCCCATTGAGTCATATCGCCCTGTGCAGTCAGTTCGGGGGAATCTCTTCTAGGCTATTCTTGTCTCCCTGCACATGCCGAAAACATAACTGAGAGACCCACACGTGTGGAGGAGAGGAGTCAAAATAAACAGAGTAGTAGCCCGGGAAGGAGTATTTAACCTTTTGTTTGCTGCAGAGAAAGAGCTGGTCAAACCACATCAATACCTTTTGCTTTTATCTCTGCAAGGAGTCATTGAATTTTAACATACACTTCTGCGCTGTGTGTACCCCAACATATTCCCCATCCTGCTCATGCACCCATATAAACCCACTCTCTGTTTTCCTTCATGCTGGGTACCCTGAGATGTTTGGCTCCAGGGCTTTGGTTTGGGCCTCTCTCTAGAGACGAAGGAGGCCTTGCTCCATTTGCTAGTTAAGTTCTCACACAGCAGAAGACATTTGGCTTAGGAAGTGGCCGGCGTTGAGCTTACCTTTCTGAACCGCCTTGCAAGCTGGTTCCTTTCTGCTCTCTTGCATGAATGCAAGGAGGTTAAAGAAATGACTAAATGAGTCCTTAACTATTCAGACATATAAAGCAAAGCCAGGATGATGCCTTTTTGGAGTCACTGCTCCCTCCTGAGTCTGGTCCTGCAGAATAGGTTGCGTCTGGAATTCCTGGGGTGTATACAGGTTTATGTTGCACCGTTCAGCATGAACTGCCAGGGCCAAGGCAAACAAAAGGAGAGAAGTGAGTCTAATTATTTGATGCATTAAGTGCAGCGACATTTCCAGAAAAAACACAACAGGGCAGGATTTTTTTTCCTTTGGTGCATTATAACACACCTCTTTTGCTTTGTTTTGCTTGTGAGCTCACAGGGCACTAGTCTGGGGAGGAGGCTAGAAGGCAGCATGGACTGCTGAGCTAATTGCAATAAGTAATGCAATCTGCCCATCAGAGAGGGGTAGGAGAGGGATTGTGAAGGGACCCTGCTATATTGGTCAAGAAAACCTTGACCATAGGTGCGCCTTGCTGGGGGAGGAAGGTGAAAGCCGATGGGGCTTTGTCTTGTGAAGCTGGGAGCTATGACACAATAACAACACAGTAACAATGGCCTCCATTTCCTGAGCATCAGCAGAGCACAGTTAAACTGGAATTTTCACCAACAGCAGGGCGGAGTGGGAGGGGTGTTTCACTAGAAGCAAGGCTGCCGACCCTGGCTTTCTCGGGGTTCTGCACATGTGTTTGGGACCGGTTTTCTTTGGGTTCTGGCTTGAGAAACCTGAATTACCATGTCAGCTGCACACTCTCTATAATGGTTTCCCCATTAAGCTAAACTTTGGATGCAGCACCCCTGAGAGCATGACTTTTCTCAAAGCCCCTCCCATCAAGCAGATACAGACATAGCTTCCAAGAAGACTCCTTCTGTATGCCATGATTGGTTAAGTGAGCTGCTGTCAATCGATCTAGGTATTTACATTGTGCCCTGATAGCCTAAGCAGGGTGGTGGCATGAATGCGACACTCACTAACAAAACGATGGAGGAAATGCAGTGACACAGAGACACACATGAAAGATCTGCACTCCTTCGACACTGAGATGCAAACCGTTGAAGGGAGCTAGCTCGGGCAGAATCGAGTCCTTGGCTCTTTCATTGCAGATTTCGCTCTCCTTTCTGCCAGATTTTGTGTTTTGTTTCATGAGCAGTAAATGATGCAGTGAGCAGGCAGAGTTTCAGGAAACAGACCAGAATGCGTAGAGGCCAGTGTTACTTGCTGAGAGGCCTCTGTTTATCTGATAGAAGGCCAATCCAGCTCGCACAACAGAGTCCCTAGCATCACACCAAATTAGGTCCCTCCTGGAACCTGGCCCCTCCATGTCCCCTCTTCAAACTCCACATGTGACTGTACTTCCTAGAAGGTGCCTTGCCGAGGCCTCTCAGAGTCGGACCTCTGTTCACAAAGAATGAGGGTATGTGGTAAGAAGTTATTAGGGATGCTTATATCCAGACCTGAAAGAGTGGAGCAAGTACAAATCTTGAGCCTACTTCTGCTGAGAGCAGCATCCTCTTTGCAGACATTTCTCATGCCTATTCCAGTCTTGTCTCTCTCGCAGAGAAATTATTTATGTGGGTAAAATGTACCCTTTGTTGAAATTCTAAATGATTCCATTCATGCATACTGTCTTTCCAGGTCGGTAGAGTTATTTGACCATTGGCTGTTGGCCATTTGCAAGGCCATCTGCCAAGCAGTTGCCTGTTAGCCATTTGCTTGGGTAACATGACAGACTAGTTGGCAGGTGTCTACAGGTATGTGCTAGTCTAATTCCATTACTTATCCTTTTAATATACAGCATGTCTAAAGTTATTAATAGCTGGAAACAGTGGCCATCTCTCAGATATTCACCTCCTCTACCACCCTGAGAGCTGGAAAACTCCTGCTTCTTGTTAACTTGCATCACCCAAGTGGATCTAATGCTTTAGAGGGGGAAAAATAGAAAATAGCAATTCCTTAGCAAAAGGGATATGAAATAAAAGGCTCATTAATGGGGTAGCTGGAAAAACCATGTAACCACAAAGATGTCTTCTTGACATGGCAACTTTAGAGGAACAAAGAATGAAGGAGAGATGTGAGTAGTAAGATCAATTGATCAATAGATAGACCTTGCAAGCTGCTGAATAAGAAAGAGAAGAAAAGAGAGATACTGAATCTAATTAAAAGTAATTAAACCTAAGAGGGGTCAATGGCAGGAACTTAATACACGTTCTTTTTTGTATTTGGTGCCCAGACATTCAGAGGATCATAGAAATGTCTTAGATCATGTTGATTTGGGTCAGGCATATTGCTTATCCCTGTTCCCATGGAAATAGGACACTGGATGGCTAACTTAGCTACCAGCTGTTCCCAGGAGAGGGCGGGAATAACAGTGCGCCTCTGCACAATTGAGGCAATTGTGCGTGCCGTAACCCAGAGCACAGTAAGTCAGGAAAAAGCAGAATCATATGGAAAGGTTTCTCCTGCCGAGGAACCTGCTGCTTGTCGCAATGGGGAAAGCCAGTGACTAGCCAGCTGGCCTCTGGCCAGTCAGAGACGGACTGGTCGTAGCCAGTTATGGCAGACCGGCCCTTTTCTGCATTTGCACATGCGAGGTGAACAATGAAGTCAAATTTCTTCAGCAAGGAGAACACAAGTAGGAAATGAAAGGAGCCTGTCTTCTGGGGACACAGCTGGCAACTCACCCAGCTATGCAGGCCAACACGTTTCATTTTCCATGCAAAGGATCAGCAGGCACTGGCCAGATGATGTTGCCTGAGCAACGCTGTGAAGTGCCGGGAGTTGACTGGAACTCAGACCCACAGTTCATGAGAAGGTTACTTTGCAGCCATGTTGTCTGGAATGGGGTGTTGGTCAGTGGCTCCCTGGAGTCAAGGTACATATGATGCTGCAGCTCAGTGAAGAGCAGAGCAGCTTTGTCTTGGGGGCTGCTGCCTTCTCCTGAAGCCCTGTATGCAAGGCCTGCTTCTGTGGTTGTCTGCACTGGGGCTGCAGTGGGATCAGGCAGGGAAGGGGGATGTCTGTCAGGGACCTGCCAGCTTCATTACCCACAATTGCAGAAGTGCATTTGCATAAGGGAAGGGCAGATCCAGGTCATGCCATTTTCTCAGCCTCAGGGTTCTCCTGAGAACAGGCTTTCCTGAGAGATTGCCAATGTTCTCTGCTTCTGTTTGGGCCAGAAATACCCTGTGAGGAGCTAGTCCTTGAGGATTTTCAGGGAGAAGCAGGAAGTGCAGAGTGAAACAAAACTGATGGAGAGAAGGTAAAACAGCATTTCCGAACATCCTAAAGAGGCTCCGTTTGGGGTTTTTAGGAAGGTGCAGATTGCTTCTTTCATCATCAGAATCATTTTCCCATCTTTAATTCAGGGAGAGAGTAGCAGCCTGCAGTTCACCTCACATTGGATGGTTATCAAACTGGACTAGGAGCCACTAACAGGAGCACAGCACCTGTGGGTAGCCTGGGGGAAAAAGCTCTTTATCTGGATGGTGGTCATAGTTGGAGCAAGCTATGGGGGTGCTGCCCTCTCTGGAGCTAGTGACTTACATCAGAAACAAGATACTGTAGAAAGACAGACAGACAAGAAACTTGCAGGAGCCTGGTGCTCAGCTCCAGAGTGATGGGGAAATGAGGGAGGCAGGAAAGAAAATGGGGAAAGTTAGGGGTACAGAAATGGAAGGAGGGGAGAAATAGGTAAGCATGTTTATCATAGAACCATAGAAATGTAGGTGTGGAAGGGACCTGAGATGTCATCTAATCCATCCCCCTGCACTGAGGCACGGACAAGTAAACCTAGACCATCCTGGACTGGTGTTTGTCTAACCTGTTCTTTAAAACCTCAAAAGATGGGGATTCCACAACCTCCTCTGTAAGCTCATCCAGAGCTTAATTACCCTTAGAGTTAGAACCCTTAGAGTTTTGACTTGTACCTAACCTAAATCTCCAATGCTGCAGATTAAGCCTATCTGTTTCTTGTCCTACCTTCAGTGCACATGAAAAACAATTGAGCACCATCCTCTTTATAAGGGCCCTTCCATATTTGAAGACTGTTGTCAGGTCCGACCCTCAGTCTTTTGTTCTCAAGACTAAACATACCCAGTTTTTTTACCTTTCCTCGTAGGTCAGGTTTTCTAAACTTTTGATTATTTGTGTTGCTCTTCTATGGACTCTCTCCTGTTTGTCCACACCTTCCCTAAAGCGAGGTGCCCAGACCTGGACACAGTACTCTAAATTGGGGGGAGGTTCTAATATGGGTTAGTGGGACAGAGACCCTCAATCACAAGTCCTGTGGGTAGTTCATTTATTCGGAATCGAATCCTGACAGCAGGTACAGTGTGTCAGGAAAATGAAGGCCACTTCTTGACATGTGCCCTGAAGGGAATGTTCACACTCTGTTGGGTGGGTTTTTAATTTGATTTGAAAATGTGGCAGTTTGAACGCAAGGCCTCTTAATTCTTATGACCCACCCCAGCTGGGTATGGACAGAGGTCAAGCAGTTTTATGACACAAACTTCTGACCTAAACAGCTAAGCCCTAGTACAGGACCATGGCTTTCTCTAGTGCATTCAGTGGGTAATTGGAGCACGCTCGGCTTTTGCAGGTTCTGGAAAGTCCTTGTGCAGAAACAAGGAAAGGACACGCAAATCCCCTCTGTGGAGAGCAGGATATTTTTTATTTATTTATTTTTTTTGGCAAACCTCATCCCAAGTTTCGCACCTGCACTCCCAGACCTGCCAAACCCTCCGAGTCTTAGAAACACAGCTTCACTGAGAGCCGTTTGAAAAGAACAACCCATCGTCTCAGCTGGCCGGGTTGGTGTGTGTATGTGTGTTTAGATCCTTTATCTAAATAAGTCAGACTCCGTGCGTGTTTAGCCGAGGCTGTGGCCGGGCTGCCTCTCCCCATTCCTGTCCATAAGGAAATGTGCAGCATAACAAACAGTTCTGTCAATGGAGCCCACCCACTGACAGGCTCAGGCTAGCCACTCCAATTCAAGCCCACCCTATCCCCTCGATCTGAGCGCAGGTGGATAGCCTGAGCATCTGCCAGTGCCACTATGTCCGCACCACTATTTTTAGCATGCTAGTGCTAGCAAGTCTGTCTACCGGGGCTGGGTGGCTCGCTCCCAGCTGCAGTGTAGACATATCCTAAGAGACTGTGGCTGGAAGGTACCTTTAAATGCTGAGATCACAGAAAAAGAGAAAGATAGACATATCTGTCAGTTAGAAGCTGAGGGCTTGTGCTAAGTGAACCTTAAATTATACCCGCTGCTGAAAGAGGAGTTTGAAAGTACCTTGACCTGAAGGCCGCTGCTCCTTGGCTTGTTAGGAAGGAAGAGAGAAGTGGAGCACCTAGAACTCCTTAAACCTGGTTTCTCTGGCTTTGAAGTTAGACCCACCTGGGTCTTCCTCACCTCGAAGCGTGTGGCTGGTGATGCTGGGTGTTCAAAGCAAAGGCAAGCTCTATCCTCCGTCAGTGAGATCCTATGTGCTTCGTCTTTGAGCAGTGCCCAGCACATTGTCTGCACTGACAGAAGCAAAGATGCCACAGCCCAAAAAGCTTATGCCATTGCTCTTACATGCTCACAAAAATGAAGTCCCCAATCTCAGCTTGGCTTCCACAAAGCCTGCAGAGAAATGAGCAGCATATTTCATAAAAGAAGGAATTTATTTTTAATTCAGAACCGGGAATAATGTACCTATAGACTTTCAAAGTTCAATAAACTCTCTATTTTGCCCAAATTTCTACATTGTAACTCTAGGTGCCCATTCTGCCCCCTGGACATCCATCCCATAAATTACTATCACAAAATAATGCAAATGAACTGTCCATAAATGTAGCCATATCAGCCAAACCCCCACCCCGATCCCATGGGGACTAGCTCAAAGGAAAGCAGCTGGCTTGCTGCTTCTGTGTCGTTAATTCCAGGGAGACTGAATTTCATTTTTTGTTTTGCAAAATAGAAACCAGGGTTGGGTTGGGAGCCTGGTTCCATTTTATCTAAATCTCCTAAATTCAGCAGTGGGGGTTGGATATAAGGTTCTGTTTTTCGGCCCACTCTAGTTATTTGATCCAGGACTAAACACAAGGCAGGCAAGTGGGGGCGGGGGAGGCGGCCCACAGTCAGTTTAGTGACTTCGAGCCACTCTGGTTTTGGCTTTTTTAATGGCACTGCCAGGAATAGCTGAACAATGGTGAGCCAAATCCTCCCGCTCTCCATATTTTGTTAAATAACATTACACGTTAGGACCTTTCTTTGGAGCCATCTTCTAGGGGAAGTGCTGTAAACTGTGCTCCTGATCCAGATGGCCATAGAGTGGGGTGGATCTGTAAATGCCGTATGCAGGCACAAATGCTGTTTGAATGCCAAAAGGAAAAAAAAAAAATTACAGGGCCTGATCCCAAGCTCCTTGATGTTAATCCCATTAACTTCAAGGGACTTTGGATTAGGCCCAAAATAAGTAACATAAATTGTATGCACCAAATTGAAGGTGCAAACGTAGAGGCAGCTTTTGAGACTTTGCTTCTTTTAGGCCAACCCAAGCAAAGAGCAAACAGGTCGTGTTTCATTATTTCAGTGTGAGTCTTTTACTTCTGCACTTGATTTATTTACCAAAATTGTGCAAATATGCTTCATACCTAATTTTTTATTTTGCTATTTTTAATGTTTATTATTGTTAAGAAGACATTGGGGGGGGGTGGGGGGACTTTTTTTTTTTAAGTTGGCTGCCTGCTCCCAGAAGCCTGTGCTGATTCTGAATCAGATGTCTAAAAGTTTCCATGCAAGATGCCAAGTTAAGGATTCTGGCTGTAATGTCCAGAAATAAACATATATAGCAAGGAAAAGTGAATGCTAGGGAAATGGTGGATAGTGCTGTAAAGCAGATGAATGTTTGTGATTGCTACAAGAGGACCATAGAAAACCGAGACAGTGCCCCTCGCTCATTCATGGGGCCAGTGCATCAAAGGCGCTTTCAGGGTGCACGGGGGCCTGACTCAAAGCCCATACAAGCTAACTGGAGGCTTTCCAGTCTTTTGAATGGGCAGTGGGTCAGGCGTCCAAGTAGCTGATCCCTTGCAAAGAAGTTGTTGCTGCTTATTTTCCTTCCATGTAGCCATCTCACAGGCAGGAGTGAATTAAGGGCACAAACTTGGGAAATGGGGCCTTGTTATCGCAAGAGACTTGGGTCTTGGTTAAATGCGGCTGGAGCAATATAGCATGCAGTGTATTAGCGCAGGCTGCCTCTCTCAGAGGAAGATCAAAGATCTTCGGGAACTGAGGGAGACTTGGGCTGGGAGGAAAAGTCTGTCCAAACTGGGGCCCAGGGCTTAGCTGGGAGGAAGGCTCTGCTTGGGTGGGTACCACATTTTAAAAAAATCCCAGCCCAATTTAGCTTTAATCTATCACAGTATAAGGGTTAGATGGTTCCTAGGGCATGGAGAGATGCTCTGAGGATATGGCCAGAAGCCTGACATTCAAGAGACACGAGTTCTAGCCCTGGCTTTGCCACTGGGTGAGTTTGTGTCAGTCGCTTTCCCTTTCTGTGCCTCAGTTTCCCCATTGGTAAAATGAGACTTTCCCACATTGATAAAGGGCTTTGCGATCTCTGTACAAAAAGTGCTTTAAACTTGCCAAGTTATTATTATTTGTTCTTAGCAGCATTTTAAAAAACACTTTTGGGTGTGAGGAGAAAGAAGTATGCTGAGAGGAACAGAGGATGTGTAAGATAGCAGAGGGGAAGGATGCAGGAGTTTTCTCTGCCCTCTTTGTACCCAGACCCAGCATCTGCTTTAATTCCTTGTGGTAGGGAAGGAGAGCATGTGTATGGGGAGGCGCGGGGATGAAGGAATGGAGGTCAATAAACTACATCTCCATGAAGGCTGATATCATGCTCCTGCTTTCAGAGGCAATAAATATTGGGAAAACTCCCCAACCAGCAGTTAAAACCAAGAGGAATTGGCAAATGGACATTCTTTAACATCTGCTGCATTGAAAAACATATGTCTCTGAAACAGAATCATCTCCCTGAACGCTGAATGTCTTTGCTGGTCGCTGATTGGTGAAAGGGAATGATCCCTATGTGGCTGCCATGGAGGGTGGGGTTGACCCTCGTGTTAGGAAGAGGAGGCCTGACCTAAGATTATACAGGATTGCAGAGCACAGGGAGGGGCTGAGACTCTTACAGAGGTGGAGCGTGGAGGAGTCTGGTAGGAAGATTCTTGCCCTAGTTCCATCGCCTGTTGTACACTCTCCTCTTGCAGTCAGCTGGGGGGTGAGGATGCCCACAAGACTCAGCAGAGAAAGCTAATGGAGATCAGATGAAAGGGACTGGTGTCTCGTAATCAAATGCAGCCTGAATGGGCCCATAGTAATTTTTCCCTTTTGCAGCATTGATCCTCTGACACCCACTTGTATCCCCGTCAAACCCTAAACTGTGCCAAATTAGCCCAAGCCCTTTCATTGATTTGGGGGCCCAATTAGGAACGCAGCATAAATGTCCCTCTCTGCTTTTGAAGACAGGGCCAGTGCTGACCTATCCTCAATCTTATTGCACATAAAGCCAGATGCTGTACATTGTAGTGTAAGTACAATACTCTTAGCACTTACTCATATACCTAGGAGCAATAGATGTCTTTCTCATGCACAGATTCTGCTGACAGGTTAGCCAGGTGCCGGTAACACTAATCCAAAAGCAGGGAAGGTATTCATTTGAAATTTGGCATCCTCAGGATGGATGAAGTCATGAAAAGGTGGAGTAGAAGGAGCGAAGGCAGCTATTTTGGTGTGCATATTTCCATACAGGTCTGTATATTGTATGGAGCAAGCATATTTAGGCACAGCTACCTCAAGAATCTCCCTATGAACTCTGGGGCATGGGCTGTCAAAGGGCGTGGGTGAAAACGTACTGCCCCTAGCATGCCATTGGCTAAAGTTACTGAACCTTTACCAGCAGCACTGAGCATACCAATGCCCAAGTGACATTGCCCTGAGTTTCCTAGTCATACTTCTTGTTGCCAACTCCACTGATGGGCTATACCCAGAACGTGTGCAAGTGTTAAAGTGCACCACTGCCCTGTGCCTGATGGAATGCCTGATGAAATGCTTTGTTGTGTGCCACAGACCCCCTAATTGCTAACAGCTAATGGAGACCCCCCCTTGGCTGAACCGGTAGGAGCCCAGATGCAATGGGGAAGGAGGGTCCCATCCTTGTCCTCACTGCTGAGAGCAGTGGTTGTCTTCACATTTTTTATGCTGTAGACACCATAATCTCTGGATTGAGCCACCAATTCATGACAGTCAAGCCCACCAGAACAGACTATGGTGGTAATAGGGTGGAGGTATTGTTCACTGCCAACGTGGGCTGGATTGGACTATTGGCAAAAGGCTGTTCATCCCATTACCATCTGACTCATCAAGTCTGCCATATGTCCTCCTAAACCAGGGGCTAGGATCTGGGAAGGAAATAAGTGACAGAAAGGTTAAACCCTCCTCCCACAGTCCAAATTCAGAGCAAGGTCTGCTGTTTATGGCAAAGCACTTAAGCATGGGCTTATCTTTATCGTAGGCACAGTCTCATAGAAATCAATGAGATTACTACTCAGGGGTTTAAAATTAAGCACGTAATTAAGATTTTAGCTGCAGCTGATGAAATGGGGACGGCTGGAGTTGAATTTTTCAACATCTCATCAATATTCAGCAAAACTCTCTGCTCAGCATTGCACATTTAATATGTTTTTGGTATTTGTTCCAGGTGGTGCTTTGAGTTCAGAAGATTGATTAAAAAAAAAAAAAAAGGGCTTCTACTCTGCTTTCAGTTGTTCTGGATTTCTAGTGGCATTACCCCGAATTTCCACTAGTGTAAGTATGGGCAGAATATGGTCCATATTTTTAATGACACTTTAAGAGCCTACGATAAAAAGTGGAGCTCTAAGTCTTAGCTATCGGCAGATGTTTCCAAATGCCTCATTATCAATTCCAACAAAATGCAGCATTTGAACTCTGCAGTATTTTCAGAAGGAGGCAATAAAGCCCTTTTAGCTGACTCTGAGGGCATCCTCCAAGAAGAATCTTTAAAATATATATATATATATTTACCATCCGGTGCAATCTGATGCATTCCAAGAACAAAACCACGTTCTTCACAAGTGTCTTTATGAGCCAGGGACAAAAGCCACCTTTGGCACCATCCAAAGAGGTGATGAGTTCCGGCAGAAACAGGGAAATTTCCCCTACACCTTCCTATTCCCTCCTGCATTTGTACTAATCACATAATCCTTGACCTCTGAAAAGGAGAAGAGATAGGCTTGTGTTTGGGGCAGAGAAGTGGGGCTCAGGAGATCTAGGTTTTGTTACAAGCTAGGCCATGGACTTTTTGGTGTGTCCTTGGGTAAGTGTCCATTTTACAGATGTGAAAAGGCACAGAGGGGATAATGCTTGTGTATGTCCATGAAGGGGTTGTGAGACTTAATCCATTTTTATTTGTGTGGAGCTTGGGTACTATGCTGAAAGCCATCACAGATACCTACAGATAAAACAAAAATAAGATCACTCTGAAGGCCAGAGACAAAGCTCTGCAGTCACTGGGCAGGGTGTGGGGCTGGGGGGAAGGAGCTGATGAGCATGAGAAGGGCACAGGATGTACAAATGATCTGTTGCTGATCCTACCTGAGCTCTAGCAGCAGCAGACGGGAGTCGGGTATGTGAGAGCAGATGTTCTGGGAGGAAAAGTGTCAGGGCAATTCCAAAAGCAACATGTATTTTTGCACACCTGTAATGATCTTGATTCATCCAGACAGAAGGCCCTTATCTAAACAAGAGCTTCAGTGAATCAAAATCCACCAAACCCAGCACATCAGACTCAAAAGCTAGCTGTGTTTGAGTTATCTCAGAGACCAGAGATCTGGATTAATTAATAATTTCCCCAAGGCTTGTTCCGTGAGGGCCCCTCAGAATGACAGTGCACGCCATTCTGCTTGGATCACAGTGTACCCATGAGAAAGAACCATCACCACACTAACATGATCATATGCTATATAAAGTTCATTTGACATGCTACTAAAATGATCTGTATTAGGAGAAAAATTATGAGACCTCTTACACTGAGGAACATAGAAATTGCTATTCTGGATTAGGTCAGTCATCCCCCATAACATTTTAGAGGTGCTAATTGTAGAGCTGAAGCAACATTTAGTCTGCGATTCTCTGTTTACCCAGGGTTTCATGCAGGAGCTTTGGGGACCACTGTCTTAGCTTTGATCTAGTAACAATAGCAGCGAAGTGACGGCTGCTCAAGTGTGTACCCTGGGTCCTGGCAGGCCGAGCTAACCTATGCAGCTGCTGACTGTACCCTAGATCAAAGCTAGTTTGCGTATGTCTGCATTTCCTGATTGCAGTGTAGACATACCCACAGAAAGTGCAGTACAGATAAAGTTAATTGCATTAAATATGGGTTGCCACCCATGTCCCTTAAAATCCATGCACATTTACCTTCAGTGGGAATGGCAGGTGTGCTCCATCTCTGTGGATTAGGGCCCCATGATCAAACAGTGAGCAATGAGAGGATAACACAGCTAAGGAAGAAAACCAACAGCCTTGCTCAGCAAAAGAAAAAGGAGAACACTCTCACTGAAATGTACCATGCATTAACAGGGCTTCGATTCAGAAGGAGCACAGGGTCCATTTCAATGATCACTGAATGGCCAGCTGTGAAGACCACATCGCCTGTTTCATGCCCAATCCACCCTTTGCAATTTTTCAGAGCATCTAGTGAATATTCCTCTGTGCTGCAAATTAATGAAATAATCTTTTCCAGAGCTGTCTGTGCTCCAGATGCATGCAAGGAACGGCTGGGATTTTCTTCTGAGGCAACCCTTTGATCTCATCCCGAAAGCGGATGTACCATTACTTTTTCAATACACGTCGCCATCCATGGAAGATACAAAGGAGGCAGGACATTTAGTTATCATAACATGATGGTTTCAATTAGCTGGACACCCCCTTCTCTTAAACCAACATCCCTGCCTAACAAGGACATCCTGATGGAATACGGGGCACATCTTGCTAGATGAGGAGATAGAGCTTCTCATGCGCCTGCTCTTCTTTCTCTTTGCTGAGATGGTTTATGGAAAACATGCTGTTTTAATACAAACCCAATTAAAATATGTCATTCAGTCAAAGGCCTGATCTTCATGAATACTGGAATTTTCTGTATGTGGAGGCCAGAGGCAGGTCACAGCAGTAGTGTTATTATGTTTTGGGTTTTTTTCCTCCAGCACTGGTTCAACATTCTATTAAAAACAGAGTGAAAGGGAGTGTTGGATGGCTCTGAGAATTGATAATGAACTAGAGACTTTCATCCCAAGGCCACTAATTCAAAACCTGCCCAAATCAGTAGCAGATGAAAGTCAGATGATGGGTGCTTTGGAATATATTGGTGTATCTCAGTTTGCTTCCTGGAGGACAAGTGTCCGCATCAGAAAATACACCACTCCACTCAGCACTGCCTGGCTGGTTTGATGGCATCCTCAGCAGAGACACCAAGGATTAAATAGGCCACAAACCTTGTTTACACTAGGGAAATTCTGCGAAAAATTGTGAAGAGTTATTCACATGCAAAGGTAGGAGCCCTAGTGTAGACAGCTTTGCACCAGCATTTCGAACACCAGGTTGATGTGGCCTGCTCTTAGCAGGATTTGATGACATGGCACCTAAGACTGGGATTTGCCAAGAGGCCTAACTCCTGTGTTCTTTATGCCATGTGTCTCTGTGGCATGAGAATGGTTCTCGAGCAGGTTCTACAGTTTGCCCGTTCTTCCAACAATGGGATGCTCCTCCCCTCACACCCTGCCTCTCTTGCCTTCCTTCAGAGGACTCTGGGGAACAGCAGGATAAGGGAAAACAAAGTGAAACCCAAGAGCTGATGGGCAAACTGTCCTGGATTTGCAGGGGCCTTGCCAGCCATGCCTTGGTGTATCATCAGAGAAGCCCCTGAGTGGACCACTCACCTCACCCAAGCAAAAGTGTTGTGGCAACAGAGTTGCCCCATGGAGAGGAGATTCACCTGTGACCTGGGAAGAAGACTGCCTTTTACTGAAGAAGCAGACATGGCCAGTTGCTGCATGGAGGATGCCTTTCACAGGGGGAAGAGAGAGGAGATGAAGAGTCACAGTTCCATCTAACTGTGTTTCCATTGCACAATTTTTGCACCTATTACAATGTCTCCTGAGCGGCGGGTCCCAGCATCATCCCATCTACAATTTGCTGCTTAAGGATTCTCCTCAGTGTATAAATTTCCCTCCCAAATCCCTTTTCCTTTGTTCTCTTTAACTTGGCATTCAGGGCTTTTCCTTCCTAGCCCTGCCCCCCACTCCCCCCCTCAGCAAACTCTGATATCAACCATCTCATGGCAATTTCCTCTCTGAACTCTGCTGTCTGAGAATAAAGGCCAAACTGCTATGCACCAGTCTCCAGATGTGTCTCTCCCTCTCTCCCCGCCTCCCCCCAGACGTTTTCCTTTACTTTTCAGCTGGAACAGTAGGGCCTGGGGGCTGAAACAAATATGTTTCATTCCAGTCCTAGATTTTAAAAAGCAAAGCAGAAGAAGAAGTGGCAGCTGGAAGAAGGACCACTCACTTCTGGGGAGGTGGTTCTGAGGCCCTATGTCCATTTGGGCAGGGATTGGGGGCCACATGAGACTGGGTGAATAAGAGGAAAGCTCCTTCCAGAAGAGAATCCTGCTGTTGTATTTGCTTCACAGCACCTACATGATGCAGCCACAGCTATTCAACAAGCACATTTTTAGACTGTGAGGCAAGTTGAATGGAGGTTTCTTAATCATCCCAGAAGCCTGTTTGATTTATAGTTACTTTCCACCAGAACACATGGAAGGACACTCCAACACTGTTAATATGATCTTGAAATAGAGGTTTTCTGTATAAAGGTATTCTCATAACATAAATGAAATTCACTGTCCAGTTTCCATGCCTGTTGCTCTCTGGAAGGAATGGTCACACTGTATTTTCCTGGTAGTCTGAGTCAAGAAACACTTTACCTTCAATTGGCATTTAAGATAAAACTCGAGCTAGACTAAACCAACCCCCAGGTCTCTAACTATGTTGTGTTCGAAATCCAAACTCCAGTCTGGATGTCTCTGTCTGTCTGAGTCCAGGGGGAGTCCATAGCCTTTGTTTTAGTTATGAACTACAAGACCTTATTCTGGGGGAAGAGATGAAGAGCCCTGCGCAGTACCATGCTTGTAATGAGATGTGAAATCAAGGCACCTTCTGGCCCTCTCTGGCTATGTATCATTGAAAGATCTTAAAGCAATTTTAGAAAAAATATATAAGCTAGACTGGTACACTGTTCATTCCCTCCGCCTCAAATAAATAGGTCCTAATGACCAAGGAATGGAGCTAGCTTGTCCTTTGGGTTGTTGCCATGTGCAAAAGGCAGCGTGTACACGATTGCTACTACTCCCCTGCAATGGCTGAGCTGTTCTGGGTGATTTGCTAAGGGGAAAGAGACATCTGTACCCACCTGAGCAGACAAGGTCTCCTGGGGCACCATGGCAGGGATCTCTATGGATTGCTAGCCAGAATAAGTCACAGGGTTTTCTGAAGTGGACTGTGGCTGTCTTGAAAGCTAAATAAAAGCAAAGGATTGTGCTTTAAAGCAGGGCCAGGGATCTTAAGGAACATTTTAGGCATCTGCAGAAGGAAGGGAAACTTAAACTCATGGTACAAGAAGTAAAAGAGAAAAAAAAAGAGAAGTTGTGTTTAGAGGAACATCCCAAAGCCTGAAATATTTCCAATGAATTACTTGGTGCTATGGAATGCATTAAATGGCTTTTCGAAAATGTATGTTGCAACACACAGCTCCATATGTTCTGTGTCACCAGCTTTATGATATACCACAAGTGCTGGGACCAGTAGTCATTTTGGTTTGCAACAGCAGGGCCAGATTGGCTACTTGCCAGGAGTCCATTCCTGGAAGCTCCCTTAGCTCCCACTGACTTTGCCATCCTGCACATTGACTTGGCAGGTGGTGCTAAGCATCTTGCAGGATCGGGAGCCCTTCATTCGAAAACACTGTTCTCCAGCAAAGCTAAAAATGCAAAACCACCATAATATTTGCTTGCACTTGTAGCTGTGGTGACAAGACAGATGGAAATTGCTTTTTCCATGAGCTCATCAACAGGGGTGGCCTGCAGCTGACCGACATTGGCCCCTTCTGCTACTGTAGGGAGTAATGAGGGATGGTTTAATAGAAGAGAAGGATAATGCACTGGAAAACAAAAGCTGAAATAGCAAAAACTTAAGGCACCTAGGGAGCCATTTGAGGGGAAAGGCAGGCTTGGATTCTGCCTCTTAGACACCTTAGCCTCACACCTCCATAGCTAAGATATGGCAAGGCCACATACCATGTTCTAGATAGTCATTAATATATAGTAGTGCTGTACCTTTAAGGCTTGACTGCCTACATGAATGGTCAGTCCCGTGTATATCTTCCCAATGAGTAGACAGCTCAGCAGATGATCGCTGTTCGCAGAACCGCACACATCTATTCACTGTAATGGAATGGCAAAGGATACATAAATGTCTCTTTGCTGTCACTGAGGATAGCGTATGCTCTCCACTGCTTTTCATACCGTTACAGCACAGCTTTACGGAGGGGGCAATCGCAGGCCACATTTTAGGCACGGCCTCTGTGGCTCTTACCAACTACGCCTTGGGGACATGTGAACAAGATGATGGTGAGTGGCAGAGACTGGGTTACACAGAAGGATGTTAAATAACGATTTCTTTACCATCTGTGGCCTGTTTGTTCTATTGTTTCCAGGTACAAGCAGGGTCAGTTCAGGCAACAAGTAATGCTGTTTATCAGTTGGCATTATATGAGCAGACAAGACAGTGGAGATTCAAGATAGAGTGCCTAGATCTATGTCAGTTAATCTGCTGGATTGCTTCCTGGTGGTCCCCAAGACTAGTGTGTCGTTATGTTTTCTTCCTCTCCCTTTTAAAGTTTCAACTTTGTCTCTTGTCCCTTTGGGTTGGCCATGTCTTACATAGATCTTATCATTCACTCCACTTCCAAACACTTTCATAGTCTAAAGACTTGAGAGAAATGGAGTCCAGCATTGTCCATTGTAAGGGACGGAGGAACAGGGTCATCACGTAAGTGTGAATGTACCAGTAAAAACATGGCCGCCTCAATTTGCCTCCTTTCTGGTTGAATGAAATATCATGTGACCTAATTGTTAAGCTATTGCTCTTGTTTTGGAAAAAGTCAGGCCACCCCCAATGTGATTTGACGTGGAAAGGAAATGGCTGCATTTCTGACTATTGAAGGTACTTATCTGCCTCCCATCCCTGTGCCATGTGTTTAGCCTCAAAACACTTCTGGGAAGTGGGGACATGCTGTTACCCCATTAGGGAGAGGAACTTCTGGCACAGAGCGGATAAGTGACTTTCCTGAAGTCACACTCAACTGTTTCAGAGCAGGGAACTGAACGTGCGTCTTCCCGGTTAACAGTTAACCTACTGGACCAGACTTTTTCTCTGCATTAGGACCCCAGGAAAGGAGGATAAAGACTTTGATACAATATGGAAAATACATCAGTAAAGTTTGTCTAATAATCATCTCACTGGCCCTCCCCACAGTCACTGGGCCAGCCCTATGCAGAGTTAGGTGATAACAGTGAACAGGAATTGAGTACATGGTGGGAATGAAAATATATATTTTTTCAGGCCTGCTCTAAAATGCTCAGATTTAATTTGATATAATTTTGCAATTGGCCCATTGTTCTAGGAAAGACTGAAATAACATCCTGGATTGAGACACGTACTGAACATTGGGAAAATCTTCGTATCAGAGTAATTATCTCCTTCATAACTCAAGTGCGTCTCCAGTTGTTAGGGATATCTTCTGATGAGGCATAACTGCTCTCACTTTTTTCTCTTGCATTGCAGAAGGAAGATTAGGGAAGGGCAGATGTTAGGCAGTGCACGTTATAGGAGTGTCATAAATTAATGAAAACATATTTTGGGTTGAGCGTTACTGCAGTCAATAGCTATTTGTTCTAGTCCTATTGGAAAAGGGTAAGACAACCTCCCCACTAGTAGCTAAACTAATAATGTTTTAACAATGTGCAACTGCTCTGTTTATGGCAAGAATGCTGACCACATACTATATGATGGTTTTCCATGCACTGTACCTCACTAGGAAAAAATGCAGAACCCACCACCACCAACTAAAGTCTGCAGTTTTCCCAGTCAGCCAAATCCTTTTCTCCAGTAACTGGAATGTTTCTGATGTGGCATTTCCACTATTTTGCTTTTGCACCAGGAATGCAGAAACATAGTTTGGGCCACTGTTACAATACAGCACAAATTTCAGCACTGAGAACACATCTCCTTCTCCCATCCCATTAACTGTCCTACAGATGCTGATGTGAATTTGTCTGGAAGCCAATGGGTAGAGGGTGTCCCCAATACACATCTCTGAGTGGCAAAAGTTTAGCTCACTTTTTAATCCCATTGGCACTTGTTTTAGTAAATTACTCATGTTAAAATTCAGTATCTAGGGCCTGCTGACAAATAATCATTTCATGCCCAAATCACTAGTCAGTATTTATAAAATGCTTTGTATTCCTCTGATGAGAGACAGTATAAGAGTAAATGGTTATTAAATCCTTGAGAAACTGCTTATTCCTTTTAATCTCAGAGGAACATTGAAGAGAAAGGAAAATATGACCTTCTTTTAAATAATAATAATAATAGTTATGCTATGGTTAAACAGAAGAAATTGCTATGCAAATCTGCCAGCCATCAGGAAAACGTTTTATGGTCCTTCTTTCCATATTATGGCTTTTAATTAATGTGATATATGGACAAACGTGTATTTTATTTCCAGAATGGGACTTGTAATTTCCTGAGGCTTGGAAACCCAGATGTCTTTGAGTTTCGAATATTTAAGGTTTTTTTTAAAGAGTATTTCACTAAAGGGGAAAAAATCTTTTTTCTTTAGTTGGAAGTTTAATTTGTCTGTTTGCAGATGAAATTCTGAGCTCTTTGCTCAGATGTCTGCTGGGACTGGGGATAATAAAGGACTGAAGTATGTAGACAGCCACAGGACAATAGCTGTGTGAATTTTTGTCTGCCTTTGAAATGAGCCCTTGACCAAGGAAACAGCATGATGAAAAGCTTCAAAGAGACTGGGACAATGATGATGCGGGGGAAAGATGAGCCCAGAAGATTTATGCCCTGCACATACAAAAATAAACCTGGCCTGGTTTGATGTTCAGGGTTCCCACTCATCACTTCCACCCATCATTTGGTGGCACAGCAGGAGAATTCCTCAAATGGGATTGAAAGATTCTCCAGTGATGACGTGACTAAGAAAAGTTCCTTTGGTTAGTCATCTGCTTAGGGTGCAACAGTGACCCATTTATATCTTTTTTCTCGGCTCCTACATAACGGTAGAGTCAGAATGGTGACTCAGACCTGCTGTAGTCTCAGGTTCTTCTCAGTGGCCCAAAGGACAGAGACACAATTAAGTAGTGGACACAAAACCTAGTTCAAAGTTGGCTCTCACTGAGTCATGAGACAGCCGAGACGGTGTCGTGTTCTGGATGCAAATCACTTTGCTATGGGGTTCTCCCACATTTTGTTTTCTTTCTCAGTTTTCAGACTTGCTGTGCAAGGATTTCTTCTCCCAGCTCTTGTTCCTCATTAATGCCCTTTGGAGTCCAGCAACTCTGCACAGCTATCGGGCAGTACTACCCGCATTGTGCAATCTTTCCCTGCTCTTCATACCTCTGCATACACACATGCAAGACAAAGCCTTTCCATGGAAATAGCCAGGCCATTAGACCCAGTGCAGCAGAGGATCCAGAATGACAGTGCACTCCAAAGAAAGCCTGATTTGCTGCCTCTTTCTCGTCATTATACATACAGACAGTGGCAGGCCACCTCTTCACCATTGCACCATGGTCCCTTTGGAGCTCTGTTAATGCTGTTTTCGGTGAGCCAGTGGCGGGGGGGCAGTGGTGGGGGCCTCCTCTTCTGCCTTTGTCCTTTTGGATCAGACAATGTCTAAGGGTATGTACTCCAGTCCAAGGTGTGATACCGGTACTAAAAATAGCAGTCCAGATGCAGCAAGGAGGGCGTCAGCAATGTGATTTCTGGCCAGGGTGCCGCGTCTACACTGTTATTTTTAGCAACACTAGTGCAGGTAAAGCTAGCACAGGTATGTCTCCCAGAGCTGCAATCGCACTGTAGATTGAAGTATAGACACACTCTAAAAGGGATCATTTGGGGAGCTTTCCTTTGAGATGCTAAGCACCTTTAGCTTCCACTGAATGCTCAGCACCATGCCGGATCAGGCCTGGTGAGATAGAAACTGATTCTGGACCATCTACACTTGAGTGATCAATCCGGTGTTATGTCCCTCAATCAACGGACACGCTAAGGTGCATTTTAACCACCCAGGGGCTTTGTAATGAAGTGATCACTCGTGCGTAGCCAAGACTACAAGTGATTCGGTTGATTGTCAGGAGGGCACCCATTGGTGAACACTATAAATTCAGGCTTAAGGATTTCCCAGCAGGTTCAAACAAAGGAACTATTAGCTGGCCTGATTTTCAGAAGTGCTGAGCACTAGCTGCAGCCAGTGATTCCAATAAGATTTGTGGGTGTCCAGCATCTCTGACAATCAGCTGGGTTGTTTTTTGTTTTTTTTTTCCATATTATTGCAACCACCTTCAATATGAGCTGGAGTTACCACCGCATTTCTAAAGGGAAAGTAAACTGCTTTAAATTTGAATCATTATTGGTTTTGTTTGCTTTTATTGCATCAATTTGCCCCGTGGGACCATCCGTCCTGCTTTTTTTTTTTCAAATAATGTCTTAAAAACTGTAATTCATGTTGTGTTGCTGTAAGATACCAGACCGACAGCTTCAGCATGAGCAATGGAAGGGTCCCTCTACACGTTTTGTCAGGAATTGTGTACCATTATGTAATGAACAATTGACTGTGATTGTCTGATGTCTGGGCAAGGAATCAGGCTGGTTCTTCAATGATCCGGCCCAGTTTGCCACTGAAACATATCATAATCCACCGGTGAAGAAACATGAACACCCAATTCTGGAGTCTTTGGAGTGGGTCTAAGCAGCAGCCATAGCTCAACTGTCGTGTGTGAAGCCATCACACTTACATATGAGTCCATGGTTGTTCAAGTGTGCAAGCGCATGTGCACTAGAGGTGTTTCTTACTTGACCGGTTCTATTTCTGCTTCTATTTCTAGCCTGTTGCAATTCAGACCTCTGCTTATGTTCACTGCTGGAGCCTCAGACCATGAGCTAATTTGGCTTCAAGCAGCAAAGTCAGAAGCCAAATTAGGAAAGAGGAGGGGGAAAAATCCAACAAGCCTCACCATTTTCCAGTGTGAAGGCTTCCAGTGGTACCAGCCCTCCCTTTCCATTCATTCACTCCGTAGTATAATCTTCCTCATTTTCTGTGATTAGACTCAATTGCAAATACTGCTTGTGGCTCACGAGGGGCTGAAGTGATAGCTCATGGCTAATCACATTCAAGACATTATCTTTCAGGAGACACCAAGCCACATGAAAACACAGTGCTCAGGAATGAGGCTATTACCATTTTCCCGAGCCACGGCCTCTCCTTTTCCGAGTGGAACATTGCATTTAAATGATGCCATGAGGGCTCTGTAACACACTCAGCTAGCTCCATTTCCAGGATGTGTTTAAAGGAGTCATAAAAGTCTCTCCCCGGCTGTCTCCCAGCCAGGCTTCCTACAGATTCTCGCCCACCAAGTGCACATGCGTCTCTGCCAACCTACTGGGGTGAATGTTCGATGCCCTGTCCCTGTAGAATTGAACTGCTGTCCCCCAGTACAAGTCTGTTTCCTTGTTCCTGATGGTCAGCCCCAAATATTACCACAAGACATGAGGAGAAGAAATTCCCCTGGAGCAGAGAAGTAGACCGGGAGACAGAGATGGAGCCCTGGATGGAGAAGATGATACAGGATGGTACCAGGGCCACAGAGAAATGGGAGATGTATTGCTCCACCCTATTTCTATGCAGAGCACCAGCCCAGTTAGCTCAATGCCTGATGTGGCTTCCAGACAAAAACCTGGCAAATCCCTATTGCAGAGGATCACAGAGAAAGGGCCCAGCCCCATCTGAAAAACCTTGTGATGCCAGTGATGCCACTTGGGACTCCATCTGAGGGTTTCAGGAAGTGTGAGCTGGTGCTCCATAACTGGCATTCTTTCTCACTTCCATGCAGTGATCAAAGCTCCTAAAGAATGCAGGGCCCTCCACACTGGAAAGCAGAGGGGGGCATTCAGCTCATAGCCCTGTACCTCTCTACATATTAGGGTAGATATTTTTAGCTAAAAAATTAATGACCAGATCTGTATGTATAAATCATACACATGGGCCACCCACTCTTGATAGTCTAATGATTGGGGCATTCTTTTCTCTTCCTAATACAGGCTTTCTCCTAGTTTGAAGTGCTATTTCCTGTTCATGGTTTGCATCCTGCCACCTCCTTGCATAAATCTGGCTCCCAGTTTCCCACCACAGGTGGGGTTGCCAACCCTCCAGGATTGTCCTAGAGTCTCCAGGAATTAAAGATTAATCTTTAATTAAAGATTACGTCATGTGATGAAACCTCCAGGAATACCTCCAACTAAAATTGGCAACCCTAACCACGGGGGATTTATTTTAAAAACAAACAAACAAAATCTTACCAAATTCCAGCTGATTTGGAAAACCCAAATACCACTCACAACACTGGTGAAACATTAGACTCTGTGAGGTTTGCCAGGATGGATCTTTATTTTGACGGTGGCTTCTCTTAATAACAGCTGGAAAGATAAAGACTATTCATAAACCCTGAGTGCTGGAAAAGGAGCTTTTTCAGAACAAAAATCAAAGAGCAATTAGTGATAATTATGCTTTAGCCTGAAAAACCCTGTACACATGAAATGATTACCATGGCAGTTACCAAGGATTTATGTACACCTTTGGCTGGCATAATTATACAGAATGGGCCTTTCAGGAGAAAGCAAATTCCTTCTCCTTATGGTTGCTGGGTTTTCTTCTTCATTCCAGACTGTCCATCTCCACCGACGACTAGTCCAACATCTGCATCCAAATCACCACTGTGCAATTCCATTAGGGCTGAAATGCTGCTGATCGGAGAGAGACACAAAGTGCTTTCCCGACTTAACGAACACAAAGCTGAATGTGCTGGTCCTCCTGTTCCAGGGAAGAACAGAGAGAACTAAGGAATGCTCTACTTGGAGTAGACTACAGCTGACCACAATACGCCTATACTAGGCTCAGATACTTGAGTGATGAGTCTGGTATGAATCCTGAGGCAGATAGATTTCAGGGACATGCCCTGGGGGACATCTTAGTCTATGTGTCAGGGAGGCTGCGCTGCATAGCTATACAAGTGCTGATCATGGTAATTGTAATTGCTGACTCATTCCTTGTGGATCCTGCAGGATAGGAGAGTCATAAGGAGGAGTTTAATGAAGAGAGGGAGAATCATAGAATATCAGGGTTGGAAGGGACCTCAGGAGGTCATCTAGTCCAACCCCCTGCTCAAAGCAGGACCAATCCCCAATTTTTGCCCCAGATCCCAAAATGACCCACTCAAGGATTGAACTCTTATCCCTAGGTTTAGCAGGCCAATGCTCAAGCCACTGAGCTATCCTGTCCCCTGAGGGAGGTGATTGCTTGACCCAGCAAGTTTGGTGTCAGTGGGAGCAGAGGCTTCTCAGAACCTTGCTGGATCAGTGTTACTGGAGGGTGTTAAGCACCCAGCTGCTGGTAGTATCAGGCCCTACCCTTCTTACATCAGCTTGGTGACTCTGTACTGGTATCTGAGCACATCACAGCCGTAATAACAAAGATTCTGAAATGGGTGATTCAGGCAAATCTGCACATCTGCCTCACCCCCCAGGCTGCTCTCACTACAGCAGTAAGCAGCAAACATAAAACTAGAGATGGGCTTAAGTTGCAAAAGTTGGTGTTGGGTCCAGATCCTGATTCTGACCAGCCCAAAGATTGATATTCAGTTCTGGGGGTTTTACTTGTTCCATTGTAAAGATAGAGGATGTTTGCAGTATTCAGGTCTAGATCTACAACATCCCCAGGGTCCGATTCTGAGCCTTTTATGCCTCTGTTATATAGATTCCCATCTCAGCTACAGAACCAGCACCAGCAGTGCAAGTGTAACAAACTCTACTGTAAGTCATCAGCATGGACAGAACCTGGGAGTATTAGGAGATGAAGAGGAAGCATCTGTTAGATTTAAAGGAGCAATACAATTAGTTGCTAACTATAGGAGAATCTTATTGTCTGTGTGGAGAAACAGGGCACTTTTCAGCCAGCCTGTTCCGCAAGACTGATAGTTGCCATCGTTAACTGTTTGCTTCCTGGACAAACTGAGGCATCATGATATGATGAAGTTGTATCTTCTTGTAATGCAATATTATGTTGCCTGGGATATAAAAGCTATTTCAAAACCTCCAACCTAAACTTACAAGTCAAAATCATGATGTCCCTCCAAAAAAAACCAACAAAAAAAAATGAGGCACAAGGGTGCATTATTAGCAACTGCTTGCCAGGTAGGGTGCAATTTCATGTGACGTGTGTGCCATAGGCTATAAACTTATTAAGGGCAATAACAATGTTGATAGCAAGAAAGGCTCTTTGGAAAGCCATCTCCCCTGAAAGACCAACTCTTAGTAAGAGGTCTTAGTCTTTCACTAGAAAGCATCAGACCAATAAATAAACTTATTTCTATTCTCACCAGCACCTCCATTTTATCTTGAATGATGTGGGAAACATATGGAAAGAATGGGGAAAAAATTATTGTATTCTCTGTGTCTCTTTTCTCTCTCTCTCTCTTGAGCAGGGAATAGAAATATTAAACATCTGTGATGCTTTAAGGAAGGACTTACTGGGATGAACTCTCACCCTTTGGACTGTCGCTGAAATCCACCCTCCAGAAAATGTGGAGCAAAGTGGAATGAATATTATGGAGATCAGCCCACGCCCCATAAG
This sequence comes from Dermochelys coriacea, assembly GCF_009764565.3. Classification (NCBI taxonomy): domain Eukaryota; kingdom Metazoa; phylum Chordata; order Testudines; family Dermochelyidae; genus Dermochelys; species Dermochelys coriacea. The sequence continues at coordinate 18,298,301 of NC_050083.1, read as the reverse complement.
CCCCTCATCCATGCCACAAAGGCAGGAACTGCTGTGTGTGTTATTTGGACATGTTTGCAGGTGCTGATGTTCTGGAGTAACTCATAGCAGAGTAGGGAAAGTGAACGTGATTTCATTTCTCTATGGCTGCATTCAGGACACTGACTTTGCACCTGAACGGAGGAAGTGCAACCATCTCAATCCCTCACAAGCCACACAAGTGTTAGCTCTGCTAAACCCAAAGAGTAGGATAACTGCTGGTCCATCAATCCATGAAGCATGATCGGCTTTGGTGCTGTTTTGAGTTTTTTTCTCTGTTTACATCTGTCTTTATTAAGTGCAACTTTCTTTAAAAAATATAATGACCCAGATGTTCCTCTCCAAACTACATCATTTTGGTGACTGACTCCAACACTGCATTTATGAGTGATTTCAACTACAGATTGTGTTACTCAGAGAGGACTAGATCTGCCACTCTTACTCCCACTATACTATCCCAATATCAGGATTCCGATGCTGCACAGGCCTTGTGATAGCCCTCTGCAAAACTGGGGTTATCAGCACTTGGATCTATTCTTTATGGAGTAGTCCTCTATCCACAGTGCCCCAAACCATAGGATCTAAGTGCCAAGTCACACTTCCTATTGTCACAAGGGCCATATGCAACAGAGGACCTGAACAAGCATCTGTGGGCTTCTAGCGAATATGCCATAATGTGTCTATTTTAAAAGGGATGGTGTAAATCTATAAGGAACACCGTCATTGCATTTAAAATTGAAATGCGAGCTGGATCAGGCAAGTGCTTGTGAAGTTTATGCCGTGCTATTTTTGTTCTCTATTTCAGTGAGAATTTCATATATACGCATCACCTTCCTCAAGAGCTGGGAGGGCGGGGGAAGAAATTGAAGGGCCACTGAGAAAAATCATACATCCTCTAGATTTGTGAACAAAGGAGTAGTTCTGCACCGATCCAACCCAGCCCCTCTCCCGGGATTCAATTTAAAGCCCAGCATGCTCCAGTGTGGCCTCACAGATCTCACGACCCACCTTTCAGCTGAAAGGGGCTGAATCCTTGTATTTTTTCTGAAGTCCTTGTGTCAAGTTTGTTTTTATGAAGTGCCTGCAGCAATAATCCAATTTTACCTGATTATTATGTTAATTATTTAAATATTTAAAAAAAAACTTTGAAAAATTCATCACATTCAGGTTCCTCATTTCCCTTCTCTTGGAGTTAACATAAAGGAGCCCATATGACAGCCAACTAAGTGACACTGATAATGAGATGCAATTGGCATCCGATATGCTCATCAGTATCTCCTTGGCTTTTTTTGTTGTATATGGCATCTGTCAGGCTTCCCTCCCTCTGTGACTTGAAACTGCACTCTTATATCTCTTGAACCAAGTGCCATTCTAAATATCTAAATGAAAATAGCTGCTCTGAATATAGTTAGGATCTTACTCTAATCTTAGGGGGAAATTGAATGGTTTTAGATTTGAGGGCTCAGCATGTGTCTTAAAGGTCTCAGTATATTTTAAAATTGAAACATATCGTTGCCAGTTCTCGAAGGAAGAAAAACAACATTTAGAATGAGAATCCTTTAATTGGATCCAAAAGGTCCTTTCTTGAAGTGAATGCTTCTGAAGATTATATGATGGGATTGCTTGTGGTAGCAGGGAACTTGACTCGATGACCCAGAAGCTTTTCCCAAACCTAAGTCCTATGTCCCTAATGTTCATGAGTTTCTAGTCTCCTAGAGCATTGGTCATATTTTAGGTTAATGAATAAGTGACCCAAAATACAACCCTTTTGGAGGCATGACTTTAAATTAACACAACCACATCTTAAATGTTGTTTGTAGTGCTTGCCAGATAGTCCACTGTTTATGCCCAGTAAAAGTATAACAACACGATTGTAGACCATCTCTAGGGCTTTGAGGATGGTTTGGTTTCCTTGCACATTTAAGTTCATGACAGGCTGTTTATAGTGGTGGTTTTGTGATGTGGAAATTTTTATGGACCTTTATATGGTGAACCAGAATATCCAGAGTAAGAACAGTGAATGCTAACAAATTCTGGAATAGATCTCAAACCTCATGCTTCAGAGCATAAGCCTATTTCTAACTATCAACGATTAAGAGGAGATGTAATATATGCATGTGGTCAGGGCAGCACAGATTATCCCAAGTCTGCATCTAGTGTCAGAAATAGGACTGGATGGACCATCGGTCTGATCCCTATGTTCTTATGCTAACTGGAAAGTAGACAGGGACCTACCAACTCTTTTCACACAAGTGATGGAACTGCTGTAGGATGGTAACATCTAATTAGTCATGCTGTTTAATGCGCTACTAGAAGGCGCTCAGATATGCCAATGATGAGGACAGGATACGGACCAACATAGAATTGACCTGGGCAAACACTGCACATTTTCCACTCTTTGCATAAATTTCACTTGGATAGTGTTCACTTTGAGCCTATTTAAAATGAAGTAATTGAGAGCCCACTGAAATCACTGGGAGGCCTTTAGTGGGCTTTGGATGAGACCTGTATTGAGAATATTCTAGGGGATGAACTTCCTGGCAGGAATGTTTATGGAAGGAGCACATTTTCAGAGTGTATTGATGGAAAGTGAAGACGGAACTCGTCAACCTGAGCATTCGCACTGGAAACCTGATTCTACGAGTGAAGTTCAGCCAATCGGGGAACATAAATATTACCATGTGACCTTTGTATTTAATAAAAACTAACCAAAATAGCTCTAATTTCAGATACTGAATACCTGGCATTGAACTGTGAAGCACGAAGGAATCACATAAGTAAGGGACAATCCTGTCTTATGGCTTAGGTTAGTAGCTTTGGGGTGAAGATTAGTAGCTGCCCCCACTAGTTGGTGCAATGTTTGCTGTAGGTGGCAGCTAAGAGGTTGCAGCTAAGTGTGGCAGAATTCGATTTTTATTTTTGTGTGTGCGTGTGTGTAAAGTAAAATTGCTGTTTATGAACAGTTAGAAATAAAAATTTGATGCATCCAAGAGTACTTGTTGCTAACAGCCAGTGTAAGACAAATGGTCAGGGTCCCACCTCTGCTACCAGGGCTCCTCCTCTGTGCCCACCACCTCCCTCCCTCTGCTCTCAAACCCTCTTCCTTGTGGCGGGCCTTCTCACTCCGCACCTCCAAGCCCTTTCTGCTCACAGCCCTCTCTCCATTTTTGGGATCCTTTCTCCATCTGTCTGTCAGCTTCAGCTTCCCTTCATTACAGCCATGAGTCTCCCATATAGTCCTCTCTTTCCTGCAGCCCCACCTTACCCCAGTCATTCACCCAGGCCTCCCTCCACAGCTGGAATTAGGGTCTCAGGACTAATTACTGGAGAGGCACTCCATCCTTCACTTATGACTGACATCATGCTAAGAGATTCAGGGGATTCCTTTTCGAGCCCAGGATTTCAGGTACAATCCCAGTGCTGCTCAGGTACAGTCCCAACCCGTACATTCCTCATCCCCATCCCTTTCCCTCTCTACGCTCAACCATCCAATGGCTGAGCTCAGTTTGTACACTTCAGGGCCAGATTCTCTGGTGTAAATCACCATTGAAGTCAACAGAGCTGCTGCTCTGGCCTTTCAGTGTTTAAGTGATTCTGTACATTTTCTAGGACACCTCCCTGCAAGGAAAAGCTATGGATCAACCCAGGGTGTACGAACAGAGTGAAAGCTGAAACTCAGAGAGGAGAATCTGTGACCACCATTATTTGCTAACATGGTATCCATGCCACCAGATGTTATATTTTACCCTTCCATCTCCTAGGCAGGATGTTTGCAATATAATCTGATGTTGCAGGAGAGAAGGCGAGGTTGGCGTTTTCTTAGCAATTAAAAATTCTGCAGACATTGCTCAGGCACAACATAAGAGGACAAAGATTAAAGTTCCTCTGACACAGGAAGTACCCAGCAATCAGACAGCTCTCTCCCACACTGGGTCGCCAGCCACTGGCTGAAGATCGTGGGGAGGATATCATAATACACAATTTGAAATGACTCATGCAGACAGGGACCCTTCTCCTTTTGCTAGTGTGCTTAGACAGCTTTCATTGTTTGATTGCTTTTTCCTGGACCTTCTTTTGTATCAGCTGTGCCAAACACTGAGTGGAACCATCTGATAAAAGCTGGAAGCATGTCAAAGCTGTGATTTGAACTCAGTCATTTAATTCTCGTCTGCAGCCCAGAATCACCATCTGACCTGGATCTTTATACTCTCTGAGTAAAAGACCAGGCAAAGCATCCTCCATCTTTGTATGTCTCTTTAGTAGTCAAACGAACCCAGGGGCTTAATTTTCTTCTCCTGCTGGTGTAACCCCTTTGACTATGGTGGAGATTATTCCAGACTCAGAAGTAGCAAACCCTGAAATGTGTCATGCAGCTCATGAGAGTCACAAAAAACGATCAGGGATTGATTTATGAGGCAGGATGAATAAAGCTTAAATGTATAGCTTGGGTCAGAAAGGCAAGCTAGGGGAGAGAACATGACAACAGGCTACAAATATTTTAAGGGTATAACTTTTAGGAGAGAGAAGAAATATATTGGATGGTACAAGGAGGTGTAACTACAAACACTGGACTGAAATCTCTGAAAGGGGGGCAATATGGGGATGAGAGAAAGTGGAGAAAAATAATTGAAAAAAAATCAGAAAAAAAATCATGGTAGACATGATGTAGACGTTTGAGCTCCAGCTGCAGCCCAAGCTCTGGGGCCCTCTCATCTCAGAGGGTCCAAGAGCCCAGACACCAGTCTGCACCCAAACATCTATGCTGCAGTTAAACAGCCCTTTGGGCTCATGGGGCTCAGGCTAAGTCTGCTAGCACAGGCCAGCCGCAGGTGTCAAATTGCACTGTAGCCATGCCCTAATTGTCTCCTGGCCAGAGCGGGTGGAGCTAAGCCACAATAAGTAGACTGAAGGAGCTCAGTTGAAGGAGGGACTGCAGAAGGGGCAGGTCTCTCTGGCAGAGAGAATCCCAGAGCTAGGGTTTAACAGGTCAACAAAGTGGGGAGTACACAGCAGGGTAGGCTCCTCCCCAGGAAGCCCTGAAATAGGGTTTGCAATTAGAAATAGACAAGTTCAATAGCCCAGCGGGGCACCAGGTTCATTTGGACTTGGTGGTGATATCCCAGAAGGGGTGTGAACTTTGTGACTTGGCCCATAGAAGACCTCGAGCCAGAGGCAGCCAGTCAGCAGGAGGTGCTGGATGCAAGAAGTTGCTCTAAGATTGAGTGTGTTCCACCACAGCATTTCTCAAAGGCTGTAGTTTATCTTAATTTAGATTTAGATTTAATTTAGATGTAATCATTACATAAAAACCCAACATGTTATAACGTCATATATCAGGAAGTCATTACCAACTCGGGACAGATGTATCAGTGCAGATAAAATCAACTTCTTCTCCAGCTTTTTCCCAAAATTCAAAGTGATTGTTTTTGTGGTTTGAAACAGTTTGTTCCATTTGTTGCCATTGCTCCTTATTTAGCATTGTAGTGGCTGCAGCTTGTACTGTGGGGTGCCAGCAATTTCTGAAAGGGCAGTGCCAGAGCACCATGGGCTCTCAGCTCAGCTGAAAGCAGAAAGAAGAATTCTGCATATTCTATTGCACTGAGATCCCAAATTCTCAGCAATGCTCATGGGGATGTGAACCTGTACCAACAAAAACTAACCCGGTTGCTTTGCCAAAACAACTGGGATTTACATGGTTCCACGAGGAAGTGCCAGAAATTTCAGCAGAAAGTAATTTCTTAAGAGTTTTCCAACTCAAGTTTTGCAGACTCAAGAAGATTCACTTACTAAGGGTTCACACCAGGTGTAACTCTATCGGGCCAGATTTGATGTTGGCATCGCTCTATTGATACTAGAGGAGTTATGCATCAGTTTTCAGGCCAGAAGGCATCATTATGATAACCTAGTCTCATCTCCGGCATAACACAGACTATAGCATCTCACCCAGTGATTTCTGCATGAAGTCTAATAACCTGCAATAGATAAGTATGTGTCTTTTTAAATGACATCAAGCGGAAAACTTTGGTCCATTAACTTCAGTGGAGTTACTCCTGATTTATAACCATGTAAGAAAAGAATCAAGTTCAGGAGGTTCAAATAGACATCAAAACTTTTGTACTTAGCCAAAGTGAATCCCCTCCCCACCCCCTAAAGTTTTTCAACTTCACTCATTGCTGAAGTTGGTGGGAGTTTTTCCACTGTCTTCCATAACGAGGATTGGATCAACATAACCTTTATAGCATTCTCTTTCTTTTTGGCCTGAGAATTGAAAATATCTGTGTTAACAATAAGAGCATAGGTAACGCTATCAGGACACACCAGCGCCTCATTGCTTCGGGATAAAATTCAAGGCATTCATTTTCTAACAGGTAAAACTTGATTTTTTTTTCCGCATAGAAAATGAGATTTTCACTTCTTTCTTCCCTAAACATCTATTTTTTTGCTGCTTCATCTTCTCCGTGTCATAGTGTTGGCCCATGTGATATTTTCAGGGATAAGTCTGACAGAGGAAAGTTCAGCACAATGTTGGTTTTATTATATTTTTAGCCAAATCTCAATTTCTGGTTTGTTAGTCACAACAAAGATGACTCAGAAACTTATCATGTAAATGAATAAATAATGACAAGGACAAGTCATTGATACAGAGCGATTTGTATCACTTGGTAAACTGGGGACAAGCAAACAATGTGAATTTTATTATGGTTAAATATGAACGTACACATCTAGGAACATAGACTATAGGCCGTATGTACAGGATGGGCAACTATCCTGGGAAGCAGTGATTCTAAGAAAAGATTTAGGGGTCATGGTGGATAATCAGCGGATCACGAGCTTCCATTGCTACACTGTGGTCAGAGGGGCTAATCCAATCCTTGGATGCATAAGCAGGGAAATCTTGAGTAGTGGAGAGGTTATTTTATCTCTGTATTTGGCACTGGTGTAACTGCTGCTGGAATCCTGTGTCCAGATCTGGTGTCCACATTTCAAGAAGCATGTTGATAAATTGGAGAGAGTTCAGAGAAGAGCCCCAAGAATGATTAAAGGATTAGAAAACCCTGCCTTACAGTGATCATCTCAAGGAACTCTATCTATTTATCGTAACAAAGAGAAGGCTAAGGGGTGACTTGACTACACTCTTTAAATATCTACCTGGGTTTCAAATATTGAATAAGGGGCTCTTCCGCCTGGCAGACAGAGGTATAACATGATCCAAAGGCTGGACATTGAAGACAAATTCAGACTGGAAATCAGGTGTAAATTTTTAACAGTGAGAATAATTAACCACTGGAACAATTTACCAAGGGTCATGGTGGATTCTCCATCACTGGCAATTTTTAAATCAAGATTAGATTTTTTTTAAAGACAGGCTCTAGTTCAAAAGGGGTTATTCTAGGAAAGTACGATGACCTGTGTTATACAGGAGGTCAGACTAGATGATCACAATGGAATAGGTGAATCTGTGTGCTGTAGATTCTCCACTCCTACTTCCATGAACTTCAATAGGAGCAGAATCAGCCCCTATGTGGATGAGAACACCTGGCTCAAGTTTTATTCTTTGTATTACAGTAGCAACTAGATATCCCAGCTAAGGTCAGGGCTTCGTTGTAGTAGGTAGCTGTATAAACACAAAGAGACAGTCCTGGTCCCAAAGAGCTAAATAAAGACAACAGACAAAGGATAGGAGAGGTGAGGATTATGATCCCCATTGTACTAACGGGGAACTGAGGGTATGTCTACATTGCAATAAAACACCTACAGCTGGCCTGTGTCAGCTCACTCGGGCTTGTGGATGTTGGGCTGCAGAACTATTTAATTGCAGTGTATTTGTCCAGGCTTGGACTGGAGCCCGGGCTGTGGGACCCCAGATGTCTACATTGCAATCTTATAGCCCCACCGCCTGAGCCCAGGAGGCTGAGTCAGGTGACACGGCCCAGCCAGGAGGGTTCTATTGCAATGTAGACATACTCTAAGACACAGAGAAAGTAAGTGACAGGCCCAAGACTGTAGCAGAGCTCGGAACTGAACCCAGAGCTCCTGAGTCCCAGCCCAGTCTCTCAGCCGTTCTCACTCTCAGGTACTTCATTTGCCACGGTACAATTGTCTTTGTTAATGTCATTGGGTGAATCCAGTGATCACAAATGGGATGGGGTTGTTAGCACCCCTGCTACCGCCAACATGCTTCAGAGCTCAGTCAGTCCTGCCAGTGCACCTAAATTCTGTCCATCTGAGCCCTGCGAAAGTCATTTCTGATCCTCTCCTGAGAAGAGACTCTCTGTGGTTCTGGACTAGAGCTGAGATTCATTACTGGCATGTAAAATCACTAAAAATGCTTATGTGGAGTCACATCTTTTCTTTTCTAGCCCATTCCCCTAGTCCGGTTTATCCATCCGATGTAGGCTGATTTCCATCTGCCTATTGAAATTATTCCCATAAAATCAAGAACTGTGACCTCATCCTGTAGAATGCCAAAGTAAGCGAATAAACCACCAATAAGTCTAACAAATTAAACAAAATTGTGTTGAAATGCAGACTCTTCTGGGTTTTGTTTGTTTATTTGCTTTTACCATTGGCTAAAATCTTCAACCGAGGAAGGCACAAAATCCCCATTGATGCGTTGCTCTATCCTGGAGGTGTGAGAAGAAAGCCCCTATCTGACCTCAGTTGGTGATCAGCTTACACCAAGACAATGAGATATTATCTCTTGAAAGGGTTTCTTCTAAGTCGATTCACTACACTTTGCTTTGCTGAGTCAGTCCAAGAATGCTATCCTGAAAGGGAGGAATGTTCTAATACAGGCTCGATCCACTTCTGGGGACAGAGACTCCCCATCACGGCCCATACACAAGGATACCCTATGTGCCTCATCTCCTTTGCTTGGCTGGTCTTCATTATGACATACTTTTGGTGTTGTCTTCTTCTGCTGTTTTGATACAGAAAGTCCCACTGCCCTTAAAAGCTTCTTTCACAGACTTCTAGGCTTTCCACTCCCAATCTCCCCGCCCCCCCCACCGCTCCTTCATGAAATGCCAAGGGCATGAAACAATGGTAGTAGCAAACCCAACAAAAATCGTTTATGCTGGGCGAGAGTGACCGGAAGGGTAGGGACTGGAGAGTTAATGTACTCCTGATGCTGCTGTGAGCCACTTAGTGCAAATAAACCACAAACTGTTGTGTGGACTGGCATTTCATTGCCAGTGTCTTTTGTAACCCTCTGGACAATGTTCAAACACAGTGCATAAACCTTCTAACAAACTGACGAACATAGCAAAAGAGAGTCCATTGCTCTGGGGGGAGTCTCTCCTGCAAAATATGCCATATTTAATCATTCAGCCAGCTGAGAGAAAGAAGCTGTGCTGTACATGTTGAGAGAAAGGCTCAGAAACGTTTTAGCCAGCTCTCCACTTTCAGTCTGTTCGTTCGCAATGTATAATGTTTAGCTCTCTATGACTGCATCCACGCTATTTATCGCTGGAATTCTTCCCCCTCTGAACTGTGGCCATTCTCTCTAGGGCTATGGAGAAGGCTTCCAGCCAGTGGGGGAACTCAAGCCAAGACTGTAAATTAATTCATTCCGCAGGTTGCTGATCTGGTAACAATTAATACAAAAACACTCCTTGCAGAAATGTTGTAGCCAGTGAAATGAGCTTGTTGAGCTGAATTGGGGTGTTGGTCTCCAATTTATCTGTTGTAAACAACTCGCCTTTCAATGAGACAAGAAATTCTCAGATCTCCTTTCAAGCTATAGACAAACTTTTCATTCTTTCTCATGGGCTTGCAGACCAAAATGGACACACCCGTTCTCTGAGCACCATGCCACATCAGAAAGGGAATGGGTCATGGCCAGTTATCTTTATGCAATGGCTGATTAAATACATTCCTGTGCAACTGGGCCAGGGATACGTGTTGGAAACTTTTTTCATTTTTAATTGAAAGAACAAAAGTTTATTAAGAAATCCTCTGTACATTTCCATTTGACTCACAAATTAAGAAGTCAGCAAATTTCTTCACAGTATTCCTCAGGATATAACCGTTATAATGGAGTTTAATACAATACGCTTATGCTATATTGCATGAAGAGTCTTTCATAAGAAGAGAGTGTGATGGGCCTTGGAGTCAGGACTCCTGTGTTCTATTCCTGGCTCAGCTGTGAATAGCTTTTGATGTCACCTCGGGGAAGTCATTTAACCCCTCTGTGCCTTAGCTTACCATCTATAAAATGGGTACAACCTACTCCTATAGCAGCATCCTGAGGCTTAACTAATAAATAGTGTTAAAACAATGCAAGATCCTCCAGTGGCAGGTTCAGTACAAGAGCAAAATGTTATTGCTATTAGTAGTGCTATTACAATACATTGCAACATGATGTCACAGACATAGCCAAAGTAGAGTTCAAAATTTCCATTCTTTCCTTCAATCTCTTCTCTTTCTTGAATATCTGACCTTCTATCCTTTCTCTGAGTCCAGTTTCAAACCTCTGCAGTTAAGCAGCTGAGAGTCGCATCTGTTCCTACCAGCTATTCATTGTTGTTTGATTATTTTTGTTCTTTTTGAACGGTGATAGAAGGTTGGTATATTACAAAAGTAAACAGATGGGCAGTTCTTGTTCAGAACTAGTGTTGTCAGCAGCTGTAAAAACTCCTATAGCCTATTTTACTAATGCACCTTGGTCCAGTTCACAACTTCCTCCCATGTACTCCAGTCCTGAGACTCTGCTGAGGAATGGGGATCACTCCAGTACATTGCTGGGGTAAAAGGGCCAGGTGTATCAAAGTTATTATCAGAACTGTGCAAACATTTTTCTGCAAATATGTGTTTGAATTTTTAAGTGAATTCACTTCTATGTTGCCCATGCCCCTTTGGTATTTGCTTTCTGTGAATCTTCTAGTGAATTAGTTTCGAGGTAGGAATGTTTGCAGAAGCAGCAAATTTTAAGGATATATAGGAGAATATTCCCAGAAAGAAAATTTCAAATTCATAATCTCCAGCATTTTCACCCGCAGCCAGAGAGGCAGTGTGAGCAAGTGGATTGGATACTGGACTGGGACTCAGGAGACCTGGCAGTTTTTCCATTGATTTCAGTAGAGCCAGGATTTCACCTCTCGATTCTGTTCCCAGCTCTACCATTGATCAGCTGCGTGTCCTTAGGCAAATCACTTCATCACACTGTGTCTTTGCTCGCTGTCTCACCTTTGTTTGTCTTGTGCATTTAGATGGCAAGCGCTCCAAGGCAGGGGCTGTCTCTGGAGGATACATTCAGGGCCTCGCACAATGGGTCCCTTAGGTGGAGCGCCTAGATACTACTCTAAAGCAATTTTTATACTAACATAGTTCTAAGAGTCATGCTTATCCTACTGGGAAGCAGAAACAAACCATGTGACATCCAAACAGCTCATATTTTGAAAACGGCTTGTGAGCAAGTTACAGATCACAGAAATTGTTCCTCAGAGTAATTTGAATAATTAAGACATTTGAGAAACTCATGAGCTTTTGGCAGACAATTCATGTCCTGGAGAGGTGGTGAATAAATTACTCATTACAGCTTAGTCTCCAAACTCCAGCTGTTATGATCATTACTGCACTGGCAAGAAGGTGACCCTAAGCAAGTCACGTCCCCTCCCTGTGCCTCAGTTTCCCCATCCATAAAATGGAGATAATGATCCTGACTTTCCTTTCTAAAGCACTTGACATCTACTGATGAAACTGCTATGTAAGAACTAGGTGTCATCATCATCATTATTACTATACATGCAATATCTCTGTCTTACTCATTCAGGAATTGCTTTTGTAAAAAACTTGAGTTGGGTTTTAGGTGTTAATAAAGATGACAGCAAAAAAAAAAAAAATATTTGACTTAATGACCCCCAGCATTGGTAAGCAGACACATTTACATTAAAGTGAATATGCCCTTGTGTAAATGATCCTTACAAATTTCTGGTCCTGTATAACTATTCTGATGATATTCAATCTTTGTTACACCCACTGATTACCCATACATGTTACTCTTTGCAATAACAGTCAGATCATGAATGTGGAATGCCAACAGACCCTGTCCATGGAAGTTATGGATGAAATGACGATTGAAGTCATGCTGATGAATGGGTTCCAAAAGATTTAGGGCATTACCTTCAAGTGTTTCCAGACTGGGGATCTTCTTAATTCATGCATTTTATGTCAGTGACTTTTAAGTTGAAATCCTTAATGGCATTTTGGTTAATTTTTTTTTCTGCTGAGTATGTGTGATATTTCCTGGACTTGCATTCTTTTCACAGCTACTCTCATTCAGGAACAAGATGATGACAATTAGGTGCATGATAAGATGAATGCTTTTGATTGGGTTTGATAAACATGGCGTCCCATCAGCAGACCAGTCTCATGAAAGAGCTGCACATTTACTCTAATCAGCCGTGAAGTGCAGTGCAGGGCTCTCAAACTAGCTGCTTTCTTGTAAGGCTGTTTGGAAGATGTGACTTTGAGACAGGCCTGTACACAGATCCCCAAATTCACACACCTCCAAAGGCTGGTAAAGGTCAGCTTCAGTTCTTAAGGAAAATTTTGTGGCTTTGACCCATCTCTGATGTGAAATGGTGTCTAATTAAAGAGAAAGATCCAGCTGTGCCCATAGACAAGAAGGTGGAGCATGATGGAACAGTTTGTGGTTTCCGGAGCCTGGGGCTGGTTCAGTGCCAGTCCAATCCTCAGCATAGTTTAGACCTATGTCTTTCTGAACTACACCAGCTGCCAGTGGCTGTTCCAGCAGCCACGGTCTTATGCCCATGGTCAGTAGCGAGGGGTGGGGCAGAGATGGCTACATCATATCTGCACCATCTAGGAAACCCCCCATGCTGAGGGAATCCTTGGACAACCAGATATGCCACTCAAGGCTGAGAATCTGACCCTCACTGTCAATATTAATAGGCTTGAAATTAGACTTCTTTCACATCTTCCTCATCCATCTGAAAAGTCCATGCAATTCTTCAGTGTGGATTTTCTCCCAAAACCAAATTCCTCGGTGCCCCTTTTTTGTTAAACATAATTAATCAAGCCAGCCTTCCTGAGCAATGCTACAGTAAGAAAGTAGTCTGTATAACTTGATAACAGCCCCTCGCACAAATAAACAACCCAACATAAGCAGTGTGTGCACATGCAGTGAAGCAAAGAAAAAAATAACAGGGTTGAGAATATGGATTTCAGCTTCATGTTGCCAACAAGAGTGAGTTAAAAAATGATCTATTTAAAATAATGAACTGTACCTTGACAGTGTCCTAACGAGTGAGGACAGAGGCCATTTCCTGGGGACTGTAACCAGCTGGAAGTTTTAACCCCCAGCTGTTTTTCTCATTGCCAATGACATGATCTGGGCCAGTACAATTTTTTGCTGTTGGAACCCACTTGGATAGTTTCTTTTTGGCCCTAAACAAAGATAATTTCTCCTTGTTTCCCCATAACTTTCCATCTTTCCTAAAGTGCTGTGGAGTTCTTGAATTTTTGATCTGCATACCATGGCTCAGTTTGACCTTCCTTCAGCTCTGCTGAATGAGACATCTTGGTAGAGCTGGTCAAAAACTTGATATTTTTGTCAAAGTTTTGAATGAAACATTTTTCACAGATTTTTTTTTCAGTTTTTCTTTCACCCCATGAGAAAGGGGTGTGGGGAAGGAGAGAAATTGGAAGGGAATAATAAAAAAAAAAAACTCTCATACCACCTGAAAAGTGAAAATTTTTCATGGTTTTCATTGAAAATCCAAGAAAATTAAACCAAAATGAAATTTTAATGAAATATTTATTTAATTCAAAATGCCATTTTTTGTAAAAAAAAAAAAAAAAAAAGTTTCAATGACAAATTTCATTTTTGGAAGAGATATAAACCCTGCTACTCCAAGGCATAAGCCAATCGCTAGCCAATGCAGGTTAGGAAGCAACTTTCCCCTGTGGGCAGGCTTTTCCACGGCTTCTGCTGGTTTGTTGGCCCTGGCCATTCTTGGAGACAAAATGTTGGACTGAATGTTATGATCCAGTCTGGCAGTTCCGTTGTGCGTCTGTTATGTAGCATTCTGCAGAATGAAAAGGTTGGCTGCGGCATTGCTATAGCTAAGCATGACTTCTCGAGCGCTGCAAGGATGATCATTCCCAATGCTACTGCTGCTGTACAGGCACCTACTGTGCATTGAACTTACAGATCGTGGTGAGCTGCAAAGTATGATCTGGATTCAACCTTTCCCCAGTTTTTGAGGCTGTTCACATTTGGGGATTTGAAGACTGGATCTCATTTTTCAACCCAAAGCATTATTAGCCCACGGAACTGGTGACCACAAGATATTATTGAGACAAAGAGCTTCAAAAGACATTTTGACATTTATATGGATAATCAGAATATCACCAGTTACACTAGTACGTCGATGTGTGGGTGAGTGTCAGGGGGAGTTGAGTGCAAAGGATAAGCCTTCGTTTTTGTGGGTGCACCTCTTTTGATCACTGCTGAAAATATGATGCTCAGGGCCATGATTATGGGCATCAGTCCTGGAACATGGATGGATGGATGGATGGATGGATGGATGGATAACAGAAACATGACATGAGAAGATGTCAGAAGTCCCTGATTTCTCTCTTGGGGGGGTAGTTGTGTGTATGAATCTGTTCCAAAATCCATCAACAACTCAAAAATAATTGACTTGGTGGGAGGTTGCCTCAGTTCATTCAGCAAATCGGTCAGGATGAGATTAGCAAATAAAGAGATTCAAGATTTTGTAATTAGGATCTGACTCCAAAGAGGTGATCCAGCTGGAGAAGGGAAGGGTTTATATATTTCAAACAAACCCTCTTGGTTTCTAGCACAGTTGCACATGGTTGTGCTTGGTCCTGTTAAGTTGTTTTTCTTGGGAAGCCTATTTGACATTTGCTGGGGCATTTCCCCCCTGGGTTTCTGCAGTGCTGGCTAGGGAACCCAAACCGTTATGATCCACGAGTCTTGGCCTTGCCGTTCATGGCCATGACAAGGCCTGCAAAGCTACCAACAGCAGTGCAGAAGGGCAGCAGGCTTCCCTGAGCAAGTGAAGCAGGGGCGGCAGAAAGCTGCTGCATCTGGAAGGCTGAGATACATGGACCAACCTTAGCAATCGGAATTTCTAGCACTGAAAATCAAAGGCCACCTACCTCTGCAGTGAACCTTAATCCATACACCCCTGCAGCAGGCTCAAATAGCTGGCCTTGGCGCAAGGGAATCTCTGCAGAGGCAGGGGGAAGAAATATTGAACCCTAGGCCACAAAGCTGCTTCTGCTTATCCCCCCCTGCTGCTGTGCCCTCTCACTCAGAGGGGTTAATGGCCAACAGATAGGAAGAGTAGCATCTTGCTCTCCTCCTGCGTCCCTCACTGGGCTCTTACCAGTGCTGGCTCCAAGAATCCTGCCCTATCTCTGCATGCCGCAGAACAACACTGGTTCAGATGCAGCCAGGGCCTACCTTGGCTGCAGAGAAGAGGGCAAGAGTGTGTTTGCCGATGTTGCCATTAAAAGATAAGAACAGAGTCAGGCCACATCCTCAGCCTGTGTAAATCAGAATAGCTCTGAAGACATCTCTACACCAATGTACAGTGCAGTCCACAGGCTTGAGTGCAGGCCAGGTGCTCCTGAGTTCTAATCCTAGCTCAGGCAAGGATTTACGGTGTAGCCTCAGGCAAGTTAATCTTCTTGCTTCAGTCTCCCCACCTATAAAGTGAGGATAACAACACTTACAAATTGCCTACCTCAGAGGGGTGTTGTGAGGATGAACTAATGTCCGTGAAGTGCTTTGTGCACTTACAATGCTGTAGTATGGGTCAGTATGATTATTTAAGCCCATTGGGGTCTATGGTTGTAAAGCACCATAAAAGAATGAGGAGTTATTACTAGAATTATACTTACACCAGCTGAGGATTGGGTCTGCTTTCATGTCTATAGCCGTGGAGTTCGGACCCAGTTCGGTTCTCAGACACAGGCATGCCTGGAATCCCATCATGCCCCTTCACACACACTAAGACACAGAGCAACACATGCCACTGTGTAGAAGCGGAGAGTCAAAGCTGGTCTGATGCTGCAGCCATGATGCTGACAGAAAAAGGCCACCGAACTGCAACAGTGTGCAGGAGCTGCAGGAGGCCCTGGCTGAAAAGGTCTGTCTTGCCGTGAGCTGCCCCCCAACCCCCAATCCTACTTCCCCAAGCAGAGAGACCTCTGGAGGTGAGTATCCAGAGCAGATGCCCCCTTTCTCCATTGATCTACTGCCCTTTTGTCTTTGCAGAAGGAATCTGCCCTCTTCCCCTTGATATTTGGGGCTTAGAGTGAAATTGGACCTAAATTACAGCCACCTTGATGCTGGGGTTTCTTATTGGCTGGAGTTTTACTTGAAAACACAAAGCAAATGCTCACTGGTATTTTCCTGTTGTCATGACCGAAATCTCCTGTTCCTGGGTCAGTGGATATGCAGGGGGCAGGGGTTTGGTCTGCTTTCAGTCTCTCATCTGCTGTTTTGAATTTCCAGCAATGAAGACAGTCCTTATTATTGCCTCTGCTCGCTGAGGGGGAACCCAGAGCCTGAACTCTTCTCAGTGGAGAAGACTGAGGGCAGGGAGTGGAGGAAAGAGAATAAGGCCCTGTAATGGGACTCATGAGATCTCTGAATTCGGTTTCCAGCTCGGCCACAGACTCCCTGTGTGACCTTAGTCCCTGGGAACATCTGGCTACAGTGGTGGGTGCTGAGCTGTATAGGGAATTCTGGCCTTCATGCCACTGTGCCTCTATTCCCTATTTGTAAAATAGGGACAAGACCACATCCTTTCTCCACCCTTTATCGGTCTTGACTATTTAGATTGTAAGCTCCTTGGGGCAGAGACTGTCCTCTTACTGTGTAACACCTAGCACAACGGGGCCTCAGTCATGGTTGGAATCTCTAGGTGCTACTGCAATGCAAAAAAAAAAAAGTAGAAAAGGATTAACTATCCCACAACTGTTCCAGCATCACGTACGCATAGATTCTGATCTCTGCAAGCCCTACAGCTGCAGATTAACATTGTTTGAGGACATGCTTGTTGATCTGGTGCTCCGCTCAGACAAAGTCCTCCTCTATAACATCTTGAATATCCACGCAGCTTGGAGGAGGATAAAGGCCGGGAGACAGAGAGAGATAAACAATTTCCTCCACAGAGTTGTGGCCCAAACCTATCTTACAAGAAACACATGCTCTCTGACACAATATTTAGCTCTTCTGTAACATGGTCCATTTGGAGGTTGGTGATTGTGTGGAGCTCAGTAGTAAAACATTCTTTACTGGTAACAAAAAAACCCCACAACCTAACAATAATAAATGTGGTTAACTCCATCAGGGCTGGAGAGCAGGATTTCAGCTGATCCCTTATTGGGCAATGATTTTCTCCAGCCATGTGCTCAGAGGCCACACCCTTTTGCTGATTTCCCGTGGCAGTCTTTGCATCCCCACTAGACCCCGAAGAGAGAACCCAGGTTTTTTTTCCTGCAATGTACTGTCGCTCTAAACAGTCAAATGACACAGCAAGGATTGCAACTTTAGGCCAGAAAAAGGCTGCTTGCTTGTTTTTTTTTTTTTATTCAGCTTTTCTGTTCATTAGCTCAGGAACTTAAAGTTGTCACTAGGCTTCTCTTGCCAACATCTTGGAGGGGTTAGCAAGAGTTACATCATTTGGCCTCGGAAGACGAGCTAAGTGAAAACACATGGCGTTCGTTCACATTCTTGGGCCTTTTCTCTCTCTCTTCCCCCCCTCCCCCCGCCTCCCACAGGAATGGCATACAGCATGAGGTTAAGCAGTATGTGGAGAGCATGTGTGTATAGGGCCCCTGTGTTGAACAGCACTGCTTCAAGACTCCAGCGTGATTGCAAAGAAACTTAGCACTCCTTTCACCTCTTTTTGCTTTGCATTTAAAATATCATCTGCAGTATTTAATTGGGTCCTTGTGATCACCCCCACTCTGGGGTTGGATAGATGCTCATACAATCAGCGGGGAGGAGTTTAACACGGGCGTCCTGGCTGCATTCCAAGGTGGGCAGCATAATGCCATCTGTCTCCCTGAAATTGTGCTGGATATGGTGTTCTTCACTTCCTGTCCTAACCCAGAAGGGAGAGTGGCCCAGAGGTTTGCTTAAAGCAGGGCAATCAGAATCAAGACTTTCCCGGGCTCTGCCACAACCACTGACTTACTGTGTGACCATGAGCAAGTGCCTCAGTTTACCCTTCTGTAAATTGGGCATAATGATATATACATAAAGGGGGTGCTGTAAGGCTCAGTGAATGTTTGTAAGAGCACTTTGTATTTGAGGTGGCTGGATAGCGTTGTTAAACAGTAGATGTGTTCAGCTGCAGAGCTGGCAGCACGGCAGCATTAGTGAAGAAAATCCTGTATGTGTAATAGCATATAGTCTGTACAGTACTTGATCCCTTTGTTACATGAAGAGCTTTTGGGAGGAAATTTCCATCATGACATTTCTGTGAGAAACAGGGCAGGGGGCAAATCACAGAAATGCTCACTTCCCCTCCCCCCACCCCCCTCCTCTTTATGATTAACTCTAGTGAATAAATAAAACAGGTTGTTTTTTTTAAAAATTGGAATTATGATTGACAGATGTCTCTCACCTTTGATTAGTAGAATTAGTGCTTCCCAGAATTCAAATAGACAGCTGAATTACAAAAAGATAACATTAACCAGGAGAAAAGACCCACGGAGAGAGGGGAATTACAGCAATATTCAATCATCCCCAAAGATAGCAAGTGTGAATGCAAATTGCCTGTGTCAAAGCTGAACCCAGGTTTTAAGGCTATAATCTAGATGCCTGGAATTCTGAGAGAAATGATTGTCACTGATGAGCTGGGCTGTGACTCAAGATACTTGGGTTCTAGTCTCAGTTTTGCCTCTGATCCCCCTTCTACCTCTGTTTCAATTGTAAACTCTTTGGGGCAGGGAGTGTCTCTCACTATGGATTGGTACAGTGCCTTGGAGAACTGGGGCCTCCAGACGCTACTCTAAATACAAAGGATAATGATGGTTAGTAAAAGACAGAAAGGTTGTGTGATGGCCTTTACATGAAATGAGATTGATGCATTTCAGTCTGGTCCTTATGGATGGGTTATCCCCTTCCCGACACCCAGGCACAATTAGCAACAATTTGGATCTTTGCTGGCAGGGCCAGTGGAGAGGTAAAATATTGAGAAGGCCACAGAGACTGAACTCTAGCGGTTCTTCCTCCAGATATGGGCTGACCGAGCTGTGCGACAAACTCACATCGCCCCAGCCTATTCTGTGGATGAACTCTTCAGTCTCAAGGCTATTATTTCAGTACCTTTCACCAGCCCTCAAACAGGGGCACATGCATTGCTTTGTCTCATTGATAAGGCTGAACTTCTGTTTTTCTGCTGATCTCCATAGACAGATGTTCTGGAAAAAGGACTATGACATACCCTGACCCAACAGTGGTCTATTAATACGGCAAGTTATTTTCTCTCCAAGCCAGACTTCCTTCAGTTCAGATATTTCCTTCCCACCCACTACACATCCTTCCTGCCCTCACATCTATGGCATCTCCAGCCTTGGGGACTCAAACACAATTAAACCACTCTGCCCTCATATTCTGCCTGGACCCTTTAATTAACACACAAAGCGAAAATCTAGTAGCTTTATTGAACACAAATCAACTGGCTTAGCACTCCCAAAGTGTCCGTTCCTCACTCACACTTGGTCATCTGCAAACCTGCATTGTATCCATCGTTTGCTTCTAGCTCAGTTGTTTCGAAGCCTTGATCAGGAATAAGCAGAGGATCTGTGCAGGGTATTATGCAGTTGCCCTCTCCAGCCAGACGGCTCAAAAGTCAAATGGTTTCATCTGTGGGCTTGCATATTCTGATACCCTCTGCACTATTTAAGTCCTATTGGTGCTTAAATGGAACTTAAGTGATGCACTGGAGTTGTGCTGGCCACTTTGCACAGAGATGAATTTCACACACACCCCCCGGATAAATTTTAAATCCTTCACCACCCTCTTCTGGAGCAGGAAGTCTCTCACTCGTCCTCAAAAACTAGAGTGGAAGAAAGGGATTGCAGAGGAAATCCCAACTAACATGAGTGATGGAGAAATTACAGGAAACAGAATAATATCAATGTCCTTCCCTAGTGGAACACAGCTATTTGCATTAGCAGGGCTTGCATCATCTCCTGAGAGCACCTCTGCTAAAGCCATTCTTCTACTGTTGTGAAAAATGTTTGCATTCTAGCCTGTCATATAGATTTTCCTCTATCTCAGTGCATGGGACACATTTGAGGCCCAATTTTCAAATAGGGGAAGCTTTAACAGGACATGCAGATCCTGTAAATAGTTTTCTTCTCCTAATAAAGAGCCAATTTAGTTTTACAAGCGTGGAGTCTTTTCATGTTATTACCCAGAATGCGCTACATGAAACAGGACCCAACTTTAAAACTGTACATCTTCCAAGCCTTGATCCAAAGCTCATTGAAAAGTCAGGGGTAACCTTCCCATTGACTTCAGTGGAGATTGGATCAGACCACATGTCTGGTTTCCTGCTAGTCGAATTGCACTAAATTATCAATGGAAAGAACAACAGAGAGTTCAGGGAAATTTGTAACCAATGGCTGGAGAAACTACAGAGAACAAATATGGTGTAAAATGTTTGCATTGAAAAAAAATGTAAATCCTCAGGAGAGCAAATTATCTGCAGTTGTTTTTAACCCAAAACACATGGTGTTTTAGGAACAACATGTACCAGTTGTGCTGGGGAGCGATTAGCCTTGTTTACTATTCAGCCTGGATAGTGCACGCTTTGGTACCAGATTCAATGAGTTACACATAGGATGGGAGGAAATGTTTGTCACCTACAGACCAGGACCAAGACATTTCAGAAGTGCCAAGTAATGCTGGCCTGAAGATGAATTTGCTTGAAGCCTCTCTACAAACACATACCCACACCCATTACACGTATACACCGAAAATTAAGCTACCATTTGTTTTGCATGCCTCAAATTTTGGGTGTCTAGCTTGAGAAACCTGGAGGGTGTGCAGTGTTTTAGGGTTTGATCTCCCACCCACTGAAGTCAATACAAAAACTCCCACTGACCTCAATGGAAGTAGCATAAGGCCCTTTGAAATCTAAAACCAATAGAATAAACACTTATGACAATTAGGGTGGTTGATATAATACGTGACCCTGCAAATTTAACATGAGACTGTTTGCCTGAGTAAGGGCTGCAGGATCAACCCCAAAATGTGAGTTTTCTTTTCTCCATATATTAAAAAAAATTATAGTACAGGCACAAATCGAAATTGTAGGGCCACTGGGTTAGCACAAAGAGATAGTGTGCGTCAGGTCCCTGCCCCAAAAAACTTACAGTCCAAATAGCCAGACAGAAAAAGAGTAAGAGGGGAAACAGAGGCACAAAGAGGTCAAGTAACTTGGCCAAAGTCACACAGCAGCAGAGCCCAGGTCTCTTGAGTTGCAGTCCAAGTCCCGATCTACCAGACCAAGCTGCCTCTCGTAAGTCTCTCTCTCTCTCTATCTGAGTTTTAAATACCATATGCTTGTTCTTTTACAGCGTACCGTCTCTCTGCAAACTAAACTTACAAGGTTTGTTCAAACTCTAATAAAAAAAGGTCAAATGAAATGGAATAAACCGTCACTAGCAGACCAGATATGACTGTTGTGGTATAGACAGGAAAACAGTTCAAATACGCTGGAGAACAATAAATATTGTAGACTGAAATAAAACATTGCTGAAGGAGAACTGGGATTGTGCAGTGTTACCATTCCATAGAATGTTTTATTTTGCTCTTCAATCAATCCATTACCAAAATTATGGACTCGCCTGGCACCCTGCCATTCCCCATAGTAATTCTGTCCCCAGCCTGTACTTTGTACTTCTCTAACCTCTCCTGAACTCATGGATAGGAGAAGTGAAAAAGAAAAAGACACAGGCACCTGCTGACAGACTGGAATGATTTTAAATTGGTTGCAGAAAGGGCCAGGAGACACTGCATTTCTGAGGATAGGGATTAACAGCCTGTTTGCATGCAACCCCTGTACCTCCACTGAATTCTTTTGCCAAAGGAACCTGACCATTTCAGTGTTTTACTTACAAGCCATCTGAGAAGATTCCTACTTACCAAGGTCATGATGCTAGGGATGGGGAAACTGGCCCTCATAAAATGAGAACTGACTCAAAACTCAGGCAGGAAATACACTTCACTGTGAAGCTCAATGTAATCTTGTTCATTTTTTTTTCCTTTTCACACCCCTCTGTTTTATAAATGCCCCCTGGCTCATGAACGGCCCATCACGCAGGTTTCTCTGTTATTTTAGGGGGCAGAAGCTGGAGCTGTGACCCAGTGCAATCCCACCCACTTTAAGTCATAACATCTTGCAGTAAAGAAAAGATAAGACTCAGTTATAATGCATATAAATATCATGCTTATTAATGTGGCTGGACACGGACAAAGCAGGGTCTCTAATCCCCAGGTTGACTAGCACGGCATTTCACTAGCTACAGGAAAGATTTCTGAAAGGTTCTTATTTTTGTGAAAGCTCATGTGTATGTACACACGTCCATGAACACACAACTACCGCACCAGCATGTGTGAATGAGTTTGTACATCCAAGTCAAATAATCAGGCCCACAAAAAGGCAGCCCTTTTAACAATGGCCTCCTTCAAAGTCAACAACTATTTTGCTCCCCAAGGGAACACAAATGGCCAGTTAATAGGAGGGTAGGGCAGGAATTTGAGATGAATTCCATATTCATCTGAAATTTAAATAAGACCGCAAAATATTGGGGCCAAATCCTCAACTGGCATAAATCAGCATTGACTTCAAGGGAGTTGCTTTGATTTACTCCATTTGGGGTCTATCTTAGATACTTATCTGCCCCACATTATCAAAATAGCTGAGCACCTCACGTTCATCAATGTATTTATACTCACAACCAGAACTGGGTGAGAAAAGGTTTTCCCATCCTCGAAAAAATGTTGAGACATCAAAACGTGTTGTTGTCGTCTCAAATCAGGATGAAATGTCAAAATCATGAAAATTTTCACAATCTGAAAATCCTAAAAGAATTTCCATTCAGGTCAGTAGAAATGTTTTATTTCAATTTTGACCACTTTTTAAAGATATTTTTAACAAAACTCACTTAGCTTTCAAAACATGAAAGTTTTGAACAGGAAAACTGGAATTTTTCATTTCTGAAATGTTAAAACGAAACATTTTGACAACATTTTTCGAAACTGACCCTTTCCCATGAAAAGTTTTAATTTTGACAAATCAGCATTTTTCCAGTGTAAAAAGGATTACTCCCAACATTCTCAGCCACTGCTCCTCACAACATCCCTCTAACATAGGCAGTGCTATTATTCCTGTTTTCAGATGGGGTATGGAGGCAAAGTGATTTGCCCAAGGTCACACAGAAAGTCTGTGGCAGAATCAGGAATTGAATTTATATCTATAGAATAGTGCCCTACCTGTTGGGCCATCCTTATCTCTCTTGGGGTCAAGCCTGACATACCACACTAGTTCTAGACCATCTTGAACCAGTGTGTTGGGAGTTTTTTAACTTCTGTGCTGTTGATTCATTTACTTTGCTCCCAACATCTAGAGTTGATAGTTCAATTTCTTTGCTGAGAGCACATTCCCCCATCCTCCAAAGATCCGATTCTTGTGTTTCTCTACTGATGGGGGGCAAGGAGAGGTCTGCATGGCTTCATTGCCGCAGGGGAGCTCCCTAAGGGGGTAGAGTACTTGCAGAGAAGAGCACCCTGAGCTGCCATCATGGTATGTGGTAGAAGGTTTAAATTGCATGTAATTCTTATTACAAATAATGCAAAGGCTGGGCCATGATTTCCCCCCCCCCTTGCTTTTCCTCCTTTGAACATAGCGTGAAAGATAAATCTTTTGATCCAAGACATCAGTGATTTATTTGCCAAATCTGATATGATCACATCCTAAAACCAAAGTTTTAATTATTCCCATATGTGGGATCAAAGAATTGAGCAATGCTCCCAAGCACAGGTACCCTTCCACAGCAAGGCTGTGTCAGTTGTTGAAGTCTAAACATGTTTTTTCTCACTCTGCACAGTTAATGTCATGGGTGCATTTCTCCAGAACTGATAAGAGCAATGACATCTTTCGGAGGAAGGCTAATGTATTGGTTGTACTGGGGAGGAGGAGAGCTTCTGGATTCTAATTCTGGATCTGCCACTGATTTGCGGTGAGACCCTAAGCAAGTCAGTTAAGTGCTCTTTGCCTCATTTTCCCCCTCTGTAAAATGGTTGAGAATATCCACCCTGCAGGAGCACTGTGAATGCTAATTAATTAAGTATTTGAAATCCACTGATGAAAGGTGTTAAGCAGAGATGAGCCCAAGGCCACAAAACTGCACTGCAAAGGCAGTATGATCTAGTGGAGAAAGCACAGGCCTGGGACCCACGAGACCTGGGTTTCTATTCCCAGCTTTGCTAGTGGCCTGCGGTGTGACTTGGAGACACAGAAATGTGAACTGACTTGTTCAGATTCCACTCCAACTGTTTATCTGCCTTACCTAGTTAGGATGTAAGATCTCTGGGTCAGAGACTGTCTCCTGCTATGTACATACACAGTGGAATCCCAATATTTGTTTGGAGCCTCTAGGTGCTGCTATCATGCCATAATATAGGAGAAGAAGAGGAAAATTGGGACCCTGGATTTTGTGTGCCCCAAAGTTAGGAGTATCCAGATTTGGGATTTTGGTTTCGGCTCATTATAGCTACAAGGACCAGATATTAAATTCAGATTCTGTGCCAACCCCGCGCCCCAAAATTCAGTGGTGTTTGGATCCAGAGATTCAGGCTTAGTATTAATTTAATTGCTCCTGACAGTCCTTTACAAAAAATATATTATGAAATCATTCTGGGGAAATCCATAGGGATTTTTGGTCAACTGCTTAGTCACCAATGCTGACCTGGAAAATGTACTAGAAGCTGTGTGTGTGAGACAGAGATGAGACCATTACATGAGAAAGCAAGAAACACTATAAATTATAGCCTTGCTGGGATTCAGTCACACGGATTTGATTACTCTTCTCCTTCCAGTGTGACTGACCAAAGATTTGAAATAAACACCTAAAATAAACACCATTTGAACCAGAACAAAAAATACCTGAATTAAGTTCTCTGCAAATTTCAACCTCTTGGGCCTTCTTTATTCTGAGGGAACGTTAGTGGAATGAAGAACAAAAGCATAAATATTGCTTCCAAATGAAGGCCAGATGGACCTCAGTGAATCTGGTGTTACTGTCTGTGGTAGCAGATGATTTAAAGTTAAAACTGACAAGGATTTTATTGTACCTGCCAGAACCTGAGTTCATGGGTTCTGTGTGTCCTCATTATTATCACTATTCTTTCAGCACCAGAGCTGTTCATGGTGCTTCACCCTGCAGCCCCTGATGGCACCCAACCAGATTCCTTCCACTACCAGAGACCTAGATCTCATGTTAGGCCTTGTATATCTGTTTGTGAAGACCTCTCCTGCTGAAGGGCAATTGTGCGTCCTCTTCCCCTCAGGGAGGAGGCATTTTTCTCATCTTGGGTCCATTCTTGTCCTTACAGAGGCCCCGGACTTGTGATAGGCTAGTGAGGTTGTCTTGTGCCATTATAGGAAGTGTTCTCACCCTAATAATCCCACACCCTTTGCAGCTGGTAGGGTCACTTGAAAACTAAATGTGAGGGAAGGGTGGATTTCATTGTCCTGCCTGAACATTCCTTTAACCCTCTCGTTTCCGTGTCCCAAGTCTCAATTTTCGTCTGGTTAGATGACTACCCTGTCTGAGAATGAACATGGGGATGTTTGCTGCTAAGGGATAACATGCAGGGGCACTTTCGTCATCCCGGGTGTGGAGGTGGAATTCATTCCATTATAACCGGAACCTTGGCATTCACGAGCCGGAGGAGAGATTTAGTTCCGCTTTGCCACGCCATTGATTGCCTCCATCCGCTGCCTGCTTCCTGGGCTCGCACACAGTCGCAAAGCCATGTGTGGCACTGCACCGATTGAGGTATATTCTGAGCTCAGACAATGTTCTGAAGGGCAATGCCATGCTGATCACAGCCCTGCAGCTCCTATAGGTCTATCTGAAGAGCTCTTGTTAGTTGAAACACGACATTCCCAGACAAGTTTGTTTAATGTCTGGCTGTGAACATTTTATCAGCGGTGAGTCAACCGTCTGGGTGAGCCCTCTTGTTCTCTCCCTATACCCTCAACACCTCTGCAGTGCATTAACACACACAGTAGTTCTGAAATTAGCCAGAACCCACTCAGGACAGTGTGCTTATTGAAAAGCTCTTTGCATCATTACTTCGGAGAGTGAACTATTGCTTCATATTCATTCCCGCGAAAGGGAAAGTCACCATCTCATGGCTTTCCTCTTTGCACAATTGACCAATCGGAGATAGAGAAAGACTGGGATAAGTGTTATCCAATAACCTTGATGCGCTCTGGGGTGACTTTTTAAAAGCAGAAGTGAGTGTTTGCCTGGTGTAGGTGATATCCCTTAATAACTCTCATGATGCAAAGCAGGGACTGGGGTTACTTCAGATGGGAATCAAATAGCTATACCTAGACATGGTTGTGGTGCATGGCTTGAATCCCACTTCCTGGGAGCTTCTGAACTACTAAGCACCATTTCAAATTCAGAATCAACAAACTCTACGGGAGGGGTGATGGAATGGATCCTCCTTTTTCCCTTTTTTAAAGATGGGCACTACATTCATCTTTTTCCAGTCGTCTGGGACCTCCCCTGATTGCCATGAGTTTCAAAGATAATGGTTAATGGCTCTGCATCACATCCGCCAACTCCTTTAGCACTCTCGGATGCAGCGGCATCCGGCCCCATGGATTTGTGCTCGTCCAGCTTTTCTAAATAGTCCTGAACCACTTCTTTCTCCACAGAGGGCTGGTCCTCCTCCTCCCCATGCTGTGCTGCCCAGTGCAGTAGTCTGGGAGCTGGACCTTATTCGTGAAGACAGAGGCAAAAAAAGCATTGAGTACATTAGCTTTTTCCACATCCTCTGTCACTAAGTTGCCTCCGTCATTTAGTAAGGGGCCCACATTTTCCTTGACTTTCTTCTTGTTGCTAACATACCTGAAGAAACCCTTCTTGTTACTCTTAAAATCTCTTGCTAGCTGCAAGTCCAAGTGTGATTTGGCCTTCCTGATTTCACTCCTGCATGCCTGAGCAATATTTTTATACTCCTCCCTGGTCATTTGTCCAATCTTCCACTTTTTGTAAGCTTCTTTTTTGTGTTTGAAGATCAGCAATGATTTCACTGTTAGCCAAGCTGGTCGCCTGCCATATTTACTATTCTTTCTACACCATCGGGATGGTTTGTCCCTGTAACCTCAATAAGGATTCTTTAAAATACAGTGTGTAGAGAGGAAACCTCTGAGGAAAGTTGTAATGCTGGTGACTCTGCAGGTAGCACCTTTCCTTTGGAGTCAGTATCAAACCATAGCCAGAGCGGTGCTATTGAGTGATATGCCATCGGTGGTTCCATCTCTTGACCATCTGGGTCGTTAAAAGTTCCACTAGTACATTTGACAGATAGCAGGGGTGATGATAACCCTGGTGTCCTGGCCAAATCATTCACTCTTCCTCAGAATAATCTAGAGGATAGGGCACTAGACTGGGACACAGGAGGCCTGGGCTCTATTCCTGGCTCTGCTACTGGGTGACCTTGGAAATATCAGTTTCTCTAATCTGTGCCTCAGTTTCCCCATCTGTAAACTGGGGCTAGTGATACTGACGTCCTTTGTAAAGTGCTTTGAGATTGAAAACTGAAATGACTCGTGAAAAGGTGCTTTATAAGAGCTAAGTATTATTATAATCGAGCTGTTCTTCACGCCTCACATTGTAAAGGGTGCGGTATCCCTGCTGTATTCTACCTCAGAGGTGGGCACCCTACAGTGAGTGGAGAAATGGGAATAGGGCAGAAGATAGAGAGTCTGGAGGTCTGGATTCCATTCCTACCTCTGCCATTGATCTGCTGCATGACCTGAGGTAAATCACTTCTCTGTGCCTCAGTTTCTCTGTCAGTACAATAATAATACTCATCTAACCTCATTAGGGGGCTGTGAGATTTAATTCATTATCATTCATAAAGTGCTTTGAGATGCTCATATGGAAGGTGCAAGTAGTATTATATAGAGAACTTAACAGCGTTTGGGATCCTGTATAGTAAAAGGTGCTAAATAAAATAAGGTTAAATTATCTATTTGAAGGTGAACGTATTGGTCCCCTGTACTTTACCCCCTTTCCTCGCCATCTCTGGCTTTTCTTGATTGTCACTTGCTGGCAGCTTTGTAGCTTGGATTTCTTATTACCCTCGGGCTCTTCCTTTTGCCATGATCTCTCTGTGGGAGAGCACGTCGAAAAATGAAAGCATTAGCATTAGCACCATCTAGTGAAACTAACCCATGTCCTCACCAAAGCGCAATTTCAGGGCCTTTCAAGAGCTCTGCAGTGGGATGGAAGATATACGTTGTAGGCAGTTTGAAGCCAAACACTCTGGTGGTCTGACACGTTCAGACAGATTCAGGGCAGTCACGGGACTTTGTGTGAAAGGCTTTCAGTTCCATTTTGAAATTCTCCCCCATGCTGGGGAAGTAGGGGGGAGAGCATTGGAATGACAAGGGAAGATGGGTGACCAAAGATGGGTGATTTTTAAGTGAGATGGAAGAGGGCCTAGGAGCAGTAATGGCATTGAGAAGGCCTCAAGTGAAGTGCATAGAAGACAGCACAGTGAATTTATTCATCTGCCTACCCCCCTATCGCCTCGCCATCCACTCTTTCAGTAGTTATCCACGTGTAAGGGCTGTCTGGGAAAACACTGTGATGTCTATTTCACCCCTTAGGAGCCAGGCTGATTGAAGAAATAGGAACGGTCCTTTTGTTAACAGCAGGAGCACTCAGCTCAGCTGGAGTCTGCTCAAGCATCTGGGAACCTCTCGTTCACACTCTGCAGGCTCAGTGGCTTAACAGTGGCATTAGTACAGACACTGTCATGCTAACCATACCTCATGTCACGTGCATACTCAAGTGTCATACTCAGTGTTGCCAGCTGTCATAATTTTATCATGAATCTCATGCTATTAGGGGGATAACTCACCCTGAGGTCCAGGGCAGCTGCAAAGCTCCCACCAGCCTGAGTGGGACCCCAAGATGACGTACAGAATCAGAGCAACACCCCCCTTGCCTCCGGAGATTATCTCTATTCAAAACCATAATCAGCAGGACATGTGCAATAATTGGGGAGCTGAAACTAAAAATAATTCACCGGGGAAACAGCTAGCGAGTTATCCAAAGCCACAGGGCTGCTCTCGGCACCTCAACAACCAAATCCTAGCTGTACAGATCCTGCCAGTGTTTAAAAGAAACATGTAGAACGTTCCCAGACTGGGTTTACAGTAAGATGCAACCGTTTCCCTTCTCCGAAGTGCCTATGTCCAGGTCCCATTGGTTGGTTCATAAGTGAACTAAGCAGGCGCAAACATCTTCTCTAAACAACAATAGAAAGGAGACAGATGGACTCTTTTTCATATGCACGGTTCCTATGCAGGCTCCTTTTCAAATGAGTCATAAAAGTTCCTTGGCAGCCTCCTCTGTGTATCTAATTGGGATCAGGTTAGGGGCACAGTGGATAGCTGCAAATGGAAAATACTTGTCAGATATACTCCTCTGGCCCCCTGCTAATTCAACCACTTGGGAAAGCTCCTGCTGGCGTCCTGCAGAGCAAGCCAGCTCCTTTCTGTCAAAATTCAGACAGGTCCTAGTTGTTTAGGGTTCAGGATCTTTGTTCTCATTTCTCATATCCTGCCAGAGCACGTTTTTTGGTCTTTCCCCTCCTTTGGAAATAGAGCAGGAGCCTTTACTTGCATGTCAACTGGGCAAATATATATGTGCTATGAGGAGGGGGCCTTCAAATGCCCAAGGCTCTGAGCCCAGCTCAGATTATACAAGCCACAAGTGAGAAAGGAAGTGCGGGCTGGGTGGGATGCCTTTACCCATCTACTTTTCATCTCAGAGCAGCTGCAATTGCAAAACCAACTTTCACTATCCCATAGGAAGGGCAAGAGGCAGCGGGTACCCCATTGCAGCCCAAAGTCCTACACTTTATTAGGCAGAAGGTGCCTTTTGGAGGTGTAAGTATCTCCTCTGGCATCCAAAGTCTGGTCAACCCCCCAGTCAACAGGGGCCTGATCTAAAACCTACTGATGTTAACAAGCATTAGAGCAGGCCATGAGTTGA
Organism: Dermochelys coriacea; assembly: GCF_009764565.3. Lineage (NCBI taxonomy): Eukaryota > Metazoa > Chordata > Testudines > Dermochelyidae > Dermochelys > Dermochelys coriacea. The sequence goes on along the minus strand of NC_050083.1, from coordinate 18,267,950 downwards.
CTGATGAGTCTTTGCTGTACCCGACCTATTATGGTCTCCTATGGAAATTAGATGTGAATGTTTCCAGCAGAGCTCGACTGTGGAGATGAGTCAACTGAGAGCAAGGCCAGTGAGAACAGCTTCCTCTCACTGGGGAGCCACTGGTTTATAGAGAAAAGGAGTACTTGTGGCATCTTAGAGACTAACAAATTTATTTGAGCATAAGTTTTCGTGAGCCACAGCTCACTTCATTGGATGAAGTGAGCTATAGCTCATGAAAGCTTATGCTCAAATAAATTTGTTAGTCTCTAAGGTGCCACAGTCCTTCTTTTCTTTTTGCGAATACAGACTAACATGGCTGCTACTCTGAAACCTGGTTTATAGAGCACTGACATGCCTTTCCTGTAGGGATCAGCAGGACTTGAATGCAGGCCTACAGGGTTATCAGGCTGCCAACATCCCCCAACTGCAATCCAGCCACAGCTGTAAGCTGGCCACTTCCCTGCCACCCACAATCTGCAGAGGTTGAATGCCACAGAAAGTTCCGCCTTGAAGGATCAGACTGACAACGGCATTAATTGATTGCCTCTGATTGGCTCCTTGGTCCTGTATAAGCCCCAAAGGGGGGAGGTGGGGAAGCATACCAGGAAGTGTCCAGGCAACAATGGGGATCCCTAGCTAGCTGCTGTGTTTGCCCTACTTTGCTGTTTCTGAACTCCCAATATTGACCTCAGCTTTGACTTGGATTTTGACTCCCGATCGACTCCTGGAATCCCAACATGGACCCTGACAGCAGGTACCAACCCTTGGCCTAATTCCTGACTCTGACTCTGGCTGGACTCTTGACCCTGACTGGCTTTGACCCCTGGCTTCAGTTCTTGGACCTCAAGCACCTGCCACTGCTCCTGCCTTCCTTTGCCCAGGATCCTGACATTTCCTTTCTCATCCATCCTGTGCCAAATCAGGTGCCATGGCTCAGCTGATGCTCTGGGGCACATGGAGATATCCCAGGTCTCTTGAGTCTGCTTTGCTTTCCAACATGCCAGCCAGGCCTCCTGTGAGGGCAACAGCAGCAGTTGTCTTGAAACTTCCTAAAACACTGACTCTAAGGCCGGTTGTGCACATGTGGATCCAACCGTCTCTAGGTCATTATGGATGTTTCTCCTGCCAACATTTTGATTCCCTTTCTGAAGCAGTCAGAACCCCTCCTCCCCCACATTTAAGGCAGCATGGCTCCGTGCCCTATTAAGTAATATTTTTAATGGACGATAGAGGAGGTTCTAAGGGTTGGCCCGTGGTCATGGAAGAAGTGCTGCGTTTTGCACAGTAAGAGGCCAGGCATGGAAGCAGTCTCCAGCATCTCATTCTTCACTTCACTGGAACTCACGTACGTCACAGAGTTTGATCTACTGGGATTCCAGGTGGTCAGTCCAAAGCCCAGACCACCTCCTCTGTGGACCACATTTCACCATGGGGGCATGTTGGGAAGAACTTGTTGCTCCCATGGGAAGAGAAAATCACCATGAGACCCCAGTGATTTAGATGGGGTCCACCAGGTGGAGAATCATACTGAACAAGATGCTCATCACAAACCTGTGCCTGCATTTGTTTGGATCAAGCCTTGAGTGGCAAAGCAGATCATACAGAAGAACACGTTACAGCCTGTTGAGAGACTACAAAGAGTCTATCTAGCAGCCCACACAGACTCCAGCTGAGAACTAATTAACCTCTTAGTTCCTGGATAAAATATAACACTTTGCAAAGTACAAACTTAACAGAGAATTTTATTTTGCCCTGGGAAAGTCTGAAGAGCCCCTGGCTGATTTGCCCATTTTGCTTTACAAGAGATGGTGTCCCTGTTGCTTTACAAAAATCCAAAAGACTTTATTGAGGCTATATCCCAATGTTTCTGATATGTGCAGTAATTATAGATCTAAAATCAATGCACAGACCCTGGCTTCGGTTTTAAAATATGCACCAGATACTAGAATGTTAACAGAGAACAATATTTTGAGTGAATTTAAGGGATATATTTGATTGATCTGAAATAAAATAATATGGTATAATAATTGTTAGCACTTTCAACATCTTTCACCTGATGATCTCAAGGCACTTTACAACACCCCTGAGAAACAGGTATAATTCCAGCAGAGAAGGAATAGGACTTGCCGAAAATCACACAGCAAGTTAGCAGGAGTCTGAAAATAGACCATAGAGTCTTAGCTGTCTGAGTCCCTGGCTCTAACCACCAAATAATGCTGATTATATGTTAATCTCCTACTCTCTACGGCCCTCCTTTAAGAAATAATCCCAAAATACAGGAAAAGAATATGGACAGGCCCTAGCACAATTGGGCCCAGCTCTTGGCTGGGGCTTCTAGACACAGTTGTCATCATCCTCAGCTGTGAACACGACACTCTCCATGTATCTGGTCAAAGGAAAAGTGAGAGCAAGTTCGATTTATACAGAGGAAAAGATGCTAAAAGAAGAGAATGTAAAAAACAACAACAAAAAACCAGAGCCCAGTGTGAAGACACGTACGTGCTCACAGAGCCAGACACGACACCTTCCCTGCCAAAACCCCAGCTTAATTCTTTCTCCCTGTGTCCATTTCATGTCCAGGGACTTCCAGGGAAAATCTCAACACGGACTATTCACTCATTCTTCTTCTTCCCCTATCAGGCTGTTGAAGGGGGTGGGAAAGCATGTGCTGTGCATTAACCTTCATATTCTGACGTGTTAAAAGCTCATCCAGCCCTGGCTAAGCCAAAGAAAATCACTTCCCTTTGTCCCTGGGACTTATTTATTGGACCCTCCCGTTGGCTTTTGGACAGCACTGCTTTGATTCAGGGGCTGCTGCCATGCTCTGAAATGACAGCAGAGGGGAGATACCCTACCTCCCTCCATAAAAGGCACAGCAGAGAAGAGTTAAGTGTTAGATGTACAGCACCAGCCTGTTTCTTGGTGTTGGGGAAGCGAGAGAGCGTGCGCACCGATATCTTTTTTAACTCATGAGAGTAGATAGGTAGTTTAATGCCTTTCTCTGCCACAGATTTCCTGTGTGATTTTGGCCAACTCACTTGACTACTCTGTGCCTCAGTTTCCCATCTGTAAATGGGGATCATAATTCTTACTTTGTCTGTCTTGTCTATTAGACAGGCTCTTGTGGCAGAGACAGCCTCTCACACTGTATGAATGTACAGCCCCGATCACAACAGGGATCTGATCTCAATTGAGGTGAAGAAGGTGGAAATAGGGCTTTCCCCACCTACATTGTGGGGCAAAAAATGTAGCATGTGGTGACAGTGAATCCCGACAATCAATGGAAGGGCTGGGCCTGCTGATTGAGCAGCTCTCTAAAAATGCATTTATATTATCAATTCTAGAGCTAGAAAAGCTTTCAGACCTTGCCCTTCTCTCCTCTCCAACACACACACACACACACACACACACACACAAACGTTGCCTCTGCTTCACAGTAGAATGGCACTGGCCCAGCAGATTAAGAAGTTTTACTGTCAGTCTGGAGTGAACGTGAAATTTCTCAGGAGGGGATCAAACACAGGAGCAGAGAGAAAGAGAGAAAGTACATGCACTGACGGGGGGGACGGGGATAGAAAATGTAACTGGCCCCATAGAACTAGAGGTTGCAGGTGGAAAGTGCACAAAGATTATCTCTGTTAGAGATGAGAAGGTGAATGTTGCCAGACTCTCATGTTGCTGAACACTTCACAACAATGCACAGCGTAAAATAATGGCCGCTTATATTTCTATGCAAGTGCAGGCATGACTCTCCTCTGCTGTGTGTAGGGTTGACACCAGGACTCTGTTAATGGCAGATTAGGAGAGGAGAGGATGCACTCATGCTCAGGTCAGTAAGGAACTCACTCTGAGAGGCATATGACAGGTTCAGAACGACAGCGCTGGAGCCTGGGCCCATGCTGTCTGTGTGGGGAGTTCCCACTGTATATCTGGTGATGAGGACACCAATTGGTATGCCAGTCCTTGTGTGAACCTTACAGTGCATGGGCTCCATTTCCACAATGTGTGGAGCACAGGCTATTCCATGCTCTGCGGTAATAAGAACGTGTGTCCCCTGCAGGAATTAAGGTTCCCCACCCCGCCATAAATACTTAGCTGCTCTGAAGTGTTTGCCGTTTGATTTCAGAAATGATCCAGTGGTGGTGAGTGGGGAGGAGGAGGGTAACAATAAAGAGGGGGCTAAAGCAGGGAGGGTCTCCGTGCAAACAACTGGAGCTAGTCAAAATCTTACCCTCTATTTCTTTTGGGCAGAAAGTGGCTGGTTGACAAAACACATTCCCCCCCAGGTCCCAAATGTCTATCTTTGTCATTGAAAAATGGAAACTTCTTCTCTTTGAAACTGAAAATGTTCAGTGTTTGGATTTTAGGGGGAGAGTTCAATGAAAAAAACAAAAAAAATCAAGGAAAATATCAATGAAACCAAAATATTTTTGTTTCTGTCGACTTTTCATGGGGGAAAAAATCATTTTACAACCTACTCTGTGACTGGCAGCAATAACTGTCTGCCAGTATTTACTAATGGCTTCTGTTTAGAATGAGGTGAGCAAATGTTTCTAAAATATCCGTAAAAGTAAATAAATTACTGCAATGACTAATAAAGTCTCTCGAGTTCCTAATTAGACCATGGAACTCATTACCACCAGGTAACACTGAGTCTGACAGCTTAAATAGGCACTGGCCATTTACATGGAAAACAAGAATATCTAGAGTTACAATAGGAAGGCTTGAAACAAATAGAAGACTTGTGCAAGGGATGTAACCCCTCCTACTTTAAGATGTAAGCCAACCTCTGATTAATGGAGTTTAGCAAGAAACTTTTTCTGTGGGTAAGTGTATTAGACACTTATGGAATAAGCGATCCTTGTACATTCCTCTCTAATCATCTGCTACTGGCTGCTGTTGGAGATACAACATGGTGTTAGCTGTGAACATTTAAATACACTATTCAGGGTGGCCACCAGGGGTCACGTATTAAGCAGCTGAGAGTCTGTGTTAACAGGAAAAACAGACATTTTTGCATTCAGCCCAACCACAGTGTTCTGGGTCTCAGTAATATCTACATGGTGTCAGTAGTGGGATCAAATAAACAGCCAACAGATCACAGAATATATCGTCAAAAAAGAAAAGAGGTGGGAAAGGAAAACAGACAATCACTGATGTGATCCAGACTGGCATATCCTCTGTTTCTAATTTCCTATAAATAGGAAGGGATTTGAATTAGAAGTGATTGGCTGATTACTCCAGTTATCTGTGGGGTATGGAGTATTTGGTACCATCATATCCCATTCTCTTGGGTTAACAATCGCAATCCCCACAACTCTCCTTAGCTTCTTGGAATCTCTTAAGAAACCATGAAAGTCAATAAACTTTTGATTTTGGGCTGGAATCCAATGATGTTTCATCAGTAGCAGACGCTGATGGAGGTCTTTCCTGGAAAGACAGGGGGAGCGGGTCACTTTTGAAGTATATGGGCATTTTAAAAATTGTTCGTTCTTTACAGAATTATTTTAAATATGTACTTGGCTGTATTGGTGGGTGTCTTGCACCAAAGAAAATAAACAGCTGTACATTTCAGAGATATTAAAAAACAGTGTCTAGAACTGAGTTTCTCTGAAAAAAACCCTAATCATCCCATTAATTGACTATATATTCCCGTCCAATCTGCAGGAATTTGGAGATGAATCATTGATTGATTGTTTTGTGGTGGGCAGAAGGGTTTTCCCCATGCTGGGGTGCTCTTGACCTATTTCTCCTTGAAAGAATTTGTTGCTGGTAGCAGGAGAACCTCCCCAAGAGAATCTGACATCCAGCATTTCCAGCTTCTCCAGTCTGTGAGCGTGTCTACCTGGGCAGGGAGGCTCACTCCCAGCTGCTGTGCAGACATACCTGCAAGAATCACAAAAAGTGCCAGAAAAACTGAAGGGCTGTTGGACCTGTTTCTTACACAATATTAATAACAGAGATCTGTGGAAAACATCCTTGGGCCAGCTGAGTCTCATTAGGAGCTATGTACTAGATACTGGTGCACTTTTTCATAAATGTTTGTCCAGTGACCTCATTTCTGAAGTCCCCAGCAAATGCGCTCTCTGCTTGTCTCAAACATTTGGGGCTGAGGTGCCATTTTGCACATGTTGCTTTTGAAATTGTACTTGGAAATGAAGGACACATTTATTTTCTTCTTTGCCATTTAACAACACAAAGATCATAAAATTCTGATTAACAATAGACAATTAAATACTTTTCCTGAGTGAGCCATGGGGGGGCACTTTCTTCTCCTGCCCCACCCAGAGTAAAACATGACAGTATTGGACAATACTGATTGGATGATGCTGTGATGTCACCACTATATCTGCCATTGGCTACCAAATGGTGCTTATCTAGGAATGACATTCATTTTGCATTTTTTTCAAATAAACAAAAAATAGAATCAAAAATATATTTTTTGGCAAAAAAATTCAATGTTTGACAAAACCTCATTTTTCAACAAAAAATGTTTTCATTGGAAAAATTTTAACCAGCCCTGTTTTCTGGATCGGAACCAAGACTGCTCAAGATTCATAGATTCATAGATCAAGATCACGACCTATAAATCAAATCCAGACTAGCTTTATCCTCAATCACGCAAACACTCCAGAATAACTTTACTACCATGAGCGGACCCAGTGGAGTTAATGGAACTACACTCTAAGTAGCACATACATTTTTGCAGGATTGTGGTCTTCTTATGCATGTGCCATACAGGTGTGCTTCGATTTGTTTAATCTTCAACATGTTCACTTCGCCCCGTAATGAAAAACTCCTGTAAACTAGTTTAACATCAGTGCACCAGAGTAGAAGATAAATAAGCAATGCGATTTCTCCCTCCTCCACCTTTATCTCCATACTGGTTTACATTTGTCAGCAGGCTCAATGCTGAAAAACAAAGTAGTAATGAAAGCAGTACACACCAAAGCATATAAAAACATGCCTGTTTCGACTCTAATTTAGAAAGGAGAGGAGCTATTAAAAATGCTACAGCTATTACGTTCATCCATAAATGAAAAATAATATTTGGGCTTAAAGACCCTGTACTGCAGAAAACCTCATGGCAACTTTAATAAGATTTATTTCCTTTTGTTTCAACTTCTCTTGGGCTGCCTGACATGTTTGGAAAAGTTTCCAATGGGCAAACTGGCCAGCAGGAGAATTTCTTGGACACACCATGCAAGGTAAGTGGAGATATAGGGCCCGTTTGTATATTTCATTGCACTGAAAAATGGAATCTCAAAGGCACACTAGATGATGTGCAAGGATTGTTTCTGGTGATGGGTGACGTCAGCTTTGTATTATCAGAGCACTGTACACAAATGCCAAATAACGGCATGTGGCAAGTCATGTAACTATCCGGTGACAGTAAAGACATACTCAGCACTGATATCACGTTTTTCATCTAGGAGTGCAATGAACCTCATCGCTAGTCTCTGGATAGAGGAGACACTGCAAAATGCCCCACTTTCATGTTATACCAGAATGGTAAGTGTGCCCTGAGGACAGAATTGACCCATGACAAACAAGAGACAGTCACCCCAGGACGCGGAGCCCAAATACACAGCGCCTGTTCTTATCTAAGTGCTGCCATATTTATCCCCTCAAACTGCAGTTGTAGCAGTTTGCTCTAATAGGGGTGTCCCCCAAGCATTTACGCTACAGCATATACATTGAATGACGTCAGGCGATTGGAACATTTCTCCTACAGGAAAAGCCATCTTATCTACAAATCCTTCTGAGGTGGTTGGTTTATACCACTGGGCTGAGTCACCAGCATTCCTGGCACTCACCCAGCGTTGCAGGAGGCATCGTTGGTTTGTATCCGAAACAACAAGCATAACTGAGTGAGGGGATTACTCCCTTGCCCACTCTGTATTACAGGGGGGTTTTAAAAACAGTTTGGGCCTATGTTTAGGATACTTTCTAGGAAATCTAACTTTCTATGAGATCTATGGATAAAAAGTTGCAATGTAAGACTTATGTATTATTATTTATTTGGTCTTGAACGGAGACGCTGGTTCGACTACAATGTGCTTTATTATTACCCCTATTTGACAGGTAGGGAAACTGAGGCACAGAGCAGGTTGCTTTTGTTTTAAACATGCCATTACTCAGTTCATACATCAGATCAGTAGCCAAGCTGGGAATGGAACCCAGGTTTCATAATGGCCAGCCTGTTTCCCCGAACCATCAGACCATGCGTCTCCCAAGTTTTTTGTGGGAATACTCAGGGATAGACACACTAATGTTCAGAAGATCCTAACCATTCAGACCAAGACAAGGGAGAGCTACTGAGCTCAACAGGTGTCACAGAAGACACCAGTTCTGCTTCTCTTCCGGTCACCCGACCTGTTTTCAGTTCAGAGATGTTTTTGTATGATCATGTAGACAGAGAAGATATGACCACATTGTGACTATCTCTGGAGGGGCTGGGATGTGACTAACATCCTACGGCTGCACGTTGGGGAACCCCCACACACACATTTTCAGTGTTTCCTTGTTGCACATGGAAACTTTTTTCTTACTGACGTGGGTTTCCTTAACACACCATATCTGCAATAAGAAAAGGAGTACCCGTGGCACCTTAGAGACTAACAAATTTATTAGAGCATAAACTTTCGTGAGCTACAGCTCACTTCATCGGAAGTGAGCTGTAGCTCACGAAAGTTTATGCTCTAATAAATTTGTTAGTCTCTAAGGTGCCACGGGTACTCCTTTTCTTTTTGCGAATACAGACTAACACGGCTGCTACTCTGAAACGTATCTGCAATGTTAGCTTGTTCCTCGCACATATTTCAGCATGGAAAGATGAAATCTCCAGTAAAAAGAGAAGGCCCAAGGCCCAAACCAAGGACCTGAATACATGTTTTGGCTGTGCCTAGCTACTACAGAAGAAGATTAGGTGAGAGAGAGAGCAAGAGTGCTGTCCTTTGGTCTCCTTTGGTCAGCTTACAGACTTCAATGTCCACTGTTCTATCTATCTAATTCCAGCCTTCATTGTTCATATAAATTAAGGCAATAAGGCATGGAAGAGATTGAGAACAAAACATCTCTGAGTTGGATGGCATGGCTTTCCCAAGCTAAAATATAATCCTGGTCTTAAAAGGGGTAGCAAATCTCATTTACTTTCCTTCAAGACTGCACTCCCCGAACAATGCCTCTCTGTAATCCCAGCCAGAGAGTGATATTTGAGAAATCTGAGGCTTTCGAATGGGATTTGTGACTCCAGATGAGCATACCTCATTCCCTTGGGATCTAAATAATCTCTACATTTGCATGGCAAATCTGAGAGTGACCAAGGCAGCGTTGTGAATGTACTTGCTGGACGTACTATTTTCTAGCCAATTTCACGGGCTGCCCTCAGCATGGTTTGGTGGATTGGGCACCAGATTAGGAATCCTTCTTCTTCTGTTGTTTGTCTCTCTGTCTGAGTGGCGGCCCTGCAAAATATGACCCTTTTACCTAGGAGAAATACACAAGGTGGCCTCCGTACGCCCTTGTAATTTCCCTATAAAACTACGTCCTGTGGGAATTACCTTGATAATGCAAGTACTGAGGCTGTCTGGCTCCAGATACCTATTTAGCCGTCCAAGGCAATCACCATGCGTTTAAAGACCACCACTGTAGAATGTTAGCTCCTGGGGCAGGGATAATGAATCTTACCTGTTGATAGTGTCATGGATGTGCACGGAGTCCACTAAATAGTATTATTCCAAGGGCAAAGTAGCAAAAACTCATGGATTGTTCATTGCAGCCCATGTAAGGCTGACAATGGATGTTTAATGAACTCTGTGTTTGAGTGTTTCAAGCACATTCACAGAAGCCTTGGGCTTGGCTTCAGCCTTACAAAATGTTTTTTAATTTCCAATGTGCATTTTTTAATCCTGGGAAGGGCCTTTTGATCTCCATGTTCCGCTTGTTTAATATGCATTCTTAAATAACCCAACAGTGAGCCCATTGAGCTGACAGACCCGCAGAACACAGCCCATTTGTTCAGTGGGCTAGGCTGTCAGGGGGGGAAGGGGGGGAGCTTTCAGACCCGTCAGTGATTGTAACAATAACCCGGCGGAAGCCCCGTTGTGGTGGATAAACAGTGGGCTGAGGCAGTGGGACGGGAAGCTTGCTGCTGCCTTGCTGCCAAGCACAATATGTCTTGCACCGCTGCAAAACAGCAGCTCAAGTCCCCGTGCAGCCTTTTGGGGTAAGCAAGCTTCCTTTTAACTCCTTCACCACCAGTGCCTGCAGCAGCATCTCTGGCCCAGCCGAATGCAATGGGATTCATGTCTGTGCCTTTAACCCAGGGAAGTATTGGTGCTGGAGGTGGCACATACTAGGTGATAAAGTTCTCAAGGCCCTGATCCGACACCCAATGAAGCCAATGAAGAGATTTCCATTGACTTCATGGTACTTTGGATCTGGCCCTAAATTCTCAGAAGTGGCCACCAATGTTGAGTGTCTCCTATTAGGGGAGCTCAGCTTGAGACCACTGAGGCTTGGTTTTCAGAGGTTTCTCAGCTCCATCCTGTAGCAGCCTTCTGGATAATGCTGCTGGTGTTAGCAGGAAATGGAACAACTGGCACAGCTGCCCCAATACAGCGAGACTGCAAACTTTGTGAAATGTTGTCACTGCCCCATATGCACCTAGTCCCCTGACATTTTCAGGCTCGTTCCAATGCTTCGCAATTAAACAAATAAATCCATGTACACTCATGCAACTGGCATTATTACATAAATCCTAGGCTCCTTCAAAATAATTACATCTTCACAGGTAATGGACTCAAGAGATGTCCCTAAATCAAAATCCCTGACATAGGCACTGACTCTATGGGTGCTACAGAGCTGGAGTACCCACAGGGAAAAATTGGTGGGTGCTCTGCACCCACCAGCAGCCAAGCTCCCCTCCCCGCCCCACCTCACCTCCACCTCCTCCCCTGAGCGTGCCGCGTCCCCAGTTCTCCGCCTACCTCCCAGCACTTGCTGCCGCAAAACAGCTGTTTCATGGTGTAACAAGCTCCTGGAAGGAGCGGGAGGAGCAGGAACGCAGCGCACTCAGGGGAAGAGGCGGGGCCGGACCAGGGATTTGGGGAAGGGGTTGGAATAGGAGCAGGGAGGGGGTGGAATAGGGGTGGGGCCGGGGGCAGAGCAGGGGTCGAGCACCCATCAGGGCCAGCAGAAGTGGGTGCCTATGATCCCTGATAGGAGCATCCCTCAACTTCAGGTCCAGATTCAAGGCTTCATGGCTTAGATCCACGTCTAGGAATAGGCTTTGGAGGTTTTGCCTTTAGGTTGGAATCCAGCCCAATGGGGTGACAGTTGTCGTGACCATCTACTCACCTCACAGGGGACCTGTGAGGCTTACATAATATTTGTAAAGCTCTTTGAGAGTCTCAGAAGGATGGTGTAGTCGACCTGGATTGTAAGCAATTTGTGGCAAGGCCTTTCTACTTTGTGTGTATCTGTACAGGGCCCGGCATGTCGGGGCTTGGTTGGTGCGAGTAAATGCTTCCACAACAATTGGTACGTTACAAGAGGCGATAAGGGAAACACACAATATTTTTTTTCTCGGGTGGTTGTTAGCTTATGTAACACGAGTTCAGAGTCTCAGCCCATTTTGTAATGGACGAGATTTTGTCCCCTCAAACCTACCACCCCAAGTGGTACTATTCTTGGCAATCTCAGGACAGAGCCCAAGGATAAGCCAAGGGCTCCATGGTTGTGAACATAAGGGCCAAAATAAAAATAAATCAATTCCATCTTCAAGTGAGTCCAGTTCTCGGCTGGACACAGATATTCATTTGTCCTGGCACATTACTATCCGGATTGTATGGCGTTTCCTACCCAGCCAAATTCATTCACGAGGGACTAAAGGAGGGTGCACTGCACTGCCCTGTCCATACCTCCCTGAAGACATTAGCTGATGGTCAGTCCAAAACTCCCTGGGAACAAATAAGTCTGCATTGCTAGAGGAACCACCAGTTCCAGTCCACACACATGCTGCCAGATAATTCAATGGTGCATCACTACCTCAAGGAACTTTACTGGGCATGAATTGTGTGTGCTGCCCACAACAGTGGGACACTTAAGAGTTTCTTTTAAAGCTTTCAGAGTAGCAGCCGTGTTAGTCTGTATTCGCAAAAAAGAAAAGGAGTACTTGTGGCCCTCCTTTTCTTTTAAAGCTGCAGTCCTTGCTGGAGGCTTTAAGTGGTGTCAGTTTGGGAGATTAGACTAGCTTGGCTCTCAAATTTTCTTTCCTCTTGCTCTTTTTGTTAGTATGCAGTAGCTATCGTTTTATTCCCAGTTAAAGAAAGAAAGAAAGACTATTTCAAGCTAAGAGCCCCAACTGGGCAAGGCTCGCCCTAGCTCAATATACTTCTTGAGAGAAAACTGGTCCAGCTATCTTACTCACAAACACTGGAAGTACCCTGAGTGGCCTTTCCAAATCCATATTTCATTTCCATTCCCTTTGCTGACTTTGCCTTGTTTTCTTAGGAGGTCTTTTTGGCCTCCTTCAGCTCTCTGTGTTTGTTCTTGTTAGATTACCAGATGCCTAATTTGATTAATACGTCACTGATCCTGCCAGCTTGTGACATAGCAGAAAAGCTAGGGCTTGCGGGGGTTTGGGGATTTTTTGATATTTTTCCTTCTTTTTCAAACTGTATAAAAGGCTGTATGAGGTCCTGTCTAGCACTCTGCCACGATCAGCTCTGTGCCCAGGAGGAACCTGCGCCAGGGAACAGCAGACACAGTTCATTCCTGACGCCCCGCTCCGGCAGCTAGATTATGCAGCTACAGCACAATTAGGATTTCTAATTCAATGTTGACATGCCGGTTGGTGGTTTCCTTCCCTTTCTGACTGTCTCTTATCTGTGCTCTGTCATTGGCTGTAAGAGCACATACCTGGTCCCTACAGGTGGGAGCAGCAGGATGGAGAGGGGAGTAGCAAGATCACCAAAGTATCCTTCCCATGTCAGTGTAATCAAACACCTGTCAAAGACTAACCTCCAGAGGAAGAATAACCCAGGAAGCAGGAATGAGAGAGAGAGACAGGCAGACACCTAGCCTGCTGTAGGAGAGATGGTGGCTCTAGAAAGTGGCTCTTTGTCTTCACTGCCCGGAGGAGATACCCATCTCTTGGGTAAGGAAAATAACCAACCATTTGGGAGTTCACCTACAGGGATCTCATTTTTGTCATTTAGGGGGTGACATTTTGGCAAACAAGTGTCCTCACGTAGCAAAGAGTGGAAGAATAAATCAATATGGACTTGGGGTACAACACCCACAAGGGGTCATCTGTGGGGATTGAACCCGAAACACTCCCTCTACTGTTCTCCCCATTGAGCCTAAGAGTTGCAAATGGCTGGCGGTAATTCATCAACAGAGGAAAAGGTCTATTCTGGCTGAGAAAGCCAGTTCGGGAAGAGAACCCATACCATATGACTTAGGTGGCCGGTCATATGGCATAAGTAATGACTAGTAAATACTCCTGGCCATGTAATGAACTTCTGCTCAGAGCCCCTAAGTAAGGGCTGGGCCAGCCTAAGAGGAGTCCCGGGAAGGACTCAGAGGAGTAGCTGCTTGCACCCCTGCTTGTGCTGCATCACCTCTGCTGGCTGCTGCATGTGGGCGGGTGGACTTAAGCTGCAACCCACTTTCCACCCACACATGCACAGGAAGGATTAACAACCCCATGGAGCCTGCTCCCCAACTCCTCCCCTCTGGGCCCAGCCTCATCATCTGGGCAGGCCGCACAGGGTGGCAGAGGCAACCTTATGTTCCCTCGTTCCCCTGCGTGGCAGCCTAAGGGGAAGCGATCCTTTCACCCACGGACTGGAGGCTACGAAAGTTTGCTCATCAAACCCCTCGCCGAACGAGGGAAGCTAATGAGCAAGGCTGTAAGAGTCACACCTGATGGGCAGAATTCAGTTTCCACACACCGTGAAAAAAAAGGGGGGTAAGCGACATTGGTCAATTCAATGATTGCAAGGAAGCATTCAGTCTCCTCTCCTTGGCAGTACTTTCTGAAGTGAAAACCTGCCCACGATCCAGCTTTCCCCTGGTGTTCCAGGCCATTCAATTCATAAAAGATTTGATACGCTTCCAGGAGACAAAGGCCAACAGTTTGGTTTCCATGTGTGTTTTTCTGGAGCAATGCAAGAGTTTGTTTTTACTCTCTGTCATCTAAAGAGCTTACAACCTTGGACTTGGGCCAGAAGCCCTCAGTATTCCCAGATCTCTCCCCTGCCTGCCCTCTGATGCAAAGGAGCCCTTCTGAACAAGCCCTTCCAAATGAGCCACAACTGGTGCCTACAAAAACATGACAACAGTTAGGCAGCTGGTGTGCAGAGACCACTGCCTGTCACACTCACCAGTGTCATCTTGTTGTTTCCCGGTACTCCCCAGTTGATTTGTCTGAATCCACCTGTTGTCTCTTGCCTTCTACTTATGCCTTGGAGCAAGGACCGTGTGTTTGTTCAGTGTCTGTACAGTACCTAGAACTATGGGGTCCTGGGACCACAGTAACAATAATAATACAGAGTCACAGAGTTCAAACAAACATGCCTGATTCTGATCTTGTTTAGACTGGTGTAAATCAGGAGTAATCCCAGTGACTCCAGTGGAGTCGCAATGGTGTAAAACTTGAGTACACATTTAGGTCCTTTATCTTCAGGGGACTGAATTCAGAACAATCCTAGGGCCATTTTATGCCTATAAGGAGAGTCTTTAAAGCAGTCAGCTCCACCCACGAATGAATTCCCTCAAGAAGCCCACATGGGGATTAGCCATTAGCCAGGCTCTGCACTGCCCCCTGGTGAAGTTGTGGGCACAGGAGCTTGCAGGGTTGGTGCCGGCAGAGAAAAAGGCCATGGCAAAGGCATGCCTATGCCGCATGTTTTCCCAGCTGCTGGAACAACCCATAGGGACCCTGAGCATCAGGGCCAACATCAGAGCAGTCCTGAAGCTGCTCTAACCTGGGTCAGGAGCTGAATAAAGCTCCGATTGCCCCAGCCTAGGTGCAAAGTTAGAATACGGGCTCTTCTGCAGTGAGGAATTCAGGTGCCTTATTGATTAATTGATTACTTGACCCATGCACATGTGCATGCAGTGCCCACGTTTCTCTGGGTGCATTTAGGAAATAAACCACCTAGATTTGATTCCTCTCAAGAAACTTCAATTTGTGGGTGGGGGTTGGGGGGAGAGAGGAGGGAGGCTGGGAGCTTTGTGTCCCTTCCTTGGGGGATTTGATGTACTTCCAAATGAATGCCAGGATGCCAGATACTCAGGCCCCTTAGAAAGTAATAAATGACTTTTATTAACGCAAATGATGATTAGTTTCATGCTGCCAGCCTAGCTGCAGCCAGGTCATCTCCTGAACTTATACCTGCCAGAGACACAAGGATGCCAGCCCCAACTTATTGCTCAAAGAACCCCCCACAAAAAACACTCGACACAGCTGACACCTCTGTCTGAAGCCTGAGTGAAGAGGTGGAGTCTGCCCCATGTCTCGAGGATTAGAAAACACAAGCTCTGTGGGATCAATGGGGGAAGCAAACTCCAGCGCTGAGGATGGTCTCTCGAGAATGCTCTGCCCGATGTTCCGAGCTAAGGCCTATCAGCTCTTCTCCTCGATTCTAGTCCTTAAACTGCCCTCTTCACGAGAATATCAGAGCACCTTCCACTCATGCAAGCGAGATCTCCTCAGCTGCTGAGGGAGACATGAGGGGAATGGATAACATGGTTCAAGACCTAGCTGTGCAACAGCCCCTGTCTCCATATTTCCCACCCACATTCTGGCTCTTTGTGTCTCCTTGATCCTGCCTTCCTGCTTCTATTCACCTCTACTCCTCCTGGTGTGCCCACAGAACTGGGTAGCCTCTCCCAGGCAACTTGCTACTCCTGTCTTCTATCACCTCCCTTCAAAGTTCTTGAATGGCCATGAGCAGATGTCAGTGAGTTATTCAGAGCCGTGGGTTTTACACATGCTGCCTATATATGAACCTGGGAGGATGCCCATCAAGGCCTGCATGCTGCTTGGAAGCCATCTTCTCCATGTGCTGGTGACATGCCTGACGTCTTCTGTATTCTTCCGAGCTGCATGCACCTCTTTAATATGCTATATTTTGAAGGCCCAATAATAAGGCCATTAATTCTTTGGCTCATCCTGTGAACTACTTAATGGAACATGACAAGAAAACAATGTTTCTTTTGTGGGAGTAATTACTGTTGGACTTTAAGTCTTTACCTATGACAATAGCTATAATGAGAACTGTCCCATTAAAGGCAGGTGGGGACATTAAATCCTTAGAAACAAGGGCCCAATTTTTAACCCTAAAGCCATTGTAAATGCCCATGGCTGAACCAGTTAATTTGTATACAATTTCAGAGCATCTAGGGTGGCTTCTTTTCATCATTGTACTCTAAGGCTCTAATTGTTTCTATTTTCTTGCATACAGCTCTCCCCAGAGGTTAGAACTGGAGCAGGCCAAGGTGGTTGAAATAAGTGGTTCTTGCTGTCTCCTTTACTAAACCTTGTTTGAGGAAAGCATCCCTATTTAAGAGGTTGGGTAACTTTAAGCATGTGTTTAAGTAGTGTCCTAAATGGGGCCCCTCAGGGCCTGGTACAAAGACTGTTGAAATCAATGGAAAGACTCCCATAGTCTTCAATAGCTTTGGATCTGGGTCTTGGCATTCTTGAAGCCCAGCTGCAATGCTGAATGACAACAGATGCCGTATGTGAGCTTATACAGAGTAGAGCTGCTACAAGGCAGTGGTTCTCTGTGCAAAATGATTCTTGAAGATGGAGGAAGGATTATACCATTACTCTTGTAAACTCTGTCTCTCTCTCTGTCTCTGCTGGAGCAGCCTGGAAAAGAGACTGCATTTCCTGAACGTGATGCAAGGATTACAAGGGTAGTGGGGCGGGGGGCCGGGAAGGGAGTGGGGGAAAGTTCACAGGGTGTCAACGTGGCAGAGTCTCTGAACGTGTGGGCCTTTGCCTACAGCTGGGCTGACCTCTCAGTGGGGCCTGTGTGGAACAGTACATGGAAAAGGATTCCAGATCAAAGAATGAATAGAGAGGGACAGAGGGAGCCGAGAAATGAGCTGTGTAGCAACAACAATAGTAACAGCAGAAGGACCCAGCTTTGCGTGCAGATTCCGCTGTCCAGTTGGTTGACCATGTGTTACAAAGGTTTTTCGTCCTTGCTGCCAATTATTCCCATCTAGGTTCATTAGCACCATGTATAGGAAGATTCTATCCCCCTGCATCTGTTGCTGGAAGTGACAATTAAGCTAATTGCTTTGATACCTCTCCCCATTGTTAAACCTATAACAAGAACATTAAAAGGACACTGTCCAGTTGTTTGTCAACACTTTGGGGCTACGTTTAGACTCACTGGTGTTTATAGCAACCTCTGGGAAGCCTGAGACTGCATTTTATTTCTTCTTCATTCTTTGGCCCCCATCAGATACACAGACACTGGTTTGTTTTTGTAGGGTTGCTCAAGAAGGCTGAGCTTGACATCAGTGTTGCCAGCTCTCATGATATTTGTCATGAGTCTCATGATAATTATTGTTTCCCTTAAAGTCCCAGCTCCTGGAGTCAAGTGAATGTGATGTGATGATTTCAGCCTTCATTCTTAAAGAAAAAGTAAGTTTCTAGTCCTCAGGGTTATGGAGAACGCTTCAAAATGTGACCTCAGTGCACCCTAAAGGCTCAAAAAGAAGAAGGCAAATAAAAACACCAAATCTATTATTGATTCATAATCTCATGATTTTAAAGCAAATCTCATGATTTTTTAACATTTGGGGTTGGCAATCCTGAGCTCTACACATCTCTTAGTGTGGAGTTGGCTTATGGGACCAGGCTGCACACATTGGTTTGTTATTACAGGGCTGTTAATGAGGCCTGGGGGCTGTTCACACTGGTTTGTTATTGTAGGGTTGCCAATAAGAGTTGGGCTACTGACACTCATTTTTGTGTTTAGGTAGGGAAATAAGCATTGCGGCATTTGTCGTGGAAAAACATATACACAAATAATGGTGTGACCTTCAAAGGCAGCTGTGTTAGGGTTGGGCCAGATGGCTATAGGAGAGTGATAGAAGGCAGATGTATTAGCCCCTGGTTAAGTAGGTCCCTTTTCCCGGGGTAAGATAACAGGGAAGGTTCCAGAACAATCAGGAACTTTCTGGAAACAATTAAGGCAGACAGGCTGATTAGAACACCTGCAGCCAATCAAGAAGCTGCTAGAATCAATTAAGGCAGGCTAATCAGGACACCTGGGTTAAAAAAGAAGCTCACTTCAGTTTGTGGTGCGTGCGAGGAGCTGGGAGCAAGAGGCGCAAGAAGCTGAGAGTGAGAAGGTGTACTACTGGAAGACTGAGAAGTACAAGAATTATCAAACATCAGGAGGAAGGTCCTATGGTGAGAATAAAGATGTTGAGAGGAGGCCATGGGGAAGTAGCCCAGGGAGTTGTAGCTGTTGCACAGCTGTTACAGGAGCCACTGTAGACAGCTGCAATCTACAGGGCCCTGGGCTGGAACCCGGAGTAGAGGGCGGACCCAGGTTCCCCCCATCCCTCCATCCCCCCCAACTCCCTCCTTGATACCGGAGGAGTTGAACTGGATGGTGGGTTCCACCAGAGGGGAAGGTCTCTGGCCTGTTCCCCGATCCACTAGGGGGATCAGCAGAGACTGCAGGGATTGTTCTTCTTCCTTTCCCCATGCTGGCCAGTGATGAGGCTAACTAAGTGAACAGCAGATTTGAGCCACGAAAGTGGCCAAACTGAGGGCTGCCGGAAACCTCTGAGGTGAGAAAATCCGCCAATAAGCGCAGGACTCACCAAGGCAGAGGAGGAACTTTGTCACACAGCCTAAAAAAGAAAGACAGACAAATTTTAGGGCCTATATTGATCTTGACAGTGTCCTTCTAAGGTTGCCAGATGAACCAAGAAAAGTATGGCAATTCCAAACTCAAAACTGCTGTTCTGTTCTTAACTCAGCGCTGGATGCTATGAGTAAGGCCTGGGTCTGGAACTGAATTAAGGAACCACATAAGGACTTCAGTTTAAAGACCTTTTTTAAACTGGTTTCTAAAATAATGTGACCTTATCCCTACTGCCAAACCCTGTTAGAAACTGGTTTAGCTGGAACCAATTTAGACCAAGCTTAAGCATGGTTTCCATAGCTAGGCCTAAGAATTACACTACGTATGATAGGTAAGGTCCCTTTGGGTATGTCTACACTGCAATTAAACATGTGCAGCTGGCCCATGTCAGCTGACTCAGGCTCGCACTGCCAGGCTGTAAAATTGCGGTGTAGACGTTCGGGCTCAACTGAAGCCCAGACTCTGGGACCTTCCCCCCACGCAGGATCCCAGAGCTCAGGCTCCACCCAAGACCGAATATCTACATCACAATTTTACAGGTCCGTGGCCCAAGCCCTGCAAGCCTGAGTCAGCTGACCCGTGCCAGCCCTGGGTGTTTCATTGCAGTGTAGACGTACCCTCTGAGTCCCCTCAATTCCTCATCAACACTTGGTTACCTCCTTGTGCTCTGGATTATCTCACATCTACCAATCTAAGCACATCGTTTCAACACAGATATTGTGTGTGTGCATGAACTGCAAATGTACTGAGCTAATGGAAAGCTCTGCAGCAAAGGCCTGTTTAATTACACTATGGATCGTGGTTTATGGACCTCTCTCTGCGTTCAGTGCCAGGGTGTTTAAACTTGCACACTTCAGGCTAATGACATTCACTGCAGACCGTGTATGCTCTGCAATATTCCATTCCTTTCCTGTTGCTCACAGGGAAGTAAACATGACAGATCTTCAGACCATTTGTTCTTCTGCGTTTGACAAGGCACTCACGAGTAAAGGTTCCATTTGCCTTTCTAAACCAACGTACCTGCCAAGTCAGAGGCCGAAGACCAAATAGGGACTGTACATGTCAAGTTAATGAAGGGCTATCCAGGCAAACAGCCCTTGGCTCGCTCAGAACCAACAGTGGGAGCTGGCTTAGTGACCTTTGAAAACATGACGCTAATGAATACAGAAAAGGATATGTGACAGGCAGCTTATGAACAGTCTTTAGAGCATTGTATATGCATTTTTGTGCATGGTTGAGCCAGTGGAACTGGCTTCAGAACCTGACCTATACGTTCTGGAATTTTGTTTCTGAAGTTTTAAATATTTAACACAGGACTGGAAGGGGCCTCCTGGGTCATAGAGTCCAGCCCCTGGCTATCGCTGGCCATCCCAACATATAATGCTGCTCAAAATGTTATTGAGCACCATTTTCAAACTAGTTAAGTCATTTGCCCTCCACTGCTCCTACTGGGAGACTGTCCCAGAACTTCCCTCCTCTGTTGGTCAGAAACCTTCTTTTCATTTCCAGCCTGAATTTATTCACGGTCAGTTTATCCCCATTTGTTCAACATTGTCCTTTAGCTTCAATCGTTCTTCACCCTCCCTGAGGTTTACTCCCCTTTGCTTTTATAGGGAGCAAGAACAGCCCTGTTCAGCCTTCCTTTTGCTAAGCTAAACAAACCAGTGCTTTGTAAAATGGTATTACTACTTCCCTATAGTTACTGGAACTGCCTCCCCCAATACATTCTGGGATTGCATCTGCCTTTTCTGTGGCCACATCACATTTATGGCTCATCGTCATACTGCAATCAACTAATACACCAGGTCTTTCTCCTCCTCCTCTATCATTTGCAATTGATAAGCCCCCAGGTTATAGCAGAAATACTTTTCTGTATTTCTATCCCCCACAATTATGTAGAACAGTGACAGCCTCCTTGGAAAATGCTGGTCAGATCGGATTCACTACAACGGGTTCATTATATAGGGTTATGAGAACTGGACTACTTATATTAGTTTTTTATTGTAGGGTTGCTCCAGAGGGCTAGGCCACACACACTGCAGGTTTGGTTGATATGCACAAGCATTGATGGGACGCAGTGGCTTGCTATTATAAAACCTCTCATGATGTTTGGCCTGTGAACCTCATACAATTTGTAATTTCTCCTGGAGAGCATTTCTTTCTGCCTAGATACACAGGGCCAAACTCAGCTCTTAGTTTCACATAAATCTGGAGTAATGCCATGGTAGTGCTAATCCATATTTAAACCAGTGTATTATTATAATTGTCTGGACGAGCTCTTCAGCTTGTATAAATCAGCATAGTTCCCCTGACTTCAGTGCTGAAATTCTGACCTCAGCTGAGATTATAGTGTCTGATTTCTGTTGTGGTAGCACCCAGAGGCCTCAGTCAAGATTGGGGCCCGTGAATGCGGAGGAATGAATCCACTTTCTGGCTAAGCCAACAACTGAGAGGGACTTCTTCTGTTTCCTACTTTTCACTTCAGTTCAGGCTCATTTTGGAAGTACTCCCAGACAGGTATAGCTGGAGCACTTTTTGAGTCAGAAGATAGAGAACACCAGAGATAGTCTAGTTCTAGTCTGCTCTAGCCCCAAATTTCACTGCATATTAGATTATGTTATCACACCCCTTCTAGTAATCACTCCATCCTCTCCCCAGCCTTTAGTCTTCACTTGATCTGTTTCTTTCTCCAGAATAAACACCAGCTAGTTGTAATTTTCAGAACAAGCCTAATAGGGAATTACAGGCTAATTGATATAGCTGTTAGGATGCCTTGCATTTCTCTCATATTAACAACACAGGAAGTAGCTTGTCTTTATTTGAACGGCCTGAACTGAACAGATGCTCTTGTTGATTCTAGTTGATTGTTTGAATTTTTCTTCCCTTGGCTCTCAAAGCACAGAAGCAATGTGAATTGAATGATGGATTGGAAACTAGCAGAGCTCAACAGTTATGGAGGAGCAATGGACCAAAGCCACAAATGGGGACCCAAATTCATCCAAAGTTTATTGCAGGGAAAGGGGGGAAGATCTGGGCATTTGCTTTGGGCCCACTTCCAGTTTGGAACCGATCAGAACAGTATCTAGGAGTTCAGGTGTTCATCCATGGCTGATGTGAAACTTTCCAGTCTGCAAATCTGGCCTGGAGATTAATGTATCCTAGCCACTGACTTCTCTTTGATAAGGGAAGCAAAGGGATGCAAGGAGAAATATGGCCAGAAGACTTAAGGACAATAAGGAAGATTTTGTAAGTATATTAGGAACAAAAAGAATCCTACTCTTGGTATTGGTCCATTACTAGATGGAAATGGAAAAATTATCAACAATAATGCAGAAAGGGCAGAAGTGTTCAATATATATTTCTGTTCTGTATCTGGGGAAAAACAGGTGATGTAGTTATATTGTATGATGATGCAATAGTCCCTGCAATAAGACTAGTACCATGGGATCAAGGAGCTCAATCTATTTATCTTAACAAAGAGAAGGTTAAAGGGTGACTTGATTACGGTTGATAAGTACCTCCAGGGGGAACAAAATATTTAATAAATGTCTCTTTAGTCCAGCAGAGAAAGGTATAATAATATGATCCAATGACTGGAAGTTGAAGCTAGAGAAATTCAGACTGGAAATAAGGCATCAATTTTTAACTGTGAGAGTAATTAACCAGCGGAGCAATTTACCAAGGGTTGTGGTGGATTCTCCATCATTGTCAGTTTTTAAATCAAGATTGGATGTGTAGAGAACTATAAGCTTTATTGACCAGGCCTGTACTGCATAGCTTTCTGTGTAGCACTGACTGACTCCTAATGTCCTAGCCCAGCATGCACTGTGCTCAGTATACAATCTGGGATAAAACAGATAAGGTGGGAGTCTCTTTAGTGTTTCCAAAGCCTGGTCCGGTCCTGAAGGGTTGTATGGGATCACAATCTTAACCAGTAGATGTCTATTAAAGAACTGAGCTGCAGCTACATACACATAGAAAGGCTTCCGCACAGATTATGTCCCAGCTTTCCTCCTCGTTTACCAGGGCAATTCCCTGACTGGTACTCTATATTGTACACAGACACACCTACTGACTGAATAAAATGCTGCAAGTAAAAGTATCTTTACATCCAGAATGCTACAGAAATTCCATGAGAACTGACTGCCTCGCACAACCTCCAGCACTTTGAGTCAGAGGTCAGGTCTACACTACCACGATAAATCGATCATGATGTGAATAATGTAACTGAAGTTGACATAGCTAGATCCACTTACCGCAGTGTCAACACTGCACTATATAGACAGAGACACTCTTATGCTTTTCATGGAGGTGGAGTACAGAAATCGATGGGAGAGCTCTCCCCTCAATTTAGCACGTCTTTACCGAACCCGCTAAATCGATGCCACTGCATCGATTGCAGCAGCACCGATTTAGCTCTGTAATGAAGATGTACCTTAAGAAATAGATCCAAACGTGATCTGAATCTGTTCAAGATTTTGCAGAAGTTAGGAATTGGATCTGGGATAAACCTTTAGCATAAACCCATTTCTATTTTAACAGGTTTCATTGTATACAGTAGATAACTTGAGAGAGATCACTCTGGGCCCACTGTTTGCCATGTCATTTGACTTGAACATCTTTGAGTACTAGAAGCACAAGTGAGACTCATTGAAATTGAAATGCTAGCTGTATTCTCCAAAGGATTTACTTATCTCCTCATCCCATGGGGCCATCCTTAGGAAATTATTGAAATCTCTATAATCATTCCCTGATGTGCACTTTGGATCCCTGGATAGCAATGAATATGGCATTCCAGCTTCCACAAACTTAATGAAAAGGGAAAATTCAGTTACTCAAAAGTCCCTCCTTAATGTACACTGAATACTAAGAAACTTACATCTCCAGTGTATCTAAGAAGCATCAGAGACACTCTTAATCTTCAATGGCTGTTTCATTCAAACTAGTGACAAGGAGGTCACAACACCGTACTACTCATATTACAGACTTTTGGGAGCAGGGACTATCCTCTTGTCCTGTGCAAAAGTGGCTCGGATCTGGGCTAGCAATGGTGTTCCGAGGGCATTGGCTGAGATGTTGAAGTGGGTCTATTCTGGGGAGAGACTGAAATATCTATCTTTCTAGTTTTTTGGGTTTTTTTAAATTGTGCTTATCAGCATGGTTTCCGCGCCTCAGACTAGAACAATGATGCTGTTGTAAGTCCGGATTGAAGTGCCTCAACAGAGCTGTGGGTCAGGATGCCCAGAGGTGGGGGCCAAAGGGGAAGTTTTCCCCAGGCCCCCCATTTAAGAGGGGCCCCAAAATGACAGCAGGACAACTGGGACACAGCTGAGTGAGAGGTGATGTGACCTGGCACATGAGGTTGCCGTCCTACTCAATAATTTGGGTAATGTTTTGGGAAGGGTGGGGTCCTCAGTTTCAGATTTTGCCCAAGGATGCCAAAAACCTCTGTGTGGCCCTGGCTGAGAGGGGGCAGGACTGGGATAGCCTGGATGTGACAGACCAGGGTTATGGGTTTGCAAAGCTCTCTGGGAGAGCTTGCCTAGTGCCTGCTCACACAGCTGCACCCCTGTTTCTAGGCCTTTGCTTTATTTCATACACATCAAGTTCACCATCAAAAATAGATCAACTGAGGCAGAGAGACAGCCTGCATTGTTCAGCAGCCACGAGGGTGCTGAGATTGGCAGAGGGAGGTAGAGTCAGTATCACCCCTTGGGGAATTGGCTGCTTCTGTGATATACCCAGCTTCCAGATTTGTGCCGTTTTGCATCGGCAGGTACCTGGTGTTACAGTCACTGCCATGAAACCAGCATGATGCTGTACTCGACAGTCTCACTGCACCGTAGCCTATAGGTCAGGTACTCACAGATGGGCTCAACCTGCCCCCTAGTGTTTTCATCTTTGTTGTAACTGTGAAATCCTGTAGTGCAAAAGACAGTCACAATCTATTCACCGTCATGCTCGGGGCTCAGAGATGGGACAGGTCTGGCACAGACCCCAGCAGCTTCGTGCCGGGTTCTCCTTGGGCATCTCCGGTCTGAATCCTGGATCACGGTATTGGGCATCAGCAGCAATTACTGGCAAGATACACGTTACCCGTGCTGAAAAGTAACAGGAGAGAACAGGTTTTCCCTCCTGCCCAGCAGTGACATGAGGCTTCATTCATGAATACTGCCAAAGCAGGTGAAAATCCTCAAATGCAACATGCTACAGAAAAGTGATCTATTGCTGTGCCACCCATTCCCGGCAGAACTAACGCTAGCACTTCGCACCTGCACAGACGGCGCCACCCGTACAGCTCAAAGCAAGTTGTAAAGGCGTATCGGCCGCCCTGTTTTACAGAGAGCTGACCCGCCCCAATACAGTGGTGATGGGGCCATGCGGTTGGCAGACAGCCACGCCAAGCATCGAGGGGTTAAGTGAGTCAAACAATTGCCATGGAATACAATCCCAGTCTCCGCCCTGTCCATTGAGTAAGGTGGGATGGTGTTCCCCTCCAGAATAGCCCCAGTGTTGTGTGTGGAAATTCTCAGGGCCTTTTTCTCTTTCACCCACTTCACAAGCAAAGTGAAGCCCCAGCTTTTCATGCTGGAGCTGCCTGGATGCTCACATGATCGGCAAATGAAGCTCATTGGATTGGCACCCTGGGCTTTGGCGGCATCCTTTCCCTATTGTGTAGCCTTTAAGACAAAGCCATCCAGAGGGCCCCATAACCTGGTGTCAAGGTCCCTTTCTCCCTGCCCTGCTGGTTCCCACTCCCCCATGAGGCCGGGCAGCTCTGGGGTCTCCCTGGCAGTCTTTCCGGCGGCTGTGCAGGGCGCAGTCATTTGCCGCTCTCTCACACTGGGGTAGTCTTCCTCCTGTTGGAAGTTCATGCGTGTTCGCTGAGTGACTCAAATGGGTCCAGCACCCATGAATGTCAGCCCGGAAAAGTCTAACTCCCCTGTCCGTGGGAGGCAAGACCTTGGGATTTTAGCCTAATGTTCCTCTGGCCTAGAAGCGACCGTGTGTTGCCTGCTGCGTGAGCTCCATGAGCACTCTCAGGACCACTGTACCACTCAATGGGCATGTCTCACCCACAGCTCCTAAGACGCTTTACAAACTGAGTTACAGACTATCCCCAGCCACAAGCTCGCCCGCCACGGAAATCTAGCAACCGCCCAGCAACTGTTCAGGGCAGAAAGTGAGGAACGATACAGTGTTCAGCTAAAACTACAGGCGCTTGGGGAGAGGACGAGGAGTTAATGTCATTAAAAGGTAGTTCAGCCAGGGCTCCAGTGTTAACTCGTTAAAAAAGCAACATGGGGTCTTTTAATTCTTACAAGCGGCTAGAGCTTGAGTTCTGTGTATTACAGGAATGGCAACACACCACCGCCAACACTCCACGAGGGCATGGTTCAGAACTTGCTCCCAAGGAAGACTACCACCGACTACAGCATTGTTGGGGGTGTCTCTCTCAGAGCACCAACCAGCCCAGATTGTGCTTAGCTGCTGAGATGTGCTGCGAGGTGACACAGCTGCACACCCTGAGAGCCCCAAGGAAGCGCGCTCAGGGTCTGCATGCTGAGCAGCTCTGGAAAACTGGCCCTTCGTGTCTCGGTGTCAACCACAAGCAAGGGAGTATCTTTCTTTCGAGCAAACCAGGCCCAAAGTTACACACTTCCCTCCTCTGGGCAAGTCTGCAAAATGGAACCGGCATAATGGCTGCCGAGTGCCAAGTCCCAAGATGACCTCATCCGTGCAACATCTGGGATTGTTTAACAAACCCAGAGCTGCGATTACAGCAACAGCACTCCAGCAGCCTCGGAGAGCTCCACAGGAACGCCCCTCCACTAGGCCTTTTCTCTTGCTGATTAGCGAGTGCAGTGAGCCAGCCTGAGAGGCAACTCAGAGATTAAGGCCAGCGTGGAGTTTTTCAAAGGCCAGGGCTTTTTTTTTTAAAACACTTCCACCCCCGCCTTTCTTCAAATGCTGCTTTTATTTGTTTGTCTAGTGCACATCCGAACGGCCCATTGTAAATTCAAGGCCACGCATTCTGTGGCTGAACTAGAGACTGGAATGTATTTGCCAGAAGAAATCTCTAGGCAGGGACAAGAGGTTGATTTAGAAAGAGACGGGTCATTCAGGATCTTAGAAGTGACAGATCTGAGAGGAGCAGAGCAATATTCACTGGGGACAGAGGTGACATACAGATGTACCCGCTCTGGAAGGAGAAAAGCCCCCATTCACGGTTCCTTTCTGCTGCTCCAGAATCCAGCTACCCTGGAATCACTAACGCGTCAGCTCTTTTGGAACAAACACCACCAGAAATCAAACCCTGATTTACTGCCACCAGGTGACAACAGAGTTCACACACTCCTCCAGTGACAGAATGGCCATACAGTGCCACATCTGTCCCAGAGGCCCGGCTAACGATTCCCACCATGGGACAGAACAGTCCAAAGCTCCTGCAGCTGAATCTGCCTGTTATACTACCATCTAGTGGCCTTCCGGGACGCATTTTGAGGCTGATGAAAATTTTTTGGTTTGGTTGAAAATTGTCTTTCAAATGCTTTGGGCTTTCATCAAAAAACTAATCCCCGTGCCCCGCAAAAAAAAAAAAAAAGAAGATTCCAGTTTAAAGAGAAATGATTTCCTTTCTATCTCCCCTCCCCCATGCTCCCATTGACAAAAAGGCAGAGCTTTTGCCTTTTCCTAGACAGGTTCCCCTTGCCCAGCTCCTCTGTCCCTCCCCTTCCTCACCCATCTCATCGTGATATTCTCCAGGTTTGACTGGCATGAAAAAAGGTCTGGGGGAAGCACTGCTGATGGACTGCAGCCACTCACTGTGCACACGCAGCTCAGACTCTCCTACTCACCCCTGTCCCTAGTGCTCCATAAACCTGGCATGCATTCTGTTTTTATAATGGAGAGTAACTTACAAAAAGTCTGGGCTCCTCTTCTGGGGCCGAAGTCTGGTTTAAACTACTCATCATGGACGCAAAAGGAGCAGGGCAGAAGGGGAATGAGGAGGGAATGGTAGTGAGTTGATGAATGATGGGCCCAAAATTGTAGTAAGGATTGGGCCCAGGCAACTCCACATTTGTGATGGAGGCAAAGTCTAGATCTTCAACAGTTTTACTGGCCAGGTAGCTGCGGGGAATCAGCAGACGTGATTTATTTTGATTTTACGAAGGCTTTTGACACAGTCCACGTGACATTCTCATAAACAAACTAGGGAAATGCAATCTAGATGAATTTACTATCAGGTGGGTGCACAACTGGTTGAAAGATTGTACTCAAAGAGTAGTTATCAATGGTTCACTGTCAAAATGGGAGGGTGTAGCTCGTGGGATCCCACAGGGGTCAGTCGTGGGTCCAGTACTATTCAATATTTTCCAAAGTGACTTGGATAATGGAGTGGAGACTCTGCTTATACAATTTGCAGATGATACCAAGCTGGGAGGGGCAGCAAGCATTTTGGAGCACAAGATTAGAAGTCAAAATGTCCTCGACCAATTGGACTGAATTCAACAAGATGAAATTCAATAAAGACAAGCGCAAAGTACTACACTTCAGAAGGCAAAGTCAAATGCACTACTACGAAACCGGGACTAATTGGCGAGGCGGTAGGATGGCTGAAAAGGATCTGGGGGTTATAGAGGATCCCAAATTGAATATGAGTCAACAGTATGATGCAGTTGTGAAAAAGGCTGTTATCATTCTGGGGTATATTAACAGGAGGGTTGTCTGTAAGGCATGGGAGGTCATTGTCCCACTCTATTCGGCACTGGTGAGGTCCCAGCTGGAGTATTGTGACCAATTCCAGGTGCCACACTTTAGGAAAGATGTGGACAAATTGGAGAGAGTCCAGAGGAGAGCAACGAAAATGATAAAAGGTTTAGAAAACCTGACCTCTGAGGGAATGTGTATCTTTCGTCCTGAGAAAAGAAAACTGACCGGGGACCTAATAACAGTCTTCAAATATGTTAAGGGCTGCTATAAAGAAGATGATGATTGATTGTTCTCCATCTCAGCTGAAGGGAGGATGAGAAGCAATGGGCTTAATCTTCAGCAAGGGAGATTTAGGTTAAATGTTAGGAAAAACTTTCTAACATAAAGGCAGTTAAGCTCTGGAACAGGCTCCCAGGGGAGGTTGTGGAATCCCCGTCATTGGAGGTTTTGAGGAACAGGTTAGACAAACCGCTGTCAGGGATGGTCTAGATTTGCGTGGTCCTGCCTCAGCACAGAGGATGGGGCTTGATGACTTCTCCAGGTCCCTGCCAGCCCTACATGTCCATGATTCTACGATACACACGGTACAGCTCATTCTCGCCCCATTCTAAGAGTCTGCTAGTTGCAGAATTGCCTAGTGGTAAAAGCAAGGGTTTGAGAAGTCAGGAGACTTAGGACCTATTTTCAGCTCTGTTATTGATTCACTGAGTTGGCCCTGGCGCATCATAGATTCATAAGACTGGAAGGGCCCTCGAGAGGTCATCTAGTCCAGTCCCCTGCACTCATGGCAGGACTAAGTCACACGGTGCTTTAGTTTCCTCCCCTGCATCCCTCCCTAAACAGGGATCACATTCTGCTCTGTAAAGCGGCTGAAGACTCTTGGGTGCAAGGAGCTATATAAGTGCAAAATAGCTATCTCAGGCTGATGCACAGTTCCCTGCCCGATGGGATGCTCCTGGGTGGATGGGTGCTGGCGATGCAGAACGTGTGCTAGCCAGAGGGAAAGGAGAGAGCAGAGGAAGGAGAACGGAAAAGGTTGATTGGGGGAGGGGAAGAGAGAACAATAATATGGTGCCACAGTCCCACCAACCCAGGCCTTTTTCATAGATTCTGGACTGAGCCAACCCTCAGCCTGGGCTCGGCCATGGTCTCTTTGAGGCTCTTGCCCCTGGTCCCTGCAGGAGCCCCCACTCCGAAGCAAGCTTTCCGTTCCCAGCTCCCTTCCAGTGTCCTTTCTGAGCCTCCTTACTTCTAGTCCCTGTCAGGGCTCCCCAGGTCTGGCCACAGGCTGGGAGAAGCCCTCCAGAGCCCCTTGTCTGGCCCAGGCTTGTAGAATCAGCCTATCCCCAAATATGGGGAAGTGGGGAGGAAAGGCTAGCCACTGCCTCCAGCCAAACTCCCCTTGCTACTGGAGCTCTCAAACAGTTCCTAGCAGCCTCTTCTCCTGGGAAAAGTTCCCCCCACTTCGTGGTAAATTTCACCTTTTTCAGCTCCCCTTCTCCAGAGGTAGCACATTCTGCAGGTGCGCCTAATTGGCACGGCCAGTGTGCAGGAATGCTCGTTAGCCTTTCTGTTGGGGGGGCATCCCATCCCAGATACCAGTTACAGTCCACACTAAATCAAAACACCACCTGCGGGTGGGACTGGCTCGCTCCAGCTCTGCCTTGTGTAAAGCTAGAATACCCCAATGTCATCTCATTTTAAAGTAGTGGCAATACCCCTACAGTCTTCAAGCAGCAACAGATAAAACACTGAGGTGAAATCCTGCCATCGATTGATTCCAGGGCCAGAACATTTGTTATGATTAAATTATCTCTGCCAATACTACTTTTTGTCCTTTTCCCTTCCCAGACGTATAGCATCGAAGGTCTGCATTGGTGCACCTAAGAGCAGAAGGTACCCTCCTCTGTGATCTGCATCCATGCCACAGCTGCTTGAGTTGTTCCCTATCGCAAACACCCGTGTCTGAGCTCTCCCTAGGAAACTCCAGGGTAAACTGAGTATTATAACAGCATGTCTGATATCACGCTCCATGAAGCATGTCTTGTGACTTCACACTAACACAAGTAGCCAGGCCCAGATGAACTATGGGCTTGTTTGTTTTTTGAGCTGCTGGGTAAAGATGTGACTGTTCTGGGCAGGATGACCCCTCACATGCACACACAGACAAAGCTTAAAGACCCACAGCTTAATAGAAGTGTTGCTATTGACTTAAATGAGAGTGGAATCAGGCCCTCGCTGCATTCCATCCCTGTATATATACACACCAGCCAAATCCTTGGCATGGGCAATCAATCGGGCACTTCTTTTCAACCTGCCTTATGATGCAAGAATGAGAGAACGCTCTATGAACAGCAGCACATTTTAAAGTGATCAAAGGAAATACTTTTTTCCCCCTGATGATGCACAATTAGCTGGTGGAACTCACTGTCACAGGAAAATCACTGAGGCCAAGAGTTTAGCAGGATTCAAAAAGGGACATTTCCATGGCAACAAGAATATTCAGAGTTATAACACTAAAGATGAATTTAAAATGCAAGTTTGGTTCAGGGCATAAGCCAGCCTCTAACAAAAGGAGATGGGAAACTTATTCCATAACATCCCACTGGGGGATCCACATCATCTATCATATTTCAAGTCCTTACGTCCCCATAGAATCGGGGCACTTCACAGTCTTTAATGCATTTATTCCCAGACACCCCTGGGAGGCAGGGCCACAGAGAGGCCAAGGGAGTAGACCATAGTCACGCAGGAAGTCTGTGGCACAACAATTTGAACCCAGATTGCCCCTGGCTGTGGCTAGCGCCCTAACCACTGGGCCATCCTTCTTCTTACACCTTCCTCTGATTTGGTGGGGGCCGGCCATGCTGGAGACAGGCTACTGGCTAGATGGACGCCAAGTCTGATCCAGGTTGGCACTTCCTAAATTGCTAAAATCTGCATCAGAGTATGGACCAGTTTCCCTAATTGCAATGAAAAGGCTACCCAGGCAAATGAAAGACCTGTTGTAAAAGATCTCCGAAATGATCCCAGCCCCTCAGTTCACCTGCAGTGTAGATTTCCTTTCTTTATGCGAGTTTGGGGCTGGTGGAAGGGTATGGACTGACTTCTTCAGAGGCCAAAATCCTCTACCAAGCATAACACTCTGCAATGTCAAATAAGAGAGGGGGAAATTTAGGCTGAATACCAGGGAAATCTTCCAGCCAGGGAGCTATGGTAGATGACAGAAGAGTCTCCCAGAGGGATTGGTGGAAGCTCCGTCTCTTGGGCGCCCAGTTCCTGTGGAAATTCAGTGGGAGCTGGGACCCCGACTCTCTCTGGCTGCTTTGGAAATCCCAGCCTCAAACGAGATTGGAAGGAAATTCAGAAAGTGCCCTGTGGGGAACAGTCCTGCGCTGGCAGAGACTTGGACTAGAGGATTTAATAGGCCTTTCCCCTCTCTAACACGTATGCTCTGGTGCTGTGATGAAACAGTTGAGCCTTCAGACAATCCCAGTAATCCAGTTAGGGCTCATGGAAGAATTTATCCCAGACAACAGTTAGCAGATGTCTTGTTTCAGCCACTTGTCAAGGAGCGATAGGCCTGGGATATGGCCCTATCTGGCTCACTCTACTGGGGGAAGAAGTAGACATGGAAGAATATTATAGTAAGAGGCAAACTAGATACCATTAACTTGAGTTTGAATAGAGACTGGGAGTTGCTGGGTCATTACACATATTAAATTTATTTCCCCATGTTAAGAATCCTCACACCTTCTTGTCAACTGTCTAAATGGGCCATCTTGATTATCACTACAAAAGTTTTTTTCTCCTGCTATTAATAGTTCATCTTAATTAATTAGCCTCTTACAGTTTGTATGGCAACTTCCACCTTCTCTGTATGTATATATATATCTTCTTACTATATGTTCCATTCTATGCATCCAATGAACTGGGCTGTAGCCCACAAAAGCTTGTGCTCTAATACATTTGTTAGTCTCTATGGTGCCACAAGTACTCCTGTTCTTTTTACACATATAACTGCCGTCTTTTGACAACAGACACAGCATTTCACAAATGCATGCGGCCAGATCCTCAGCTGCTGTAAATCAGTGAGCTCAATGGAACTACATCAGTTTACACCAGCTGTTTTGGAAAACATGGCCAATGGCAGGCAATGTGCATTTTTTAAATTCTCTGAGATAACACCACAAGGATAGACTGTCCTGGGACACTGCCCAAGCCGGATCACTGCACTCAGAGAAGAAACAGACCAGAAGGAATATGCAGAGAATAAGAAAGAGCTCACGCAAGACCTAGCAGAGACAAAACACAGCCCCCTCGCCCCAGTGCTGCAACTTCAGCAAGAAGGCCACAAAGCTACCTGGTGTGAAAAGAGAGAACCACAAGAATTCCTCCTCTGTCCAGGTCCCGGTAAAGTGAGTGGAAAGACTCCTGGTGACTTGGAGCTGGCTTAGGGCCAAGGGATACGGGATTTATGGTTCTGTTCAGAGCACCTTCATGCCGTGCCGCTGCTTTTGGCTGTGCTTGGAATAGTGCAGACATGCATGTACATATATTTGTTATTATTTCTATTTAAGCAGTGCTCGGGGACTCTAAGCCAGATCAGAGTCCGTTGTGCTAGCCCATCACTTTGACCATGTCATTCCTCTCTTGTCATTCCTTCGTGTCAACTGTAAGATGATTGTCTTCACTTTCACGGCCATTCATAACATCCCACACCCTCCCTATCAGCTCTCATTCACTAATGGGATGTTAACTTCTGCCTCTGGTTGACCCATAACGACCGCCTACATAGCCCACTTGTTAAATTTTCAAACAAGCCCCCTGGGGTTCATTCCCATGCTGCGCCTCACACTGGGGAGACACCCCATGAACAGCTTCCTCATTAGCTATTTTAAAACACTTCTTTGCCTCAATGCCTCCAAACAACCTGACAACAGTTAGGCTACTGGTGTGCAGAGACCACAGACTGTTACGCTGACCCATAGTGACTCATTCTTTCCTTGTGCTCTCCTGTCTGTCTGTCTCCATCTATTGTCTCTTGCCTTGTAGTTCGATTAGAAGCTCTTTGGGGCAGGGGCAGTCATTTTGTTCTGTATTTGTACAGCACCTGACACAATGGGATCCTGGTCCATGACTAGTGTGACCATACATCCCATTTTGGCTGGGACAGTCCCTTTTTTAAGCCTGTCCCAACTTTTTCAGCAAAACTGGGCATTTGTCCTGTTTGCGCTTGCCCAAGGGGATAAATGCCCGGTTTTGCCCAAAAAAGTGGGATGCGGCCACTAATGGGGTGCAGAGGAACATACCAGCAGGGAGGGTGACACCAGCCCCATATGCAGGAGACAGGGCTCGGGTGAGCAACTTGGGCCAGGTCAGTCTACTGGAGTCAGGACTCCTGGGTTCTATTTGTGACTCTGCCACTGCATCTCTGAGTTACTCACTTAACTTCTCTGTCTCTCAGTTTCCCCATCTGTAATTAATTTTACTCACTCGAGTTAATTAAAGGCTCAGGGTAACATTTTCAAAAGATCCTACGTGATTTAGGAGCCAGGACTTGCACTCTTAAGTCACTTACTGGGCTTTTGCAAATCCCACCCTTAGTGCTTTTGTGTTTAAAGCACTTTGACATTCCTGGACAAAGTACTACTACCAGATATTGGTTACAGAATCTCTCTGAGATCTTCTTCACACAGAGAACCATATTTACACCTGTGCTGAAATGTAGGGAACAACCCTGCATTGCCTGGAGTGGGATTGAATGATCGAATGGGTCACCCAGGGTTCGATTTGCAACAGATCCATTTATCAACAGCCGTCAATGAAGCTTCAAAGCTCTGGGTGAGAATTTACTAGACACCAAACCCAAGGTTCCTACCCAGTTCTGCTCTGGTAGGCCCAACAACATGAAGCTGTATATTCTGTTACTGCTACCTTACATTTCTGAGCTGGGTGACATTCCCCCCCCCCCATCCTATTAAAAGGTATTCTTTCCCACCTCTGGGGAGTAGAATTGGCAGGTTCCGTTCCTGGCCGATACTCAAGATGACCAGGAGGCAGTAATTATCAGCCCATTTTGCTTAGCAGGAGAGTAAAGTTTGTATTTTGATCAGCACACTGGGATGCTCTTCCAAACAGCACTTGTAGGCACAATGTACAAGCTTGGAGAGTGTCCCATGTAAGGGAAACCATAGCGGGGAAACCATTTGTGTACGAGAGAGAGAAAAGCAATTTGGGAAAGAAAGCCTGATGGAGACTCTTTTCCCTTTATGTCTCAGCTCCCCTATGTAACTTGCCTTTGTAAGCATATGGGCATTTGCCATCAGATGGTAAATTATCCCCAGACCCTTTAGAATAACAGATTACTCGTGTTTATAGGCCATGGTGGTTTATTTGTTTTGTAAACCACTGCCTTGCCTGCTGCTCAAACACAAGGTCTCTCTCCAAGCTGAAACCCAAGCTGTTAGGACCAAACAGAAGTGCTATTCATCACCCAGTTCAGTCGGGTTACAGAAACCCACCTGAACCCCCTCACATGGCTCTGCAATGCAAAATCCCAGAGCACTAATTGGCCTCTAGCAACTTGTTCGATGGCCCTGGCAGCAGGTGCAGGGTACGCTGGCCTTCTCTTATCAAACACTATCATACTGAGATCGGGGCCCTGGGTGGCCAGACCCTTAACTGGTGGAAATCAGTGCAACTCCCCTGACGTCAATAGATTCTTTTGCTCCATCACCTCAAAGATCTGTAATAACTGGATTCCCCAGTGGTGGGTAAACTTTTGCCCATAAGCATTTCAGTTGAATCTAGATTCCCAACTACAAAGCTGAGTGAACTTGTCCCCTCCTGACTAGTACATAATGATGATGATGCAGGAAAGGAAATGCGAAAGGAAGAGAGAGAGGCATTTTTAGTGTCAAATGCTGACCGGTTACCTTGAGCTTTTTATTATTAATCATATTTATTATGGCAGTGCCTAAGGACCAACCAAGACTAGGGCCCCATTATACTAGGTGTTGTAGAAACTTGGAGTAGAAGATGGTTCCAGCCCCAAAGAATTTACAGTCTAGACAAGACAGACACTGGGTGGGGGAGGGGTAAAACACACCAGCCAAGTGAACAACGTGACAAAAGCAAAAGTCATGTTAGTTCCACAACTTTTGGGGCAATGGGGTAGTTTGGTGGTTGATAAGTGCATCAGGTGTGCTCTGTGTTATTTGGTTTCTAATGATTTTAAGGCATTTATTACAACCATGACAGCTGGCACTGCTTTCTACAGTGAGAAATAAGGTGGCTACACAAAACTCCTTTTCCCAGGATAGATGTCAGGTTGCAAAGTAGGAGTATCAATTTTGGAAGAGATAACGAAATCAAAAACAAACGAAATGCCTGCCCCCAGGAGACATTCCCTCATGAAATATGGGAATATGAAAATACGAGTAGGGACTGATTCCTGTCGATTGCTGTTGAAACATCCTGTGGATGCCAATAGAAAATTCTACCCCTTATGAAATACGGGAATATGAAAATACAAATAGGGACTGATTCCTGACAATTGCTGTTGAAACATCCTATGGACGCTAATAGAAAATTCTATCCCACTATAGAATTCTTTAGGATGATAAATAAGCTACAGGAAGGAAAGAGGCACTTGTGGTTAAAACACTGGAGTAGAATTCAAGAAAGTACAGTTCATTTCCTGGCTTCGCAACAGACTTCTTCTGTGACCTTGGGCAGGCCATGTAACAGGTCAGTGCCTCAGTTTCCCCATCTGTAATACTCCCTTTTTCTATCTTATCTATTTAGATTGTAAGCTCTTTTGGGGCTTGATCTTACTATGTGTATATTCAGTGCCTAGCATAACAGGGCCTGATCTCAGCTGTGGCTGTGAGACACCCCCATGATACAAACAGCCACAAGAAAGGGAATAATTGTTATGGGGGTTTGGAGTAATTTCTCCAGAACCCTATTAAATTTCTAGAGGACCCATGAATGGCTTCCCCTCCCACAAGGGAAGCCCTTTTTCTGAATTAAGCAGCACACAC
Source organism: Dermochelys coriacea (assembly GCF_009764565.3). NCBI lineage: Eukaryota > Metazoa > Chordata > Testudines > Dermochelyidae > Dermochelys > Dermochelys coriacea. The sequence goes on along the minus strand of NC_050083.1, from coordinate 18,231,256 downwards.
AGACCAGCATATGCCCCCACTCAGTGTTTTCATTGCTGTTTCTACTTCAGGTACAACACAGCAGTTATATGCAGTCCCCTACCTGCTCCCTGGCTCAGCCTTTTATACTGCTTGCTTTCCTCCTCAGAGCTATCCAGCTGGTCAGCTCATTACCTCATTAGTGCCTCAAGCTCCCTACAGGTGCAAGTGATCCTTCTACCCCTCCATGCCCAAACTACCTCAGTCCCTCCTGCTCTAACTCACCAGTGCCCTGAGTGTTCTTCATGACCAAGCTGCTGGCTTCCAAAAGGCACAGTTTGTAGCTACTAACAGCACCCCCCTTCTGATTTAATCCCTGTAGGACTTTTCTATAGGGTCAGCAGGTTTTCTGTAATACATAGCATGACTGCTTCTGCCCTGTCCTTCCTGGACATCCCCTAGCAAATGAATTAATAAATAAAGCTGAAGCTTCAAAAATCCTACAATATAAGAATGTGGCCCAGCCTGTCTGGGCAATTAATTAACAGTCTTGCTGGCTTTAGATACGGGTCCATACATGCATTGTCCTAAGCATGATCCATATGACTGGGAAGTTTTATGGAGCAGAATCCAGCTTTCTAAGGTCACCATAGAAACAGCTTCCATAATAACACCCCCCTTTTTTTGTAAGAAATGAAATCCATACATAAGCCCCGCCAGCTCATTTGCAGCAAGCCTGTTTTCACGGTGTCACGTCAGCACTATCCTCCTAGCACAAAAGCATTAGTCATTCCACAAGGAGGAAAGGGCAAAGTTGAAATACTTTGGCAGTGGGGTAAGACTCCGCACCATGGGCTCTGCTCTCAGAGAATAGATCCCATTATAGGATTTACCTCCTGAGAACAGCTGAGCAATGTACTCAAGAGAAAACAGACCACCCATGACCCTGAGCAACAGGCTTATAATTTAGAGCTATAAGCCTTGTGTTTATGGGACCACCTGGTGATAGCTCTGGTCACCAAGCAAATCCAAAGGGACAATGCACTCCTTAGTTATAATAATAGTGAGCTCTTTTCTTCCACAGATCTCAAAGTGCTTTACAAAAGAGGTATCTCCATCCCCTTTTTACAGATGGGGAAACTAAGACACAAAGAAGCAAAGTGACTTACCCAAGTCACCCAGCAAACTGGTGGCAGGCAGAGTCCCAGTCCAGTGCTCTATCCAGTAACGCATCATCAAAATGATATATGTTAATGATTTTATTATTTAGATTACAGTGGTGCATAGGAAGCTCAATTGAGGCTCAGGGTACCACTGTGATAGGTGCTTAGCAGACAAATAACAAAGATGCCAGTCTCCGCCCCAGGGAGCTTCCAGTCTTTGACTTTTGACGCTGCTCCAGCCCAGAATGATAAAGCAGACCCCACTTCTCACACCTACTAACCAGTGGAAATGAACTCACGGCTGAGGGCAAGCCAGGATTAATCTTCAAACTAAGTACAATTTTTTGGCTTGACAAAATCAGATGAAATAGCAGCAGAGCCAAATTAATTCAGTCTGGAGGACACACAAAAACCCAGCCTCCCACACTGTTAGATTTGGACCCAGAAGTGATGGAGGTAGACACAGGGGGAGATGATTTAAACACAGTTATTTGCTGTGATGACTTACTTGTTCTGACAACAAATGGAAATAAGGCTCTGCACTGAGGACAAAGTGCCCAACAATTTAAAAGAGGCAAAGCATCACACACCCCTTGGGCTCAGTTTTTCCTTTAAATTCCTCCTCTAAGGCTCATCTATGCATTCCAGACTAGTTATTCAGGAGTGGCTAGTGCACTTTAAATTCACACCCTACCTTAATCTGAATTAATTTACAGGTACGTCTTTATAAAGCTCAAAAACCAGAAAACACTGATTCATTCCCCAAAGACTGCTTTGTCTTGATCATTCCCTGAGGGCTAGATTGCGACTTCGCGTTCTGCCACCGCCCCATTAGCCAGGGACTGTCTGAAGAGGGAGAAACTACTTCATCCCCTTTCGTGGAGCAGCTTATCTGCTAAGCTTCTCTGGCCAGCAAGTAGAAAGCAGGACTCCTACCTCTCCATCTCCTCCACATTGGTTGGCAGAGCCGGCACTAGGCATCAGCCGACTAAGCAATTGCCTAGGGCCCCGAGCAGCTCAACGGGGCCTCCAAATCGCTTTTTTAGTATGTGTTGTGGGGAGGAGGGGCAAAAATATTCTTGCTTAGGCCTTGGACTGGAGCAGGGGAGTAGGTCCTGCTCTTCTCCCTACAGCTAGTGTTGCAATCTGAGCTGGAGCGGGGAATGGAAGCCTCACTCCCCCTCAATCTCCAGTCCAGCTAAGGGCTGTGACCCTGTAGTTCTGAGGAATTAGCGCAAAGGCCTCAGGCAGCCTCTCCTTGCTGTCACTGACAAAGTGCCCAGAGCTCCTTTCACCGGGGGACCTCTATGAGCTGATCCAGGGCTGTGAAACCCTCGGCAATAAATGAGCCAAACTTCTTGGAGTGGCGACAAATGAAGAAATCGCTCGGCGAATGTTGAAGTTAATGTCACATAAAAGTCAGCCTAGTAACCCTGATTTGTCATGGAGACAGGCAAAGTGCCTAGTCCCTGGCCAGATAATCACTTTCCTTAATAATAAAAATAATAAGTCAGAGTCTTTCTTTCTCCTCACTTTTTAATGGCAGCACACCATATTGTAGCCCAGTGAGATTTACTCTCAGCGTCAGCCATAACTCATGCCCCAAACACCATCTGTCATCTACTACTCACCCTACCACAATATGTTTTTATGGCTTCTCATGATGGACTGCGAGATAGTGTCATTTATTTCAGCCGAAGCAGGACTGCACCAAAGCACAAGAGAATGAAGCATAGCCCATAACGAGCCCCTTATCTTGTTAATAGTGAGATGATAACACTTTTCATTAAGGCTCTCACAGCACCTTCCAGTCTCTGGAGAGGTCAGGTTATCTTGTTAAGGCCGCTGATTTGGAGTCAGAAGATTTGGATTCTAATCCTGGGTCTGCCATAAACTCCCAATGTAACATGGGGCCTATGCTCCAGCTCCCCATCTGTAAAACAGGGCTAATAATTCTGTTTTGTCTGTTTACTTGTAACCTCCTTAGAGCAGAAACTGTCTCTCACTGTGTGTTTGTACAGCACCTGACACAACAGGTCACAGATCCCCATTGGATCCTTTCAGCAGTACTGTAATACAAATAATAAAGAATAGTCCTTACTGTGAAAGCTAGGAGGAAACGATCTTCCCAGTGCAATATACGTTATAATGGGACAGGGCTGCCAGCAGCAGGGCATTCTCCTAAAGAGATCTTCAACTTTGGGAATTAATCCGTCAAGGCAGATGGCCCAGGGCCCATCTCTGTTCTCATAAAACAAAAGAATTATTAATGAAAGCGAATGGCACAACCCCCATCTCTTCTCCGTCTAGGTGGCTGACTGTCCATACATTCCGTGGGCCAAATACAGCTCTCTCTCCCACGAGGGTGACGCCAGTGAAGTCAGCAGAGATTCTCCACAGCAACATATGGGCAGAATTTAGCCCCAGCCACTCACTGTAACCTTACAATCTGCCCTATAGCTGCGCTGCCCCAGGGCAGAGAGCAGACCCTGTTGTAATTCACAGTCACAGGGCCAGTCTAAAATTTTCCATTGGAAAAATTGGGTTTTCGACAAAACCTTTTTTGCAAGCAGCATCTGCTTTGTCCTTGAACTTCTTGCATTTCCCATAAGAACGCTGAACATTTTCAGTAAATAAATAAATAAATAAATACATAAAACCCAATGGGCAAAAATATTATGGTTTTAGGAGTTGCAGGTGTTTTGAAAAAAAAAAGTCAATTTTTTCTGCGGAAAATGTTTAAAAAACTATTTTTGTCAAACTTTTTCGCAGGGGAAATAAATATTTTCTAACCAGCTGAAGTCACAATCCCTCGCCCCTATGTGGAGATAGGGTAAATCAGTCCCTTCACCCATTTTTAAGAAGCTGATCATTGCCCAGCCTACCCCCAGCCAGCTACCATAGCCCCCCAAGGTGGGAGAGCCAGGACAGCCCTTCAAGGCATGTTGGGCTCAGCCCAGCCCATGACTTACCTCCTATCCCTCAGCCTCACTGAGGACCTAGTAACATAAAGGATTAATTGGTGACCCCCAACTTGGTGCAATGGGGCTTCATGAGAAAAAGTGACCCCAGCTGTGGTGGTGAAGACGGCAGAGCATGACTTCAATCAAGCTGGGAGCTTGGGAGAGAGAGGGAGACTGTTGGGGGAGGAATAAGGGGAGTTTCCCTCTAGGAAGAGCCTGTGGAAGTCAGGCTATCACCCACTGGGAGCAGGATAGGCTTGTGGGAGGAGAAGCCCTGAGTTAGGACCCAAAAAAGCAAGGCGATCCAGGAAAGGGAAGCAGTAGGGGAATCCTGCTGGGGAAGAAGCAAGATAAGAGAACCGCTGCATAAGCCAAGCTGCAGAGGACTTCGTTGGAACCAGAGATGGGCAGAAGAACTATGAGTTTGGGCATTTGATCTGGACTTCCAAGTTGCACCTTTTGTTACCCTGGAAGGGGAGTGAACTGTTACATGACTTAGACGAAAGCCCAAGCCACAGAAAACCCAGAGTGGGAGTTGGAAGAAGCTACTGGCTGGGACTGGCCATTATAGCCAAGGAAGGGGCCACCAGGGATTGGGCTGGAGAGGTGAAGTCCCTTGTAATGTTGTTTCCCGGCATGAGGGGGCACCCTAAGGGTGAGGATGTGCACGAATAGGTTGTCACAATCTAGCCATAAATATATTAAAATACAGCTATTACGTTGCATGAAATCTCCCCACGGTGGATGAATAATTGGCTAATTTGCCATAAAAATTTAACTGATTCTTTGGGAGATGTTTACAGTCACATCGCTCGATAGGTTTCATTCTCTACCACTTCATTGTGCAATTTTAGCTTAACCCGAACACTAGGCTTGCCTCTCCACCGTATAGGAAGTATCTGTCTTAAATTGCGGCATGTCCCACCCCGCCTAATTCAATTGTAATAAACCATCTGAGCCCAGCAAAAACACTGCTATCTGCACCGAACCAAAACAAACAACCCGCAGAGCAGATGCAGGCAGCTGTCTAGGAAAAAGTGCACTAATTGCTGTTTTGTTTGAGAATTCACAGCCGCAATGCCATTTGAGAAGGGCCTTCCCTGAACAAGCCATTATAGACACCGTCATGTTATATGAAAAAAATAAAAACCCCACTGCAGCAGGCGTGCAGCAGATGAGCAGACCCTGGGTACTGTAGCAGGAACGCAAGAAACCTACAGGCCTCTGCATCCTATAAAACATTCACTTGAGCAGTGAGCACAAGGCTTTGGGGCCTATGAGCCTTAGCATGAGTGAGTTGCCCAGCAGTTACCCTTATGCTCACTGCTCAAGCGAGTGTTTTTCAGGAGGTAGGCCTGTAGGTTTCTTGCATTCCAGCTCAGACTTGAGCAGTTCACCCATGCAGTCAGCTGTGCTGCTGTGGCTACCCTGCTATTGTTATCCCAGCTCCGTTTGATCGGGTTAGACCAAAGCCCGCTCAGGAATGCCTGCATGTGCTGCAACTGCGTGTCCCATCTGAAGTGTAGACATACCCTCCGGTGGATGATGCCACAACACAACGAGCCAGATTTTGCCATGCATGCAATTCTCTTCAAGGTTACTGGGAGAAAAAAATGTGCATCTCTCTGTGTGCATCTCTCATCACTGAATACCACCCAATGGTGGCAGAATTTGGGTATGGGAGTCAAGAGATCCTTCTCTGCACTTTTGTTGTCCCATCTGTAAAATGGGGATATGCTGTTCTTACTTAACTCATGAAGATGTTGATCAAACACATGGCAGTCTTCAGTCGGAAGCAGAGCTAAGCTTTGCTGCCCAGGCTCCTCTTTAATTGGTGCCAAAGAGAAGATTTGGTACATCTGATAAAGATCCATTGTGAGATGTGAAGAACTAAAGCTATTGAGCTCTCCCTATTCTTAAAAGTACCAAATTGGAAGTCAGGAGACCTGGATTCTATTCCCGGTCCTTCCATTTTCTTGCTGGGTGACACTGGGCAAGTCCCAGTTTTCTAAAATAGCCCTTAAATCTGAAGACTTTAATTTTGGATGCCCAACTGGACACATTTTGGATATGGCTAGACTGTAATTGCTATTCACATTTTAACATGTGTTAACTAGCATGATGGTAAATCATAATGTAGGCAAGGGACAAACATTTGTTCCTTCGGGTGGACTTGTTATTGCTATTATTGTCGTCCTTTGCAGTACTGGAAACCCAAACACAACAGTGTTGTGCAAGTATGTGAAAAGCAGGAAGTGAAACTGACCTGTCTAGTATCGTTGTCCAGGCTGAGCAAAAAAAACAGGCAGTGAGCCAGATTTTGATCTTCCTTACCGCATGTGTAGTGCCATTGACTTCATCGGAACGGATCTTGGAGCAGGGTATGAATGAATGAGTGTATGAATGCCCAGGGCAAATGATGAGACGCAAATCGGAGTTTCAAACCTCTTTCATCTCTAATAAATGATGGAGTTAGTAGCACATATTAGGGTTAGGGGTTTTTAATGCATCATCTTGACAGTGTCCCTTTAGAAGTATAAAATGCCAAGAGACCCTGAAAAAATGATGAAGCTTTTCATTTCCCATATTGATTTATGCTCTACAAACAATATTGCACGCTGTCACTGACAATTTCATGCTGTGTTACTTACACCGCCTTCCCTATGTAACGATATCTGCAGATGGGAGCGACATTTGGTGCGCTTCGAAAAGAAGGGGGTAATATTTATATCTGACAGCCTGTTTTCTTTGGTCAATGTGACTACGGATTTAAGTTCACTATTTCATGTCTAGACTCAGTTCCAGGCCAACTGAAGTTACAGGGTAAGAAAGAAACTTAAAGACTACAACAGAAAAATGTTGCAGTCCATGGACTTTAAGTCTTAACTAGTCAATAAGACATGCCATGGGTTACAGAAATAAATTAATTACAGGAATTCCATGATTCTGTCTAAAGGCCTAGCATGCAAACTTTAATTGGGTCAAATATGAATGTGATTCAGGACTGAGGCACGGAAGAATGTCTGTTATCAATGCAAAACTCAGGCCCAATGTGATCAGCTGCCTGTGAAATGTATCAGTACTGCCCATATGTGCATTACTGAGATTATAATATAGACATTTCAAAACCATAGCTCTAACAGGGGGATCCTATGGAAGGAAGACGGAGCTAGGAGAGGAAGCAAAGTTACCAGCACTAGGGTAGCTGTGAAGTGCCAGGGGGAAATTCTCCAGGAGTCAGTGTGATTTAGTGGATTGGGTACCAGACCAGCAATTAAGAAGCCCAAGTCTTAGTCTTGGCTCTGCCAATAAATCTTTGTATGGCAAACCCCATACAAGGGCTTAATTGTTCAGAGGAGTGATCATGCACGGTGACCAGGAGACATTAGGTCTTGTTCTCCCAAGGCTCTTATACATATAGAGGAATTTCATGTGGTATAGAGTGTAGTGCCCTAACTTTAACCCTACCTGTTTAAAATCCATTCATGATTTAGGAAGATTAGTCCTGGCTCCAAATGCTGCAAGCTTGTGCTGTAACTTGATCTGAAATAGCACAGAGGTAATAGCCTGTGTAAAGAGTAATTGTAAATGAATAATATTTTCTTCACATGGTGATTAGAAAAGCAAAGGTGGTTCCAGGGATTTTCGGTCACCTCTATCTAGGTGGTGGTATCACAGAATGGATTATTAGGAATTACACCAAGAATGCTTTGAGGATCAGATATGTTACTTGTCATGACATATGGAATCACAGTCTGCCTTAAACAGAGTGTTTAGTAAAGAAGCAGCTACAACTATAGACATAAAGAAACAGGCTTCCACATAGCTTTATTCCCAGTTTTGTCTTCCTTGTCTACCAGGTTCCACACCCTCTCTGGAATGTTGTGCAGTACTCAGAGACCTCTAGAGACTGAATGACACATTACAAGGAAACATGCATAACTTGTAGGAAGCAATTATTTATTTGTGAACTGTATGTATCAGCTATCAGTGGCTCCAAGGATTTTATCCCAAGTCTCCTCTGATAAGCATAGAGCATAGAATAGAAATGTGTGTGGATTGGGACATAGTAAAATTCATGAGAGCCCTTAAAATATTATCGGAAGTAAAAATGGGTCTGACAAGAGGATCCTTGTCTACTACCATAGGGCTGTAATTGACCTGGGGCTAGCATCAGTGGGAATTTTGGAGTACAGAACCTTAGGTTAACAAGGCCATAGGAAGTTGGCAGCGAGGACCATTAAGTTGTAAACACTATGGTTTTATTTCCACTCCCCCTCCTCCCCATGCACAAAGATTAAGTGAAAAAACAGCTGAACCTGAAGGCTGCTAAAAAGGCCGTCTATAGCATGCTAACAATGTACTCTAGAAGGGTCTAATTTGCCTCTTTCCAGACTTGTCAAAAGGAGCTATTCACTGCCACCACTGAAGAATCTTGTTAAGGGTTGAAGACATCATCATGTGGACAGTGTTAATGGCTTGTAAAGGTCAGCCAAATAAAAACCATACATACAGTCTGACTGAGGTGCAGATTGGCTGTGCAGATCGCACGTGTAAACAGGCATAAACTGAGTGACACCCTTGCATTCTCCCTTAAACTGTGAAAGGAGCAGGACTGTGTAGGGGCTACCCTCATGCTAGGGAGCAGCTAGCTTTGCTTTCCAACTAGAGTCAGGTGGCCTGGATTCTCATCCCCGCTCAGTCCACTGCGTGACTTTGAGCCAGCCAGTGCACTTCTCGGTGTCTCTCAATAGCTTCATCTTTAAAATGGGTCAAAGAATACCTGCCTTGTGCTGCAAAGTGCTTTGAGACCCACCAATGAAAATCTCCATGTAACTGTTAAGTATTGTTACTTTTTGCTTCAGTGGACTAGTTTCATGCTTAAAATTAACATGTGCTGGGGCTTTATTCAGACTTATCACCCACTAAGGTCAGTCCCACCCAACACCTTGAGCCCTGCATTCGCTTATGCATATGCTTAACTTTAAGGGTGTGATCAGACCCATGGAAGGTAATGAAAGCTAAGCACATGCATAAGTGTTTGCAGGATAAGGGCCTTAATTTTTGGTTTTTTGCCCATCATGTTCAGAAATGATGTGCGCATTCTCAGGTTGGAGTCATAACAAGGAAAAGAAGAGAAGGTAAAATTTCCTTTTCCCTACAGCTCTAACCTTAGTAAATAGGAGGAACAAACATTTCTGTGCATATCTGGTTAAATCTAAAAGCAAATTTTAAGGTGCCCACATTTGAGACCCTTGTGTGTTCACTTTCCAGGAACGTTTGAGCTTTACTGGTGCCGGGACTCATGAAAAGCGAGGGTTTAGCTCAGATATGCCACAAAAGTGCCATGGATTCTCTTCTCTCAAGGGAAGCCTGATCTACAGCCAATTGGTGTCAGCATAAGGCTCTCAGGGTGTGTCTGCACTGCAGCTTGGAGCGTGTCTCCCAGCACAGGGAGACAGAGATACGCTAGCTCTGCTCCTGTTAGCACAGTAAAAGTAGCAATGTGGACTGGCCCTCCAAGCAAAAGCCAGGCCGATCCCCTAGGTCCGTACTCAGGCGGCTAGCCCATGCCACAACATCCACACTGCTATTTTTAGTTAGCGTGTGCCTGTCTACCAGGGCTGGGAAGAATGCTCCCAGCTGCAGTGTAGCCAGGCCATTCTTGGCTTCAGTGAGTTTTGCATCAGGCTCTGGACGGCTTATGTAACTAATGCACATGCAGCAGACTGTGAAGAGTAGAGTGGCCTGGGCCATTTGAAATTCAAGTGGTGTTGGTTTGTTACGTCAGGTGGATGTGTTACATAAGCTAGTTACCGCCCGTCTTTCATTGTATTACTCACAATGCACAGACCAAATGATCTGCAGACCAAGAACTACTCACTGCGCTGTTTGTTACTGAATAATAAATAAGTTGGAGACTGTTGTAGTCTGTACACAGAAAAATCTCAAAATAGAGAAAAAAGCAAAAGTCGTTGACTAAAATATTCACTGTGAACTGTTTGCTCAGCTATGGAAGCTGGACTGGGAATCAGGGCACCTGGTTTCCCTTCCCACCTCTGCTACCATCCTGCTGGATAACCTTGGACAAGTCACTTCCCCTCTCCCTTTTTGTTTGACTTGTCTACTTAGACGGTGAGACCTTTAGGGTAGAGACTGTTTCTGATTATATGGATGGATAGTAGCGCTGGTTAGGAATTCTTCAAAACATTTATTTTTTTTTGGTCATTGGAAAATGCCAATTCATTGAAACAAACTTTTCATGGAAACACATCTTTTTAAATAGAAATTTCATCAGGAAGGTTTCTCAGGAGCAGGATGAAATTTCTGGTCCCTGCTCTGAATCAGGCAGAATAATTCCAGGTAAGTGCCCCCACCACTGGACCGTTGGCTATTCAGGGGTGGCTTTGTGTGTGTGTGTGTCTCTCTCTCTTTCTCTCATTTTTGTTCCACATCAGAATGAAAACATATGTCAAGATCTCAAAATTTGTCACACAACAGAATTCTTGGTTTCTGGGCAGCCCTAGCGTACAGCACCTGGCACAATGGGAATCCAGGCTCAGGTTAGTGTTATAAAAACAATGCTAATAATTCTAATTCTAGCTAAAGCCTAGTTCTGTGTGAGCCAAAGAGGTTTGCAGGGTTTTGTGGAAACCTCCTTTTGGTATCATGCCAAAAGGTGAATTGCCCTTTGGACTTTTGCTCCAGTTTGGTGAACAAAATATCCAAACCAAAAGCCAGCCAACAGTGCCAAGTTTTGCCAAAATTCAGGTCCAAAGCACAGGAAACCATTGAGTTTTAAAGTTTCCACCTGAAACTGACAGTGTGGAGGAAGGTAGGCGAGACTTTGGGCTGACCCATCAAGATGATAAATGTATCTTTACAATTCTGAAGGTGGATTCCAGCCATGGGAAATGTTCTGGGTAAGCAAAGGGGTGTTGCCCAGCTGTGAAATCGACAGCTGGAGCTGTGCACACTGAATTTGCAAGTGATCTGCTTCCAAATTCAGCTGAGAGACATCCAACGCCCTTTGCTTTGGTGAGGTTTTTGCCCATCAGCTCTTTCTAACATGTTTACATAATTCAAGCAGATGAAGAAACATATCTTGATGACCTGCTGATCTCCTGGCAGGCAGTGCACCTCACTTCCTGGCTCAGGGAGCCCAGCTGGGAGATGCATGTAATCCAAATTTACATTTTTAAGTGTGGAACATTATTCATGCCCAGATGGATGTCTCGGTGGGGGCAGCCCTGACTCAGTAGAGAGGGATTGTGGTGGGAAGGTTTTGAGGATTCTCTGAGCTCCGTTCAAGTGACAGGAAGTTGTGCGTTTTTTAAATCCTTGCAGATTAAAGGCTACTTTTTGATTACCCACAGAGAAGCCTCATTGTTTAAAATATTCAAGTCAATTGGCTGCACCGAGGGGGAGAAATGTTTCAGACTCCCTTCTGCACATCCTTTCCCTTCATTAAAAAATGCCAGGGGCAGAAGCCCCAGCAATGCAGAGACCTTTGCCAGAGAGCACCTTCTGGCGTTAAAATTCCATTTTAACTACAGATGGGCCCACCTCTGTTCTGAATATCCCTGACCCATGAAGCCTGGATCTAGAGCCAAGCTTTGCAGATGACTCCAGTCTCAGGAACTGGCCCATGCGAAACTCTGGCTCTCCAAATACTCCCTGCACTTTGGGAAAGCTCAGGTCTGGAGCCACATTTTGCATCTCATTTTCTGTGCTAGAATTAACCAAAGGAATAATGGCTGGTATCACTGCTCCTGAAAAACCTCAGTAGGAGAGGGAACGTGCTTGCGGTTCCATGCACTATATAACAGGGAGTTTATTATTAACATGAGCATTCCTTGACACAGTTGATGGTTACACTGAACAAAATAAGGAATCGGCACACCCTCTTTTAGTGATCAGTGTAAAACTCAGGGGTCTGATTCTCTGTCTTAGCAGCTGTATAGCTACATTGACTTCCATCAAATGACTCCTGATTAACGCCACTGGGAGTCAGCTCAGAATCAGATGCACAGTTCCCCTTACCCTTGGTTCAGAATCATAAACCACAAGTTTCCTCATCTGGTTTCCAAAGCGATAAGAGGGATGAACTTCCTGCAGCCAAGTCAATCTATCTGCATTCATTTATAGGAGGTTCCCAACAAAAACGTCCCTGGGTGTATGTCAGTTTTAAGAGAATGCTGCACAGCTGTGGGAGTGAGTTAAAGGACCCTTTAGCTATGAGCCTCCTGGAGTACGGTACCGCCCCTCCTGCCCCAAAAAGCATGGGCCCCTACCACTTGAGCTGAAGGAGAATCTCTATTAGCAGGATAGGGCCTCTGATACATAGTTGAGCAATTCTAATTCCATCCAGCAGAGGGCAGTGGTGCACTTATAAACAGATCGGTACAGCAAGAGTCGAACTGGTTGAAAATTTTCCATCCAAAACTTTCTTTTAGATGGGAAATAGCTTTTTAGTCAAAACAGACCTTTTTGTGGGAAACGTCTGGGTTTGATTACTTTTTTTCAGAAAACAACCAAAAAAAACCTAAACCAGAGATGTGGGCTGAAATTTTTCAGATTTTGGGGGTGATGATGATGGGGTGATGTGATGGGGTTATGCGGAAAATCCAAAAAATTCTAAGAAAAATGTCATTTTTGTCTACTTTTTTTGGGGGGGACCCCAACATTTCCCATTCTGTACTAAGTGGGAGGCATACTCAAGGGAGAAAAAATAGTTTTTCACGTTGGGGATAGATTTGAAATAGAGCCGCAAAAGGGGGAAACGACATCATGTGGGCACCTCATTCTCCCTACAACAACATACCTGGAAACACCTGAGGAAAAAGGATTGAACGAGGGAAAGTGATGGTCCCAGGCTAAAGGGATTTCTAGCCTGTGTACGAAAACTTGGGAAACCCAAGAGAGAAATTTTACCTTACACCTGAGATTTCTTGTGATCGCCTTCCTTTATGCAACAGTGAGACCCATAAATAATAGTTTGGGACTCAAGTAATGCCTGGACTTAACTGTAAGCTTCGATCCTTCAGCTTGATCCCAACTACTGATGCAGCCTCTGCATTTGTAAGATGGTGAGTGTGACATCCTGACACCCCAATATTCACCACTGTCATGTAATTAGGATATGTTTTGCACAAAGGATGCCTTGTGAGGTATCATTCTAAAAGTCTTAATCTGCTAGACAGTCATATCTCATTGGATTGTATGTGCTACCGTCATCTGTGAAGTTATGAAGTGTGGCTAGGTATGTGCTACTGAAACCTGTTGTGAGGGTGAAAACACCCACAAGCAGCCTTTCAGGTACAATAGTAAAAAGGCCATACAATGTGAATGGCTCATTGAGGAAATGCACACAAGCACAAGGATTACCCCAGGAAATGTGAACAGTAGAAACCTCTCCAAGATAGCACTACACCATGGGAACTGTTGGACCCAGGTCACAGCAAAAGAGAGGTCACAGCAAAAGAGCTTTCCAGCAACTGGGAAGAAGATATAAAAGGGGGAAATGACATCATGTGGGCACCTCATTCTCCCTACAACAACACACCTGGAAACACCTGAGGAAAAAGGATTGAACGGGGGAAAGTGATGGTCCCAGGCTAAAGGGATTTCTAGCCTGTGTATGAAAACTTGGGAAACCCAAGCTGCAAAGCCAAGGCAACCAGTGCCTTAAGAATCTGCCAGCCTGTTTATCACTCAGGGTGAGAATTTGCTAATTCATATCCTACCTATCTAGTGTGTTAAACTCAGTTTGCAGTTTTGTTTATTTACTAAGTAATTTGCTTTGATCTGTTTGCTATCACTTATAATCACTTAAAATCTATTCTCTTGTAGTTAATAAACTTATGTTTTAATACAAACCAATGTGCGTTTGACTAAGGTGTCTGGGGAAAACCTCAGCATGGTTACCACAAGTGTGCGTGGTCCTCATCACATTGAGGGAGAGGTGGACTGGGTGTTAAACCCACATACTGGCCAGATTTGACTGGGGCAGAACGGTACTGCTCTGGGGTCCTAGCCTGGGAGACTGGTGGTTAGAGAGCCTGCATGTAACTGCAGCTGGGTGTGTCCCTACCTCTGTGAATACTGGTGAAAGTGCAAGATTGGAGGGCTTTGCAACTTGTCACAGCAGCACAGTGTGAGAGGGAGCCCAAGCTGATGGGTCAGAGGACTCAGTGGTACCCCAGCTCCAGGTGGCATGCCCAACATAGGTAGCATGAGTTTTTACATAGGCGTCTCACTGGAAGATGACATTAACCCAATAACACAGCAAACACAGTGAAATCCCCCATTCGCTAAAGAAAAGCCAGGAAAGAAAGCTGATTTCACCAGAGGGTGGAGAGCGAGATTTTACACCCATTTTTCTTTGTACTGCTCTACTCGCTTGTTCATGCAAAAAAGGTCTGGAGAAGATGTGGGATTTTACTGCATCATTTTTTCAAAAGTTATTTATTTATTTTTTGCAATCAAGTTGTTATGCTAAGATGGTAACAGGGATAATTGCACAAAGTCTCTTGTATGAGAACTTCCCCAGAGGACTGCAGAGCAGACACAAATGTGGTGAGAGTGAAACAGACACAGTTCATGAAACTGGTGAATCAGTATCATTAACCTCTGGAGAAACAGAAGGTCTCTCCACATACCCCACAACATGCATGCTTTATTTGGAAAATATTCTTCAGGGAGTAACCCAAGAACATAGAGTACATCAGCCACAATCAGTGACTCAGGAACTCCTAAGACTGAGGCTTTCCCAGACACTAAGCCACCACCGAAAGAGAAGTTTTCCCATCCCAATGCTGTCTCTCAGCCACAGGCTTTGAAAGATCAATCACAGTGCAATCAAAGCCACCGCAACCATCCACCCTACTGACGCAGTTGGCAAGCATTAGAGCTCCGTTCTCTCCTGCGCAGTGCAGGGAGACATCTGGGAGCCAATTTCAGCTCCCAGATTTTTGAGATCTATCTCTGATGCAACTTAGAGCAGCTGCTGACTGGTTCCAAGTTGTCGCAGCAGCCCAGAGTTCTCTGTGGACCCCAAAGCAATGGAGGATTGTGCTAGCAGAGGTCTGTTCTGCCAGGGCCCCAATGTGCCCATATACCAGGAAGTCGGGGGGGGGGGGAACAGATTCAGCAGTGCTTGCGCTGGCAAGAAATTCCCATCCAACAAGGTTGCTGGTTATCTGAAGCCAGATTCTGGACTTTTGTGCCATCTCAATAGTGCAACAGGGCCTTAACTATGTGGTAAATCTACTTGCATTACTGGCCTTTCTCTGTGTGTGGTCAGGCAACCTGGAGAGGACACACAAAGGCCATCTACAAGGAAAAGTTGCCGAGAGGGCTTCACTGAGGTGGGGGGGGGGGATGTTGTGATTTTCGCAATGACCTGAATTGCTGGGTAGTGGCTGTGACATTTCTGGCCATAGCAGGAATTGTTAGGCCCTTGTCTGGACTCTTTCATTCTCCATGGTAGACACCCAGGCCATATGGTTTATAACACTATGCGGCTGTAGGAAGCCTGAGATTTGGGCTGGATCAGATCAAATTCAGGGCATCACACCAGTCTTTTGGGTTTCAGAATCCATCAGTTTCCAGGGATGGGGCGTTGGGTTGTTGTTATCTGCAGCCTCCCTCCTGCAAACAAAAGCAAAAGGGTTTGAGATCTGAGAGCCTTCCCTAGTTCCCACTCACCCCAGTTTTCATTTTAACCATCTCCAGGTAACTGGAGGGAGAAAGTGGTTTGTGTTTATGTTC
Source organism: Dermochelys coriacea (assembly GCF_009764565.3). Taxonomy (NCBI): domain Eukaryota; kingdom Metazoa; phylum Chordata; order Testudines; family Dermochelyidae; genus Dermochelys; species Dermochelys coriacea. The sequence continues at coordinate 18,215,400 of NC_050083.1, read as the reverse complement.
TCCAGGAGACAGTAGGAAAAGTGCAACCAAGTCCACTGCTCCGTAGTGCAACCCATCCAGGAAAGATGTGCTCGGCTGAGCTAAAAATCCCTTCCTACTATCTCTGCCCACCCGTCAGCCAAGCAATCGCCAGATCTCCCCACTCTTCTCACGGCTCCTGGAATCGGGAGGTCGACTGGAATGTATGGACAGACATGCACCAGGGCGGGGGAAGGAGTATCGAGTCTCGCTGCTTTGGTTCCTGAAGAGGCAGGAGAGGGGGAAGCCATCTCAGCTGGGGAATCCCTGCTCTCAGCAGCCTGGAAGAGCAATAGGAAGAGGATTTCAGCCCTCCCCTCATTTATCTGTGCTGACAGATGTCAGCAGCGGTTAACGTGTTGCTGCCTGACACAGAGCAGGTCCTGCAGGATCCTCTTCACTCAGCACAGCTGGGCTCAGCCACTGTGATCAAACTCCGGGTTTTAGTTTCTTTTGGGTGCTGCTGAAAGAGGCTGGACACACGGCCCTGAAGAAACTCAGGCCATCCCATTGCATGGAGAGCTGCCGTGCGACCTTCCCTCAGCCCACCTCAGCAACCTGCCTCCACCCTGACCTAGACGGATGGCCTGGACTTTGGGATGAGGGGCTAGTTCAGTCTTTGAGATGGGGGATGGTCTTATAGCTGAGGCACTGGGTAGGGACTCAGGAGATCTGGCTCATGGGTTGTGCTCATGGGCTTAGTGTCAAACTGATGGCCGGATGTGAGGCTAGGAAGGAATGTTCCCCCAGGTCAGATTGGCAGAAACCTTGGGGTTTTTGTTTTTTACCTTTCTCTGCAGCATGGGGCATGGATCTCCTGCTGGGATCATCTGGGCATAATTCACTTAATCAGTTCTCTGCCACTGCAGGGGCCTCTGGCATTGGTGCACCTCGGTGTCACCTGGTCTCTGCCTGGGGCACACGGTTTAGTTAGACCAAAACATTTCAGCCCTTGGGAGACTAAAGTCTTTGGGTTTAATATAGGGATATCTGGGTAAAAATTCATGGCCTGTGATATACAGGTCAGACTAGGTGAGCTAATGATCCCTTCCGGCCTTAAACTCTACAAAACTCCTGGTGTGACCTTGGGCGAGTCTGCCTCAGTTCCCCAGCTACAAAACGGGGATGACAATACTTCCTTTGCCCCATCTAAGTCAGATTCTAAGCGCTCCACAGCATGGACCTTACTATGTGTGTGTGCCACACCAAGCACAATGGGGCGCTGGTCTTGGCGCTAGGTGTTACCGTGATACAAAGACTAGTGAGTCTCCCATGACCCATCTGCCTCGCTGCAATCACCAGGCAGCCATAGCTGTGATGTGAACTTCAGCAGAACAGAAATCGCACTGAGGTCACCGAGTCCTCCCCACCAAAGTGCAGGCGGAGAACTTCAAGCTACTGTCATGGATGACCAAGAGGAGAAATAATCCTCTATCCCATTTCTGCACCGCCCAATCTCTGTCGCAGCTTTTAGGCTGGGATCCTTTATTTCTCTTCTAGCAACAAGGCCCAGGAACACCCAAGTGTCCACCTCCCTTTGGTAAGAGGCCAATCCTGCCTTCTAACCTTTGCAGGCAGTGAGCAATGCAGAGTGGGCTGGTTCTCACAGAGCCCTTGTGTTTATTGCCCACTGTTTTTTTTTTGTTGAGGACAATCCCCCAGGGGCCTACACCTGGTCAGCTCTGCCAACACCATGCTCCCATTTTAAACAGGCAAGCGAGTAGCGAGAGAGAATCAGGATGGGCTGAGGGGAAACTGCTGTAAGCGTTAATCCACTGAGAAATCTTCATTTATTAGAACTGACTGTACTGGGGTCTATTACTATTGCACAGCAGGGAAGTTGGAGGGATGGCAGGGAGAGCTGCTCATGGACAAAGAGCGATGAGGTGTTAGTGGAAGAACATCTTTATTTGCAGACAGCTGGGCCCTGGCAGATGTTCGGCATAAGGGAAACACCGGATAGGGATGGTGAGGGGCAGGCAGACACTGTGGTTGCGTGAAGGTTACAGCTACGGGGAAATGTTCTTCCTGGCAATGTTGTGCAAAGATTCATGAATCCTCTTTTGACCTCTGCAGCTCTGCTGATATTCAGCAAAGTGAAAAAAACTGGCTCTAATACAGAAGAGGAAACAAGAAGAGAAAGGCACTCACAGAAAGAAAGTGTGTGTTGGGGCAGGGGAGGAGGGGATGTTTCTCTTGCATTTGCCATAAATAGCTCCATGCCCAGCTTTAATGAATAAGAGAGGTGGAAAAGTAAAGATCAGGGGTTATTCCAGTCCTAATGGGGCTCCTCTCACAGCCCTGGTGACTGGGCCAACAGTCTGGGACTGGATCTTCCCAATGGGATAGGAATTGACTCCAGCACAGGAAATGCTGAAAGACTTTCCCACCTTGCCAGAGCTGAGCTATCCCTAAAGAAAAGGATGGGGGTTGGGACCCCTTGGTTGAGAATCGATTGCTCTTCTATCTTGCTGCCTTTGTCGTTAAAAGCCCCCAGGGGATAATTATATCAACAGCTCTTCCCTCCAAACAGCTTTGCTGTTAGCCCTCAATGGGCATTTCCAGCATCTGATGCCCCTTACCTGTTTGCCATTAGTCTTTGTCCCGATGTAAGCCCCACTGCTGTCGCATCTGTGCATCTTTGTTGCATTAGATTGAAAGCCCCTTAAGGCAAGGACAGTCTTCTTGTTCTGTGTTTGTACAGCTCCTAGCACAATGTGCCCATGAGTGATATGATACAATCATAATAATAATAACTAGAGTAGAACCTCAGTTTTATGAACACCAATCTTACACATGATAAGTTCCCTGATGGCAAAACGATATCATATAACCAAAGTGAGGTTGGTGAAGAACAAGCTGACATCCCTACCTATGCTGATGCCTTCAACTCACTGGAAGTCTCTTTGCCATGGTTGGAAGGACATGAAGAAACTGATTCAGTGCTCCATGCTTCAATGTATGCACCATACACACTATAATTTTGAGATGTTCAATTTTATGAGCTCCTCACTCCCCAATTAATTTGTAACATGGGGGTTCTACTGTGTTATAAATTGGAGGCCACATGCGGATGTTGTTAATGCCATTCAAGTTTAATAATCACATTGCACGGGGATAAGGGGCTCCCTTAGCTCTGCTTTTCAGGGTCAGGCTCTGAAAATGATGCAGCTAAATTCTTCTCACTGTAGCTATTGTTCTGGGCTGCCCCAAATTACTGAAACTTTCTTTAATAAAAACAAGCAATTGGCATGATTATAGACTTCATGTCCATTGTTTAATAACATATTTTGGAATCTGCAGCCATTGCTAAAAACAATTCCTTTTCTGGACAGAAAAAAAAAAGCCCAGAAAATAGCAAGATGAGTTCCAGAAGCACTTGAGCAAATCCAGGCTGCAGAAGACAATCACACATTTTCGAATGCCTTTCACCATCGTGAAGGATCACAAAGCACTTTATAAACTATGGCCCCAATCTTGCAACCGCGTACACATGGGTTTAGTTCCCTTGAGTTCAGTGCAACTGCTCACATGCAGAATGTGTGTAGGAGTATTTGCAGGACTGGGATCCTGTTTAAATATCACTGAAATGCAGCTATTTCTGGGGTAATATGGAATAGGCTGTTTAACAGTGCACAGCAACATTCCAACAGGTTTAGACAGGAAGTGAAGAAGAAGAATGTGTCCATCTGAAAAAACTGAATGAAATTACCCAAACCGAATATGGCCAGAACTCAGGAGTTAACGTTCTTACAAAAAAATGTCTCAGAATCTACACCAATTGACTATAATTATTATTTGTACTACAGTATTGCCTATACGCTCCAATATATTAGGCTTTGCACAAACACATAGTACAAGACACTCCTTGCAGGAAGAGCTTATAATCTAAATAGCAAGCTAGACAAAAGGTGGGAGGGGAACCTGAGGCATCGAAGTGCAATACCTAGCCCATGGTCACATAGCAGGTCAGTGGTAGATCCAGAAATAAAACCCAGCTCTTCTGAATCCCAGCCCAGTGCTCAAGCCGCTAGATCAAGCCGCTTTCAGTTTGGGTTTCATGTCTCATCTGAACAATTCTGCTGCTTCTTTCATGGGGAGAAAACCCTGCCCACACTGATGTCAGCAGAACTTCACAGTACCATACACCCCGCTGCATGGCACTAAAGCCCGCCTAGGCTGTTCCTTTTGGCATTTGGTTTTCTTTTCTGTTTCATAGTTGATCTCCCTCCCTATGGCTGGGGGTTACGGGCTCCATTAGTACTTTTCAAAAGGCTGTTACTCCAAAGACTCTCTACAGTAGTTTCCACGCCCCCACAACAAACACTCGGTACATTTCCCATGGTGATTAATCTATTGTCACGTCTGACAATTTCACTACCCTTGTTCTTTCCCTCCACTCTGAGTAACAAGAACAAAATTGACATAGCTTTGAACTCTGCACTCTGGCAACTCCCTCGATGCAGTCTGAGCTCTTTGAACTAGCCTCATTGCTCCGTCTTTCCCTAGGAAAAACTCTTCTCCTTTACCTCTCCCCTCCCTTGTAACTTTAGGCTTCGTACAACCCCTGTTTCAGATGACGCTCCAAGATGCCAGACCTCTCACCAATACATTCTAGTATTTTGCGGCAACTTCTCTGCTGCAAATTATTCCAGAGGTTCCCATTCATAGTCTTGAGCCAAGGTTTCCACTAATTACTCTTCATCGGTTCCATTCATCGAGCAGTATTTTAAGATGGTTTAACCCCTGTCAACTAAAGCCCAAATCTTTGGCACGTTCCTGGTTTTTCCATAGGAAACCCCGCTGAATAGGGCTGACAACAGCATTAGCCCTTTAAGATCCTAAGTGATGCCCAACTTGCTGCCAAACCCCTGACCCCAAAGTGTAGCCAAAGGGGAGGGCGATTGGATGGTTTTGTAAAACCAGTGGGTTGCTCCGATGTAGAGCTTGTTTTACACCAAAACTCAGGGCCAAATCCTCAGCTGGTGCAAATCAGCCTTCAACTTCCACCAGCTCATCTGGCCCCTCAGCTTTGAAGAAAGGGCAAGAAACGGTGCCCATTTGGACTGAGAGGTCTGTTTTCAGCCAGGCTCCAAGCTGGGACTCCTGGCACGTTGCACTGGAGCTTGATATGTGGCTATTTTTTAAAAAAACAGTTTGTGATGGTTCTAGCCAGCAAGGAATTCTGGCTCCGCTCTGCCCGACGGGCATTCAGGCAGGCTATGACAGCAGTGCTCACAGGCCCAATGTATTATATAGGAGCACAGAGCTCGATCTTCTAGATGCAGGAGACTTTGGTTTTTCCCCCTCTGTAGAGATCAGTAAGACACAGCTCAAGCCAGAAAAGTAATAAAGACAAAGCCCATCTGGTCGGCTCCCTTCTCCTGATTCACAAAGTGAAATGAAACGCCAGGACTTTTTTTAAACAGGTTCTTCATATTTTCCCACTTACATCATCCAACATGGTTTGAATCTACAGCGACTGGTAAACTCTCAAAGGTATAATTGCAGTAGTCTTAGCAAAAATGAAATCATATGGTGTTCCCAAGCTTCTCCTCCCCCGCCCCCCCCTTTCTTTTATTATGTTTCTTGTGCAGCTTCCAGATGTTTCCTGGAAAAAAAGAAAAAACAACCCACATTGCCAGGTTTTGTGGAGTGGAAAGGGCCGCGTGGCAGCAGGGTCCTTGGGCCGGAGGGCGGTGGCGAGAGGAGAACACACTGAAAGCACTGGATAGAATCAAAATCCCTGCTCCATTGTCTGCATTCGGACAGGCTCCCAGTGACTTCAGTGAGATTTCTGAGTACAAATGGAGTCAGGAGCTAAAGATGCAGCTTCCTAACTGGACCATCTTTCTGCCCCTCTAGCAAGCCTAGGGCTCGATGGCCTCTCCACCAAACATAATGGCTTCCCTGACTTGGGATGGCTTGTCATGGCCCTTTAGGGGCTATAGGTCTGCATGGATCATTACAGGGAGCGTGCTGTGGCCCCTATACAGAGCTAGTTATGCTAGATTGACACTAGTTGAGGATTCCTCCATTCCAGGGGAGATCCTCAGCCGCTTATTTAAAGCAAATGTAAGGTCCCTTTGCACCACTCTGGACCTTGGCAAGTGGCAGGACCCATCCTGCAGTCAGAACTCAGAGACATCAGTGTGGATCCAGAATAACTGCTTTGGCGCTGATGGGCTCACTCCAGATTTACAGGAGCATAGTTCAGAGCAGTGTCTTGGGAATACACACAAAGAAGAAGCATTCTCTCCACCACCACTAACACCAAATATACATTCAATGGTGGGTGAGGGCCATTTCCAGTGCTTTATTTCAGCCTGTGCCTCTGAGTCAGCTTGGGCTGGACTGACACCCATTCTGATGCCACTGCAGCCTTTGAAAAAAAAAAATCTCCCTGTAAAACAGACTCTTTCATCCAACTTTCCATGAGTCGCAGCTTTTCCATGTGTCTTGCAGCCCCTGGGCTCGCCTGACACTGCATATTTCCAGGATGAAATGAAGCACCCACAGGAGGAAGTGGCCCATCCTTTGCCAACGGCAATATTCTGTGGTGGACATGAAGTGCAAAGAGGAAAGTGGGGGTGCGATATGTTGGATGCCTCAAGGGGCGGAGGCCAAAGAGGGGGATCCATGTGTGATTTCTGTTATCGGACCTCAGCACCAGGCTCGGGGAAGCTCCAGTGATGGTGGCTGTCAGCATGTGTCTTTGGTTCCATACCCCATTCTGAAGCATACACCCAAGGCTTCTCTCACCCAGTCACCCTACAGCACACGCTCCCCCCGCCACCCGACAGGAGTACATGCCATTTCCTGCATACAAATCCTTCACTCCCAGCCATTCCTAGGGGAAGAAATCCTTCTAATACACACCCCCCACGGCCCCCTTAAAATGGCAAGATCCCTGACCACCCTTCTGTCAGATTCTAACAGTAGCCCTAAAGACTAATGTACCTGACCCGCGACGTTTGGCCAACCACCAAGGATCAGAATTCATCTCCCCTCTAAATAATCATGAGATTGGTTTAACAATCACAAGATTTTTTTTAAAATTAATCAATGTTGGGTTCTTTTTATTTGTCTCAGCCTTTAGGTCACACTCAAGTCAAGTTTCCAAGTTTTGTACAACCACAACGGCTAGACGCTTACTTTATTTTAAAAAATCAAAGTTGAGTGTCTCATGTAATCAAATTACTCCAGGAGGTGGGGATTTATGGAAAATGTCAACCACCACCAGAGTTGAGCACAACCCCATGAGGTTACCAAGCCCTACCATGCTCAGATACGCTAGGCGGGCTACTGCTAGCTACCTGAGATGGTTGACCCCTCAGTTTCCCACACTGGAGTCCCAACTGCCCGGCCCCAAGGAATCTCACCCTATCTCTAAGTTCCTGCCTTCACGGACATTTGGTGCTATGCCTCCCTGCACATTCAGCTAAGCCTCTCCTTAGGATCTGCCATCTTGTTTTAAAAAAATAAATAAAAAGCACCTCACTGCTAAATGACTCAGAGCTACCTCTTGGGATGGAAACCATTTCTGTGCAGCTCCGTTTCATAGTGAATCCAGGCTCGGAAGAGCCTCTTGCTACATACACCCAGATCGCTGGTGTGAGAAAAAGTTTGTCCTTTAAAGAAGCTCTGTTTGGAAAATTGACTTTATGCACTTTACCACAGGGGGTTGTTGAGTTTGTGTATGGCCATCACACCAGTAGACCTTACTTTGCATTTAGTAAAGGGAGGCACAGGCATGTGGAGGCTGAACATAGGGTGTACTTGGTGAGACTTGCTTGCTATGTACTGCACAAGAAGTCCCCCAATTTGTTCCAGAGGCAGCTGCCATTATGCGATCAGATTCAGCTTCCCATGAAAATAGCTCATATAGTAAGCCATGCTCAAGCCAGAAAGGCGAAACCAGAGAACACATGGGGTTTAAATTTGCTCACATGATGGGACAGGCTCCACTATCAGATTCATCAGTGTTCTTTCATACTCCAGATACTCTCAATTATCCTAGTGTGAATCCAGAGTAACTGCATAGCCCGCAGTGGAGTCAGTCCAGACTTTTGCCAGAATTTGTCCTTATGGACCCGATTTTCCTCTCATTCTAGTTTTATCCCAGTGTCACTCCATTTACACCAGTGCAAGTAAGAGGTGAATCAGGCCCTGTATCTTTAATCTGAAATGGTTCTGGTACTTCACTGGGAATAAAGGCATGCCTTCCTGACAGCAATGCAGCGCTTTAGACATCCAGTGAGTGGATCACCCTGTGGAGTCAGGAACTGACTGAGCCTCGAAAGGAATTCCCTGCTTTTCTGGGAAAAGCTAAGGCAGAAGCTGAGCCCAAAGACTGCACAGGGGAAAGCCATTTGGCATGGGGAGATGTTTCCTCTGAATAGTGACATTGGCTTGTTGGCTAGGCTTGCACGGTACTGTTGAGCACTGACATGGATGTTTGACAGCCACAGGATTACTGTTTATACGGCTACCAGCCCACGCTTGGAACCATGTAACTAAATTAGGTAATGTCATCATGGACAAATATAGCAGACAGACAGCAGTGAAAGAAAGAGGAGGATTTTTGTAAAAAGAGCCATTGAATAGGCCAGCATTGCTACCACTTAGGGAAAAAGGAGTGTGCAGAGCAGGCTGGTGAGGAGGCAGGGAAGATCCTGGAGACAGAACACTATCCTAGGCCTCAATCTGCTCTTGTTTACCTCGGGGTTACTCCTGGATTATGAATCAGACTCACAACCTAAGCCTCTTGGCTGGGATGAAAAAGTGGTGGGGGTGATAGGCCCTTGAACGGAGTCCTGGCCGGAGAGATGTTGTCTGCATGGTGCAGTCTCAAAGTCAATGCTAGTGAAACAGGGCAATGGGGAGATCTTCCAAGGGGTGAGCAATGAGATGTCATAGATCTCTCCAGGATGAGCTTCAAAACCCTTTTCAGCTCTGAGAGCCCCAAACACCCTTTTCCACAACCACCAGGGGTTCCATTTAGTGTCAGAGCAGGATAACAATTTAAATCATGGCCCTGTAAATTCCATCATTTTGCCTCCATGAGGTAGTTGCTCAGAGGGTCATAGGTCTTCCGATCCACAATTACTTCCCTTCCCTGTTATCTGCCTTACCATCAGGAGTCTGTTAGCATCCCTAGAGAGGCAGATCGTGACACCTGTTAGGTGAGCAATCAACATGCTGAAAGCAAGATGCAGTAGGTGATGAGCTCACAAGCAGCATCTGTAACAAGTAGACGATTCGAAAGGCCAGGTTTCTGGTGAACCAACATTTTTATTGGACAATAATTCACTGTTTCTTGTTGCATTTCTCAATGCACAAAGAACACAGGGATATCCTCAGTCAGAATTGTAGCAACTAGCATGGAACTTGGAGGGAGGAGCACAGGTTGCAAGAGGGAAGCATTTGGAGGAGGCACCCAGAAGTAAGTCTGTGTGCCCATGGCTGGAATGCTTGCTGCAGCTGCAGCATCTCTGTAAATGGTTCTCCGAACAAAGAACCAGTTTAGTTTTACAAGCATGGAGTCCTCTCATGTTATTACCCAGCACGCCGTACATGAAACAAGAATGGCCTTTAGTTTAGATAAAGAAAACAAGAAAGAACAGTAATAAGGGCTCCAGGAGCAACAGTATGTCACGCCCCTCTGTGAAACACTGCACTGATCACAAAATGCCTGCCTCTGTCTGCGGACAGCAGAGTCCATAGGGATTTCAAGGTGGAGTACACAGAAAACAAAATATACCACATTTCCACGCTCACAGATGGCCATTCCTATTGCCAGGGGGGAGTGGGTGTGAATCAAACTAGTCAGCCATAGGTCCCCTCTGCTGTCAAGCTACACAGACTGGTTACATTAAAAAGAGGCCCCCAATCACCCCCTCTATCAGTTCAGCTTCCATTTCTGCAAGCCCATCTATTTTTGAAGTGTTTCAGACAAAAGGACCGCACGCCTTTCTGTTTTGAACAGTACTCCCTGCCTGTAGACCATAAGCTCTAAGGGTCACCAACTTGTTTGACACAGTTTGCCTACTAGATAGCCCCCCACACTCTAGGTAAGATTTCCAAATGCACCTAGTGACCTAGGGGATTTAGGTTTCTAAGTCATGTGGGCCCCTTTGAAAGTCTCACCCTATCTTAGTAAGACCCGTGCATAGCAGTTCCATAGGACCTTGTCAATTACCACAAACTGCCTCCACAGAAATGTGCATCCAGAGACTGACACTGGCAGAACATGGATTCAATTAAGGATGTGATTCACTGAGCTTGCTCTGGGAAGTGTAACAGACTCAAAAGACCAGGCCTGCACCCCTGCATTCTCCTCTCCTCTTCGTTTCCTCTGGAAAGGAAGAGAAAATGGCTCAGACCCGCCCAGGACTGCTTGCAGTGGGGCTGGCTTACCCAGCACTCTTGGGACCAGCTGTTTGGTCTCCTGGGGCTTTTAATGGAAGGATAGGAGAATGCCATAGTGGCAAGGGGAGGAAGGATCAGCACCGGGGAGGGGAGGCTCCATTCTACGAACCCAGAGTTCTCCTTGCCCTAACATCTATAGTGAATTAATGCTCCCAAAGTATAAGTAGATAAGGGGTGATCACAGCATCTCCAAGGAGGGGAAACTTTGCCCACTCTAGCTAAACAAACCAAAATAGCCTCAGCTTCCCCACCTTGTCCGAAGAGAAAATTGGATCCCACAATCCTTTTTTTTTTTTAATCTTGCAACACACAGAAGATGATGGGAACAAATGACTTTTGCAAGAACCACCTTTTCCTCTACCCCTCCCCCTCCTCCACCCATCCAGCCTTTGGATACAAAGGGAGAGCTGGATCCCACAGACAAAAGGTGAATCTGCAAATGCCATTCCCCAGCAGCAATCTGAACATTCAATCCCCAGCAGGCTCAGAAAAGAAAAGAAAAGAAAAGAAAAGAAAAGAAAAGAAAAGAAAAGAAAAGAAAAGAAAAGAAGGAAGGATGACATTACTTGACCGCTGGACGAGACAGGGAGTTACTCCAGAGAGAGACAGAGGCAATTTACCAATAATGAACTGGGCGCTTCTTAAGGACTAGCAAGTCCATTAGCAGTAAGAATGTGGGATGTGGGCTGGGAGAGGAACAGTGGCAGGGGGGTTAGGGTAGAGAATACTATCACACAACCAGCCAAAAAATGTGAATAAATATATTGGATCAAATTCATCTTTGGAGCAACCCCAAGTCAAGTAATATCCAACAACTTCATAATAATACCTCTCATAGACCATCTTTCATCAGTAGAGCTCAAAGTGATCAGCAGGACTAACCCCATTTTATAGCAGGGAAAGTGACTTAGCCACGGTCACACAGCAAGCCAGCTACAGGAAGAGAACCCAAGTCCTAATTGAGTACTCTGTCAACTAGGCCATACTGCCTTCCCTTCAGTGGAGATGCACCAGGTACGACCTTGGCCCCACTGATTTTTGAGCCTCCCGTTAATAACAAGAATGTAGCATGCGTCAAAAAGGGGGACACAAGCCTTTGGACTACAGATGTCTTTCCCTGGAATCAGTCAGACAGCGGAACAGCAGGAGGTGGATGGATGTGGCTAGCAGCCCTTTCGGTCTATTTCTGAGTCACTTCAGAAGCATTCAAGGCTTGGTTGGTCTATCATCAGTTCTTGGTTGTTTTCTTTTTCCAGAAAGGAGAGAGAATATTTTATACAGGTGACATTCACCCCTGTGCACAGAGACAAAATAAGGCCTCAGCACGGATACCCTCAAAATAGGACTTAACTGGCACTTTCGTGATGCATAGCCTTCAGCTAGCCCTCTCCTTGGGAGAGCCCAGGTCTTCTTCTGTATTCTATACAATACTGAGCACACTGTCAATGTTTAATAGTCACCACTGTAAAGGGCTGTACTTAAGCACTAATCATGATTGTTCTAAGGTCCTCCTCTACCCTTGATACACACCATTTCCAATGGATGTTAATTGAATCATGTCCATCCAACACAAAATGAGACCTCACTGGAGGCTCCAGAGGATCAAAGGAAAGTTCGGTCTGACAAAGACTGTCCTGAGTGTCGATAGCTTGCAGCTTCATTTCCCATATCAGGCCAACCAGATGTCATAGGCCACAGTCCAGTTCCATGCTAGAGTTTATCTGTGTTTCTTTCCACATGCTACAGCTGCCTAGTTATTCCTTGAAGAATTTGCTGTCCAGGGACTGAACTTCCAAACTGTATGGCTCACTCCACAAACCATATATGTTGCATGGTTATTAGACTGTGCAAATAAATAAATAAATATGCCAACCCAGGATTTCGGCCGCTGTAGAAAGAAAGAAATGTTCGGTACTTGGGTCGAGGAGCCCTGGAATCACACAGTCTATTGCACAACCCTTCTTTTCTTACATTTTGGCTCAGCACTTTGACTGCACTAACCCCGTTTCCATGTCGCTGTAATTTTATGAGCAGCTTATAGAAATGTATAGGGTGGGGTTTTTTTAATTACAGTTATTATACATGGAGATGGTTCAAATGATTGCAAACCACCTCCTTTGACTACCAGGGGTTTGCTACACACACACACACACACACACAAAGCTTCTCAGTTGATGCTAATGCCTCAAGTAAGGAGGATGGGGCAAGGAAGACAATTTGTGGGAAAGTTCGTTACATCTCCTTTCCCATGCTGACAGTCTGTTTGTTGTCTCCACCTGTTATCTCTCACTTTAACTAAACGCTTGGAGGCAAGGACCATCTTCCTCTTGCGTGTTTGTGCAGCGCCTCGCCCAATGATGCCCCCATCCCTGATTGAGCCTTCTACTGTAAAAAAAGAATACATCATCATGATGACGATGATGAGAGGAGACAATCTCTAGTAAGCTGGGCCACACTGAGTATACTTGGTCATGCCAATAAAAATATAGAAAGTGAATGGAGAGACGGGGGGAGAAAGAGACATTCCAGGAGGCGGAGGGTTAAAGCCAACTAAACATTATGTTCATTGGAACTAATGCAAATGTTCCACTAGCTAAAATGTGCAAGTCTTGCAGGAACCTGGGGAGAGGGAGGGAAGTTTGGGTAACTGTTGCCAAAGCAGGCGTTACTAAGGAGACATTCCAAGCCAGCCAATGAGAACAGGGTCCCCATTATTTCAGCAACATGCTTAGTGGGGCAATGGCACCATCTGGTGGCTGGGTGTCCATCGGTGGCACCAGGCACGATGTGCATGGCAAGGGGGGGGGGGGCCCCGCAGAATTAAATACATAAATAAATAAATAAATAAATAAATACACACCGGTGGTTTTTATCCCACCGCATATTAAGCTTAGCGTACTTGAGTTTTGCTGAATTATTTTTCTGGCGCTTATAGTAACATCCCAACAGGATCTCTGCCCTCCAAACTGTAGCATGCCAAATCAGTCATCTGCCCCTCCTTCATATGTTTTAACTTAGAAATTGTTAATCGTAGTTAGCTCATTTTAAGCATAACCAGGTTAATTACTCTTTAGATGCCAAGATGGCAACTTGGCATTAAAAGGTGGCGTAGTAAGCATAACAACAGGGAGGAGGTTGGAGGATGGCTAGGTTAACCATGGACTTTTTCCAGGGCGAGCCCGCACACATGTACTCCATTGAAACCAGTAGAATGACCATCACTGATGTTTTATGGTTAAAATGCTGGGCTGGGCCTCAGGAGAGCTGGGTTCAAATCCTGGCTCTCCCACAGACTCCCTCTGTGACCTTAGGCAAGTCACCTAATCTGTCTGTGCCTCAGCTACCCGGCTGTAAAAAGGGGCAAAATTATGCTTCCTTTCTCCTATCCTGTCTATTTAGCCTGTAAGCTCTGAGGAGTACTTTGTGTATGTACAGCACCTAGCACGATGGGACCCTGATCTCAGCAGGGAACTCTAGGTTCTACTGTAACCGCAATAACAACAATATATAGTAATTGATTTCAGCAAGAGCAGGATAGGTCCTGGTGATGGGCAGCAAACCTCAAAGGGATCAGTTTGGATATAGGGCCCAAAGCCCAGATTGCTTCTCAGAACTCTCAGTCCACAATACAACTAGGCAACAACTTAAGAAACAACTTAATACAACAACTTAAGAAATTTCTTAAGATCAGACTTATCTTAAATGAATCCTGCTACTTCCTGCTCTGAAGTGGAGCTGAGAATAGCCTTTCTGCTGCCTTCTGGTGGGAAATCCTTCCCCCCCCCCCCCCCCAGAGCCCAGGCTGACCAAGAGGAGTGGAGACGTCTAAAAATGGAAAATCTGGGCCAAAATTAAATATTAACTGCATGGTTTTGAAAAGGGGCGGGAGAGATTTAAAGCCAGAGCCTCAGCTTGTTTAGATCAGCCTAGCTCTCCCCTTCAGTGCAGCTACAATGATTTGCACATACACACGCAAACGCTCGCAGGATTACCTTGAGAAGAAATGACTTTGTGCTAGCCAAGCACTTTACACACCAGACTGCAAACCACAAATAAGCTGATTTACCTTAGCTGGATGCAAGGTTTGTGTGTGATGTGCAGGGGGGTTTTCTGATGAATTCCTCCTCCTCCCCCCCCCAATTCTGATGGAAACCTAAACTTGAGTAAAAGCTTCATTTACAAACCTACGCTCACCCTATGTAAGCAAGCTACAGGCCTTGTCTTTTCCCCCTGCAAACTGTTTCAGTACAGCTGTGAACTCTTTTTTGTTTACATTAGAAAATGAAGAGAGCGAACAACAGCTGTGCTGTCAAAGTATTTATGAGAAAAAGGATGCGCTAGTATTTCCTGAGAGCTGGTTCCAAGGCCCAGACCTCGTCCCCCTCCAGCACTCCAGGAGTTGGGAGGGGTGCTTTCCATCTCCCGGTTGCCACTAACCTTTGGAATTTTCATTCTGCGTGGAATATGCCCATGGAAGAAAAAAAAGGAACCCTGTTTATTCAGCACAATCAGGAGTAGAAACAGACAGGCTGGCTAATTAGGGGCCCTGTAAACAGAGCTGCATTGACAACCTGAGAAAATGTGCCCCACGAGCCAGTTCGGGAGCTTGGCAGGGTGGGTGAAGACTCTAGGGCAGGGATCGGCAACCTTTGGCCCGTCAGGGAAATCTGTTGGCGGGCCAGGCCAGTTTGTTTACCTGCTGCGTCCACAGGTTCGGCCGATTGCGACTCCCACTGGCCGCGGTTCGCTGCTCCAGGCCAATGGGGGGTGTGGGACGCGGCGTGGGCCAAGGGATGTGCTTTTCCGCTGCATGCATCCAACGAAGTGGGCTGTAGCTCGCGAAAGCTTATGCTCAAATAAATTTGTTAGTCTCTAAGGTGCCACAGGTCCTCCTGTTCCTCTTGCGGATACAGACTAACACGGCTGCTACTCTGGAACAGACTTAGAATCATAGAATCATAGAATATCAGGGTTGGAAGGGACCCCAGAAGGTCATCTAGTCCAACCCCCTGCTCAAAGCAGGACCAAGTCCCAGTTAAATCATCCCAGCTAGGGCTTTGTCAAGCCTGACCTTAAAAACCTCTAAGGAAGGAGATTCTACCACCTCCCTAGGTAACGCATTCCAGTGTTTCACCACCCTCTTAGTGAAAAAGTTTTTCCTAATATCCAATCTAAACCTCCCCCATTGCAACTTGAGACCATTACTCCTCGTTCTGTCATCTGCTACCATTGAGAACAGTCTAGAGCCATCCTCTTTGAAACCCCCTTTCAGGTAGTTGAAAGCAGCTATCAAATCCCCCCTCATTCTTCTCTTCTGCAGACTAAACAATCCCAGCTCCCTCAGCCTCTCCTCATAAGTCATGTGCTCTAGACCCCTAATCATTTTCGTTGCCCTTCGTTGTACTCTTTCCAATTTATCCACATCCTTCCTGTAGTGTGGGGCCCAAAACTGGACACAGTACTCCAGATGAGGCCTCACCAGTGTCGAATAGAGGGGAACGATCACGTCCCTCGATCTGCTCGCTATGCCCCTACTTATACAACCCAAAATGCCATTGGCCTTCTTGGCAACAAGGGCACACTGCTGACTCATATCCAGCTTCTCGTCCACTGTCACCCCTAGGTCCTTTTCCGCAGAACTGCTGCCGAGCCATTCGGTCCCTAGTCTGTAGCGGTGCATTGGATTCTTCCATCCTAAGTGCAGGACCCTGCATTTATCCTTATTGAACCTCATTAGATTTCTTTTGGCCCAATCCTCCAATTTGTCTAGGTCCTTCTGTATCCTATCCCTCCCCTCCAGCGTATCTACCACTCCTCCCAGTTTAGTATCATCCGCAAATTTGCTGAGAGTGCAATCCACACCATCCTCCAGATCATTTATGAAGATATTGAACAAAACGGGCCCCAGGACCGACCCCTGGGGCCCTCCACTTGACACCGGCTGCCAACTAGACATGGAGCCATTGATCACTACCCGTTGAGCCCGACAATCTAGCCAGCTTTCTACCCACCTTATAGTGCATTCATCCAGCCCATACTTCCTTAACTTGCTGACAAGAATGCTGTGGGAGACCGTGTCAAAAGCTTTGCTAAAGTCAAGAAACAATACATCCACTGCTTTCCCTTCATCCACAGAACCAGTAATCTCATCATAAAAGGCGATTAGATTAGTCAGGCATGACCTTCCCTTGGTGAATCCATGCTGACTGTTCCTGATCACTTTCCTCTCCTCTAAGTGCTTCAGGATTGATTCTTTGAGGACCTGCTCCATGATTTTTCCAGGGACTGAGGTGAGGCTGACCGGCCTGTAGTTCCCAGGATCTTTCCCTTTGCTGGCCCACAAAGAGGGAGACCAGGAGTCGACGGGCACAGAAGTGCTGGGACATTCTGGGTTAGGGGGTCTGGTGAGGGAGGCTATTTTAATCCTCAGCTCCCCCGCGGAGTCTTGCCTGTACTCCCTGGTGCTGCACTTTGAGGCCCTATATGCTGACATTTACACCCAGCGTTGTCAGGTGAACCAAGTGTTTCCCTCTCTCTCATACACACAACACACACACACACACACTATTCTGAAATTGCTTCCATGCTGTTCTCAGACCATCCTCCCTGCCCATTTCACCACCCACTCACTCCATCTCTTGGCTTCCTCTCTCCTCCTGCCTCCAAGTTCAAGATTCAGGTTTCTGCCCAGCCAGACCCACCCCAGCCCTGCTTACATCATGTTCTTCCAGCCTCTCCCCTAAGGCCTCCACGCTTGACTCTGCACCTTTCTGTCCTGCCTGAAACAGTCTCCCAGTGTCCATGTGCCAGGTACCCGCTCTCAAACCTTCATTAGCAGAGCTTCCTATGCTGATGGCCATACCTATTGCCACTCAGCCTGTTGCATTCTGCATTGTTTCTAACCTAGGCAGGGCCTGATCCCTGAAGCCCTTGCATGAGCCATCCTTACCTCAGTGAGTAAGTGTGTGAGTAAGGGTTGCAGACTGGGTCCTCAGGATATGTCTACGCTGCAATGTAAACCCAGGGTTTGAACTCAGGCTCAAGCTTAACCCCTCCTTCCATCTACACATGTTGCCCTAAATCAGGGCTCGAACCTAGGGTCCCAGGACCCCATGGGGTGGAGGGCCTGAGCCTGAGTCAAGCCAAGACCTGGGTTCAAGCCCCACGGCTTTACAGTATAGACACAAGTCCCACTAGACTCATGCTCTGGGAGTCAACCAAAAGTATCCCACAATCCCATGGACTGACTTCCTTTGTCCTCTGAACAGTCAAGTTTGGTGGACAGTCAAGTTTTCCCACACTGCACCATGAACAGGGGCTACAGTTGTCACATTTTGGGAGGGCATTAGGAAGTCTGGGATATGGGTGGTTGGGCTCAGGCCCGCATAATGCAGTGTAGACACTGGTGCCCCAGGCTGGGACCCAGGGTTCAACAATCCTAACCTGGAGTTACAAATTAGAGTAGACATTCAAGCCCTAGGTTAACGAACCCAGGGTCTGCTAATTCGAGTTCTACTAACCCTGGGTACACTGCAGTGTAGACATAGCCATAAAGTTTAAGTGCCTCAGGACCTGGGTCTTGGCTTTTAAAGTGCTTTAAAAATCTCTGTATAAATAAAGAAATGTCGTTCTAGGCACTCGGGTTGATATTAACATAATAATATTCACCCCTGAGCTCATGGAAGGCAAATAAGATTGACTGGATAAGCCAGAGAGAGCAATTTATGAGGCACCATATGTGAGGTATGTACAAGAATTATAAATGATTAGAGAGAGACAGAAATATTGTCTTATTATAGAGGCAGATTGCTCAAAGGATTAATTCCTAAAATGCCCTCACATTGCAGAGACCCAGACATTAATTCTATGCCTGAATCTCTGGCTGGCTGCCTGATTCTCCACTTTCACTTCAGTGGATCAGGAGCCACTCCACTGAAACCAATGGAGCTACAGTGAGAACTCAGTGACAGCTGGTTTAAAGGAGAGGAGAAGCAAGGACTTTAACCTCAGTTGTTTGCCTGTAGCGAGCCAGCCCCTACATTTGATTGGCATTTCATGTCGGATTTCTCCAGCCAAGGATATGACTCTAAATCTGTCTAGAAATTCCAAACCCAGACGCAAATTACCTAGCAGCCTCAACTGAGTTCAGAAGCTCAGTTGTGCTATTCGCTGTCCAGACATATAGTAAGAGACTGTCCAGCTTGTTGATTTTGACTGTAAACTCTTCAAGACAGAGACTAAGGTGTGGGGTTAAGGAAATATCATTATCGCTGGGGAACTGAAGCTCAAAGAAGATGAATGCACCAGGCCAGGGAAGCACTTAAACACATGCTTCAATCCATCACGTACCATGCTGAATCAGAGCCACCGGACACACTGGGAGACTGTGGCAGAGCTGGGAATGGAACCCACTTCTCCTGAATCCCAATCTAGTGCCTTAGCTATAAGGTCCTCCCTGCTCTAAAGGGAGCGACGCTGCAGCTCCCTCCCCCCTCTCCCCCCAGGCAGTTCTCTTTGAAGAATCAGGGCCTGAATCCCACTGGGAGGCAGTAAGATACAGATGAAAGGCCCTAGCTAGAAACTTCACAGGAACAAAATTAATATTGCTAGCACTGGACAACATCAGTATGCATTATACAAGGCCTGTTGAGTTAATTAGAAATGGATATTTGATACCCGGCATGAACAGTGCCCTGTACATGTCTAGGGATTAATAATTGATTTATAATTTATTTGCACATTCATTCACTCTGTTTCCATGGGATGCCGGAAGCTCCCGTGTACCGATACATCACACATGCCAGTATGTGCACTCTATCCATAACCCATTCTCACCCCGAGCTGTCTCAGGGTGACATACTGGAGCTGCGTGCAGGCTGTAATTAGTTACTTACTTTAGAGGCTTTTTATGGGAGACCATACATCTCTGGAGAAAGATTAACAAAAAGGGTTTATTTCTGCTCAGCTCATGGCAGATGTCAAAAAAACTGAGACTCCAGAAATTATTGATTTGATTTCCATGAGGCTTTGCTTTCAAGGTAAGTAAGTGGCTCAGCCGTTTGGCTGTTTTAAGCCAGAGTCGCCATATTAATTGGTTTCAGAGTAGCAGCTGTGTTAGTCTATATCCGCAAAAAGAACAGGAGTACTTGTGGCACCTTAGAGACTAACAAATTTATTAGAGCATAAGCTTTCATGGGCTACAGCCCACTTCATCAGATGTATAGAATGAAGTGGGCTGTAGCCCACGAAAGCTTATGCTCTAATAAATTTGTTAGTCTCTAAGGTGCCACAAGTACTCCTGTTCATATTAATTGGGGCCTCATTCACCGCATCACAGAAACAGGGCCTACTGAAATGCTGAAAATGGTTTTTGATTTAAGCAGCGTCTCAAAAACTTTCCTGTATTGGCACCTCAGGTTGCAACAGAAAATAATTTCCAGGCCTCCCAACTCCCAGAAAGGAAGGGTGGTCATGATCAGCAAAAGCCTGACCATAACCCCTGGGTTTAAGTAATGGCAAGTTCCCAGGAGTGTTAGGGGGTAATTTCTTGGCAACAAGCTGAGATTCAGGACTCGCAACACCAAAGGACTCTTTTCTAGGAGCTATGTGCACTATTGCTAACTCTGAGCCTTCAAATCTCATGAATCAGGCCCCCCACATCATGAGATTGGCTTCAAAATCATGAGAGTAAGACAACAACAAAAAGACCAAAAAACATTTTGAGTTCTTTTTCTTTGCCTTCTGCATTCCAAACCTTAAGGGTGCACCCAGGTCACACTTTCAAACTTTTCTCTGCAACATGAGGGCCGGAAACCGACTTGGTCATTTAAGAAAATGCTTAAATTCTCATGTAATCATAAAGAGCGGAGGTTGTAAGAACACTCCCAAATCTCAGGAGACTTGGCAACACTGGGCAATTGAGTTAATCGCACAGATGTTCCGGGGTGACAGTGTAATGGCAGGGTAAATATTTAAGAACCTTGAGTGAGGGCCGGCTGGGAGGTGGACAGAATTAATACCAGACGGGAGGGTAGTAAGGGCAGGAAAGTTGGAAAGTATTCTGAATATTAAGTAAGATCAGAAATGGTGAGTTAAGTTCTGGGTGTCCCTAAACCTCCAACTGTCAGGAGCTGGGACTAGATGCCAGGGTGCTGGATCACTCAAAATTGCCCTGTTCTGTTCATTCCCTCTGAAGCATCTGGCACTGGCCATTGTCAGAAGACAGGATACTGGGCTAGATGGACCATTGGTATGGCTGTTTTAAAGTTCTTATGAAGGAATTAGAGGCCCATCAGAGGTCAATAGTCCATTGACTTCAGCAAGGTTATTCCTCATTTATTCCAGCGTAAAATCAGAATCAGGCCCATGACTCGCCTTTCTTTGAGCTTATGAAGTAATTTACACAATAGTCCCTGGGATGACAGAATGACTTTAAGACTATTTTGATGTTCTAGGCCAAATTCAGCCCTGGTATAAAAGCTGGCAAAATACTACTGAACTCAGTGGGGTTGTGCCTGCTTATGCTAGGGCTGGATTTGGCCCTGTGACACTGGCTAACTCAAGTTATGATCACTCCTGGGGCAGAAAACACTTCATTGCTTATATTATGGGAGTGCCGAGAGGCCCAAACAAGACTGGGGCCCAATTGTGCTAGGTGCTGTACATACACATAATAAGAGACAGTCTCTGCTCAGAAGAGCTTACAGGTGAAATAGACGAGATAGACAAAGTCGGGGGAGGGAAAACAGAGGCACAGGGCGGGGAAGAGACATGCCCAAGCTTGCATGGCAAAGAAGGGAATAGAACCCAGGTGTCCAGTTTCTCAGCCCAGTCTCTGTTGCTGAGCAAATAGTTCGCAATTCATACTTTAGTCGATGACTTCTGCTTTTAATTCTGTTTGTAATTTGTCTGTAAACAGAATATGACAGCCTCGAACTTTATTATTCAAAATTATTCATGAATTGCTGCAGTGACCGGTTCTTGGTCTGCAGACTGTTTGAACTGTGCATTGTGAGCAGTACTGTGACTGACAGGCGGTAACTAGCTTATGTAGCACAAGCACCTAATGTAACAAACTGATGCAACTTGAATTTCAAATTGCATAGTCCGCTCTAATCTTCACGATCTGTGGCGCATGCCCTGTCAACTGGGCCCTGCTGCTGCTCCAGACAGCGGAAGATTCTCCTCTTATTCACATCAGTTTTACATCAGAGAAACTCCACTGTCTGCAATAGAGTCACTCCTGAATTATACTCGTATAAATGAAATCAGACTTGGCTTTCAAGGCACCACATTCCTTGGAGAGGAGCCTCAGCGAAGTGTAAATCTGCAACGCTCCACTGATTTCAATAGAGCTACTCCAAACGATACCAGTTCTGGCCTCTTACAATGGAACTTTCCTTTATTGCTAGTGCATTATCGGTTTTTCAGTCCTGTCTGTACTCGTAAGTTTCTTACCGCTCAGTAGGATTCTGAACATAAATCCTTCTCTTTTCTTCTGCAGTGTTGAAAATCTGCCACCGGTTGTATATTTTTAGATTTGAAAAAAATGTGGCCTTCAAAGGCTCTGAACACTCATGAGTACTTTAAGAAACAAAACATATAGCTTTACTGTCAATAACAGCAGCCTCAAATGGACTCCCTGCAACCACGGAATAGAACTAAATTATTGCCTTTTACAAAACTGATGGCTTATTATTGGCTTTCATCTTTGTTACCTCTTCAGGCAAAGAGGTTGGAATAACAGCAGCAAATAGCTCCCAGCAAATCGTTTCGGCCAGCCAGTCTCTCCTACAGACCTGTCCGTCAGACCTGTCAGGGAGATGAGAGATCCCTCCAAATGCAGACGTGATGGATAAGATGGTGGCTCGGGGATTAGCAAAGCAAAGAAATAGCTGTGTTAGTCAGCAGAGTCTTGCCACCTCAAGATTCCTGGCAACACTAACAAGAGAAGATAAAATATTTCTAAACAGCCAGAAATTCAACAGATCATACATGTGCTCCGAGCACATTGTAACCAGTCTGAAATACAAGGAGGCCCTCAGTTGTGCACTTTCTGAAAGTTGAGCATGCATTTGAGCAAGAGCTTGCTAACCTGTGCAACAAGGAAGTTTATTCCTCCATCATGGAAAATGCAGGTCCCAGTCAATATTGAGGCTGTGTGCATTTACTCCAGATTTTTAAATGCACACCAGTCTACAAGCAACTTCGGTGCAGGCCCCAGACTCCTGGAAAATGGCCAGCGTACCCCTTAGCAGGGCCGGCTCCAGGCCCCAGCGAAGGAAGCAGGTGCCTGGGGAGGCCAATAGAAAGGGGAGGCACTCTGTCCGTGATTGGGGCGGCACGTCCGCATCTTCGGCAGCAATTCGGCGGCCGGCCCTTCACTCCCTCTCTTCCTCTTCAGCGGCAATTCGGAGGCAGATCCTGCTTCTTTTTTTTTTTCTTTGCCGCTTGAGGCGGCAAAAAAACTGGAGTCGGCCCTGCCCCTTGGTGTTGCAGAGTTGGGCGCATCCCAGTTTGGGCCCAGCCCTGTATCTCATCAGTGCATTGAGCTCCCCTCAGAGTCAATGGCAGATCCGTGCTACACATGGAGATGGGGCCTGCACAATCCTGCCCTAAGGCCCTGTTTGGATGCCCTGAAGATTGTTTCTCCATGCAAGGAAACCAAACCAGTGCCAACCACCTCTCACAGCAGGGAGTTCTAGGGCGGGTTTGTGAAATCTCTACACCGAAGGGAACCACCAGACCAGACTTTAGTAAACTGTAGCAGATGCTCAGTTCACAGGACTGATCTTACTCATTGGTTAGATCCTCATACAAAAGTAGAGAGTGGGGGAGGCAAATTCGCCTACTCAGGGCAACTGCTCCCACGGGCTACTTCCTCCAAGTTTTGCTATTTTCAAGCGGACAAAGAAAGAAGGATGTGGCAGGAGGACACAGGGTACTGATATGTATTTAATGGTAAAACAGTTGTTTTTAATGTAAGATTGAGATCTGGGAGATAATAAAGTAGTTGAACCATTTCAGCAACTGTAGGCAGCATTGCCAACACTCCAGATTTTATTCACAAAATTCCAGAATTCTCACAAAATTCCAGAAATCTCACAAAAGTTGGTGTTTTCTTTAAAGCCTCAGCTCCTGGACTCACGTGATTGTTTGAGACTCTCAACTTGCATTTAAAAATTAAAGTTCCTAACCTTCATGGTTGTGAAGCAAAGCCTGTCCATATGACTCTAGTGCGACCTAAAGGTTCAAAACCCAGAAGGTTAAAAAGAATCCAACATGTATTTTTGGTGTCACCAGCTGGTGCTATTACACTTTGTTTTCCAAGTTCTTTGTGTGTGAGAAGATTTAGGTCTTGGAAGAATGGCCGTATTGTTCTCAGTTTTGTTATGCGGTTGCCTTTTGAGAGAAGCTGTGGCAAGCCGTCAGAGGGTTTGCTGTCCACCTGAATCTCTCTAAGTAGGATCAGTTCTTGGGACAGTGTAGCTTCCTGTGCATGGGCTATAGTTGTGTGGTTCCTGGCCCAGAGGATTGCCTGCATCCGGTTTGTGACTGCTTCTGTTCCAGGATCAGGTGTGTGTGCAAACAAAGCAAATTACACCCTGAACATACCCATACTCGGTGTCACTGGTTTCTCCTCCACTCTGAAGCCAACGTACTAAGGCCCCAGAATTCTGCCACCACTCAGCACAAGGATGAGCATAATTTTTTCTTAGATCACGTGATTTTTAAGTCAAGCTCTTGAATTTTGTGGCTGTGACTCACAACTTTTGAACACTTGGGATTGGCCGTAGTGTGTATGGTTAAACAGATAAAAAACTGGCCAAGCCAAATCCCTATTAGCTTGATATTCCATAGTCATGGAGCTGCCATGTGAGCCTCTGTATTTGCCTCCAGGAATCACCTGTCTCTTCCAGGAGGCAGATTAGAGTCCATAAGGCTCAGTCCCAGGGTATTTTTAATGTAACAAGATGGGGAAATATCATTCTTCTACTGTGACGCGTGCGAAAATTCCTCCATCATCTGAAAGGGAGGGCCCCTCGAGACAAGGGCTGGTCTGTGCAGGGTTTAGGGGACTTAGTCGTGTGCTTTCCTGACAAACAGAAATCAGGCACAGCACATTCTTTGCAATAATAAGTAAATGTTAGTTCTGAGCAGGAACAGACAGGCTCAAGCAAGCCTTGTTCAGCCCTCTGGAGTAGGACTGGTGCATCTAGTTGCAAAGACTGGGCAATGTCTTCGATTCCCTCAGAGACCCACATCCTGATCTGCCTGTTCAGCCAGTGAATAAGGGACAGGAGAGTCCAGATGTCTACAACTGCAAACATCCTGCAGGTATTTTGAAAATAACATTCTCTGCCCAGGTCACTGGTGACTGGAAGTTATTAGCAAATTACAGCTTCTGTTGTGGGGTCTCAGTTCCGTTTGCACAAAAGAGGTGCCCACCATCACAGCTGGTCTCAGCCAAGAGGCTGCGAAACTCATAGACATGTTTCAGATCGGACTCGTGCTCATTTCAGGTCAGGGCTAGCGGAACACCAGGGAAAGCTTGTCTTGCCACGGCCCATACTGTGCTCTGGTTAATCAATTGACTTAACTTTCCAACACCGTCACAGTTTGGCACCTTTCACCCCATGAAATGCACAAAGGAAAACAAATACTGTCCTCTGCTTAGTTTGCAGGGTTGAAATATCTATCTACCTTAGGCTGTTCCCTTGGCACATATCACCTTGGTGTCTACGTAACCACGTTCATGCCCACTCAAAAAATGTTCTACAGAGCATTTCCATGCCATCTTTGACTCCCACGCTAATTATGTTTTCAACTACTCTCTAAGAGTGAAGACCACCTATGGACTCGGAAAACAGTAACTGCTGCCTGTTTGTACAAAAGAAAAGCCAGACAGTACCACCAGCTACCAAAAGCATGAGTTCCATAACGGCTTTGTTATTATGCTGTCCTTGGGACTTACCCTCCACGCCAAGGATGGCGTTTTGGGGGATCAGCCCCCAAATGAACAACATTTTCACCAATAAAACCATTGTGATGTGCCTTATGTTTACCTCTATGGAGTCAAGCCTTGTTCTCCTCACTCAGTCCAGTGGGGATGGCACTGGGCTAAGAGGAGTCAGGCCTACCTGAGTCAGTTGCAGGCACTGGAGAGAGAAATTAATTAGACCAGACTTGAGGCAATCAGCTGCCTCAGCTTGGTACGTGGAGAGAAGCCAGGAGGCCTCATTCAAAGATTAGGGTCCATTGATCACCGTTGATAGAGCACTGGACTAGGCACTCAGGAAGGCTGGCCCTGCTGCTGGGTGACCTTGGGCAAGTCATATCCCCTTTGTGTGACTCATTTTCCCCATCTGTAACGTGGGAGGTCATGATGCTGACCTCCTTTGCACAGTACCTTGTGGTCTTCAGATGAAAAGTGCTAGATAATCACTAGGTACTGTCATTAGTCCTCAGAGCTAGTCAAACTGCTTGCTCCTCCCTTGGTTAGTGCATAAGTGGTGAGCTGACCCCCAGCACCAGCACCTGTATTCGTTGTTCGTAGGGATTCACCGAATGGTCCAGATAGATAATTTTCAACCTGTGAGTTGTTTGCAAAGTATCACTGTTTATCATTCATCTTGTGTGACTGGTCCCCTAAGTCATGTGGTATTCTTTCTGCTCCCGTGATTGGATAAGCAACTCTTTTTTTTCCCTCTTAGGATGACAAACAGCAAATGTCTTTTATTTTTCAGACAAATAAACATTCACGGTGAAAGAAGCAAAACTCTCAGGATTTGGGAATAACTGCAGGCATAGAAATTTGTCATGGACTAGTAGATTAGGCATTGGGTTTGGAGTCAAGAGGCCTGGTGGCTATTCCCAGCTCAGCCACTGACCAGCTGTATGACCTTGGATAAGACATGTCACCGCCCTGTGCCTCAGTTTCCCCTCTCATTCTTTGCCTCATCCAAAGCATTTGGGGCAGGGACTGTCTCTTACTAGTGTGTGTACAGCGCCTAGCACAGTGGGGTCCTGATTTTGGTTGTACTATACTACACTATAAATAATAAAAAGCCCACAGAGAGCGAGCAACTAATAATATGACCCCATGAATCACAGTGAATCAACCACACAATGCTTTCATTATTTCAGTTGTGAATCAGAGTTCATCTGCTCTTCAGTCAACTCCATCGTTACCAGTATATTAATAATTATGCATACTTTAATTATTTTAATTAGGTTCTCCCTGGCATAATAGTTTTCTCACTCTCAAACACCAGCTAAAGTATATTACCGAGAGAGTGATTGCTCATAAAGCCCTTCTGATGAATTTTAGTGTGAACATCTGAATGGGTTTAGGTTGTGAGTGACTGAATCTTAAAAACATCTTTTCTTTTAGCCTTCTGCAGTGGCAAATCACCAAGCCAAGAGTCATTCCTCACTTTGTTAGTAGAAAAACAAAACGTGGGTTTACTGGAAGTGAGATGTTTTGGAGTGCCATATGGAAAATGTTGCATGTAAAGCCAAACAAAGGTTTGCCACCAGCTTTGCAGGGGAAATGGATGCTAAATTTTTATGGCTAGTATTTCTCTCCTCCCTTGGGATCTCAAGACCTTTTGAAATGAAAAGTACACATTTTACGGAGTAGAGTAGGAAAGTCCACTGCTGGGCACCATTAGTTCATTCTCCTTATGAGCCTGTTAATCTGATCTTCCCTGTTGCCAGCATCTCCACCTTCCACAAAGTGGATAGTTTTCTTTTTCATTCCACCTCGAGGAGAAGATAACTTGAAGGGCCACAGAAAGTTATTCACCACTTTGAAGTTCTTGCCAACAGTATAGATCTCATGAACCACATCTTCCATGCAGATGATGCCATATTTCTCAAGACACCGCTGAATTAGAGAATTGTCAGTCAGAGCAATGCGCTGCCTGTTGATCTTGCCGTAACCACGCTTGTAGATCAGTTCATGCACAGACTTCAGATTGGGGTAACCCCATGCAATGTAGGATTCAACAATCCGCAGCATGTTAATTGAAGCCTTGTTGAGTTTTACAAATGTGCCATTGAAACTCTGACGCAGGCGAAGGAGCTGCAATACCTTACGGACCTTTGGGCTAACTCCATTGATACCTCTGATCCTGATCACAAAGGCCAGTTTTGGTTCAGCAAGTACATAGTAATTGCCAGCTTTGCGTGCCATTCGGGCCATACGAATCTCACGTCTATACATTTGCCTGTACTCCTTGTGATAGGCCTGAGCTCTTGTATAGATGAGTTTTCTTTGCACTTTACGAAGCTTCTTTTGAACCACTAGCCTCTTCAGACGCTTGGCTTTTATATCAGCAAAAGCCTTTCGCTTTTTCAAAAGGCTTTCTGGAACAGATGGCACCTTCTTTCCTTCTACGCCCGCCATGATTACGGAGTAGTTAACTATAAGCTTATTTTTAACCCTTTCCCAAATTTTAACAACAAGAATTCCCCTCATTAATTTAAAGGAAAATAAGAAGAAATACTGCTTTACACAGTGGTCAGTCAACTTATGGAACACACTGCTGCAGGAAATTAGTGAGTCAAATACAGTGGAGGGGTGAGGGTGGAGGGTTAAAGAAGCTATGGTGAAAGTAATCAAAGCACATGCTTCAAGGGAATAAGCTGATTGGCTGTAAGTGTCAGGAAAGAATATCCTAAATCTAATCACAACATTACAAAATTCACAGTATGCCTTTATTGGTGGTAGGGAGTGCAAAACAGAAAGAAGCAGCAGCCATGCTTGAAACGATAGGAGATGGCTGTGACAATTCATGCACACGGAGTTGCACACATCAAGTAGGGCCCATGGATGTGTACAAACCAGAGAGCGAGCTGCAGGTCCGAGTTTCAGGTGAGCCTGGGGACAGTTGATGGCCACTAGTTTCAACTGACAGGTTTCATTGAGTTTCTCTTCTACTTCTGGCCTTTGCTCAAAACAGAAACTCAGAGTGACCACAGACCCATAGGGCATGAAACAAGATTAAAGAGCTCCCCCGTGAGCCTCTTTGAATTAAAACCACAGAGCCTCTCCCAGATCTCCTCCTCCTCCGGTTGCAAAGATTTCCCAACAGGGTTTCTTAAAAATGTTCCTCTAAAGGCAAGTACAGCACCTTGCCCAGCAGGTGGCAGCATCACTTTGCTCTTGTCAGCATACCACTTTTCACTGACTCCGGGCCCACCCTGAAACCTCTATCCCCAGCAAGTTTGGCAAATCAAGAGGAGCCACTGCTTTTTCTGAAGGAGTCTCCCAAAGTACAGCCTCCTACAGAGAGATAAGAGCAGATCTGGCCTGATGGTTTGCTGACAGCCAGAGTATACAGTTCTCTGGACAGCTGGGCCTTGCAATTCAATATCCCTCTGTGTTAATGAGTGTGCTAACAAAAGCAGACACTTAGCAAACAACAGAATGACACCGATGCTCCCCTTTCAATAAACAGGAATGCAGATTAAGTGGGTTATATCATTTATCCACTGCTATAGATGAGCCAAACAACCAATCAGAGTTTGACATCACATTCAGAACAGTGTGACTGCCCTGCCTGAAAGCAGTTATAATGGGGGGACAAAAAATATTTAGATGATTGCTATATCCTGTGTTAGGCTTCTAAGATCCACAGGGATAACACAGTTAGAACCCAGCCCAAAGCTCAGATGTCCTGGAGGCAAAGCTATCTTGTCCATCTGTGGAACTCTCTGCAGCAGGAGACCAGAATCAACTCGTGGTTGATTCCAAAGCCCTTAGAACTCACTGACTTCCATAGGGCTTTACAACAAAATGCAAAAGGCATCTCTTCAAATAAACCTTTCCTCAATTCAGGCTAGGCTTTTTAGTCTCTCTGGGCTTCAGTTCCCCTTCACATTCTGTAAAATGGGTAACAATCTGCTTCACAAGGGCGTGGAGAGGGTAGATACATTAAAGACTTTGCAGTGCTCAGATGCTCTGCTAGGTAACCGGTGCCATGATGCTAAGTACTAGAGATAGACAGACTGTGATTCAGCGTGAATCCTGATGGTGTATTAGTATTACTCCTAGACCAGGAGGAAAATTCGAGGGATCTCGCCCTCCATTCACCCTGCTTTTACACCCAGCATAATTAACGCCCCTTTCCACCTGTGTGTGAGAGAGGAGAATCAGGCCAAAAGGCTCGAGCTTCTTCACACAGCAAACTCAGCTAGTCCAGTATCTCTGTTCTGGGGAGAGATGTCACTATGGATACCGGATGTGATGGTAAGGCCTGCAGAAGTGTTGCCTGGCAACTTGATGCAGAAGATTGAGGTCCCCACTCCGGCTGCTAGAACTGTGCCCACAGTGATGGCTGCCCCCGCCCTCCTCGGGGGCATTACAATGATTATCCTAATGGGCTGGTTGGGGTGAAAAAGTCGCTCGAGAGGGATCATTAGGAGAGAACTAGCCAACGCTCCTTGGACAGTTAGTAAATGACAAAGTACCAGAGAGAGAAATGATCTCTCGTGTTGTATTCCCAAAGCCCCCATCCCCACAGGATTGAGTCATGGCAAGAAATAATGAACTTTGCCCTCCTATCTAAGGATCTCAAAGCACTTTACAAACCCTAGCAGCTGATGGCTCACAATTCCCCCTCCCCACTCCTCCGAGGAAGGGAAGTGTGTCACTTACTACAGGGCATGAGGAAGTTAAGTGACTCCCCCCCATTGTCACAAAGCAAGTTGGTGGCCCAGCTGAACAGAGCCAAGGACTCCTGACACCCAGGCCAGGGCTTTAACCACAAGACAATCCTTCCCAGGGCTTCGCCTGCAACTGCAAGCATGCACTTAGCCTCGATCTATTTCCACGTAGAACGCTGGACCAATAATGGATTTTTCAGTTCCTTGGAAATTTCAAAAAGTCGGGAAAAAAATGTTTTGGGTCAAACAAAAGGTTTTCTCTTGGTTTCAACCATTTTGAAACATTTTTGGAATTTTTTTAAAAAATAAATTTAAAACCATAATGCAACTAGCGATAGCCAAACCAATAGACCTGGACTTCCCAAACGCAACCTGGATGTCCTAGTATGTCTCCACGATGAGCTCCACTAACATTAACCAGCCTGCACAATCCTGGAGCTGGCCACTATTATTATTCCCATTTCACAGTCACAGAGCCCAAGGCAGACAAAGATGAATTCAGGAGACTTGCCCATCGCCACAGATGGAGAGCTCATGGGTGCCAGTGTTGGAACACAGGAATCCTGTACCCTTCACCCTGTAGCTCACCTCTCAAACAGCTCCTGACTCTGGCTGTGATTCAGATAAGCCCCTCTGATTCATTCCCCTCCCCGGCTCCTGCTTTTCAGTGTTGCAAGTGCCAAAATGCATCCATGACACCTGTTTCTGCAGTCTTTCTGGCCTGTTCTCATCAGATTTTGGATCAGCGCCAAACTTCTGGATGCTAACAGTATTGCCAGCCCCAAGCATTCAAACATCAGGAGTCAGGACCCAAAATATCATGAGACTGGCTTAAAAATCATGATTTTTTTAAAAATGAAAGCTGAGATTTGCCCTCCATCACATACCTCTAGGAGCTGGGGATTTAAGAAAAAACACCAGCTATCACAAGACTCATGATAAAATCGCGAGAGTTGGCAACACTCTGAGTGGACCTAGCTAGTCAGAGCTCTGAACCAACCGGGGTAGCATCCATTCACCAGTGTCCAGTTTCTCATCCACGGGCTAAAGAGATCTTTAAAACTATAGATGAGTTTTGTACACTCAAGGCCCTAATTTCTGGTGCCCAAAATTCGGACAGAAGAAAAGCCCCCACACATTGATTGTATGTAACAGATTTTATTACATTAAACAATAATCATCTGATTCCAGCAAATCAAGAAAAGTTCAAAACAGGCGCTTTGATCTCTGCATTAGACAGAGAAATCCCAAAGAGTTTTCCAAGCTCCGCACCTCTTACTCCCTTCATGTTCTAAGGCCAGGAGAAAGCAGCAAATTGATCATGAATCCTCCCCCTGGGAGGAGAGGAAAAGAAAGGAGAGGGGAGGGAAGAATAGAGAAACTTCACAAGTGAGATTTCCACGAACACAGTGTTGATCACCAAGAAGCTGTGAAGAGTAAGAAAGAAAGCTGTTTCATGTTTACTTTCTTTTTTAAATATATAAACAAATCTTATGTTAAAAAATAAATGTATTTTAAAACCAGTGAGCAGCTTGTAAGTCAGACTACTAATCAATCACTACAGTGAATGTGAGTCCTCTGTTAAAGAGAAAGAATATCACCTCGCCATCGGTCCTAGCCACCTAGCTCCACCTTGGGAGAACCAAAAAACACAGGAAAGGGAGGTAAATATTTATTCTCCAAACACAAACTGCTGCCTGCAGATTAACAAGACAAATAACCAGCCTCTGAGACAGGAGCAATGAAATTTGTCAACTCAACAGGCTCTGTGTGCCGTCTGCCCCTCCCTTCACCTGAGATACTGCCTTGGGGGTGGAGGCCCAGAATTGGCCCTGTGTATTTAAGAGCATATGTGGGATTTCAGCGGTGAAAAGGCCAGACCTTTCTTCACTCAGCAGTATCCGACTGTGTCCTTTTCCCCATTACCATCTAAAATCTAACCTAGTTGTAAAACCCCCTCTCCATTTTTCTTTAAATTGTCCTTAGAAATGGGGCAAAACTGGAAGCTCAATTCCAAATATTTCCCCTCAAACGCGATGGATTTGTTGGGGATCCAGTGGTGAATGGGATCTGTTTTCAGACTGGATGCAGCCAATATTTCCAAGGGAACAGCACAAGACGGCTAACATCTCATACAGCCAGCTGCTCTTTCCAGAAGTCCCCTGTTCAAAATGGCCCAAATCAGCTGATCTCCCCAGAATCCCACAAGACAACATTTCACAAGAACAGCTCACGCCATTTTTGCAGCTGTCAAACCTGAACCACAACCCAATCCCTAGTCCTCAGAGCTTCAAACTGCTATCTTAACACTAATCTAGATCCAAATACCAGGCCTGACCCTGATCTCTGTTACAGCATGAATCAGGAAAGATTCCACTGAAGTCAACAGAGTTGCACCAGCATTAGCTCAGAGTCAGGTCCAAAGCTCCTTGGGGCCCATCTTCCACCATTTCACTCTGTTGCAGTATTGTATACTGAACCATCATGACTATAGTACTGTGCAGTAACAGCCTCAAACTCTGCAGTAACACTACGCTGTAGCATTACAGATTATTACTGCCGTATATTTTCCTAAAGGCTTGCACTAGTGAGCACAAAATGCAGAGATCTTGCTAAATATGCTGAGTTTAAGGTAAAAACTTCCCCCACCTCCCTTTTCAAACAAAATGTAAGTGCTTTTTAAATTCACAGATCAGCACTAACTCAATTTAACCCCCCCCCCCAACATTTTGATCTATTCTGTAGCAATTGGAGAACATTCACCTCCACTGTAAACCCAAGAGCAAATCCAGTCTTCCTTCTAGCACCAAGTTCAGGTTAGAGCCCAGACCACTGCTAGCAAGCTTCTGTTCATACACAAACTGCCTTAGGAATTCAGTGACACCTCCCTACACAGCAATGCTTCCACTTGAGAGGCACAAATTGGACATCAGCAGGGAAGGTGGGTTTAAAATAACACAATCTCCTGGTATCTTCATGCCAGCCCTCAGGGGACAGAGTGTCAATATAACGTTGTCACTGTGTGAATGAGAAGTGTCACAAAAGGACAGTGACCCCGGTGCGCCTACTCTCCATGCTGAGCCGAACACTTAGTGGATTAACGTCTCCATTGTGCAGTCACGGTCCTGCTATATTAGTTTAAGGTATCAATGTTTTACAGTGGAATAAGCTACCCAAAAGGCAGCCTTGCTCCTCTCTATACTGGCTGATCACAAGCACCGGAGCTGCACAAGACAACCCCCCTCAGCAAAAGAAAAGCCAAGGAGTAACCTCTGTTCAGACTCACACCCACCCCTCCCATTGATATCAATTGTCCACGTAGGGCCTCATCCAAAGCCTTCTTGATGTCAATGAAAGGACTCCATGTGCACAGGACTCTACACCCTTAAGTATGACTACGGCCCACAAGGTGCAAAACTGAATTGACATTGGCTTTGGATCAGGTAGTTGCCTCTTCCATGGTGCATCCACAGCTCTCGTCATCAGCAGTGGGGGTTTTACACTAGGCATCATCCTATGACCTGTTCACCCTAATCTCCAGTGATCAGCCTTAACAGCTTTCCCATGGCCTGCGTTAATTACAATACCTGAGTATCTGCAGCATTCCCTCGGTATCCCCTATGCTAAGCAAGGAGAATTATGCCACCGCTGTATTTCTATTAAGTTATCTAAGGCAAAATCTGGAAGGTGTTACGGGTGATTTGCCTATGGCAGAGGGAATGCTTTTCCCCCACAACAGCTAGTATCCAGTTTGCCTCTAGGAGTGCCTGGAGTTCTGAACTGTACCACGAGTATTCTCTGGTCCTACAGGTGTTTTGGCGAATTCAAAGGCTCATCTGGCTGAGCAGCAGGCAATGGGAGAAGGAAAATGTCTGTTTTCCTCCACCCACCCAACCCAATTGAAAGGTTTCGGGCCACTTGTGATCATGTATCGCAGAGCATAACACCATACAGGCTGCGTATTCTGGAGCGCATGGCCTGGGAGGCGAGGAACAGCTTGTGTTTTACACTGGAGTGGACAGGTCGGTGGTTCTCAAACGGGAATACAGCTCTCACACAACAGTGGCTGGCTACTGGACTGAATTTCTGTCCTCTGTCCAACCTAGACAGATCATGTGTAAACCAAATAGTAACAATAACCTAAGAGGGCTGTCGAATCTCAGCCTCTCTTCTTCTGACATCAAGCAGCTCATGTTGCCCAGTTCAGGTAGGGAAAAGAAAAAGCCAAGTGGAGTAGAAATGTAAACAGGACTAAAGGTGGCCACAAGGTGGAGCTGTGCACACTGGTTCATTACAGGTACAAGTGAGAAAACATGAAGTTTGCCAATGATTCCATTGAAGTACTGGTGGAGGACACACTCCAAAGCCAAAGGAAGTCAATGAGAGAGTATTTACATTGACTTCAATGGGGTTGGGATCAGGTCTTTAAAGAGTAAATCAAAGAACACCCATTAAGAACAAAAGAGGGCTTGAACCGGATTATATTTTAAAACGCTCATATATTTTCTTTTTTTTTTCCTCCTTTTTTTTTTTTTTTACAATTCTAATACAATTGTTCATCAAAATACTGGCGTTTCCAGCAGCATTTTGTGTGTGTGTGAACAATAATATACGGTAGTGATTTCACAGTAAAACAGACCTGCAGGAACGCCGGATAAACATGACAAGAGACCAAAAAAAATTTTTTTTTCAGAAGTGGTGGGGGAAAGAATAAAAAGTCCATTAAAAAAATATTTCCAAAGAGATTTCATAGAAAGCCTTTAAAACACTGTCAATTTTTTCTCCCTCTCATTCAGGTTTCCATCCCTGTGGTGGAACATCTATACAGAGAGAAAGAGTTTACAACAATCTCTATAGAAGCAGAAATAAAACAAAGAATATGTAAGGGATAAAATTACTTTTGTACAAAAATAGATTTTTTAAACTTTATTGATGCTTTAGATATTTTTTCCTTATCTTCTTTTTTATTTATTTCTGTTTTTTATTTTTGTAATTCTTTCTAAATTTTATTTTATTTTAGCTATGCACCCCATAGCTAAGGCATCTCTCACTAAGTGTTGGGAATTGCTAAAGCTATTTTAGTCAAATCACCTGCTTCTTAAAAAAAAATAATAAAAAAAGCATCTTAAAATAGATGCATTTCCTTTGTCTTGAGTTATAAAGATCCGGACTTGGGGCAAGCCAATCCAGAAGGGGTTCTGATACAATGTACTTGCTTACATGAAGCAAAAATGTATGAGAAAAAAAAAGAATCAACTTAAAGAAAACAAAAAGTCTGTAATTGCTACGGTTATAATATATGTATATGTGAGTGAGGATATTTATACAGTGTATATATCTACAGTACATACATGTATACACACACACATATGTATCAACTTAAAATAGATCATGCACTCTGGTCACTGATGGGGACATCATCAGCTATTTAGCCACTGCTGGTAACAGGGGCCAGCTACAAGGTCATGTGTCTCCATCCTTGATCCCACTGCGACCACCATTTAGGATTGTCCTCAAAGAGTGCCAAAATGTTGACTGGGAGATCGGTGGTCAGGTGTGGTTCCTTTGGTCCTGCTCTGATGATAAAGAACCAGCCTTTGTTCATTTGCTGATTACAAACATTTAAGTTCCTCTTGCCCTTTGGAAAAGAGCAAATCACTTCAGGGCTGCTGAACAGTCCAGGTAGAAAATTGCGTCAGCTTTGCTGCTGGATGTGCGCCACTTACACCCGCACTGGTTTCAACGGGCTGATGGGTGGTGACAGTGAGGGAAGGGATGAGCAGGCAAAGAGTCAAAGGATGGGTGGCTGAATATATTCTTCAGTTACGCAAGTGGGCTGCAGTCTGTTCCAAAGAAATATACGACTCAGAGAGACCGGATCTTACAGTTCACTGGAGAACTCCAGGGACTGGGGGTGTAGCCAATTTGCTTTTCCAGTCCTGGACCTTTGAGACAAAACCAATCTGATGTATTACTTTTCCCCCGCTGCAGACTTCTCTGGGTTTAGGCTGGAAAGTTCCCCTTCAACGGATGTGACGCAGATGTGAGTTGAAACCGCTGTCTAAAGGTTGAAAGTGCAGAGATCAGCTAGGCTGCCAGGAACCATGGGGCCAGTTACATTGTATGTTGCCTAAGTATACAGTACATGTACATTTTCAAGGCCTTTCACGCAAATAGCTCCGCGATGAAGGTTTTACATGAAGTGGGTGTTTGGGAGTTAGGGATTGGGGGAGAAGGGAGTGGGGGGGAAGGTGCAACGGCTTCTTGAGGAAACATCCTAAAATGCACATTGATTTAAGCTCAGTCTGTTCCAGGATCCAGTGGAAACACACACACAAGGCAGCGAAGAACATCCAGTGTGGCAGGTGGGTGGCTGAAGAGCTGATGTTTGTGCTATCTTTAGAAAATTAAAGATTGTCCCACCAAACAAATATAATAAAAAAAAAACAACCAAGAATTAAAAAATAAATCACCTTAATTGAACCAGATTTTGCGAGAATACTAATGTCTGGTTAAGTAAAAGTCCTAGCTCTCTAGTGAATAATGTGCCTTTCCTTGTTTACCCATGTATCACCTCTTCAAACAAGCATGTATTATAGTTATAATAATTATAATGATGAGGAGGGGGAAAAAAACCGACGTGAAGGAAGATGCAAATGAAGGAGTCAATTAAATCCATGTAAAAGCGGGTCACTTTAAGGCTGCTACTGCTGCTGCAAGTCACAGAGCCCATGTGGGCTTCTGTGTCACTCCAGCTGGGGAACAAGCAGGGCCGGGAACATTTGGGTTGGCATATGATTTTGGTAACTGTTGTTTGCAGGTCCTGAAATGGGTCGTTCATGTTTGTTCAGGGTAAAATACGTTCCTACAAATGCTGCCTCGACTCCCTGCGGGCCAGATCTTCAGCTGGTACAAATCACCATAGCCCCCACTGACGTCAATGCAGCTCTGCCGATCTGCACCATTTGAAGATCTGTCTCTATCTCTGCTGAAACACCCCTCGAAATTAAAAAGCACTATGCATTCCAACAGAACCTCATGCTCCATGCTTAGGAGGCATTATTATTATTATTCCCATTTAAAAAAAAGGGAAACCAAGGCACAGAAACGTGCCCAAGGTTACGCAACACGTCACGGGCAGGAGTCCTGACTGCCAAACCGCCTGCCAAACTGCCAAACTGCTTGATGATACTTCATCAAGGTTCAATGGGCTCTTTAATAAAACACCCTAATATTCTTGGGCCAGTAGGGTCTAGGCAGACATAACACATAATCCAGGCTTCTTAGACTCCTAAAATGTTTAAACACCTGAGATTCAGTAGCAATGATAGGGATGATGATCCAAAATGCTGGTTAAAAATAACCATGATGCTTTTGGGCTCAGATCCCATGTGCCAGCCTGGTGGGAAGTTTACAGGTACCCGCAATCCCCTGCTGACCACTCTTTCACTCTTCTGATAGACTATGATGGTCCACGTTGGCATCCTCTAGATAACTATGTTCTCTTGCCTTGTTTCCTTGGCAAATTCTTCCAGGACGAAGCTGTTTAATAATATTTTCAGCGGCGCCCAGGCTACCAAAGAAATGCAGCCAAAACACGTTCCCTGCCTCTGTGGATTTGACACTTCAGGCTGGCCTGGGGGTCAGTTATGACCTGAAATCCTTGTTTAACTGCAAGATGGCCTTATTAGCTGATGGAACTTGAACTGCCAGCATGCTTGGAAAGTGGGCAGCAGCTGCAAGATTGAGTTTCAACTGTGCCTCTGAATGAACACAGGTAATAGCCCAGGGTTGGATTTGCTTGATCACACTTGACAGACACAAAGCAGCTATTTAAAGAGCCAGTTGTAACGAATGGGGCAGGAGAAGAAATAGTTTTGGACGCTAATAATTTGTCATTTTAAAGTACAAACCAAATAAAAGTAGCAGGGAAGTCCCTGGTAGGGAGCCAACTGCAGGCATCTCGTTTTTGGCTTGGCCCAAATGCTCCTTTCATGTGTTAAGAATAGCTACTTTCCTCTGAAAAAAAATCAGCAA
Organism: Dermochelys coriacea; assembly: GCF_009764565.3. NCBI lineage: Eukaryota > Metazoa > Chordata > Testudines > Dermochelyidae > Dermochelys > Dermochelys coriacea. The sequence continues at coordinate 18,177,243 of NC_050083.1, read as the reverse complement.
GGTACTTCATTGTTTCTTCTGCTTTTCCTTTTAATTTGTTTTCGAGCTTGGCCTCAGGCGACACCTGGCTGATTCGCTGCCCCCTAAGAAACCTGAGGACGTTCCCTAGAGTTTGTGCAGTGCTGTGTTTTGGCAAATGCACAGAGATTAAGTGAGAAACCAGCAGTCTGTTAAAAAAAACAAAACAAAAAAAGAACTGATCCACCTTCCCCACACATTTTTTAAAGCGGCTCCTGCTGCCTGGGACAATCAGCCAACAGGCTGAAGAGCTGGAAAAAACTTCGTAAAAGTGAGATCCAGCAGACTGTGAAATAACCTCCCTTCTCAGGGAAGTGGTGGAGTCCTGGTTGCTCAGGTCATTTCAAACTGGACTGGACAGAATTCTGGGGAATAGACTGTAGGGAACAGAGTAGCAATCCTGCTTTTTAATGGATGGCTAGGTAAGATCTTATTAGTATCTCTGATCAGCAAGTAATTGCTCCTCAGTGGTGGTGTTTCTAGGATCGAAGCATTTAGGGAAGTACCTAAAAACCCACCAGCCACCTTGCTGTCCAAGAGATCAGAGATTTTTGAGTGAGCAAGCTAAAGTTACTGCATTTTTGTTTCCTGGCTAAAGCAGAATTTTTATAATACAGCTTCCCTCAGAATTACCACAGAAACCTGGAATATCAGCCAAAGGTACTGCAAAGGTAAGTAGTCCCTTCAGTGCTCCCTGCTGTTCTCGGATATCTCCCCAGGCATGGCAAAGGTTTCCTGCCCGGGGCCCTTCCAAAATGGAGGTGTCCCTGAATGCTCATCACATGTTGCTCTAAGAAAATGGTGCAAGAGTCCAATGGAGAAACCAAAAGGGTTTTTTGCAGGGGGAGAATGAGGGGATTTCTTTGAAATCTCTATTCTGAGATGGTAAATTTAATATTTAACCAGCAAATAGAAAATCATCTTTTTGGCCACTAGGACAGAGCTGCACCCCCATCTCCTGATCCCTGTGGGGAGCACCAAATCACCCACAAAAATCAATAACTAGAACAGACGGGGAAGAGTTTTGGGGAAGGCACAGCCCTCACTTCACTAATCAATCTCACCAATTAAGTGCTGCCCTAGGGCCCAATTTATCATTGCCTGGCACCCTGTGCAGTCATCTACACCCATGCTGCCAAATGGTCAGATGCGGGTGGTAACGTTTTGCACTGATGTCAATGATTTGCAAAACGGTGATGAATTGGGCCCTATCGACGTGCATGTGAGCTGAAGAATCGGTTATTCGCACCACTCTGCCCATTACGAGCTCCTAGTAGCCATCAGTTCTACTGCCAGGCAAACTGGCTCTCCCAGAAGCCCTGACAATCTGACTAACATCAACTAGTTTGCTTGGCCTGGCTGAGCAAGTGTGCGTAGACACCAGAATGTGAAATGCATGTAGTGTTATGGGTCATGACGAATGCCTGTGTGTTAAGGGAGAGGTAGGGATCCCAGTAAGACTCTTAGGAGGGAGTGGGAATTAGAATCACTGCAGCCTTAAAGCAACCGCTACAGACTTGTGCAATCCAGATGGTTCGTGTTTTGATTGGCTAGCTCCACAACTGAGAGAACAGTCATCTTTGGAAAAATCATGACACGCTGTTGCTTTTCCAGAAGGAAAGCAGGGCACTGAAGTCACCGCCATCCACATTGCCCTCCACACACAGAGGGGGGCTCAGTCTCTCGGTGTGACCGGTCATCTCTGCGTTCAGGTCATTAGTTTGGGGAGGGCGAAGGGGATAAGCTATCAATCGCACAATCCCCTGCTTTTCATTTAAAAGAGAAAGCTCTGCAAAAAATCCTCATTCGCGACATGGCAGGGGCCATTCCACAGCGGCTTTCCTCGAGAGAAGTAAATACTAATAGTTAGAAACCAAAAATATATATTCTTTCCTCTTTCAAAAACTCCATCCTCTGAAAATATCCAGCTGTGGGTAAAAGCAGGATTAAACCACTCCCCCAGTCCATCCAAACCCCAGCCGCTCAGAGTTCCTATGGGTGGGATCAACCCCGCTGCCTGCTTCCAACCAACCATCTCAGCCACATGCAGAAATCCAAACCCAACTACAGCAGGGGCAGGCAGGGAGCTGAGAAGCCTGGCCTTCAGTTTGGCTTCAAACTCAGGTGTGCCAGGAGGCGGAGCAGGGGGGTTGTTTGCTTTTGAAACGCTACATCCCACTTCTCTACATCTAAAATAGTAAAACAATCATCAGCTCCTTCGATGCAGCAGTGACAAAATGAGCAGAAGTCAGTGTAACGAGGAGGCAAGGGCCGGTGGGGTGTCACCCTGGGTCAGACGGAGAAGAGCGGACGGGGTCTCTGGCACTGGGGAGAGGGAGGAGGAAGAGGAAGAGTGGAGATGGGAGGAGGCTGCTGAGGCCCCTGCTGGGTGAAGGGACTGACCCAGCTGAGATTCTCTATGTCATTTGGTGGGGTGCTTCCAGCATCTCCATCAAGAAGGTGTCGATGGGCGTGTCTCCTATTAGCTTGAAGAAGAACAGGTGCTCCAGGCATTTCAGGCCAATGGATCGGAGGGCGGGGAGGCGAAGCAAGAGTTTGGCAAACCTGCAGGGGGGAGCAAGAGTGAAGAAGAGAACATGGTTAGACTCCTCACACTCAGCTGGTGTTGTCTATCGGATTCAGAGGCGCAGTGCAGCATGGAAAGGAGAGCTCGCATGGCTCCTGTGAACGTTCCTGGTACAGAGGGGTCTAGTCCAAGCACAGGTCACCCTTCGGGTTGGACCTCTCTCTAGTTACTGGAAGTCACATGGCTAAATCCCCCATGGACTCAGGACACTGAGAAGTTACCAACTGGCTCTCTCTCCTGCGGGACATCCAATCAAGGTAAACAATGACAATAGTCTGCGGTTACCAGAAGTGAAAGAGGGTAGAGGGAATCTCTCCCTCTGGGGTGTTGGGTTTGCATTTGGCAGCACTCTGTGTACAGCCATTTAAGTCATTTTCCTGTTGTCATTTGTGTGAGTCTTACACAATAGTAGGGGATAGAAGAAACATATTGGGGCAGGGCAGCAGTCAGTGGAGACAACGCATCAGCATCTGGCCCTCTTTTCTTTCCCTTTTGGATATAGGAAAATGTGAGTGTAAAAGCACAAAAACCAGCCGGGGGCTGGGGTGACTTTTTACTCATTTCATGAAACTGACTAGAATTCAGCCTGACTGAATCCCTTTAATGAAGTAACACGGCAACTCACCATAGCCAGCAGTGCCACAAGTCACTCTTCACACATATCCCCAGATAGGTACCCTGCTTCAACTGCTCTCCGCCTTCGGGACCCGCTGGCAAAGCGGAACTGTGGGCTGAGGGACACTATACCCGGGGTGAATCAAATGGAAGATGGCAGCATCTTCTCAAGCTAGGGGTTGAAGTTGGAGCTCAGACTTGCCCCCCAGGCAAAAAGACTCCACTCTATGTGCCAGGACAGGGTTAAAACAGCCCCTCCTCCTCTCGCAGGGGTGGGTAAGCAGCTCCAAATTCTCTTTGGCTGGTGTTTTGAGAGCTGCCCATCTACTTTATCCATCGGCTAAAAGGAGCTCTCTCCCTCAGCTCAGCCCAGCAGAGGCGCTTTTCCTGTTGCGCCCACAATGCTTTAAAAAAAATTGCTGACAAGCAATGAGTGCTGCATTCACACAGGAGGGCTGTGACGCTTCATGGGAAAGACTTTCAAACCACAGGAGAAAAAGCTTTTGGCACTGAGGGACACTCAAAACTGGAGCAGGATCATGGGTTTAAGGAGCTGGCTCTGTGGCCTCAAAAGCTCCCCAGCAGTGGGGGACAGACAGGCCCTGGTGATTTTCAGCAAAACCTTGCTTGTGAGAGGACCCCCATAACCCACAAGGCTGGCCAGCAGCTCTGGGGAAGGCTGTGCTCTGCCTGCCCTGAATCTAGAGTCCAGTGGAGAGGAGCCAGCTGGTGGGGAATACACACCAGGCACCAGTGATCCACAGTGAAGAGAGGAGGCCAGGAGCTCCCTTTAGCTGGGGTAGCTGCAATATGGCTTCTCAATGCGATGTGGATTTTGACCCCAGGGCAAACTATGGGACTCACCCGCAATTCCTGTTCGTTTGGGTTAACAGGCTCAGACCAAATGAGTTAGGAATTGCATAGGGCTCAGATGCAGAACTGTCTCTCCAGAGACCCTTCTCCACCCCCACCCCCACAGCAGCTCCATGAGATCTCTGCTCGGCTCGTTTGGCTCCCCCTCCCCCCACCCCGCTACACACTGCAGCTCTTTGGATGAATGTTTTTAAAAAATTCCTATTAATAATAGAGAACGTCTTTATTTATTTATTTGTATTGTCCCCATGCAAGCAGGGCTTCAAAATAAGCAACGCAGTTTCAAGGCTGGAGCTGGGCCAGTGAAAAGGAGTGTGTGTGTGTGTTGGGGGGGGGAGATGAGGGCTGAGTGCTCTTATATATATATATATATATATATATATATATGTGTGTGTGTGTGTGTGTGTGTGTATGTATATTTGCCGAGCTGGAAAGAGCAGTGGGACAAGGGCCAGAAAAAACAAATCAGACCTGCCATCCCATCCAGGAAGTTTCACTCTAAACCAAACCAGATGATGGTTACAGCCTTCGGATACATTTAACTGTGAGATAACCAGCCCACCGCGCAATGCACCAGAGCTGGGGTTGGGCCAGGAGAGAAGGGAGCTGATTGCATGAGACTGCTTCATGTCACGTACACACCAAGCCCTCCCTGCTAGAGCGGCACAGGGAGATTGGGGCTCAGTTATGTTTGGCCTTGGAATGTTTCCCTTAGCCTGGCTGTTGTGAAGGAGTTGTTTATTTGGTGCACGAGCATTTACACTATTCTTGCCCAGTTCCTAGAGTACAATATTTATTCATAGTCTTTCAGGAAGGGCATCTGAAACTCACCAGTGGACTATCTAGTCTCTGGCAGTGCCTACTGTGGGATGATCCAGTAAATCGCCCACAAAGAATTCAACTGTCCATTGTTCTACCAGGGGAGGAATTTCTTCCTGACCGCAGATGGGAATCACATTGTGTCATTTTTTAAATTTTTTTTTTATTTTTAGGGTTGGAAGAGACCTCAGGAGGTCATCTAGTTTAACCCCCTGCTCAAAGCAGGACCAACACCAACTAAATCATCCCAGCCAGGGCTTTGTCAAGCTGGGCCTTAAAAACCTCAAAGATGGAGATTCCACCACCTCCCTAGGTAACCCCTTCTAGTGTTTCACCACCCTTCTACTGAAATAGTGTTTCCGAATATCCAACCTGGACCTCCCACACAGCAACTTGAGACCATTGCTCCTTGTTCTGTCATTTGCCACCATTGAGAACAGCCGAGCTTCATCCTCTTTGGAACCACCCTTCAGGTAGTTGAAGGCTGCTAACAAATCCCGCTTCATTCTTCTCTTCTGCAGACTAAATAAGCCCAGTTGCCTCAGCCTCTCTGCATAAGTCATGTGCCTCAGCCCCCTAATCATTTCTGTTGCCCTCCGCTGGACTCTCTCCAATTTGTCCACAACCTTTCTCTAGTGGGGGGCCCAAAACTGGACGCAATACTCCAGGTATGGCAAAACCAGTGCTGAATAGAGGGAAATCATCACTTCCCTCAATCTGCTGGCAGTGCTCCTACTAATGCAGCCCAATATGCCGTTAGCCTTCTTGGCAACAAGGGCACAGTGCTGACTCATATCCAACCTCTTGTCCTCTATAATCCCCAGGTCCCTTTCTGCAGAACTGCTGCTTAGCCAGTTGGTCCCCAGCCTGTAGCGGTGCATGGGATTCTCCCATCCTAAGTGCAGGACTCTGCACTTGTCCTTGTTGGACCTCATCAGATTTCTTTTAGCCCAATCCTCCAAGCATGGAGATGGAGTTTCCTTGTATGTTTGAACCTAGCTTTTGTGTAACTGCGAAGTCTTAATTCCTGTAACTGTCGAATCCATTTTGGAAAACATATTCAGCTCCCTGCTTTCAATTTTACCACTTGGCAGCAAGGCATGGCACAACTTTATGATAATTATACCCCACACTTAGGGTACATCTTCACTACCTGCCGATCGAGCTATCGGGGATCGATTTATCGCGCCTTGTCTAGACGTGATAAATTGATCCCCGAATCGGCGCCTGTACTCCACCTCGGCAGGAGGAGTAAGTGGAGTCAACGGGGGAGCTGCCGCAGTCAACTTGCCGCCGTGAAGATGGCCAGGAAAGTCGAACTAAGATACTTTGACTTCAGCTACGCGAATAGCGAATAACGTAGCTGAAGTTGCGTATCTTAGTTCGAAAACCCTCCCCAGTGTAGCCCAGGCATTAGATAGACCTCTATATTTGTTGCTTTCACAGCTTTTTGCAAAGGACGGTATCTCTGTCCCCGTTACTGATGGAGAATGGGAGGCACAAAGAAGTTAGGTGACTTGTTCAGTGTCACACAAGTCAGTGACGTTGCCAGGAATAGAACCCAGGACTCCCCTCCACTGGACTATGGTTTCGGTCATCTGATGCACTGAATATTTCCTTCCATTTCACGGTGATCACTAGCGTAGTCCTCAGAGCAGAGAGATCTCCAGTGGAGTCCTCACACCTTAGTCCAGCTGTGTCAAACTCATTTAGATCTTCATGGGTTTTGGAACAGAGCTAAGTGTAATGGGGTGATCTTGCTTTACAGGGTTTTCTGAGATTTGCTTTGGTTTTGATCCATGTAGGTTCACACCTCCCAAACCTCAGATTCCAATGAATCCAGAAACTCAGAGCAAAACTTGGTCTCAACTCTGAATCTCACCCCGATCCCATGAAGTCTGCCCAGATCTGAGGTGCAAACAAAGGAGTAGAGATGAGCACAGGCTGGAAAGTTCAATGTGGATTTTGCACACCCCTCCAAAGACAGGGATGTTTGCATCTGGGGGTTGGGGTCAGTCCATTGTTGAGGAAGAGGGCCTGATTTTCAAAGGCAGCTCCCATTGTGGCAATTATGGCTGGCCACTTATTTCGAACGCAAATGGGAGTTGAGATCTTTTGAAAATTACTACAAAGTTCAGTCAAAATTGGGTCCAGGTTTACTTGAAAGGTGAAATTTACATGAACCTGAGTTGGCTTCAGAGCTGGCAAGAGGATCCAAAACTTAGGTGAGTTGCATGGGATTTTCTGGGCTTCAACCAACCTTTCCTGTCCTGTTCTTCAAGGTTGCCAACCCACCTCCCACCATCCTCCAAACCAAATAGGGCAGGTAATAATATTCATACTATTTTTAAGCCCATTCTAACAATCTTACAAAACACTGCTTGATTACACTCCCAGCAGTTATGGGTTTGAGCCTTGCTTGATCGCACACTAAAAGGGTGCCCCTTGTTTACCCAGCTGCAAAATGGGTAGGTGATTGATAAGGTTAGGATAGTCAAAGGTGGTCAGACATAATGCTTGCCACTTTGTTCACTTGTGTACTACTGGCTATGGAAACTGATGCGTCTTAAACCACATCAGCCTGATGAGCCATCCCTGGCTCAGGGCCGGCTTTGACTTTTGATATTGAAGTCCAGAACATTGCAACCTCAAAGCAATTTTGGGTTGGCACAATGGCTCTCAATCGTTGCATGAATCAGTTACTGTTGTAAGAGGATCCATTTTTTTCTACTGTTCAGCAAAGGAAGCCCAGAAAGCCAGATGAGATGGGAATCCAAATTTTTAAACTATTTTGCTGTTTTTACTGATATACACATTCCTTAACTGACTTGTACCAACAGGCAATTCACAGTACGTTCCTTCATTTTGTTACTGACTGTATTTCAGCTGGAGGTTGCCAACACCAAGTGTGACTGGGAAAATGCGCCCACTCAATTCTGGAATGATCCAGGAAAGCATTGTGAATTTCACCTCCTGTACCCAGCTGGATTGGGGTGGGCGGGAGAGAGAAAGGGGGAGCTTCAACTGAGGCTTTCGCTTCCCAGCAGTGATGCTTATGTGCCACTGAAAATTAACTCCGTGTGTGTCTTGTTTTTCGGTGGTTTATTCTTGGTGGTTTCCCCCAGGGAGCACTCATCCCATTGCTATGTGTTTCTAGTGGCTACAGCAGGGGACCAGAAGGAACCCAATGATTCTTTTCCCGGCACCGACTCGCTGCGTGACCTTGTGCAAGTTGCATCACTTCTCTCTGCCTCCATTGGCCATTCAGTAAAATGGGGGTGGTGACACTTCTGCACTTCATAGTGGGGGGCTTGTGAGGCTCCACTGATCAAGCAGGGCAAAAATTAATGGTTTAGTTTCAACCATGTTGCCTCCACTTATACCAGCTGGGGAAATGTAACTCTCAGTCTCCACTTACTCATCTATAAAAGGTTCACATTACCTTCCTATACGATTCTTGCAAATCTTAAGGCTTGTAAAGGGTCTGTGCTCCCCAGACAAAAGGCACTGCTTACAGTAAGTGCATAGTGTTGTTATTACTTGAAATGGGGAGGGGACGACGCTTCTTGGAACCCTTCCCCAGGAGCAGCTTTTGGATGGCACTGCGACAGGTCTCATCTAGTAGCTAAGAACAGGAGCTTGGTGCCAGCCCTGCCCATGGGAGGCATCCACGCTCAGACACTCACCTTCCAGGCTGGTCGGGGTATTTGTGTTTGCAGTATGCCTCTAGTGATGCGTACACCTTCTCACGCAAAGCCTCCACCTCAGCAGGGTTGGAGAGTCCTTTCGAGTCTGAAACACAACAAGGACCCTTAGCTGAGACGAAGGCACATTTTGGAGCTCGTTGGATATTTCCAGGATGGAGACAATAGACGAGTGAGGACATCGACTGGTGGGCCGTGTACATCTAGAGCCGTCCCCTAATGGCCAGCTAAGGGGAATGGATGTCTCTGGTCACTGGTTTGATTCTGGTCTAGTTTGGTGGTGACTGAATAGCACTTTAGGGGCACCTAATTGGAGAGGATTGTTTGATGCCCGCTGTGAAATGAGTCGGGGCTGATGGGGGAGGGTGCTTATCTCAGTTTAGTTCCCAGCAGTCGGGTTGTTGGCTGGCTCAGCAGAAAGGCCGAGAGCAGAATGGAAATGGAGACCAAATTGTTCTGCAACCCTAGAATGGAGGGCCCCCCGTCCAGGCCAGGGTTGTGGTACAGCACTGACAAGTAGTGTGCTGCAGGGGACGGGGACCTGTTTTGATACTGCTTTCATTCCCCAGCTTCTTTCACAAGCAACAGAACTCAAGTCAGGCAATGGTTGAGCATCTCTCCCCATTTGGGAAATCAGCGTCCTCTTCCGGCCCGGGAAACCAGCTAGCTGAATGAAGGGAGAGAGCCAGGGAACTAGACGGGATGGAAACAGGAAATGATGGTCTTCACCAGCCAACTATGCCTTCTTTTACGCTGCGAGGGAGGAGTGGGGAGGGGAGTTAGGAGACCATCTATTGTTTCTACCGCAGCCCAATTAATCCCCTATAAGAAAGGGCTACAAAGAACAGCTCTGGAGCGAGTGTGCTAGTTACATCCTCAGGACGGATACAGCACTTGTGTCAACCCTGCCAGCTCTCTACAAGCCAGAGGGGGAGTTTGGTCTCTGCGCTGATTTAATCCCTGGCCTCTTTGCTGAGACTGCCATTAAAGGGGCCAGCTGTACAGCTCCTGGTGGATTTTGCACACTGGAAATTGGATTTCGATTGCCCTAACTCCAAAGCAATAAGGGTCAGCCGCTCCAGAGCTGGCCTGGATGGGAAGCAACAGATTCTCCATTCCATCCCTCAATCCCCGGAGCCACGGGACTCAACCCTCATGTGACAGGAACCCTGTAGTTAGGGGACAAGAGAGGAGCAGGGCCATTTTAAGCTTTGGCCTCCTGGCAGTGCCTGCCAACAAGGGGGACAGTTAGCACCAGCTATGGTACTAGTGATTTTTGCACCATGGACACAAGGGAACTGGTCTGAGACTACCAATCTCATTTCATACAGGCCACTGAACTGCCATCGGAGGGTGGCAACTTCAGGTGGCTACCGATCTGGATTGCAAGAGTAAATTAAAATATCTTGAAAGGGTTTTAAAAAAAAAAAAAAAAACATGGCAGAATTACACTCAAATATTTCCTACTCGGACAAATCCAGTTATGCTGACTAATCTCAGATTTGGCTTTATCCCCTTCGATTTATCTATTTTGCTGTGCTGCCGTATTCATCCCTAAAACCTGCGATCGGAATCCCAGCCCCTTTGTGCATCAGTTCAGTGGGTTCTGGGAGAGCTCAAGCGATTGTGCATCTGACGATGGCTGCTGGACAGATAATCAGCTGTAGGATTTGCTTTGCCTGACTAAGATTCTATCCTCCCCACTCTGAGCATCTCAAATCCAGCACTTTGGTTCACTCCAGCGATTACGAGCCCTCATCAAAAAGCTTTAAGTTCCCCTCAAGCCACTGACTTGTGGTTTTTCCCAAATGCAAACCACAGCAGCAGGGCCAAAAGAAAGCTCTTTTTTTGGCAACTCCCTATGGGACTTGGTAAGTATTTATATTCCCCAGCTGATCCCTCTGACAATCCCACGCCTTCTGCACAGCAAGGCCTAAGTGACTTAGAAGCCTAAATCTCCTTTCAAATGCACCTCAGGTATTTAGGAGCCTAAATCCTATTGACTTTCAATGAGACTGAGGCTCCTAGCTCAGTCACGTGTTGCAATGCTGAGTGAAGCAATGGCTAAATGCTTTTACAAATCTGGGCCCTTGTCCACTTTTTGGAAGGGTGAAAGGACTCCCAAGAGGATATCAATCCAATGATCTCCTCGAGCAAATGTGTCACGGGAACCTCTCCAAGACTTTCTCTTTTGCCAGACCTGGTCATTCCCAAATTACTGATGATTAATGAGAAAACTACCACCAACGATCAGCAAGATCTGCTGGAACATGCAGCTAGTGGCATGTTAGTTACATGGAGAAATGCCATCCTCAGAGTTGTTTTGTTAGGGATAAATCATCTTAATCTGATGAGCTGTGTGTGTGTGTGTGTGTGTGTGTGTGGTGCTGGTTCTCACAAAATCCAGCAATTGTGGCCTAGTGAGGGGTTGTATAATACTCCCTATCCAGCTCCTATATGAGCGTTTCACATGGATCCAGTTACTAAGTTTTCTAGAGAGTGTTGAGCACTATATGAAATCAAGAATAATTAACACTGGCCACCATTTTAGTCTTGCCTTGAAGACATCCTTTTTCAGAAGGCAGCTACAAAGTATTTCTCTAGTTTTGATCCACTTTTGAACCTGTTTGGAGATAACAGAACAGCTTTGACTTCTGAAATCTCCGATCATTTTGCCTTTGTTGGGCTGCTGGCATAAAACAGTGCAGGACTCCCTGAAGATCAGTTCAGCACAGCCCATTAACACCATCTGAGAATCTGGCCTTTTGGACGCAACTAGGAAAACCCTTGTGACTAAATATGGTCCAAGCAATCTTCCGAAGAAGTGGTATCAGCTGGCTTTTGCACTGTGCTAAGCTCAATTCCTAGCTACCCTGCGCCTACAAGAAAATCCTAATATCTGTAATGTTTCCTTCTCCCCAGGAGGAAATGCCCCTTAGTCTGACAACAAAATATTATATTCACTTTAGAATAGGTAGATTTAAGATGTGATTATGGCTATTTCTCTAGACTTTACCTACACCAGCCCTAGATGGAAGGGAGGACTACACACAATACACTGATAGGGTAAACAGGCATATTTATAGCATCACACACTCCCATCCTTGGAACTCCCCCTTGATTTTCTGTCTCTTCTCTTTCGCCTGGCTCTCATTGTGTTTGGTGCCTAGAGTGATTTGCAGTAGTATTTTACAGTCAATAAAAGAAAGAGCCAAAAGAACAGAGCCCCAGCCAAGCCCAAATTGGGAGATTAAGACAGAACATCTGAATGTACCAGGGTTGAAGAGGACAATGGCTCGCAGGCAGCCCAGCTCCGTCTTGTCCATCTGCATGTCTCGCATTTTTGACACGAGTTCTGTCAGTACTCTGCAGGGAGACAAAAAATTCCCTGGGATCAGCATGAAAAAAACAAACCCTGGGCCAGCCCCTCAAATGATGTAATCTGGAGTAGGTCTATTGAAGTCCATGGAACAGTGCCAATATGTGCCTGCTGAAGATTTGCTCCCCTGCTCCCTTCCCCATTCTCCTGTTGCACAAACATAATCTAAGCTGGATGCCTACGGTTCCTGAGAGACATAGTGAGGACCATAAAGACTAGCTTCAGAGCGAGTTTAGTAAGAGGCTCTGACACTGGAGAAAGGCTAAAAAGTAAAAAGCCAGATATCCAAAAGCAATTTCCTCTGCTGGTAATTTTTATTGTTCCCTTTGCTCTTATTGCAGGTGTGTTTGCCCAGGTTTTCCTGTGAGATCCTGCAGTGAAGTCAGGATCCCACTCCTATGACCTCACAGGAAATGAATATTGTCATCCAGCTCAGAAGAGGGACGGAAGGAGGCAAAGAGGATGAGACGTCCCTTGGTTGCAACCCAGCTATCTCTGAGAATTATCAAGGGCAGATGATGCAGTTGCAATGTGAGTGGTGTTCTGAGTAATAACTGGGTCAGACAGTAGGGAAGGCTCATGTTAAAACACTTTGCCAAAGCAGTGGATTAAATGCGCCCTAAGAGCAGGAGTGTGGCGCCAGCTGGGTATTTTTGGTGCTTTTATGTTGTTCATAGTGAAAATCAAATATTTTGGTCCAATTAAAGATGAAAAGCACAATAAACAAGCATCCTTTTCATGGCATTAGAGCCAGCTGGCCCCCATGAAAGATGTATTAATTTGCTTTGGGTGAGCAGCTCACAAATTATTCTGAGTTGGACGTTTCTGTGCGTTTAAAAGGAGAGACTTGAGGTTGTAGCCTGGACCGACGTGGATGGCAAGTTTCCATATGCATAGCACGGCCAATACATCTCAATCCTGGCCATCGGTCCCATCCCCTCAAACCAAACCCCCATGCCACAGCTCGGCCAACAAACCATAGCCCAGACCCGTGGCATTCACTGCTATTCCAGGCTCCCCCACCCAGGGCTCTGTCAATGCACCTCAGCCTAGAACCCTTCCATGACACCTGGCATCAGCCCCCACCTATCAAAGATGGCGCCGACTCCTGCACTGTGAGCGCTGTTCCGATGCACATGGAGGCCAGTGGCCAGGAGAATCCCGTCTTTCACAGCTATGGAACGGTGGGAGAAGGAGGCGATTAGAAGCTCATTCCAGCCTGGAGAGAAGAAACAATGAAGGATGATGGTTAATACCAATGGCTCCCCTATGGCTTTCGGAATCAGTAACGCCACCTCCCAGGCACTAGCCTGCTCCAAGATTCGAGGAGGGGTCATTGCAGTACGGGTCTTGGCCCCGCCCTGCCTGGTTTTCTTTGGGAGCCACCCCGTTGCAGGAATCCCAAGTTAGATGCCAAATAGTCTATGGAAAGATCCCTTTCCTGGTTGTCGGAGGGGAAAATATGGGAAGAAGCAGTAAAAAGATTTTTAAAAAAATCTATTGCCAACATTAGGTAATAGAGGCCATCTCCTCTACAAATAAAATGCTAGCATTAGAGCAAGTAATTCCCCTCCCCAAAGTCTCTCTGTACAGACAGAAATTGACCTGTGTATGTGTGTGTAACTACACATACCTAATGTGGCCTAATACCCATGACATGTGTCCAATAAGGAGCTACTACTAAAGTTGTTTCCAAGCAATAAGTATACAAAGGAGCTAAGAGCCTGTGATTCAAATGCATGCTTCTGAAAACTGTTGGGGATATTGTCTGTTTCAGTCCTCTGCTTAGACTGCAAAGCTCTTCAGGGCAGGTACCATCTTTTTTGCTCTGGGTTTGTACAGTGCCTAGCACAATGGGGCCCAGGTTGATAACTGGGGCCACCAGACATTATTCCAAACACAAATAAATAATGTTTTCCATGTTGTTTTATTTCTTTAAAGTGTAGGTGCTTGTCTTATTAGAAGTTGTCACTGGAAGTCAAGCATCTGTGAAGGTATATATATTATACCTTCTGTGCTTAGATACTAAGGGGATAGCTACAGCTGGTTAAAAATACGTGTGTGTGTGTGTGTGCGCGCATGCGCGCGTGTGCGTCTGTGTGTGTTGGAAGGGATTTCATTTAAAAAAATCCCCAAATTTCCACATTCAAATTTTCATCAAAATATCAAAATTCCAGAATCTCTTGACATGCTCTACCGATGTGTGCCTTGGAAACATCCACGATGGATAAGAAAAGATGGGTCTTCTAGGAGAACTGGGAGCCAGGACTCTGTGATACAATTGCTTGGCTCTGCCATTGACTTGCTATGTAACCCAGGATAAGTCACTTCATCTTGTGTGCCTCGGTTTTCTCATCTGTAAAACCAGGCTAACAACCCCGACCTACCTCACAAAGGAGGGGGGAGGCTTACTTGATGTTTGTACATTGCTTTGAGAATCTCCGGTGAAAGGAGCTAGAGAAGTGCAAAGTATCTGATTCCTCATCTGACAGAGCCGCCTATTGGTGAAAGCTGGAGACTCACATTCTAGTCCTGCCTCCAGTCACTGTAATTTACATGCTAATCAGCAGTCAAGCTTGTTTCCAAAGAGAGGTGTGTACTGCCCTCTGTTGGCACCCGGATGAACTGCAGCAACATGTCAATAAGCTGGAAAAGCAAGACAGCCACAGAAGAAATTCTTCTCTATTAACCACCCCCCTCCCCCATTCCATAGAAGGCATGTCTGGGAGACGTCCTGGAGAAAACAACTTCTGCTGGTGGCTGATACTTATATCAGCAATAAGCATTACACCCAGGTATGCTGGTGAGTAGCTTGTTTAGGGATTGTCATATTTACATACTTTTGCAATCATGGGCTATGCACAAGGTATGCCATTAGAATGACATACACGGGATAAAGTCCACCATTTCTAAATGGCCATAGGATGTTTCCACCACAATTAAGAGAAGATTCTATGACTAACTACAGGGAAGGATCTGGCAACTACAGAAGAGTGTGCAACACTGCATATCACAAGAGGGAACAAGGGCAAGCCATGGGGGCCGGAATAGGGAATAGGCATTAACCACACTTTACAACTGCATGTGAACTTCTGCGATGGGTGGAGAATTGCTGGTATCATGCTGGAAGGTGTCGTGTGAGCTTCCTCCATGTAGTTATGTCACGTCACATCCGGATCCTCTGCAGTTCCGGACCCAACTTTCCACATAGCTTTAATTAGCAAAATTCAGTGCTGGCTTGCAGCCCTTCTCCTATTCCTGTTCTCAGCAGGCCCTACACAGCAATGCCAATGCATCTCAGCCCCATCCAACGGCACCCTGCCACTCCTTTGCCATTTTCCCCTACAGCTCTGCAACGCTGCCAGGCCAGCTTCTAGCATCTCCCCTGCTATTCCAATCCCGGGCCTCTCAAAGCCAGGAGTGCGCCCACCATGCATGAGAGGTTTTGTGTGTGTGATGGTTTTGTGAGGTCAGACGACACCTGCATTATTATTTCAAAGAGGGAGAAATTTCAGATAATCAGCATAGCCTTACTTATTTGTCTTTAGCATCTAGAGGATCCAACCCACATGAGGTATCCATTTATGCTGACTACTGTACACACACATATTAAAACACTGTCCCTGCCCCAAAGAGCTTACAATCTAAACAGACGAGACAAAGAATGGGGAAAAATAAAGTAGTATTATCCCCATTTTGCAGATGAGAGATGCAACTGAGGCACACAGATTATGTAGTTTACCCAACATCACACAAGAAGTCTGTGGAAGAGCTGCGAATTAGGAACATGGGATTGGAAAGGACCTCCTGGGTCATCAAGTCCAGTGCCCTATTATAGCAGGCAATCGCTGGTTATCACCTATCAAACTTGGGTGAGTTAGGGTTCTTGTCCTCTCTAATCCTTGTTTGTAGGCTACTCTAGAACCCCCACTCCTCTGATGGTTTGAAACCTTCTGATTTCCAGCCTACATTTGATTCGTGGCTAGTTTATCCTCATTTGTTCTTGTGCCAACACTGTTGTTTATGTTACATAGCTCTTCTTCCACCATGTATTTATAAAGAGCAATCAGATCCTGGCTCAGCCTTCTTTTTGCTAGGCTAAACAAGCCAAGCTCTTTCAGTCTCCTCTCGTGAGATGAGCTCTCCATTCCCCTGATCATGCTAGTGGCCCTTCTCTGAACTTGTTCCTGTTTGAATTTAACTTTCTTGAACACAGGCGATCAGAATTTACGCCGTATTCCAGATGAGGTCTGACCAGTGCCTTGTACAATGGCATTACTACTTCACCCAAGCTCTACTGGAAATCTCTCTCCAGATACATCCTAGGATCACATCTGAACCCAGATCTCCTAGATCCCAGTTGCTTTATCCCAAGACCATCCCTTCTCCTCAAGACTAGCTTTCTTCTCACTGTAAGTAAACCCAAAACTGCCCATGCTGGTTTCACTTGTAACGCGAACCTAGGCACCTGACAGTGAAGAGGTCAGCGTGTTAACTACCTGCACCACCAAGAGTCTCAATAAGCCACTCGGTCCCATGAAAAAACCCTCGTGCCTCACATACCAAACAGAGAACCTTTGGCCAGCCCACTTTCTAAACTGCAGGACCACCTCAGATTATCTTAATCATCTCAACTGTAATTCAGACTTGGAACGGAAAAAATAACATGAAAGCAGGTTTAAAAACTTGGGTTTTTTTCCTTCCTCTTGAGAAAGTTCTAAGAGGGCGGATTTTAAATGATTAAAGATTACATGGCACAACTGATTGAGGACCCGTCTAGCTCCTGCTCCTCAGAAGATGCGAGTTCCATTTATTTTGCCACAGAGGATGCATGGATGAATCCGACTGACGCTCTTAGCTAAATTTTAATACTTAAATATTTCATAAGCAGCTGTTCTCAGCAGGCTGCTCTCTGCACTCAATAATAGATAAAGCCACTAGTTAAAAGACTTTAGGGAGGTTATCTGAGGCCCCACTTGATAGAGACACTTGGATTCTGATTCTCTGTCGGAGTTGTTCTTGGCACTGCTTTTCCAGATCCTGGCGCTTTGCCTTCCTCGGTAGAATCAGCCTCTTGGGCACATGGTTAGGGGACATGAAAACAACACTAAAGGTCAGAGCAATGACAGAACCCTCATTGCTAAGGTGCTATGGAGTTGGAGTAGCCCTCGTAAAATTTGACTCACCCAAGCTGGTAAATTTTACAAGGCAGCCTTAGAGAATTAAGAGTTTGAACCGGGAAAGTCAATACAGATTGACAGCAAAAAAATGCGGCGGTAGACCCACAGAAAATGGACGTGACGCTGATCACACTTACAAGCCGTTAACTTTGAAGGAGTCACTCCAGATTTACACCAGTCTATACACCAGTCTATAGCTGAAATGAGTGAGAATCATGCAACTGTTTGAATATAAGAACAGCCATACTGGGTCAGACCAAAGGTCCATCTATCCCAGTCTCCTGTCTTCTGACAGTGGCCAATGCCAGGTGCTCCAGAGGGAATGAACAGGTAATCATCAATTGATCCATTCCCTGTCGTTCATTCCCATGCTCATGCTTAAAAGGCAATACCAACAAAATTACAGGGACAACATCAAGTAATTTAGAACTCAAATTTGGGTTTTGTTCATTTTATTTTATTTTTTACAAAACTGAGAACTGTTGTCATGAATTTTTTAAAATACATGGAATATTGATTTTTGTTTGGAATCAATCAATCATTCTCCCTCTATGATTTTTGCATACAGTTCTCACTTTGAAGATCCATTTCCATAAAGATTGTTTTTCCAAATACTTTTCTACCAGGAGGCTTTAGAGATGCTTTTTTAAAATAAAGCTTTTTGCATTTTTCATAGAAGGCCCTGCTAGTGCTTTACAAACACTGATTTATTGATCCTCAGAACAGTCCTGGAAATTAGGAGAAGTATTATTACTGATGGGTCAGCTTGAGCACAAAGGAGGTTATACGACTTGCCCTAGGTCATAGCAAGTGGCAGACCTGGGAATAGAACCCAGGAGTCCTGATTCCCAGATCACTGCTGTAACCAACATATGAAACCGATGACTTCCTGTGCCAATCCAATTAAATTCCAATGAAATTAAAAGGTGAGAAAGTAAGATAGGCCCTGCCTTAGGCAATTTACAATGTAAGTAGGCAAGGCAAACAAAGGAAGTATTATTATCTCCATTTTACAGATAGGCAACCGAGGCATAGAGACTGATTTCAAAGGGAGTTTGGCACCTAAATATCTTGGATGATCTAAGCCTAAGTGACTCGCCCAAGGTCACACAGGAAGTCTGCAACAGAGCCAGAAACTGAACCCAGATCTCCAGTGTCTTAGTCCAGTGCCTTAACCATTAACAGCAGTGCTGTAACTCACCCGTGCACCAAACAGAGCCTTGATTTCTGACTTTCTAAATGGTAACACTTTTTCATTGTGAAGTACAGAGCTATGAGTTATGGCTGGGTTTCAGGGCAATTTCTTCCTTAATATCAACTTGGCCATTTGCTGCAGGCGATTTTAATAAGATAATGTATCCATCCACTTTGAATATGCAGGCAAAATATTCTGTGATGACAAGCCAAAACCTTTTGAATCAGCTATATTTACCTTATCTGACAATCAGAGCTATGCAAAGAGTTTCATGCCCAAACCCGCACCTGTCAAGCTTTAGTTCTGGATTCTCACCCCTTCTGTTTTCTGTGTGTACCTTCCAGCATTTGGTCTGAAATCTGCACAGGAGGAGACGGCATTTTTAACAGCTCACTGCTTTTAGCCTGCCCCCACTAGTTCCTGTGCAGGGAGAGGCCATTCAGAATGAGCCTGGAGAATTGTATTTTTATCTTTGTGGGTGGGAAAGGATGGGTGATTTACACACACACACGCACACACACACACACTCTCTCTCTCTCTCTCTCTCTCTCTCCCATTTCTGTTTTTAATTTTGATCACACATTTTATTTTTGTGAAATCTGGCAAAGTCCAAATCCAGTTCTCTTTCAAGTCTCTGTGAGCGAGGAAGATATTACATGGTCCCTTCAGATTTCAAAAACCCATCCAACTTCTGATATGCTTGCCTCTCAAAAGATGAAATGGAGTGATTCTCGGGCTGACTGGCAGCGGGCTCTGCACTTTGGAGCAGGCTCAGTGACGTGTTTCTTAGGGCTTTTAAAATCCTTCTTGGCAAATAAATTATCAGTGACTAAAAGGCAGACGTGACTAGTAGCCTTCAGGTTGTTGTGTACTAACTATAAATATAGGTTTCACAGTAGCAGCCGTGTTAGTCTGTATTCGCAAAAAGAAAAGGAGTACTTGTGGCACCTTAGAGACTAACAAATTTATTAGAGCATAAGCTTTCGTGAGCTACAGCTCACTTCATCGGATGCATTTGGTGGAAAAAAAAACCAAAATTTTTCCACCAAATGCATCCGATGAAGTGAGCTGTAGCTCACGAAAGCTTATGCTCTAATAAATTTGTTAGTCTCTAAGGTGCCACAAGTACTCCTTAACTATAAATATAACATTCATCCTCGGCAGAGCATCCCACCTACACTGACCAGCCCTGTTGAGATCTTCCTCACTAAGATATCCCTCTTACCTGCTCTGAGTAAGATGACCTGGTCATCCAACGGCAGTTCTGAAAAATGGGGAATTCTCTTTGCCCATTCCACCAAGGTGAAGAGCTGTTTATCTGCCGCTTGGCATATGTTGGTTACCGGGTCATTGGGCTGCAAAGAAAAGAAGGCACAACATTAAAATGAGGCACAACAATGTAGCGCAGGACAAAGAGGGGGAATCAGACAAGCAACTGGGATGGATCCTCTCAGTCCGAGGGACCCAAGGAGCAAGATCAGCTCCCTCACACAATTACTACACTGCAGTAGAACGACTCAAGGTTAAGGCCAATGGGTCTGGCTAAGTATCACCCCAGGTTAGGGATTTCACGACAACAGTACAGTGCCAGCCTGTGGGGGAGGCAAGGGTTGAAGGTTAGCCTTTGCCTTTAAAGGAGGAAATTTCAGGCAATGCACAATTTTGGCCAGCTGAAAAATGGAACGTGACCATGCACACACATGAAATGTCAGGATTTCTGACACTGAGGGTTAATGGACTAATCTCTGGCTACTACTGATGTAGATTCTATCTATGCGACTGATATCCCATTGCACAGAGACCTGGAAGTTAGGAGGAGGAGTAGCTAACCTGGCAAGATCTTACCTATAAAAATATTGCCAGAGCCTCTAAAGACCAGCCAAATGGGCTCTGACATGCAAAGGGGGCTGAGCTAGCTAGCCTAAGAGAACCCTTTACAGCAATCTATCAAATTCTGAAAGCTCAGGTGTGACTGTCTGGAGGACGCTCACAAAGCCTCTCACATCTTCATACTTATTATCTGTATTACAGTAACACCACAAGGCACCAACGGAGATCACGGTCCCAGTATCTCAGGTGTCATACCTATACCTAGTGAGAGACAGGCATTGACCTGAAGAGATCTCAGTCTAAACAGACGAGGCAGACAAAGGGTGGGAGGGAAAGATGAGGAAGAGAAAGGAGCAGTGACTCGTGCAAGACAAGCCAGCAGCATAGTCCAGAGCAGAACCTAGATGTCCTAATGTCCAGCACTGTGCCCTATCCACTAGAGAGAAGACCACGGTCCCTCTCAGTACCCGACTCTAGTCAGTGCTGCTTGGGTTTCATAATCATTGCAATCCAAGCCAACATAAAAAGGAAAGAAAAACCCCTTCTCCCAGATTCCTCCTGCGGGGGAATGGAACAGTTCACGTGTACCAAGCGTCAGAATGTCATAATTTAATAAAACACAACAATAGGGGTACTAAAAGCAAGAGAAAACCCCTTCCCTTTGAAATACTACCCAATAACAAAAACCATCTGCTTGTTAGCTGGACAGGCAGCCTAAACAGACCAAATCCCTGTTTAGAGGAACTGCTAACAGCTCAAGTGGGATTGTGATTACAAATTGGATGAGACTATCCAACCCTCTGGAAAAAGTAAGAAAAAAAATAAGTCATCCACTATTTATTTTACATCTTGGAACATGTATGTCTATCTATACACACACACACACACCTCTATAAATTTTTATATATAAGTCTGTCTATACATACACAGCACCGTACGGCTCCATTTAGAGGCTGCACCTTTTATTAAGCATAACTGTGTCTCTCAATGTCCTTAAAATAGTATGTACAAAACTAGAGAATGTGTAATTAATTATATTACCTTTGGATCCCATGGGAAAATCATACTAATCCGGTGCAGCTTATAAATAAGACATTCTATTTAGAGACAGATTCTGCCTCCCTTACTAACCGCATGCAGAGATCAGGAAGGAAAATTTCCCCCTGATTCACATCTGGCCAGACATATGCTGGTGATGTTTATTTTTCCACCTTTCTCTGAAGCATCAGAGACTGGCCAGAGCTGGAGGTGGGACTCCAGCTAGGTGGCCCAGTGCTCTGAGATGGTACAGAAAATCCTCTTTCTAGGTGCCTGGCTGACGTGTGTTGCTCACATGCTCAGCGTCATGCTGATGGCCAGATTTGGGATCAAGAAAGAATTCCCCCCTTAGTTCAGATGGGCTGGGACTGTGGGGCCTTCACCTTCATCTGCAGCGTGGGGTGTGAATTGCCTGCTGGGGTCATTTAGGCATGTCTCACTTAATTCCTCAGGGCTTGGTGGCACCTCGATCTTTCCTGTTCTCTGCCTGTGACATACAGTTCAGTCTCCTGAGGACTGAATTGCATTGGTCTAACTAAAGTCTTTGGGCTCAATAGAGGGGTAACTGGGTGACATTTAGTGGCTGTGTTATACAGGAGGCCAGACTAGAGGATCTAATGGTCCCTTCTGGCCTTAAACACTCTAAAACTACGAAACAAGTCCTGTTTGAAAATTAAAGCACTACTCAGTGGCACTACTTGGTAGATCCATTTATTCATGCTGACAAATAATTTCTACCATGATTAGTTCCACCAAAATCAATGGGGTTATTTGTGGAGCAAGGTTCGACTCAGTGTGAGCAACGGTATTGCTTCCAGACTAGTACAAGTGACGGTGGCCAGATATAGCCCCTCAACTATAAGCTCCTTGGGGCAGGGATGTCTTCCTCTGGGTCTTGTACACAGTACCAAGGGCACTGTCAATGGATATAAGTATATATAAGCTGTGTGTATGACTGACATAGTTGTACACATGGTGATGTAGCTGAATAATAGAGAAGGCCTATTAATGAAGGTGGAGCAGAAATGCAACACAGGTGCGGTTAGTCTCTTGCACCGATTTCACTATACAAATATACAGCTCACACCGGATATCTGACAATTGGTGTCTTGTTTTTACCATTCACAGAGGAAGTAACAGTGATCACACGTTGACAGGCAATCCTGAATGTCCATGAGAAGCTTCATCTGGGGAGTGATGGACCTGGCCCATGATTGTAAGGGGGACAAATGACTGGTGAGGGAGGATGTAACATATCCTGTGGTATTTCCCTGAACATTAAGGCAGACAGGGGCAGGAAAAGAATGTTAAGAAGGGAACGATGGTGTTTTAAAGACCACACAGTGGATAAGATGGGAATTACTGACCTAAAGCAGGGCGCCCAAGGAGGTAAATGTTGGGCAGTGTGCGGGACACGTTGCTACTCCAGAGACCAGTGAATGAGTCTGGAAAGGGAAAGTAAAGACACTGCAAGGGAGACTGGGAGAAGGAAAGAGTTGTAAAAATAAATAAAATAAAAGTGAGGTTCTGAGGTTACTAACCCAAATACTTCCCATTCGTCTTCACATTGACTGTATTTTACCCAGAAACCACATTAAACATTCAAACACTGGATGAAAAGCAGAGAAAATCCTATTTTTGAACATTGATTGAAATGTTGAAAAATATCTCACCTTCCCTCCCCATTCCATTACATAGCTCTGAGAAAGCCCTGCTCTCTGCCACCTAAATGTCCTTGTTCTTAACTTCTTTAAAGATACCACTATGCTGCTACTCAAAGTGCCTGCCTAGGCCATTCTGCAGCCACATAAAAGGAAACATTGACTTTTCGCCTAGGTGGCCAACAGCTCAAATCCTCAGTACTTAAAAATAGCAAGCACTTGGCAAGTGCTCGGAGATCAGGCTCCAAAGTGTCTTCACCTGCTGCCTGCAGAGAGGGCTGGGGGCACGGACTTGGTTTTAATGCTCTAAGATGCTGGAAATCTCTGCTTAGGAGTTTTCCCTCTTCTTGCTCCTCTCGAGGAAAAGGACATGAGAGAACCCAGGTATCAGGGCACTATTTCCTAGACTAGGGGCCAAAGGTTGTCCTGTGAAGGATCCTGCAGGGTTGTCACTCTGCCTTGGAGGTGCCAGTCTGAAAAGAAGGACTGCTGGGTCTTACAAGGATTGGGAGGGGAGGTCAGAAGATGTTCAGATTACCCTCGACAACCCCCACATGGTTACGCCAAGCCAGGAGCAGGGTCTGGCACCTTCTGATTCCTTCTCCCTTGGAAATGCTGAATTCAGGGTCGGCAACATTCAGAACAGTCTGCAGACTGAGGCGAGCAGGGACAGTGATACGAGCAGTTCACCTGACATCCCAAAGTGTTATATTCACATCAGTGACTTTGAGCCTTACAGCCCACCCTGGGGACTAGGGCAGGATAATCCTTGTTTTACAGGTGGGAGACTCAGAGGAGAGGCTAACAGCTACAATTTTCAAAAATGGCCACAGATTTGGGGAGCTCAATTTGAGAATAAATAATAATAATACAAAAAAAAAAAGATGTTTCAAGCTGGGCATCCAAAAATTTAAGCATCCAGAATGAAAATCTGGGCCTTAGGGACTTGCTCACTCAGCGAGATGGGAGCTGAATTAGGAATAGAACCCAGGTGTCCGGGCTGCCACAGTGTGTGTGTGAGGGATGGAGCCTGGTACAGCTAACAGGGGCACACTCTGATAGGAGACTATGTATATGCTCTAAAAAGGTGCCAGCCATGGCCTGATGGGGGACCACTGGGCATTAGTTTGCCTACACTGGGACATGCATTAAAACTGGTATTCTGCAAGAATTCCATACCACAGCGAAGGCCATTGCATTTTGCTTTTGCTTTTGAGTAGGTTACCGGGATCCATAAGGAAAAGGCCTCCCAAAAAGTGCAGCAAGTTAGTTATCAGCAAGGCCTTGTTGCCTTGACATGGTGTTGGTGACTCTTTAAAAACAGTTCAGGGCTCAGCTTAAAATTCCTCAGAGGGGGCCACTGCTGGAGGGATCATGCCCTTGGAGACAACAGCAAGTGTCAGCAAGGCCAAGATTCTGCCCAGCGCATGCTACAGGCTACAGAGAGACGACGTAGGCCTGTCACAGACTGATAATCCATCCAACGTGCTTTAATTATACCTCCGATCTCTGTTCCGGGAACAGCTATGGCATTTACTGGCCTCGTTTTAATCACTGTAGCATGAGAAGCAACTAAGGTTATAGCACCCCGGCCTACCTCCAAAAAGCAAGCCGGGTTTAGAGTCTTTGGAAACCTTCCTCATTCATGGCAAGCGATTCCCAGGCCTTGCAATAAACAGTAAGGGCAAAGCATCAGCGCATGATAGAATTAAAGGACAGTCAGGCACCTGATCCTGCTGGCAAAAGAGGAACTTGGAAGTATCTTCCAGAAAACGATCACTCAGAACCTTCCCTTCAAATGCCAAATAAGAGCTACTGAGGATAAGGCCGATCACAGTTACAAGCTTTCCCTTTCAGTGCCCAGGAGGCCATCCGAGGAGAGACTTAGACTGCAGAAGCCCTAGGCACAGGGTTGTCAGCTGATAGGCATGGAAGGGCAGTGACAACACAAGGGGATTGCAGTGGAGAGATAGAATTCCTCCTTTTCATGCTGCTGAGTTATAGGAGTCGGTAGAGAGACCTTAATGCTGGCCTCTAATCGCCAAGCTGCAGGAGGTGATCAGCTACCTACAGATGGGACAGAGCGCTGCTCCAAGAACACGAGGCATGAAGGTGCTCTAGTGGCTCTGGGTGCAGAATTCAAGAGAAGCCCCATGATGAGCTTATCCCCATGCTGCTCAGTGTCACAGGAGAGTTTTGCAATATGCGCTACGTGAAACTGAGACCGTTTAAAACAGGGAGCCGTGTGAAACGACAAAACTGCTCAGTGTCACGATTAGCAGCTACCCACAATCACTAAAGAGCCACCCTTGGGTGCGATCGCTCTCCAAGCAGGTGTTTTAAGGACGGCCGTTTAAACCACAACTCTCAGAGCAATGGACAGGTCTGAGCATTTTTATGGGCAGGTCTCTTCTCGGTCACTGCAGCGTTAGAGCCCTTCTGCTCGGGGGAGGCAAGTGGAGCATGGGACTCGGGTGACTCAGAGCTATGCAGTGTTTTGTTATAGCTAGTATTCCCCTCCCCCATCCCACTGTCTCCTGCCACCCAGCGGGCTCAGAACTGCTGCAGTATCTCCCCTGCAGCCAACGTTCAGCTCCAACAATGGTCTGGGCCAGCTCACCAGAGACAGGCCACACCTGCTCCGATTCCCCTCTCAAACCATGGGAAACCTAGGATGGCCTCTCCCCAACGTGCCCCCTGACAGTTGAGGCCTGAGACCTTTTCACAGCCTACACAGAGCCCTGCTCTGCCATGGGTCTTGCTCATGTGCCCACACTCAGCCTGAGCTGCTCGCAGTTGCCTCCGGGTGGATCGTTTGGGCTCTGGTGCTGGTGGGCCTCACCTGGAGCGAATTCCCTTATTCTCCTCTCCTGCTGTCCACTTGGAGAGCGATGCTGAGGTCCTGCTCCTACTTTTCCAGGTCTACATAGGACTGGGCAGTTCCCGGAGATTATAGAGCCTCACAAACCTGGGCGAGGATTGCCACAGCCTGAGCAAGGATTGCAGGCACGCAGCTGTAGCCCGGTGGGAAGGATCTGGTTATAGGCAGGGAGGTTGTAGGAGAGGGTTAGTTCATACAAGGCTTTGTTTTCGCCAGCCCAATCTGGCACAGCCCTGGGAGAAAGTCCCTGGAATCACAGCTGATTACATCCTCCCAGATGAATTCCATGCGGCAGTGCTGGGAGCAGATGCACCGAAGTGTGGGGGCTTCAACACAAGGACCCAACACACCGAGCTAACGGGAACCAGCTTGTATTTTACGCTGAATCTATTAGGTTTTTGAATAGATTTCTGAATTTGTCTGCCTTTCCATCACAACAGCTCTCTGAGGGGAAAGCAGACTCTCCTCTCTACCCACCCTGTAGCCTCCTCATCACTTAGCCACTGATCTCATACATCTGCTAAACCTGCTACAAATGTCACATAATTGACAGAAGCCGCTTGACAATAACAGGACATTTCAACAAGCCTCCTGCCTCTATTGAGATGCAGCACACATCCTTGTTCACCGTAATGTGTGCTGAATTATGCAGGAACCAGCTTTCAATTTGCTACAAGAGGCTAGGGGAGAGACAGTGCCAGATGAAGCCATTTATTTTAGCTCCCTCTCTGGGGTTTGTTTTCAAGTTGGTGCAACTCTGGTGACAACTCCCCCTGAAGTATTTTTAATCCTGATCGCCCACACAGCCGACTAGTATCAGAGGCACCGTCATTAATTGAGGCACAGATCTCGAGCTCCTCCCTGCAGGGAAGCCCCGACTGCTTGATGGGGATGGGGATGCTCTGCTGTTTATTTAGAACAGGAACGGAAGCCTGGCATCCAACACCTAGGTGGGTACAACTGAGCCCAGTGTTTGGTGCATCACTGAGCTATCCGATACAAGTCAGCAGTGCATACAGCAGTTCATATGCTGGTAGCTTCATTTGTGATTTTCTGAGTTGCCACCAGACAGGATATTCCCTCCTCCCAGCCCTATGCTCAGCTCCTGTTGTTTTGTAGCGTTGCTGTGTGCTGTGAAAGAGCTGCCGTAACCCACCCCAGAAGTGGCTGCATTTTCATGATTCTCATAGATATCCAGTAAAGCATATCGGAGTCACTGGGAAAAATGCTACAGAACAATAAGATATTACAACATATTATTGCTGTCCCATTGTCGTGCTGGTGCAAAGAGCTCAGGTGCTGCCGAATGTCATGCAACATCATAGGTATGCCTGAGGTTTCACACACAAATAAAACGGGCACAGTTCCTTGTCTAGAAGAGCTAAGCACAATAAACTACAAGGGCAACTCAAAGTTTTGAGCAGAGAGACGGCATCTTTCTGAGTGCTCTGGACACATTAGCATGGCTTGGAGTAAACCAAAATAACTGATTTAGAACATGCTCCCCACGCTTCTTACAATTAAAAGCAGAGGTACCTCTGGGCAAAGAGCTGAGTAGAGATTTTTGCACCATCCAGCACCACCTCTTGAAGGAAGAGGCCTTAGGAATGGGAAAGGATCTGGGAGAAATAATGCAATTAAATCTGGGGTAAAAATCTACATCCTCAGCGTGGATTTCTGGTTACAGAAGACAATGAGGAAGCTGTTGGGGAGAACATGTGCAGTGACAAAAGACTTTCTTAGTGGAAGCTCATACACATTCTGCAAACATCTCCCTTACTGTGCTTGGCTCTGCCCTACAACACCTGAAGAAATGATCAGCTAGTTTGTAGCAGTATGCAGACACGTTGCAAGTTGATTAGAAGACTGTACCTCCCCATCTATTTGATCTGAGGCTAGTGGGCCTCAAACCACCAGTGGTGCAGAAGTTATTCATTTTAACGCTGAGAGCTGGTGGTTCTTTACTGCATTCAGCTGTGCCAGGATCAGGGGCAGGCAAAGCTCAGTGAGTGTAAAGATTTCCAAACCTACCCCACTTAGTTTGGGTCTGCCCCACTAGCATGAGGTCACGAATCTTCTTCTTTGACAGTTTAAACTTGTTTCAGAGTAGCAGCCGTGTTAGTCTGCATTCGCAAAAAGAAAAGGAGTACTTGTGGCACCTTAGAGACTAACAAATTTATTAGAGCATAAGCTTTCGTGAGCTAGTGAGCTGTAGCTCACGAAAGCTTATGCTCTAATAAATTTGTTAGTCTCTAAGGTGCCACAAGTACTCCTTTTCTTTTTAGTTTAAACTTGGACTCTCTTCCCCAAAAGGACAAATTAATTAAAAACCAAAAAACTAAACATGTTTCCCCAGCTAAAGGGCAGTCTGTGTTCTTTATTAGAAACAGAAGAACATTGCTAGACTGGCTCAAGTAGATGGTTTATATACAATATATGCATATATTACTATATTTTTTTTCTTATAATCTCCGCCCTTTCCACCCCCCCCCCCACTCTTAGTTGCTTTCTGAGCTTTCACCCTCCACCTTATTTTATCCTGCAGTTTTTTATTCTCTGAAGTGGAGCATGAGCCCAGTGTCACTTGAGTCAGAATCAAACTCTCAAATCCTTAACAAGATTAAGCAAAATGATTAACACCACATAGTGCATAAACATAACTCTCAGTGTTGTCAGCTCTCATGATTTCACCACAATCCTCACAATACTTGATGTGATTCTTAATGCTCCAGATGCTGGAGTCATGGTAGTACACGAAAAGCTCAGCTTTCCTTTAAAACAGCACCCAAGTTTGGAGCCCTGATGATTACAGAGAAAAATTGGAAACATGTGACCTAAGTTTACTTTAAAGGCTCAAAAAAAAACCCCACCCCCATTTATTAGTTTACTTTAAAAAAATCATATGATTTTGGGGGCCTGATACATGACTTTTGAATGTTTGGCAGTGGAAGGAACATAACTACAATGCATTATAGCAAAGATCTCTAAATGCTAATAATCAGAAATCTCCCTGTGAGCTTTACTGCATAGAGATGTAAGAAACCTATACTTCCCACCCCACTGCCAGCAAGACTGTGAAGAGTTAGGACCAACTGGACTTTATAAGGCCCTTATCCCCTCCCCCAAGGAAAAACTCATTCAGGCCAGGTACTTCCATTTTTGTTTTTACATATCAAGCCATTCCATAGGGCCGTCCTTTTCACAAGTGAAGCTTGTAAACTCAATATGCATGGCAGATATCAGCTCAAACAACATGGGTAAAAAAGTAAAATGACAACTGTTTCTCCTCTCCCTCCAACCAGTTGTTTCTACTTAAGAAACACCTCCAGCACCTCAGTGTTCCCCTGGTTAAAACCAAGGGGAGGGTTTTGGGGTGGAGTTACTAGCCACACCCACTGAGCCTGATGCATTATAAATTTGCTCAAAATGCATGGTTGACCTCCCCTAATATGGCAGCTATTCTCAGAGGAGCAGGAGTTCATAGACTATAAGGCCCGAGTTGTTATAGTTGAGAACAACCACCTAACTGAGAAAAATAAATGCTCTTTACAAATCAGGGCTCTTTAATGGGAGTGGTGGGACCATGTGTGGGTTATTTATGGGGCATCTGCTGTTCAAAAAGGATCCCACTAGAGTCCAAACCTTACGAAGGGGCTGAACCACAACTCTGGATCCAAACACCTCAGAACACTGAGTGGGTTTAAAGTCCAAACCCTCATCCATATATATACACAGTATATATATATATATATTTTAC
Organism: Dermochelys coriacea; assembly: GCF_009764565.3. Classification (NCBI taxonomy): domain Eukaryota; kingdom Metazoa; phylum Chordata; order Testudines; family Dermochelyidae; genus Dermochelys; species Dermochelys coriacea. The sequence continues at coordinate 18,147,706 of NC_050083.1, read as the reverse complement.
AATGGATCCAAACAAGCCTCAAATTTGTGGTGTTTAAAAACCTATAGCAATATTTTTGCACTTTAGTGATAAAGGGTGTGTTTATAGGGTTCATTTGATTGCAAGTTTTTCAAGGCAAGGCTTTTACTCCAGTGTTTATATAGTGTACAGTATAACAAGATGTGTTCCCACAATACAGCTCATTTCTATGCACCCTCCCAACTGCACTTCATCACTAGCACCTGAACACCTCACAGACATGCAATGGTTTTTTCATCACTACACCTCTAGGAGGAAGGGAAGTGTTATTCCCATTTTATAGGTGGGGAAACTGAGGCACAGGGCAAACAAACATTTTATCCAAGGTCTCACAGATAGGGTGTGGCACAGCTGGGACTAGAACACAGCTCTCCTGCGGTCCCAGTGCCCAAGACCCCCCTTTCCCCTTAACCATGCTTGTCTGTATAGTCATGCAGTGACAGCATTCAAGGCCTTACCACCGATTCACTCCATTGCATTCCCACAAATGGGATGGCATTAGCAAACAGGGGGAAGGGGCAGGCGTCCTTACCGAGCTAGGAGTCAAGCCCATATTTGCCTCAATGTACGTCTCTGTCTTTGGCTCCACTGCGAGTTCAGCTTCTAGGATCTTCTCCACGGGCATGTCCTCATTGGCGCTACTTGTCGACTCCACCTCGTTCTCATTTCGGTCCTTCCCTCGCTGCCTCTCCTCCTGCACAGCTGCAGACACAAACAGGAAAGAAGGAGGCACTGTAAGTCTGTGGTTCGCAGCTCTGGGATGGGGAGTTAAAATACTGAGATTTGGGGAGCTGTGAGGATCGCTAGGCTTCAAAATCGAAAGGAACATGACCTATGGTAGCACAAGCATCTGCTGGCATGTAGGAAGCCTGGATTCTCTTTGACTTAACCCTTTCACGGGCATGGCCAGTGGGGACTCCGACCTCTGGAACCCAACTGAGGAACAAAGCAAGCATTAGTTCTGAGAGGAGTTGCAGTACAGTTCTCTTGGCCCAAGAAAAGAGCTGGACTGGACATGTGCATCTCTGCAGACGAGTTTGGGAGTAGAACCTAAAGAGATTTCTCCAAATCCGGCCCCCCTCCCCAAATTTGTCCTTGACCAGAGTTTGGGCAGCTGCAAAGAGCCCCTCCCTTGGAAAGAAATGCTAAAAGGTTAAGGAACTTGCAGTAAAGAGCTAAGGAGGGGGCTGGACACAGGTGATGCAGCTGAAGGGAATGGATCAGTGCTGGGATAGGGAGAGGAAAGAGGGCTGCTGGGTGGCAGGATGGGGGAATCCTGAAGAAAAGAAAGAAGATAATAATTGTAAAGTGTGAGTCCAGGTAGCCCAACCATTTCTGGAGGCTGTTCAGGCTGAATTCCCAAAGAGGTCACGCAGGGTTTTTCAGCTACTTGATTTCCACTGCCTTTGATGGCCGCCACCAGGCCATTATTTTTATTACAATACCACCTAGAGGCGTCAGCTGAGATCCGGGCCTAGTCATGCTAGATGCTGTACATGCACCAAGTAAGAGACAACTTCTGCCCCATACTGCTGAGCATCTAAATAGACAAGACAGACATACAAAGGAAGCGTTATTACCCATTTTATTGCCGGGGCACTGAGTCAGGGAGAGAAAAAGTGACTTGCCTAAGGCTACACAGGAAGTCAGTGGCAGAACTAGGAACTGAGCCCTAGCCTCCTGAATCCCAGCACTTGTGCCTTCACCTCAAGACAGTCCTTCTCCTCACTTGTGTCTTTGAAGATTGGCCACCTCGACACTGCAAGGGAGTTTCTTTCTGCACCTGAGTCCTTTCCATGTTGTCAAGGGCTTTGATGTCATATGTTAAGACAAGCAAAACACGCAGCCTAAGAAACCCTCCCACCCATCCAGCTTGGTCCAGTCTCACCTGAATTCCATCCCCATCTTGCCACGTGTCTGCTCTGCTTTGACCATCCTTGTCCCTCTAGAAACCTGGCATTAGAAGCGACAATGAGTCACCAATATTTAAAAAAGCACAGAAGGGCAAAAAAAAACCATTCACTCCCTTGTGACATTTGGTGGGGGAAAGAAACCAAGCGAGAACTGGAGATTAAAAGATGGCTGATCAGAACCTTACAGTGCACTATCCAGCCCTGAGTCGCACACAAACACTGAGGAAAGGGAATGCCTCCCGAGCTGTCCACATCATATCCAGGGAACGCAACAGATCTGGAAAGCAAATCCTTTAATTATATGGGAAAAGCCACTGCAAAGCCCTTGTTGTCCAGTCCTCCCTACCTGGCTGTCATCCCAAGACGCCAGCAGGAAAGTGCCCGAGCAGCCACCAGACCTCCCACAGATCAAGAAAGAAAGGCCTTTTGCAAGGGGACTCCTAGGGAATGCAGAGCATGCCAACCCTTCCTCCCCTCTGAGGCAGTAACACTGCCAGCCATGTGGCACTGTCTACCAGTATGTGGAGACGGCGGGCATAACTGCAATACGCATTCCCAGTTTGCTGCCCGGAGGTATCGGCACAGTCCCATAGTCTCTGTCTCCAGAGAGCTGGCTTCCCCATGCCTCTCTTGGACCATAACATGTTCATTTGCCAAGACAACATAAGATGCCACATACTTTTCTGAAAGATTCTTCTTCCCTTGAGAGAGGTATGGCCTAGTCGTCTACATTCAGATCTGGGAAACAGGATCCTCCTATGTTCTGGTTCTTACTCTGACATTGATTCCCTCTGGGACCAAGGGCTTATCACTTAACCTTTCTGCCTCAGTTCCCCAAATCTATGCCATGAGGATAATCTTGCCTATCTCACAAGGATGACAAGCCTGTGACTTAGCTAAAATCTGAAAAAGTGCTCTGAAGAGGAAAAATACTGTATAAGTGGGTTATTATTGATTATTATCATTCATGCCAGTCCCCATTTAAATGTAGGATACACCGTTTTAATGGCAATAACCTAGGAAAGCAGCACATTATGGAGCTAATTGCATTAGCTGATCTTTCCAAATACAAAATCAAGCTTTAGAAATGGAAAAGAGCCAATGAGTCATCTCATTCATCCACTCCCTAGTACAGAATTGTTTCCTGCAGTACATTCTAGCCCAGTGCTTCTCAAGCTATCTGATGTGGGAGACCGGCATTTTTTTTCCCAGTGTGCGCGCAGACCAGCAGCCGATGGCTAACGGACCACCACTTTGAGTAGCACTGATCTAGCCCATTCTAGTCCAGAATGACTCCAGCCATGGAGCGTCCATTGCTTGCTATGAGGGACAACCACATCATTTCACCCAACTCTGCTCAATATTGAAAGAAGTTCAGTAATGCAGAGAAAACACTATTAGCAGCTATCCTAATCCATTATCTCTTTGCTGGATGAAGCTGATTATGTGATACTAATGGGAAGTAACAGGACACAGAGATTGTTCCATTGAAATTGGCACAGTATGTAACTCAATAAAGCTTTTAAATCAGATCATCAGGTAAACTGGCTCCATGCCATGTGGCAACATAAAATAACAAAAAATATGGTAAATTTAAACACATGCTAAAAGATTACACAATAGAATATGGCAATTGTGTTAGTCTTAAACTCATCCTCTATGTCTAGATCATGCAAATGCTTTTCAATTTTATGGTTAGCCTCCTGTCTTAAACTGTAGTGTAGTGTTGTGACTCTGCTGTTAAATAGCAATCACATTCTGCCCCAGAGGTGGATGCACCTCTGTGGAGGGTAAAGTGATTCTTGTACATAGATATATATGTAACTACATATCTCTATAGTGTCTAAAGTGCTTTGGGATCCTTTGAGATAAAAGGTGCTATGTAAAAATAAGTACTTAGTTTTGCAAACTGATCTAAAGTTTTGTACTGTATTTGCTACATCTCTAAAGGCACAATGCAACATCTGCTAAGTGGGAGTCAGAACCTGATATTCTGCTGTTGTAAAGCAGCATAGATCCAATTGATCTTACATCAGGCTAGGATGTGGTCCTGGTCTGACTTGAATTTTTCTATTTACTTTTATAGGCTGACATTAGACCCTCAATCTCCCTGTTACTGGGGGACGGAGGTGCCTCTCTCTCTCTCAACTGTCATAAGCCTAGAACTTTATTGCTCGTAATGTCAACCTTTCATTCAATCTCACAGATGCGGCCCCCTTCACTGGAACTCCTTTGGGCATGTTACAGGAGACAAATTGGCTACAAATGACGCTGAGCAAGCCAAAAACCCAATTTAAAAACTTACGACAGAGGCAGCCCTGAGCAAATGGGATTTTAACAATGACTTAAGCTACAAAGATCTAATATACAATAGCAGCGAGTTCCAAAGAAAGAGTGCAGACAACAAGCCCTTGCTCTGAAAGTAACAATTACCAAGGGAACAGGCTAAATTCTCCCTCATCAGGAGTTTTTACATCGACTGGAAGTCATTCTCAAATAAACACACTAGTTCAACCACAGGTTACTGGGCCCAATGAAAGAGTCACTGGGTGACGTTCTATGACCTCAAGAGGTCTGACTGGATGATCACAGTAGTCTCTTCTGACTTTAGATCTATGAATCCTGACCCGAAGGAAACCGACTGAAATGCCCTCAGATACGAGAAGCTGTATGCGGGTATGGAGAGAGCAGATCTTGCAGAACATGATGGGACAGGGAGACACCTGAACAGTCTTTGCTAGTGAAGAAAGTGAATCTGGCTGATGATATAAATGATAGACAACAGATGGAACAGACACAGAGAAGCCAGAGAGAGGGAGAGATTATATAAGTATTGTTATTATTACAGATCACTGCTGAAAAGCACTACACCAAAAAGTTTGTTCCACAGGCAGTCTGTGCTTGTGGCTGGTGGAAAGCTGACTCTCAATTCTCCTCAACCCAAGTCTAAACCTTTGAGGCAGACTTGCTCCGGCCCAGCAGGTCAAGGCAATGACACCTGGTTAGCAGAAGCAGGTAGCATGTTGTCATCAAATGCCCCCGGTCCAATACGAAAACAGAAACCGCGCAGCAAATTCCCAGTGAGGAAACTTGCTTATTTGCTGGTTCAGAGCTTCCAGGGTCACAAGGCGTGATGGTGTAGCATAATCTGTTTTGTGGTCTGTTTTAAAGAGAGGGAGTTCCCCAATATCAGAATATGGTTTTCCCCCACCTCTTCTGACATGGGTACCTCCTCCTCTCTTCTTTCCAACCACAGCTTCACACACACACACACACACACCCACCATCGCTTGTAAGCTCTTCCTTCTATCTACTCCTCTTGCCAACCACGTGAAAACTAAAGGTCTGACAACAATAAAAGCGATAGCTACAATTTTCCATCATCACCGAATTCTACCTCTCTCCCCAGCGAGGACGAAAGGCATCACGCACGTGGGTGCAAATCTGGATGAAGTCACAAAGGAAAACTTGCACAACAGCCTCATTCCAGTCTTTAGTGGATTCTTGCCCATATCAGAAAGTTCTGCCCAATTAACAGTCTCTACTCAAGAGAAGCCCAGGGCTGGAATAACAAGCATCTGGATTCACTTCCAACGCTTTGTTTTTTAACCATTACATTGTCTATGTTACTAGGCAATTGAGTAACAAGTCTTGTGGGTAAATGTTTGGATTTATAGGAGATTTCACTTCCCCCTGTCAGCATGAATTCTGATGGGCCACAGAATGCAGAACCGTGATGCCACGGGTTTGATACATGCTGAACCTGCGGGCGGACGAGGCGGTAACATACAAGAATGGGGGAGGGGGGATTAGATGATTTAACAAGGAGGTCATGGGCCTGAAACTAGGAAAGTGAAAACTTATCTTAAACATTCAGGAAAACATTCTGATTGTGGGGGCACTTCAGGAAGGGGGTACCTCACTAAGAGAGGTCACTCAGGAGACTAGACAGAGCACTAGTGCTGAGGGAGGCCAGATCATACAGAACTAGGCTAGAGCAGCAGGTGAGCTCTTTAGAAAGGGAGATTTGAGGCCACCTTCACTGGTACATTCAAGTGATGCAAAACAGCTGTCAACTTGGTTTCATCAGCCGCTAAAGCCGAGTTTGCAGATGGGTCCTGTCAGCAGAGCAGTGCAAAGCAGATGGAACGTATCAATGAATTTACCCCCCTGTTTTCATGCAAGTGTCCCTCAGGGACACACCACATGCTGATGCGATGGAATCTGCAAACACAAAGTGGGGGTTGGAGCTTGAATGGTTTCCAAAGATGCCTGCGAAAGCAGCGATTGCTCTGGAAAGGTTTGAGATTGTGTATCCATGCTGTATTTCACATCTCATGCACATTTGCACCCCTGAGGGGCGGACAGAATGAAGCAGGAGCCATGCCATCCTAAACGTGAGGCAAGGTTTTCCATGTAACCAGATTGATACATGGCCTGGGTTCTCCCCTCCAGGTGCACATTCGCTCCCATTGCTGGGGCACTCCAAAAAACGAAACAATGAAATCACAGCACATGTACCTCCCCCCGCAGTTCAATGCACCACCTGCAGCTGTTAGTTTTACAACGTCACACTTCCGGATGACCGATCTCTGCAGCAGAAGCTGCTCCTGTGCCCCAGACTGGGAAGCCAACTTTCTTGTAAGGCCTCAAAGCATCAGGATTCACGGAGACACTGGCGGCAGCCACAGCAGAAGGCTGAAGCTCAAATTGGACAGCCTCTTAACAACCATTCCAGCCCCATCCCTGTGGCCACAAAAGCATTCTAGCAGAATCCGTGGAGCTCCCCTGCAGAGAGGAGCTGTGCGTGTCACAGAACAATGCTCCCTGCAAGCCCCTGCCTTGTATGGCAGCATGCAGTCATTGCAGGGGGCAGGGCATAATTGGTGGTGGGATCTGCTGCCATGCAGCTCTGCCCATGCTCTCCCCGACATAGTCGGCTTCAGAGCTGCAGTCACTCCTTGCCCTGCGAGTGAGGCAATTCCTCTTACTTTCCTCCATCCTGCAACACTGCCTGGCCTCTCAGGCTGTGTGCTGGGCTCAGGGCATGCTCCTAAGGAGCAGTCCCGCAGCTCTGGAACCTTGCAGTGCCCCACCATGGGCGAAAGGCAGGTGTGCGCTGAGCTACGAAGCAGCGACTGGACCGCTCTGCTGCACTGGGAATAATTAGCTCATCCTCCTCCCAAGCTGTGTTATCGACTGGAGAGCTATTCCCTATTGATTCAGCACTGGATGTTAAAGACCCATGTGGCCTGTCTGAGCACGTGTTAGCAAGTGACACCCCCGCCCCGAGTATGGAAATCAGTTAAGCACGCTCATTAGAAATGCCACAGAGTCCATTTTTTTAGGTCAGCATTGCCAACAAAAACAAACAAACAAACAGAACCAATCAAAGGAGACTTGTATGCAGTGTGAAGGGAACGGAACTGATTAAACATGGGCACTAGTGCCCTAGTGACCCAAAGGACACTCATAGAATCATAGAATCATAGAATATCAGGGTTGGAAGGGACCCCAGAAGGTCATCTAGTCCAACCCCCTGCTCAAAGCAGGACCAAGTCCCAGTTAAATCATCCCAGCTAGGGCTTTGTCAAGCCTGACCTTAAAAACCTCTAAGGAAGGAGATTCTACCACCTCCCTAGGTAACGCATTCCAGTGTTTCACCACCCTCTTAGTGAAAAAGTTTTTCCTAATATCCAATCTAAACCTCCCCCATTGCAACTTGAGACCATTACTCCTCGTTCTGTCATCTGCTACCATTGAGAACAGTCTAGAGCCATCCTCTTTGAAACCCCCTTTCAGGTAGTTGAAAGCAGCTATCAAATCCCCCCTCATTCTTCTCTTCTGCAGACTAAACAATCCCAGCTCCCTCAGCCTCTCCTCATAAGTCATGTGCTCTAGACCCCTAATCATTTTCGTTGCCCTTCGTTGTACTCTTTCCAATTTATCCACATCCTTCCTGTAGTGTGGGGCCCAAAACTGGACACAGTACTCCAGATGAGGCCTCACCAGTGTCGAATAGAGGGGAACGATCACGTCCCTCGATCTGCTCGCTATGCCCCTACTTATACAACCCAAAATGCCATTGGCCTTCTTGGCAACAAGGGCACACTGCTGACTCATATCCAGCTTCTCGTCCACTGTCACCCCTAGGTCCTTTTCCGCAGAACTGCTGCCGAGCCATTCGGTCCCTAGTCTGTAGCGGTGCATTGGATTCTTCCATCCTAAGTGCAGGACCCTGCACTTATCCTTATTGAACCTCATTAGATTTCTTTTGGCCCAATCCTCCAATTTGTCTAGGTCCTTCTGTATCCTATCCCTCCCCTCCAGCGTATCTACCACTCCTCCCAGTTTAGTATCATCCGCAAATTTGCTGAGAGTGCAATCCACACCATCCTCCAGATCATTTATGAAGATATTGAACAAAACGGGCCCCAGGACCGACCCCTGGGGCACTCCACTTGACACCGGCTGCCAACTAGACATGGAGCCATTGATCACTACCCGTTGAGCCCGACAATCTAGCCAGCTTTCTACCCACCTTATAGTGCATTCATCCAGCCCATACTTCCTTAACTTGCTGACAAGAATGCTGTGGGAGACCGTGTCAAAAGCTTTGCTAAAGTCAAGAAACAATACATCCACTGCTTTCCCTTCATCCACAGAACCAGTAATCTCATCATAAAAGGCGATTAGATTAGTCAGGCATGACCTTCCCTTGGTGAATCCATGCTGACTGTTCCTGATCACTTTCCTCTCCTCTAAGTGCTTCAGGATTGATTCTTTGAGGACCTGCTCCATGATTTTTCCAGGGACTGAGGTTAGGCTGACCGGCCTGTAGTTCCCAGGATCCTCCTTCTTCCCTTTTTTTAAAGATGGGCACTACATTAGCCTTCATACTCTTCATACCATCACTGTTCTGAACGTCCAGAGGAGAGACCGGGCAATGGGCTGCTATTTGCAGACACACAAGGGGTGTTGCTGTTTTCCTCTCACGGATGCATTTTTAACTAGTGTTGAGAACATGCTTGGGGTGTCCGCTGCATATAGGTCACAGCAGGGAGAAGACAGAGCAGCAAGTACTCGGCAGCTCCCTGAGTGGTGTTCTGTGTGGAGCAGAGCCTACACCCCTCAGAACTTGTGTGTATGAACGTAGTGCAGATGCAAGGTGCCGGCCTAGCTGGTGACTGGGCTTGGTGGGCGGAGTCTACCAGAACGAAAGGCCACCCCCTCAATTGCGGGAGTGGCCACAGAAACCAGATATCAGCGTAAAGAATGAACAAACGGCAATGGAAGGCAGGGTCAAAGGAAGGAACCAGAAGGCAACACCGAGCAAAAAACCCCAGACAACGGCTGCTGTTGCAAGGAGGCCAAGGACTCAGTGGCTGCTTCCCAGAGGATCCCTGCTTGGACGCAGGCATGGACAAGAGACTGGAATGCCAGGGGCTGGATCAACAGTCCTGTCAGCCAAAGCCCTCAGTTTATCCACTCTAATGGGCAGTGCAGACTTCCTAATACTGCCTCAGTCCTGATCTGCAGGGACCACCTCTGTAGATGGGAGATGAGCTCTGTCTCCATGGCCCATTCATACTCTAGCTTCTCAGCTGAGACTGCCAATGGCTAAGCTACCAGCAGCCAGGATATTTTGTGACACGTAGGCTCTACGCTGAGGCCCACAAATGCATCTCACACAGGCTGCCAACAGCCGCCAGACGGCGGACGACTTTTAGACCCTGCCACAGAGATTTGTGCTTTTTGTAGGTTTGGTGGTTGTTTTTTAAGACAAAAATGATCATCACTGACAATAAAGAGGATTCTGCATCTCTAGATGTGCCCTGGCAAAGACAAATTACAGCTATAAAATGATGACTAGTTACACAAGCGTGCAGTGTTGCTGCAGCCAGGTGGGCCCCAGGATATTAGATAGACCAAGTGGGTGAGATAATATGCCTGTGGTTCAGAAGTTCAAGGAGAAGGTGAGAGGTAGAGAGAGGGAGAAACAGAATTTGCACTTTGCAAGGAGCAAGCAAACCTGATGAAGGGACTTGGTTTAACCCTTCAGTCCCAGGCTTCCTTAATTCATACACTTCTACTCCACCAGCTCTTTCTTGCCTCCTTTTCCCTCTCCATCCTGGTACCCTAAGCTCTTTCCGGCAGAGATCTCTACAGTAGGTTTATCTGCCGCTATTCAGCCATGGGCGAGAACCCTTCCCCCTCCCCCACGTGCCTGGAGAAACCTAACCAGAGCGGACCCCTGTCCACAGGAGAGAGATGTTCTAAACGAAATGTGTGTGTTTGGAAAGAGGGGGGGATCCATTTGTTTTTTTAAGTGCAGAGAACACAATGGGATGGGTTGAGCTGGGGGGACTAGGAGGTAGCTGGGAGGGAAAGCTGAGGATACAGATGGATCTGCTAGTTTTGGGAGTCAAGCAGATGGACTGCTTATTATCATGCAATCTGGGAGAAGGGTGCCAGGGACAAGTTCTTTAGTGGCTGTCAGGGAAGCCCTAGTCACGTAGACTTGGGACACTGTTGCTGAATCTGTTCCCTACTCCCACCTGGCCTAGGGGCTAGTCACAGGGGAAAAGGCACTGCCTGCTGATAGAGTACATGGAGCAGTTTGCAATTAGATTTTGGCGGTGGATGTTTTAACTCTAGATATATAGATATATAAACTTGGTAGCTGCATGGCAGCTTGTCTGGTAATATTGAAATGGGAATACCTTGTTCTTCTTGGCTTCCCAGAAGTCTTGTGGGCCGGGATGGATGGTGCTCCATCCCTGTAACAGAATAAAATTTAGAAACAAAAATCATTATATCGTTTGGTGGTCGCTGCTTTTTTTTTTTATGCTGGTTTCGTCTTTCCTGTATTTACACATAGTTGCAAAGTTTTTGGCTTGGTTTTGTCATTTCAAAAAGGGGCCCCTCTCTACAAGGGGTGGGAGGGTGTTCCCTCCACAGGACACTATACAATGACGTTAAGGGACGGCTCTCTCAAAGTGTGTCAGTTGTGTAGGGAAGGCCTCATGAGATTGTAACCCTACTGTCCTCTTTCCTAGGAATGTGACTCTCTTAAGGAGGCAAAGGGCATTGGTGGCCTGGATTCTAGCATTTCTTAGTATTTTCTCAATGCAGCTGCAGGATGCCTGTCTCAGCACACTGTGCAACTTTTGTACATCTTGATAAAGGAATAGTGTGGGAACCAAAACTCTGGGTCAGAACACCACTGATACCAGCTCCAGACTTCGGGTCTAGTCTTGTCTCTATGATGGGGCTGAAACCAACCTTAGAGGTGAACCCCCTGAACCTGGGGAGGGTGTGGATTCTGATACAGATGTTGCATTTCGGGCCCTTCCACTGTACACAACACATCCAGCTCACACCCTGGATGACACAGAGCAATCCCTCGTGGTTTTTCAGGGTACAGTGGCGACAACCCAACATCCCAAAGGAACACCACGGAGCAGCAGCACGACTATGGCAGCACAACTGGAATGGGAATCGTGTGGGGAATTGCAACAATACTGCATGGCAAACGGGAAAAAGAATTCTCAGTGCCAGAGGGGTTAGTTTTGTGCCTCTCTCCCCTACCTCACGTGTGAGAGGTGAAAGACAAGACAGTGTGGTTCAGTGGATTGGGCCCTGGCCTGGAATTCAGGAAACCCGGGTTCTGTTCTGGATGCTGACCTGCTGTGTGAAATTGGCCACAATTTCTGGTCCTCAGCTTCCCCCTCTGACTAGTCTGTCTTTCATGTTTAGATCGTAACTTCTCAGTGTCAAAGACTATCCAGTGCTGTGTGTCTATCCAGTAGGAATCTGATCTCAGTTGGCCCGTCTAGCCTTTATTGTAATAAAAACAGTAATAATGAGCAAGGGGCTGCAGAACATTGCCCTTTCCCCTCTGCACAAAGCTATTGCTGATCAGAGCAGGGAAGGATTCAACCAGCCAAGCTGGATCTGGAATCAGCAGATACCCTGTTTCGCGTCCCTTAAGACCAGGAACCCCATCTCATGAAAGGAGCCTTTTATTACACAGCATCAGCATCAGACTTTTGAGTACATTGATGTCCTGTGAATCAGATGCGTGACTGAGAACTGGGAATTCTTTCAGTTTTAATATCCCTCCATCAGGGGACACTATCATAAAAACATAAGAACGGCCATACTGGGTCAGACCAAAGGTCCATCTAGCCCAGTATCCTGTCTTCCGACAGTGGCCAATGCTAGGTGCCCCAGAGGGAATGAACAGAACAGGTAATCATCAAGTGATCCATCCCCTGTCGCCCATTCACAGCTTCTGGCAAACAGAGGCTAGGGACACCATACCTGCCCATCCTGGCTAATAGCCACAGATGGAACTATCCTCCACGAATTTATCTAGCTCTTTTTTGAACCCTGTTATGGTCTTGGCCTTCACAACATCCTCTGGCAAGGAGTTCCACAGGTTGACTGTGCATTGTGTGAAAAAACACTTCCTTTTGTTTGTTTTAAACCTGCTGCCTATTAATTTCATTTGGTGACCCCTAGTTCTTGTGTTATGTTATCCTGGCTTTGTTGATATAGTGGGCCTTTTCCATCTCTAATTAGGGCAAACCTGTGATTTGATTCAAATATATGTATTAAATGATTTTTTATTCAAAGTCAAAGTTCTACCCCAAAGTGGTACATAACAAAATAACTGTCATTAATAAAGCTGGCTGGAGAAACTTCAGTGGAACCATATTTCATTGGACTATGCAGTTCTATCTAAATCAAAATCTTTCACAAAATCAGGTTAATTTTGTCAGAATTTTCATTTAAGAAGAAAAATGGGGGAGGGAGGGGTAGTTCCAACACAGTCAAAATAGCCCATTGCAACATTTTTGGAACAAAATCTTTTGATTTTTCATTTTGAAAAGATTTTAAAAAAAAATAGAAGTCAAAATCAACATGAAATGTTTCAATCAACCCAAAACAATATTTATTCTCAGAATCTTTTTTTGCGGAGAATATGGAAATTCAGTTTTTGCTCCAATTTGGAATGATATCAGATTTGGACATCTAACATCCTTTGTGAAATAGAACTTCCATCCTACACACGCGCTAGTCATGAGACACAAGAGAGAACTTTTTATGAGATTCCCTGTGACCTACAAGTACAAAGTCTACCAAGATCTTTACAGAGTATTTTTTGCAGCCATCCCTTTAGCCCCCGTGATTTGGTCTTGTTTTGTTTTTAAGCAGCCAGTGAGAAGCAAGGAAACAGAATAAAAGGTGGCCTCTAAGAAGATTCAGGAAAAAATACACGCCCCCCCGAATACTTTGCCTGATCACTTTAATAGGTAGATATTTTCTCCTTGCAGAGTGAAATTAATAACAAGACGCTATCTTTTAGAGCATGTGAAGATGAGCTACCACCATGAGGGTGTGGATGAGTAATAAATCCACCAGCCGCTGGAAAAGAACAAGAGGTTGGCAATTAGAGCTTTAACTAGGAAAGGGAAAATATTGGTTACCACTGCCACGTCACCAATGCTTGTGATTTTATAATAGGTCTCACGATACTTCGCAATTATATTAAAGCCCCAGCTCCTGAAGTCATGTGAATACACCAAAATCTCAGCTCCCAGTGAAAAGAAAAGGAAGATTTTAGCCCACATGGTTGCAGAGAAAAGGTTGAAAATGTGATCCTTACAGGTTCAAAAACTAAAAGGTGAATGACCAGAGGTCCAAAGGTAGTATTACTAATAATCATGATTTTTAACCCCAATCTCTGCATTTGTGGAGCCTGACTCATGATTTTTTTAGCACTTTTGTTTGGCAATATTGCAAAGAGTTGAGGTATCTTCTGAGGTTGGGACTGAAGATGCCTAAACCACTAGGATATAAGGTGCTCTGCCAGTGGAGTGCGGTCACGCCGCTATTATATCCTTCTCTCTGCCTGTGCCTTGTGCTCTGAGCTGGGAAGGGGCTGGATAACCAATTCCCAGAGAAGTCCCCTCCTTAGTCAGTACTCTGAGATGGACCCTTAACGGTTCTCATCATCAGACCTATCGGTGCCTGATGTTCTTTAATGGGGGTGTGCGCTAAGCAACCAGCTCAGTAACTCATCCTGTCTCTCATCTGTATTAATCCATCCCCTGAAAGGACTGTCCTTTTTCTGCTCAGTGAGGTCTGACAGGTGCCTCTAGGCCAAAATAATGAGGAGTCTGTTGGCACCTTAAAGATTAACAGATTTATTTGGGCATGGTTTATTTTATTTCCATGGGTAAAAAACCCACTTCTTCAGATGCATGGAGATGCCAAAATGCAGCCCAGGACCCAACACCTCCCCCCTCAACTGCAGTTGTGCCCCGAGAGCTGAGAGCAAAGGGTCCTGGGGTCTATCAGAGACCCAAAGACACCTGATTGAGCAACAGGTGACATGCTGCTGGAATGGAGAAGGACAACAGGGAGGGTCTCTGATGCTGGAGAGCGGTGATTTACAACTGACTTGTCTGCAAGTTTCCATGGGGACTGCAGTGCCGATTCAATATCCCTTTGGATGGGGTACCCTAAGAACCATCTGCTTTGGTCATGCCTGAGACTGCTCCCCAGTTTGTGTAACCTACCCTTTGGTACCAACTATCTTGCTTGAGAATTCAGGCTACATTGGGCTCGATCTTGGCTGCTTTTCCTGACTCCGTGAGAAGCTTTGCCGTGCAACTACATTGTTCATCTTTCCTGCACAGCCTTTTTGTCCATTTCAGTTTCTGGGGAGGAGGTTGGCAGGGAGGAAGATGTAACAGGCAAAGCCACTTCCAAGCAGGAGCTAGAAGATCTAATCCCCTCCTGCCTATGCTCCCCTGTGACCTGTACCTTTAAGGTCTCTCACAAATGTGGCACCGTCAAACAGCAACGTGTGTGACATTCCGTTCCAACATGAGAACTTTGCATCCATGTCCCTGGGCGCCGCGTCAAAGCCACCTGCCATTTGCAAAGCCAGATTCAACATCCCGAAGTGCTTTTGTATCCAAGAAGAATTTTAATGAGGGCAGCAATGGGGACAAAAGGAGACTGGATTTTCCACCAGCAGAGTTGCCAGAATGAAGCATTTTGAGAGCCTCCATTAGTGCTAATATTACAGCATTTGTTTGTTTATTCAGGAAAAGCAACAGGCTGTGGCAGCTTCTAATTACCACTTACCCTGCACTAATACAAATAAGCACGTTTTTCCAAGACGAAAATGTGTATTTACAGGAATAATAACTTGGATGGGGTGATGCCATTTTCTCATGGTGCATGTTGCTCTCACCGGAAACTGATTAATGGAATTGAAGCTTTTCATAGGACCCAGCACTCAATCCTAGTATGTGAAAAGATAGATAGATGGACAGACGGATGGAGAGAATTTTCCTGTGGTAATGAAGCGCAATCTATTCCAAAACAGATCTACTGTACACCAGGTCAGAGGGAAATGTTTTTATTTATATAGCACCATTAGCTGTGCATGGAGCTTTAGAGATATCTACAATCACAAGAAGAAAAGGAGTTCTTGTGGCACCTTAGAGACTAACAAATTTATTTGAGCATAAGCTTTCGTGAGCTACAGCAAAAGCTTATGCTCAAATAAATTTGTTAGTCTCTAAGGTGCCACAAGTACTCCTTTTCTTTTTGCGAATACAGACAAATACAATCACAAGGACACTCTGATTTCAGTAAAAAGAAAAGGAGTACTTGTGGCACCTTAGAGACTAACAAATTTATTAGAGCATAAGCTTTCGTGAGCTACAGCTCACTTCATCGGATGCATCCGATGAAGTGAGCTGTAGCTCACGAAAGCTTATGCTCTAATAAATTTGTTAGTCTCTAAGGTGCCACAAGTACTCCTTTTCTTTTTGCGAATACAGACTAACACGGCTGCTACTCTGAAACCTCTGATTTCAGTGGCGGTTAGGAACCTAATTATGCTTGAGGATCTGGGCCAAGGTCCCCGCCCAGAGGGGAAGAGAGTACTTCTGAGAAATGCTATTCCAAGATTCAGAACAGATTTTGGTGGTGCAGGACAGCAGTCCAGTTGCTGCATAAAGTATTATCGTACCCAGTGTTTAATTAACAATGGGGATTTTAACCTGATTCTTCCCCTTCACGTTCCTTGGCCTTTCCTTTCTCTCCTTTTCAAGCCCTTCTGTTTCATGCCATCTCTTCTGACTACTTGTGTCACTGTGTTGAGCTCGTTTCCAATCCCACTCAAACACGTTATTGCTGTTGCTTTCCTAGCTGTGAACAAAGCCACATGCTGCACTCTGGTGTGTGCCTGGTATATGAATGTGAGTCACTTACTTTCCAATGAGCCGCCCTGTGCAGAGGTGCAGGAGCAGGGATGCCCTTCTTGATACTTAAACCATATCTCCGCTCCGTGGTACGTTTCTTCTCCATCCACATTGCTCCTCCTCCTCTCTCAATCTCACCCTCACATTTTTAGTCCAATTCCCACTTTCAGGCTGTATTAGCATCAGAGCCATTACCAACTGCTTGGAAATACCCCAGAGAGATGCAATAGCTGCAGATGCCAAAGTTGAGCTGACACGTGCCCTGGATCTTTGTTTGTAAAAAGTCTCTTCCCACTACCCCATCAATCTGTCCTATTTTGCAAGATGCTTTTTTTTTAATAGCACGTGGCCCTCATGGAGGTGCGACTATTGAATGGAGCAGACACAGTTGATTAGTGATCAAAGAATCCTAGCACTCATTGATGGAAAAGACCTGCTGGGATTTCCCCCCCCCCCCCCCAGGAATATAATCACCAATACATGATCTGGTCCAATTTTAAATGATGCAAGAGATGGGCCTAGCAAAGCTGTTCCTCAGTCCCTATTTTTAACACAGATGCCCACATGTTTTAAGCAATGGCTTTGAGAGCTCTTGACAAACAGCTTCCTGTTCCAGAAGGACTTCAATTTATCACCGATCAGCACTCATGACAATCAGGCCACTGTCCTTCGGTATTCGCAAACCAAAGTGACACAACTGCCCACGCACCTCAAAGAAGTCCACCAGCCATTGTGTGGAGGTACTGTTTTCCAGCAGCTGCTGTATGTTTGCTTGCAGACACCCTTGTGAGAATGTACGAGCCGTTGTTAAGGGACCTGGAGCAGAGTTTCAGGTGGTAAAGAGCCCAGGGGTTAATACTACACCCAAACACTCAAGTTCAGAAGAGAGCTTTCCCAGCTTTGGTAAGATCTCATAGCTCCCGAGTCTTTTGCTCCCAAACCCAAGCCGATAGGCAAGCATCAGTGGTCAATTCCCTCTACGCTACAGATTGTTTGCTGGACACAACTGAATTGCACACATCCTGAACAAGTTTCTGATTGCTGATTGGCTGTGCCCACCCAGTCAATATGGTGGGCCAAGTGGCACAAGCTCTGTCCACCAGGCAGGACTTATGGAGCAGTACAGAATGCTGAGGGGGAAGACCTGTCACTCATTGCGTTCAATAATGTCGGCATAAAGCTAGCAACACTGCCCACAAAGGGTAGGGAAGTGGAGTGGGGAGGGTCCCTGTGCAGACCCGACCGTGTCTGGCCAAGGTGGTTTGGTCATCATCTACACAATCTTAACAGAGATGATTCCCTGGAGGAAGCAGATAAAATGCAAAGTCCCTGCCAATGTGCGCTGGGGGGAAAATCCCTCCCTGACCTCACATCTGGCGATTAGTTTAACCCCGTAAACATGAGCAAGGATGGCCGTACTTAAGCATCTAGCCTAGGTTACACCCCAGGACTGGCGTCCAAGCGATTGTCTAATCCATTGTCTCTTTCAGCTCTCCCCAGAATCCTGAAGCTGCAGCACACAATCAGGGAGGCCATCCTGCTGCTCCTGTATGAGAGAGCTTCTCTCACTCTTTCAGCAGGGCTGCCCCCCGGGACCAAAATGTCACTGAAGACAAATAGTCTCCATAGAAATTTTGCATGCCTGTGTTCTGCTGCCAGACCTGAGAAGTGCATGGACAGAAGGCATGGGGGAATCTGGGGTGTTGGATTAGCCAGAGCTGTTCCTGCCAGGGATTACATCCATCTCCGTCACGCACGCAAAAGGCCATCAATGGATAATCGATGGGAAGCACATTTTCTCTCTTGTGTCTCCCTCTTTCCCTAGTGCTGCCTGATCCTATCCTGCTGCCATCCCAACCTCTCAACTATAGTTCTACGGTGGACATAAGGGTCCACCAGGAGAGCAAATGAAAAAAGAAGACAAACCAGCGGTGAAGTGCGTCCTTTCTGGACATTGCTATTACCAGCCTATCTTTGGTACTTACATAGCCCCATTAGCAGAGATCTCTGTGCCTCGCAATGTATGTATCCTCACAACATTCCTGTGAGGTATGAACACCCCCATATTACAGAAGGGAAAACTGAGGCATGGATTGACTGAGTAACTAGCCCAAGGTCATACAGGAAGTTTGTGGCAAAGCAGACCGAGTCCCAGACTAGCACCACAACCATTGGACTGTCCAGCTCTATTCAGTATTTGTTTTATGTCGGACGTCCCCTCACAGCAGCTATGAGCCAGCAGAACTGGAAGTACCGAGCATCCCAGGGTATTAGTAGGAGTAGACAGCGGCAGAGGCAGCATCCCCTCTCCTTTTGCAATACTCCCCCTCTCCTTGTGAGCCAACGTCCTTT
This sequence comes from Dermochelys coriacea, assembly GCF_009764565.3. Classification (NCBI taxonomy): domain Eukaryota; kingdom Metazoa; phylum Chordata; order Testudines; family Dermochelyidae; genus Dermochelys; species Dermochelys coriacea. The sequence goes on along the minus strand of NC_050083.1, from coordinate 18,129,132 downwards.
GCCGGCATCCTCAGGGCACAGCCCCAGGAATATTTAGTTTCCTCTCTAGCCTTCTGTGAGAGGGTGGCTGTTTTATTTATGGAGCATTGGGAGGGACAGGTTACTGGGGATTTCCGTTCCACCGCAGGTGGAATGTATTGTGTTCTGTGCCTTTTTTATGAAGTTAGGTGTTAGCCATATATTGTTAGGAACCTTGGGGCTCTTTGGCCAGGAAGTGCCTGTATCCCTAAAAAATACTGGGGACCTAAGTTACTTAATTCAGCCTTAGATTCCTTTTTCTTTGGATTTTTGAACCAAATATGCCTCTTTCAAAGACAGGGCTTTATATTGCTGGAAATGAAAAAAAGCTGAGAAATAAAAAGTTAAATTGTAACTCTGTCCTGTAACTTGGACCCAAAATTTGTATGTGTGGTCTTTTTTTAACTTATGCAAAATCTAAAGTTAATAGAAATATGGTCATGCTTTTTTTAAATGAAAAGCCTTTTTAAAAAATGGATTTAAACATCCCCCCTGCAAATGCTGCAGCACTGGGAAGCAACAAGTGAAACTGACAGTAAATAAAAGTGAAAATTATGAATCTATTGTCATCAAAGTTGAGTGAAGTGTAGAATGTAAACAAACTGCATCAATAGTTAAAAGTAACACAGGTGTGCAGGTTAAGGAGATGGAGGGATGGATGTGATTTTTCAACCTGACAATAGTGTCCCTTTAAAGTTGTATTATTATTAGAAGTAGAATTTTTAATGGCATGATCTGAAGAACAAAGCATCAGGCGGACAGAAGTAACAAACACATTAAACTGAAGGGACAGAATTTTGCAGTCTAAAATTATAGCTATAAATAATTGTTCTCTCTTGAACTTTGCTCTTGCAGTAGGATGTGGCCATTTGCCTCCTTTTATATTCATGTAGAACAACAAGCTGGAAAGCTGAATTCCCTGTTTCTCTCTGGACTCCTTTTGGTCCCCACTCCCGAGTCATGCCAGCTGCCACTTAAATGAATTGACAGGAGACAGCCATGCTGTGGACGTCCCAGGATTTCCTGAGCGTGTGTGATTCACAGGGGGGTTGATGCACAGCCGGGGCACCAGGAAAAGGAGATTAGGCATGGGTCAATGGCAACTGTGTTACTGCAGGACCTGGGCTCTGACTAAGTCATTTTAGGATAGAACAAGGGGAAAGTTTGGTCTCTATAAACTCAGTGATTTATCTGAGAAATTCCTAGGAGAAAAGGAGTCACAGAGAGGTCTCGAAACTGCAGGCGGAAGGAACTTAATGCGTCACACAAGCCTACATTCATCCTCAGTTTAACTCCTTCAGCTTCAGTGGGCTAACACCGAAGGGGGGAGTGTGGAGCAATGTGCAAGCCATACTGCAAGCCCTAGGGAAAATGCAGCGAGAAGAAGGGAAAAGACATTCCTATACTGGGAAGCTTATTGAATGTTCAGAGTCAGGGATCATATAGTTTACAGGAGGGGGAATGCCCCTGGTCCTCAAGGCACTGCTGCTCTATTGTAGACTCTATGGAGCATGGATCACATCTCTCTCTCTGCTGGCACGATGGGGCCCCAATCCTGAATGGACACATCTCTTTCCAAACACAAAGAAGGTAACGAGGCATGTCATTGGTGCATGCCTTTGGGAACGAGCGTGGATTTCTTTTGTAGCAATGAAGATGGAACATGCAGTGATTGTGGAGGTTGGGGAGGACTTTTATGGTCTCAAGCTGGGGGAATAGAACACCCTGCTCGAGTGGTCAGAGCAGGGTGCTGGAGCTTGGCAGTAGCAGAGTTGGGATGAAGCTGTGGCTTCTTCACTCGCTACGTAAAGTGGCATGTGCACCAAGGATGTACTATATAAATGTATAACGGTAAAATCATAGCATGATCTGTGATGGTGGGTCCCCAGAATTAACAGATTGGGGTTCTCAGGACATGGGAAATGGAGAGAATTCTTGCTGAGTCGGGAACCACCAGTGCCAATAAACAGGTAAGTCTGTAACAGGGAGGGAGGGATGGGGTGGGAGAATATGGCCCCGAGCTTCATCTTGCAGCTTTCCCAAAGTCTGCACTGTGTGAGCTGTCCCAGGACTGCCGGAGGGAGCATGAGAAAGGGCTCTCGACTGCTATTTCCTGCTTGGTTTGTGCAATCGCAGCAGTTTCTCCAGTTTTGGTTGCAGTGGGATAGCATCACACAGGACAGCAACGCACAGCAAGGAAAAGGAGTGGAGTTTGCCCTATCTCTGGAGCTGCTTGGACAGCAAGCCTGCTGGAAGAAGCCTGGCCAGATTCCTTATTCTGGTCTGGACACGGTGCTGCTCAGGCGGTGCAAAGCAGATGCACACAGGCCATAGCTGGGTCAGCAAAGAAGTTTCCTGGTGGAACTCCTCAGTATGGCAAAGCTGGCCAGAGACAGCTTCTTCACCGGCCGCCCCACACGCTGACACAGGGGCATGGCCAGGGGTTGGTAGGCATGGCCAGGGATTGGTGGGAATGGCTGTGGGAGAGCTGCTTTCTGCTACGCTGATTCTTTACTGGTATTAGGTCCCTTAGGGATCTTCGGCTAGAGATATAAGTTAGAGCAGCTCCTACAGGGCGCTACTTGATGCCAGGACTGGGACAGCAGAGAATAAAAGAGCTGTAATTAGTTCCTTGATGCCCTCACCCAAACACACCCACTGTACCAAAGTTCAGACACAGAGGGCATCTTGCTGTCCATCTCTGGAAAGGCACTGGGCCAGATCCTCAGCCACTCTGATTCACACCCGCTGAAAATCTGGCCCCTTGTGTTTATCTGCCACAGGAAAAGGAGCCCCCAAACCCCATTCTCAGCACATAAGGACTGTCCATTTGGGGATCTGGTTTAGACCTAACGCCCGTGGGAAACACTGAGGTAATTTCAGAGGAAAGTTTTGTGCATGCAAAGATAACAGAAGTTGCACAAGCTCATCTGAACTGAAGAGCCACTGCTCTTCCCTAATGCCCATTCTCCAGGATTCACTGCTTCCACACCTTACTGCCTATTTCTATAGTCTTGTTTCCAGACTCTAATCAATCCAAAGTCACCAAGAGAGAAATCTAACCACTGAAGATGCTGCGTGCTTCCTACCAACAGTGTCTTGCCCTCGTGAGGCACTGCCTCAAAGAGAAGGCTAAAGACAGAAAGAATGGATACGTAAAAAAACAAACCAACCTAGCAATAATTATGGGAACGCACCCAGCTCCAGCATACCACCTGCCTACAAAACATGCTGTAGCTAGATAGGAAAGCCAGGCAGCATCCAGACTCGTTTCAAGTTCAATCAGAAGGATGGTGTCCACTCACTGTGGGTTGAACTACAGCTAGTACCTTCTATTGTATGTTCCCAGACCTAGGAGGGATACATATCGCTCTGGTAAGTTGTAGCTTACTCGGTTTGCTGCAGAGGAATATAGAATGGTACAGAACGTACAGGTCAAAATTTTGTACTAGGAGAGAAAAGGACAGAAACCTACCAGCCAACATTCAGGCTAACTATGATGAAATATTTACCGGTTTCAGAGTAGCAGCTGTGTTCGTAGTATTTCTGTATTCGCAATAAGCCTGTATTCGCAAAAAGAAAAGTCGTACTTGTGGCACCTTAGAGACTAACAAATTTATTTGAGCATAAGCTTTCGTGAGCTACAGCTCACTTCACTGGATGCATCCGATGAAGCGAGCTGTAGCTCACAAAAGCTTATACTCAAATAAATTTGTTAGTCTCAAAGGTGCCACATGTACTCCTTTTCTTTTTATGATGAAATAGAATGTGATGGTCAGTAACTGCATCCATGGGGAATATTTCAGTGGCTTCTCCAGTAACACGTCAGTTAATCTTATTCAGAGAGCAACATTTATCAGGCAGACAAGACGAAGGGAGAGAGCCAAACAAGAGAAATGAAGCTGCAGTTCTAGCCAACAGTGAAATGAATTCCAGGGATCAGGTGCACTTGGAATCCCTCTCAGAAGAAAGGTCCCCTTCTTTTGAACAGCTGTGAAGCTGTCAACCAATGTGAATATGAGAAACTCACAAGGGGTCTAATCCATCCCTGGGGTAACTCCACTAAGTCGCCAGAGACAAATTTGTCTCAAGGGCCTTCACCCCAATTCCCACCTGCATGTTCCATGCACCCTACTGATATTTTTGAAGCCCGCTTGGGAAGGCCACATCTACTATTTCAGTAGAACATGTGGTTATTGAAGAGCAAGCAAAATGCATGGTGGCTGTGACTTAGGTAAATGAATGTCTTTGGGGCCATGTGGAGAAGCAAACCATTCTTAGACCCAATGCGGGCTTCTGGCTATTCTAACTGCTCCATCCCTTGCTAAGATCACTCGGCTTCCCCCCCTTCCCAACACACAGGACCTCAGCTCCTCTGGAGAGAGAGGGATATTCCCCAGGCTCACCTCCCTCGGACTGTGTCCCTGTGGACAGTGGTAGCATCACTTTCCAGGGGGCTGACTCAGTGACTTCCTGTCTCACACTGCACATTGATAGTGAATTCTCTCCAGACCAGCATTCAGAACTAAAAGCAACCCTTAGTTCAGCTACTAACATACCCACCCCCACCCCCACCCAAGAGTCTGGCAGTGCACTGGAAAGTATTAACACAGGCTGTGAGAGGCTCCTTTCCAGGACCACTTTGACACTGTGTCAACCAGTTCCACCAAAATGAAGTTTAATGGTGATGACATGTGAACAGCGGAAACATGGTTCTTAGGCACTGTCCTGCCAGGAAGAAAACACAGTAGAATAACTCCCTGGTTTTCTGGAAAGCTGGCATCAGGAACAAGAATCGATCTGGGCCAGTTCATGGCAGTTGGGTGTGCCAGTGGTTTTTTTTCTGCAGGCTGCAATTTTGGGAGAAAAGAAATTCAGCCCCTTTGGGAGGATGCAAGAGCCTCTTTTGGCCTTCTTCTGAGTGGGGGGGAAGAGCCACCTGCAGACTCCGCTCCTAAGCTTGTGCTCAGAGGGGCACTGCTCGTCTGACGGGGCCAACATAAAGGAGAGGTCTACCCTGGCCTGGATCAGAGTTGAAGCCTCAGAGTCTTCTCCATAAGGTATGTTCTGAATCTGAGCTTTGCAAGTTTGCGGTGGAAAAGAGCGACAGGAGCTGCACTTTGCAGCAATATACGTCTCACCCAAACAACAGAGACAGCATTGGTGATCATTGCTCACGGAGAAAGAGAAAAGGCAGGAGACACAGTTCTTGAACATGGGACTCTGGGCACAGTCCCAGACCATGTGGAGGGAGCTCACAGTATGGGGGAAAAGACTACCTATTACCAACTATATTAAAAATTCCAACTATGCAAATATAAACTATCAATCAACTACTCACAGATGTATTTACAAAGTATAACGATAAAATCTGGAGAAATCTGTGGACACAGGGACACCATGAGGCGGTAAAAAGGAACAGGAGAGGCATTGGCCCGCACTACCTATTTGTGCCGGAGCACAAGGTGAACTACTGTGCTCGTGACCCCGCTTGTCAGAATTTCTGGACTTGGGCACCTGGGGCACATTTGCACCCAGGTGTGGAACACGCATAGGGACTGGCACTTGAAGAAGAATAGAGAGACAGGCTGGGAGGTAGGTAATATTACTCTATGTTAGAGATGGGAAACTAAGGTAGAAAGAGATGAAGTGATTTGCCCAAGCTCACTCAATCTGTGGCAGAGTCACGCACTGAGCGCGGATCTCCCAAGTCCCAGTCCATTGTTTTAGCCACAAGACCATCCTTCCTCTAAGTGGAGTCTTGTTTGGGTGTGGGGAGCCGGGTAGAGTTCCATTACTCTTCTCCCCACCGTCATCAAACCCTGGGCAGGAGCTCTTTCTGCGTGGGCTGTTTATGGAGAAGAGACACACAACAAAATGATGCATCTTCAGGGTGTCCCTCACTGCAGCAGTCATTAGCTGAGTGCTCATTCCTCCATCAAGGCCACCACCTCTCTCAGGCTGGCAGCACCAGGGACCTGTGAGTGTGCACACACGTGTTTCATGGATTCACTGCAGACTTCAGGGCTGAATTTGTTTCTCCAAGCATCGAAAACTGATGTCAAGGAGTGAGATCTATACTACTTGATGCAAACCACTAATCCCACCACAATATCCCCTGCATTGGTGAAGCTCTCCAGACGGTAATCTTAGTTTTGGTGAACATCTGATACTTAGCGGAAGACAAAGTACAGAAAACAAAGGCTTGTGCAGCTGGCAGTAATTTATATGGCAAACAACACTTTCAGTTAATCATTTATTGCTGCTTCCGTGTCTCAGAATCAATAAGGCAAGTGCACCATGGATATTAGCATCAATATCCTACTTAAATTTATCAATAATCAGCCTTGAGAAGAGACTTAAATGCCAGAAAAAATGTTCCATTTATATGCTTTTCCTCCCTTAAACTAATAACATCACACAGGCAAAGCCTTAAATTTTAACACCAAGCCCAGAGTACAGACAATTTGATGCTTTTTCATTCTAAACGTCAACCCTCTTGCCTTTTGATGTTGCCAATGATATAAAACACAGGCACTCCTAACTTAGCTCCCCAATGTGGAGCTTCTGATCCTTCCCATGCTGTCAGACATTGCTTAGGGCATGAACCAGGCTCTGCCATCTCTGTCTATCATGAGCTGCTCTTTGCACTTCCTCCGAGTTCAGTCCCATAAGTTTTCCCTCTCTGAGTACTCTTTGACAGAGGGATTCTTATGGCCCACCCCCTTTTGTGTCTTCCACCAGCCGTCTAATGGCAAGTCTGCACTTAGGCTCCTTAAATAAGCACGTTTCCTTCCTCAGCTATTTATATAAGAGGGTTTTTCCTCTTGCATAAATTTCCATTATTGAAGCGTGGCCTACGTCTCTCTCATTCCCCGTATTGATTCCCTGGGTCACAACATTATTCTCCTTTCCCATGTGGGAAATGATTTACCGTTGTGTTATTCTTCTGTTAGAGCGAAAGAGCTTGGTAAGAGGGTTTTACCGTACGTCCCTGGCATATAAATACTGTTGGGGCAACAGGAATCAAGTATTTATTTCCGTTGCCATAAATGTGGTCTCCAGAGCAACATATTTTGAATGGAATTAAGGCCCATATCACTGGCTTTATTGTGAATAAGATGTAGCTGTTTAGATTAGAAGTATGGACAAATGGGGCTGGATCATACAATCCAGCCCAAAATTTCAGCCAAAACTAGAGTTGAGGCTCAGTAGGGGTGTGGGGAGGGGAGGAGGAGAATCAGAGAGATATTAGACCTGTACAGATCAGATATTGAGTATGATGTCAAGTCAGAATGAGCAGGCAACAGATGAGGGAGGAGATGCAGTGGGAAGGAGCAGATGTTGGAATATGGTGCCGGTAGGTGAGATGAGCAATGGGAAAAGTGAGTTGGGAAGAGGTCTCAGATGGGAAATGGGTCGAAGGGAACCAAGTCACAGCAAAGGTCTCATTCCCAAAGATGCAGGCTCAGAGTTGCATGTGGAAAATACATATGTATTTGCTTTGCACACAAATCTTGCACCTATATTTGCAAATTGTCTCTGATGTGTATGTGGTCAAATGGCCAGAAGTGTATCTCACTGACCATTTACATGTGCAAATGGTCACTTCCCTCTGTCCATTGCAGAAACTGCATGAGCAAATTCGGTCAATAATTGCATGTGCACTCTTTGCACGCATAACTGCACCCATGAACTTTTGAAAACCGGAACCATATCTAACTTATTTTCAGGAATAAAAAAAGTGAAAAGGCTGCTCCAAAATCGGCAGAAGATGCTTCTTGGAACTATGTATCTGAGCCAGACGGATGACTCATTTATAGACAGTTTTTACCCACAGACTTCAAAATACTTTACAAAGGATTATTGTTATACCCCATTTCACAGAGAGGGCAATTGAGTTGCTGTACAGTGCTCAGAACAGAATCCAGGTCTTTATCAACATAGCACCAAATAGCTATTTACTATGGGCCAGATCCTCATTTGGTGCAACTTGGAATAGTTCAAGGGAAATCAATAGAGCTCTGCTGTGCTGACTCACCTCAGTTGAGGATCTAGCTCCGAACGTCTACTCATCACATATGCTAAACACAAAGACTTTCTCCTCTTTCTCCTCGCCCTCCATAATATATACACTGCACTATAAGATCAGTCTGCCAGTAGTGCGTGAGTTCAGTTTTAGGGTTATGAAGGTCCCATCTGTCACACTTTTAAATAATTGGCTGATTATTATGGATTCATTCGGTATACGTTGTGATAATGTGAATCAAGATGAATTAATAGAGTCGTCACACAGATGGCATACAGTCTGCACTCCCTTGGGAATTGCACTGCCGTTTAGAAATTAATTAATGGACCTATAATTTTACAGTGGCGCTGCCTGGGCAATTGCCGTAATTGTAGGAATTTAATAGTCACCTGATTTACAGGATGTCAGTTCAGCAGAGCCAACACAGAAAGAAAATGAGAAAAGCCACATATCACCTGGGGCAAGCAGCCAGGTCCATTGTTTGAGCCCCAAACCATTGCACTTAAATCGATCTGCAACAGCGGCATGCCCCACCCCCACGGGGTGCTGCCTCAGTTTCCCCTCTGACTTGCCAATGGATGCCCACACAACCACATTTCAAGTAACATTCCCCTTCTTGGGGCCAGGTTTATTAAGACACAGCAAGACAAAGAGTTTCCTCTGCCTTTCCAGGCGCAAGCCGTTCCTTTTCTGTTCCTGCCACCACTCGACTCGCCTTGAGCAGAGCCCAGTTCCCACTAGCTCCTCCTAGAGAAGCTTCCTGCTGATCTGAACCCAGCGAGCCCCTCCTGGGCCCAAGTTCACTCATCTCCAGGAATTCCTCCAGTCCCAGTCCAGACTCCCGGCCACTGCCCTTCCCCACCCAGACAGCTGCCCACTGCAAGAGCGCCCCGCACCAGGTCTTTCACAGTATACTCTCCTTCCTGCTCTGAGGACAGCATCTCTTAGCCTCGGTGCCAACTCTGGGCTTCTGACACATCATCCAGAGCTCTGAGGCCTTAACTCTTGTCCAGACCCAGCTCGCCCTCTGACACCATCTCAGGGAATGCGGATGATTCTGGAAGTAACCCTCTCACATTAATTGACACTTCCAGGGAAAAAACAGATCCTGAAGTGCATAAGAACCAGAACCTTTGGGCTCCATTTTGATTCAGGACAAATAAAGATAAAATTCACTTGGATTTTCTAAAGAGCCTAGCTTTAGGTGCCCAGTTCCCAATGAAATTTAACAGGCTCCAGAGACAATCCCAGCCTTCAACAATACATTTACTGCAAATAAAAACAAAAATGAATACGTTCCCTCATCTCTCTCTGAAAAGCAAGTGCCATTGCTGAATATACAGTAGATGAGCTGGCCTTTGTTAGTCACTTTTATTCTCTCAATGGAATAATTTGGTGAGTACAGTAGGGGAGGGATAGCTCAGTGGTTTGAGCATTGGCCTGCAAAACCCAGGGTTGTGAGTTCAATCCTTGAGGGGGCCATTTAGGAATCTGGGGCAAAAATTGGGGATTGGTCCTGCTTTGAGCAGGGGGTTGGACTAGATGATCTCCTGAGGTACCTTCCAACCCTGATATTCTATGATTTCTAAGTTATAGAGCTGACCTCCTGACTAGCAACTTTTATCCAACAAAGAACGTAACGCCCATCAGTTACCGCTAATGCAATCTGAGAGCGCTCTGTTCACACTGGCATGGCAGCTGTGCCTTTCCTCTGAGGACCGTTTCCTTCACAGCTTTACAGGCCCAGGATCATGCCAGCACAGATTGCCAATATGTACCAGTGGGTATCTCGGTGGGCAAGGGGCTGTGGAGGGGAGACGTGACAGGGAGAGGGGAGTTGGTTTGTTCTTCAGGATGAGTCTTCCTATGCTGGCAGCACCACAGAGAACGAACACCTGCAGCCAGACACCAGCCTGGCTACTTCCGATGCTTTTCACACACAAAGGCTGGCTTTGCAGGAGCACTGAGTGGTCACACTTCTTTGCGAGAGCCTCACACAGAGCCTGTAGAATCTAAGCCACAACACGCTTTTAAGGAGGGCACGTCTACACAGCCAAAAAACCCCACGGCCGTGAGTCTCAGAGCCCGGGTCAAACTGGCTGGGGCTCACACTGCAGGGCTAAAAATAGCAGTGTCAATGTCCGGGCTCGGGTTGGAGCCTGGGCTCTGAAACCCAGAGAGGGGTCAGGATCTTGGAGTCAGGGCTCCAGCCTGAGCCCAAATGTCTACACTGCAATTTTTAGCCCTGCAGCGTGTGCTCTGCAAGCCCAAGTCAGTTGACCCAGGCTCTGAGACAAGCTGCTGCAGGGTTGTTTTTTTTTGCTGTGTCGACATACCCTGTAACACTCTTTATAGCCACAGCTGAGCTGAAATTCCAATAACAACCAGTCCTCCTGAGCCCAATCCCTGCCTAACTCCAGATACCTGCCTCTGCCCACAGCCAGCACCACTAGTGAATTTTCATCTGAAGTCCAAAGACTTTCCACCCTCTTCTCCTTTCCATCCATATCCCCTGTTGGTTTTGCTTTCTTTGCACCAGCTTGTGGCTTTGTCTGTCTGTCCACATCCCAGCACTTGGTCTCTTCCACCTGGAAGAGACAGGGTTGATTCAGGACATCCCGTGCTCTCTCCTTCTCTCTGTTGTCTGTCAGGAACGCACCTACTGTGCAGTCAAGTCAGGGTCTTGGGGGGAAGCTCAGGAAACCAACCTCAAAGCTGCTTTACTTTCAAAAGGTAGAGCCCTCTTACCTTACTGTGAGGGAGGGCTGTCATCTGTGTGCAGAGCCAGCCGCACAATCCCTGCCACTTAAACAAGAAAACAAATGTGACTCGCACTCTTTCTGCCACTGCCTGACATGTGGACGATGCAGACTTGTTGCTAACATAGGGAGGAATGCTCATATTTCTAACATACCTGTTAAAACTATAGCACCCTAAACAAAATGCTCTGGGTCCCACACACACACCCTGATTCATGTCTGAAACATACCAGAGGTACATTCTGTGTCTGATTAAGACCACATATGTATATCTTATACATGGTTACTCCATGATAAAAAAAAAAGTCCTTGTATAAAACTCAGAACATCTGCCAGAGTTTCCAGCCTTCCTCAGTGCAAAGCATATTACACTCCCCTCTGGAAATCTCTATTCCGGACACCCAGGGTTGAGTTTGCTGGGGTGAGGAAGGTTCCCTTTAGGAATTCAGTCCTCTGCAGTTTGCTCTCTCTGGAGAGCTAACCCTTTCCCCCAGCCCCATCCAAATGCCCTTTTAATCAGTTGCCTTTGGAACTCCAAAGCATCCCAAGCAGAGATGGCTTTGACATTTGAAGAATCTGCATGTGTGGGTCCTTATATGACCCCGTAAATCAAGCATGTCAGGGTTTGTTAAACACTAGACACAGCTTCAGCGCTGCCCTATTTAGTTAACGCTCCAGACAAGACTAACTGCTCTTCAAAGAGACACATCCTACAGCTTTGCTCTCCCACAACTATTGTGACTCTGCAGAACAGAGAGCAGTAAACAAGTCAGTGAGCACAGCAGATGTGACTCAGAAGATGTAATGAATGCAGATATCAGTGACTGGAGTGATACCAGTGAAGGATTATTCACATAGTCGCTCTCAAGTCATAAGCACACACCAACCAACACAGTGTTGACGAGCCATTGTCAAGTCGTTTAGGTCCAAAATTAAATTTCAGGAGGGGAAAAATTTTACAAAAACTAAAAAAAAAAAATCGTAATTATTCTTCCTCATGGAAAAAACAGAGTTTCAACTATTTTCCCACAATACTGGAAACCCAAACACAACAGCACGGGGAAAGTTCATAGGAATCAAAAGTAAAAGTGACTATAAAGAAAAAATGAAACTAACCAGTCTAGTTCAGGCTAAGAGAAGTGCGAAATATAAACAAACAGCACCATGAGAAATAAATTAGGCTGATAACATTCTTTCAGTTTTACTAATCTAAAGTGCTGCAGGGAAAGCATTTTATTAAACATACCATTTGTATCTTGACAGTGTCCCATTATAATCTACACCAATTTTCCAGGATTTAACATCATTTCAGATCATGTTATCTGTAAAAGGATGGGCCAGATCAGATTACAGTGCTTGTCACCCAACATAAACCTAAAATGCTAGTCCCACATTCACCCTTTGATATGGGCTTTACAGCCTTCTGAACACTGGAAAAGAAAGATTTTTAAAATCACGGCAAATCTGTATTTTCCTGTTGCCTTCCTCCATGCCACTGGATAATAGTTTCTGCTTCTACCCATTCTCGCTTTGCTTCGCCCCTCTGAAATGAACACCATGCTTGCACCTTCAGAGCTTTGCTTGTGCAGATTGACACACAGTGATATCATGCTACATAGTCTAATCAGGCCTGGGTAGCCAGAAGAATCTGATAATGATGCTGCTCCTTATGAGAAATAAAAGCAGACTCTGGCAATGGAAGCTGTTCAGACACATTCTGTTGCTGGTGAAGGAACTAAGTGAGTTACTCAGGGTAACAACTTCCTCTCAGATACACATCTGGCCTGATTCCTCCATGGCCTTGCACCTTGCTAATGGTCACTGTCGAGCGAGCATAGAATATACGCAAGAGAGACATGCACAGGGGAGGAAAATCCACCCTTTATGTAACAGCAAACAGCATGATTCAGGCCTAGGAGCAGCAATTCCATAGTGAGATCATTGGCATATATCCCTGGCTGCATGCACAATCACCAACAAAAGGGGTTAAATGCAGATTTGGTGCATGTTACGTTGCAGGGCTAGAAACAGGAGGGAGCCTCCTACGGAAGGAGTATACCTGAGCACCCGCCGGGTCCACTGCACCATGCCTGTGTGCTTAGGGGAGGTCACTGCTCTGTCTGCCTTACCTTCTCGCTTCATGCCCATAGCCAGACACTTCTGATACCGGCAGTACTGGCACCGGTTCCGCTGGCGCTTGTCAATCAAGCAATCCTTATTGTCGCGGCAGGTGTAGGTGAGGTCCTTCCGCACTGTACGCTTGAAGAAACCTTTGCAGCCCTCGCAGCTGTACACCCCGTAATGTTTACCTGCAGAGGATTGAGAAGGATGAAGAAACACAGAAATCATGCAGACCCACTGAGCAACAAAAAGTCACCTACCTGCCCCTCCACAACCCTCTTACTACTACTCCTGGGTTTTTTAATTACCTTAGGCCTTGTCTAGCATAGGATTTGAAGGGGGGATCGGGCTTTATCTTGGTCAAATTAGCATGTGCTAATATACAATTGCTTTGTCTCGCCTAGGGTTTTAGACAGTTTAATGCAATTAAGCTAGCTAGCTCAGTCTAGACACCCCTGTCTGGACAAGTCCTGACCACTCTTTATTCATCCACAGAATAGGTACAACATCCAGGCAAGCTTCCCCCATATTGCCCTGGCAACCTGCCTCAACCATCATGTTTACTATCATGTCCACAGGTCGTGGATCAAACCCAACTGGAAGTACAGGCCTTGCCACAACCAGATGACAAGATGTCCCTGTCCATACGGGTTGCAAATCATGTTTAATATCATGAGCCACAGTCAATTTCTAACACAACCTAATTTCCAACTGAAGACAAGGGACCAGAGAGTAGCTGATGTTTCCAAGACTCTTTCAGCCCTTGACCTCTCTGCTCACATTGTGGACACAGGAGCCAATAGGCTAGCGTTAATTGTGACAAACGGCCCCTGCTCTCTTTGTCCATGGCATTTGGGGTATCATAAGAAATGAACAATCCACACGGCTGCTCATTGCTGAGGAGACTTCTCCCCGCACACACAGTAATCTATGTGAGAACAAACACCCCCTTCGGCAGCCTCTCCACGGACTGGACTGAGTTGGCACGGTTATTCTCCAACATGTTCACTACGTGCACAATCTTGCGAGAGCTCCCCTCTTTCCTCAGTGGGTGGCTCTTGAGTGGTTTCATTCTGGGCACGTCCCCAGGGAAGACCCCATGCAGGGATCACTCATGCACCAGAGACCATAGCTTGGGAATGGAGTCAGAAGTTTTAGGGAAATGTTATTGATGGAAACTATGTACTGAAGTTTGCTCTGAGTTACTCATCCAGGCCACCTTCTCCTATAAAATCACTTGGGCATAACAGAAAGCAAAGTTTGCTTGGAGAGAAAAACAAGCAGGGAGCCCACTGTGATAAGTGTTAATGACACGAGAACCAAGGGAATTAACACATTTTATTTTACAGAGTGGGGATAATCAATCAGAAGTGTATCTGATACTGTCTGAGAAGGTCATCACTGGATAAAAGGAGAAGGAAGGATATGGGATAAAAAGGCTACGGTAAAAGGAGGAGCCGAACTGCCCCAGTGGTAGCCAATTTCCAATATATAATGAAGCAACCAGTGGCTAAGCAGAGGTTGAGGCAAAATTTCACCTGTTCCCCACACCAAGTTCTTCTCTGACCACAGAGGAATCTGCCAAGTTTCACCTGGCTTGGGATATCAGATCAGGCTTCCTGGGGTGGTCTGCAAGCCGAGTCTCCCTCTGAGTGAACCTTCCCTGAGCAGAGAGGTGGTAAGGGCACCCTCAAACCAAAGCCAGCTTTGGTTTCTTTTCAGCGGTGGTTGAGGATATTCCACACAGCCCTGCAACTCAATTAAATCCAATCCCCTCTGGCATATCCGCAAAAGGGGTGAAGGTAGGGCTGCTAAATGGGATAATCCCCCCAAATTTTCCTGAGGCTCTGTTTTTACTGCTCCAGCCCTAGATGGTTGGCCATCAAACTTCAGGTGCAGGGGAAGGAGATGTGGGGAGGTTAAGGTTTGGGATGGCCCTGAGCACTTGGCATGGAAGAGTGAAAGTTTCCCCCCAGAGCCTGCACTTGTCTTATCTATTCCTATGGCACCTTCAGAAGCTGGGGGATGCCTTTAAAGTGATTAAAGAACAGGAGTACTTGTGGCACCTTAGAGACTAACAAATTGCTCCCAGTGGCCCCTTGTGGCTTTAACAGGTCACAAGACCATTCGGCTCTTTGTGCCCTTATGGGAGGGAATACATGCTGCATATTCTCTCCAAGGCAGGGAGGCAGGATACAGGTGGGGAAAGAAGTCGGATAAAACCAAGGCGTTGCATTGCCTTGGCTCAGAAAGCTAAGACATGTGGATGCTCCTGCTGGACAAATAAAGACCAGGAAAGGGGATTCTCCTTCCACCAAGGTCCACTTCCCCAACCCCCTCCTCTACTTGCCATCTGGGGGGTTTTACCTGAAGATCTGTCCCCACAGATGGCACATATGTGCTTGGTGAAGGAGGCCATGGTTCCTGAGGGGTGCGCTGGCACTTTAAGAACTCCATTGAGTCCCAAGGGCGGTTTAATATCTTCTGTGCTGCTGATGGGGTTCATCGGAGAATTGAGCTGTGCAGAGGGAAACACAGGGGAAGTGATTATCATTGAGCCCAGGATAAAGGCAAGCTGAGGGGTGCTGTACACATGACATCCTCCCACTCGGGTCTGGCGCCTCACCCAGAGCTCAGGTGTCTCCAGATGCCACTCGGGGTGCCCTCAGTTAATCTGCAGAGAATGGGCAAAGTCACGCTCTCCAGAGCGGATCCTACCCATCCCCAGTGTAAGATACCTACGGAAGATTCTTTGCACACTCCTCCATGCACCTCATCTTGAGCTGATCCCTCCAGACCTGGTGCCCCACATGGCTGTGCTATGAAGCTCAATCCTGAGTGGCAGGATCCCCTCCTATTCAAGTCCCAGGACTCACAAGGATCTACCTAGATCCCACCTAGATCCTACTTGTAGTGCCCCTGCTATTTTGGTGCAAGGCTCTCCCACCGCTCTGCTGATGCCCCTCCCAATCCTCACTCCCCAAATTTGCTAGTCCACCCCAGTCCTGACTTGCAGCACCCCCTGCTGTTGCAATCCTGAGCTTCACACTCACACATTACCCACACCCCTCAATCTTGGTTTCAGATCCCGCATAGGTAGAGCCCTGCGCGGATACAAAAATGTGGATCTGCATCCAATCTGCATCTGCTAGGATCAACCCATGATCCGACCCGCAATCTGCTAGACATCTTTTACCTCTATCCGCACCCGCAGCAGCAAGCCATCCCGAGGTAGGGGAGCAGAGATGAGTGAGCAGGGGGATGGGGTCTTGCAGGGAAGAGGCAGTGCGAGGGCAGGGACTGGGGGCAAGGGGTGGCACAGGGCAGGGTCTCCAGGGGAAGGGGTGGCGCAAGGAGGTTGGGGGAAAGTGGTGTGACATTGTGTGGTGCTCCCGGGGGCTTGCGAGTGAAGGCATCCAGTAGCAGTAGAGCATGATGTGGCACAATGGGGTGGAGAGGTGGGGCACCCGCTTCAATCCCCACGGCAGGGGTGGGAGGGGGGCTCTGCTGCCTAGGAGCCGGTGGGCTGGGAGTGCAGCCAGGGCGAGCCATGGTGGGGATGCTGGTGCTGCCCGAGGGGCCCGAGCTGCTGGACGGGAAGTGGCGTGGCAAGCAGGTGCTAGACAGCCCCAACTCCGGCTTGCTGCCCAGCCCCAGCCGTGGCTGCTGGCCCCGAGCACACTGAGCCCCCCGGGCAGCCCGAGCTGGACGCCACGGGCCAGGTGCCACCGGTGTTATCCATTAGGCCATATGGCTGCCGTATACTAGAGCCCTATCGACAGCCATAGGAAGCTGAGAATGCCTGGCTGCTGCAGATGATGCCATCTACGCTGGGGATGGGAGTGGGGGAGAGAGCCAGCAACCCAAAAAAATAGCCCAGCAGTATGGGCTGGTCCCTTCGGGCACCGCCACCTGCCCAACCAGGATCCTGGCTGTAGCCTCGAGACCCTGTCACTCGCAATGCGGCCAGCAGCAGCCACCACGCCACCCCTGCAGGCAGGGTCAAGTAGCCCCTGAGCTGCACAGTCAGCCGGTGAGGGGTCCTGCAGGGCTGAGCCCGTGGGGGGAAGTCACCCCCTGGAGGCTGAGACCTATGGGTAGAGCCCTGCACAGTTGTATCCACATCTGCTTCACTATCCGCCAAAAAGGTCCGGGGATATCTGCGGATTTGCAGGGCTCTACTCATATGGGCCCTAACCTATGCAAAGTTCTTGCAATTGCACTCAACCAATGTGATGATCTGGGCACCATTCACAGCCAGGGACGGAGCTAGAAGGGGCCTCACTAACCTATTCAAGCCTACTCTATTATTCCAGTCCCGACCCGCACCCTGACAATTGCATTAAACCGAATGGTTGTACCAAATTGGGTGTGACATGGAAAACGTCCCTTAGTGGGCACGACGTTAGCTTGAAATCACCAGTATCTTATGAGCCAAAACAAGGATTCAGACACAGATCTCCAAAGATCACTAATCCACTGCCCTGGAAAAAGAGTGAGCAGCAAACATCCAATCCCACTGTAATAAGATGACAAGTGCAACTCATCCCTGCAGCAGGATAAAATCATGCCTCTGTGAATATTCAGATCACAGGCTTCATGTTACAACAAGGGGAAGGGACTGGGGATCCAACTAATCCTTCCATAAAGCCAGGGAATCAGTAAGAGCTGACATCACTCTCTAATAAGCTAGTCCCTTAAATCACTGTTGCCAGTTGATTTAATGGGATGGCAAATTCCTTTCCTGCTGCCAAATTTCCACCCACCTCCGCAGGAGAGCCCTTATCTAAATGTGTTAGGAAGATTCCCCCTAATGCCGCCTCAGGACACCGAACAGAGAAAATGATTTGCAGTGATTATATGTGGGAGCACCCCGGCTGAGATTGCCTGCACGATGATGAAGACCAGGACACCACAGTTTGGCTGCCCTAGACCCTGGGATTTATGGAGCATCTTCTCGTGTTATCTCTTGAAGGGAAAGATACTTAGTGAATGGCTATAGGTCACAGATGCAGCAGGGCTGGAATTAAGGATCTGGGGTTGTGTAGGGCCCCTCAGCTCAGTTTCTACTTATGTTCCCTCCGCAAATCCCCTTGACTTCTCTTTTCCTTGTCCCCTTTCTTCTACTTACTCCATCCCCAGCAGGTCAGCCAGAAAGGGTTAGGGAGGTTTAAATAGCTCCCCGGATGTATAGCACCAAACACAGCAGCCATTAGCATCCTAGTATGTATCCCTTGCGAAGTGTTAGTTACATGGAAAGTATTATGAAGTCTCAGTATGGGGTAGAGGTGGGAACAGAACTCAGAGATGTGAAGTATGATATTTAATCCAGCTGACCATGTGACTGTGGTGATTTGGAATTATTTTGCAGTAGATAGATAAATAGTATGAAGGAGAATAGGAGTGATGGTGCTTTCTTCTCATTCTATCTATCTAGCTATCCCCATCCACCCCCCTCTATCTAGCTAGCTATCTATCCCCATCCACCCCCCCTCTATCTATCTAGCTAGCTATCCCCATCCACCCCCTCTATCTAGCTAGCTAGCTATCCCCATCCACCCCCTCTATCTAGCTAGCTATCTATCCTTATCCACCCCCTCTATCAACCTATCTATCTACTTATCTATCTATCTATCTATCCCCATCCACACCCTCTATCTAGCTATCCCCATCCACCCCCTCTATCTAGCTATCTAGCTATCCCCATCCACCCCCTCCATCTAGCTATCCCCATCAACCCCCTCTATCTAGCTATCATAGGTACTTATATGGGCCTCATCACCACAGTAATTCACGATCTTTAATGTACTTCTCCTCACATCAGCCCTGTGAGGCGGGGCAGTGCCATTATCCCCATTGTCCAGATAGGGAACTGAGGCACAGAGAGACGGGGGATCCATCTACACAGAGGCAGGGAGGTGTAATTCCCAGCTCGGATAGACGTATACATGTTAGCTTTGATTGAGCTAGTGCCTAAAAATTGCCGTGTGGCCACAGGCTAGCTGCCAAGTACGTGCCCAGGATTCTGGACGGGACTGTGCTCAAACAGCTAGCTCAAGGCACTGAGGCCCACTGCTCTTTTTAGGACAGTAGCTTGATCAAAACTGGCATGTGTAAATCCATCCAAGCTGGGAATGATACCTGCCAGTTGCAGTGTAGACACAGCACAGAAAAACCCACAGCTGGCCCGTGCCAGCCAACTCAGGCTCACAGGGCGCTCTGTCGATTTTCTGCTTGGGCTGGAGCCCAAGCTCTGGGACCCTCCCACCTTGCAGGGTCCTAGAGCCCAGAAGTCTACGCTTCTCTGAAGTCAAACAGCCCAAGTGAAACAGCCTGAGTCCTGCTGGCCCAAGTTGGCTGGTGAACTGCGGGTGTCTAGTTGCTCTGTAGACATACCTTAAGTCAGGGGTTGTCACCCTGTGGCCTGCAGATGTCCACCATGTCTAAGACTTCTAAAAAGGACCGCACCTCCATTTGAAATTTTTTAGGGGTCCACAAATGAGAAAAGGTTGGGAACCGCTGCCCTAAGTGACTTGCCCAAGGCCATACAAGAAAATACAATGGCACAGGGAACTGAACGCCTGTCTTCCAAGTCCCAGGCTAGCACCCTAACCGCTGATCCATCCTTGCTGTTATGAACACTAGGGACCTCTTGCACAAAAGTGTTCTTTTCCTTTTAATAATCATCTAGGTGGCGAAAACATTTTGTGCAAAATTCCATCGTGAAGGAAACAAAGCTCTCCAGATTGTGTGTGTCACAAACACCAGCCGGAAATAGGCAATTTACATCTGAAAACCAACCCCTGCCGCACCACCACAAAATCCCTTTTGCTGCAGATATTTTGCCAGGCCTCTCATTCATTCATTCTTGCTATGAACTGCCCTGCTTTTGAGTCCCTGGCGCATGAGGATCTTAGCAACCAGCATGGCGTGGCGGGGAGGGAGGATGTGTACATGTCATCATCTCAGAAGGGACCAAAGTGATGAGAGAGCATGTGGTGGGAAAGGAAGGGAGGATTCCCACTCTTATTGGGCTGACCAAATGCCTGGTATGATGCACAGCCTGGGGCTTTTCAATCCGCTGTGCTGGGAAAGCACCGCACAGCCCCCCACCTGCAAGACACAGTGCCTGAACAGAATCTGAACAGTCATCTATAAGCGTGATCCAAAGGCCATTCAAGTCAATGGGAGTCTCTCTGTCAGCTGCAATGGGTTTTGGATCAAGACCTGTGGTCTTACTGTCAAATTCTGCTCTCAGTTTCTCAAGTGTGTACTCAAGGAAAGGCTGCTAAAGTTGGTAGGATTACTTCAAACTCTCCCCAGAATCTCCCTGAGTGTAGAATTTGGCCCTTAGTATGTTATCTAATACACGAGGACTTTTCCCAGCCTTGCAATAGATGCAGGAATGGAGAACACTGGGGTTCTCATGATATTTCTGCCCTCTCTACATTTCTTCCATTAAAGCAAAACCAACCCCTCCCTCTCTAGAGACATGCATTGTTTTAAAAAGGTAAGTCTGATGGTTTCATTCATACTGGAGTACTGGTGTTCACACCTCATGTCCACACTTCAAGAAGGCTATTGATAAATTGGACAGGATTCAGAGATGAGCCATGAGAATGATTAAAGGATTGGAAAGCAGGCCTGCTAGATGGCAGGTTGAAGGAGTTCAATCTATTTTGCTTACCAAATAGAAAGCTAACAGGTAACTTGATGAGTCTAGAAGTACCTACGTGAGGAAAAGAAATTTAGTAATAGAGGTTCTTCAGTTTAGTAGACAAATGTCTAATGAGATCCAATGGTTCTAGTTGAAGCTAGACAAATTAAGAATAGAAATAAGATGTAAATTTTTAACAGTGAGGGTAATTAGCCATTGGAAGAACTTACCAAGGGTTATGATGGATTCTCTGTCCCTGGAAATACTTTAATCAAGATGGGATGTTTTGTTTTTCTTAAAAGAGATGCTATAGCTCAGCCACAGCTATTGGATTTCAAGCAGGAATTAATCCAGGAGGTCCTATGGCCTGTGCTATGCAGGAGGTCAGACTAGATGATGACCATGGTCCCTTCTGGCCTTTAACGCTGCACATCTGTGACCCGAGGAAATGTGTCTGTCAGATAATTAATAACCACAGAAAGGAGCAAGGTAAACCCGCCCGCAAGACAGAGTTTTAAATCTCCTCCCTACCTCACCCAAAAGCCCTGCCTGGTTTGCTGAGGAAACGACAGGTCCTTAGGACCTCTGGACCCCATCCTCTGAGGTAAGGACATAAGAATATATGAACATCTGTATGGAGGATCCAGAGGTTCGTCGGAGATATACAAGAGACTTGAATGGCATTCAGTTACCATGAGGAGTACGGGCTAAAACCCCTGGATGGATAATAGACAGATGGAAAGAGCTGAGGGATGGACACAAAGACAGATTTCCATGGGATTAACTGGGACAGTCACACGAAACTCAGCCGCTGACATTCTTTATGGAGAAAACCCCTGTATGCCTAGGACGTTAGAGCTACCACTTTGGCATACAGGCGTCACAGTCTCAGCAGGGGTAGAAGTCAGGCCTACTGCTCTGAAGGCACAGGTCCTTGCTACTGGGGCTAAAGGGATGTTTCCGTTAGCTGGCAGAGGCATAGGGCCTATCACATACAGCCAAGTCGTTCTGATCACTTCCAGTGGAGGGCAATGGTGCTCATTCACATTTTGCCTATTCTGTATGATATTCAGTCCCCGTCTCATGAATGACCCTGCACTTTTGGTTCCTCAAATGCCCATGGCAAAATCTGCACTTCCCGTCTTGCCTGTCTCCAACACACCTCCTGAATCAGCTGATGTGGTCTCCTCTCTCAGGCGATCATCCCCTCTTCCCCATCCTGTCTCTGTCAAGACTTCTGCTGAACCACTCCATTGTTCCCTTTCAGCTGACTGGAACATTTCCTGTACAAATCTAGGAACACAAGGGTGCTTGAAAATCTCTTCTCTGTTTTGTTCAAACTGCCCTGTTGGCAGCTGTCCTTGAGAGACGGGGAGGTGGGAAATTTGAAACACAGAAATGCTGCTGAGTGCAAGATTCAATTTCTGGGAGTCTCGGCTTTAGTGTGCTCACAATATTTGTGGTCTCCCCTTTCTTACTAGCACCCTAAGCCCCAAAATACACAGCACTGCATTTTTATTCCAAAATGGGGGAGAGGAAAAGGAGGAGCTAAAGCAGGCTTGGATCTCAGGACTAAAAACGTGTTTCTCTGGATCTTTCTGTTAAATGCTCTCCATGGGCTTTGATTTTACTTGAGGACATGGTGGGTTCTCCATCGCTTGACACTTTTTGCCTTTCTAAAAGGGATGCTCTAGCTCAGCCAGAAGTTACGGACTTGATGAAGGAACCACTTGGTGAAATTCCATGGCCTGTTTTATTTGGAAGGCCAGATTAGATGATCATAATGGTCCCTTCCAGCCTTAAAACCTATGAACTAGATAAGGATCCACACTTTGAATCTTCATAAGGTTTCATAAGGAGCAATCAGACCCAACAGTTTGCTTCAGCGCTTTATAGGAATACAGGTCCAATTGCAAAATGCAGCTGATGATTATTAAACATCTTTTGACAGCACCCATCACCACAGCTTCTGGGTACCCCAATAAGGTCAAAGAACATCAGCTGCCTGTTGAAGATGAAAGTTTCCTTCCCCCTCCTGGTAAACTGCTTTTCTCCAATGCTCAGGTTGCTCCAATGCTTGTTGTGTGGCCTACAACAAATACAGTTGTTGGTTGTGTTGTTGTTTTTTTAAGGGGTTGACACAACTCCAGATTTAACAAGTGCCTCTTGTAAAGCTCCTTAAAGGGAATGGGTGAAAGCTGGTTTCCCATAGAAGTAATTCCCCAGCTCTGATCAGTGCAAATTCAAATCTGTGCCCCTCAGTCAAAATGTTCTGGTGTGTTGTGGGGAGCAGACAGACAAGTTCTCACTGAGAGAGCCAGTCCCAAGCCCATTCCGGGCCTTGAAGATGAGGAGTGGACCGGAATTTGAGAGACAAGCAACATACAAGAGGAGCACTGGTGTATGGCATTCACATTCGTCCTGTCTAAGAGGCATCACTTCCTGCTGAAGCTTCTGGTGTGACCTTTAGAATTGGGTCCAGATGGGAGCACATTTCAGTGGTCCAGGCTGTAGGTACCAAAGCAAGAATCGCTGTTACTAGGTCTGCCCTGAAGAGGAATGGTGCAGTTGAAGGTGATCAAAGATGTTTCTGGCTGTATGGACATCCAGGAGCAGTGAAGAAAATCCAGACAGCTTGCCCACTTTGACTGCTGGGCAGCAGACACCTTCAAGAAGCAGGGGAGAAGTCACCAGTTGATCTCAGTGCTCCCCTACTTTGAGCTAATCACTCACTCCATGGAGAAACCAAAGGTCCTTCTGACTTCCATGGGTGAGAGAGACTAGTACTATCAGACCGAGCATTTCTGGGGGGCTGGTGCAGTGTGACTGCAGAGGGCAAGGGGACTGAATATAGGCAGGGAAGGGAAGGCTGGTATAAAGGGCAGATCCGGTGGAAAGCCCCATTATCCCCCTTGGCACATGGCTAGGGGTCAGCAGTCCCTGGTTCTTCACTTGCCCGTCCCCTAGGGGCTGGGACCCAAAACTGATACAGGGAGTGTTCCCCCATGAGTCAGCAGGAGCCCCAACTAGCTGCTGAGTCAGCACATGGGAATGGGAACCACCTCTGTTTCCTCTTTCAGCGGCTGCCCGAAACCACAGGCAGGCTACACGTGCACCTCTTGGTTCCCACACTCTCCCCTGGCGCATACTGCTCCTTCCTCTTGGGTTTAAGGCTGCAGAGCAAAAACCTGAAGCTGGGGTAGTGAGAAAACCAGCCAGCCTGGCCCAAAGCTTCACCCTCATCACCATACGGAACCTAGTTCTGCTTTTGGTGAGCACAAACTCAGCTCAGTGTGCGCAACGAAGGGCCACAGGGCTGATAATAAGGAAGTGCTTCGAGTTAGCTCACAGTGGAAGTGGGCAGCATTGCCTAGCAATTGGAACAAGTTACTGGGTATCATGATTCCTGGGTTCCATTCCTCTCTCCAGTGTTGACTTTGTTTTAAGCTCTGGGGATCCGGGTCCTCTCTGTTGGGGCCTGATAGCAGCCAGATCTAAAAACCGCCACAGAGTCCACAGATGTGCTTAAAAAGAATAAGTTGTGTCTGAAGGAATGAGACTGCTTTGAGAGAGTTGCCACAGCCTAACTCTGTGTCTGATCTGTCCTCGCTTCCCCCAGGCATCCACAGAGCTGCTACAAAAAATGCCTGGGGGGATCTGCCACAGTCCTACAGGCTGCTGCTGCTTCTCCAGTTTTGCATCTGGGTCCTGCGAATGGCACTGAAGTGAGCAGAAGAAGGGATTATGAAATATACTCAAATATAATTCTTTCTTTCTTTCTTTCTTTCTTTCTTTTTCTTTCTCATATATGTTCTTCAGAGATTCCTGGGGTTGTCAAGAAAAAAATGATGATGCCATAACTTTTTTAAAAAAAGCTAAGTCCTGATCTGTTTATCAGGACTCCTGGGTTCAATTCCTGGCACTGCCAGGGACTCACTATCAGACCGGATTTTCATGAGAATTCAACACATTGGATGCCACCATGGAAACGGCTGGATGCTGGGTCCTTTTGATGTCATATGCACACACATGTGCGTGCAAGAGAGAGCCCTTTCGATAATCTTGCCCTGGGATCTTCTGAAATCTTGCTGTGTGTGGCCTGCGGCAAACGTCTTGGCCTCTCAGTGCTCTGTTTCCCAGTTGCTAAAATAGAGGTGATAGTACCAACCTCACAGGAGGGTGCTCTCCAAGGCTGGAGTATTTGAAAAGCAGTTTTGGATCCCCGGATGACAGAATCCAGTAAGCGTGAGGCATAGCTCCAGCAGGACTGACTTGCTCACTCCCTTTTATTTCTGGATCATTCACGAGAGGGACAATCAGGAATGTTGCAGGCCAGATCAGTAGAGCTGTGCAGGGGGCCCCAGACCTGGAACAGCCGGCCGAGACTGAAGTGCAGATTAGAAGTGAGGTGCATCAACAGGCCCGGAATAGCAGAGGGAGCTGAAGGGGAGAGTGAGGGGTACTGGCAAACTGTGCTGTATGGGAAACTAGCATGACCCCTGCCTTCACTATGCCTAGCTCTTAAGCCAAGTGCTACCAGCTCCTTGAGTTCCCTAAAGACATCAGAGAGGCCAAGCTCTGCCCTCTGGATGCAGCTGGAAGCTACAGCCCTGTTTGCCCTAAAGGTCATTTCCCTTCCTCCTGAAACACTCTGCCCTGGCCAGTCCAGCACTACAGAAAGTCTGGGGAAGACCCTTGCTGGCCCAACCCTTGGCCTTTCTTTAGGCCCATCCACAAAGCTTACGGGCACCAGCATATGTTCAGCAGGGACAGAATGTTCCATGGGGGAGAGAATAAAACAAACTTTGCAAAGGAGAGAGAGTGGGGCTGGGAGGTGTGTGGCTTCGCGGCTCTTTGCCCAGCACACCTCATCCTCCTGGTGTCCTTCTGCTCTGCTAGGTTTCCAGCTCTAACGAGGCGTAGTCTGATGGCAAGTGGCATCTGCCATCTGATTCAAACCACCTTCCATCAGTGCCATCTCCCCTCTGCAACGTGGGGGACATGCTTCATTAACCCTGGCGCTTTGAGGGCTGGTACAAAGACAAAGGAAATCGCATTCCTCTCCTGCCTGCCTGCCCTCTGCCACACTGTGATGATGGGGACTGCCTCCCTCCCCTCTCACTGCAGGCTCAGGTAGGTCCTTCTGCCCCTAACTATGACAGGGGCCTAATGCTCACAGACAGGGGACAGATGGCAAAAGCCATTAGACTGAAAATATCTTAAACTGTCTCCTCCAGGAAAACCATTTAAGACAGGCCATGAGCAAATAACAAGCACTCTTGGTACACCATCAGGGTCTAGAGCCGCTGTAAATGCTTGGGTTCTGCTAAGCACCATCTGATGTGCTCTCAGTTCCCCTTTTCTGTTCTGTGGCTTCTCATTTCAGTTCCTCTGTCTTGTGCATCTCTGCTTCCTAAAATAACCACGGTGTGTCATTGAAACTCTGGCGATGTCGCCCCTTCCCATCCCAACCTCTCACTCTTTCCCGCTCATTGCTCACACACTCACATTGTTACATGTCTCCCACTGCCCTGGCTTTGTGCCACAGGTAGTTATGAAGTGTTGTTTCACTTCTCCCCTCCTGACCTTAAGGTGGAAGGCAGCCTGTCTATCCAAGGTGCTCAGTGTTGACACCATGCTGGGGATAGGCATATGTATTGATTCGCCTAGTGGACAGAGCACCGGACAGGGAGCCAGGAGCGGTGGGTTCTGGGGTTGGCAGATTGGAGGAAGCACGTGGGATATGGCATGTGCTCTGGCAATTCTGCAACCCTGCGAAGCCCCAGAGGGTCCATAAATCAGAGCAACTGTTTTGGCTGCCCTAGGTGGCATCAGGGGCCCCAGTGGCCCCAGCAGCCCCTGAACAGACACATGCTATAGTTATTTACAGCAGCGGCACCAACCCACCCAGCACCAGACACATGGATATGGACGAGGTCTCCATCCCCTCTGGCACCACCTCTCATGCTTGGACAGTCGGTGCTGACAGAACTCCAGCAGACTCGGGTTGATTTAGGACAGGCTCCCAAGAGGGACTCTTGTCTATCCCTGCACCCCTATGCTGTTCTCTGGGGCACAAAAGTGGAATCCTGAGGGTGATGAATGGGCTGGGGGACAGAGGAGCCCAGACTTTATAGCTCCATCTCAGGCATGCACAAAATGCCACTCCCCCCATCCTTAGCAAAGAAAGTGGTTATCCCTAGAAAATAAATCAGGCTGATATAAAAATAAAGGTGCCGGCAGGTGTTTGACTCCCAGAGAGGCTGTGAAATAAATAAACCAACAGCGAGCGGCAGGTGGTAGCCAACCCCTTAATCTGCCCTTTTGCTCAACGTAATACACAGTCAACCAGCAACAGGTGGCAGGGCCAGGGCGGCTCTCCCAGCTCTGGCTATTTTTAAAAGGGGCTTATCTCTTTATAGCAAGAGATTTTTACATTATCTTCAGTCAGCAAACCCCAGCACTTCCCTCCACCAGTGAAGAGAAGGGGAACACATTCAGCCTGGGAAACAAGAGGGAGCAGTATATAGGGGTGATACAGAAAAGGCTCCTGGGGGGCCCCAGAATGGCGCTATACCCAGCACGGGGATATATGATAGTTCTGGCTCTTCTCAGCTACAGGACGGGACTGCCCCAGCATGAGCACAGGTGTTAAAACAGCCTCCAATTTATGCCAGGAGCAGGGCAGGTCCCCAGCCGGCCCTGAAAGCTATTTTTGCCCTGTCTCCCATTTTGTTCCTGACTCATCCCAGGATGGAAGCCCTTGAATCCAGTTGTTTCTGCTCTCAGTGATTCCCGTGTCGGCTCTGCTGACATCAATCAACCAGCTTTGCAAAGGATCCCAAATGTGCTTGCACCAGCCCAGCTCCTAGGAGAGGCACCAGGTGTACTTGTCATTCGGCTTTTCAGCTGGATTTTTGCTGTTGACCAGGACTGCTCTTTAGATGGCCGAGTGACTCTGTCCCCATCGCAGCCCAATAACACGAAGCCCAGCCAAACAGCCTGACAATGTCCCTTTCGGGTGACATCTTTCACTAATGACGGAGGCTGACTCTCTTCTCACATACACTGGTGCAGCTCGGGAGTATGCCCCTGGGATCCACAGTGGTACACCAGGCTGAGACTAGTGTAAGCCAGAGAAGAATCAGGCACATGGTTTGTAAAGCCAAGCTCCCATCCCTGATTGTACTGAGTCACCGCCCCACAAAATTCCATGAGTCCAGGTGCACCACGCAGGGAACCTTGCTCATGTTTGGAGGTGTCCGGATCTGAAGGGATCCCATCTGTGTAGTTCAGAACTGGATCTGGAATCAGAACGCCTCACCGGCTGTTCCGGTCTGGGGCATTGGTTTGGGCTCATTGCTACTTATTTTTTATAATTCATGTGGATAAGATACTTTTCATTTTCCACTGTTTGTAAATAAAATCCTTCTCCTCCCCCACAGCCCCCAGCTCTCTCCTCCCCACTCACCTGTGGGCTGCCAGTTCCGAATCCAAGGTTGGGAGTCGAAGGGACAGACATTGAGTGAGGCCCCATGGGGGAGCTGATGACAGAGAAAGGAGGGCCCATGCCATTGATGGGGGAGCTCAGAGTGCTGATGGGCGAATGAAGCTGACCCGGAGAGCCCAGTGAGGAGCCAATGCCTGGCCCGATGGATGGATGGAGGGAAGGTGCGGCCATAGGCCCCCGGCCAGCTGGAGAGTTCAGGGACGTGGAATTGACTTGAGTAGAAAAATCTGTAAAACAGAAAGGAAAGGTTATGGTTTAAAACCCCATCTGTGGCATTCTGAGGGGATCTCTCCTGAGCAATCATGTTGCATGCTTAACGAGCCGGCCCCCACCTGTGTTCCACCAACGATGCCCATCCTCCAGCTCTCCCTCAAACACTTTTGTGCTATCTTCCAGGCCCTCCCTGTGAAAATCTGACCAGGGATGTCCTTAAACCTTTCCTTAGAGCTTCCCTCCTGCAGGGGACAGGCTCAAAACCTTTGACAACGGCGAGGCAGCTGGTGTGTGGAGGCCACTGCTTATAACACCCATTCCGGTTGCCTCACTATTACGTTGTGCTGCCCTTGGCTGTTTGTTGTAACCACCTGCTGTTTCCTAATTGCAAGTGTAACCCACTCACCTCCCGGGTGTGGTGTTCTGTCCCCGCTAGCCTAGCGGCACTGAGACCACTTAGAGATTAATGAGTCTGCCACAGCCTTTGCTAAGAGCCATGCAGTAGAGACTCATGCATTTAGCTCCAGAGAGCCCAGGTTCGATCCCGCCTGCCGACGACCAGGGTCTGTTGGTGTTACACAAGCTCTTTGGGGCTGAGATCAACTTTCCATTGTGTGTGGGCCATAGCTCAATGGGGCCTCTAGGAACCACCCCAATAACAACACTATTAATCAAGGCTGGTTGTGTGTCCATGAATGAGGGATGTACTTTATATGTAGGCTATTTGTGTGGTATTGTGGGAGGGTTGTGTGTCTAGGTATCTGTGTGTGAGATGGAAATGTGTGTTGTCTGAGAGGGGGAGCTGCGTGTTTATATATCCATGTGTGTGGGTTGTGTTTGTGTCCACATGGGCGGGTGGTATGGTTTGTGTTCATAAGGGGGAAAGTGTGTGGCACAAGTGTATGAAGAGGAGGGGTGTGTATGTGTGTGTGTGAGATAGGGAGCAGTGTGTTTGCATGGTATGTTTGTGGGGCAGAAGTGTGTGTGTTTGTGTGTGTGATGGGGTATGGTACGTGTTTGTGGGGTGAATGTGTGTGTGATGGGGAGCTGTGTGTTTGCATGGTACGAGTTTGTGCAGTGGAGTGTTTGTTTGCTCATGGACCCCAGTGAGCACAAGATGTCCAGGTTCCTATACATGGCTTGCATTTCCCTGGGTCGCTCCATGCCCTTTTGGGACTTTGAACTGGAATTCAGCTTGGCTTGGGAGTTTTCTGTGAGCAGCGTCCCCACACCTCCAACTGCTTTGCAGTCCCAGGGGAGTCAGGGGATGTTTAAAAATAGACTCCAACTCTATGGAGAGGAGATGGAGCCATTCCTGGCACATTTCCTCCTCATCCTGTCACGCTGCCTGAGAAACAAGCCCAACCAAGGCAGAGAAGGGCTCTTAATAGTGCTTTCCAAAGGCTGTGGTGAGAAATCGCAAGACAGGGCATTTGACAGCCAGGGAAGCAGCTCAAACGGTCCCCATTTAGAATGGCTTGAGGGTGAGGGAGGAGAGTTAAGAAGAAACCCCAAGCCCGAATCCATGTGATTGTAGATGCAATCATACCTGTCTAGGCCAGAGACAGCAATCGTTTCCTGGTGCTGGATTAAAGAATTTTGGGGCCCTCTGCACTATGGAAATTGGGGGGTCCCCACCTTCACTCAAATTTGCCCTCCCTCTCCTCTCTTCTGCCCCCGGTTATATGACCCAAGCCAAACCTGAATGGTGCTGTGACCATATGTGCCAGGCCGCACGGTCGCCCCCAGCCAGTGGTCGGGGCCCCCCCTGAGATGGGGGCCCTGTCCAAGTGCACTGAGTGCACATTGGTTAATCCAGACCTGGCCCCACCTTTGTTGTCCCAGATTTATCGCTGCGGAATCTGAGCCCCAGAGACAGGAAGGCTCAAATTTTCAAAAGTGGCCACTGATTTGGGGTGCCTCAATTTTTCAGAGTCCCCAAATTAGTGGAAATGCTTGTCTTTTGTGATTTGCCTGAGAGCTGCGCAGCTGGGCTGGAGGAGAACCCAGCAGCTGAGTCTCCGAGTCTGGTTCTTCTCTTACATCCATGTCACAGCACTGTCACTCCACTGGCTTTGGCGGTACTGCTGATTTACACCCGTCTAAGAGAAGAGGCAGGCCCCCTCTCAGACCACTAGACCATCTGCTGAGCCTGAATGTGATCTCAATAACACCAGTGAGCAGAGATCAAGCCCTCTGACCCTTAATAAACAGAATGCCATGTCAATATAGTGCCGGGGGATTTCTGAGTAACAGAATACAAGTTTTTGTGGACACAAAGAAATATACTTCATGGTTCTACAGCAACTCTCATTCGAAAACTGTTTCACTATTGTACATTCAGCCTTACGATATTCACTGCAGGCAGGGAAATATTATCTCTGTTTTCAGTGGGGGAAACAGAGAGCTAGAGAAGTGACATTTTCCCCCCAAGTTCACATGTCAAGTCAGCTACAGGGTCAGGAACCGAACCCTAGAATCCTATGTCCCAAGCCTGTGTGCTAACCACTAGTCAAACTGGTCCCTGTAGGCCTGTTTGGGCAACCTGATAAATTCAGATGCTGCCGCTGCCGCAAGATGTCTCACTAGCTGCCTGGCTGACCAATTACCAGGACCTGGTTGTAGGCCAGCTCTATAAAGGTAGGACAGGGAAGCTTGCTTCGGGAATCTCTCTGTGTGAAGAGGCATCACAATGGGGCGTCGTGCAGCAAGGCCCTCTCAAGCCAAGCAACAAGCCAGACAAAGGGCTGCTGTGTCCTCTCGGCGCTGAGCGTTCCAACCCCATCTTGTAATCCCTTGTAGGCTGGTTCTCATTGTGTCTGGCAGGCAGCGAAGTTGTAGACATAACAGGATTACAAGTGTGAAGAAAGAGGCTCCCTCCCTGAAGAGATCATTCTTAAACCTCC
This sequence comes from Dermochelys coriacea, assembly GCF_009764565.3. NCBI lineage: Eukaryota > Metazoa > Chordata > Testudines > Dermochelyidae > Dermochelys > Dermochelys coriacea. The sequence continues at coordinate 18,097,919 of NC_050083.1, read as the reverse complement.
CAGACAAGGGCAGAAACTGGCTCCACGGGCGCTCGAACACAAAAGTGGGAAGGGATTAGGCGCTGAAGTTTCAACATCTTCCATGGAGGTTTCTTTTCCTGCTGGTTGCTGTGACATCGTGGGACAGGTGGCTGTAGAAAGTCCAGCCCGGACTCCTAGCAACTGGGAGATGTGCAGCGTGTGGCACAGGTGATCTGACCCTGCACACCTAGGCTTGGCCTACAGTGGCACGGGCCCCAGATGCACACTAATGCTAGATTCCTGAATGCCCTGGGCTAGTGGAGAAAACAAGGCCAGCTCGAGGGTCTGAGGCATGTAAATTCCTGGCATCAAATTCACTCCTTGTCATCACCCACACTCCACCATCCGAACTTGGGATGAACTGGGTGAGTGTCAGGGTTTCAGTCCCTGTGAACTTTTCATTTGGATGCAGCCCATCGAGGGCCTTATGCCCCCCCCACCTCCAAATCCATGTTTGCATTTGACACTGTGGGTTTTACAGGGGTTTGGTTCAAAATCACCAACTGGCCCCAAGACTGGGAACCTTGGCAACCCCTCTGTGGAATCTGGGTGGAGTGACATGTTTGCAACAAGCATGAACCCAGGCAAGTTTCTTATGCTTTCAGAATGTGTTACAGGCATTTAACATGGATCAAGGGCTGGCTCTCTTGCTCTGCCACTTGGTTTAGAAACAGCTCAGAGGAAACATGGTCCTGTGTTATACAACACAGGACCCGGGTCTCCTGACTCTGCCATTATATCATGCTCGCCACACAGGGGATAGAGATCTTAAGCAAATCATTTTAACTTCTCTGAACCCCAGGCCACGTCTACACTACAATGGCACAGTAACGGAGCTGGAGCTGTGTTGCTGTAGTGCCGTAGTGTAGCTGCTCCTGATAGCGACAGATGTTTTTTTTCATTGCGGTAGGAACTCCAGCTCCTCGAGCGATGGTAGCTAGCTTGATGGAAGCATTCTTCCATCAGCCTAGCTGTGTCTATACCTGGGACTAGGTCGACACAGCTATGGACTTGGGTGTGTGAATTTTTTTTCACAACTCCTGAGCGCTGTCATTGTGTAGACCGGGCCTCAGTTTCCCCATCTGTACAGCAGGGATAACAATAGAAAGCCACCCCACCGGGGTTTGGCTAGATAGCGGCTCACACTTACTTAGCAATGGAAAAACACTACTGCTCTAGTCCGCTCTTCTAACTCATCCCCAGCACGCCCCGGGATAGAATGCAGGCTGCTCCATTTCTTCCTATGGGCTCAACCAGCTTGACTCCCAAAGGCACTGTTCCAGTAACGTATGCCTCCAGAGTATTGCTAAGGGCATAGCGGGAAATGAGCCAACCAGATGAGAGGCACAATGGCTCTCAACAGCTTGAAGGCAGAAGGGAGCAGGGGCAGAACAATAGAAGCCCTCAGCAGTGGAGCAGAGATGATTCCTGCCACAAGGCGCCCCGTCCTCTGTTGTGTGGTGGGTACTCGAGATGAGTCTGATTGTGGTGTTCTTCCAGCCGGGAAGGCCCCCTATGAGCGTCCCACGGGTTTCCCCATTTCCAGCCCTATGAGCCACTCTGACATTACACCAAAGAGCAGGCCAGAGGATTCCAGTCAGGAAGAGGCCCATCTCCCCCACCCTCTACTTCCCTCTCCAGACCCCCTGCGAGCCCCGATGTGAAATGAGTTTGATGGGCCTCAGCCCTGTTCCCCCATGGACAAGTCTCTACCTGGCCAAAGAACACGACCACAGTGGCACTGCTTAATCACACCCGGGCTGGCTCTCTGTCTGTCGATCCAACTTGGTTGGACACCAATCAATCTGTCCATCAGTCGGGCTAACCTGTGGTGACTGGTGCTTTGGCAGAGGGTCAAGGATGCAATGGGACGGTGCAGACTGCACCCCTCTCTCAGCCTTAGAGAGCATCCCCCCTCCAAGGCAGGGCTAAGGCACCTGGGGAGGCCAGCACAGAAGAAGCTTATTCTGCCCTTGCCTGAGCTCTACCTGGATAAACAGAGGAGCATCATGGGCAGGATGGCAAGCAATTGTGACCAAGCAGCTTGAGTACCCCCAGGCAGGCCTCAAAGGAGCCAGGAAGGGACAAGTCCCGCTTTGGATTGGTACCACCCAGAATGCTATGTTGGAGAGATGGGGCTGAGGATCCATGCTGAACCAGCTCCTAAGAGGTGCACAGCAGAAAAGAAAAGGCCCATGAACTGAAAGGAGAGCGAAAGAAAGGAAGCCGGGTGAGGGGCAGGGAGAGTCTTTCCTTTTAAAACAAGGCCCTGAATATTTAAGGCAAATGCACAAAGTGGGGAAGGTCATGGGCAGGTTACTGGAGATCAGCCCACATCCAGCAAACTCTAACAGCAGAAAACAAAGAGCTTGATGGCCCCAGCCTGTTCTCCAAGCGCCTTTCCCAAAACACACAGCCACCTTTCAGTAAAATTAGAACCAAAAGCAAAACATCCCCCCTCCCCCAGCTGCCACGCACACTCACTCTCCTGAACTGGCTTCTGTTACTCATCCTGTTTACACATTGCTTTCCAAGCAGACACGTTTCCAGGCACCCAGTGAGGAACTGGGCGTGTTTTCTGGGACAGGTCTGGAGAAAATCATCTAGGCACAAAGAAAATCAAGACAAATCTTTTGTGTGGACGAGACACGTAAGTGTGAGTGCATGAATGTGTGAGTCTGTGTACATGTCTGCATACCTGTGCATTGTTTGGGTATGTTTCTGCACACATGTTGTATGTGCATGTTTGTGTGCAAGTGTATTGTATAAGCATACATACATGGCCATTGTTTGCATACGCATGGATATATTTGGTTCTTGTGTGCATGTGCTGTGGGTTTGTGTACTTTTGGGGGCATGTGCACACACGTTTTGTGCATTGGTGCGCTCGTTTGCACGTGTGTGTTTAGCAGAGAAAACCACGCTCCCTCAAATCTGAACCACATCTGAATTTTTCAGACAGCCTCTCTATTCATAACAAGAAGGACCCAACCCCTGGACCCAAACAGCCCTGGAACTTTGGGTGCTTAAAATCCCAATCCAAATATTGCTATCTTGCCAAGTACCGTCTCACAGCGAGTCTTAAGGAGGTGTTTAAATAGGGGATGATCAATAAAATTTCACCGCAAATAGAATTTTAATTAAAACAATAAAAAAGGGAAAGGAAACTTTCAATGAATTTCCCTTCCCATTTTGCAGCCAGCTCTCGTGCACACGCTTTTGTGTATGTGGCTGGACGCAGATGTCAGATGTATTTTTCACAGTGGTTTATTAATACCACACAATCGCCACTCCCTTGCCAGGATCAATAAACCTCTGATCTCATAGGAGACTGCGGGATCTTGATTCTTACGGGTGCAATAAGATCTGAGCAGCTCAAGGGTTCGGTAACAAGCCTTATGCCCCTAAGTCACCAGTTAGGAACCCAGTCTAGGTCGGTAGAGACTAACCTATGCTAATTGACCCGTGTGAAATGGATTTGGGGGCTCTTAGTCCAGCTCCAACAGAGGAGTGCCCGTGTCATACGAAAACCACTAACACTAATTGCCCCCTTTGTTTGCTCTCTCAGCCAAAAGACTAAGGACTGAATAGAGCATTGAGACTGAACTTACTCACCCCTGTAAGGGCTCTCTCCACGCTTGGGTTAAGGCACATTGACGGGGAGGTTGGATTGTCATTGCCTTTCACTGTACATGCTCTGTGCAAAAATACAAAGTCTGGCTGGTGAATCTTGCCCACATGCTCAGGGTCTAACTGATCACCACATTGAGGGCGGGAAGGAATTTTTCCCTGGGGTCAGATTGGCAGAGACCTTGTGGGGGGTTTCGCCTTCCTCTAGGGATGGGGCATGGGTCTCTTGCAAGTTTATGGGTCTATTACAGAAGTGGGTGGGTAAGGTTCTGTGTCCTGCAATGTGCAGGTCAAACTAGATGATCATGACGGTCCCTTCTAACCTTAAAGTCTATGAAATGGCGATCTCCAAGAATGTCAGTCTTGTTTCACCAGCACTGAATTCACATTTGCTTTTGCTTTTCTTTTTTTTTAAAAAAAAGGCAAAAAACCCAACAGGAGTCCACCCTAGCCTAACACAGATGCTACCAAGCCCTTGGCTCTACCATAACCATTTCCAGCAGCAAAGTTCTGTCCTGGGAAAATCATGACTCAGGGCGTCAAGGAAGCTGAAGTAGCGAGCTCTGTGAGCCTGTAACCCCTTTCATCCACAGCTGACCTGACAAAACCCTTAATGCAGCTTTCGAAATGCAGTTCTCACCCAAAGAAACCCTTTTCCCATCTCAGTGAGGAGGCTGCAGCTGCAACCTCACAAGGACAATAGTATCAGCAATGAAGGTGAGTCTCTGTACCCCAGACGGTCATGAAGGAACATGGGGCCTTCCCTCCTTTATCAACACCTGTTGCTAGAAACCATAGGCTCAAAGATGGATTTGATACATGTTCTGCAGGACTTAAAGCCGTACCAAAATAGGGGGAAAGGACAAGCAACGCCCAGATCCATTCACTCCTTCTGCAAACAACAGCCCCTATGAAAAGTCAAGAAGAGGATGGCAAATTCCACAGGAATCCTTTGAATGTCAGGGCCATCCTTTATCTATCCCGCTACCAGCACAGAAGCAGTCACGCAATTACAAAGCAGAAGCCTCTCTTTTTTTTGTGGGTGGGTTTGTAATTATTAGTGACCCGTGCAATTAAAATACATGGAGGTCCTGACCTAATGACAAAGAACGTATGGGTGCTCCTGTGTGGGACGGGTTCCTGCATCTGTCTCTCTTCTCTCGCCTTTGTCACCATCTCTTCTTTCTCTCTCCCTTTTGCTGGGTCAGCACTATCCAAGGAGGATGCTCAGTTAAAATGCAGCAGAGAGCCTCACGCACAGAGCAACTAGCAGGAGGAAACTCACTAGTCCCTCATGAGGACCCTCACTAGTCACTGAAGCTGGCTGTGGGTTTGAGTCTTACACCAAATGTGGTTGCAGGTTCAGGTATTTCTTATCCTCTAGCCTTCTGTGCCAGGGAGCACCCTGGCAGGAGGAGGATTAGCTACCAGGAAGCATAGCACTAGGCCAACAAGTCATGCCAGATCCAACACAAGGGCATGAGGTGCTTTGACGAATGTGTGTCCCTTTGAATGCGATTGTTTCTCATCTTCCCTCTTGCTGACTGATCTTCACCCTGGGGAGTGGCTATTTTTCCTTTCTCTTACTCTCTTTCCCTCTCTCATTTGGTTTCTCTCCACATGATGCCTTGAGAATGTAAATAAACACCCTGTGTTGTAAGTATTTCTTTAAAAAAGAAACCACCTGTTGTACGTACAGAGAAGACACAAATCTTTCTTAAAACAAATAGCTCCACTGAGGAATCATTGTACAGACCCACATTTTAAAACAGCCATCTCGTCTCCCAGGCAGGGCAGTGTTATGCCCCAATCCCAGACCCATCCTGTTTGGTTTCAGGGTATATTTTGTGGGGAGGTTAATGACCAAGGTTTTGTTTCCACGTCTTGTGTATACCCGTGTGCCAGACTGTAGGCGGTGCCTGGCTGCTTTAACGTGGCAGATGTATAAATACGCCCCTTGGAGGTGCTAAGGAAGGATGGCCCAATGGTTAGGGTGTTGACTTGGCAGACTTAGGCTATTGCTACACTAGAGATCTTACAGCAGCACTCTCTAGTATAGCCACTCTAAGCCAATGGGAAAAAGCTCTCCCATCAGCTTAATTATTCCAGACCCTGCACATGGCAGTAGTAAAGTCAGCATATGTTATGTCACTCCAGGGGGGCTAATTCACACCCGAGTGACATAACTTATGTCAACTTAAGTTGTGTGTGTACATAGCCGTAGTTCATTTCCCTGCTTAGCTACAGACGTGGGCAAATCATGTGGTCTCTCTGTGCCTCAGCTGCATGTCTGTAAAATAGGGACATAGTATTTCCCACCTCAGAGGGGGGTTGTGCAGTGCTCAGATACTGTGGTGATGAAGGCCATATACATGTGCAAAGTTAGATAGCTAGAAAAAAAATTCCAAAAATTCACAATTCTGGATTTTTTTTAAAAAAAAAAAACCTGTCAGAAAAGAAGTAAACTCAAAAGTGATGGGTGCTAGTTGTACTGAGGCAAAAAGAGGGTCAGGTGGGGGGAGCATTTTCCAAGCACATTTTAAGTTAAACAAGGGAATTATTTATTTGCCTGGTATGCACTATTCATTTTTCTTGTGCAGTTCTGTCATTTGGAAACCGTTTTGTATGACTAGTTTGAGACCAAAATAAACTGTGTGTTATGTGTGCCTGTTTCTAAATCAAAGAAATACATTATCAAGGCATTTTCCCCTCTAGCTCCCTATCTTAAAATTGCAGCACTCTCTCTCTCTCTCTGCTTTCCTTTTCTAAGCACGGATGATCTTTATATATTCACAAGGCTCCCCACGACAGTTAGAAATCAGAGTTGGGTCTCTTAGGCAGCTAAATGAGTTGCAATGAAATTCTATTTTTTTTCTCTTTTTTTTAAACTAATCATGAAGCCATAAGCCACAAAGTCTGGACTGGACTTTTCCTAAAGTTCAAGGATGTTTAGATCCAGGAGGTTTGGTTTGACCTACTGTAGAGATAAGAGGCCTGACTCTTTCTATCTTGGGTACTCATATAGGCTCCTGTTACTTTAATAACTTAAACGCCTCACCGCCTTTACTGTATTTCTCCTCAAAACACCCCTGGGAGGCACAGCAGGGCAGCACTATTATCCCCATGGTACAGATGAGGCACTGAGAGGCTAACAGACTTTTCCAAGGTCACACAAGAACTCAGTGGCAGACCTGCTATCCAAGACTCGGCTCAACGTCTAGCCACTGGGCCATCTTTCCCCTAACCTTCCCTATTGACTTGCTCATTATGTTCTCATTCAAGCCAATTGAAATTATTTATATTTTGAACATGTTCAGTGAAAAAAAGGGACATAATTTTTGCACAGATTTACACTAAGTATTTTCCATGTTTGAACCAGCTCTAATTGTCATTCACACCAGTGCAAAGTGAACATGAAATGCCACTATTCTGATTCACCAGCTGTTAGGCAGCAGGAAGTGGGGAGTATGGACCTGGGAATGTTGCAGGGGTCCGGAGTTTTACTGGGACTGTCTGCATTGCGGACCAGAGACTCTCCTTGAGGGAAGATACCTGAGCATGTAACATGAGAGCCCAGGAGGGGGGTGTGGGGCCAGGTGACACCTTCTGCCCCAGAAACTGGACAAAGGCTGGAGGAGGAACCAGCGGGAGGCGGGGTGAGACGGCTGGAGGGGGTTTGAGTTTGGAGCTGGCTGACAACTTGGAGGGAGCCCCAGGGCTGGGGTCTAAGCTTCCTGACCCCCAGAAGGACTTGACTGAGCGGTCCTGGTTGTACCTACAAGCTCTGTTTGGGACTGTGTTCCTGTCGTCCAATAAACCTTCCATTTTACTCTCTGGCTGAGAGTCACGGTGAATCGCAGGAAGTGGGGGTGTAGGGCCCCGACTCCTCCACATTCTGTGACACCAACGTTTTACACCCATTTGCACAGGTTACTAGAGTCTTGCTGCAAAGTCACAACCCGATCCAAATTCCACCAAACGTTGGGGTGTGTTTGGATGTGCAGGGGTGGAGGCTGGTTTAGGTCCCTTTGAGTTTGCTGCTGTTTTGGAGTTACACACACTGAAAGCCTCTGAACAAAACTGGTCCCTGGAGGTCATTTTGTCATGTGGTGCACTGGACAGCTTTCTTTTTTTTGCTGTGTGTTCCTTTCATTGGGTGTCTCTGGACTGGGTTCCCTTATTAACCATGAGGCCGGGTCTACACTAAAAACTTTTGCCGGTATCAAAACATCAGTTAGGAGGGTGATTTTGTTACAACATTTCGATATCAGCAAAAGCCCTAGTATGGACACAGTTATTCCAGCATAAATATGCTTTTGCCCAGCTATCTTATTTCGCTCACTGAACTGGTATGAGCTACACCAGCAAAAGCATTCTTTTGCCAGTATAAGTAGGGTGACCAGATGTCCCGATTTTGGGTTTTTTTTCTTATATATGCACCTATTACCAGCCACCCCAGGCCCGATTTTTAACACTTGCTGTCTGGTCACCCTAAGTATAAGCTGCATCTATGCTAGCATGGTTTGTCAATCTAGCTACATTGGCAAACCTTTTCTAGTGTAGACCTGGCCTCAATCAGATACTTTCATCAGAAGCTGCATGGCTTAGCAGTTTGATGCGACACAGAGAGGATGTGAAAAATCAAGTCACAACAGATTCTTCTACCTGGGCTTCCTGCAGCCAATGAAGGCTGCATTCACCGGGGCAAAACTAGAACTGTGTAGCAAAGAAACAACATCCGGGAAATCTGAAGGGCTGCCTGATGCTTCAGTTTTACAGCTCTCTGTGGTCTCAATGGGGAGGGAGTGCGTCAGGCTTTCTGTTCTAAGTCCCACACGCGGATTGCAGCTAACCCCGGGAATTCCAAACCCGGAAACGAACGCAGATTTGGCAGGCAGCCCACACGCCAGCTCTTCCTTTTTTTAATCTTTCTCAATCTCTCTTCCTCCAGTCAGAAAGCAGATGAATTCTGGGTATTAAACAGCAGGAAATTCTAAATGTGGGCTGCCACTCCCTTCCTTAATTCAACCCATTGCACATAACATCTGCAACATGTGGAGGCCAAATTTTCAAGGGCTGGGATTTTCCAAAAGGCTCAGAATCCTTTTCCCCCTCGGCCTGCACTTCTCGTTGTGACCCATGGTGAGATTCGCCGAAGAGCTCAGCACCTATCATGCACCCAGCAGGTTGAATTTTTGAAAACCTGGTCACATATTTTAGGGCCTAAATGGGAGCACGGCTCCTTTGAAAATCTAGTACACAGCATATACGAAAGATCATTCATTTCCCCCAAATCCCTGCAATAACAACTACTGCCATATTTTAGCGTGCCTTTCAGCCAAAGAACCTAAAGTGGCTGACAAACTTTGCCAATGTATGTTCAGGGATCACCAAAATGCAGCCATTTCTGGGGTGGACTGTGGCGGCTGCCTACGGTACACAGCAACACCACACAACGATATAGGAGAGAAAGCAGTGACAACTATTGTACTGAGTTGTGACACTGCAGGAAAAGTTCAACACACGCAGAACAAACACAACTGCCAGAACTGAAATTTGGCCAGAACATCAGAGCTGACCCTAGAATTCATGTGAAAATTGCCTCCAGGTATTTAATGACCACAAGGGGTCAGGACTTCACTTTTATGCCGGATGAGAGACAAGACTGAGTTTATTTAGAGTCTTTTATTTATATAGATTCTGGCCCACTGTCTTTAAGCAGAGCTGCTCCTGATTTACAGCAGCACAGCTAAGATCAGAATCAATCCCACCGCTTCAAAACACTGTGGCTCATTGCAGTTTTCCCCCAAAAGTTCATCCCATCCAACAAGGAAAGGCGGAAGCAGTTTTCTCTGCGGCAATAAGGTCACAGCCAATTTCCGTCAGCCTGTCGGAAAGCTCAGATCTCTACCCAAACCATGTGTGTTTGTGAGAGAGACAGCCAGACAAGGGCTAAGGATGATATGAAGAGGCAGCCTGGAGCAATGAAATGCTCTCTCTGTTTCTAAAAGAAGCTCAGTTAAATACACTCAGACATGTGGTGGGATGGGGAGAGGCCAAGATCTGACCCTCTGCTCTCCAGCTCATGGTTCCAGACATCAGCCGCACGCAAGAACTTCCAGGGGAGAAACTGCGGCTAGTCTCATATGAGCTTGTGATTGGACATGATATGAGATATGAGCAAATCTGCCTGCCTGCCCCTTCGCGAGAGAGCCCTCCAGCCAGTGTTCCCATATCCCAGTTTGGCCTCTTCCCCATAAGACCGGCCCATCTTCTGTGATCAAGGAATCAGAGGGATCTTCTGGCCCAACTACACTGCACTGCAGTATGATGGGATGACATTCGTATGGCTTTGTCCTGGAGATCCGAGACTGGAAAGTGCCCCCCCCCCCCCCCCCCGCCGGAATCGACATGAGGTTCTGTCTCTGACTACCCACCAGCCATCCATGTGCTGGAAACGACTCGGGAGCTTGAAATCCACATTAAGCCAGGAAGCACTGAACAGCTTTGCTCCCAACCTGTCTTTGTCCCAGCATCAACATTTGTGTTCAGTGGCCACTGAAAAAAAACCCACGAAGTTCAGGGCTCCCTTGCAGGGCTGCCAACTCTTACGACATCCAACGATTTTCTTACAGCTCCAGTGTGTGGTTGCTATGTAAGTGTCACCACTTCATTCCACAGGGGTTGTGAGACTCTTGATTTCCCCAGAGTTCTGATCCAGGTGGGCTCACACCCATCGAGTTTCACTTTGAACAAACTCAACCGCAAAACCTAACACTAATGAGGCCACAACCTTTCTCACCCCATGCTCCTACATCTGGCCCTAGGCATGCCTGAAACGCAGGCTATTCGGCACTCCACCCTGGACTCCGTGAAACGTGCGAGACACTGATGTGAATTTCAGGACTGGAGCAAAACATTTGGGTCTCACTATGGAAGTTTTTCCCTGCTCTAGGAAAATCAGCCTTGGCTTAGTCTGTGGACTCTAATCCTCCACATGCTATGACCTAAGGCCCTGCACCACACACACACACACACAAGCTCTTTATAAATGTTAGATGTTGCCTCCTACCAGAGTTTCAGCTTACTGGGCTGACATTATATGGGATGTGGAATAAAATTACATCACTGATTAGGTACTTTTCCACTGTAACACTGTACACTAATCTCTCCCTCCTCCAGCCCCAATCCTATCAGCCATAATGGTTTGTATGAAACATCTGCTTTTCTCCTACAAGGACGGGAGCGTGGTGAGCTACGTAAAAATCCCCGCAATCAAGAAATGGGAGCTGGCAGTGATGTCTTTTAAAAAATAAAAATGTGTTTTGGGTCAAACTGAAGAAGATTTTTTTAAAAAAATTTCAGCAAATCAGAAAGTCGAAAAAAAATTATTTTGGTTTTGACAGTTTTTTTTCCGCCCAAGTTGAAATGTTTCCTTTTGATTTTGAAGAGTTTTTAACAGTTTTGATTTTTTTTAAGATAAAGCTGAAGGAAATTTCTAAATGAAAAATCATTTTGAACCAAAAAATTGAAATGTTTTGATTTTTTTTCTGAATTTTTGTTTGATTGGTTGTTTTTTTTATATATATATACAAACAATTCAGAGAAACCCACATGAATTCGCAAAACATTTTGGTGTCAACGAATCTACAATTTTTCACCAAAAAAAAATTATGGCCAAAAATGTTGCCTATCTCTAGTTCACAGATCAACCCATCCAGCTTCAGTGCTCTCGCTCTCTCTCTCTCTCTCTCTCTCTCTCTCTCTCACTCCTCTTTGCTTTCCAGATGCAATTTAGGGATGGGCAGACCAGGGTGGATAAAATTAGAACAGAGCAGCACCAGGAGGAAGGATGACCTGGCAGTTAATGCACAGGCTAGGACTCAGGAGAGGGGGCGTTCTCTTCCCAGCTCTGTCACAAACTCACTCTGTCACTTTAAACACAATTTTCACAAGTGACCAATGATTTGATGGGCCTCTGTTTTTGGGGGCCTAGCCTGGGGCTTACTGGGCCTCGTTTTTGAAAGCGCTAACCACTCACAACTCGCAGTTAAGGTCGGTGGCAGAACACCTCAGAAAATCAGGCCCCCCAAGACGTCCCAAGACAGGCACCCAAAATTAGCAGACACTTGAAAACGGGGCTCCCCTACCTCTTTTTGCCTCATTTCCCAGTTCCATAAAATGGGAATTCTGCAGCCCAGGATGCTTCGCTAAAAAGGAAAAAGAGGTGAAAACACCCACGAAAAGTGAGCTGTCAAGAGACGCCTGAAAACGCATGGTTCCCGGAAGATGCTGTGGAGGAGATAGCCCAGCCTAGCATGGAAGAGTTAATTGCCATGGGCTTGATGCTGCTGTCTGTATAAGCCAGGCAGTTCCCACAGGATCTCCCAGGAGCTGCTGCCTGGCGCTGGAATCACTGATTCAGCAGGAAGCCAGGCAGGGCTATTCCCACCTCTATGTGGAAAAGCTTCAAGGACGAACAGTCCAGAATTGCACTTCCTGCAACTCCCAGTGAGCGTCACTGGGAAATTCTGACAAAGGCCTCCCCTTTCAGGAGTCAACAGGCCCACCACACTTGCACGATCCCGACTTGCCTGCGGTAGCCTCCAAAAAACTTCCTTCGCCCAATATATTTCAATGGGGTTAAAAGATGTATCCTATTTTTCTCGCCATGGATCCAAGCAGCGGCATGCCATTGATCCATGACAATGTTTTCAGGATGATTCTCGACCCCGTTCCACTTGGTTTGGGGGCGGGGGCGGGGGGAGGTTGGCTTGCTGCCATGCACTGAGCAGGGATCTCCATTGAGCTGCCCTCTCAGGTCTCTTAGTTGTCAGTAACTGAGGAGAGAATCTGGCCCACAGGATCGTAGCCCCATGGTCAGCGGGGGTGGAGAGAGTGGGGAATGGTGAAGGCAGGAGCAGGAAATGTGAGCAAGCAGGAGAATCGAAGTGACTGGAAAGCACGAGGAGCGTAAAGAGACAGGAAATCACAATGTGAAGGAGAAACAGGGGGAGCCGGGAAGGAGAGAGAACAGGCTGTTCCAAACTTGGCTCTTTCTGTGCCCAGGAGCATCATGGGACAAAGCACTGGTGTGGGAGGGGGGAGGAGGGAAGGCATTGAGGCAAACAAGGATTGTGCTGATAAAGCAAATGTGACTCAATTGCACGCTTGTGCAAAGATGTCACAACAGTCCTGAGAAATTACAGGCTCCTATTTCATCCCTCAAGGGCCAGCGCTGTCCTGGCTCTCACAATGCGCTCTGTTCTGCTGTCAGCATCTCTCAGCAAGTGCCCCTAATTTACTGGCTGGGAACTCATGGTAGAAATAGGCAATAATAGGGACAGTGTAGTCCGGGCCATTGGGAGCTCTTGGGCCAGCAGAGGGTTGGCTGGCAGGTTTTAAATGAGTAAATACGGTGACCCTTTCGCGTCCATACTGTACTGACTTGCCATTGCTGTTAGTGGGGGTCCGGTAATCCAGAGCATCTCTTATCTAGCTGCCCCATACATCTTTCTGCTCTGCCCCTTCCTCCAGAACCTCCCTGCCAGGTCGGCACTGCCACAGCCAAGGGTGCCCGTTCTCACAGACACAAGTGCTTAGCTTACCCACGAGGGGCTGACGAGAAAACTTAGTGCCCACTGCATTCCCCGGGCCATCCCGCACTGCACCGGGGACATGGAAATGGGGGACACACTGACCCCCAGGCATGAGGGAGGGGGAGGAGGACTGACAGGTGAGTCCCTGAAATAGAGGGGGCTGGAAGGGTGGCTTTGGGGGAGAGATGGAGGGATGCAAGGAGACCCTGGTGCATGTGATGAGCTTGGCCAGCAGAAGCTATGAAAAGTGTAACCTCCCCCAGCCAGAATCCATTCTGGCTCGGGGCCTAGGCAACATCTGAAACCTGAGCCTCCAGAGGAGCTGAAAGTAGCACTCTGGGCCCAGAGACTCTTGAGTTAAGAGCAAAAGACCAAATCCTTCACTCCTAGATACTGATGTGGCCCCCACCACCACAGCATATGAATGCCTCCTCATCATTAGTGTAGTTATCTGCCCAGCACCCCGGCTAGGCAGGGTACTGCTATTATCCCCATTGTACAGCCGAGGCACTGCAGCTAAATGACTTGCCCAAAGTCACACAGGAAGTTTGGTGGATCAGGGACTGAAACCCAAGTTTTCCAAGTCCTAGGCTAGCCCCTTAACCACCAAATCAAACTCCTCAAATCCTTCTCCAGGCTAGCTCCACTGAAGCTGAATAGAGCTACATCAAGGGATGACTTTTGCCACTCTCCGAGCTATGGTCCTCCTACATCGCACAAGGCATTGAGTGTGTGTGTGTGTTGAAATGCCCAAACTGCACCAGAAGATGGGTATGTATGAGCTGTTTGCACGAGACTTGAATTTGCTGTTGCACCGTGGTCACATGTCCTTTTGAAGTGATGGGTAGGGAAGTGGTACATTCCAGATGTGCCATCCAAGATGAGTTGAGAGCTCTGAGCCCAGGCTGCTGGAATAATTTGTATATTTGGGGTGCTGAGAGCCATTGAACCCAACTGTGAACCCTGTATATGATGGAAGCCACTTCAAGCCAGGGGGTGCTGCTGCACCCCCAGCACCCCTTGTCCCAGCATCTATGGCTGAGCCCCTCTCCCTGCTATCCCAGATAGACAGTGTCCATTCCAGAACCATTCGCCACGCCCAATGTCATATTTAAGGGCAGCCGATGAGCCTGTAATTTTCCCCTCTGGTGAAGCGCAGAGTTTGAGCCTCTGTCCCCACATTGCTGTGCCACTGCTGTCAATCAACCCAAATGGCTGCCTAGAGCCAATTCAGTGCAGATGCCAAACGGGTGCTGCACCCTAGGGATGGACCTTTTCCCCAGTGGCACCTCTCTGGCCTCTGCTAAAATTAGCTGCTTGAGCGAAAGAAAGGGAACAGGGAAGGGAATGATGCCCACTTAGCCCTGTAAGAACTGCAGGCAAAAGGGGGGAAAATGGCCTGAAAGGAGCACTCATAGTCATTCCTTTAGCTGCTAGCACTAGCTTTCTATTACACTCTGGCCTGGGGTGTGAATGGTTAGTAGCAGAGACAGGAGACATAAATAAACAGCCTCCACACTTTCCTGGGAACCGGGCAGTTACAATGCAGTCAACCAGCTGGAATACCCTGCAGACACCGGCCATTAATGCCTTCCCTGCAAGGACACCCTAGAGCCAGACCAATGAGCTGCGGAGCTCACCAGGCCAAGCTTCTTCCTCATGCCCCTCCGCTTCCTTTAGGGCCTACCCATTCTCCACGGGAAGCATGCCAAGAACAAAAGCATCATGGGCCCACAGGTTGTCGAAGACTATTATGGCTTTTTAATTACACTGAATTGGTTTTATGGGTGATGGGCAAATTGGAAATGATCTAATTGCCCGTGAGGGGGTGCTGTGCTTTGAGCAACACAAAGCAGATCAGGGTTCAGTGAGCTGGGTTTTTCAAGGAGGAGCTGAAAACATGAGGCTAGAAGCAAACAGAATTTGGTTTCACTGGTAATGTCCCAGAGGGCCTGACGATAACGAGTCACACACATGGAGCGGGCGCTGACCGTGCAGGTGAACACAGTAGTCATTGAGCAACGGATCACACATAAATTTGGACAACACTATGGTTACACCTGGCTTTTTTCATACAGGGATTTCAGTTCTCCCCTGAAGCAACCACTAGACCTGGGTGGAAGAGAGCTTGGTTGAGCACCTCATCGGAAGTCCAGCATCCACAACAGCAAAAAACCCTACTCCTCCGATGTCAGCCACAGGTATGGGCCCAAGTCATTGGGCAGGACTCAAACTCACACCTGTTGGGCCAGAGAACTCACAACTCAGCTACGTGGGAAGGGGCATCTATTGACATGGAGAGAAGATGCATTTCTGAAGCTGGGGCTAAGAGGAACTCTTAACTACTGACTGTCAGCGCGTAAGTAGCAGCCTTCCGCAGGGTTACTGCTACGGAACAAAAAGCAAAAGAGGAAAGGAGAGTTTTGTGGTTCAGGTATAATGAGCTGGGACTGAAATCTGGGGTCAATTCCGGATGAAGAAGAATGCCACAGACTTCCTTTGTGCCCTTGGGCAAGGCACATGAAGTCAGACTTTCCAAGTGCTCAGAACCCAGCAGCTCTCATGGTGACACTCAACTCCACATATTCAGATGGGGCCATTTACCCATTGTACTGAGCTCTTTGGAAATCTGGCCACCTCTTTTGGTGCCTAAATGAGAGCTCTGAGGTCTTTTGAAAATCTGATCACTCCGTGCCTTAGTCCCCCATCTGTAAAATGGGGACAATAATCCTTCCTTTCTCCCATCTTGTGTCTATCTTTTCTATTTAGAATATAAGCTCTTCGGGACAGGGGCTGTCTCTCACCATGTGTATGTACAACACCTGGCACAATGAGGCCCTGATCTTGATTGGGGTTTCTAAACACTAGTGGAATACAAGTAGATAACAATAATAGTAATTTAACTGTGAGGGAGATAGATCAGTAGCTATCTCTCTGCCTTCCTGTCTGTAGTAGTGAAAGAAGCTAAAGGAAGAACTAAAGGTGCGTTTAAAAAAACCTATTCTAAATCGGGAGAACACAGTGTTTGTTGCAATTGCTAAAGGAGAACGACTGTCCTGAGGAATTTGCACTGTTAAATAGAAAGCATTACAAAAGCCTTGCACACGTGGACTGGGACGGTAGCAGGAGACTGGCAGCAAAAGAAAGTTTACTCTCTGCTGCATGAAGATTGCAGTGTTGATTTAACAAATCAAGGGAAAATTTGGCCCAGACCTTCTGACCTTCTCTTGCCCAACTCTCCTCTCAACACCAGCCCCCTTTCTGCAAACAGATCAGTTACAGCAGCAACCCGTGCAGGGTTGATTGGTGCTAGTGGGTTCTGATAGGGGTAATATGAGCTTTCAGCAGCTATCACAGTCAGCATTAACCCTTTGAAGGAACACCCATCCCACTCCATCCATTGCAGAGGGGCAAAGATGCTGTCAATATTCTCTCTACATACTGCCGCAAGGAACTCCAGAGAGTCCAAATACCAAAGTCTCAGGATACCACAGAACATCAACAGCCAGCCGGCTCCTATTTCCAGCGGGTTTGAACTGAAAAGGCCCCAAAAGTTGTCAGGTTGACCACAACAGCTGACTGATCTCACTGGCACTCCAAGCCCCGTGGGGGCGAAAGGCACTACAGGAATCTAAGCTATTTTTATTAATTGCAGAGACTGGCCAGAAGCACTCAAAGATAATGGGGAACTGACAAAATTATATTAACAGTGGCAGATCCAAAGAGGTGGGCTCTCCCCTCACTTCATTGGTGGGGTCTTCCACCTCCTCAGACTCAGGCTGCTCTACGGCAGGAGAGCTTTGCTTGTCATTAAAATATTGGTGAGGATTTTACTATTGTTATTATTTAATATTTGCATTGCAGTAGTTCCTCTGAGTACCAATCCTGGTCCCCATGGCGCTAGGTTCTGTACAAGCTCAGAACAAAGAGATGGGTCCAGCCCCAAAGAGCTTACAATTTGCACCTGCAGCTTTGTGGCAGTGAAGCCATACCAGCAGCACCTCCTGGGTGGCTGCTTTTTTTCCCCAGAGTAAAAACATCTGATTGTTTAGAAATGAGTCTAATTTTTTTGGTGATGACTATAGGGCTGTCGTGCTACACAGCAGCCCCAACCCACTTAAACAGATACACCTAGGCTGCTCTCCTTTGTCAAATGAGGACGGGAACAACACTGAATTCCCTGGGAACCACACCAATATAGAGTGAGGACAGAATTGGTTCCAACGTCCTTTACACCTGGCTTGCTAGGAATCCAGATTTGCCCCTAAAGGAGACAAGTTCAAATTTGGTGCTATGCCTTGAGCACCGAAAATTCAGCCTGGAAGAATGGCGGAAAGGTGATTTTACACCATCTTCGCACCCTCTAGAGTCTGGGGCCTGAAACTGTCCCTGGTGTTAGTTAGAGCAGCCCTCAGTTGTGCTAACTTACAGCAGCCTCCCTGGGACTGCCTGGCCTGGAATCCCTGCAGCAATATACACTATGGGCACTCCAATTTCTCAGCCCCATCTATGTCAAAGCTTGAGAAGGAGGCAGCATAAGCTTCTTATGGTGGCTCTACGTTGTGCCTGTTCTCCCCTGGCCCATTACTGTATAGTAATGGCCCGTCCCTACTCCCAGAATAGAGGGCACGATCTATCCCACAATCCCAATTCACCAATGGGGTAGAAGAGTGCAACTCTACATAACTCAACGGAGCTGCACCTGATTCCACCAGGGTTGAATCTGGCCGAGTATTGAAGCTAGGCTTGTTGGTTAAGAAGAACATCAGGAACTTTCTAGAGCAGCTGGTCATGTGTGGTCTCCTCTGCAAAGGAAAGCCGGCAATGTACATACAGCCCCAGCAGCAGGAGCAGCGGACCTGGCAGAGCAGGGGAATATGGACTTATCTGATGGAGTTTCCTTAAGACTAGTTTCCAGGAACACTGGCCTGCAAACACCCAGCCGGAGAGATCTGTTTACGGTGCAGTGTGCACGCATTAATCCACATTCGAGATAATTACAGACATTCCCTTGGCATCATGGGGTTTAATTAATCCAACATGGCTGACTTTAGTGCTTGCCACTGTGCAGCTGGCATTTAAAGCCCCTGAAGCTGCTTTGCCACCAACAACATGACTACCTCCAGCAAAAGGAGAAAGTACTAGATCAGGGGGCGTTTCCTCTGACCGCCATCCTCAGGGAAAATCATGAGCTTTTTTCCTTTTCTCCTCAATCTTTATTGACTTCAAACCTTGGTCTCCCCTTTTGTGCCATTTACTTTTCTATTACATGGGTGACTGTTTTTTCCCCTTGGCAATAAAAATCTCTCTCCCCTCTTCTTAACCTCAACCCTACAGTCTGCTCACCTATGAGTTCCCCAGGAATCATCTGAGCACACAGGGCTCACACTTTGCCATCAGCCTTTTGAACCAGTCACCAACACTGAAACAGGCTAGATAATTTGGTGAGAGGGGGAGATGTGCTCTGTCCTCAGAGAACATCTCTTGAATTGTTGAGTGTGGAGCGATGTCTCTGAAGGCAGCATTTCTGCTGTAACTGTTAAGCACTTGGACGCCGTGAGTTAAAATAAAATACCAGGTGCACAAAGAATAGAGGCATATTAATGACTCCCAAGCACACTGTTCTTTTGGCCCAGATCCTGATCTTCTTGGAGAATCAGCTACCTCCTATATAACAGAAGCACAACGTCTGAAATCTCAGGGAAGCGCCATCTATTTGAAGCAGGGGATCCTCTATTCCTGCTCTGGAATTACAGTTACAGTCAGTCCCCTCCACTCAGGAATAACAACACTCAACTGTGCTCCTCTTTTCGCCAACTGGAGCATGCTCCAGGACAAGTCAGTGGCCTCAGGGCTACTGCGTCCTCCCACCCACCCACCCGCTTTCTGCACCGCAGCTGGAGGGTCCAGGGGAGCAGCAAGCCTGAGAAGCGGGTGCCTACGTGCTGCAGGAAGAGGCCTGACAAGATAGGGAAGGCAGCTGCCAAATCCAATTCGCCTTCGCTCCTCCTGCAAGCTTGACAGAGCGCTCCTTTTAAAGAGACAGGACCAGATTTGACTTTCCTGAAAACCCACTGACTTCAGGGACCTTGTGTGTTAGGGAGAGCCAGATCCAACCGCTATGCTTTCCCCTTCAAATCATCCGTGATGTAGCTGCCTGTGGCTAATGAAAAGAGTTACGTGACTACTGACAGCAATATATTAATTACTACTGTCCTGTTGTTTTTGTTCAGTAGCTCTGCCACTTTTAGTCACTGGCTCTGACCTCTACCAAACACTAAGAACTGGGGGGTTTGGAACTCCCATAAGCCCCAGGCTGTCTGCAGCCGCCTGGAAGCAAATGACAGTCTGTTTGGAAGTGCCCTCTGGGCTTTCATGTCTGGATTGGTTCCAGGCCTAATTAGGATGTTCCAAGTCCCGTCGGATAACCTCAGTGATTCCAGCCTGGAAAGGTCCAGTCAATGGCCAGTGGACTTCAGCATTCCAGGCATTCAAGGAGGCCTCTGGATAGATAAAGAGGTTGGGGGCGGCAAAGGAGAGGATCCTTCCAAAATAAAAAAAGGTTGGTTCACACACCCCATAACCCTTCCCCAATGGAATAGCAGTTAACCCCTTCTGTGCCATGGGCTCACACCTTGTGCTCAGGTTACCCTACCTCCTGCAGTCACCAAACCCAGCCCTGCATGAAGACCCCAGTTTGGCAGCCAAGGGAGTAAGGCTCAAAGTGAAGCGGCAGTGAAAGTAGGGGAGTTGTCTGGATTTCTCGAGCATCCCCTCCCACATTTGTCAGCATGCCAGGCTCACGTCTAGCCTCTCCCCCTCCTACCACTCCATTCCTTTCAGCACTGAAAGACCAGCAGTTGCATCTGAGTAATTTACAAAATGTGAAGGAACTGATGCAATGTGCCATGGCAAAGGGTGGGCATTCTCTCCTGGGGGCATATGCAACCAGCAAGAAAGAGTATGGCAAACCTTTGAGAGCATAAAGCACTCTAGCCCCAAGTGGCATTCAGATACCAAGTCCCCATAAAGTTCCAAAGGTGCTACACTACTGAATCTCAGATTGACTAGAAATCCAGGTAGTCCCCAGCGCTACTCATATACAGCTGTTAATACCAGAGTAGCACAATGGCAGATATTTTAGAATGTATTTCTTATAAGAGGGGGATAGTATGTGCTGTGCCATTTACAGATAGGGAAAACTGAGGCAGAGAGAGGAAGTGACTTTCCCAAGGTCACAGAGCTGGAATTAGAACCCAGAGCTTTTTATCCTCAGTCCTATGCTCTAACCAACAGACCATGCTGCTGCTTAGTGTTTCCACTACGTCAGCATGTCAAATCATAACAGACACCCCCACTTTGACCACCTGAAGCGTGGAACCAATGATTGGATTATAATTATTATTACCATTATTCACATTTGGTGCTTTTTCTTTCCTGAAAACCAAAGCAAATCATAAATACTTCAGGAATCATGCAACCAGTAAAGTCGCCGCTAGTCAGACAATTGACGTTAAACACAGTGTGGGAAAAGTTTTGAAATCAAGGATGCTGGGGAAAATACCAAATCTTATGGAGTGTGTCATGGCCATCTTTAATGTTCATACAGAAAAGACAAGACACCTCTCCAGTCTTTTGGATCATCTCTGAAAGACCCACACAGTAAACTATCGACCTGAGATGGATGAAGGCTGATTTGAACCTGAGTGTTATGGCACCATATTTGTGACCTGACTCCCCTTTTCACACCAACATGACTCAGAGGAGAATCAGACCCTTGACGAGTTGCATGGAATACAATTTGTCAATAATGTAATTTTCGATAGAATGACACAAACAAGAAGAACTGGACTACATCAATTGCAAAGGGGTTACTTAAAAACCACTGACACTAAAGCCAACCACCCCATAATTCTTGGTTTATATAACGTCTTCCTCTATCAGCAGCTGTGGTCATTCCTCAGCCACTGCATCTTGCAACAGCCTGCACTTTGCTACTCTAACTAGTGAGAGTAAACTCACGGTCGGGGGTAAACTCCTAAGAATAATGCAGATAATGTTCACAATGCAGTAATTGCCACGTATCTCATCCACACCTTTCAGCTGATTTCCTCCAAGATTAACAGTGTGGAACAGCAGGAGCAGAAGCTCACTCACTGTAACACCCCTTGTGAAAACAGCCACTAGCCTCTTTTTTTACCATATCCTCCTTTGACAAAGCAGCTTTGGGATGTCCCTTCTCCAGGGGCAAGCTGCCACTGAATGAAAGGAATGGGTGCTGTCCCCTGGGCAGGTTCTGAACTGAGTTGCCAAGTGGTTCTTGAACATTCTCAGACAATGACCTTGAACCAGCAATGCCCTTAATCCATGAGTGCCTTCCATCCATGTTGCACTATTCCCGTCGATACCGGTAGGAAGTGGGATTGCACTTTGAGGGCATTATATGGTCTTGGTTGTTCCAAGAATAAGCAAGAGTCTGGGATGCAAAAAATTAGAACAGAAGTGGAATCATCATTAGCATTTGGTTTTCACACCACAAGCTCTCCAGACTCAGTGTATATCCCAAGATGATCCTAGGAGCGCAGTCTCCAATGTGAGAAAATGCGGCTCCTCTTATACATTCAGCAACTGTTCATGGACAGACTTGGGCATTAGAACCTGTTTTTGTTGACAGAAGGAATGCACGGTGGGACTCCGTGGTTGTTAAGTGCTAGCTATATTAAAAACCTCCACCAGGACAGCTAGCAGGATAGCAATGAGCATCAATATAAGAATCTACATACATAGGATGGATAGTTAGATAGTCAATAGATAGATATGAGACAGGGTATCTTCTCTAGATGTTAGAACACTGATTAGGGCATTTTCAGATCTATGAAATAGTGTCTTATTTGCAATGTGTTTGAATTTCAACAATCAAGAGTTTACTATCAATCATGTTTATTACAATAGTGCCTAGGAACCATTCAACAGCACGGTCCCATTGTGCTATACAAACACAGAGTAATAGACAGTTTCTGCCCCAAAGACCTTACAATCTATGCCAGCTGACTTCTCTGCTTCCACCCAGTCCAATTTCTCTGCTTGCACCCTGTCCAAAGTAGCCTTCTCTCAATTAACAGGATTATGATCTCACTTATGCATCAGTGGCATAACTAGAATGCAACTGAGAGAAGAGTCTGGTTCAGAGACTTAATAATAATGAGGCAGTGCTCCAGTATTTGTATTGTCAGATCTTAGAGCCCATAATGGTGGGAGCTGTAGAAGAGTCTAAAAGAGAAGGATGGATGGATTTATGTTTGAAATCAAAGATGTTTCACAGACGTTGAGTATTTGTCCTTTGATCTCAGTGCAACTACAGAGCATGAAAAAGGGAATAAATGCTTAAGAAAGGGAATATCGGGTTTTTCCTCCTTTCACACCAGGTTTACTCCATGAGATAGATCTGCAAAAATTAGCAGCCTTTCAATAATTTCAGTGGACCAGGAGTTAAAATGAATAACCAATATGGCCATGCTGAGATGGCACATTGACTTCAATGGAGCTACCCCAATTTATCCCAGCAATCAGGATTTCAGTGGTGTTACCTGCAATTCACGCTGGGGAGAGCAGAGAATTGGACTCCTAGCTACAAGACTGGCAAGGGGCCAGGACTCAGCTGGTATACCTCAGCAAAGTTGCATTGAGGTCAATGGAGCCCTGTTGATTCACATCAGCTGAGGAGCCAACTCTTGCTTTCTACAATTGAAATTACAGCTAGGAAAATGCAACATCCACCTTCCTAGCAAACACGCACCTCCTCTGTAGCCTTGCTTTTGCCTTCTGAAGTCAGTGTCATTAATCTCCAAAATGGCCAGCAAGATGGCAGCCCAAAGCTTTGTTAAGCACCAGGCCCGTCACCCTCAATGGTAATGCCAAGTAAAATCCTGGCACTTCCATCCCCTCTGTTGCTGGCTGCTCTGAGGAAGGCTGGTCCTTTTCCGCTGACAAAGAGATGAGCCGTTTCATTAATAAAACTCGGCTCCTCCTAACCCATCTGATTACAATCTCACTACTAGGATCTGTGCTCATGTTACATGGTTGTCTCAAGTCTCATTTCCTTTCTCTTTAAAGCCCCACTTATCTATTCTGCCATGTAAATTACAAAGTCTCTGACTGTATTTTAAAAATAAACACAGGTGGGTGAGTCATGGAAATCACATGGGATAACTGTTGCAACCGGGGGCTCATCTATAGAGAGGAAACCTCTTGTACACAAGCCTTTAAATCTTCTTGCTGGGGCTGAGCGAGCGAAGTTCACTCCCCCTGACTTCAATGAACTTTGGATCTGGCCCCAGGAGTGTGTATTTTTCAATCTGCCTTTCCAAATGTGCACGCTACTTCCTGGTCACCATGGACCAGATCTTCACTCAGGCTTTACAGGGGCTAAGGCTCCCTAAAGGGCTATGCAAAGTGCTGAAGAGGATCATTTGACCTTATATTATGGAATGCAACTCTAAATTACAGCCAAGCAAAGAGCAGGCAGATTTCCCTCCCATCATCCGTGCCACACCCCTGTGGCAATTAAGGCAATTGCTTGCATGGGAGACGTAATTAGATTAGGAAAGTATTTAGTCATTTTTAACTGTTCTGCTGGGATGGTTTGGCTCCCTGATAGCAGCTATACTGGCTTCTCCTTTTTGCAGCTGCTTTTAATAGAGAGAGGAGCAGCGTGGTCTAGGAGCTAGGGTCCTGGGCTGGGAGTCAAGTGATCTAGGTTCTGTTCCTAGCTATAATGTGTAACCTTGGGCATATCATTCCATCTTTCTGATTCTCCTCCCACCCTTTGTCTGTCTTGTCTAGACTGTAAGATCCTTCAGGCAGGGGCTGTCTCTCACTAACTATATGTACGGCACTAAGCCTAATGGGGCCAGTAGATACTACTGAGATGATAATAATGCGTTTACAGGCAACCAGGTTTTTCTTTTACATGAGGAGTCTTGACAACCTTAAGCACCAAAGAGGGTGGAGACAGCAGCCTGTGATCTCCTTAGCCCTTCCTTGCGCTCTGCTGCAGTCTGAGAGCCAGGGAAGGATTCACGAGGAATGATTTGCCTCTCAGTCATCGTATGAGGCAATAGGAATTTTAGTATGTTCTGGATCATCCCAGATGCGTATTGATCATTTGAACATTATCGTTCTAAGGGAAAACTCCAATGGACTAGAACAACGACAGAGACACAGAAACATGATTCATCCTGAAAAGGACCAGCTGGGAGATTCAGGTTTGAAGCTGGGTTTGGATTCTCTGCTTGACCCCCACTCCTGCACCCCAATGTCAGAACTGGGGCTCAGACACACTAAGCACTGCTGAGACAATAGTTTAAGACAGAGTTCTTGGGTAATATTTTTCACAGTCACCTAAGTGGTTTAGGGGCATGCATCTCATTTTCAAATGACTTGGGCACATAGGAGCCTACATCCCGTTGGCTTGCAATGAGACCTATGCTCCTAAGCCACTTTAGAAAATGAGAATTATTCTCCTAAGTCACTTGGACCCTTCTGAAAATGATACCCCTTATCTGGAAGCACTTATACTGTAAATAGATGAGCTAGACAAAGGACATATTATTATCCCCATTTTACAGATGGGGAACTGAGGCACTGGGAAATGAAGGTCCCATTTCCAAACGTGCCTAAGTCCTATTTTCAAAAGCACCTAAGCGAGTTGCCCCGGGTCGTTGGGGAACAGCTGCGAATACAACCCAGAATTCTTGAGTCCCAGGCAAGACGATCCTTCTGCTGTGCTTTCGATTTAAGCTCACCTGTTTAAGTAAAACAGCAGATACACGTTTCTGTGAAATCCCACCTGTAGCATTCCTGAAGGAGATGGAGCCAAGGACATCCATCCGCAGCCTTCCCTTCTCTTTACTGTAACGGGGAAAGCCTAATAGCTGTGCTGTGTCTTTAAGAGGTGAGGAGGGAAGGTCTACAGTCTGTTTGCCAGGGTCACATGTTTCGCAGCTGCAGCCTGGCAGTGATTTATAAGGCCCTGAAGTTCATCAGAGGGAAAAGTACTTTCCAGACGTCCTTTCCCACCCCCCACCCCCCTTCCTCCTCAGCACAGAGCTCCCCATGGCCAAAGCCATTCTGAAAACCAAAGGAACTGTTCATCATCCCAATGTGTTATTTCCCCTGCTACTGCCCCTGCCACCGGGCACCCCCTTCGTCTGCACACTAAGAAAACATCCTCTCACTTACTCAAGTCACTGACCCACCAAACAGCAACCCATTAATAAGGGGCAGCTCAGATCTGGCTACTTCTTGAACTGTAGCTGTCCAGTAAGCCTTCCCCCGCCCCTTCACACCCAGTCCCCATGGCCAAAATAAACCACACAAACAAAACAGATCTCCCCGCCCCCATGCCGCCACCGCTCCACCCCCTTTACACCGTCCTGCAGGGAGGTTCAAAAGTTCAAGATTTTCACATTTCCCTAACGTTATTTCAGGAAATTGCTGGAGAAAGGAAAGAATATGCTGCCTAAAAAATGTAATTCAGAGGTGGAACTTTGTTCAGCGAGTCTGCACTTGGCAAACTGGACTTGGCATGGCAGTAACTCAGAAAGCATGTCAGCTGTGCAGCACTGCCTCCCGAAATATACAAGGCCTGAATCTGATCACCTCATGCCATTTTCACACCAGTGTATCACCACTGGCGTCAGTGGAGCTGCTCCTCATTGATATGGGTGTAACTGTGATCAGAATCAGGCCTGAGGTTCCCTTGCTAACATTCTGAGAGAGAAGTAGCAAACAATGAATATATTGTAATGAGGGTTTTGCTTGTGTCTGTCTGGGAATGGGTCTAAATGTAGCCAACTCTCCCCTACTCAAAGCATCACTGTCTCTATAATTTTATCCAACAATAAACGATAGATAGATAGATAGATAGATAGATAGATAGATAGATAGATCCAACCCAAAACCAATCTCCCCTGAATGTTGGAATGTTTCGATCCGATTCCAAATTTTGTGCCTG
Organism: Dermochelys coriacea; assembly: GCF_009764565.3. NCBI lineage: Eukaryota > Metazoa > Chordata > Testudines > Dermochelyidae > Dermochelys > Dermochelys coriacea. The sequence continues at coordinate 18,071,654 of NC_050083.1, read as the reverse complement.
GCTCCTATTTCTGTGAAGATTCACATTGGTTTGAGTCAGGATCCAAACTCTGTGGTTGACTCCATTCTATACTGAGCAAAACCAAAATGTTGGATTTCAATGCTCCAAACTTTCAGAGAAGTTGGGATCTGGAACAAGTTAAGTTGAAACTTGGGTCCCAATGTGCAAAACTTGGCTATTTCAGAACATTTCCAGGGCGTCATCCAAACATTTCCTTCTGTTTTGATCTGTATATTTTTCTCTCTTCCCCAGGGAGTTTAAGTGTGACTTTCAAAGTTGCTGAGTCGCACCTGGCTTTGCATCCAAGCTACAGACTTTGCATCGTATTGCTAAAGATTTATGGGAAAAGATCATAAAGTGACCCAAACTTTTCACTAACCCAACCTTGGGTTTGTAATGAAATATGAAAGCAGGCAATTTTCATGTGGTTTGCGGGTTTTTTTCTTGCAACCATTTTGTGTAGCAGCACTAGAGACAGAGGCTGAAATTGATACACATTGATAAACTATGGTGTGTCTCTGGGAGCAAGGAATTAATACGCTAGAACAGTATTAAATTCACAGATTGGTAGCTTTCATTTGAATCCATCTAGGTAGCCTGGAGATTTGCATGGAACTAACACACTGGAAGAGTCCTGCTTGGAATGCACTGCGTCTTGCATAAACCTTGGAATGGATGCCTTCACTGCTGTAATTCCAGAGTCACTTTGGATCAAAAGAAAGGATGATATTTCCAAGGTGTTTACACTTGCAGCAAAATGGAAAACCTCAGAGCAGACAATCCCTGGAAGCAAAGCTTTTTTGCACAGTGCTTTTGGCTCCTTTTGGCCCAGGGTAGTGGTAACTAATGACACCATGGGGAGACCATTGAGCAAGGTTCTGACCATGGAGCCTCTGTGATCAGGAAGTCCCTAGTAAGACTTGTAGTTTGTTTGCTCCATGTCCCCATTCTCTTGTAGGGGCTGCACGTCATCTTGCAGCCATAGGATTCCCACAATGCACCATCTCCCCTCACCAAGAGGGGAATCAGTGGTGCATCATGGGAGATGTAGTCTGACCAGGAACCCAGGCTATAAAGGAGAATGAAAGTAAGAGCTGCCTACACTACCACTCTTATGAGGCATCACCGTTGCATTTCCAAATGGTTATATTTCAGTTTTCAGCCAAAATATTTCGGTTTTCAATTTCTGACCAAAAAAATCAAAATTTCCCATGGGGGGGAAAAACTTCATTCAGCTTTAATGCCCAGCTTCCAACGCTGAGACCTTTCCCTTTTGGGAGCAAACTGAAAGGTCTGTGACCATAGGTGCAACCACACCAGAAAGGTAAGGGAGGGGGCCAACACGGAAAATGGATGAGCCCTGGACCCTCATGGAGAGGGAACACAAACCAAAGAGTAAAATGCTAGTGGTGGGGGGTTTCTGAAGTGCTCAGGTTTGGGTTAATTTCGCTCCCATGTGAGTCAGTTTTACCACTGATGCCAATAGGAGAAGATTTGGGTCAGTGCAGTGTTATTTTGAAAATCTGACCTAGAATTCTTCCCCTCTTGCATTGTATTCTAATTACACAACACGACTATCAGGAACCAGATCCTCACCAGCACCAGCCTGGCCTCCTTGCTGAACGCAAGCTTTCGACTTTAAAGAGCAATCCCCATTGATAATAATCACCTCAAATGGGGTCTTGGAAGCCCTCAAGCCAGAGTATTGTTTTATTTCTTCCAAGTATAAAGTGTAAAAAAAAAAGGGGGGGGGCGGGACATTTGGCCAATTTCTTTGATGTACATTGCAGTTTTCCTGCTTCAGTTCCCCAGAAGCTGGTTTACTCAAGAAAGCTGCACTGAATAAAACCAACACATAAGGCTTCTTTCATAGCATTCACCAGCGGAGCGTCACCCTTGGCCATTCAGGGCTGGCTGGTGCACAGCCATTGCCCATCATGCTGAACGACAGGTTTGGTGCTGCAGCTTTACAGCCCGCTCTGGAAAGCATCAGAAAGGAATCACACCCCACAGCCTGACTGACAAGGGTACCCAGAGGAGGTCAGTGTGGGGGACGATGGGACTGGAAACTTGCTGCCAATCCCTCACCCAAGGTTGGAATTAGAGATGGACCTGCAAGTCTGTGGGGTTTGGGGAGCTGGGCCCATTTTAGAGAATTGGTCTAGATTTACACTTCCATGCAGTTAAAAGGAGTGGTTTGGACCTAAAGTTGCTGGTCGCATTTCTGCCTGGACTAGAGGTTCGTATGCTGACCAGAACTGAGAGGGGTTCTTATATTCCAAATGGAAACAATAGACCTGAAACATGGGTTTCTGTTCATACGAATACATGCACTTGCAAACTTTACAAGCATGATTAAGAAGGCCCATTGAAAATCAGCAACATAAGCCTCACTGTAATTGATTTCCTTGAAGGAATGTGATTCTCACTGATTAGTTCTTTCCATGTATCAATGACCCTGCTGGCTTGTGTTAACCCCTTGCTTTTATGCTTGAAAAACACTCAACGTTTGGCTTTTCAAGGGTTATTTGCATAAGAGAAAAAAGAACAGGAGTACTTGTGACACCTTAGAGACTAAATTCCAGAAATTTATTAGAGCATAAGCTTTCGTGAGCTCTTTTTAGCCCAGCTTCTGCCCATCAGCAGATCTGTACACCCCTATATACAGCTCCGTTAATGCACCCACAAGGTCTCTCTTTATTCCATTCCTGGAGCCACAATACAGCTCTGCTGAAGCTCAACCTTGATTGCAGCACCCTGCTGCTATTCAGTACCCTATGCGCCACCCTGCTCAGTCTGTCTGTCTCACTCTCTGTGTATTTCTAAAGCCACCACTGCCATAGTATCCAAGCACTACCAGAAAATCTGATACCCATTTCACACAGATTTATGGTTACATTGAAAATAAGTTGAAATTTAGTGGCTTTTAATGCAAGACCAGGAGAAAACTGGTGGTTTCAGATGAATTTTTGCCTTGAGTTTTTGGGGTTGTTCAAAACCAAAACTTCAGAGTTTCAAACCCACACAAAGTGAAAACAAAGAAAAGATCTGCACAAACTCCAAGTGCATGATGCAAACTTTGTGGGCACATCCCCATTGGTGAGGAACAGGGAAAGAGTCTGATTTTTTTCTCCCTGCTTATGTCTATGCTGAGACCACAACATGCAACTTAATAAACAAAAGAAGCAACTCTTCGATACGCTAAATTCATTTCATAGGCTGCCCAGCCAAAACTAAGGTTTTGCAGTCTGCATTATATAAAGATGCTTATAAGCTGGTTGGAGGAAAGTGGCAATTTTCCCCTTGCAAAACCACTATTTAGAGCTTTTCTCCAGCCAGCGGTTGTGTGAAAACAATTAACAACACTAGAAACGCAGAAGTGGGAGGACCAGTAACAGGTCACGGGGTCACTCTTTGGAGCACAGTCCAGGCCAGGGAGTCACTGAAAGTCATTCACAGCTGAACAATAATAATAAGGATGTCTATTTGTGCTGTGGAATTTTTTTCAATACGCCTGGATGCGACAGTGATCAAGAGTAAAAGTTTTCCAAACTACCAAGTGACTAAAGAGTCAAAGTCCCACTTTCAAAAGGGCCTGCGTTCCTTTCGAAAATGGAACTCGGGGTTCTAAGTCACTTCGGAGCTTTTGAAATTGTGACCCCCTATCACAAATATTAAATAAGCCCCTTAAAACCACAGTGCCTCCAGCTACGATCGATGTTCTGTATTATTTCCACTGTTGGCTCCTCAGGGGCCTCTGTGCATAGGCGCTTTTATTTTCCCCCGGAGGTGCTCCACCTCCAGGCCCCGCCCCCCACTCTGCCCCTTTCATGGCCCCGCCCTCACTCCACCTCTTCCGCCTCCACTCTGCCCCCTCCCCAAGGCCCCCGCCCCCACTCACTGCTCTCTGCCATCCCTCAAGCCCCACCCCGAGCTGCTGTGTGCTCCAGCCCCAAACACCCACGGAGTCGGCGCCTAGACCTATGTGAAATGAGTTTATGGTCCAGCCCTGCTGCCAGTGGGAAGGTGACTGTGTTACAAATCACCTGCTCCAACTAGTGACGTCACTGGCAGTATCCATGATGAACAAGAAGTCAATGGGGCAGTTGAACACTGTACATCCCAACCACTCCTACACAGGCACTTGTGGGTCCGGGTCCAAGGCACATTGTCGGGATGCAGAGTGAGGGACACTAGCACACACACAGCTATCCCCTGAGTTCACTGTTCTCCAGCAATAAAACAGCAAAATAAGAGTTAAAGATCAAAGTAGCAATATAGAAGTGAAGGGGACCTTTTCCAAATGTAGCCTGTCCTAGTGCACAGGAGGTCAATGCTACATAGCGATGCACATCTGGACCTATCCCTTCCATATATCACAGAACACCGCACCGCCTAGGCTGATGTGTGTCTCCATTTGGATCTGGCATTCCCAGGAAACACGAAGCTTCGCTATTGATTTGTGCTCATGACTCATTTTTATAACCTGGTCAGCACTTTCACTGACGACTGTGACTAATTTCACTTCAACATGAGGAAGAGGTCAGAGCATTTAACTCCTTGAGAATGCAGACTAGGGCCCTTGCTATTGGATTGACTATGCTGAACTTCCCTTCAATTCAGAGGGCTTTGGATCCCAGAACAAATATTCGCCAACAGTAGGAGGGGGTACTGAGAGAAGGGTTGATCCTCTGTAATTTACCATAACGCACCCCAGAATCACTCAGATCCCACTCAAAGCAACTCAATCATGGCCATCTTAGTTTTGTACCGCATGGTACCTTCTTCTCAACCCTAAGCCACTCTAACAGAAAAGGAGAACCCATTAGCAGTTGTGATCCATCCTTCCTATAGAGATAGGGCAGGAGGAATGACTCCTCCTGGCTGCACACAGATGAGAAATGTCTGGGTGTTTTTCCCCAACAATGTAAGCCAAACCAAACTATCTTTCCCATCCTGTTTCTGTGATCAGTTACCTTCTGCACTTGGATTGCAAGTTCTCTGAGGCAGGGACCATCTTTTGGTTCTGTTTGTACAGCAGCTAGCACAATGGGGTCTTGGTCCATCACTGGGTTCCTAAGCACGGCCGCAATACAAATAATAAGTGATGATAAGCAAAAGGAGTCAGTCTGTTGAGAAACTAATTTGTTTAAGAATCTGACTAACTATAATATCTAGCTCTTACAGAGCACTTTTCAAGGATAGATCTCAAAGCACTTTATAAGAGAGCTATATCAGTAGCATTATCCCCATTTTACAGATAGGGAAACTGAGACACAGGGCAGGAGGCGACTTGCCCAAGGTCATCTAGCTGGCCAGTGGCCAAGCCAGGAATAAAACCCAGGTTTCTTAAGGTCCAGTGCAGTCCTCTATCTAGTAGACAAGACTGTGCCCCCTAAGGTCCATTGAGTTTAGATCAGGTGCCTTTCCATTGAGCTCAACAGGCTTTTGATCAGATTCTAAATAAATAAGACAGTTTTTATATAGAGTGACATTTTCATAAGTATTCAGCACATACTGTTTACTCATTTATATAGACATCTGGGATTAATAAAGGGCTACAGTGTATGTAATGCTACACATTTACATGGGAGGGCAATATGTCAGTCTAGTATTGATTCAATATGTTCAGCCTTACAGCCACTCCCAAATGTCCTCAGGTCAACCATCAGGTGTGTCCCTTACCTCTGTCTCCAGGAATGTATAATGGATAAACCTGCGCAGCCAGACAAGTCTTAATGAACTTGTAGCTAACTCGTGCCTCCTGATCTCTGGCCCAGACGAAATACAATCCTGGCAGATTGTGCCTTCTTCAATATCTGGCCAACCAGAACCTGAGGACCCGATGTCCCTGTGAGACAAGGGCTGATAACAGCATCCATCTCTCAGCAAGTGTCAGGTTCACAGATCTCTTATCTTGTAGTGCTTCCCCGAGAGTGAGAACAATACCCATTGAAGTGCTACAGAGGACCCAATGAGGCATGGTGAAGAGGCTCAAGAGGTAAGAAGCAGATTGCTTCCTCACCCACGTGCAACAGAGCCTTGCCCAGCACTTGAGCCATTCATTGTCAAGGAAAGCAGCCTCCTCCACCAAAGGTCCACTCAAGCTAGACCGTTCAAGAACCCCCTTCAGAATTCAAGCAGCAAGTGCCCAAATGAGCCCCAGCAATTTGAGCATCGGCATGAACACCAGACACTAAAATTAATGACATGAAGTCTATTCACACTGAACCAGTCCAACTTAATCTTGGGTTTGATGCATTCAGAAAATCTCCGCTCATGCTCACAGAAATACCATGAACCGGGGCAGCGGCTGGTCACACAGCTGGAAAACCAAAGTCACCTCCTGTTCGCCAGCAAGCACTGGGACCTCCCTTATTACCTGAGACGTCTTTGCGGAGTCCTGAGATTGGATCGAGTTCCCTTGAGAGGTTCAGGTTTGTCAGGCTAGAAACTTACAAGTGAGTCCCCAGGAGGTAACGGACTTCCAGCCCCTGCAAATCCAACCCCTTGTATCAACTGAATCTTCTGCACACCCTTAGCTAGCACCTCTGCACACTTAGCTAGCACCTCCTCCTAATGTGCAGATTGACTGGAGAAATGTTAAGAGCTGATGGAAAGGGCTGTGCATAGAAGAGCAAAAGAGCAACTTGCATTCGTCCTAGAACATCCGTCAACAAGGCTGCGTATTCTTGAGCGCCATCTGCAAACACCTTTTCCATGCATTAGCTCTTTATAGATAGACAAACACCTCCGTTAGGAGCACACTCTCATAAGGGGAGCATCAAGTGCACAGATGGATTGGAAGAGCCCCGAATGCTGCAGCAAAGTCAGTCGATGAGGGCTAGAGCAGAACACGTATCAAATATCTTTTCAAACTGTGCTGAAAATAACAACCAAGGCCACACCCTGATTTGACAAAAACCAGAACATGGATAGCGGAGGCTGCAGTGATATTCTTTAGGCCCAGGGATTACAAGGAAAATCAGAGCAGTGAATGCTCCTAAATATTACTATACTATTGCTGCAATAGTTAGATCCAAAAAGTTGCATTATGTTCTGCCACCCTCCCTTTCAGAGACATGAGTTAAATAGTCAAAAGCTGATTACAAATGGGATTTTCTGATCAGTACATCACTATTTTATGATCTTGCTGGTATTTAAAAAAAAAAAAAACCACCACCACCACCAGATTATCTGGTTTGAGACTGTCCATAGCCACTGCACCTTGGACTGACATCTCTGGTCTAGCAATAAGCTAAACAGGGTTATTAGATATAACTGTGGCTGCATTTCCCCTGAGGTGGCAGCATTTCAGTGGCAGGCAGAGTGATTACAGTACTATATGGGCTTTGTGAAGAGTACTGAGATCCTTTGGGAATGGCAGGCGCTGTATATGTGGAAAAATCTATGGACCTGATTTGGATCTACTTCTCTCCATAGTGTGAGTCCATGGACTGCAGTGGAGGTCCTCCTGATTAGCAGTGGTGTGAGCCTCAGCAGAACCAAACCCCTTGACACAGAGATCATGCTGGTGGACTGAAATTTGACTCTTGGTAAAACAGTGACCTGGGGCTCTCATTAGGATTGGGCCCCTCTGCTAAGACAAACCTCAGATCCAATGTGGGCAAAACACTGAGAAACTAATGTTCAATAAAACCCCTATATGACTGCAGGCCCACTGTCCTTCAGTGACCCCATTAGGATCTCACCCCGCAACCATGGCAGCTCGAACATGTCAACCCCAAAAATAGCAAATTCCAGACCAAACTGGAAACCTGGAAACCTGCATCCATTCCCCCTTACTCTTATGCCAGCTTTAAGCCTAATATGACATTAAAGGGCCCAGTTTGGGGCCAGAAGACATATTTTCCACCTGTCAAGCCTTCCAGCAATGGAAGAAATGATCCAATGGTCTAAGATAACACCCTCAACCCAAACAATGGGAGCTTGGAAGGGAAATAGCAATGACCATTTAATTGCAGCTGCCCCGTGCACAGCCATGAAAACCCAGGAGTACCTAGAAGCCAGTAGTGAGGAGATGCGCTCCCACACCTCTCCACGAGCCCAGAGGCATTCCCAGTAAAGGGCGTGTTGAGATCCATCCACCGGGGAAGGCACGGTGAGTTAAATGCTGTACACGGCATTTTCAAAAGGGCTGGATAAACTTATCATTGTTTATTGCATCTGTCGTTGTGCACATTCAGATACAGGAAATTCAAATCTCATGCTTCAGGGTTCGGGCTGATCAGTGCGAGAGTCAGAGAGGAATTTCTTTCCTCCTATAAAACAATGCATGATTGAACAGATGAATTAGAGAGAGTGTCGGGCACCTTATTTTGAAGCCACAGTGAGAGGCAGAATACCAGACTTGAGCAAACAATGATCTAATCCGGTATGGTGAATCCTGGAAGGTCAGATTCTCCTTTCACTTTCACTAAATCAGCATCACTATTCCTACTTAGCAAACCATGTGTTGTGTAACTGGAACAAACTCCAAGCAACCTATCCCTGCTTCATCCTCATTCCTTTTGCTTTGCTGATCTCACACTGATCCTGTCTCCGATACTGTCTACTCCTACTCTCGTGCCTGATCCTTAATTACTTGTACGGCAACTGACTAAATTACGCTGTAAGCTCCTCAAGGCAGGGCCCTTGTCTTCCTCTTTGTAAAGCACCATGTACACCTCTGGCACTATTTAAATAATAAGCAAGAGTAATAAAACTTGAAACCTTGGCTTGGAAAATAATTGCACAAAGAGAGAAGGGGGAGAAAATCAACCTAAGACTGCTGAGTGCGCTGGAACAGAATGACTGTGAGATGTGTGACATTTGATGTCTTTTCTATTCTCCTCCAACTAACAAGTGAAACTTATGTGCAAATCTGTGGGGAGAGAAGCTACTCCCACTGTGAAGCCTCGCAGAATGGCCAAAGCCACATCTTTTTGCCTGCATGTACTGGAAAGGGCTCTCAGTAGAGGAGGCCGCTCTTGTATTATGCCATCTTTAGCACCTCTCCTCCTTAAATATCACCTCTTTACTACAAAGAGGTTTTACTCATGATGGAATCAACCTCAGAAATGGGTTTGGGTTTAAATAAAAAACAAACAAAACAAATGAGAAGATTGTATAAAAAATATCTGCATCTACAGTAGGCCCTTGCTAATCGGCACTTTGCCAAACCACACACTTTATAATCTGAGCAAACAATTATTGGTCTTTTCCCACTGCCAGGCAAATATTTAACAACAGATTCTGTGTTGCGAAGGGCGCCGTTTTCAAAACCACTCTGGAGTCAATTTTACCACTGATTTCAATGGGACCAGAATCAGGTCAATGCTGAGCACTTTTGAACATCAGACCCTTAGATTTCACTGCTTATACGAAATATATGATGCATTACCAGTCTACACTCACGTATGAACTTAAATATTTAACACCGCAAAGGAGCCAAGTACATTTGACATTATCCTTGCTCTTTTATTATGATCATTCTCTTGGGGTTGAATCAGCTGAGCTTTAAGATTCGTAGATTTTTAAGGCCAGAAGGGACCATTAGATCATCCAGCTATAACCTAAGATAAGCTATAACATAGATCAGAGAATTTCACCCAGTTTCTCCTGTTATATGCCTGATAACTTGTGTTTAACTAAAGCATGCATGGACCCGCATCGAAATCAGTGGGACTACTTGGGACTTGGTTCTTGCTTGCTCATTTGCACCATTTACAATTTAGTCAATTACAGTGAGTTTCCCAGGCAGTGTGAATTAGCTGGGTTCTGGTGGGTGAGTGTATATATCTGGGTATATAGCTACCACGCAGAAGGAGTCTAGCATATGCCCAGATCTGATGCATTCTCTGTTGTGGGGACACGTGCACATGTACACAGTTTGCCAGAGGCAGAATAAAGGCGTAGCGTCTGCTTTAATGTGGATCCACCTGTGCAGACTTGATCCCAGCAATCCAGAGGCTGGGCCAACAAAATCAAAGCAGGAACAGAATGTTCGGAGCCGGGAAGATGGGAGTTTCACTGCTGCGAACAGCATGGCAGGGCAATAGAAGATCTAAATGTAGGGGCAGGTTTAAGGGGAGCCTGTGGGGGCTTTTTAAAATTCTCTTTGAGGCAGCTCATTGTGTGGCCAGCATCTTTAATAGTCGCATGGAGTAGCATCTCTCATCAGCACATGTGAGAGAGCTCTCTTCTTCTGCAGGGAAGGCATGTCACTCTGTGGCTGAGAAGCAGTGACTGAGAATGGAAAAACAGAAGCAATGGAAGACATGGTGGAGAACAGAAGACGTTGGTTAACTAGAAACCAAAGCACCCAGAATCAATGGGCTGCATAGCTCCAACTAGCATCCCAGAACTCAGCTTCCTTTCCCTTCCCCCACCTCCTCCTGTCGCTCACCACTCTGCCCTGGTTTCGATTACAGCGGTGCAATCTGCCATTTGCCACAAGCGCTGACAGAATCTGCTTCAAATTACCAAAGCAATGCTGGGCCCCAAGCAGACATGTAGAGTGTCTCAAATTTATTGTAATTTTAAGCCATTCCTAAAACTCCACAGACATTGCTGGGATATTTCCGCCTCCTTTAAGACGCTGTGACGACTTTGCTACCCAGGCAGAAAAGAGTAAAAGACGGGAAGGGTGAGGGGTTGGGAGGAAGATGACCGAAGCCAGCTGGTTTTCAGGCGGTTGGGGTATTTTCTTTGTCGGCTGTATGGGTTATAAGAAGAAAACAGAAGGCTACCCCAAGGTGAGATGCAGGGAAAGGTAACTCTCCTGATGGCTGGGATTGGTGATGGATGGGGCAGAGAGGAGCAGGCAGGCCAGAAAGACTCTGCTGCCTGATGTTTCAAGCAGAAGAAAAAGGATCGGGGGGGACTGAGGATGGAGAAGACATTGGAGGGAAGGAAATGCAAACAGGGTCATAGAAATTCAAGGCTGGAAGGGACTTCAAGAGATCCTCTAGTTCAGTGCTACTCAAGTGCTGGTGGTCCACAGACCGGTGCCAGTCCACGAGCCGTCAGCTGCCGGTCTGCGCGCACATTGGGAAAAAAAATAGCCGGTCCCCCACATCAGATAGCTTGAGAAGCACTAGTCTAGTCCATCCCCCCATGCTGAAGCAGGATAGTCGATGCTTTAGTTTCTCTGGAGTCTAAACCCACCGAAGAGGAAGCCTTCACTATATTCCCAGCCTGCCCAAACTCAAAGCATCTCACAGATAACCCATTTTTGCAGGCCCCAGATCCCCAGATCATTCAGATGAGGTCTGGATAAGCATTCATCTCCACTATTCCTCTCTCCTGTCATCTCCTTGGGGCAGTCCTGATCTACCACTTCAGACTCTCAGTAACCAGGTAGTGGGCATTCCCTGAGCTCTCCAGACGCGATCACTCACACTAACCCAATGGAGCTGCGCAAGTTGCCATGCTGTAACTAAAGAGCCAAGCAACTCCTTAGCTTGCTTAATCCTTCTCCTGAAGTCAGCATAACGTCACACAAATTACACCTGTTGAAACTCTACAAGAAATAATTGATCGTATAAATGCAGTAATTGGAACTTGCAAAGCATAGATAATTACCCTTTTATTAGTTCCTGCAGATAATCCATTATGCAACTGATTGGGTATGGGTAAGGATCTTAAAGTCTTAGGTTTGATTAATGACAGCTTATGGATATTAAATTCAAACTGGGGCAGATAACGTTACGTTTGCTTTCTTCAAATCCCAGGCAGTGAGTTGCTCTTTGAAAAGCTTTTCCTGCCCTCTGATCTGTCTTGGGTAGAGAGACATGTCTGAACTCTGATGCAATTGGGAACCATTCTCCCCAAAGGAAGCTGGGACAGTGGGATGGCCTTTTTGCGGAGTTGAGACAAGGCAAAACTGAAGAGAGACAAGGAGAATTGTGTTCTGAACACCTGGGTGTCCGCTGCTGTGTGGTGGGAGCTCACTGTGCCCGGAAGAGGCTGTTCCTTCTCCTCTTGTTCTGCTTTTGCTCAGCACTTCTTCTCTCACACCCCGCCAAACCTACAGGAGAAACCGCATGGAGGGTCTGATCCGAAGATCCCTGACATCAGTGGAAAGACTTGCATTGAATTCAATGGGATTTGGACCAGGCCCTCAGTCTTGTGCAGCATCAACCCAGGTGTGTGTCATTAATTGTAGCATCTGCTAGGTTGTCAGATCGGCAGCAGGCTTATCTACCTAGCTGGGTGCCTATCTGCTCCTTGCACATTACCAAACCCTGGACTTCCAGTGGGGACCCTTGCAGTTCTTACTTCTCTGCCAGTGCAGATGGGCATGGTGCACAGGACTTGGTGGGGTCTGTAGAATCCCTAGTTGGGTTTGCATTGTGTTTGTACCCCATATGAATCACCATACGATGCATCATTGCCAACCCCAAACCAGGTCACATCGACCCCAAACTGGTCCCAAGTTGGTTCGCAGAAAGTCTTGGGGCAAGCTTGGGGCAAAGTTTCAAATTAATAACAGAACCTGAGAACTCAAGGAGTTGGGTTCCCTTCTGAAACTGGGTGCGGCTCCAGCTCCAAGGCTGTGTGAGGGGAAAGCTGATCTCCGTACGGATTTGGTATCACTAGCACGGTATTGCTGGAGCATGTCTAGTACCTTTCACCTCGCATTCTCCTCACACTACTGCCAAAATGGAGAAAGAGAGAGACACCTGCCTAAATTAACAGAGCTGGAACAAGCTGTAGATCAACTGCAGGAATCACAGAAAGGAACTTTGGTTCTGCTTAAAGAGACAGCAGACACAAGTTCCTGCCCAGAATAAACACTGATGAAATTGGGGATGTTTATTATTATCATAATTACAGATGCAACCAAGCCCAAAAATCAGATCCCTATCTGAGCTTCCCTGAAGATCAGGCAAGGAAAGTGTCTTGGATCAGAAGTGTCATAAAGTCTGCTATCAGTAATAATTTGAACTTCTCCAGCACATTTGATCTGGGGGTTAAAACCATCCAACCTTTTTGAATGAGACAAGACATTTCATCTATGCTAAAAAAAACCCACAGTGGTGGAGAGTCTTACTATGGTCTCAACACTTATAATCCCTGTACCTGGGCCAAATCCTATTTACAGATCTGCACGGAAGGGGCAGGGGACTCTTTATGCGTGGACTTCTCATGGCCTTCATGGTAATGTCATCCGTCTGTCCATCTTATCTATCAATCACTCTCCTCATATGAACCCCTCCATAGCATCTCCTCCATAGCATAGAACTTTCTCCATGTCCTCAAAGGGTATGTCTCCACAGCAATTAAACACCTGCAGCGGGCCCGGGGCAGCTGACTTGAGCTCGCGAGGCTTGAGTCTATGAAACTGTGGTGTAGACATTTGGGTTTAGCTGGAGCTTAAACTCTGGGACCCCTAAGCATCCCCCCCATATAGGGTCATGCGAGAGAGGCATACACATCCTTTGCCTTCCTACACCTCTGTAATGATGCCCACCAAATATTAACACATCCTGAAGCTTTTCTTTTCCCTGGTCTTTTTTTTTCATTTTCCTCCTTTTCTTCTTAGATTCTTTTTATTTTTCCTTTAAAAAATTGCTTATATTTTGGGCTATTTAATATTTTTGATCATTTCCTTTTATTAAATTATACATTTTCCCTCATTTTGATTCTTTGGCAGGGATTTTTTAAAAAGCCAATAATTTGATCCTATGATTTTGTTATACCTGTTTTGTAAACAAAATGAGCCTCTTTTTCCTCAGATTGCGAGTGCCCGCTGACGCGCTGTCTGTACTTGGGTGTGATTTATCTGTTAGGTTTTGAAAAACAATTAAAAGGTTTGAAACTTTGGAAAGAAATATTTTCCCACTTGTCACCATGGAGAAGATTCATAACAGGTTTTATACCTGCCTCTGGAAATTTCCACTACATGCTTCTGACGAAGCGGGTATTCACCCGCGAAAGCTCATGCTCCAATACATCCGTTAGTCTATAAGGTGCCACAGGACTCTTTGCCACTTTTACAGATCCAGACGAACACAGCTACCCCTCTAATACATAACAGGTCATAAGGCCAGAAGGACCCATCTGATTTCCAGTATAACTCAGACCACAGAATATCACTCCATGATTCCTGCATCCAGACTAATAACTTGTGCCTCAGCTAGAGGTTCTCTCTTAAACGGCCTCTCACTCTTACCCTCTATAGGTCTCAAAGTGTTTTCCAAAGAAGGGAAATATTATTACAGATGGGCAAACTGAGACACTGAGCGATGACATGACTTATCCTAGATCTTCCCAGGAGGCCAGTGGCAGAGCTGGGAATAAAGCTCATGTATCCAAAAGTCCCAGCACAGTGCTCTCTGCACGAAGCCACACTGCTGTGCACACTCCTGTAGCAATTGGGCCCAGTGTAAAGGGTAGCCATTTAAACATCCGGGCTTACAAAGCGGGTTGGGACATCTTGGGAACCAACTCTGTGAGTAGATCGCTAGTAGTCCGAGTCCTATCTGGATCCAGGAAATGCATGGGAATGAAAAAGAATGAGGAAAATATGGCTAATTTGACCATCCAAAGAAAAAGCGTTGGCTTGCATTGCATTGTGGGAGACAGCCCGGCCCGTCCTTATTTGAATCTCCTCACCCTTAATTAGCAGTGATCTCACACTTGGTGACACACACCCCACGGAAGGCACCCCATTTGTGTGAATCATTTCCCACGACGAGGAGTCCTGCCTTTGTTGCTAACCCAGCCGCGGGGAGGGTGAAGTGTTAAGAGACATCAGCAAGAAAAATCGGCCTGACTAGTTGACGGGAAGCAGACTTCCTTTCCTGGAGGAACACGAGCGAGAGGAGAATCCCCCCGTGCCCTCGCCTGGGTTACTCCAGGGGTCACCTCTCCGGGGAGAACGAGGTTCTTCTCTGTAGGTTAGGCTCCTACGTCAGCGTGTCACAGTTACCAGCAGAATGCCCTTTGCAGTGTCCCTCAGGGGCTGACATGCAGATTGATGGTTCCAGAAACAGCCAGCTTCTTAAAGGGACAATCTGCTCCTCCGGTTTCACGAGGGGACCCCAGAAGATGCTCTGGTTTAAATCTTTCCGTTGGTTCCAAATGCCACATCTCAGCCCGCACTCTGTTTGCTCAGCATCAGCTTTCCTCGAAGAGCCTCGCAAAGGAGGTGATTTTAATCAAGTGAAACCGGCTCTTCCTCCCCACCCCCTGGTCAGTTCAGACATTCTTCTTCTGCTCTCTCCTGGCAGGTGCCCACCCTGATGCCATAGGCGCTGGGTGGCAGTGGCACTGGAAAACGCTATCTATAGAGGGTTTATATAAGCTGGCAGGAAATTGCTGCCGTGATTGAGAATTTGGCACATGCAGACAAAGGGTGCAAGAAAGCCTGATTGGGCAATTATGGAACCTAATGGTAATTTCTGCCTAGCCCCCTTAACTAGCCTCTGACATGAGGGTCTATAGCCTTCTAAACCGCTGGTTGTTTGGTTTTAGACCCTATTCACTAGTGGATCTGCTCATCACCTATAAAAATGCCCAATCCTTTTTTAAAACTCTGAAAGCTCTCAGCCATAGTGATACTTGGTGGCCATGAGTTCCACAGGTTAACTGCATGCTGTTTAAACAAGTCTGATATAAAATAAATATAAATTATTAGTACAACTCCCTTCCCCAGCAGTGTATGAACTGAGAAAGCTATTCAAAAGTGGCTTGATTTTGAAGTGCAAAAGGAAACTGGCTAATGATTGCACCATGAATCTAGTCTGCTTCCATACTTCTTTACTGTGCTCATCACCGTCGTACCTGAGTGCCTTCGCAGCGGGCATTAAGCGATGGGACTAACGTCTGTCACATGTGGTTTGTTCCTTCTCTCTTCCTCACCCCAGAGGGAGAACTGTGTGTATGCAACAGAGCACTATGTTTTGGGAGGGTTTGGGGTTTGGATTTGTTTTTTTAAATGCCCACGCTGTTCTGTGTTTGTAGCAAGTGCCAGCGGAGAAGAGAGCCTGGCATTGGGAGTGCAAGGTGGGGAGAGTTGCATTGCTCCTTAGTCCCTGCAGGAGTACATTCCACAGGCTGAGCCCCGGCCCCCAAGGACAGCTCTGGTTCTTGCACAGATGAGCTTTATCCCTGGATGCAGATAGCTCTCACCGTGCCAAGGGGAGCAGAGCTGTCAACACGGTCCTGCTCTCGGCGCTGTGGGGATGTTTTTATGTGATGAGGGACACAGAAACACTTCCAATGCCCAGAAATGAATATTAGGATTCAGAGCAGACAAAGCCACTTGTACGAAGCGGCTGCTCCGCCTGCCCGGTTGGGTCTGGGATTTTTGATCAACCGGCACACACACTGCAAGCTTGAACAGCTGCACAGAGTGTCGAACGCAGCAGGGATGTGTGTTCCACCCCGCAGATTCCAACAGCCCGGCATAACGGGCTTGTCTGTCAGACATAAGCTCACATGGAGGTGGACTCAGCTTCGGAGCCCTGTCTGTCTGTCAAGGGGGTTCTGTTGGGCAACAGTTTGTGCTGCAGCTCACGGCTAATGTGATGTGGAGGTGCTGGCACTGCTGGCGTGCTGCAGTGGTGGAAAGAAGCCAAGCTCCCCATACCATGGATCATCTTATGTCTCTGGTTCTTCCAGCCTCCACCCTCCGCAGCACTCAGCCTGTTACCATTGGATTAAGTGCCTATCTAGGAGGCAGACCCAGTGTCAAGAAGGTGCTAATGGGAAAGCTTGGAAGTATTTCATCTCTCTCCAACTGTCTGGCATTGCCTTCCCAATTCCCTTTCTTCCTTCACAGCTCGTCCAATTTCATTTGCTTCTGTCTGCGGTGCCCCAGCGATCGTAACTCAGTGGATCCCGTTTTGAGCGCTTAAAAATACACACCAGCCAAGTGGCATGCTTCCGAATCCCTGCACACAGAGATGCGTTCTGGAGATTCTGGCATGATCATCAACTCATAGAAATGTAGGGCTGGAAGGGGACCTTGCAAGGTCATCCTGCAAGCGCAGTTCTCTGCCTGAGGCAGGATCAAGTAAATACAGTCCATCTCAGACATGTGTCCAACCTGTCGTAAAACCTCCAATGCCGGGGATTCACAATCTCCCTTGGAAGCCTATCCCAGTACTTGAGCTACATTAGAGTTAGAAAGTTTCTCCTTATATCTAACCTAAATCTCACTTGCCGCAGGTTAAGCCGATTATTTTTGTCCTGCCTCCAACTGAACTTACCAGTGCCGAGTAAAGCGGGATAGTTAGTCTCTTGTGTCTTCCATATGACACTACTGTTAATATGCCCCAGAATGATGTTGACCTTTTCGCTAACTGCATCATGTGTTGGCTCATATTCATTTGGTAATCAACTAAACTCCCAGATTTTTTTTCTGCAGTACTATCACGAGCTACTTACTCTCCGTTTATATTTGTGACATTTGATTTTTCCTTCTAAATGAGTACCTTGCACTTGTCTTCACTGAATTTCATCTTGTTGATTTCAGACCAATTATCCAGTTTGTTACAGTCATTTTGAATTCTAATCCTGTCTTCCAAAGTGTTACAAACCCCTCCCAGCTGGTGCCATACGCATATTTTATAAGCATACTCTAAACTCCATTATCCAAGTCATAAATGAAACCACTGAATAAGTGTCAGACCCAGGACGTGACCCTCTGAATCACTAGATATGCCCTCCCAGTTTTGACAGTGAACCATTGAGAACTACTCATTGAGTATGATCTATCAACCAGTTGTGCACCCACGTAGAGTAATTTCATATAGATCACACTTCCCTAGTTGCTTATGAGAAGGTCATGTGGGACTGTGTCAAAAACCTTCCTAAAATCAAGACATATCACAATCTACAGATTCCTCCTAGCCACTAGGTCAGTAATCCCATCAAAGAAGGAAATTTGTTTTTTTTGGCATGATATATTCTCCACAAATCCATGCTGGTTACTACTTATTACCTTATTATCCTGTGGGTGCTTACAATTTGATTGTTTAATATTTGTTCTAGTATCTTTCCAGGAATAGAAGTTAGGCTGACTGGTCATAATTCCCAGGGCCTCTTTGTTCTTCTTTTTAAAAGGTAGGTACGATGTTTGCCCTCCTTCAGTCTCTTGGGACCTCACCCATCCTCCGTGAGTTCTTGAAGATAATCGCTAATGATTCCAGGATTGCTTCAGATAGTTTCTTAAGTGGCCCTAGGATGAATTTCATCAAGCCCTGCCAACCTGATTATATCTAACTATCTAAACATTCCTTAAAACTATTCTTTCTCTATTTTGGCTTGTGTTCCTTCCCCCTTGTTATATTAATTGTATATGGTCACAATGAACCTTTGTAGTGAAGACTGAAGCAAAATAGTTTATTAAACACTTCAGCCGTCTTGATGTTATTAATCTGTCCTTCCCCACTAAGTAGAGGACAGACACCTTTCTTCATCTTTCTCTTGCTCCTAAGTGATTTACGGATCCTCTTCTTCTAGCCTTTTATGTCACTTGCTAGGTGTAACTCATTTTGTTGCCTTAGCCTGTCTGATTTTGTCCCTGCATGCGTGTGCTATTCTTTTGTACTCCACCTTAGCAATCTGTCCATATTTCCACTTTTGTAGGATTCCTGTTTTGATTTTCATGTAATTAAAAAGCGGCTGATGGAACATATTGGCCCTCTTACTATTCTTTCCACCTTTCCTTCTCAATTGGGAAGGTTTGCTGTTGTTGCCTTTATATTGCCTCTTTGAAAAACTGCCAGCTCCTCGTGAGCTCTTTTCGCTTATATTTTCTTCCCATGGGACTCAGCTACCAGTTCTACCAGATCATCTGCGCCTGAAGTGTATTTTCACTAGAGTGTCTACATCACCTCAACATCCCCCAAGGGCCAAAAGGAAAGTCCAGATCATCCTAACGGTGGCCCTACGTACCACTAAGGATATATATCTACCTGCTAGAAAACAGGGGTGGAGCAAAGTTGAACACTGTCTCCCTATTGAAACAGTAAACAGGGACCAGTGCTGCACCAAAGAGAGAATAATATCAGTAGCAAACCCTACAGGAAGTGCTCAAATTGGAACTGGGTTTTATCTGACCCGCGCCTCCTCTGGCAGTCTGGTTAAAGTGGAACCTTGATCATAGATTTTAAAGCCAGAAGGGATCTTTGGATCATCTAGTCTGATGTCCTGCATGACACAAGCCAGAGAATGGTGGCCAGAGATCCCTGCATCAAGTCCATTAACTTGTGGTTCAAGCACAGTGTGTCTTTTAAAAAGACATCCAACCTTCCTTCAAGCCACTCCCCTGTTTTTGCAGAGTATAGAGGAGTGTGGCTAGACAGACAGACAGCAGTAGAGATAGCAAGAGACAGAGAGAGAGAGATCTTGACCGATGATGTTTTACAACTTAAATCTCCCCCCAACCTTTCTGACCCATCTTTAATGCACACATCTTGCATGTCAGAATTACTTCCAGTGTTAGGTAGTGATGAGCACATTTCAAAAGCTTTCAAGAGGCTTGAACTATATCATTTTCCATCTCTGAAAGTCACAGCCCCCGAAAACAAATACGTCACACCAGGCCTAGTTAGCTCTGAAATAACAGCTCAAATCCTTGAAACTACTCATCAATGACCTCTTTACACTGAAAGCAGGAAAAACTTTCTTAGTCACTCATCATTTGGCTCAAACATTTTCATTTATACAGAAGATACATGTGTTATTATGGCTGATATATATTACCTAGCAATCTATTTCGGTAGATATATTGTTCTCGCTTTTCAGTGCCGTCACTAACTATTGGGATATTATCAGCCACGTGATTTTTTCCCCCTTTCAGGTGTTAATGTGACACTCTCCCCGCTGATTCCCTACAGGGGCCGAGATGCTGCGTTTTTCAGCACGAGAGGAATCCATCAGAAAAAATGGAATTGTGGCATCTCGTCACCTGGATGCGAGTCCTGCCGTACTGCATGCCAGGTTCAGTTTCAGATCTCTGAATGTACGGGAGCTTGGGGTAGAGAGAGAGAAAAAATCTGACAGCAGGGGGAGAGAGGATGATTACTTATAAAATACTGTCTGTGATTATCTGAGGCTAGTCTCCAGCTGCAACCTAGAGACAGAAAACAGGGTGGGGGGGGACACATTTTTCAAGCAAATAAACAAAACCTAGCACAGAATGATATGACGACTTATCACAAGCACAGAACCCTAATTTCCTCCTGACCAGATAACCTCTCTGGTTTATCAGTGTCATGAAGAGGGTTAAAAAAAGGAAAGGAAAAAATAAATGCAAGCAAGGGGAGGAAAAGAAAGAATAGGCCATGAGATGTTTCACAGAGGCAGGGAATCCAAGAGCACAGATGCAGGGACCCTGCAGCTGAGTGTGAGCCCATTAATCCTGCGTGCTCGTGACTGCCAGAGCTTGGGATGAATGAGATTTACTGCCCATTAAAATAAAGCCCTTTCTGTAGTTTATAAACAACCTTGCTGCTCGGTGGGAGGTTGGACATTTAGTTCATGTAAGCAGCAAATAATCTCTGTCACTTTTATTCTGAAGTTTATTTACATGTATCTTTCCTCCCCCTCCTCCCCCTCTCCCCCCCACTGTGGTGAGCTGCAGGCTTGTTTGCACACGAACAACAATGCATAGGCGATTGCTGAACCGGAGGCTTGATGGCCCAGCTCTGACTGAGAGCGAGAAAGAGCGCACACATGGATGGGAATCACCATTGAGAATCTCAGCTATTTATGGGATCACTGGCCACGCCATTAAAATAATCCTGCTAATAAGCACAATTATATATATGCCAGGTTGGGTGATCAGTGCGTCATAGCAGTCGCCAAAAGCAGGCCCAGCAGGTGCACCGGGAGACATAGGCCAAATGCAATGTTTGGTGTAAATCCACTGAAGTCAATGGAGTGGAGGGGAAAGGAAACTGCCCCTAGGACTGTGCAGTGTACAATGCCCCACCTGCAGGGACGGTACTGTTCAGGGTTCCTAAGGACCCTCACCCTGTAAAGCCATTTCCTGGGAACAGTGCCCTGAGTTAATCAACGCCTCGCCCACACCTGGGGTTTGCAGGCCAGCGGCTGATCTTAGGCAGATCAGAGGATAGTAATACAGGGAGGAGGGGGTTGGGAGAAATATCTCAAGCTAAATCCTTGCGGCCCCTGTAACGCCCAGCGACTTCGGCAGGAGTTGTTGTGAGTGCTCCCAAGAGTGGGCCCCTTACTTTCAGAATGAACATCCGCAGGGGGACAAGTCGATACACTAGTGGCAGATTAATGCATGGGCCCCAGCCAATCTGGAGGCTCCTGCAGGAGCACCAGAACCAGGTAGAAGTGGGGGGATATGGGCACCAGCGCCGGAATTGTGGCCCCACCCCCTGCTCCTCCTCTTCACCTGAGGCCCCGCCTCCTGGCCAGAACAGAACTGAAGCTGGAGCCATCCAGAGGAGCACAGGTCACTGTGGGGAGCCCAGGACCCTCCCTCTGCCCTATGCGGCAGGCCCGAGAGCAGCCCCAGGCCTGTGTCGCTGCCCCCCGGGGCGCACCACCCTGGGCAGTTGGAGGGTCCAGGGCTACCCACAGCAGCCCAGGCTCCCTGCATGGCTCTTACCACGGCCCAGCTCCGGCTTCTGACCTGGCAGGGTCTCGGGGGGAGAGGTGGAACAGGGGACAAGGCCCCACGGAAAAGGGCATGTGGGGGACCCAAAAGTTCTTTGTGCCCAGGGCCCCAATAAATCTTAATCTGCCTCTGCATGCCAGCAGTCCCATGGTCAGCACACATCTGTCACGCTGCTCTGAGTCTGCCCTGGGACCTCACAGGCCCATACGGAGGCGACAGTGGACTCCAACAGGGGACTATTATTGTGGTTTTGGACTGGGAGGATCCTTAGTACAGAGGTGGCAGGAGCTGCACTGCCCAACAATAACAAAGTAATGTCCTGGCATGATGTTAGTAGTGAATGAATCTTTCAGATGAGTCTTAAACTCAACATCCTGGCATCTGCTGGTCAATAAAGACCCCAGGGTACCATTTGCAAGAGGAAGGATGTTAACTTCCTAGATATTAGCCCAACTTGAATTTGGGTATTTACATCTGGCTGACCTACACTTCCCCTGCAGTTTTAATTTGATCAGCATAATTCTTCACTGTCTATAATGAACTATGGTGGAATGTTGCCGCTCACTGTTAAAACAGCTACCACGTTTCACCCCGACGGTGGGGGAAGCAACTTCTGCCCATTCAGCCTGCAAAGTGCTTTGGGATCTAAATGGACCATGTGAACGTCATGATCACATGCTGACATGGTGGCACTTAATTATTGCCCTGGAGGCAAGTGCTCCCTTAATACATCAAAGAAAAAAGTAAAGATGATGCACTGAAAAGAGAAAAAAAATAAGGAGCTTACAGTATCCTGCTGTGTGTCCCCTTTAGATAACAGATGCTCTCTTCTTAACCTCTCACTTCATCCGATCATCTCCAGCTGTGTTTGGATCAAGTGCACAGCCTGGCCGGCATCCAGACCCCCTGTTTCCTGGGTCTAATGCCAGCTACATCACTTTGGTTCAGAGTCAGCAGCCACTCGCTGGATCTGAAGGGGTGGTGAGGTGCAGGGGGAGACGTGTGATAAATTCATGCCTATTCCTCTAATACCAGAAGTGACTCAGCTCCCCTCTTAAGCAGTTCAGGTGGTCTAACACAATATAAGAGAAGGACTAATGGACCAGAGCAGACCAGTGGTCCATCTAGCACTAGTACTTTGTTTCTAACCAAGATCCTTTCAGAAAAAGGTGCACGAAACCTTGTAATGAGCAGTCAGGCTATAACCTGCTCACAGGGGATGTTCTTCTCTACCCCTGTTAGATACTAGTCCATGGTCTTGGCACAATAGTCAGGCACTGACATTGTTAGTAAACTGTTTCAATAGACAGTGCTAATAGGTTGATACCCTCTCAGATATAATTCACAGGACCACCACCTGGAAAGTCATACAGCCTCCCTGCTTCCACTCACAGCATCCAGTTCTGTGTTTATTTGTAAATGTCTCCTCTTCTGCTCCCTTTGGCTCCAAGCCCAAAGGAAAATCCATTGATTAATAGCACTATAACAGCAGTAAAAAGGATCCCTTACTGCAAAGCTGTGCCAATGCACCGACGGGCAAACACGTGCTAGGATCTTTATTTGCCATCCAACTGCAGTTTCTCCAAACATGATCAGATGAAGTCTGCACTCTTGCTCCCTGTGTATTACCATAATTGACTTATTAACCAGGACACATAATGCCTAATTTGTTGTTTTCACCCCCTGCACACACCGCCTGCCCCCCCTCCTCCGAGCACCATGCTAACCCTATATACAAAGTCCTTGAATTAGCCCTTCAGAGATGCCTAATTCTCAGTCGGGAAGCAGCTGGAAATACAACAGACGCATTTTACACTGTAGCAGAAGCTGTTGCCATAGTAGGGCCAAATCGCCAGCTGGTGTAAATGGGCAAAACTCCACTGAGGTCAATGGCAATGGTTTTGCACTTATAGCAGAGGACAGTTTGGGAATATATTTCTGCGTGCACACACATAGTGGCAGAGGACTTGGTCCTAAGGTGACAGCAATTTATACCATCATCAAATATGCCTGCTGTATTTCCAGCGGCTTTCTGCTGGAGATCTGGGCTTCTCTGACCAACTCCAGGACTATGGTTCTGATCTTAGCTAGGCCTCTGGTGTGATGGAAGAAAGGTCCCACAGCTGAGCCCAACACCAGAAGGGAAGTGGAGAAGCACTGGAAAAGCGAATCCCTCTGATCAGTATGCCTCTCACTCCAACAAATTCAGTGTGGATAAAGTCTCTTCATAAGCCTTTGATAGATCCCAATGCTGCTAATCCTCCAAAAGCACAAAAATAATGAAGCGTTATCTCATCAGGGCCTTAAACCCAGTAATTTCCCCAGAGGTAAGCTTAATAAGGAAGAGACATCCGCCTGCCAAATAAAACTCAAGGCTCGCTCCTCATCAGTTATACAACACAACCAGGGGGCTTTACCATGCTATTTGAGGGGATAAGGTGTGAAAAAATGCTACCTAGTGAAGAAGCAATTGTGGAGCTTTTATCTCCCTGCCCTTTAACTCAGCCAGCTGATTTTTAGGACTTCATAGATTCAGGGATACGAGAGATAGAAAAGACCCACTGGCACCAGTCACTTTGTCCATCCATCCCATCCGCAGTCAAAACAGGGAACCATTCCCTGCAGCAAATACTCCAGTGTTGTGTCCCAGTCTAGTTTTACACAGCATAGATCCAGGTTGGATAAGGGCAAGTCCAGAAAAGGTCTCAGGCAAAGGTGTCTGCAGCAGACGAAAAAGGTTGTTTACCATCTAATCCTTCTACAGAGCCCCACAAATCTCAGCTGGTTCATTGGTCTGTTTGCTTACAGAAGTGACTCGGAGCTATTCTGCAGGCCTTCTCTAGCACCTTCCTTCCGCCTCCTCCCCATCTCAGTGGCTTCCCTTCACCACATCCTTCCTGTCATGACCTTTCTTGAATAAACATGACAGGTAGGGGAAGGGGAAGGCCCAGGCTGAACGAGATGCTCAACCTGCTTTCGACCATGCACCAGAGAAAAGCTGTACAAATCCCTCTACATTGTCATCTCCCGTTGTCCCTTCTTCACGGCCTTGGCCCACCTGACAGTGCTTCACTGGTGGAGTTTTGCAGCCAAACTCCAGCCTTCGAGAAAGGGATGGGTCACTGTAATTGTGAACCCAGATCCAGAGACCCCATCTGCTGATGAGGTGATTCCTCACTGCATTAAAAGGTGGAGAGACTGAGAATGCATCATAAGCTTCTTGAGCTTTACAGACATCAGCGCCAGGGGCCAGACCCTAGAGCCCTTCCTCATCGCGTCACTCACCTTGTCCTGGTGACATCAATGGGAGCTTTTGCCTGAACTGAGGCCATAAGTTTCAAGAATGACCTGACCTTACAGGGGCTCCATTTTCAGACAGCAGGTGCTCAGCACTTTCGGCAAACAAAGGGTCTCTTTCAGAGCTCGCCCGCACCCCAAATCACTATAATTCCTGCAAATTCCAGCCACGGATTTAGCCTGTACCTGCCGCAGGAAAAGGGAGCCAGCCGCAAAGGAGAGTTCTTCCCTTACAGCTCACAGCCGCAGCCATAGGGAAGATCCCGGAGTCTCTGACAGCTACGGGCTACTCTCTGAGCCGTGATATCATGAGATCTTGTACAAATAAATATAATCGCTCATTATCTCAGCACTCAAGTTATGTGCTGAGTAAGATGGGTACTGAGATTTCTCTCGCTGATCTAAAACGGTTGCCAGGGTTTCTATATGATTAATCACCCAGGTCTTTTTCCCTCATATGCTCTCCCTCTCCCTTCTGCCTCTGATGAGCTGCAATAACAAGGCTGAGAGTCCATGCAGTAGGAGGGACCTGGTATGTGCCTCCATCTCTGGCTGTCCTTCTCCATCCAGCAGGAGATGCCTCCAGCCACCCGCTCACCCCCCCCAACCACCCAGACTGGGTTGTTTCCAAGCTCAGAAGCTCCTACAACTGTAAATCCTTCTCAAACTCCCCTAATTGCTGCACAGCGGGTCGCCAGTGTCCAAGAGTTTTTGTTCCTCCACTGAGCCCATTTCTGAATGAGATCCTGGTAGACATGGTCATTGGGGGCCAGGCACCTCCACTTTCCAAGCTGTCAAACAGGAGTGAAGAAGATGGCAGGAGGCTTATGCCTGGAATAGTATTTAGCTAGATAGTACAGCTAACTTAGGCCATGCCCACTAGGAGTGGACTCAGACGGAGTGAACCTCTGTAGCTAGTGAAAGCCCCAAATGGTTTCAGTGCATCACACTGGGCAATTCATCGTACAAACCCTCCTCCTGCTTGGGCCTTGTCTGCATGGGGATTTTAGCCACTGGTGTAGCTGCATTGTAGCAAATCCCCAAGAGTCACACCTGGGCAGGGTGATTTGCAGCCGGGGCTGCAGACCCTAGTTTGAAAGAGATGTCAAGAGTAACAAGAAGGGTTTCTTCAGGTATGTTGGCAACAAGAAGAAAGCCAAGGAAAGTGTGGGCCCCTTACTGAATGAGGGAGGCAAGCTAGTGACAGAGGATGTGGAAAAAGCTAATGTACTTAATGCTTTTTTTGCCTCTGTTTTCACTAACAAGGTCAGCTCCCAGACTGCTGTGCTGGGCAACACAAAATGGGGAAGAGATGGCCAGCCCTCTGTAGAGATAGAGGTGGTTAGGGACTATTTAGAAAAGCTGGACGTGCACAAGTCCATGGGGCCGGACGAATTGCATCCGAGAGTGCTGAAGGAATTGGCGGCTGTGATTGCAGAGCCCTTGGCCATTATCTTTGAAAACTCGTGGCGAACGGGGGAAGTCCCGGATGACTGGAAAAAGGCTAATGTAGTGCCCATCTTTAAAAAAGGGAAGAAGGAGGATCCTGGGAACTACAGGCCGGTCAGCCTCACCTCAGTCCCTGGAAAAATCATGGAGCAGGTCCTCAAAGAATCAATCCTGAAGCACTTAGAGGAGAGGAAAGTGATCAGGAACAGTCAGCATGGATTCACCAAGGGAAGGTCATGCCTGACTAATCTAATCGCCTTTTATGATGAGATTACTGGTTCTGTGGATGAAGGGAAAGCAGTGGATGTATTGTTTCTTGACTTTAGCAAAGCTTTTGACACGGTCTCCCACAGCATTCTTGTCAGCACGTTAAGGAAGTATGGGCTGGATGAATGCACTATAAGGTGGGTAGAAAGCTGGCTAGATTGTCGGGCTCAACGGGTAGTGATCAATGGCTCCATGTCTAGTTGGCAGCCGGTGTCAAGTGGAGTGCCCCAGGGGTCGGTCCTGGGGCCCGTTTTGTTCAATATCTTCATAAATGATCTGGAGGATGGTGTGGATTGCACTCTCAGCAAATTTGCGGATGATACTAAACGGGGAGGAGTGGTAGATACGCTGGAGGGGAGGGATAGGATACAGAAGGACCTAGACAAATTGGAGGATTGGGCCAAAAGAAATCTAATGAGGTTCAATAAGGATAAATGCAGGGTCCTGCACTTAGGATGGAAGAATCCAATGCACCGCTACAGACTAGGGACCGAATGGCTCGGCAGCAGTTCTGCGGAAAAGGACCTAGGGGTGACAGTGGACGAGAAGCTGGATATGAGTCAGCAGTGTGCCCTTGTTGCCAAGAAGGCCAATGGCATTTTGGGTTGTATAAGTAGGGGCATAGCGAGCAGATCGAGGGACGTGATCGTTCCCCTCTATTCGACACTGGTGAGGCCTCATCTGGAGTACTGTGTCCAGTTTTGGGCCCCACACTACAGGAAGGATGTGGATAAATTGGAAAGAGTACAACGAAGGGCAACGAAAATGATTAGGGGTCTAGAGCACATGACTTATGAGGAGAGGCTGAGGGAGCTGGGATTGTTTAGTCTGCAGAAGAGAAGAATGAGGGGGGATTTGATAGCTGCTTTCAACTACCTGAAAGGGGGTTTCAAAGAGGATGGCTCTAGACTGTTCTCAATGGTAACAGATGACAGAACGAGGAGTAATGGTCTCAAGTTGCAATGGGGGAGGTTTAGATTGGATATTAGGAAAAACTTTTTCACTAAGAGGGTGGTGAAACACTGGAATGCGTTACCTAGGGAGGTGGTAGAATCTCCTTCCTTAGAGGTTTTTAAGGTCAGGCTTGACAAAGCCCTAGCTGGGATGATTTAACTGGGACTTGGTCCTGCTTTGAGCAGGGGGTTGGACTAGATGACCTTCTGGGGTCCCTTCCAACCCTGATATTCTATGATTCTATGATTCTATGATTCTATGAAACCTCCATATCAGCATGAAAGCCAGATAAAAAATCCCTAGCGCAAATTGTGTCCACACTAGTGAGATCTTCAAAAGGCACAAATGAGTCTAGATGCCTCCATGGGGGGAGGGATCTGTGACACTGCAAAGGGGCCTGTTTTTCAGAATGTGCTGAGCGCTTACCCTCTGACTATCAGGCCCCTCCTCAGAGTGTCTGGAGGGGGCTAGATCATTGTGGCTTAGGGTTTGGCCCTGCTGCAGTGACTACAATCCCAGTGTCAGCCAGGCCTAATACTCTCCATGTGCTCTCTTGTACCCTGGCCCTGCTCCAGCAGCAGTGCAAGACTCACAGACTGTGAATGTGTCACCTACACACAGCCTGGCGCCCCTGCTAAGGGAGCAGCCACAGTCTGGTGTAAACGCCAACAATCCCCATCCCCACCTCGGTTGAGGAATCAGGTTAAGTTTTCTGCAGCAAGGTTAACGCTGCCACATTGCACATGCTGTAAATCTTACGGTGCACGCTGCACCAGCTGTCCGCACACAGGCTCGGCCACTCTGAATTGGCACCTTGTTCTTGGCCAAATAAGAATGGGCAGAAACCTCCAGCGCAACCTGTGTCCGATTCAGACGGAGCCTTCTTTGTTCATTAGTTCTGCCTCTTTATCTCTGGTTCCTATTCCTGGCCATGGAGACTTGCTGAGGTTGCCGGTGGGGTGCAGCAAGACTTCGTGAAAACAGAGCTGAGAACTAACTGCCCAGCACTTCCTTTTGTATTTCAGCACGTCCAGCAACCGCTTCCTCAGTGCCCAAGGGATAGTGAGTCACTGACACAAAACCACTTGAGTCATCGCCGGGGCTTGATTTGTCATTTTGTTTTCTTCCCCTCACCCCTCCCTGATTTGACTGAAAAGGAAACAGGAATCGCCTCTTATACCCCTGGAGTCAACAAGCCAGATCCGGCTGGCGGTGCCCGGGAATGCACAGAAAACTTCCTCGGTTCTTGAACCCAACCCAACCCAACCAATATTAGTCATTATTATTATTGGTACCAAGGCAGCATAGAGGTCCCAACCTAATCCCATTGTGCTAGGTGCTGTACACACAAAGAGTAAGGGACAGCCCCTGCAACAAAGATCTTACACCCTAAATAGACAAGCCGGGGCGAAACTGAAGTATTATCCCCAGATGGGAACTGAAATGCAGAGAAATTAAGAGACTCCTCTAAGGTCACGCATGGAGTATGTGTCAGAGCCAGGAATGAACTCAGGTCTCCTGAGTACCCTGGCTTTAGCCACAAGACTCTTCTTCCTTCCTAAGGGGAATATTAAACTTTGCCATTTTGCATCCCACTATAGGTAGAGAATACACAGTGGTAATCCATCCTTCAGTGGGTCACAGCCCCCAAATTCACAGTCAGCACCCTGCCCATGAGACAGCTAAGACCCAGGGGCTAGACAGTGATTAGCTAGTCCCCCTTAGGACCAGAGATCTTGTCCTCGAGATGCAAAAATCCTCTCTCACCCATTAGTTTTATGCTACATGATTATCTAAAATAGTCCCAGAGGCCCCTTAGCCCCAGGCTACTAGAGTAGGTGGGAAGTTCTGGTGTGCTGCATTACACCGCATATCTTGAAAGAGAGAGAGAGCTGTTGACACTCCAATCTGGGAAATAAATGTGTATTTCGACACACTTTCCCTTGTCAGCTGTTCGTTTCAACATTGGCAAAACTTGTCACTCCCTCGCAATCCCCCACTAAGCATGAGTCAGTCGAAAAGCTGTAGTTGTCACCTTTAAATAAATATTTATTAACGGGACTATAGGTGTCTCTGCTCCCTGCCTCCTGATCTTTTGCAGCCACATGTACGTCTCAGCTGCCCTGACTCGGGTCTTCTGCCAAGCTCAGTGACTTCAACTGGAAAAGGTTCTGATGATCATCTCCTCAGTTTCTGTGAGTTTTGGAGTTGCACAGCCCCACCCCTTCCTCCCCCCCCATCTCACAGCCAGGGGCTTCTTACTGCATTTGGCTACACAGGAGTCAGCAAAGGGAGGGCACTTGCCAGGGTCAAAAGCCCTGAAACTGGAGGTATACTCCTTCCCTGTCATAAGGACCTGGGCCAATAGGTGAGATTCCAAGGCACCAAGCCAACTTGATAGCTCCAGTGGATAGAATCTGGCCAGCCTTGTGATGTATCACCCATGTATCACCTGAAGTAAATAGGATGAAATTCAATAAGGACAAATGCAAAGAATTCTGCTTAGGAAGGAACAGTCACATACAAAATGGGAAATGATTGCCTAGGAAGGAGTATTGCGGAAAGGGATCTGGGGGTCATAGTGGATCACAAGCTAAATATGAGTCAACAGTGTAATGCTGTTGCAAAAAAAGCAAACATCATTCTGGGATGTATTAGCACAGGGGTTCTCCAACTGGGGGTCGGAACTCCTCAGGGGGCCATGAGGTTATTACATGGGGGCTCACGAGCTGTCAGCCTCCACCCCAAACCCCGCTTTGCATCCAGCATTTATAATGGTGTTAAATATATTAAAAATTGTTTTAAATGTATAGGGAGGGGGAATGTCACACTCAGAGGTTTGCTATGTGAAAGGGGTCACCGATACAAAAGTTTGAGAACTCCTGTATTAGCTTAAGTGATCACTCTCCTTACAGTGTGTATGATAAACCCATTGTTTCATGTTCTCTGTGTGTGTATATCAATCTCCCCTCTGTTTTTTTCACCAAATGCATCCGATGAAGTGAGCTGTAGCTCACGAAAGCTTATGCTCTAATAAATTTGTTAGTCTCTAAGGTGCCACAAGTACTCCTTTTCTTTTTGCGAATACAGACTAACACGGCTGCTACTCTGAAGCAGGAGTATTGTAAGCAAGACACGAGAAGTAATTCTTCTGCTCTACTCCACACTGATTAGGCTTCAACTGGAGTATTGTGTCCAGTTCTGGGTGCCACATTTCAGGAAAGATGTGGACAAATTGGAGAAATTCCAGAGAAGACCAACAAAATGATTAAAGGTCTAGAAAACATGAGCTATGAGGGAAGACTGAAAAAATGGGGTTTGTTTAGTCTGCAAGACTGAGAGGGGACATGATAACCGTTTTCAAGTCCATAAAAGATTGTTAACAAGGAGGAGGGAGAAAAATTGTTCTTCTTAACCTCTGAGAATAGGACAAGATGCAATGGGCTTAAACTGCAGCAAGGGTGGTATAGATTGGACATTAGGAAAAACTTCCTAACTGTCAGGGTGGTTAATCACTGGAATAAATTGCCTAGGTAGGTTGTGGAATCTCCGTCATTGGGGATTTTTAAGAGCAAGTTGGACAAACACCTGCCAGGGATGGTCTAGATAATACTTAGTCCTGCCATAAGTGCAGGGGACTGGACTAGATGACCTCTCGAGGTTCCTTCCAGTTCTATGATTCTATGTGCTTTGAAGCTATTAATAAAAGCCAGCCACCCACATGGAATGTAGATCCATGGAATGTAGATCTGTACATCCCTTGGAGAGGAAGGAGGGTCCAGTGCTTAAGGCACTAACCTAGGACTGGGGAGACCTGGATTCAAGTAGCTGCTGTGCCCTGGGCTTCCTGTGTGACCCTGGAAAAGTCGTTTTGCTCCCCAGTTTCTTATCCGTACAATGGGGACAATAGCACTGCCCTACCTAACAGGGGTATTGTGAGGATAAACGCATGAAAGGTTGTGAGTTGCTCAGATTCTGCAGTCATAGGGACCATATAAGTACCATAGAAGGGTAACTAGTGAGGGCCCTGGCTACTGTCCCTACCAAAGAACTGATTCTTCCACCACTTACGGAGCGAAGCTTACAGTAACTAGGGTCTACTATATCCTATCTTTGCAGTTAAGAACTGCAAGCTAAGCATGCCCTCCTCCTGCCCGACTGCCTCCCCAGGGCATTTCAGTCCCTTGCTAGTGACCAGAAACATCCGCTTCTCCTTTCAAGTTAGAATCCTCTGACACCTTTAGGAGAAATTCCTCCAAGGGAAAGACCCGCAACATTTCAACACCTGCCATCAAGCTCTAGGCTGTGGAATGCCAGCACCCACCTAAGAAAGGCTCTGAGCCTTCTGCCACTGCCAGTGACTCCTGCCAGGCTGTGAGCAACACTATCATGCTGCCTTGACAGCGCAGAGAATGAAACTGAACATGCCACAGAAGCGGAGATATTCCCCAGTGCTGCTGGCAAGACAAGCTCTTTCTCCTGCTGGATCTACTAACCCCATTTTCCTTCACTCCTTGGGTTTTATTATTCAGAGACCATTATCCCCCTACTGATTCTGCAGATCAAGTAACACTGCACCCTCATGCACACACACCCCCGCACTGGGCTTTGCGTTCTTCCCATTGTTCCCAGCCCTCCTTCAAGCACAATGGAAGACTTGTCAGTGCAGCGGCCAAGATGCTGAGTCGCTTATGCCCCTGTATTGTCTGGAACTGTGTCAGTTCAAGAGAGTAGCCTAGAAATCGGCCTGCTGCTTCCACCTAATGAACCAGGCAAAAAGGAGTTGATGTAGCTCATGAATCAACCACAGACGATAGCATCTGGATAGAGAAGAGGATGTATTTCGACTCGTTAGAGCAGGCGAGTGGGAGACAGGACTCCTGGGTTCTATTCTAAGCTCCACAGCAGGCTGGGTATGTTACCTTTGAGCAAGTAGTTTCACATATCCGTGCCTCAGTTTCCCCATCTTCCTGTTTCTCCTGCCAGGTCCATCTTCCCTATGGGCAAGAACCTAACTTAGAGGTTTGCAGTGAGAATAATTAACTAGGGTCAGACTATGGTGAGGCTGGCATTGGATGGGCAGGGGCATTAGAGACTTGGTCTGAGTGCATGGGAAGAGTTGGGTTTGGAATCTTGCACACTTTCTGCTTTTCCAATATGTCATCTCCACTGCTTCTCATCCCCTTTTTATATATGCTTCTTTCTCCTCCCTTCACCCAAACCCTCACTCTGCGCTGTACTGAGACCTGGGGCATAGACATTTCACAAGAAACTGCTGAATCCACTTAAACATCAGTCAGTCCATATGGCAGAACTATCTGTTGCTTCGGACAGGATCGCTGGTCTACCAGGATACTAGCAGCCAGTTCCATAGGCTGCCACTGGAATCGAACCATCAAGCTTCTGAGGCCTGAACAAAATTAATCGGTCTCCCCCTCTGCTATCTATGCCCCAAGACTTGATACAGTTTTCTACTGAGGCAAGGAAGGAACATAAGACCAAAGGTTCATCTAGCCCAATATCCTGTCTTCCGACTGTGGCCAATGCACCAGGTGCCCCAGAGGGAATGAACAGAACAGGTCATCATCAAGTGATCCATCCCCTCTCGCCCATTCCCAGCTTCTGGCAAAGAGAGGCTAGGGTCCAGCTTTCAACAATGACAATGATTTGGGAGAGGTGGGCTCAGAAGCAGATCCAGATCCAAACTTCCCCCAAACCCTAGGAGCTATGCTTGGGTTTGATCCCATCTCTAGCCTATCACATTCTGCAAAATGCAACCAGGGCAGCGTCTTGCTTGTCTTCCTTAAACATCACCAGCTTGCTAGAGCACAGAAACACAGCCCCTCATCCGCCTATCTGCTCACTAAATATCCAATCCAACTCCAGCTGAAGTCAATGGGAGTTTTCAACTAATCTCAAAAGATTGGGATTGGCCCTAGATCTGTCGACACAAGAGGCTCCAGCATGCTCCATTCTCTAGGAATCCAGCACTTTGTTTGCTAGGAGCGCATGCCGTTCGCCCATTGAGAAATGTGGTCTCTCTTTCTTTGCTATGTCCTGAATCTTTTAATCAACTCTTTGTCCTGGGAAAGCGTCAAAGAGAATCCTGGAAACTCTGTGCAGCAGCATGTCTCTCTTGCCTTTAATTCAATGGAAGTTTTATTTTGCTTCTTTGACACTGGTAATCTGCAAAACACATGCTCTGTTCATTTTTTAAAAGTCTCAGGTCAAAGAGCCCAGCACTTTTGCTTAGAGCTAACCAAATAATGATCCACAGATTTCAATGGCAAAGGGCTTAGCAGGTCAACTGCTTTCCTGCCTCAAGGAGGATCTGAACTAAACGCTTGGTTAAGCAAAGTAGCCAGCCTGGTGGCAGTGTCAGATTTAATTGTAATTTTACCAGGGGATCCACTTGCTGTGTTTTGATATTGGCCCCATCCCGTTTCTGCAGGATATTCTCTCTCATCCTTCTCCCTGCACTGCAGATGCACCATTTAAAGCAGGGGAAAGACTATGTCTACAAGGCAACTCTTGCCTGGCTCTTAGCTTTAATGGCAGTGCACAGTATGTGTTCCGCACAAGGCCCTGAATCTGCAATGAACTCCATATGACCGGACACCTGGACTTGGAAGCAGTCTTACCCCCATTTTACAGATGGTGAGATTGAGGGACAAAAAGCTTCAGTCCAAAATGTTCGGTTCTGCCATTTTGGGGTGCCTGACTTGAGTGCCCAAAACCCCAGGAACCTGAAATTAATGGCCACTTTTGGCCTTCTGGTTGGTGACTTGCCCAAGGACACCCAAGTGAGATGGTGGCACAGCCGCAAGTCCTAGTCTCCAGCCCTTCACCACAAGACCATCCTTCCCCTCTGTATTCCCCGCCCTGTCTCTCCGCTACATTCAGTGAAGAATGGCAGTGACTTCCCAAAGCCGCACTCCACACTGCTGTGACCGAGCAGAGACTCCAGCAGCCAGCGATAAGAAGCAAATGCATTTCAGGAGATCCTGGAACAAACACCAAAGATTTGAAATGCAAGAGAAGCTTAGCTGCATGTGAGACATGCCGGGGGAATAAAACCACCCCCAGGCACCACACAAACCACAACTGGGGAGACAGGACACCAAGGATGATGCAGATGAGACAGTCTTAGAATCAGAACTACTGACCGACAAGAGTTCTGTGGTTTCTGTGCTTTAAATATGGAGATGTATTACTCAGCGCAGGGGCTGGCTCTGCTGCTGGAGTCATGCAGTCATCAGCAAAGGAAGGTCAAAAATAGATGCAGGGCATGGTGAGCTGACTACGTGCACCAGCCTTTCACTCTGGAGGCCTGGGTTCAAGCCTTGGTTAAGGCCACAAGGGAAGTGTGTTTGATGGGCTCATTCCATGCCCTTGTAAAAAGAGATTAACCTCCAAGGAAAGATGCACAGAGCAGCAAGGCTGGCAGTGTTTGCTTAGGGCAAGCCCAGGAGCGGGAGGTGCTTGAGATCCAGACTGAGGTATGCAGAACTCAGGTGCAATAGCACAGGCCTTTGAAGGCAATCTGCACCTGGATGCTGCTGGGCAGGATTTCAGAGCTGTGTGAGGGCCAACAGACTAGGGAAGCTGGGTCATTGTAGAGGTTCAAGTGTAGACCATCATTTCAGCAATGGGAGGGGTTCTCCCATCGCTGTAGGTAACCCACCTCCCTGAGAGGCAGTAGCTAGGTTGACAGAATAATTCTTCTTCAACTTAATGTTGTCTACATTGTGGGTTCGGGTGACTTAACTCCATCTATTAGGTGTGTGGATTTTCCACACCCCTGAGCAATTTAGCTGGGTCGACTTAACTTTGGCAGGTAGACCTGGCCATAGCCTGTGCGTCTTTTGGAATGAGTGTGACAGTCCTTCGCTCCCAGGAGCATGGAGTTCACCCAACATTTAAACACGAGAAAACAGAGCTGTGCCTAGCAAAAGGGAGAGGTGAGAGCGAGTGGGTGTGTTCCAGGGATGGAACCAGCCCAAGAGCAATGCACTGGAATTGATATAAAAGCTGCAGCGTTTAATTATTAACTTGCTGTACTGGCAGGGTGCAGAGATGTGCTTTGAATGGCCTGATCTCCATTTCCCTCTCCCTTCTCAGTGACCCTGCTGGACTTTGCTTGCTCGTGATTCAGCCCTTGGGCTGGGGCTGGCTGAGGGGCAGCAGTTCTGGCTGAGTCCTTCTGAGAACCAGTGCACACAACTGGGCCGGGACAGCAGAGACTGGCTTGTGAGAAGGAGGTGCCACAGATAACAAGTGAGAGACAGCGACACGGCAGAGCGAGTGGCAAGAGGAAGCGGTATAGTTTCCACAGCTCTTCAGGCAGGCAGAGGAAAGTTGCACTACTGTGCGGGGCTCGCAGTGGCCAAGGGGCCAATGGAGCATGAATTTACATTGCCTCAGCCGATTGCTGCACTCAGGGGTGGCTGGACACTGCTCTCCTAGAAAGAGGAAGGACACCACCTCTCCACCATCTACCAAAAGTGGACCACCTACCAAAGCTCCACCGGCTTGTTAAACCACTGCATAATGTTCTTCTGAGGTTCCTAGAGACATGAAGTGCAAGGTGCATGCTTGCTTCACGCTCTGGCCTCTGGCACTCAGACATTGCCCCTTAGAGACGAGGATGAGATGCATGAATACAGTAGATAAATACCTGGTCCCTTAATGCAGCTCCAGAAACTTTGCAGGGGCAGAGAATTCCCAGCTCTAGCAGTAGCTGGCCAAGGTGCCAACTCGGAGAACTAACCCCAGGACTAACACCCTCTCCAGAGGCCAGTGAGCGTGGGATGACCACTCTTCCTAGTCCCCTATTGGCCAGTTTAGGGGCTGCCCCACCAGCGCCCCATTCACCAAGGGACACAAGTACACCAGATGAGGAAAACAGATGTAAGGGCCAACTCTTCATTGGGCCTCCTTCATGGGGTCATAGATCGCTGCTTAATAGATCTGTCCATTAGGCTGCCATGCAGGTGCCAGGACCAAGGATGCCATTGTGATTAAGAGTCAGGACTCCTGGGTTCTATTCCCAGCTCTGCCACAGGTTTCCTGGGCAATTTTGGTCAGGTCACTTAACATCTCTATGCCTCTGTTTCTCTGAGATCCTCAGACAGAGGCCACTGGAGACATGCAAAGAGCCACTGATGGGACTGAGCAATTGTGTGGGCCCTGTGTCCATGCCCCAAGGGGCAGCTTGATTCACTTACCTGGTTTGCAGGCAAAATGGGGGGTGGGTCACACACAAGCTACCATGCCCCAAATTTTGCAGGTGCAAAAAATCAGCTGGCGGGAAAATTTGACTCTGGAGCAGCAATGAAAGAATATGCAAAAACGACATGTAAGAGCACTGCTCCCCTCCCCATCCCAGCTGCCTGCACATGGCCCCATACTGGTAACTGCCCTCCCTGTGAGCCAACCAGTGGAATTCACAGCCCTGGCTGATTCCCACCCAGCAGTGAAGGGCTCCCAGCTCCGTATGATTAAGGGACTCGACTGCATGAGTTTCCTGACCCGCTGGCTGGTTCCGCTGCAGCTCATCACACTGTTTAGCCTAACCAGTTAAATGTACAGGGGGAAGGGGTGGGCGGAAAACAGAGTCCAAAAAACTAAAATCAACCCTGGGAGGTTTGACTGTGGGAATGGAAAGTTTTCCAAACCACAGCCTTGGGAGGCCCGGAGCATCGGCAGAGGAACAAAAGGGATCCACAAGAAAAGGAAAAGCAAAAAGGAAATTTAAAGCTCTGCTGCAACAAGCCTGATGCATCATCGGGGACGCTAACTTCTTGGGGGGTGCTAACTTCTCCCCCAGTCCATCGCCATCTGTCACGTCCAACTGAAAAGGGCCTGGAGTTCCCCCCACCTCCATTCATTTCACGGGGGGGTGAAAATGGCAGCTGCACTGGAGTTCTTTCCAAAGCACTTCAGGATAAAAAGTATGTTGTGAATTCCCGGGATTGGGGAGAATCCCTGTCCTCTGCAGAGAGAGGGGGAGCACTGTCACTTGGAAAGAAACCCTTAGCCCTTCCCCAACCCAAGCACTGTACAGCCCATAGAGGAAAGTCCTATTATCCCCATATTACAGATGGGAAAACAGAGACAAAAAGGTACGGTGACTAACCCAAGCCCATAGAGCAAGTCAGTGGCAGAGTCAGAATTAGAAATCCCCATCTCCTGATTCCCAGCCCAGAGCTCAGTCATGCCTGGTGCTAACCCCCTCAGACCACATGGAGCTCTCAGCCATCAATAGCGACGTCTGGGCAAAAACACCCACTTGGCTCTGGCAGAAACACCAGTTTGCAGTCTCCCCACCGGCTTCTGCTAGCTTGTAGGCCTCTTGAATTTGGCTGGACAGTGCCAACGGCAAGAGGCCAGAACCAAGTCTACAGGACAGGAGAGGCATTCCCCCCTTCTCCCTGCTTGGTTCAGGTGAGATGTTTCCCTCCTCCCATCCGGTGGATGATTTCTGGTGGGAGTGGACATTTTTACCTGAACTTGAAGGAAAAGCATACGTCCTCCCTCCCCCACCCCAAACATAACAATACAATAATATTATAAATAATATTAGACAATGAGGATGATGAAATGGGCTGGAACAAATGCCTAAGGGGACAGTTTTCAGTGAGCTGTGTGGCCTACTGGCAAGGGTATTAGTCTTAAGACTCAGCAG
Source organism: Dermochelys coriacea (assembly GCF_009764565.3). Classification (NCBI taxonomy): domain Eukaryota; kingdom Metazoa; phylum Chordata; order Testudines; family Dermochelyidae; genus Dermochelys; species Dermochelys coriacea. Next base: position 18,033,390 of record NC_050083.1, on the reverse strand, counting down.
ACCTGGCTTCAAGTGCACACTCTGCCACAGACCCCCTATGTGACCCTGGGTGTGTCACTTAGGGTACATCTATGTTTGAGCCGGGAGGTGTGGTTCCCAGCTCGTACAGATGTACACTGCTAGTGGCTAAAACTAACCGCGTGTCAGCTGCTGCTCAGGCCAGCTGCCCCGAGTATGATCCCACCTGACCCCCCGGCTCAGGCAGCTAGCCAACGCCGCCAGGGAGACACTGCTATTTTTAGGTGCTAGCTCGAGCGAAGGATAACTATGCAAGCTGCGAATCACACCACCCAGCTCAAGTGTATACGGACCCCATTTGCTTCTCTCTGTGCCTCAGTTTCCCATCTGTAAAATGTGGCTAACAATCTGCCCTGACTCACAGGGGCACTGTGAGGAGAAATACATGGATGACTGTGAGGCTATCTGCTGTCCTGGAGGCCAGATAAATGTCATAAATAGATTGGGCATTTTGACATTGCCTTCATTAGGAGCCCGATAAAGCCTTTGGTACCTAAAATCTGGGCTTCTTACCTTCCCCTCTTTGTGCAGCTTGACTGAAAAATTTGGAGTTAGTTTCCACCGATTTTTTTTGGTCTCCTTTTCAAAATAGCAAGCACTGATCTCCCCCCGTGGAGTTGACATTAATATGGCAATGTTTGTTTAACAACAGCTCCCACTGATCTGTAACCTAAGCTCTGAAGTCAATAAAGAGCTTTGCCTGAGTCTCTAGAATGTAGGATCAGGCCCCAGAGTGCCCCATCGCGCCACAATGTCTGTGTGCGCTGATGTTATCATCTGATGTCAGTACTGCTCTGGGAACATTAGCTTTAATTACCTGACGCTTTATGGTCCACATAAAACAATGGATCGGATGGATCCCTGGTGCAACATTATTGACAGTGGAATTAGGGATCCATTTGGCCTGCGCAGGGTTTATTAAACCTGTGCCTGTTCTCGGGGCTTTGTTTGGTTTTACTCGATTTTAAAATCCCATATTGAAGGGCTGTGCCAGTTCAATAACAAAACCAAAATTTCTGGATGCTTATACACTCTGGAGATCCCCCTCTGATATCCGACCAGATGTTAATAATGTTAAATCTGGGCACATTTAATAACGTATAGAATCATAAAAATGTAGGGTTGGAAGGGTCAATTAGCCCAGCCTCTATAGGTTCATTTGAGAACCTGAACATGCTTTACACACATTCAATAATTAAGCTGTACACCCCCCTTGAAAGATCTGTCAAGACCGTTACCCCAGTTTTGCAAATGGGGAAACTGCGGCACGGGAACACTCCTTTCCAAATGTCCTTTGGTCTGAGAGATGTCATTCATTTTATTCCAAAAGTTACCTGTGCTCCATGCAAACTTGGTGCCCCTTCCCTGTTATGGCTGAACATTATTTCCATCAGAATTGCAGACTCATGGAGCTGAGATTATAGAGATCATTATAAAAAGAAAAGGAGTACTTGTGGCACCTTAGAGACTAACAAATTTATTAGAGCATAAGCTTTCGTGAGCTACAGCTCACTTCATCGGATGCATTATGTACCCTAAGGGAAATAAGTCTCACAGCATCTTAAGTTTCTTGTAAGAATAAAATGTTTGTGCTTGTCATTCTGGGCCTTTGTCCCACATTTTGTCCCATGGCTGCTTATTGTATTCAAAAGCTGTGTTTGCAAAAGCTCTTCAGCCGTGTCACCAGGATGAACAAAACACCCCAGACTCTCCATTGACATGCAAAAGGGTGCATGCCCTGACGCCACCTGGTGCCGTCTGCAGGGCTGCGCCAGAGATTCATGGAATCCCAGGATGTGAACCAGATCTGGGAACTTCACTACCCAATCTCTGTGACACCACCATCAAACGTGGTCACTCTGGCTGATGCCACAGTCCTCCATAGACTATGTATATTTGAGGAGGAGGAGGAGTTTGAGGGGTACACACAGAGAGGCTAAGGGACTTGCCCTTGGTCACATAGACAACCAGTAAGGGAGACAACCTCAAAGGGAGCCCAGGAGCCCTGACTCCCAGCCCTCTGATCTAACTAGAAGACAAGGCCATCGCTCCTTTATAACCCTGGCAGTTCCCTGTTCACTATGAAAACAGAACCTGGGTGAAATAAATCCACCAGCATAACAATGCTGACGGTCCCTAGGGCACCTTGTAGCTCTCCTAACACGGACCCTGTCAGCACCAGTGGAGAGGTTTAACTCCATCAGCAAACTGCTCTTGAAACTCAGCTCCTTAACCCCCCTGGAAAGCATTTTACAGACACAGGGCCCAATGCGCCAGCGCGTGACAGCCCTTTGACGCTGTGCCGTGTTGCTGGCCAGCGAGGAATTCCCTCTGAGCAGGTCGTGGATGCCTGGCATGGCATCTCTCCCATGCCATTCCCAGACAGCCTCCACAAAGATGGCATACAGCGCATCTCAACCAGGACGGGGAACCAGGCGCCCAGAAGGGGATGAACTGAGTGGGTCAGGCTCCCAATCAAGATCCCTCAGCCTGAGGCACACACCGCCTCTATCTTGCTTTGCAAACTGCCACATGGGACACCAGCCTTACTCCCGAGCGTGAAAGCCCCATGAGTCCCTGCCCATGTGGACTGGGCTAGAGAAGGATCTGGAGTCAGAGAGACCATCAGTTTCTCCGCAACCTCCCCCCCGCCCCGTCAGTGCTTTGTGGTTCCCCCAGCTTGTCCGTCACAATCGTCCATTGTGCCGCAGTGAGCTCTTCTCCCCACCCCGCACCCCCGGGTTCTGTTGGAAGGGAGGAGCTTTAAAGATGGGTTTTATGGAGAGGAGAAGGAATGGGGTTTCTTCGGGGGAGCGAATGCCAGCCCTCGCTCTGACGGCTGACACCCTGATGTAACACTTTCCAGATGTGGCCGCAGGAAGACAGAAGCAGAACTGTTCCCTGCTGAGGAAGCTGGAAACGGTTTGAGATAATGTGGAATTCCTGAATGTGGGCCAGGGCCTGCCTGGGCTGGAGAGAGACACAGAGAGAGAGAACGCCTGAGTCGATACAACACGACTCCTCTCCCTTTTGTGTGTGTGGGTTTTATTTCGGGAACTGCATGAAAAAGCCCCCAATTTATACGCTATTTAGGGTGCCAGCCAGCAAATGGAACATGTTCTCCACACCCTAACATGTGATAAAGAGCCACTGTGGAGAGGCAGAGAACAGAGTCTTTTTTTGTATGCTGAAAAATATGCTCCCAGCAGCGCAAAGTTTCTCAGCTCAGAGATTTTCTTTTTTCTCGGTCTCTTGCCAGGTGTTCTGTACAGCACCAGGCACGTTGCCGGAGTGCAACAGGGAAGGATGGGTGGTTCAGAAGGGAAGGCAGTGTATGGTCAGTCCCACGTCCCAGCAGGGGTGCCTCAGCTCTCGAACTTCTGAAGATTGTCATGTGGCTCGGAGGGTGTGCAAGTTTGGCCATCCCTAGTCTAGCTTGCTTTAAACGATGTTCTAACAACCCCTTCTGTATTCCCAACTGTACTGTACTAAACAGACATGTGTGATTCTCCATTTGTGAGCAATACAGTACTACAGTAACAAGTCAGCATGTGCGGTCCTGTGCTCACAAACAACACTCCAAAAGTAACATATCCATCCAAATGTCCCATAATGAAAACCCATCGTTAACAAACCAGGGAAGGTAGCCCACCATTCACAAGCAACAAACCACGGTGTGCAGCAAATCGCGCCATCACAAAGCAGTTTGCACAGCTCTTAACTTGTGAACATTCCTACATTTGCAGAAAGCCAGCATATGCAAGCCAGCACCCATAAGAAAACCATGCTGTTGCTAACCAATGTGCCATCTTCAGGCAACCCTACAATAACAAACCTGTGTGTGCTGCTCCGAACGGCAGGGCAGGGGTATGCCAGGGAGGGAGATCATGTTTCATTTAGGAAACATGCTGCCACTTCAAAGTTCCAGTGAGTTACATTTGTGATGAGGAAAACTGAAAGGATACCCATGAGTGTCCCCTTTTTTAACAGCTTTATGGGACAACTCCAAGGCTACTTATAAAAGCATTTCACAACACAGCATACATTTCACTACGTTAAAATAAAAAGAGCAGCCATTTGGTTTCTTTTTGCCAGAGATGAAGGGGTTAACGCCTTGCAGGTCCAGTGGGACAGTCAATTCCACCCAGCTCCGATCGGCACCAGGTTCAAGCAGGGAATCTTTCAAACAATCTGACACAATTAGAAAACGTCCATTCCATCACACTTGCTGTCTTTGATTATTTGCCTGAGATAGGAATCATGCAACATAAAATGACTTTCTTTGCTGCCTGTGTATTTTCCCCTGTTTGCACAGCCGTTCCTGATGGCTGTCCAGTTAAGCTGGTGATAATGAACTTGCCTGGGACAGAAGAGGGATAAAACAGATATGTGCAGTGAGTGAAAAGGGCACTCCAAGCCAGAGATGAGAAATCTGCATCCAAATCATTCATGCTCCTGAAATTCGGGGGCTCTAATACAACGGAACCCAGATCAGCAACACTCTGTGGTTTTGCAAAACTAAACCCCACACGCAAGAGTCTGTCTGCTCAAAGCACACACTGTGACACACAAAGGTGTGCTCTTATCTCAGAAGGAGCTACTGGTATATTCCAGGAGTCTGGAATCTCCTTAAGTTCAAAGTACTGAGACTCGATATGGTACATAACCAGATCTCCTCCAAATGGCTATCCACACATAGCACTCAAAGTCCTGTCCCAGTATACACAAGGCTCAGTGTAAAATATGGGATAGATTTTCTATTTTGTGTTTGTTCCAAAGTCTTGGTCTGGGCACTGGAAGGAACGCCCCTCAAGAAATTACACCTGATGTTTCCTCAGATGTCCCATTACTGAGGAGTTTCTCTCCCATGTTTGCCATTGCCACTCATCTAGTTTTCACTACATGTTTGGCTGCTTCTCTAAACTATCTGAACATCATGGGGCTGCAATATGGGCTAGAAAGCTGAGCTTTCCTTGAAGATTTCTGGTATTTCCAGCTTCTTGCCAGGGCAGATATCTGACAAAAACAGCATTTCCTGTGGTATTTCAACATTTCCATTCCTGGCCAGAACCAGAGCCCAATGGAATGACTCCCACTGACTTCCAGGGACTTTGGATCAGACCCAGGAGAACAGAATGAGGATAATCAAAGGGATTCAGACTCTTTTGAACATCACAGAAAGTTTGGCTGGTCTTTGAGGCAAAAGCCTGAATCAGTTTTTCCCCCTTCCTGAATGGTTCACTTAGCCCACGGAGCAATTCATACCGCAATGCACAGACATTCACACAAAGGGAATGGGGGGAAAAGGGTGTTATTGAAACTACAGTAAGATGCATGGGAGATAGAGATGAGACCAGGGCCTCCTTCTCAAGACATGCTAAATTCCTGGGTAGAGAAGGTAGTACACTTTTTGCAGCGGGAATTACATTGAGGACCCTGCAAAAATCCACAATTGACACTGGAAATTGTAAATATCTTCGTGGCTCATGTGGCATATGATATTAACTGTACAGTAGAACCTGAGAGTTACAAACACCAGAGTTACCAACTGACCCGTCAACCACACACCTCATTTGGAACCAGACGTACACAATCAGGCAGCAGCAGAGATCAAAAAAATAAATAAAAAGCAAATACCATACAGTGCTGCGTTAAACATAAACTACTCAAAAAAAGAAAGGGAAAGCAGCATTTTTCTTCTGCATAGTAAAGTTTCAAAGCTGTATTAAGTCAATGTTCAGTTGTAAACTTTTGAAAGAACCACCGTCATGTTTTGTTCAGAGTTACAAACAACCTCCATTCTCAGGATGTTCGTAACTTTGAGGTTCTCCTGTATCGTTGTTCCTTAGAAAGGCTAATGACTAATCCCATTTAGAATCCATCTGATGTACTGACATGAAGTTCAGGCATTAGTTACTTAGGTGGCGTATGGCATTAAGCTTCTTTACTAAAAAGATGAGTAGTGTCCTGTGGTCCCTCAGACAGCACCGAATGTGTCAATTCATGAACAGTGTGGAATAGAGAGTCCCCGCTTGCCGTGTTGTAACGATTTCCTCCAGAGTAGGATTTTCTTTGCGTTTTTTGTTGGTTTGGTTGTTTGTTTTTACACAGCAAGATCCCGATCATAGTGGTGAAAGCAAAGGACGAGTTGTCCCAAGACCAAGGGTCTAGTCCTGGTGCTGCCTTTCATGCGCTGAGTGACCTGGGGCGAGTCACTTCCCCGCTCTATGCCTCAGTTTCCCCATCTGTCAAATTAGACAGAATAGGCCCCACCCCTTGAGTTGGGAAGCTGAGTTCATTCCTGTTTGCAAAGACCTGTGAGGTCATAGATTCATAGATTCATAGATACTAAGGTCAGAAGGGACCATTCTGATCATCTAGTCCGACCTCCTGCACAGCACAGGCCACAGAATCTCACCCACCCACTCCTATGAAAAACCTCACCTATGTCTGAGCTATTGAAGTCCTTAAATCATGGTTTAAAGACTTCAAGGAGCAGAGAAGCCTCCCTCAAGTCACCCATGCCCCATGCTACAGAGGAAGGCAAAAAACCTCCAAGGCCTCTCCAATCTGCCCTGGAAGAAAATTCCTTCCCGACCCCAAATATGGCGATCAGCTAAACCCTGAGCATATGGGCAAGATTCACCAGCCAGATACTACAGAAAATTCTTTTCTGGGTAACTCAGATCCCATCCATCTAATATCCCATCTCAGGGGATTAGTCCTATTTACCCTGAATATTTAAAGATCAATTACTTACCAAAATCCCATTATCCCATCATACCATCTCCTCCATAAACTTATCAAGTAGAATCTTAAAACCAGATAGATCTTTTGCCCCCACTGCTTCCCTTGGAAGGCTATTCCAAAACTTCACTCCTCTGATGGTTAAAAACCTTCGTCTGATTTCAAGTCTAAACTTCCTGGTGGCCAGTTTATACCCATTTGTTCTTGTGTCCACATTGGTGCTGAGCTGAAATAATTCCTCTCCCTCTCCTATATTTATCCCTCTGATATATTTATAGAGAGCAATCATATCTCCCCTCAACCTTCTTTTAGTTAGGCTAAACAAGCCAAGCTCCTTAAGTCTCCTTTCATAAGACAAGTTTTCCATTCCTCGGATCATCCTAGTAGCCCTTCTCTGTACCTGCTCCAGTTTGAATTCATCCTTTTTAAACATGGGAGACCAGAACTGCACACAGTATTCTAGGTGAGGTCTCACCAGTGCCTTGTATAATGGTACTAAAACCTCCTTATCCCTACTGGAAATGCCTCTCCTGATGCATCCCAAAACCGCATTAGCTTTTTTCACAGCCATATCACATTGGCAGCTCATAGTCATCCTATGATCAACCAATACTCCAAGGTCCTTCTCCTCTTCCGTTACTTCTAATTGATGCGTCCCCAACTTATAAATAAAATTCTTGTTATTAATCCCTAAATGCATAACCTTACACTTCTCACTATTAAATTTCATCCTATTACTATTACTCCAGGTTACAAGGTCATCCAGATCCTCCTGTATAATATCCCGATCCTTCTCTGAATTGGCAATACCTCCCAGCTTTGTATCATCTGCAAACTTTATTAGCACACGCCCACTTTTTGTGCCAAGGTCAGTAATAAAAAGATTAAATAAGATTGGTCCCAAAACCGATCCCTGAGGAACTCCACTGGTAACCTCCCTCCAACCTGACAGTTTGCCTTTCAGTAGGACCCGTTGCAGTCTCCCCTTTAACCAATTCCTTATCCACCTTTTGATGTTCATATTGATCCCCATCTTCTCCAATTTAACTAATAATTCCCCATGTGGCACGGTATCAAATGCCTTACTGAAATCTAGGTAAATTAGATCCACTGCATTTCCTTTATCTAAAAAATCTGTTACTTTTTCAAAAAAGGAGATTAGGTCCTCAGATGGGAGGGGCAGAGTATTGCCATTTATAATGCAAAAATCTTGTCGTTTTATTGCAAGCTGGACAGGTAGAAGGAACATCCCCGAGACAGGGGAACATTCCACCACGGGGAAAACCCCACCTTGGACAGGCATTTTCCCTAGTTTTCAGAGAGCAAAAAAGAGTGTCCCATGATGCTGAATGGCAGGTCCGGGGAAGGTAGGGATGTTAATACAGCAGAGGAGAATCATTCTGTTGCAGGATCAGACGTCTCCTGCATTCTCGCCACCCTCCCTCCCTTTGTTAGAGGATTGCTACACCCCAACGCTCAGAACAGTTTCCACATGCCCACAGCAAAGGGCTGAGGCAGCAACTAGGTCCAGTCGAACTGGATTCCTGAAGTGAAAGCACACAACCCTGTGGCTTGGGAGACTGGCAATAGGCTACAGGGCCCTTTACCTCTAAGGAATGGGTTTGGCTCTGGCCCAGTGAGTGATTGAAAGTTATCATCTGAGGACCGTTTGGTGACATCTGTACAATGAGTTTGGTGGGTCTCAGCCCTCTTCCTGAGAGCAGTTATCCACATCACAAAACCCGCAATCCTGAGGCCCTCCTCCCTATGTTGGCAAGAGAGACCAAAGACTGATTAAGCCACGGAGAACAAATTCCTCCTTCACTCCGGCTGGCAGGTCGAGGAATCTGGCACGGCTGCCGCCAGTGCTGTAGCTAAATGGGACACTTCCTTCTCAGCACAGAGAGGAAGTGAATACCTTAAACGTGCCACGAGTCAGGGGGACAGCTCCCCCATCACACATATTCCATCCCTGATAATATAAAAGCCAATTATCCCTTGATTACACAGGACATGTCATGCCCCATTACACCAAAGGTACATCTCACCCAGCATCCTGTTTCCCACAGTGGCCTTGCCAAACAATGCAGGGGAAAATGAAGCACCCATCGTATACAGGTATGGCAGGGAAGGTTACAGCTACCTGCCCATAGGTTTGAATTTCTTACTAACTCCCCAGTTAAAGCAGGATATTTTCAATGACACCGAAGGGAGTTTGGCACCCATTGGAATGCAATGGTAGTTGAGCACCTAATTCCCTTAAGCGCCTTTGAAAAGTCTACCAAGAACTTATGCCCTAAAGTAAGGCGCAGACAACTCAATTGAAGCCAGTCGCATGTCTGGGGCTGGGCGGTTCTGAGTGCTTTCAAGGGCAGAAAACTCCCTCTTATTTCCACAAACATCAGCATCAGATTCACCCAGCCTTCCCGAAAGCAGGCAGAGAGACGGGGCAGATCCTACTTAACATTCCCACACTTATTATCTTGTGGGCTGAGACCGGCCTTTATTTCCAAGAACATCACTTAATCTTGATCACTTGATCTTAACATCCTGCATCCTGTGTCAAGTCAACACAGAATGCCCTCAGTCCCGTGTTTCAATAGCAATGATGGAGACGGGCACTCACTGTGATACAAATGTAGAGTTATGGGCCACGGCTAAGACGTCACTGGGTGCTGCTCTCCCTCAGACATAAGCAGGGTCCTGTATTTTCCAAACAGGTTGTCCTGTGTTTCCTTGAGACACAGGTAGGTCACCATACTACTGCCCCATGGGACACACAAGGCCCTGGAGATTCCAGTTCGATGGTGGTTCCTTTATAAAATCTCATTTCAAGTTTTGCTCTTGTGTTCATTTGTAAAAGGATAATGAGAGTGGGTGGGGCACGGTGGGAAGAAGAGGGTAAAAGGCAAATCGAGTGGCAGAGGCCCTCACTAACGATTTCCCAACAGATCATAACACTCCCCTTTTAACCTCTGTCAGCAAGCCAAAGTCCGTGAATTATACGGCCAAGTGAACCTCCCTCCCCCTTCCTGTCGGACCCTTCACATTCTCCAAACATCGCTCCTTCCTCTCCCCCCACCCCACATGCCTGCTGCATTCTAATAAATAAGCTCATCTTCCTTCCCACCCCAGACCCAGACCAGCGTGAGAAGACAAGCTGGTCCTGAGGCTTTTCCGTCTCACAGAGAGAGAGAGAGAGAGAGAAATGCCAGCTGAGGCTTGCAGGCCTGAGTGGCTTAGACTACAGGCTTCCCTGCTTCCTCCTGAAAGCAGAACGGATGTTTAAGTGCAGCAAAGCTGATACTAATGGGCATGAAGATCAGCAGAGAGTCAAGGTCATCTCCCTTCAGTAGACCCAGCCACGCTCCTGAGCCCCCACAGGGAGCACAGAGAAACATATTCGTTCCCAGAGCACTAGCCGCACCAGGATACCCCTTCCTGAAGAGAATCCCGGCAGCAGGTTTGAGCACAGCCTCTTCCATGCAGAAACAAACCTTTTAAGCACATCATCTGAAAACCACATCTGCGTTTCCCTTTAATGTCGTTCCCTGCATCATCGGTTCCCACAGTTATCCCTCCCTTCGTTATCTCCACGGTTAAAGCGGAGGAGCTCGGCTCCTGGATCTCCAGTCTCTACTCCCTCTCTCATTCATGCCTGGATGCCCGCCCTCTCTAATGGCAGAGTCTGTGGCCTGACATTTGATTGGGATCAATACTGGCGGGGGAGAGAGAGTGTGTGGGATCTGGTACCACTGGAGAAGTCTCCTGCCAAGGTGGACTGGCTGGAGGTTGTTTGTTTAGTCCATAGGAATGTACACTGTGCTGGGAGACCGTCTCTCAGAAATCCACAGAGGTTTCAGTAAAATGACCAGACATCCTGGCTTGTCAGGGCAGTTCCAGACAATTCTACCAGAATCCCCAGGACCCGCGCCTCCCTTCACCTGCCTGATGTGCAGTGGGTTAGGGGAGTTGAATCACTGCAGAAGCGGGGTGGGAAGAGAATTCAGAAGGCAGCCTAGCACCCACAGTAAAGGATACCTAGAGTGCTCAGTGAGGGGACACCACCTCCCCAAGAAGTTAAAGAACCATCTCTGCCACCAGCCTATTCATCTAATGGTCCCAGTGCCCATCCCAATCTCTGGCTCCAGGAGCAGTATTCAGTTGCTGATGGTGCAGAAGTCACTCAACGCTGATCCCTCTGGCCAACAAAGGGATGATAAATCCCAAAGGGGATGAGCCCTTCCCAGTCTTCCTATCTATGGTACTTATCTGGTCCCCATTACTACAGTATCTGAGCACCTCACACTCTTCGATGTATTTGTCGTTACACTCCCCTGTGAGGCAGAGCTGTGCTATTATCCCCATTTTACAGGTGAGAGAACTGAGGCACAGAGAGATTAAGTGACTAGCCCAAGGTCACCCACGGCGTCTGTGGCAGAGTAGAGGCTTGAACCCAGGTCTCCAGTATCCCAGGGTAGCACCTTACCCACTGGATCATTGCATAAATAGCCTGGAGTAAGTCAGCGCAATTACTCACATGAATAAATGTTGCACGTTCAGTCACTAAAGTAATTTAGAAAAAAAACTGGTTGTCAACTTGGCAAACTGTGGCTTTGACATAAGCCTGTCTGTGCCACAGCTCCACTAACGAATGGCACCGCTTGGCATACAGCAAATGGTACAGCCACAGAACCCTACAAGCAAGTAAACTGGCTCTTCTGGGCCAGGATTCGGACCTACTTCCATCTATCCAGGCACTTTGGGGATGACATCTCTCCTACCTATTCAGAGGATGTCCACATAGTTCCCTCTGATTTTAATCAGAATCGCTAGGCACTTATACACACAATTAGGGGACCCAAATTACAGTATGGAAAAGCTCATTACAAACGAATGATGTGAGACAGTCATTTACAGCGTCTAATGTCTCTGAGAAATTGGTGCCCGTTAGAGCCACTTAGTGCACTGCAATCTCAACCCTCCTCGAGCGCAGAACTGATTTGTCAAACATTCTCTTTCGCTCTTACTTTCCTTCTTCCTCCCGGGAAACAATGGGTGTAGGGACAAAGCCAGCCCGGGGTTGACAACCTTGTCAAAACCATTAACGGACAGTGGAGGCGGTTCCCCTAATGCCCTGGATGCCCAAACTTTTGAGCCATGGATAGTCTCTGGTTTTGACCTCAGCTCTGTGGCATGGGGGGCATGCATCCACTCACAGGGAGTGCCCCTGCTGGGCCCTGTTACCCCCAGAGCCGCTAATGATTCTTTTATGACAGGTTTCAGAGTAGCAGCCGTGTTAAGTCTGTATTCGCAAAAAGAAAAGGAGGACTTGTGGCACCTTAGAGACTAACAAATTTATTAGAGCATAAGCTTTCGTGAGCTACAGCTCACTTCATCGGATGCATTTGGTGAAAAAAACAGAGGGAAGATTGATATACACACACAGAGAACATGAAATAATGAGTTTATCATACACACTGTAAGGAGAGTGATCACTTAAGATAAGCCATCACCCACAGCAGGGGGGGGAAAGGAGGAAAACCTTTCATGGTGACAAGCAAGGTTGGCTATTTCCAGCAGTTAACAAGAATATCTGAGGAACAGTGGGGGGTGGGGTGGGGGGAGAAATAACATGGGGAAATAGGTTTCAGAGTAGCAGCCGTGTTAGTCTGTATTCGCAAAAAAAAAAAGGAGTACTTATGGCACCTTAGAGACTAACAAATTTATTAGAGCATAAGCTTATGCTCTAATAAATTTGTTAGTCTCTAAGGTGCCACAACTACTCCTTTTCTTTTCATGGGGAAATAGTTTTACTTTGTGTAATGACTCATCCATTCCCAGTCTCTATTCAAGCCTAAGTTAATTGTATCCAGTTTGCAAATTAATTCCAATTCAGCAGTCTCTCGTTGGAGTCTGTTTTTGAAGCTTTTTTGTTGAAGGATCACTACTCTTAGGTCTGTAATCAAGTCACCTACTACAGGACAGGCCCAACAAAGAAAATAACAGAACGCCACTAGCCATCACCTTCAGCCCCCAACTAAAACCTCTCCAACGCATCATCAAGGATCTACAACCTATCCCAAAGGACGACCCATCACTCTCACAGATCTTGGGAGACAGGCCAGTCCTTGCTTACAGACAGCCCCCCAATCTGAAGCAAATACTCACCAGCAACCACACACCACACAACAGAACCACTAACCCAGGAACCTATCCTTGCAACAAAGCCCGTTGCCAACTCTGTCCACATATCTATTCAGGGGACACCATCATAGGGCCTAATCACATCAGCCACGCTATCAGAGGCTCGTTCACCTGCGCATCTACCAATGTGATATATGCCATCATGTGCCAGCAATGCCCCTCTGCCATGTACATTGGCCAAACTGGACAGTCTCTACGTAAAAGAATGAATGGACACAAATAAGACGTCAAGAATTATAACATTCAAAAACCAGTTGGAGAACACTTCAATCTCTCCGGTCATTCGATTACAGACTTGAGGGGGGCTATCCTTCAACAAAAAAACGTCAAAAACAGACTCCAACGAGAGACTGCTGAATTGGAATTAATTTGCAAACTGGATACAATTAACTTAGGCTTGAATAGAGACTGGGAATGGATGAGTCATTACACAAAGTAAAACTATTTCCCATGGTATTTCTCCCCCCCACCCCACCCACCACTGTTCCTCTGATATTCTTGTTAACTGCTGGAATTAGCCTACCTTGCTTGTCACCATGAAAGGTTTTCCTCCTTCCCCCCCCTGCTGCTGGTGATGGCTTATCTTAAGTGATCACTCTCCTTACAGTGCGTATGATAAACCCATTGTTTCATGTTCTCTGTGTGTGTATATCAATCTCCCCTCTGTTTTTTCCACTAAATGCATCCGATGAAGTGAGCTGTAGCTCACGAAAGCTTATGCTCTAATAAATTTGTTAGTCTCTAAGATGCCACAAGTACTCCTTTTCTTCTAATGACAGGTTTCAGAGTAGCAGCCGTGTTAGTCTGTATTCGCAAAAAGAAAAGGAGTACTTGTGGCACCTTAGAGACTAACAAATTTATTAGAGCATAAGCTTTCGTGAGCTACAGCTCACTTCATCGGATGCATTTGGTGGAAAAAACAGAGGAGAGATTTCCTTTTCTTTTTTCTTTTAATGATTCTGTAACTAAAGCACACAGCCACTTGACTGGCTTTACTTGAAAGTCAGCTCCTGGCTTGTTGAAATAGTCACAAACAATTGACTCTGGTTCCTTGGAAACCTGGGCCCCATTTGTGGGTCTGAGGCAAAACCAGGCTCAGCCGTTTAGACTGAGACTCCCTTTGAAACTGGGATGTGAAGTCTTCAGACAAGGGAAACGGGTTGTTTCAACTGAGCCAATTGAAACCACTGTGGTCCCCACCACTCTGAACATCAGCGACTTGACTGCGTGGGAAGAAAATTTGTGAAGGCACTGGACTGGGACTCAGGAGATCAGATTTCATTTCCTGGCTCTGCCACCGATTCCCTGTGTGACCTTGGGCATGTTCCTTTGTCATAATCTCCATTTAAAAGGCTGGGAACTGAGGAACCGAGAGATCCCAAGTCACACAGGAAATCTGTGGCCAAGCCAGGGATCGAATCCAGGTTCCAGTCAGTCCACAGAACCACCCTGCTTCTCAGGCAAGTCTACTTTGCAGTGTCAGCAGAGAGGCCGAGAACTGAAATGAGCTCAGAGAACGCGCTCCCCTCTCACCATGATGACAGCAGTCTCTGGGTGGGCACGGCACTGCAGGGAAACTAGCACAACGCACGCAGTGCTCGTTGTGTGGATAAACACAGGGCACCCGTGACTGGCATTAGAATACACAAAACAAACAGGCCTAAATCCTGACCGGCCACATCATCCACCGAATCCCTTTTCCAGAGCCACCACACAGCGTCGACCAAAGCCAGCACTATCCTGGGGTCTATTTCACGGGCCTTTTTTTCCTCTCTCTCCTCTCTTTAAGCAGCGGGTCTGATGCTAAGCCCACATAGTCTTCCAAGCTCCCGACCAATTAGCTTCAGAAAAAAGGCAAGAAGAAGCCATAATCTCCTTTACACTATCTACTGCTCAGAGTTCATGCTCAAGTGAGTGAACCGGTCATCTCCCAGACGAAAGAGGAGTAATTCAAATTAATTGCCTCGTTTCCTGAGCTGTGTCCATTAGGGCTGCTATATTTAGAGAGTGGGGAGGATGACCAGGAGAGCACAGCCGTTCTTTGGAGTCCACCCTGATGCTAGCTGTGTGTCTGTATATAACATAGAATCCATACAGTATATCTATCAAGGCAGCGTAAACCCATGTGGTCACGCCACGAGCAAGACATTACTCATTTTCTAGTGTTGCTTCTGCCGGGCGATGTGTTTTTGGTTCAAGAGCAGAGACGTGCAAGATGACTACGTGTTTCTTATTAGTATTCCTTTGTGGACAGAAGGCAGAGGAACGAGGGGTGAGATGGAAGCAGTGGGGGAGGGGCAAGTCTAGGAAAACACGGATGAGTGACACGGTATGAGACTCAGGGTAAGGGATCGCTCCTTAGCCATGGAAAGTCATGGGGAAGGTGCACCTGACCGTGAGTCTGCAGATCTGGGTGCTAATGCCAGTTCTGTCACTCAGCTAATGAGAAAGATGCTTAGGCTGAAGTTTTCCAAGGAGCCTAAAGAAATGAGGTGCCCAAATCCCACCGAATCTGAGTGCCTGTCTCCTTTAAGTGCCCCAGCCTTAAATACTCTGTACCTCAGTTTCCCTTTCTTTAGATGGGGGATAATGATCCTTGCTATGTAAAATGCTTTGAGACTGATGGGTGAAATACTGCCTTCGGGTAGGAATACAAAGCAACACTGATTTCCATTTCCCCACCCCCGACTTGGAAAAGCCAGTGGGGCTCCAGCAGGGCTAATGTCACTTGTGATTTGTGGTGTTAATATTTCAGGGCAGGACTGCAGGGGGGAGAGTTGTGAGACAGGCTGGGAAGAGCCATTTCTTGGAAGTCAACTAGCAGGGTTATAGCTGAAGGCACGGCAAGGATGCTTGATGGATCTGCAGGCTTGGCACTGCACAGGAGGGAGAGGAAGGAAGAAAGGGAATAAAAAGTAAGCTGTTGATCGAGAGTGACTGATATTATTAATAACACTTTACCCTCATACAGCTTCCTTCGAGTGAGGGTCTCTGAGCCCGTTACAAATGGTTAACTAATCAACCCTCCCTAACACCCTGAGAGAAACGGCATCACACCCAGCCTACAGACAGGCAAACCGAAGGGCAGAGAAGTGATGTGGTTTGACTAAAGCTATTGAGGGAGTCAGCAGAAGTTGGCACAGAACTCAGGAGTCCTGGCTCCCATCTTCCTCAGCTCTGGCCATTAGGAGATGCTGCCTCCAGGAATCACCCCTTAATGCGCCGCTCCAGTTTCCAGCTGAAAACTAGAGCTGAGTTTGGCTTTCCAAAACAGTCTCCCTTTCGCGCTCCAGCACCCTTGGCGGGATCCCCAACTGGTGAGCCCCCGTTGTTCCGCAAAGCCGCCATCGCACTTAACCAGCTGTCCTGCTGCGAGCAGAGCGAGTGATGCTGTGGTGCACTGACAGCAAACGTGGCATGATCTGGCTCTTGCTCAGGGTGAGCCGGGCTGCGACCACAACAGGATATTTCGGCAGTTCCTCCTTTGCCGTGAGGATTTGCGCCTGGAAGTGGACAGCAGAACTCCAGCACGCTGGGCAGTCTTGTTCTATGGCTGGCCAAAACACGCATCCTTTCTGTGGTGTCCTCCACTCTTCTGTCTCGCTCACTTCCCTGGATCAGCCCTGCCCTGCGGCACTGTGGGAGTCTCCCTACCTCCCCATCTTGCCCTGTGCTCCGCTCCCCAGCTCAGACCTGGGAAAAACTCACAGCATCTTCTTCCTCCCCAGCCCCCCAGTGCTCAGCCCCCCCTAGAAGCGGTACACGAGTCCTCCAATGTTTTTCTAGCACACAAGTTCCTTCAGTCATGAGAAGAAGAAATAGGAGGGGAGAGAACAGACTCTGTTAGAACAAAATGCCATGGTCTGCACATGCAGGAGAGTGTCCCTTGGAGCAGCCCTCTTCTTTGGGGCAGTTCCTAATCCCAAGGGTACTCACGATGGGTCCGAGGGAGCTTGTGCCACGAGAGCCTCACACAGTCTCAGAGATTCCCCCTACACAGGGTCCAGGGGTCACTGTCCCGCCAGAAGGAAGTACCTGACACACCCACACCTGCAACGCTTGAGAGTTTACGGGCAGGAATATCTCAGTTATCCTGGCATGGGAGCCCTCGGGAGGGGGGAACGGCCGTGCTCTTGAGAGACTTAAAGGAAAAGAATAACCTCTTGATTATTCACAGTTGTTCCTTACACTCCTCCGAAGCAGATGCCTGGTTTAGCGCTTGTCTCGCGCGCGCACACACACACACACACACACACTCCATGCTACTTCTGGGGAAGCGAAAAACTCATCCTAGCAATTGTCAACGCCAGCTGCTTCCCAGCACGCTTCGCACCTGAAATCTGCGGCGACGCGTGTGTAATTGGCAATGGGGCTACCGCCAGCCCAGATAAAGAGTCAACATGCAGCGCGAATAACATTTTGCCAGGAAAAGGGCAATTTAATTATCCCATCTTGTGCTTCGTGACAACACAGGAGCACACTGCTCTGACACAGTGAGCACCAGGCAGACAAATAGCATCATTTAGGGCAATTTTAGCTCCGACACTAACCCTGCTTCTCCTCCTCTCGGCTCCCCAGTAATGGCAGGTCCTGACGCTTTTCCCCTCCCTCCTCCCTCTCCAGCAACATTGGGGGTCAAAACTTTCAACACAGGGGCAAGAAAGGGAAGCCCCTTAGGGGTCCATAGTGCTGGGGAGAGCTCGTCGGAGTGGGGAAATGTTTTTGCAAATTTCATTTTGCTGGATATTTTCCAACCAGGAGACCATATAGGGAGGCAGCTGTGGGACTGAGCTGTAGCTCACGAAAGCTTATGCTCTAATAAATTTGTTAGTCTCTTAAGGTGCCACAAGTCCTCCTTTTCTTTTTGCGAATACAGACTAACACGGCTGCTACTCTGAAACCTCCCACACTGTGGCTCAGTGCAAAAGGGGCAGAATGGCACCCCTGGGAAATACCGTCTCTGCCAACGGCTCCTCCCCCAAGGGCACAGGGCTGATGGAGCAGCCCCCAGTGTGGCAGCAGTGTGCCGGGGCAGCTCAGGGAGAGGGGCATGGCCCAGGCCCCAGACACAGGAGCTGCCATGCAAAGCTGCAGTGACTCAGAGCAAGCCAGGCAGGTACAGATTTTCGAGTGGCACGAATTTGGCGTAAAGCAGAACAGAAGCAGCTCTCGGTGACACTTCTACTCCCAATCCCAGCTGGCAATACGGGGAGATTGGGAAAAAATGTTACGAGAAAGCAAATAGGAACTTTTCTCAGCTTCCAATGAGGTCAATGCCCAGTTGGGGGTGAAAATCCACCTGGGTTATTAATTATGACAATGATGATTTATTTGTATTACTGCAGCGCTCAGGACCTCACTGTGCTCGGGGCTGTCCAGACACAGACCATAAAGACAGTCCCTGCCCACAGGGGCTTTCAGTCTAACATCCTACCCTCGAACTAACATTCCCTCACTTATTCACATTAGAGACAGGCCAAAACTGGCACCTTTTATTGGAGCCTTCTCCCCAACTTCAGGGATCCCCTGCCTGAACACCCCCTGGTTTTGTGACTCCTCGGCCCATCTCTAAGGCCTCAGAAGCTCTGATCTGGCGAGTTACATGTGCCAGCCCTTAAGTGTCCACAGCAGTTCAGCTTTTAACCAACCTCCTTTGGAGGCCATCAGGCAAGTTAATGGAGGAGCCCTTCCTGCTAAACCATGGCCACGTTTCTCCTCCTGCTTCAAAAAGAAGCTGCTCCCCCAATTCACCCACCCACATACCTACCTACCTCCCTCCCTCCCCACAGGACACAAACTAAACCAGCTGACCTGCTCCCATGGGCTGAAATGTCCAGGCTGCTTGCAGCAGAGAACTGCCTTTCTCAACGAGATCAGTTTTCTACACAGAGAGAGGCAGCAGGAAGAGACGCATTCAAAGGCCTCGAGAGGATCTTGTGCCTTCACGCCCCACTCAAGCTTCTCCCTCAAGTGCCTGGCACCTCTAACTCTGGCTTGCCTGAGGCCTGAGCTCTGGCGAGTCTATGTGCCAGCGTGCCCTGCCTCTCGACCTGAGCACACTGGCTGGATTCGGCGCACATACGTTTCTTGGGACAGCTCGCTGGTTAGCACATGGGATTCAAGGTCGCCTTCTCTCTCTTTCTCACACACAAGCAGAATGCCCCTCCCTGAGGAAATGGGAGAGCAGTCCTAATTAGTACATTAATCAAATTCATTTGCTGGGCAAACGCAGGTGTGGGGGAGGGGACCTGAGAGACGAGTCCCACCGGCGCTGTATGACTGCAACACCAAGCTGCAAGGAGCAGCGGGGCTAAGGGAGCTCCTGGCCACGGTCCCCCTTTTGGGGGCAGCCACGTTAGGTCAATGACTGGGAGATGTTCCGATTTTCTCAGGTCCCTGGGCACAACTTACTGCAGAGCTCTTGTGACCAGTTGTGCGCGGGGTCCATGTGTGCTGGCTAGCTGGCTCTCGCCTGGGGAGATCCCCCCAGCTCCAAGCCACTAACGTGAAGCGGTGGGGTTGGTCCAAGGCGTATACCTAGCCCGGCATTCTGGGCCCATTCCCTAGTAGATTTCCCCTCTCTCCCACCACGCCCTCAGCACACGGCGTTTGGAGCACTGCACAAGGTGGAGTGACGGATTTCTCCCAGACTGTAATGCAAGCAAGTTGTCTGAGGAGAAGGCAACAAACCGTCACAAGCCAGAATGTGGGAGCATCCCCTCTGCGATCTACCTGGCCTCGGACCAGTACAGAACCCAGACAGCCCGCGCAGTGTGCGATGCTGTCTGCTGAGCCTTAGAGGGTACAAATGCTCCCAAAGCCAATTGTCTGAAGCCACACAATTGAGGTGCACAGCCACAGCTGGGGAGTGGGGGAAGCTGACAACAGCAGAAGCAGGGGTGTATCACATCAGGGCTCTCACTGCACCAGTTCTCACTCAGCCTGGCTCCCGCCAGCCATCCCAGTCCCTCCTCTCTTGTGGGCGCATCAAAGCCCTTCAGACTCATCCAGAACACAGCAAAAAGTGCAGCAGGTCTTCCCAAGTGGGACAATGCTCTTGAGCCCCCTGCACTCCCCACCCCTTCCTCTCAATGCCCTCCATCAACTCCATAATTGCACTGAACATCTTCACAAACCACAGCGAGGACTCACTGCTGCAGAATGGCCGGCACGATGGAGTCTCTAGCCCGGGAACTGCTTTGAATGGCCTGCTTTTGTGGGGGAGGAGTGTCAAATATTTCTGTCTAGGGACTGACCTCCCTGTAGTTTACTGAGCAGGAGTCTTTTCGTTTCTGTCTGCATTAATAATTCCAAAGCCTGGATGTCCCTGGTCCAAACTACCCACCCCACACACAAACACACCACTGCCGGGCACTTGCTGGCTGCCACCCTCCAGCCCAGAGGTGGTTGCATCCTGATGGTGCTGCATCTAATCCCAACACTCTGGAGTCCAATGTGCCACAGAAATGCAAACCGCCAGTGCACTATTATAAACTGACTCAGAGCCAAGCCGGCTACAAGTGCAGAGCAGAGCCCAGCAGAAGCAGTCAGCTGGGCATGGCACACTCTTCTCTCAAACACCCTGGTTGGAAAACATGACTCCCACCCCAGGCCCAGGGCAGGGGGGGAATGACCCCTCTCTTCAGAATTCAGTGTCGATCCCGACACCGCCCGGACTCGGGCCTTGGCTCATGCTCACTCTCTTTGAATGGCAGCCAAACGGCCACGTACTGATTCAGGCCAGACAGTCTAAGAGCAACGTTGTTCCAAAAAGCCGGAGCATTGCAAGGTCTCCAACAGAGACGAGTGCTACTATAAAAGGCACGCCTGTTCCTTTCCTTGTCCAGCAGGAGGCACTGTTCTGCAAACCGGCCGACATACTTCAGGAGGAACTCTCCCGCTCTTCCACTTTACAAGTAGGGCAGCCCCCAGAAAACCTCGCTAGCACTGCAGTGCTCCCTCGGCCCCCTGCTTCTTTCTGGCTCCAGTGTAGGACTGACCCCAGCAAGTCCCAGGCCTGGAGCTGCCCAGTCCCAGCGTAATTTGCCAGCCTTGCGAGCTGAGGGCAGGGCTCAGTCGATGAGGATTATGTGAGTGACATGACAAAGAGAGAGAGAGGGACCAAAGACCTTTAGAAGAGGGCCGCGTGTGGGGCATGACGAGCGAGGCCCCCACTCCATCTCCGTCCTGAGAGCTGCGGTTAGTTCCAGACAGTCAAGGTTCTTTGCAGATCTCGCTGTTCCATGTTATTTCAAGACAAGAATGCCAGTGATAGTAAATAAGTGTGAGGGGGAGGAAAGGGGCGTTGCAGATAAGAAAGCTGGATTCCTGCTGTAGAAGGGGAGAGAGAGAAGAGACAGATTTCTCTGCTGACTTCCCACTCACCACTAACAGCTACTAAGAAATCTTAACATGATCACCTTGCTACCAGGAGGCAGTAATGAAGGTCCTGTTGGATTTTCATCCCCATACACTACTGGGTACAGATGGGCCAGATCTGGTCACAGGCTCCTGTCTGTATAAGGAGCCTTATCTGAAACCTCCCATCCCCAAATCTTGGGGCAGTTTGTATCCAGACCCAAACTTTGCTGCTTGGGTCTGCCTGTCCCATGGCCCCATCACAAGAGTGTCACCATCACAAACCTTTGGGATTCACAGCGGCCCCTATGAACCAGGACACGATGCTGATCCAAGACAGGCATTAGCTGTTCAATGGCCTGTTAGGTGAGTTGACAGTTTGGGTTGTGCTACTAATAGGCAGGTGACAAAACCACCTACTCTAACTTCCACCTGTCTTCAGAGTATCAGCACAGAGCCCCGCTACCGATCAGGCAGACTCACTACTGCCCTCTCTCCCCCACAGAGGTGGCTCCCGACAGATCACACCTGAGGAGCCAGCTTGCCTCAGGTCTGTGGCTATGTGGTAGTCTCCAAGGCGCTCTCCCTTTTTCCCCTCATCACACACAAAAGGCAAACACCCGAGCTGATGAACAGAAATGAAAAGCTGCTTCTTTGTTGGTCCCTGAGCATCAGGGGTAGCAAGTGGCGTTTTCTGTAAGAACGTGTTTTCATTTCCTAGGAAAGGAGGGTGCTGCGAGCCCCAGTACTTTCACTTTGATGCTGGGCATGTCCATCAGAAGCCTCTGTTCAAACTGTATCCTTCAAGTTGAGAGGGCAGAGAAACAGAGCCAGATCCTCCATTGGTGCATAGCTCTGTTAAAGCAGCAGCGATTTGCACCAGCTGAGGATCTGGTCCATGGAGAGGAGGCATCAGCCGTGGCTAACCCTTGCCCCTCCAGTACCCCCAGACGTGGATATTCTACTACACTCCCATGGGGGATGACATTTTGCCATGGTAGGGGCCTGCTCCTTCTGCTCAACAGAGCGCACTGTGGGCCCTCACGGACTGCGCTTCGCATTTCCAACTGGCAAATCAATGTCAATCCCCAGAAACGTCTTGAGCAGGCGAGACAGAACGAACATGCTTAAAGCACTGCAGCTTCTCGCTTCAGATCAGCAGCAATAATCAACCGGGGGAGCCGCTTCCCAAGTACCCAGTACAACAGAGGAGACTCCACAGCAAATGTTTGATCCCAACTCGATGACAAAAAGCATTTCTCTCCTCTGGGAAATCTGTTCACATGCGTTTGCCTGCGACACAGCCAGGCTCCACCTTGTAAAGTACAGTTGCCATGGCACAGCGCCAACTTAGACACGTGTTCAAATCCTCCCAAGGGACAGCAGGGTTATTTTTCCTCTGATTTATGTTGTGTATAAAGTGAGGAATGAGCAACAAAGCTTTTAAAGGGTAAAGGTGCTACATGAGGGACCGGGGCATTTCTCGAGGGGCAGAGGTGTTCCATCGCCTCTCCACCCAGGGAATAAAGGGTTCCTCTTAGCTCAGTTCTGCCCCTTTTCTCATGCAGGTACTCAAGGGAAGGACGATACCTTTGCTGAACAGATGTCGAGAAGCACGCCTTCAGGAAGGTTAGACTCCACACCCAAGTGCGTAGGCTGGTTGAGTTTTCCGGAGCTTATGTCAACTTGCTCTGATGGCTGCTCCTCAACATTATCTCTTGAGGAATAACCCTTGCTGAGTGCACCTGAGTTTTGCTCCTGCAGAGTCAATCCACCAGACTGCAGTGCCATGCAAAGGTTAGGCTGTGCACCCAAACTTTGACCTCAGCCCTGGAATTCACTGTATTCGATTATCATCCGCATCCCCGGTAGGGGGTTTCGGTGATTGGGAAGAAGGCAATTGCTGATCTCAATGACCGGGTCCAGAAACGAAGTCATTTTGCCATGAACTTGCGGGGAGATGGAGGGGAGGGTTGAATGATGCATGATTCAAGTGACTTTTGGCTGACCTCAAATCAACAAAAATCGAGGAAGAACTGACCATACTCCTGAGCAGGTCGGATATAGAGGAGACAGTTGCATAACACATCCCAGCTAGTGCATGCTACAGCTTCACCTGTTCTCTGCACTGTTCTGGAGAGCCTGGCAGTCCATATTCACTGATCTGAGTTGAGCTACACATTGCTTTCACCGGTATCTTAACGGAGAAAGGAGTTCAGAGAGAAGAAGAAAAAGGTCTGAGCTCTATTCCTGATTCTGCTGCTGGGCGACCTTGGGCCAGGCACTTTATGTCTCAGTTCCCAATCTGTAAAGGGGGGGGCAATTTTCGTTCCTTCCTCTCTTTTGTCTGCCTTGTCAGTTTAGATTGTAAACTCTCTGAGGCCGAGATTGTGTCTTACTATATGTTTGTACAGCGTAACAGTGTAACAGAGCCCTGATCTCAGCTGCCTTTTAATTTCTACATGATACAGAGAAACCTATCTGCACAGGAGCTGTAACAGATATATAGGACTGGGCTGCAGGATTGGTCATAGGGACCCTATTCGTTTTTCATCACAGAACATAACAATTGGTCCACCTAGCCTGGTATCTTGTCTCCAACAGTGGTGAATGCCAGAGGCTTCCCAGGGAAGTGTATAAACCGGACCAGGACCCAAACCACAATGTTCAGATCTGGATTCAAACTTCAAGGATGCTTGGATCCAGATTAGGGAGGTTGTTTAGGGCCCATTTTCTATATAATCCCCTATTAACACACCCAGCTGTACGATATTATACCCTGGGACCGTTTCTTCTGGATCCCGGTTAGCGGTCAGTATCCCCTGCCCATACTCCAGAATTATCTAGAGGAGCTTTGCCTGCTCCCAGAAGCAGATATGATCTTTCAGGCAACTCTCCAGTGATCCCTGTGTGACACATCGGAAGCAGCCCTCGCTTCCTCTGTCCTCCGACTTCTACAAAGGTTTGGGAAGAATTTCTTTTTCCAGGCTTGTTAAGGAGCCAGCTCCCCTCCCTGCCCGTTACGGAGGAAACTTAGCAAGAGCAACACAAGGTGTTTGGAATGTGCTGTACACACACACCCCTCCTTGTCCCACCTGTCAGCAAATTGCACGTACTGTGGTTGCTTCATAATTCTGGCTCTGTTCCCAATTAAACGAAGCACTCAGGCGGTTCACGTTCTCCAGCCACGGTGAGCATGACTTCAGCAGTTTTTTCAATCCACGCTGATGGAGTTTTAAAAGCTGTGCCAGGCTTTTGATGATGATGATGGTATTGATGATGGTTGTTGTTGCTGCTGTTTTTCCATTAATGTCTCCTTATTTTGCCCACAAGACATTCACAGGAGGATTGTTTCCAGGGTACAGCACCCACCCCTGGCTACAAAACCCAGCCAAAAAGACCTCGTTAGGCAGGGAGGGAGCATGTCTCCCTGATCTTAGAAGTTCTGCCCTGCCAGCCCCTGAAACCCACCTCAGAACCAGCGGTAGCACTAGGTCAAGATTTTAGGTGAGGCCTTAGCTGCACATGTGTTCCTTAATTAAGGGCTCTCTTTGAAAGTGATCTATTGGAGCTACCGTACTGTTCAGTGGGGCGAGGGTGCCTCCCTCGAGTCATCCTGATTCTGCTGCTATGGAGCCCTCCATCCTTATCGTAAAATGAGCCCTGTGCAGTCTGGAATCTCAGAGCAGCTGCCCACCCCTGGATCTGATCTTTATCCATTCTATTGCTTTGCTAGCGTGCCCCCTCACTTTAGCTTGCAGGCAGCATGGATCCTTCATCTGGAAGGGCTTCTAACCGCTGGGACTGGGGCACAGAGTTGGGATGAAGGTGGCTTTATTTTACACTGATGCCCACTCAGTGGTTTGAGCATTGGCTTGCTAAACCCAGGGTTGTGAGTTCAATCCTTGAGGGGGCCATTTAGGGATTTGGGGCAAAAATTGGGGATTGGCCCTGCTTTGAGCAGGAGGTTGGACTAGATGATCTCCTGAGGTCCCTTCCAACCCTGTGATTCTGTGATTCTGTGATTCAAGAACCGCTGTTATTCCAAGCAACAGGCCCCAAGAAGCTTTAATTCAGTGCCCAGCCCATTGAAACAGGGCTCTGAGCCCTGACAGCAAATCTGAGACCCCTCAGGGTGTACACAAGGCACTGAGCCACCCCCAAATTGTTACCATCCCCACGGGCCTGCTTAAAAAACCACACGGGAAAGGCTGGACAGTCAAACTCGTAGGTGGGGGAGGAGAAGGAACTGACTTTGGGGGCCGTACCTGAAAAGCCCATTCCCCGGCCACACAGGGGTTCTGACCCATTTGATCACTGGGCCAGAGAGAGCTATGCCTGTGGCTCTCTAGCGACCCCTTCTGGCTGTTTGAAAAGGCAGCACGATGGACTAGTCTGCCCCGTAGCTTGGAGTGAGCTTCCCAGCTCGGGCAGACAGATGCGGGCTGGTGGGGCCTGAGCTGGCATGCTAAAAATAGCCGGGGGGATGTTGCAGCTAGAGCTGGAGTCCCGGCTCTCAAGCCCTCCCGACCAGGGCTACAACATCCACACGGTTATTGTTAGCGCACAAACTTGAGCCCCACCAGCGCACATCTATCTGCCTGGGCTGGGGGGGCTCGCGGCCAGCTGCAGTGTAGACATACTCTGGGTGGCTTTTCCCGGGGGCGGGGCAAGGAGACAGGACCCAGAGAGGTGCCCGCTAAGATCAAATCAGTTCAGGGAAACGACCGTGCTTAAGAAATCAGCCAGGAGTGCAAAGTTATGATTCGAAGACATTCCTGGTTTTGTGTGGCTTTCTTGAAGGAAGGTCCAGAGGAGAAGATGCTCCTCGAGCCACGGCAGATAATAACAGCTCCAGAAGAAACACTTCCTGTTCTAACAATGGGAGACAATTAGCACAAGTCATGATGAGGGGATCATCTTTTATCTGCTCTGTTCTATCAAAACAAAAAAGCTTAATAGTCAAGTTTGTGGGAGGAGGGGGGTTGTTAAAGTTTTTGTGCCATTTCTTGGCCCAGCGCTGCCCATTTAGTGGTGCAATCCAAAGCGCATTGTCTCTCTAGAGAAACTACGATGGAGAGACTCAAAAGCTAATATTAGGGCTGCTGCCCCGGGCTCCTGGGTTCTATCCCAGCCCGGCTCCTGACTCACTTAACAGTTTTGTGCCTCAGTTTTGTACGTAGGGTAGAACAATATCTGCCCTTGCCAAGAGGATGGTGAGAATTGCTGAATAGTTTGTCAAGTGCTTTGAGAGCCACAGGTCAAAAGCACCACATGGAAATTGGAGGCCAGATATCCCAAACAGCACAGCTCCTATGTAGGCATCAAAACGGAGCGCTGGAAGTGTGGCCAACAGAATTCTGCTGTCCCAGCAACCTCTGACCGGGCCAATCCACTCATCGTGTAGTTTCACGGGGAGGCAAGTTGGCTCCAGCTGAGGACAGACTCACTTGCCTCTCAGCTAGGAAGGCCTGGCATTCAAACCCTGGCTTCCATCATAAGTGCAGTGAGGTTAGAGGTTTTGCCTTGTCCCTTAGCTGTTAATTGCTCACAACACTACACAATCTTTTTTGGCAGTCCCCGTTCAGGAGACGTGCAGAGCTGCATGGACGGTGAGCTGCAGGCCAGGACTGAGGGGCATTGCTGGAAGGAGAGTAGCCGAGCAGGGCTGAGAAGCTCACAGGACGGAGTCCTCCTCTCATGGCCATTTAGCCTTGCTAAATTCACTCACACTAAAACCAGAAACGAAATCTCTTCCCAAAGAGAGTGCCCATAAACCAGCACAACACTTAACGCGCATCCCCTCCCCTTGTGGACGAATAGCTGAGTGATGGAACTGCCCTCCAGAGCAGAATGCATCAGAGCCACCATCAATGTACATTCACGGAGCCGCAGTTCTTCCTACAGGACCTGCTCCCATTTTGTGCAGGGGCGCCCTCAGCTCCTCTTGATTTAGTGGGAGTCGAGGGTGCTTTGTGCAGGTGGAGAACCAGGCCTTTACGGTGGAGTTGGTCACACCCACTCCAGTCCCGTGTGGTCTGGCAACAGCTGCGGCCAGGTTCCAGTCTGTTCACGGTTCTAGATGCATTAGCCCTTCTGTCTGTTGATTTGTTAAGAAGGGCTGGGGAGGGGGAAGAGTAGCTGCAGGCTTCTTCGAGTGCTGTGTTCTGTATGGGAACCATGCCCATTTACTAGAGCACAGCCAGGGAAAGGGCTCCGGACTTGGTTATTTATGAGTATCTGAGAGTGGGGCATATGCTCAGGCCACTTGCAAGGATCCCTAAACTCGTACTGAAGCCCTCCCTCAGCAGGTGGCTACATCTCTCCAAAGCAGCCTCTATCAATCCAGCCTTATTTGCTCAATTTCCGTCCATCAGGCTTCCCCCACCTCCCCCCCCACACACACACACAGACACACCTCCCCCAGCCATCCAAAAGCTGTTGGTCATCAGTGTGTTCCCTGCAGAGATGGCAACCTCACTACAGAATGCAAGTTCTCCTCTGAAAAGCACACTCCCTGTGTGGACCTATTTGCAAGCTATTGGAAACAGAAGTAGACAAGGATGCAAAAATTAGGCACAAATCCTTAAAAAAAGAAACAAACGCCTTCTGGGCTAGCCGGCATCCTAAGCTTCAGATAAGCCACATGCACCTCCCACTCTGACCTCAATGAAAGAGTCAAGCAATACAGGGGATCAGCCCCCTCAGCTAGACCTATATCTCAAAGACTTTATTCTAGCATTTGCGGATACCGACTAACACGGCTGCTACTCTGAAACCTGTTTTTATTCTAGCACTGTAGTTCTTCATTCTGCTGACACTCCAAAGAGAAAGACAGACACTCCCATGGGCCCACTCCACTCCCAACCACCCAGTGCCCCACAGCACAGTTCTCAGCACAATTCAGTCCACAGACTATCCAGCAGGGATGCACTAGTCCAACCCATGGACTAGAGTTTGGGAACCACAGTGTGCCAGAGATCAAATGCAGACAGGAACAGCAATCAGCTCATTTCTAGTCCTCTTCACCTCCCATCTCCCCAGGAATCTGAACTCCAGTTGGCTCGCAATTATCTGTTATCATGAGTTCCCTACTTCAGGAAGTGGCCTTTTTCTTCATATGGGATGTTATATTTCACTCCAGACAAGGTCCCAGAATGAATTCCCAATGGCCAGGCTGGAGGGAGGAAACAGATTTCCAAGGTCTAACCACTAGGAAATATAATATTGGGGAGCAACCCTGCACTGGCCAGTGGAAAGACTTGGGTCTTCCCCATAACTAATTCCTATGACTCTTTACCACACAGTTCCATGAAAAATTACTGTCCCACAAAAGGGAGAATTCCTGATGGCAGGGTAGATGCCAAAGACCTATAGGAATAACCAGCGTGATGTGATAGTAGCTAGCTCCTTATTCTAAAGGCCTGAGCCTCCTGGCCTTCAGAATAATCCTAACAAGAGGTAAGAATAAGACAGCTGCGTAGGGCACTTGATCCGGATGCAGGAATTTCTGAGTTCTAATCAGTAGGGATTGACTCACCAGGAAACCATTCCAAAGCCTATTGAAGTCTTTCAATTAGCATCATTAGGGTGTAGAAAGGGGATCCGCCATGGCAAAGGTACCCCTCAACAAGGCAGACAAGATCATCCGGCAGCTGGTGAGGAAGTGGCTGTTCCTTCCCCAGAGAGCCAGCAACGAGCTGGTCTATATCGCCCACAGGCATGGCGGTACCAATGTCCCCCGCATGGGTGACCTGTGTGCCATTGCGGTGATCACCCACGCCTTCCGCCTGCTGACGTGTCCCGACATCATGGTAAGGAACATCGCAGCAAACGCCCTCCTTGACGCAACAAAGAAACGGATCGACAGAGCCCCCTCCAACCAAGACACCGCCAGATTCCTGAGCGGTTCTCTGGATGGCGAATTTGGACAGGACGGTGGCGACATCGCTTCACTGTGGTCCCGCGCTCGCAATGCCACGCGTCGCCTGGGGAAGCGCATCGGCTGCCGCTGGGAGTGGCGCAAGGAGCACCAGGAGCTGGGAGTCCTGGTGCTGCAGATCAGGTCCGACGACAACACCATCGTCACCCCGAGCACCAGGGGCATGCTGGAGAGGACCCTGAAGGCGGCCATCCACTCGCTGTACATGGAAACCTTGAAGCGTAAACCAGACCAGGGTAAAGTCTTCGAAATCACCAGCAAGTGGGACGCCAGCAACCACTTCCTCGCCAGGGGCAGCTTCACCCGTTTCGCCGACTGGCAGTTCATCCACCGCTCCCGGCTCAACTGCGTCCCGCTCAACGGAGCCGTCCGCCACGGGAACCGAGACAAGCGTTGCAGGAAGTGCGGCTACTCCGAGACCCTGCCCCACGTCCTGTGCAGCTGCAAGCCCCACTCCAGAGCCTGGCAGCTGCGCCACAACGCCATCCAGAATCGCCTGATGAAAGCCATCGCACCGTGCCTGGGGGAGGTCGCCATGAACTCCACTATCCCCGGGACGGACAGCCAGTTGCGACCTGACGTGGTAGTCACCAACGGGGACCAGAAAAAGATCATCCTCATCGACATCACGGTCTCCTTTGAGAACAGGACCCCAGCCTTCCACGAATCCCGAGCTCGTAACCTGGAAAAATATGCCCCCTGGCCGACACCCTGAGAGCGAAGGGCTACGAGGTGCAGATGGATGCCCTGATTGTCGGAGCCCTGGGCACTTGGGACCCCTGCAACGAGCGTGTGCTGCGGACCTGCGGGATCGGTCGACAGTACGCACGGCTCATGCAGCGCCTCATGGTCTCGGACCCAATCCGATGGTCCACGGACATCTACATCAAACACATCACTGGCCACCTACAGTACCAGGAGGTGTGAGCCGGTACAACATCGTGCATCAACCATGGGTAAGGGACTGAGAGACTTCTTTTTTTTTCATTGGACCATATGAACTGGAACCATAAACTCACTGAACATTAAATCCCACCAAATGAGGGTAGATCCATCCTCATCATCGTACCCACTCATTATACTCCACACCTGAACAAAGCCATTATACGAACAACATACCCCCATATCTCAATGTCTGTACTTTGACCCGTTAAACTTTTACCCCCAATCGGGGAGATTGCAGATTATGTATTCCTTACGCCACCCGCTCCTAAACTGAACATCGCACCCCTTGATAATCTGTACCTTATTCCCTGATAACCAGAAACTTCTATGCCTAAACTCTGTACCGTTTTCTTTTTACTTCAACATTATCTTAATAAAATTATTATATCAGGACCTAGGGTACTTTCAGGCAAGTTACATACCATTGTATGCCTGAATGTCCCCATCTCTAGATCAGTGATAACACTGTTTCTTTACCTATCTTGCAAGGACCTTCATTTGTTCCCTTCTGCAAAGGACGGTACGTACTACATGCTATTGTTATGATAGAATCTACAGTCTAACACTGCGGTTTTGATTCTCAACAATATAAACAGTTCGCTCTTCCTAAATATGTAGATTTCATCCTAACTCTAATCTATAGGAGAGGAGCATTGAATCTGAAACTGTCCCTTTCAATCTGTCCATCGGAAGCACAAAAAGAGGCACTCGCCTTGCAAACCCAACTGTGCGTCATTCAACTCTCATTCTGATTGTTAAAAATTCATTAATGAGAGCAGATTGGTATTATATCGCTGCCTTAATTAAAGAGGGCTACGGAACAGCATTTTAAATAGCAATGTCATTTTCTAATAGACACAGCTACATTATAAAGAAAAATACTTAAACAGAACTTGAAATCGAGCTGGTTTCTCCTGATGGCAGGGCTCATTTTGGCTTAAATTTTTAATCCACTCATTAAATATTTACCGGTAAGGAAAGGGATAATGTTTCTCAAGGTGTACAGTTCCTCTTCTCCTGCCTGTGTCCACGACAGCAGATGCATTCCAAGGTTATTGTTGTGGGGAGTGCTGCTTCATGGCTGCTGACTGGAAATTCCTTAGGACCAGTTCAAGAACATGCTTGGGCATCTACATGAGTATAACACCAGAAACCAGCAGTTGCTTTTTCATCACCCAGGAGGAGCACCACCATCATGGCCACAGCTTTCCAACCTTCCCATAGTAACTAAGAAAAGTCCTCCCACTTCTCCACCAAGGAAACTGTGTTTCTTCTTCCAGCAACCAAACCCTAACAACAACGCCCGAAGCCCCAAAATCCTCCAGACTTGCAGAGACACATGCTGCACGACAACTTTCTCCGCCGAGGAACCAAAGAGCTAAATGCTGAGTAATGCTAAGCACTTGCGAATCACATACGGTGATGAGCACGGGATGATGGATGGATCT
Source organism: Dermochelys coriacea (assembly GCF_009764565.3). Classification (NCBI taxonomy): domain Eukaryota; kingdom Metazoa; phylum Chordata; order Testudines; family Dermochelyidae; genus Dermochelys; species Dermochelys coriacea. The sequence continues at coordinate 18,001,725 of NC_050083.1, read as the reverse complement.
CCTTTGACTTCGCTGCAAGTTGCATTGTTTAGGATTTGGCCCACGCCTTCTGCCTTCCATCACAGGCCACACCCAGATGCCAAATCTCAGCAGAAGACACCCACATGCTCACACACACACACCCTGCCCTGCAACTACCAACCCTCTCCCACCCTATCTAACACATCCACACACTCCGACCCCTTTAGCCGGCACACACATTCATACCATCCCATCACGGTATCATTAGCAGACCATTTTAAAAATCAGGTCACCTCATCAGCACCCGGGCAGCAAATATAGCATGAAAACTGCAGCCCATGCAATCAGTGCGAGCCTCAGTGCTTGATTCTCCTTTGTCCTCCATCTGGCGTCACCACTGACACCTGTGAGACGCGGGTGCCAAGTGACGGTTACACGCCAGCGCCGAGGAACGGAGAATTCTCTCTTGCTAATGTTTGATGGCTGCTTTGGCCAAAGTGGTGTGCATGTAAACGGAGGCACGGGGGGGGGGGGGGGAGTGCATAACCATGCCCACGCGTGTGCCTGGGTCACATCCCAGCACCAGAGAAGCCAATGGCAGTTTGGCAACTGAATTCAGTCGGATCCTGGATTTGACCATGTGAGTCTAGTGCAGCACCAGAGCAAAGGAGCAGTGGGGTCCTATGGATGGCAAAGTCAGGAGATGGGGGGGTCTATTCCTAGCTCAGCCACTGACTTTCTAAGCAACCTTCAGGAAGTCACACACCCTGGTGGCCTGTCAGATTACTTCCCTTCTGTAAAATGTCACTGGGTCTCTCCTTTAGGAAGTGCTTCGACAGCAGGAGCTGCAATGGGAAGTGCTAATGGTTAACAACCAGCGCTGGAGGTACCTGTTCAAGGTGATCTGGGAGGTGCAGACTCCCAAGACCTGGGCTTTAGCTGGGGGAGGAGGAGGAAGGTGACATTACACCTGTCTGTGTTTGTTTGTTGAGATCCATGCCCGGCCCTCCCTGCTGTCCCCCTGCTGCCTCGTCACACTCTGCCGTTTCACAGCTGATCAGAATTTTCAGAAGCAAAAATGTCATCACACAGCAGGGTGGTTTGGTTTGGGTTTTGTTTTGTTTTTTAAGGCAGAAGATTTGGTGAGTGTGGGGGGGGAAGGAAGGCAAATCAAAGCGAGCAAAGAGCAGCCACATCAGTTTCTTCCACCCACCTCCATGCGGTTTTCCAAGCAGCCTCTTACAAAGTAGTCTCTTCCCCTCCCTTCTCCCTGTGTCTTTGGAACAGCTCCCTGATTTGGACAATAGCCGGACTAAGGGCCAGATCCCTAATTCTGTGGTGTAACGCTGCAGTAATGCCACAGACGCCGACGCGGATTTAAACTGGCATAACTGAGGTCAGGAGATGTCCTGAAGGCCTTCGAGCTGGAGGTGTAATTCTCAGTTCAGACAGACATACCCATACTAGCGCTTGTCAAGCTAGCATGCTAAAAGTAGAGAGTAGCCACGGCGGTGTGAGGGGGGTGCTAGCTGACTGACTATGTGCCTCGCTTATGTACTTGGGACGGCTAGTCTCTCCTGCCGCTCGCGCCTTCAAGGCTACATCTATTTCTAGTGTGCTAGCTAGATCAGAGTTAGCACAGGTACATCTCCTCACGCTGGGAATTACACCCCCAGATCAAAGTGTAGATGTCTCCTGAGTGTCCATGGCTTCGTATTCAGCAGTGACTTTCATTGGAATGGTCACAGCTTGATTGGCGCATAAACCACATGGAATTAATTCTCAATCAACCGTAAGCTGTTTGGTTTTGTTTAGTTTTCCCCAGTGCTGAGAATTAGCTTTGGAGGATGAACAAACAGGAGGCGCTCTTGCAAGAAGAGCCCGGAACAAAAATGATTAGGGGACTGGAGCACATGACTTACGAGGAGAGGTTGAGGTAACTGGGCTTATTTAGTCTGCAGAAGAGAAGAATGAGGGGGGATTTGATAGCTGCTTTCAACTACCTGAAAGGGGGTTTCAAAGAGAATGGATCTAGGCTGTTCTCAGTGGTAGCGGATGACAGAACAAGGAGTAATGGTCTCAAGTTGCAGTGGGGGAGATTTACGCTGGATATTAGGAAAAACTTTTTCACTGGGAGGGTGGTGAAGCATTGGAAGGGGTTACCTAGGGAGGTGGTAGAATCTCCTTCCTTTGAGGTTTTCAAGGTCAGGCTTGACAAAGCCCTGGCTGGGATGATTTAGTTGGGGATTGGTCCTGCTTTGAGCAGGGGGCCCTTCCAACCCTGATATTCTATGATTCAATGAAAAGAAAGACCGGGGAGAAGCCTTCAGAAACTTGCACTGCAAAACTCACCACTGCCTGCAATTTCTCTCTGCCTTTTCCCATCCCCCAGACCCGGAGCTTATGTCTCTGTTCCCCACGCCACCACAGGCTAATACCTCACATGAGCCTGCTCCTTCATTTTACATCCTGTCATGAGAGGTTGAAATTGTCCAACTGGCTGGCAGAGGATCTGGACAGGCTATTTAATCAGAGAGAGCGATTCAGCTGTAATTTCTTCTGATGAAGTATTACAGATGCTACATTTCTAGCCATCTGGCAGAGGGTCTATGTTTCCTGCTTCCCTGCATCTCGCGTTCTCATTCTCGGGAGGAGAAGAGAACAAGAGAGATCAAAAATTAATGGGAGGACAGAAGGGGCTGGGGTGGGAGAGAGACGGGGTTGGGGAGGGGACGTAGAGAAACCCACCGCACCCTACCCCCCATGCCAAGTAATCCATCCTCTACAGCTGCCTCCTTGGAAGCTACAGAGCATGGCCCTGCTGAAGACATGATGGCAAAGGAAAGAAGTCGGAGCACTTGAATGATTCCCGAGCAATAAGCAGGCACAGAGGATGGCACTGCAAGCAGCGATTTGATCTCTTAATAGCCAATCTGTCCCCATTTGTTTGTCCCAGCCATAGATACAAAGCAGCAGCCACTGCCACAACAAGCCATGAGTGAGATGCCAATCCACCACATTTTACCTTGTCCATCCCACCAGGAAAGCAGGCCACCATTTCAGGAAGCAACAAAGCTACCTGGAGTAGTATAGACGGGTGTCTTGCTCTTAGCCCCCAACTCCTGTGCATCGCATAGGGCAGTGCTCTGTCCCCTGTAGGCAAACTCTGTGTCAATGATTTATTATCGGTAGTGTAGTAGCGGTCATGAGCCCCAATCCTGGACTAGGGCCTATTGTGCACAAATCTGGAGTAACTGCATTAATATGAGCACCAATTAAATTAAACTGGATTTACACACAAGTAAATTCATCATTGGTATTATTATAGGTGCTCCAGTGCCTAGAAAGCTGTTGTGTTTGGTGCTGTATAAAAGTATAGTGAGAGAGATTCCCTGCCTCAAAGAGTTTGCGATCTAACTACACAGTCAAAGAGAGAAGTATGATTATCCCCATTTTACAGATGGGGAAGAGAGGCACGGATTTTTAAAAGTGATTAGCAATTTGGGGTGTCTGGATTTTGTGGGGCCCACCTTTAGTTTTCTTAAACCAGTCTGTGTTTGGAAAGTGCTGAGCATCCACCCTCTGAAATGAGGCTTTTTATGGTGCCTCCAACTGGGCACCCAAAATAATTAGTCACTTTTGAAAGTTCTAGCCAGACAGACTAAGGAACATGGCCAAGGTCACACCTGAGTCTGTGTCACAGCCAGGAGCAGAACCCATTTCCCCAGTGCCCTAGGGTAGTGCCTTAACCCCAAGGCCATGCTTCCTCTTCGAGTGAGAGACTCTAAGGTGCCACAAGTCCTCCTTTTCTTTTTGTAAATACCTTGAGGATCCCAGCTATGCCCTGCCTTTCTCAGCAAGACACAGGATTTCTGATGATCATACAGTCCTGGGGATGGCACTGCCCATGGAGGAGACAGAATTGCAGGGATGGTCACACCACACAGCATCGCCACGGGGAAAGTACAGTGCAAGCCACCTGGACTGGCAGTCTAGACTAGAACCGGTATTCCAACAGCTCCAGCGTTTGGAGCCCAACTCCAAACTACAGATGCTGTCACTCTTTCAAGTACTAGTACAAGGCATCTGTGCTTATGCTAATATGACTAGATGCGAAGGGGCCAGGCACAAATGCAAGGGAGCCCATCAGCCCTACTAGCCTAACAAATAATTTACACACAGATGATCAGTTCTACAGCTCACACACACACCCAGCACCAGAGGTCGAATCAGAAACTCGGAGGTGCTTGGCTGCTCCACACTCTGCTTTGCAAACAAAGGGCAGCTCTCTCTTATTTCCAAGTGCTGGAGCAGAACCGTTGCAGGCTCAGTGCATTAAAATAACTGAGGGGAAGGGCTCTCACTTCATTACTTTCGACAGAACTGGGTCTTGGTCACGCCAGCTGTTCACTTCAGAGAAATCAAAGGAGCTGTTTGCCATGGATTCCCTCACACAGCTCAGGTGTGAAGTGCCCAAATTCAAGCTCATCCAGACCTTGGGGGCTTTTTATTCCCCCTCTCTCCTTGACTAGAGCTAAACCCAACTTTGTAAAATGTACCGGTCATTTGTGTCCAGAGCTGCTTCTGTCTATGCCCGCTAGGTCACTGCAGCCCCTGCTCTGCTTGCTGTGACCACACCCCTCTGTTTGTCATGTCGCCATCAGAGGTTTTCCTGCATGATCTCAGTGCCAGTGGAAGTGAGGGACGGGTAGCACAAGCTTGGAGTGGGTATAAATCTGGCAAGCCTCATGAATGTAAGCACATAGGAATCACCGTAGCAAATCAGATCAATAGTCTACTTAGATTGTTGTTCTGTCTCTGACACTAGCCAGAGCCAGATGCTTCAGAGGAAGGCGCAGAATTCACAAATGTGGAATAATCTACCCATAAGGGAAATTTCTTCCTGACTCCAACCAGTCAGAGGTTAGCTTATGCTCTGAAACATGAAGGTTTATGCATATATATACGAATGGAATAGTTGTATACTAATGTATAACTATTACAAAAAGAATTATGCTAATTTAATAAATTACATTAGTCAGATTATTCTATCTATTGTCATTTAATATTGCTGTTGTTGTTTGTGTTCCATGAGGGCCCAGAGGCCCCAATTGAGCTCAGAGACAGGCACTTTTACATACACGTAGGAGTAATTGACAGTCCCTGCCGTAAAGAGTCTAATCCCTTTTCAGTTCCTGCTAAGCTCTTGGCCTCAACATTACCTTGTGGCAGTGAGTTCCAAGGGTTATTTATGCACTGTGTAAATAAATATTTCCTTTTACCAACTGTGCAAGCTTCCCCCCTCCCAGCTCTGTTAAGGCACCTAGTTCATAAGTCGCAGCACCCCTTGCTAGTCCACCAGGCACCCATGCCCCTCTGCTGATGAACCTCACTTGTGAAATGCAACATCCCTGCTAGGCCACTTCTTCTCTCCACAACGCTGCCAATGCAATTCATTCAGGACTCGCAGCACCCCCTGGAGTTCCAGCCCTGTACCTCTGCACCTGACTCCTGACCTGCAACGCTTCCTTTGCTAATCCAGTCTTGCCTCTGCCCATACGACAAGCAGGTCTGTCAACGTGCATCCGATTGAAGCAGCATTCCCTGCGACAGTCCGGCTTTAATGTTCAGAAGGGCTCAGCACCTGTGACTGGGGTCAGATTTTTCTCAACAGCATGCTGGGTGCTGAGCAGAGTTATGTGGCCTGGCTCGCCAGCCTTGCCCACGTTAAGGACAGCGAACACTGCACAGAGCCATACAGTTAGTCCAATGGTTCTGACACCAGGTAACTTTAATCAGCACCAGATACATAAAATGAAAAGATGAGGCGAGCCTCCCTCTCCCCCCAGAGAAGCTGCTTCGGGTTTCTCTCTCACACACAGAGTTCAGTGCAGGACTTGCAATGGAACATGTAACTTGTCACACTAAGTTCCTATCTAGACTTGGGTGCCTAGGGCTGACCATGACCAGCTAACATGGTGTCAAACTCTGCCTGGACTAGTGGCTAAAAATCAGTTGGTTCAAAGGCGTGAGTGACCATTTTCCTAGTCTAGACAGGGCCCACGGCATGATCGTCACTTTGGCCCTATTTGGTAATATTAAATAATAAAGCCCGAGGGTTGTTCTTCCTTTGTTATGAAGTCATTACCCGCCAACCCAATCAATGTCACTGCCTCCTAGACCCACTGATCTCAGAGCTCAGCCCCAGGGGATACACCGGTCAGAGATTTTGCTTTGTTTTGTTGCCTTTGCAGTGGAGTTTGGATTGTTCTTTCGGGGAAGGAACAAAGCCCAACTGGGCATATGCAGCAGCCAATTAATCTTGATCAACGCCATCCGCCAGAGTGAGTCATCCACCCGAAGTCAATTTACATTTTTATTAAATCACACAGGAAAATTAGAAGCATTATTACTTCCCTCTGATTCAATACTCCCTCCCCATTCAGGTGTCGGAAAACAGCTGGGCTTTCTGGTGTAACCATTCCTTCCCAGCGGGCCTGACCCAAAGGATCCCTTGATTTTGCCTAAGAATAAAGCAAAGACCAGTCAGACGGAAGGAAGCTATGGCAGAAATCAGATACCTGCATATAAAGCAGTATCGCTCTTATACACAACATACACACTTTATGTACAGGCATAAATGTACATGAACTCATACCATAGAGGTATGCTCTACATTGTGCTGGTGGCTGCATCAAACACCAGCCAGCCCATATTATCCGCAATCAACGTAGGGAGGGTTCCTCAGCTGGTAGAAACTGTCATAGCTCCTATCCTCGCTGAGGATCTGCCTCATAAAGTTCATTTAGACATAAATGCAGACACATACACACCACAGCCGAAGTACAATCAATACCCATTTATTTCCATCCTTAAAACCATCCCCTTCTGCCATTTCGAGTGTGGGCAAGATTATATCATCCTCCCTGCAACTATGCTAGCATCTAAATCCAACCTGGGTGTATTTATGGTCTCTACATAACACAAGTAGATCTGCGAGAGAGCAGGAAGTATATCTTGTGAGGGCGATAAAAATGTGTGTCTGAGTGAGGGTGATGATAGTAGTCCCATCTGGGGATAGATGTGTGTGTGTACATTGCTGTAGTATAATTAGAGAGAGAGAGAGGGAGGCGTGTGTTGTAAATGGAGAATTATCAACAACTATATTATTAAATATTATTTGCATTACTGTAGCCCCTCGAGGCTGACATCAAGGCCTCGGCTCTGTGCAAAAACATAGGAAGAGACACTCCTTGCCCCGAAAAATTTACTATCCAATGAGCTACTTCATAGCTGGGGAACGAAGGCCCACAGGGTCTGTCTACACTGCATCTGGGAACGAGCCTCCTAGCCTGGGTCGACAGACCCAAGGTAGCGGGGCTCGTGCTAGCCCGCTACAAATAGCACCGTAGGCAGTGCTTTGATGCTGTGACTCGGGCGGGAGCTCAGGCTCTCCAGCCCACCCCATCCCCATCCTGGAATGTCTGCCCAGCTGTTTTTAGCACGCTGGCGTAAATCCGTGGACCGGGGTGGGGAGGCGCGCTCCTAGACGCAGTGCAGATAGACCCACAGGGGGTTAAGTGACTTGCCCTATGGCAGAGCCATCAATCGAACCCTGCTAGCCCTGTGCTTTAAACACAATCCCATTGCCCTCTCTGTTAGCAAGTTAGAGCTGGCAGTGTCTGGTCTCAGTCACTTTACAAACGCCATTGGCTGTAGCCTTCCAAAATATTCAAAGATGATTAAAATATTATTTTTTTAAAATCTTGCCTCTTTTTGGTTTTAAACAGCTCCACCCCCAATAGGGCTGGAAATAGGATGCTGACATCTGACCTGGGAAAAGGTTAGGGTTAGGGTTGGAAATCTGCATTGTCTTGCCTGACTTACAGGCTATTGAAAATAGCACTTGGCACGCAAGCAGTGCACTTTGCATGAGAATTTTTTCTTAGGCTTGTAAAGTGCTAGTTGGACAGCCAAGTGAAACCAGTAGGAGTCTTCCCATTGCCTTAGACGGGTTTTGGATCAGGCTTAAAGTACACAGCTGGGGAAGGTCATGCTGCACATGTGGGCATGGCTAGCTTAGAGTGAAATGCACCCCTCTGCAGAACGCCTAGAACTTGTGCCAGCCCTCTGTTGAGGGATAAATTTCAGTCCTAGTAAGCAAGGAAGGAGGCAGGCAGGGCTCTGAAGTGGATACTGAGATGATACAGACTTATCTTTTGGTCTCCCCAGTCACCAGCTGTTTAGTTAACAAGCTTTGAAGTGGACCTTTGCTTCAACCCTTGTGTCTCTCTGATAAAATCTATCTGCATCAATTCAGACTCAGTTTCACCCCGACATTTTGGGATCCCCCAGTCCCATCCCATGCGTTCAGTGCCCTCTGAAGAAGGGATCCTTTTAAATCACCAGCTGATTTCCTATTTGACCCACGCTTTGTATGCTCAAAGCACATCCCTTTGTGTCTCCCTCCTTATTCCTCTCTTGGGGCATGTCTACACTTGAAACATTGCTGCAGCATACTTCAGTGTGGACACTATCTACAGCATTTTCCATCAGCATCAGTCATCCACCTCTTCCATCAAACTAGCGCTGTCTATACCAGGAATTAGATCAGCTTAACAACATCGCTCAGGGGTGTGGATTTTTCACAGCTGGGTTGACCTAACCTTTTAGTGCAGACCACGCCTTGGTCATCTATTCTCTCTTCTGCTGCTCCTGCCAGCAAAATGGCTGCTCCCCCACCACCGACTCAGAAATGAAGCCAATGGTGCTCTTCCAAATGCCAGGCGGAGGGAATCCCCCCTCCAAAATGAAGTGCCTGAAATACATCCTCAGATAGAACTTGTATCACATTTAGCCAAAGCAGGGCGGGGGAGGGGGTGATATTTCTCCTGGGAAGAAAGGTTGCAACTCTGGGTTTCCCAAGCTGCCCCGAATGCGCTTTTGTGAATTACTTTAATGCCTCCAGCGTTTCTGAAGTCCTGTTTTTCCGTTCTGACCGCCCCCCCCACCCCTTGTTTTCCTTCTCCGGCTGCTGACCCAGATTTAGTAATGAATGAATCCATGCAGCACTGTTCAGACTTTAATTATTTTTTCACTTTTTCTCATCGTACATTATGCATCAATAAAAAAAAAAGCACAATTAATTTAAGCTTCAGTGGTTAACTCCTGCCTATCACTAACAGCAAAAGTCTCTGGAAATTGCAGCTCTTTCATTTTAGATCGTCTATGGCATATTTGGAAACCAAACTAAGCATTTTGAAGAGACTGATGCAGGCTCGGTAAGACGGCAGGGAGAAATGGTTATATTTCTTCGAAAATATTGTTTAATTTCAGTGTTTTTTCCTTGCCACAGAGGACCTGATTCTTCCCACATTCTCACACTGAGTAGTACCTCACTCGCTGAGAACGTAATTAGTCCTCTGCACTACTCAAGAAATAAGATACTGCTTAATATAAAGGAGACAGAATCTGGCCCTAAATACTTCCTTTAACATAGAGCATTGCCCCTGTATCTTGGCATCTGGCACTGGCCACTGTCAGAGGCAGGCTAGTGGGCTAGATGGACCATTGGTCTGAACCATTCTTATTTAAGAGGCAAATTCTCCTCTAAGATACACTGGTACAATGCCACTAATTTCAAAGGGGTGATACTGACACAACAGAGAGGCAAATCTGGCTCTAGTCTGGCACATCTTGGACTCAAGGGTCCCAACTCTTCTGCCAACTCAGATCCCAACTCTTCTGCCTCCTGAAGAGTACCAGGCAGTTAACTGTAGGTGGGTCTTTTGAACCAAACAGAGGCCTTAAAGGTTTTTGTAAGGGTCTGCCCTGGTGATCTAAAATTCAGGCCGCTGTCACCTTCTGCCCCAGAGGCAGTTGCATATACAGAATTTGTGAAGCTCTTGGGATAGTCTGTGCAGAGGAGGGTAAAACAGCATTATAGCCATTTGCTAGAGGCACAGAGCAATTAAGTGATTTGCCTAAGGGCAGAAATGGCATTTTGAATGCAGAGCAGGGTAGGAAAGCTGGCCTAGTGGATAGGACCGACGTTCAAGAGAAGTGGGTTCAATTCCCTGCTCAGCCACAGACTTCCAATGTGACCTTGGCCAAGTCACCTAATCAGCCCCAAGCTTCTGTTTCTCCTCTGTAAAATGTGGATATTATGTCCCTACCTCACTGGGGTGTTGGGAGGATGGAACCTGCAAATGGCTGTGATGTGTTCAGGTACTACAGCACGGAGGGCGGAGAAGAGAGTTATATAAGAACCAAGATAAGGTCGTGGCCCCTACACCCATGATCATACCATTAGATTTTGGCACTAGCATGGCGATCTCTCCGCAGCAGGGATGTCCCTATGGGATATCACACTTAATCACACATGTAATTAAAAGCACCCCACATCTAGCATTAGTGGAAGTCAAGAATTCCCTGTCTTCCCTGGGCCCTTTCTGCTCCTGTTTACTCAGCTGTTATTGCCAGACTAGAAGGGCAGTCAGGCAGACAGTAAGGCTGCTCCCTGAAGTACTGTAATGTAGCAATTGCATAAAAAGCACCAGAAGCCCAAGCCGGTTGAAAATTAAAGTAACGGCTGGCTCATTGGCTCAGCTGAAAAGCAATATGGCGTCGTGGAACAGGCCACACTCGGAGAGACGAGACGGAGACCGCAAGAGCAGAGGAGTGCAATGCATTGCTTTTTAATTTCACTCTTAGTCCTCTCTTGATTCCCCATTGGCTGCCTCCTGCTCCAGTTCTGGATCCCTCCTTGCCCATGGGTTAGCGCTGGCTGAAAGGACAAAGGGAGCTGGGTTTCCCCCTCCTGCCCTTGGCGAATTAAGGCCCAGTCCTGCAAGGTGCTCAGCACTTTGTACAAGGTGATGGGCGCCCTCAACTCCTAATGACTTCAAAGGGAATTGTAGTATGAGCGGAACTGGGAAAAGAGAGTCAGATTGCAGGAGGGATCTAGCTGATGTACACCAAGGGCTATGGTGCTCCAGCTCAACAGAGCTCTCTTATCATTCAACATTGGCCTCTGTGCATGCTCCATAAAGGTCTATTTCCTCCAGCTCTACCTGCACATGGCATCACTGGTTGCTGATGTATAGGGAATGAGGGTGCTCAGCTCCCTGAAGGATCAGATCCTTGGTCTCTGGTGGGTCTGGGAATGATCGCTCGCTCTCGCTGGGCCCCACACCGCCCTTCTCTCCCTTAGAATCTCCTCTCAGTGTGAGTCCCGTTTACACCAGTCACATCAAGGCCTCATATTATCTCCCCCTATAGCTTCCCCATCCCGTGTCAAGTTTCCAACCATTACAGGCCCCAAAACAGATCCAACTTAAGAACACCACTCCCAAGTTCCCTCCTTGTGCCTTCTAGAGAACACTGTAGGGCCTGGCAATGACCAAACCATGTTACCACTGATGTTTTTGTTGGTGAATTTGGTGGTTTCGACAGGGTCTAGAGAAACCAGGAAACAAACTGGTACCTAACAGCCCCACTGTTGTTAGAAGAGAACGTCTCAGTGGGCCATCGGAGACTTAACTATCCTTATGCCACCAGGTCTCTCCCAGGATGGGAAGAGTCGCATGGTCAGGGCCGGATGGAGGAAGGTCACATTACCCACTCTCGATATCAATTCCGAATTTTCCAGCTGAACTCCTAGCCCTGTGGTAGTCAAAGGGAGTTTTCCCATTGACTTTGACAGGGCCAGGATTTCACCCTCCATCTTCAGTGTTCTTAATCTGGCCACGCACACACAAGCCCTAATCCACTTAAAAAAAATAAAGAAAGAATAAAGACAAAAATACCCTAATTTATTAATATTCCTCTGTAGAACATTTGGGCTACATTTCCACCACTCCGGTTGGAATTTACCCTATCTACTGTCAAAGTATTACTGTTTAAAATAGACGTACTCAAGAAGACAAGCGGACGTTAGCAGGTTATGTAGTTATCATGGAGGCTTTTCATTCAAGTGCATGGGAGAGGTTATCACAGCTGGTGACATGAGGAGATTGCGATCTGCTTTCTGTCGGTTGGACCGGGGGAAAGATCTGTGAATTATTGACTTAACTGCTTTGTAGCTAGCATTTTGGGAGGGGGAAGGGAGGAATCGCTCAGCTCACAGCATCACATCAATATGGTCACTCCACTTGCCCCATCCCTCAACAGAAGGAAGGTGGATCCTAGACTTGTCTTTTCTCCTGGCAATATCACTGCAGCAATTTCCAAGAATCCTGTCCGCATGCCCAGGCCATAGGATAGGGAAGGAGCTGTATGTAGGCCACACTTCCCTCATGCTTAGCACAACTGCCTGTGAAGCTAGGTGGATGCAATTTTTAAGTGTAGACCAGGCCTTGGTCTTTATCACGGAGTTTGGCTTCTAAACAGCCAACTGGGATTGGACATTGCAGTGGAGGGGTGTTTGGGGCAGTGGGAGGGGAACATAAAAATGAAGTAACGCATGATGTCCTGCGGGTTGCTTCTATGTTCTGGTCAATCATGGGCTCAGCTGTAACAGACTCTGAATTTGTCAGCACCTTTGGAATGGGCTTCCTGGGGAGAAAGGAGATTACCAAATGCTGACAATTTCATAAGATGTTTTCAAGATGCCCAGCTAGCTGCTGGCTAATACTGAAGCCTGTTCCTTCTGATTCTGCTCCGCCAGGAATGCTACATGGAAAGGGGGAATCGAATGCTACGGGGATTAACTCTGAGATCCCAGCACAGCCCGCCCTTGAAGGACCTCAGCAACCATCTCAAACGCTTCTTTGGAAGCAAGCAAGACACTTTGGGACAGAGCAGGGAAAGGGGTTAAGGCAAGCCAGGCTGCCAGCCAGTCGATTAAACCCACTAGCTTTAATCGACCCTCCTGGCAGAAAGACCAAATAATCCTTGGGGAAAGATGTTTTTGGAGGCTGCTGAATTATTCTTGGCAGGGCTCAGGGAGCATCAATTTGCAAGACAATCCCAAGCATTTTAATATAGCCAGAACATTTGCTTATGGGACAGTCAGCCCCGTGAAATGGTTTCCAGCCTGAAAGGGGCCAGTCCGCAGTGAGAAAACCTCTCTTTGTCGTTTAAAGCGTGAGAGGAAGGACAGCGGGAACCAAGCTCTGGATAAGCTACAAAGGGCACTAAGCGGACTCAGTGCAGCAGAGCCCCACAGCCACTGGTCTCTATGCCACTATGGGCACTTCAGCCCTGGGACCCCACACTACAACTAGCATCCCCTTCGTCCTCCCCGATGGCCTGTTCTCGATCGCATTGAAGACAATGGGAGTTAAGTGCTGCTGAGTAGAAGCTGGACATGGCCCCTAATGATCAGCCCCTAGCATAGGGGTGTTGCCACCATCCCAGGCTTGCAGCCTCTTCTTATTCAGCAGCACGTGCTCTAATCAACGACTGAGCTCGGGCTTCTCAAAACTCCAGCCTCTGTCTTTCTGGGCTGGGAGGGGTGAGACCACTGTGGTCAGTGAGGGAGCAATACTGTTGGGCTCTGCAGGGGAATCCCACCCAGGCTTCGTCGTGAGCCAGGACAATGATGGCCGTAATAGGGAATCTATAACAGTGTGTGTTTAAAAGGCAGGGGAAATCTTCAGGATTCCAGAGGGCGGTGGCGGCAAATCAGCTACATTGGATGGTGCTGCTGACTGTGTTGTTGACTCTCATGACTTTATTGTGAGCCTTGCAATGTTTGATGTTTTTCTTAAAGCCCCAGCTCCTAGAATCCTGTGATTATGGGAGAATCTCAGCTCTCATTTTTAAAAAAAGTACATGTCTGACCCTCATGATTGGGGAGAAAATCTTGAAAAGTTCATTCGGTAAGCTCAGGAACCAGGAGGGAAACAAAAGGAATCCCCTATTGTTTGGGTGGGCTGTTTGATTTTTGAACATCTGGGGTTGGCAATACTGTGCTGATGCCATGGTGATAGGACATCGGTGACATGCATGGCACCATCTTCATCCCAGAACTCCAATTCAGGAAGACCCTGCCACCCTCCCCAGAGATTTGCTGGACACAGGACAGACTTGTAAAATATCTGCACAGTCCTTTAAGTGTCAGGTCCTGTAGCCCATCTCTGGAAATGCCTATAGGGGAAATGCATATTCCATCCACAGTCAACCGGAGCTGGAGGGATGGTGAGAAGAATGTGGTTCTACTTCAGCTGGTCTGGTGCGCACAACCAAACTCATACACTTGCATTTCATCCGACAATGCAACGCCAACACTTGTGAGAACCTCCATCCAGCATTGCTAGAATGAGATACGCATTGCCATCACCAAACGGCTACAGAGCCCAAAATGAGAAGGTTATTGCTGAGAACAAGTTGGCTTGAACAGAAGGAGCACAATGGACCTCCCTGCATAGGACTGCAGTCTGATCACTTACCGTTAGGCCTGGTTGTTCCAGATACCTTGGCAGATAAATGTTGCTATTTGTTTTAATTCCATGCAGCCCTGATTGAAAACGGAGAAGAAGTGGAGCTGCCCTCTGAGGAGGCTTTGAAGAATTGCACAAGGCTCTGAGGCATGCAGGGGAGGAGTTAGAGAAGTCAGAACAAAGTACAAATTGGAGGTGGTATGTGCTGTTTATTTAGGTCCACAAATCTGTGATGGGACGGACTCAACCCTAAACCTCTGGCTTTCCAGACATGTGGCTAAACCACACGAGGATAAATCACAGATCACTCCAGTGCCTTTTTTGGAAGTGGCTCTTCACCTTGGTTTCCTGGCGGCTGCTCTCGTCCCAGGCACGTCTGTGAACTAAACTGCATGAAATGGTTGGTCTGTATTAAGTGGTAACAATGAATCACTCCAAATCCATCCACACACAAGCTTGTAAATCCCTTGGCACAGGGAAACATCCTCCTGGATGCTGTGTACAACTCTGAGCACACTAACCATGCTGCTTAACATGGAGCCAGGATACTGATGGGACCAGTCCTGCAAGGATTTCCATGGATTTCCAAGAAGATGGGGGGGGCGAAAAGGCAAAGAAATAAAGTCCTAATGTCCTGCCTGCCTTGGAAGACACCAGATCCGAGGACTAATCCAGTTGTGATCATCCTTGTGAGGCACTCAGGTACAATGGTGATGAACACAGCGTGAAGGCTGGCTGCATGTGTGGGTGGCTCAGAAGCTCTAGGTATTTGCTGCCTCGTCAATAAGCTCCCACACACACACACACCAAACACCCTACCCGGGATCCCTGCCCCTGGAAGATGGCAGTTTTGAGCCCCACATCACCGCCAGGTAGCCCAGACTGGAGAAGAGTGACGTTCCGAGGAAAGAGAAAGCGCCCTTCCTGATGCTCTGTGGGCACGAACACCCCTTTGGCCCTAAGCCCATCCCTGACGGAAAGCCACGATGTGGCCCAGATGACCTTACAGATGCCCCAAGGCCCATTAGACCTCACTAGCAGAGGAACTTCACTGTGTGGCTAAGGATGCTCCACCAAGCCTGGTATTATTGATTCAACAGAGATGTTTTCTGTTTTGTTCTCACACTGCCCTCATGGAGTGGGCAGTTGCCAGCCTTGAGGATGGCTGGCTCCCTGGCTTGTTGATGTTGGTTGACCACCTGCGAGGCGGCCCCGGTGAAGAGACACTGACGCAGCCAACCAGTGTCTGCTGAATATTTTCTCTTGGCTCATGGGGAAACCCATTTCCCTTTCATCTATTTTAACATCAGAGAACTAAAGTTGTGGTCACACAATGTACGACTGAGTTTTAATTCCATCCACATACAGACACACCAGGTTCAACAAGTTTCTATATCTGAGTTTTTTATATAAACATTTTATGCCACCAAAATAAAAAATAGTAATAAAACCTGTGCTACATACTTCAGTCAAATGGTGCTTTAAAAATAAATGTACCGCACACTGTCTGATTGTTATTATGTGCATAATGAATATTAATAAAAACACTTATGTAGTGCCTTTCATATACATGTGACACCACTGAATTTTTGCCACTTCTGGGGCGGAGAGGGAGAAACTGATAGCCTGCTGCAGGGGAAATATTTACCTAAGGGTTTAAAAGCAATCCCTTATTCCTACAGAATGTGACACTGGATTGGTAATGTCTCAGGCAGATAGAACCAACATTTGAGAGACTCACAGACTTTAATTTGCATAGATCTCAATTTATTTATCTCAGGAAGACAGCAGTAAGTCAACCGTTTTGGGATTTGAACCTCTGATTTCAGGAGCCCTATGTGTGTAAAGTACAAGTGTAAAAAAGAGGAGAATTTGGCCCATGGGTTTTAAGCCCAGCTCTGACATTAACAATCCTTGATAGCATGAGCAAGTGACCTCACTATCTGCCTCAGTTTCCCTGTCTGCAAAGTGGGGATTATTACATGTCCTGACCACCTTCACAGCAAGCCAGTTAGTTCACATTTGTAAAGCACTCTGAAGTTAAGTCCTCATTAATTATTAGAATGCACTAGCTAGGCTTTGACCTTGAGGGCCTGGTTTCAAATCATCATTTGCTTCGCAAGCGAAAATGACACGCTGTGGATGTTGAGGGCACTCATTGCTTCTCGAGACACCCGGCACCTCACAAGATCAGGATCAGCGTTTGGATTGAGACAGGATCCCTGTCACTTGCTTGTCTGCACATCCAACACCTGCCAGTCTAGAACACACATGAAAGAATCCAGGGGCTGGGTGTGTTACCCGAGCTCCTCATTCATGTCAATATTGACGCCATCTGACTCCTCCATATGGGTGTTTGCCTCAAAATATTGATGCCGCGGAGGCATATTTGCTGTACACCCCCGCTGGAAACCAGCAGCAAAATCATGTCATTGCTGTGCAGCAAACAGTGCCATGGCCCGCCTTAGAGCGATCTGCACATGCAACAAAGCTGAGCAACATCCCACGCTGGGCACAGACTTCCCATTCCTCCTTCTGCAGCCCCTGCTGTTCCCTGAATAGACACGGCCTTCCCAGCCCCACGCCCTGGCTCCAACCTGCAGCCCAGGCGCCGTCCCGTTCACGGCTTTTGGACAGTGCTCGTTAATAACCCCAAACCTTGGATTGAATGCAGCGCCTTGCATCTGAGCGGGGCTGTCCGGTTGCCCAGAGCGAAAGCTTGACATTTCCACAGGGGGTCTGTTTCGTGGAAACAAATACCCATCTGGCTCTAGAATACGACCATATGCTTCTTGTATTGCAGTGTAGGTCTCGTGTGCAGCCAGGCGGGGGGCGGGGGGACCCTCTAGGCTGCATCTCGCTCCCCTTTCTGGGTTGTTTCCCCCACACCACCAAACAACCCCAGTGCCCACTTGTCTTGCTGTAACTCCTGAGTCACTGATATTCCTCCCAACCAAGACCACACTGACATATCAGTCGGGGCTAGCCTCGCTGCCTGCTGCATTACAGCCCACTCAGTCAGTCCAGGACCTAGATTCTGCCTCCTGCCCTTAGGGGTATGCAAAGCAGCGGGTGGAGCGGTACCTGCACAGCGTGATCTCAAGCCAGGGTGCTGCCAGCCCATACGTCACCCGCTGGCACTAAGTGTGAGAAGCCCGTCCTGCATCCTGCGAGGCCGCACCGTGGAACTTAGGCGCAGGGAAAGCGCCCCTGTGCGCATCACACTGACATCATCATGGCAGTGGAATGATGGCATCAGCTCGTGACTTGGTCCCTCAGGGCTTACACCGTGAGAGTGCAAACGTAGAAAGTCACTCCGCTAAAATCAGCTCCCCCCCGCCCACCCGCCTGGAAAACTGACAAGCTTCTCTTCTGCTGAGTTGATTTTGAATGAACCTCAACTTCCAGTTCAGCGTGCAGCAATGCTATCTTCCTGACTTGGGCCAGAATACAGTTTCACACACACCCAGCCCAGTGCAGCGAAATACCCCACTAACCAGCCCCCCTAGATCCAGCATTCGAGAGCTCTGCGCAAGTTCAAATTGGAATCTCCCCCATGCTAAATGGAAGCACAGCCAGCAGTCCTGCTATGTTTCTGTATGGCTCGCTCCGCTGGACACGTTGGTAAACTGGGGAAGCTCAAGCAATCTACAGCTCTCCACAAAATCCATCAACTTAGTTTGTGACCCCGATAGAGAGGATCAAAACAACACTTCCTTAAAGTGACAATGGCAAAGTCAAGCTGGCCCAAAATTTGACCAACCTTTTGACTTTCTTCCATTCGCTAAGGCCGTGTATTTCTGCACAAGTGTATTTTTGTGTTCTTAAAATAAAGCTTCCTGTTAGCTCAGCCCTTATGAGCAACCCTACAATAACAAACCAGTGTTCACCACCAAGCATTCATGAGAGACCCTACAATAACAAACCAGTGTGCCCTACGAAGCATTCATGAGCAACCCTACAATAAAAAAGCACTATGAGACCTTCTTCAATAACGAAGCAATGTTTATCACCAAGCAGACACGAGTGACCCTACAATAACAAACCAATATGTATCGGTCAGTTTTTGTGAGCAACCCTATAATAACAAACCAGCAGGCACAGACCTGCATTCAAGAGCAAACCAGCACATAAAGCCAATGTGGACAATCCAACAATAATAAACTCATGCATGAGCGACAAAGGGAAAAATTTAGTAAGAAAGTCATATTCAGCTTGACTCTTCCACGAGAATATTACAGATAATGAGCTTACGTTTCTTATTTAATTATGAAAAATACCTTGGATTTTCCTACTAATTTGTGAGCGCTCACGTCTACTAAGGCAGGAATGAGGGCCATGCATCCCCACAAAGCCCTAGTGTCTGGATGCTGCTGCTTCTCCAAAGAGAAAAGGAAGCTCTTCTAGGGTCGTTCTCTGGGTTTGTACAAAGTAAAGAGAAATCTGTTGGGGAGGAAAGATGGTCCTGTTGCTCAAGCACGGGACTGGGACTCAGGAGATCAGCGTTTAACTCCTGGCTCTGCCACAGACTCCCTCTGTGACCTTCGACAACTCACCTAATCTCTCTGTGCCTCAGTTCCCCATCTGTATAACGGTCGCTGCAGTTGGAGGCTCTCTGCAGCACCATTAAGGAAGCACTTGTGCATAGAAAGCCACAGCACCTCTAAGAGACCCCGGCCCAAAGGACACGGTCAGAGGGCTGGATCCTGCTCCCACAGACACCAAGAGCAAAACGTCCATTAATAAGAACCTTGCAGGCTTCCTGAAGGAGCATGGGCTTCCCATGCGACCTTGTTGTTGTAGGGTTTCTTGTGAGCGCTGGCCAGTGGTGGCAGCTTTGTTATTGTAGGGTCACTCATAAGCACTGGGCTGCACACCGTGGTTTGTTATCATAGGATTGCTCGTGCCCTTGTTATTGTAGGGTTGCTCAAGACAAGGCCTAAAGAGATGTAACCAAACTACCAGCAAGCTCTCTAGCTGAATGCTACACTTTTTACCGTCCTGATTTTCATGTGGAACTGTGCCTAATAAATTCAGAGTGTTAGCAAAGCGTCACCCCATCCCAATCACACCCCGCCTACGCCTCCAACTCCCGGCACTCTGCTCTGGCTGCTCTAGGAAATCCCGAGTCTCTGGGATCCTCCCGAGTTCCCATCCCAAGCTCTTGCTTGTGAGGTGGGGAGGAAAGCGAGAGGATTCTCCATGCAACCTGGCAGCAGCCTGGCTCTTGGCAGGTGCCCAAATCAGTCTGTCAAGAGCAAGAGGATGTACTTCACATCCCCTGCAACCCAAGGCTGTAGGACAAGAGCTGGTCCCAGGAACGACTGGAGCAGGAAAGGTTATGGGACAAAGGTTTGCAACCCATGCAGTGTCAGATCGGCACGGCTCCCTGCAATGGCATTGGAGGAAATGTCTTAGATGCTTCTGCCCTCCCGCAATGCAGTGCGGGAGCAACCCTAGAATAACAAAAGTGTGAGTACACCCCCCAACCCCCACCAGCAATCCTACAATAACAAAAGAGTGAGCATACCCCAGCTCATACATCCAACCCTGCAATAACAAAAGGACATGTATATCCCAGTCTGTATGAACAACCCTACAATAACAAAACAGAGTGTGTGGCTCAAAATTCAGGCAACCTCACAATAACAAATGTAAGGCCCAACATCTGTACGCAACCCTACAATAACAGACTACTTCAAAGAACAGATTTACAACGGGACATTTTCACTATAAATTTTCTGATCTGATCACTGCCCCTCAATGGGGCAGGCCAGTTAACTTTGCTGTTTCTCCTTTGAGCCCTCTAGAATAATGCCTAGCTCTAATATAGCACTTCTCAGCTTTACATCGCAAACCACTTTACAAAGTAAGGGTAGTAGCATTATCCTCATTTTACAGATGGGAAAATTGAGGTACAGAGACTTGCCTGGCAAGCAGAGCCGGAAATAGAAAGTAGGTCTTAAAAGCTCTAGTCCAGGGCTCTATCTAGGGCATACTGCTTCCCACACAGGGGGATTAGCAGCTGTAAATAATGTTTGTATGGTAATTTGCGAGGCACTGACTATAGGATGCAGTGCACTAAGTCCTGAGGGTCTGGCTCAAATTTTACTTGGTCCTTACACAGGCTAAACTTCAACTGAATAAAGAACGTAAGAATTGTCAGATAGGCTCAGACCTGTGGTCTATCAAGCCCAGTATCCTGTCTCTGACAGTGGACAACAGCAGATATTTCTACAAGAAACCCTGCAGTATGGCAAGTTATGGGATAAGATGCCCCCAGGCAAGTCTCTTCCTGACCTCACATAGTTAGAAGCTGATATGAGCCCTGAAGCCTGGGGGTTTGTATCCCTTCCAAAAGTCGTCTTGTATTATTTACGATTACAACTCTGGGTATGCTTGTTATCCATGCACATGTACAATCCCTCTTTGAATAATACTAAGTTTTGGGCCTCCAAGACATCCTGTGGCAGTGAGTTTCACCGACCAGTTCTGCGGAAAAACTCTCTTTTTTCCTCAGGGTTAAACTGAGCGCCTCGTCCTTGTGTGGGAAAGTATTTCCTTTTATCACTTCTGAACTCTCCACCTGTCCGTATTTCAGGCCCTGGGCATGACCTGTCCCAACACCAAGAAACTTCTGACCAGAGAGCACCTGTGGAAAGCAAGGGCGATGCTCAGAGGAAAGGACTCAAACCAGCTTAAGGAAAAACAAACATACAATTGCAGGGCAAAGCTCAGTCCCCAAACCAGTAATAGAACCAGGGGAAAACGCAGCAACACCATCTGGAGCTGACATTCCAAAGACAGAACCCTCCCTTCTAAGGAATCCAGTGAGGATTCTTAACTAATCCACTCAGCACTCACCAACATTTCTTTCTTTTATTATTATTTTTTCTGCCTGCTCAGCAGACTTTAAGTTCGTCTTAAATAAACTAACAGCCCGGGCATACTGTACTAGAAGGATTTTTAATCTAAATCTAGACGAGCCAAGTTGAGGAAGCCTGAAAATGACACAAAAGCACGTGCCCACAAAATGAAACCAACCCATGGCTCTATGTTTGTTTCGTTGTTTCACTTTTATATTTAATGAAGTCCCAGAAATTAGAGATGGTAAAGTTCTGGAAAGGGAATGGCTCAGGAGTTGGGGAACTAGGGTGGGAACTCAAAAGACCAGTTCTGTTCTGCCACAAACCTCCCGTGCCACCTTCGTTCAGTCACTCAGCCTCTCTGTGCCTCCGTTCCCTAGCTGTGGAGGGGAAAACAGCACTGCACGATCAGATTCTGCAGTGATGGGGGACATAGGAGTACCCAAGGTAGAGAAGATCATCCAGTGACCATTCTCATACCAGCTAGTAGAGCACTTTCTCTAGCCTATTTTAAACGTGCTATTTTTACTGTACTATTCATTCCTGCGCTTCCCTTGGGACACTATGCAATGGTCTTAGACCTCCCCCTTAGGAACACTCAGCCAGCATTTTCCTTTGCTCACGTCCAACCCAGGAGTCCTGACTTGGAGTGCCCTGAACAATTCATCTCTCTCTCTTGGCTATCTACACCCTTTGGATGCTCTCAATCCCACTTTGTTCTCGGTGGTGTGGTATTTTAGTGCTGCCTCCCCTGCCTTGACATGAGAACTCAAGAGAAACGATAAGCGGATTGAAAGATGTATTGGTTTTTACGGCAGTTCCCGCGAGTGGCTTAGTACACTGCAATGTGCTCAGACAGTGGCTCCTCCATCAACTACAACCAGTATCTCGACATCTCCTTCGGCACTAGCGGGCTGGTCTGTGTCCGGGTTGGGGCCACAGTAACGTTCCCTCCATGGTTATCAAAGGCTTTGAGAGGGAACACAGCCCAGGACTCTTATGGTTTGTTCTGCACTCTGACACTGATTCAGCATATGACTTCAGGCAAGTCCTTTAAAATCCCCATGCCTCACTTTCCTCACTGAACACTGGGGATAATGATACTTCTTAAGGGTGTTATGAGACTACGTTTCATTGGCATATGTAGAACTTCGCATGGAAGGCACTAACCAAATACAAAGTGTTCCAGGGATCCCCAAAGGTTACCACATTCTTACGGCCCACACCCAGAACAACGAGTCAGTGCAGAAAGGATTTCATTTGGCTGCCTCGAACAACCTCCCATCTACTCACTGACCCAAATGTAGCCAGCCAGTGTTATTTATAGGTCACTTTAAATAGCTTCCACCCCTCTGAGAGCTCAGTTCATGTCACACTTGTCCTGGTAAAATAGCAGCCAGTACATTACAGACTCTGCATCCTGAGATTTCACGCAGTGGATCCCTATCAGCGAGGACTTTAACTCTCAGGAACTTGCTAATCCCCTGGTTGGACGACACTGACGACGGGTTAATTTCCTAAATTGCAAGAGATCCACTAGGAAGCACAGCTCAAGGGAAGGTTTCTAGGCAAGGAAAGGGCAGTTTGAGAATCTAGAGTGAGTCAGGACCAGTCCCTACTTTTCTCTTACCCTGCCCTCGTGGGGTGATCCTGCTTCTGGTTCCCAGCCTTCCCATCAGGCTGGAAAATAGCAGCCAGGAGGCATGTTGTACCGACAGGTCAGGCCAGGAGGCATGAAAGCTTGCAAAGTGTTTTACCAATGGTTTTGGCACCAAGTCCCACATTCCTCCGTGGGGCAGGTACATAGTATCACCCTCATTATACAGAAGGGGAAACTGAGGCATGGGGCAACTAAATGGCTTGCCCACGCAAGTCGGCAGCAAATCTATGACCAGAACCCAGGAGTCCTGCCTCTCCCTCCCCTGCTCCAAACACTCCACAACAATTCCTCTTATAACAGGAATACATGATTTACCAGGGCAGTCAAAATTCCAAGCCAGTTGACCAGAATGCGCTGAAAATCCTGAGTTTTCGAAAAACCCTTAATTGCCTCAAGACACTAAATCCTTTCATGAGAACTCTGCCTTGCCTTTCTCAGAAAGGTGCCCATCCCCCACCACTTCCCAGCACGGATGGAAAGAAGCCATCGCTGTAGGCGGCAGGAGGAGATCATAACAATAATGATAGTAGCGATGTGATCAACAAGGTGCTGGTGGAATCCTAACTGCAGCGATGACAATTTCAGAAATGAAACGATCACTACTGGAAAGGGAGGTCCAAATTCTCAGCAGCTGGGGAAAGTACCACAGAGCTTCAGTCAATTTCTTCCGCCTGGGCAGATCCCGTGTCCCTCCTAGCTAGCGTTGACCACGTTCTCACAATTTCCCAGTTCCTAATCCTGAGCAGAAGGATGGTTTTGTAGTTAATGTATTCGACTAGGACTCTCTAGACCTGGGCTCTGCTCGCGCCTCTGCCACAGACTTCGTCTAGGACCTTGGGCAAGGAACTTAATCTTTGGTGCCTCTGTTCCCCACCTACAAATGGTAACAATACTTCCCTGCCTCCCAGGGGCATTGTAAGGATAATCAGGGGCCAGAACCTCAGCAGATATAAATCAGAGTAGCTGCATTGAAGTTCTGCACCATCGATATCTGAGGCTGTCGGATACAGGGTGATAGAAGTCATGTAACTACATATCTAAATCAATAGAGATCTCTTGTCACAATTACCTCCCTTCAGAGCTGATCTGCACGTCCCAGACATCCTGAAGGATCATGGGCAATCAACCTAGGGCAACAACCTCACTCCTTACTGACCTAGGAAGCAAGTCACCAAGTCTGATACCCTAGTCTCTTGCAAAGCAACACAGAACATTGAAAACTGAACCTCAGTGTTAGTTCTCCTTATGTCATCACCAGAGAGGAATTACCACCTTCCAGTCAACTGAGAGACATTGTTTTTATTCCCAGTGATACACACCTTAAGGAATCCTCATTTCATTACTTTACAGGAAAGTCTATTTAATTATAGGTATCATGTTGGCTTCTTTCTTTTGCAAGAGCTATTTTCCTGATCCCCAGGAGATGAGAGGGTTTTATGAGTCACTTGCTCCTTTTGTATATAAAGGGTGATGGGTTTTTGCCAAAATGTGACAGAAAGGTTAGATCCTGGACTAATGGGGTTTAATTTTTTACACCAGTTCTTCAGAGGATATGCAGTTACCTTCAAAATTAAGGTCACTTTGTCTCCCCTGCTGGTAAAAAGAGGAGCAGGCTCACTGCAGATTATACAATGATCAGTTACACAGTTTCATACAAAATTATTCAAAGGATCATAACCACATAAAGACATTCTGGCATATTCCTTACACGTTCCTCATAATCTGGCCAGTGTGGGATCTTTCTATGACAGAAAAAATAACAGCACTTTCCCCAATCAGGCCTCAATTTTTTATAATCTAAGGTTAGAGACAAGGTTATGGCATATTCTAAAGTAGATAGATAGATAGATAGATTCCTCAGAAGCTTAAGAATTGCGATAGCTTGTTGAAAATTTTCAAAACTTCAAGGAACTTTTTCATTGTCGTTTCAAATTTCAGCTAAAAACAATCAAAGTTTTCAACAACATTTTCTTCAAAATTTCATCTCATTTTTCATTCAGCTCTCAGAAGGATTAACAAACCAGACACTTAAAATGTGCATGACTTTTTTAACCAACATGTCTCAAATTTGCTTTTAAAAAACAACTTTTGAACAAGCAAATTGCCTGGTCTTTTTCAGAAAGGTGCCCGTTCCCCGCCCTCTCTCAGAATGGATGGAAAGAAGCAACAGTTGCGGATGGCAGGAGGAATTAATAACAGTAATGATAGTGATAGTGCAATTGACATGGTGTGTGCAGGATTCTAACTTGCAGTGAGGGCAACCACCCTTTTTCAAGCGTTTCCACAAATTGCACAAAGGATAACTAATGCCTGATTGGGGATTTTTCACCAGATTTTCACACAGACACCTCAGTGGATTTAGAAGTTGGAAAGTGCCCTGTATCACTTGTCTTAGATCCTCCAATGCAGCATTCAATGGATCAGAAAAATTTGTATGCACTCACTACGAATGAAAGAATTCCACGCTAAACAAACAGAAATTAGCGATCACATAGACCAGCTGGTTCTTACTCAGCCTCCTTAGCTAACACAGTATTGTTGCTCGTAGTACGTTCCCCAGTTCAGTTTTAAATGTATCAAACAATTGGGTTTCAGTCACATTCCCTTGATGGGAGACTATTCCACGGTCTAAAATACCTCTCATTTAGCAACGGTTCAAAGAGCATTCACAGTTAAGGAGGTTGTAACAATTCTTCCCCATGCATAAGCTTTCAATTATAGCTAATAATATTAGTAATTATCACAGAATGGCTGGCCTCCTTAAGTGGAAATGGGTCCAGCCCCACCTGTGACATACTTAGCTCGCCTCCCCATGTGAAGAGAATGAGGAATATCAGGTGGTTCACGTGATTAAATCAGGCCTCTATAGCTAAGGGAGAGGCCTGGGGAAGGTTGCCAGAGTGGGGCAGAGTGTCACAAGGCAGGCAGTGGACTGTGGGAAGGCCAGGCTCTTGGATCCTCTCATGTAGGAAGCTTTCAGAAGACAGTACGGAGCCAGGAACCACTAGAAAGGCTGGAGTGTAGGGAACAAGCAGGGTGAAGGAAAAGCTTCCCCAGGGAGTTTTGTTTCCCTTTGAACTTTATGTTAATAAACCAAACACAAAGAAGGAATGTTGACATTGGACCCATGAAAATCTTTGTGCGTTAATGAGGAGCCCAAGAGGGAAAACTGAGGCTGCAGCTAGCTCGAAGCCAGACTAGGTAACAGTGCTGCTGTTACAGTAATATACATGTTTAAAGCATTTCTCAAACATTAATCCTCACTAGTAAGGCAATCCTGATCTTCCAGATAGGGAAAGCAAAGCACCCAGAGATGAGGTGACTTGCCCAATGGCACTCAGTTGCAGAGTCAGGATTAGAGCTGTCATGTTCCCGAACTCTAACCATTTTGCTCAGCCCTTTAGATCATGCTCCCTCGCAATCATAGGCTTGTCTCTAATGGAGTTTTCTTTCCCGTGGTTTTTAAAGAAACTCGTTCACTCCGATATAATGAGGGCTTTCCTCTGTATGTATAACCGTTATCCAGCACAAGGAGACATGAGAATCGTTAACAAGCAGATAAATCTAAACAATTTATGAGAGAATCACAGAATCCAATGACGGACAAGGCCCATTAATCTATCTCCCCTGCCGGAGCGGGGTTGTTGCTTATTGTTTTGTTCAGTCTAGTTTGAAATGTGCTAAGTGATGGGTTTCCTGCCTCAATCCTTATGAGACTGTCCTGCAGCCTGACAGATCTCTCTGTCCAGAAAGTTGATCAGACATCCAGCCTAAATATTACCTGGACAAATTTCATCCTGTCATTCCTAGCACCAGCCAATCCCTCTCCCTTATTCGCATCTTCATCAGTGTCAGATCCCTCCCAGTAACCAAGCTGCAAATAACTGGGCCCCGATCCTGCAAACACCCATTTGTGATTCAATTCAAACCTAGCCAGAGGACCAGCATGTGGCCTGCGCACCATTTAAGTCCCTCTTAAGGCCTATTTTGAAGATCCAAATGATGGATACAGCTCATGTTGGCTGCTCTGCACATGGATGAATTTCACCCTCAAATAACTTTGTGCCCCCCAAGTGCCCCCGTGGGTTTCATGGAGTGCAGAATCAGGGTCCCAGTTCCTTCACTCGTTCTTTACGGGTCTACAGCCTCCTAACCAATGAGTCTGCTAGCGATCAGGTCCCTGAACTGCACTGATTTCCATAAGCATAAGCTGGAAACTCCCATCTCCTGCAGAGCTGGGACAGGACCTAGGAAGAAAGAAGCCACTGCTAGCACAAGCTTCTTGGATGCCATTTGGGTTTGGTTTATAATCAGGTCATGAGCTGGGCAAAGGCTGCAAATCAATAACCCAATGCAGAAGCATCTCTTCATTTGGACCATATGGGACGTGGGGTAAATGACAAGGCCCCCGGGTTTCCTCACCAGGTGACTATGATGCATTGCAAGCATGACCTTGACCGATGGAAATGGCTGTTGTTGGCTCATGCCAGAAAACTGGTGGCACATGGTATCAGGGGCCCATCTAGTAGCACCGAGACCACTTAAAGAGAGAGAGTTAAAGGAGTCTGCTTTACAGCCTTAGCTAAGAGCCAGTTGGCTCATGCAGTAGAGGCTCATGCACTAAGCTCCAGAGGTCCCCGATTCTATCCCTCCCACCGCCAATCCGGGTCAGTCGGCATTATGTTTACACCTGGTGTCATCATGTACACCTGTGCAAAGTGGGGTGTGAGATGCCCCTCTCCCCACCCCCAGACCAGAGCTGCCCACCCACTTTCACCAGCTTAGTAGTTCACACCCCCTTTGCAAGGGTGTAAACGATGACGCGAGGCGCAAGGCAGGGGAAAATCGGGCCTCCAGTGTTTCAGATACCTACGGAGCACCCATCCCCAGTAAAGGGCCTACTCCTGCAAAGGGGATCTGGGAGCCTTCACCTCCCAGCGGCGTAACTCCATCGGGTTCAGTGGAATCAAGGGAGCTCAGGATTGGGCTCTAACAGTCCTACATCTCCCTCCAGGTTTTGAGCTCATTGCCATGGTGGTTAGAAGGATCTGAGAGGCCCTACAGCCACCTGCAATGCCATGCCAACCAGTAGCCACAGCAGCAAGCCTTGCTGCATGCTCAGGGTGCTATGGGGGCATGTGGTCCTATTTTCTGGCCAGCCTGCTCCTGCATGGGAGGTAAACAAAAAGAGAAAAGCTTCTCCGTGCCCCCACACAGTGTAAACAGCTGGGTGGCAGGACTCAGCTAGCCTGGGTCTTCTGTAAAGGAGCAGATTGAGCAAGGCAGGTATGCGACCAGCCTCTTCCAGAACCTTCACGGAGGCGGTCGGCCGAATGTACAGCCCCAGCAGGGCAATATGGAGCACACCGGGCCCAAGCAAAGGGTCCCCTGAGCTTGGTCGGGGGCTCATTCGCCCAGTCTTTGAGTCACACAAAGAAGGGATGGAGCCCTCACGAATTCAGAGCATCCCAGAGCCCGGGCTAACTCTGGTAGACATGCACTACATTGGCCTGACAAGCCAGTGCTGACAGAGTGTAAAAGAGTCACAAAACCCCCCAGCTTGATCCTCCTCTCAGCTCGGTTTTACGCTAGGGTCACTGCAGCCAAGTGACTCCTGCTTCAGGTCGGAGCGAAGGATCAGGCCAGATGCGGCCAGCACTCAGAGTTTGAGATTTGAGCCTCTGTGAATCTCCTTCTGACAGGACGCTATAGCTTGGAGCTCCCTTTTCTCCCTCTTAGGGCTAGACACAGCTCTTTTCCCTCCTGGCTTTTTAAAAGAAATGTGGGGTTTTTTATCATTTGAGGAAATCTCTCTCACTCGTGCTTTTATATTTTGGACTTTGGAGTAGGAAGTTTTCTTTCATCTCAATCTCTGCTCTGTCACACACACACACAACACACACCAAGATAAGTGCGTGTTGTAACACTCACACTCTCCCTCACCTGCACACAAACCAAAATAAATGGGTACAACGCACACACCAACACTCAAACACGCACCCCCCCCCCGCAAAGGGAAGTAAATATTACAACTCTCACTCTCACCCACACACACCATGACAAGCGAGCATTATAGCACTCAACACAAGAGCACACAATGCAAAATGGATTTCTGTTTCCACCTGAAAGGGAATCTTGCCAAAGGATTTATGAGGCTAACACCTTTCCTAGTAACAACCTACACTACTCACTGAGGGTCAGATCTGACATAACATCTATGCAATGTCTCACATTTATTTTCTTTTTAAATGAACAGCGTCAGCTTGAAATCTTGTCCATTAACACACCAAGAAAAGAAAAGAAACGGAGTTTAAAGTAGTTCCAGGTGCTACACTTGTGCATCAACCTCCCTTCACAATTTTTGGGGGTCTGCAATCACATTTTCCTCTCTTTTCAGTTGATTTTTCTCTCCCCTGCTGCTGTATGAAAGACCCACCCAAACAACAGAGGAAAGCATGGCTTTAATCCTGCAGAGATTTAGGCATATAAATAGTCCCATTTATTTTGATGGGCTACTCACACGTGCAAAACTAAGCACACACCTACCTGTTTGCAGGAGCCTGGTGTAATTGACTATACAGAGAAAACAGTGAAACTGACTACTCACAAAGTGCTGTCAAAAGCACTAAGTAAACAAAGTGAAATAACAGAGAAATAATGTGTTTTTCTTCTATAATCTCTCTCAGTTACAGTAATCTTTGGTATTATCTGTAACAATAGCAGGGTTTTCTCTTTAAAATTGCCCACAAACGTGTGATTTTTTTTTTTTTTTAGGTTTACGGTGTCCCTTTAAAACTACTGAGGAAACAACAAAATGATGGGTTTCAGAGTAGCAGCCGTGTTAGTCTGTATTCGCAAAAAGAAAAGGAGTACTTGTGGCACCTTAGAGACTAACAAATTTGTTAGTCTCTAAGGTGCCACAAGTACTCCTTTTCTTTTTAACAAAATGATACTTGCACAACTAGCAGCATCAGTTTGAGGAAGTGAAAGTTAAAAAAAATTAAGTTGAAAACCCCAAACCCTCATAAAACACAGAAAATCAGAAAAATCTGAGCAAGTCTCCAGAAAACACAATGGATGACAAAAACAAACAAAACAAACTTTACCCAGTACTAAAGGGTTCGTGTTTGTAATTTCTCACCATAAAATAAGTTTCACTTACTGAGAAGCTCATGAGACTGGCAATAAGGCACAAAACCTTTCTCCCTCAGAATAACAGTGTAAATTCAAAGCCAAGAGTCACCAAAAAGTCAGTATCATCTTATGTGGTGTGCAGCATCATTCAGCCATGTTGGTCCCAGGATATTAGAATGACAAGGTGGGTGAGGTAATATCTGTTATTGGGCCAACTTCCACTGGTGAAAGATACAGACCCAGCCCTGAAGTCCCAGCCTGAAGTAGAGCTGTGTGCAGCTCAAAAGCTTGTCTTGTTCACCAGCAGAAATTGGTGCAATAAAAGATATTACCTCATGGCTGTTGGGTAACCTCCATTGGATGATTTCTCAGACCCTAACCTAATCCAGAGGCTAGTCCCTCAGGTAGTGTAAATCAGTGCAACTTCAATTACCTCATGGCTCATGGGTAACCTCCATTGGATGATTTCTCAGACCCTAACCTAACCCAGAGGCTAGTCCCTCAGGTAATGTAAATTAGTGCAACTTCAATTACACCACCTCAGAATCTGGGAGCAGGCATCTACCTGCACCGCAGAATCCACCAGCATCAATGACACTAATTTGGCACCTCCATCGGTGACACAGCTTCCACAAGCATGCTTATTACAGCCTGCTCTATCAGCAGAAAATCACTGGGATTGGCTCAACATGGATCTGGCTCTCCCTTCTGCACCTCCTCCGATCCATAGGGAGTCTTGGACTTCACCCCATGCCTGCTGAAATGTACGGGAGCTTTTCCACTGACTCCCCCTGAGCACTAAACCTAGAGGAAAGCCAGGCACATCAGCAATTATTGGGACCCTGGAAAAAACCACGTGTGAACATTGTACGAGTTCAGCCTGATGTTAAATACTTTCCGTGATGTTCCCATCTCCTTGGCCTCCCAAATGCAACTATGGTGAGCTCTGCTCAGCAACAGACAAAAGTCACGGATTTCACATGACTCAGGCCCTTTAAATGCTAGCATGCCTCCTCCCTCTTTGGAGCAGTGTAGCCCGCAAACGCATGGAGCCGTCCACAGCTGCTGCAAATTGATTGATTCCCCCTGTGATGGTCAACACAACTGGCCACAGCATCAGAGAGAAGCTGTCTTTTGATTTAGTTTCCTGGACTAACTTTAAACCATTCCCCCCCACCACCTCCCACACACCGTCCAACTCGCTTTAACATCTGCACGGACTTCAGAAACGTTCCTTAGAACCACGTTCCAAGTCTTACGGGACACTAACTCTGGTGAGCAGCGCTGGCCTATGTAATCTGCTAGAGCCCTCCACTGGACTCACCCAAAGGAAACATGATTAGCAGCCTCCTGACACCTCTGTAAAGCGAGGAGGTTCCAAAACAAACCAGGGGAAAGGAGCTGGAGTGGCAGCCCTGAAAACTGAAGTCTTGTCCATGCAGCAATGCTTGGGGACCTCCTGACCAGGTCCTCGCACACGTCTTTCCCAGCCAACGTGCCTGAACCAAGGCGGAGCCATCTGTACAGTGGAGGTCTGTGTGGTCCATTCATTCTCTAGCTTCTCTGCAGAGGCTGCCAAACAAGGCGGAGGTTTGTAAGACATGGAGGCTTGTCCACCAGGAAGTGGACTAACCCCCTCCCCACCCCAACCTCTCTTGTAATAAATGTACGCAAGAGCACGGGGCTCCGTTAATTCCCGGTGATGTGGAATGCACGCTACACATGTGGGTTTAGAGAGCATCGGACGCACAGGTTCCATGGCCTGTGATGTGCAGGAGGACAGACTAGATGACCATGATGGTCCCTTCCCTATGAGTCTCTGATGTCAAGGGGAGTTGGCACCTCATCCTGCTGAGCGCAAATAAAACAGGCCCAAAGGGGTATCGCAGCCAGCTGCAAAACGCTTTCAGGTCTGGTCTCACAGAACCATCTGGCTGGAAAGGACCCAAAGGGTCATCCAGTCCAACCCTCCGCACTGAGGCCGGACCAGGGTCAATCATAGTCAAATACCAAGTTTATCAATGAGCGTCATACGGTGTTGAAGGGTTTTGTTTACAGTGCCACTGGCCAGGGGAGGAATGAGAAGGAGGGTGGGGAACTGCCTCTCAAATGAGCAGGGACAGGATAGATGGAGCCAGCACATTTAACCTCGGGATGTCACTATTGTATTGACGCTGGGCGTGACGACCTGTGAGCTCTTTAAAGTCCTCCTTCGCCGTAATATGCATCTAGCCCTGAATATTCTGGCCCTACCGAAGTGTCCCCTTCCTTCCATGCCATGGCTGGGAGGCCAAGCGGGGCAGTGGAGAAAGAACCTGAAATCCACCGGAGGGAATGTGCTCTGTCTAGCAAGAGGCTCACTCATGCTGTAACCCAGACATTCCAGAAAGCTGCCTGGCCTGTTCAATTTCACTGCGCTGACCCAACAGGAGAAGGGAGGCTCTGCCTTAATTACCTCCCTTTTCACAGTCCTCTAATGACAGCCTGGAGCAAGAAGCCAGCCCCAAAAGGAGGCCACTGTTTGTTGTTTTTCTGTTGGCCTTTAGAAGGAGATTGCCATGAAATAGTTAAGGGATCCAAGTTCAGGTCTCCCTCTGACTTGACTGAAAGTCCACAGGGCACTTTCCTGCCATAGACTTTAGCCCCCCATATGGAAGCTGATTTTCTTGCTAGCAAAACCATTCCACCCTGTTCTACATTGTGATAGTCTAGTCTGACCTCCTGCATGACACAGGCTGTACTCACATCCCGAGGTCTCCAGTTCAAATCCAGCCCAGGTCAGACAAGCCTGGGGGTGGAGCCCTACTGAAGTCATTAACACTAGCTGAAGATCCGGCCGCAAAAGTCAGGCCCGCTTTGATGGCTGCTCAGCAGCGCCCAGGGGAGTGTGTTTGGGAGGTTTCAGTCCTGTGTGTAGTGGACAAGTTGTCCACATCACAAAACCACCACTACATGTGACACTGACTGGATCCCTCAGGAGAGAGGCAAAGAACTGAGCGGTCACAAGACTTAATTCTTCTTTTGCTCTTTGGGATACAGCCCCTACATAGCAGGATGAGGGGCCTTCGAGCACATGGCTCGGGATAAAGAAGAGATCTCTGTCTCCAGCGTTGTCCAGCCCCCTTCAGTATGCCTACACACACCAGTTTTTAAACCACCAGGTGATGTAATGATAAGCCAGTATTTACAATTCTGAAAGCATCCCACGGGCTCCATCTCTTCCAGCCGCCAAGCACACTCTGTACTCTTAATAAAATAATTGAAATGATGAATAGCCCCATACAGCATTCCTCTTCTACAGCTCCTGACAGGGTCAGGGATGGATGGAGAGTCCTTCTTAGCTTTCTTTCAAAGCACAGAGAGGATTTCACCTTTTTCACAATGAAATATACAATAAAAAATAGAAGTGTGAACAGTAACCATGATAATTCCTTAGACTTCCACAGAGCCTTTTCTTGGAGGATTTCAGCACCATTTACAGATGTTAATTACTAGCACACCAGTGAAATCATTGTCTTAATAATAAAGTCAGCAAATCACTACAGGTCAATTTCATTTCTTACTTTGGCTGGTACCAGGCTGAATCAGTTCAGTAGAATCAATTCTATCTACCCTGCCAATTTTAATGGTATTACAAAAATCTCACACCAATCCATGGCCGGCTCAGACTTTAACTCCTGCTAGAATATTAGACATTGAAGAGCATGTCATAAGTCAATGGAAAGCTGGTTTTGAAATAAGGCATCATATTGGATCATTTGCTGCCAATTCATGACGTATTGATGATTTCCATATGAATAATTATACAGGCAACGAAATGCGCTATTTTTAGGTAGACTAGCTTCTACCTTATTCATTTGCAAGGATACATTCAGTGGGGTGAACACAGTTTCATTTTTTTCAAACCAACTCTCCCTTTTAGGTGGACTGGAAGTTTCACTATCCTAATTCTTGTTAATATTTGTATGACTGTAGCCCCTAGAAGAATGTTGTTGTAGGCACTTCCCATGGTAAGAGGTGGTCTCTGCCACAGAGAGCTCACAATCTAGATAGTGGAGAGAGTTCATTTTACAGCTGGGGATCTGAGGCACAGACAGATATAAGTGACTTGCCCAAGGTCACACAGGGAGTCTGTGGTAGGGATGGACATTGGACCCCACTCCCCTGAGTCCCAGCTCAGTACTTAACCACTAAGCCATCCTTCCTCTCACAATGCTACTGAGTAAAGTGCATTATTGGACACCAACCAAGGCAAAGCTAAGGCTTCTTGGGATCTATTTATTGTCCAGTCTCCCATGGTGGCAGCTCGTTAGCAGCTGAAAACCCTGCCCTGAGTTCCAGCGACTGAGCTCCCAAGAGTCAGTGGGAAAGCAGGTTGGCTGGTTTTTCCCTGTACCTAGTGGAATGCAGCTGAGTCAAGGAGGCATCTCCCTGAACCGCCCCGACGCGGAAGCTGCTGGCATGAGGCAAAGCTCACTCTGGTTGTCTCGCCTTGTCTCTGAGTCTCAGTCACTCACCGGGATCCATCTGAAGCCGAGTGGGAACCATGGCCCAGGCATGTCAGGGACAATAGTTGATCCTACAAAAGCTCGCTCCTACGGAGTGAGCAGACCTTGGGGCTTCTGTGCTCTGGCCAGTGCAGACTGCAAGCCTGATCCTCGGTTCCTCTGTTTCTGTTTCCTCTGCACTGGGGGTTTTGAAGCCACCTTGACACTCTCTGTACTCTGGGTCTGGCCCCCAGTGTAAATTAGAGTAGCCACAGGGCTGCTCTAACTTACACTCTCATTTCCCAGTCCCCCTGTGGGCTCTGAGAGACAGACACTACCTATGACGCAGTGCACTCTGGCCATGCCCCGACACACCCTCTTCTCTGGGAGCTGGGATATGTCTCACACAGAGCTCTTACACTAGCTGGGGAGGCCCCTGTGCAAGAAGTATTCGCAGTGGGTTATTGCCACATGCCAGCGCAGCAAAAAGGGCCTCTGTGTAACTGGGAATCAGGCCCTGGGGATGTTTCAGAGGAGTTGCTCCTTGGCAGAAGGACAGACAGAGGATTGCCCAACACCACTCTCTGCTCAAGCAGCAGAGGCCTGGGCTTTTCAGTAGGAAGGAGCCGAGTTTTAGTCCCACAGTTTGGATGGGTGTGGAGTTTATATAGTCACTATGTCTGTTAGCTGCAATCCCGGATTTGTTGCAACAGGTTGGCAATAAATCCTCCTCCACATCGCTACAAACACAGACACTCGGGCCCAGCTCTCACCCATGGGCACCTTTCCCCCTAGGGGGACCCAGCCTCTTGTTATAGATGCTGCCAGCACTCACGTTGCTGCAGTACATCCGGCCTGCTACCCAGCATCTCTGAGTAATTGGGGCAGTAACACAGTGTCCATGAAACAGCTGTGAGAACAGCTGTACATGGGAAAGCTCTCAGAAGGAGGAGCAGCAGCATTTGGGCATAGAAAGAAAACCGAAGGAGGCAGAGAAAAGCTAGAGCAAATCTTGAATTTGTGCCTCTGGGTTTTAAGGATGGAACCCATTTCTCAGCTAACGTAAAACTAAGGATATGGCCACTAACTGCCACAGAAGATGTGTTGATTCTTTCCTCATAAGCAAGGGTGAAATCTGAATGACCACATTCTTCCTGTTTAAATTCCTCCCGTAGTTCCCCTTTGGACCCAGTATTCTCCACCCCCTGGCCTAAAGAGCCGTGCAGTGTTGCTCTGGGTTGTTAAACAACTGCTATCCAAAAGTGGCTGCATTTCCTTTGTGGCTGAAAAATGATTCCTGACAGGAAGGAAGGAAGGAAGGAAGGAAGGAAGGAAGGAAGGAAGGAAGGAAGGAAGGAAGGAAGGAAGGATAGATAGATAGATAGATAGATAGATAGATAGATAGATAGATAGATAGATAGATAGATAGATTTTGTGAAGCATTTGGAGATTTTGGGGATGAAAGCAAGATCTGATTTTTCTATTTGGCACTTCATCGCTTGCATTTTCAGAAGGGCTCAGCACCACACCTGGGAACAGGTTTTCAAAAGTGCTCAGCTCCCTTTGGATACTCAAATCAGTGGCTAGACTCTCAAAAGAGCTCAGCACACTGGGTACACCTTGAACCGTGAGCTTTTTGGACAATCCAGCTGCACATGCTGCATTTGAAAATACTACTGCAAAAGGGACTAGAGCCTTAGAACTCGGCTACAGGGATGGGGAAATAACTCCCTCCCAACCCAAGGGTACCTAAGAACATCTGCTGTGATACACCGAGGATTGCTGCAGAAGGAGAGGGCCCAGCACAAAATATACGGGGGCAGCTCTCCAATATATTAATGTGCTAGTGAGTCTCATTTCCAAAGCCAGTGGCACCATTTGTAAAATGTGGATAATGATAGTGACTTCTTTTGTAAAGCGCTTTGGTATCTACTGATGGAAAGGGCTATATAAGAGCGAGGTAGCATTAGTTATTCTAACAGGAAGGTCATGTGGATGGCAGAAGAACATAGAGGAAAGACCTTCATCTCTCCCAACACAGCTATGTTTCTCCTAAGTTTCTTTCCTCTGATTTACACCTTAGACTGTTTTTCCGTACACGTAACTCCACTGCCATCAATACCATTGCTCGTGCAGTGTACATGACAGCATTCTCTGGTGGCCTGAAAAGCTCTTCGCATATGTTCTGTGAGGGTTCTCATTCTCTGTAACTCTTCAAAGAGCCCTCTTTAGCGGAGAGAGAGCTCGGGCAAGGATAAAGTCCATTCATGCTGCATCCTGTGTTCTGCAGCGCTGTTTGCTTTGGGGGCAAGCAGACAATGTGCGATTATGCGCAGCCAATGGAATCTGTGTTCTTTGCATCTGGCTGGGAGACTGTGGACAATGCACTTGAGCAGTTAATCTGGGACCTGAGGGGTAGGTCCGACCAACAGGAAATCAGAGACTGAATTTTACACTGCCTTGGAATGCAAACAAACATGAAAGGGAGCAATCAGGGCCTCTGACGTGGGCAAATAAAGGACTAACTATGCCTCTGTGTTCATTAGCAGAGAGGGAAGCACCAATCGCAACCACAATATACCAACTGTGTACTCTGAATGGGAGACAATTATAACCAGGGGATGTGAGGGGGAGCGTACAGCTATGGGTTTGTCACTATCGGAGTGCTGTATCAGCTCACCATTTGAATACACCATGCTGATCCAGCACCAGTAAATGTAGGATCTACTCCTACTAAAGCCCCAGTCATTGAAGTCAATGAGCTATGTTGATTGACACCAGCTGAGGATTTGGCCTATTGACTTAGATGAAAGCAGGATCAAGCCCTTGTAAAGAAATGAAGGGCTTGATTCCCAGATGGTATAATTCATCCACTTTAGCCCCATCCAATTTAATGGAACTATGACCAATTTACACCATCCGGGGACCTGTCCCCGGACTTCAATGGAGTTACTACATTACACCAGCTGGAGATCTGACCTATTGACTTCAATGGAGAAATGCTGATTTACACCAGTTAGGGATCTGGCCCATTGCCGTCTATGGACCTATGCTGGTTTACACCAGCAGAGAACTTGGCCCTAAGCATGGCACCTTGCTACAATCCTGGTTTCTCAGACACAGATGCCAGGACCTTACAAAGCCGCTTCATTTCATCGACATGCTTTCTTGCCACCCCACGTGGCAAAATGACCACCCCTCCAAAACGTCTATGCTGTGTCTCTGGTGGAGACCAAATTAACAGGTTCCCAGAGCTGGATGGTGCTGGAGCAATGGCATAAATTGGCCCAACCCCGCTGAAACAATGGAAAATGTACGTGATGAAGAGGCAGCAGACAAAGCTCTTAAACATGGACCCTGATTTTTTTATTTTTTTTGGTGGTCCAAAATTAGTGCCTGGTTTATTTGACTTTTTAAACCTCCCGAGAACAGTGTTCTTGGGTTGGTCATTTTTTAATAGGTAAGCCGTGGATATTTCCAACCAAGTCAAAGCAACTCTTGAGCTAGGCTGAATATTGGGCCTAAAGGAGCTGGCAGCCTTCTGGGTCAGAATTAGCACAGCAACTGTGATTCTTTGACGAGGCTGTGAAATGTAGCCCGGAGGGGTGGAATGCAGTGGGCAACACCACGCTGTAATTGCGCCAGCTGGAGCTACCGAGAAACATCCCACAGAGAGCGGTAAACACGTCCCTCGATGCCAGCCCGAGGTCTGGGGTGGCACAGAGGGAAAGGGAGAGCAGGGAGTTGGCCGGCGCTCCAGAATCCAACTTGACTTTCACTTAAGGGCCTTCTGGGTGGTCAGATTAGCTGCTTATTCCCATCCTGTGAGGGATCTCGCAGCAGAATGAGTGAAACATCAGACAATGTCAGGAAACATATAAGCCTCCACAGAGATAATGAAGAGAGGGTATCATGCCCACGTTAAGGATAAAGAGTTACTGGGCAGCGATCTGAGGATAAAGATAGGCAGTCGCTAGGAGGATAAAACTTAGCAAGGGGCTCAGTGGAAAGCGGGGGAGCAGGAATAGGAAGAATTAAGGTGGGCTTATTCAGGGGGCTTGTTGATGACCAAACGGTGCAAATGCTCGGCAATCAGGACTCATCAAATTTAACAGGCCAAATCTACAGGCCTCTGTTTTTGCACGTATGACTGACTGTGTCTAAGGAAACCCAGCCTGGCTGGAAATCAGACCTTATGGATCTTTGCTGCACTCAGGGTTACACGGCAGGGGTGTCCCAGGGCAACAGCAGGGTCTGGTCATTGGACCAATGGCCATTGGGCTAGTGAGTTACAAGCTCTCCAGGGCAGGGACTGCGTAAGTTACACAGGTCCTAGCGCAACGATCCTTGAGGGAGGTCCCTAGACACTGCTGTAACCTCAGTAAATAGAAATGATGCACAGGACAGCAGCCTCCTGGTACTGCCCGCTTGACCATCTCAACCAAGGCTGAGCGATGCTGCTGCAGCCACAGCTATAGCAACCAGCTGGCTGAGCTCAGCAGAGCACACAACTGGGCGGGGAGGGAGGGGGCAGATGCAACGAGCTGCATTGATCTGGGTTTTTAATTTCATGCCACAATTGGCACTGAACTTCCAACTGGTCCATCGATCATGTTAGTTACAATTTGTAACCGGCCTGGTGATCACTGGCCTTAAGTTACTGGGCCGGCACTCACAGGGGTGTACATCAGGGGCAGGCAATAGGCGGCTTTTGAACGGACCCCGAAATCTTTCTATTTACTTATTATTATCGTTATTGTTAGTATTTTTGAAATCTTTTCTCTGGAGTCTGGACCTTAACTATACCTTGAGCAAGAAATATGGACCCTGACAAAAAAAAGAATTGATTACCCCTGGTGAGAAGCCAGCCCTTCTTCTCCGTAACCCAAAAAACCAGATTCCCATCCTCACCACACAGAGCCAAACATCCACACAGGGGCCAGACACACACACACGCAACCAGATTTTCACCCCTGCAACCACACACAGGACCAGATTCCTGTCCCCGACACAAACACACAGCCAGATTTCTATCCCTAGCACACACATACAACACACATAACAACCCCTCTGGACCAGATACACACATAGACCAGATTTTCACCTCCGAGACACGTACACACTTCATCTTCAACTGGTGTAAATCAGCTCTTCTCCACTGACTCCCATAGACCTAAAGGATTTTACACCAGCTGTGGATCTGGCCCAGAAGAAGAGAGAGCAAGCAATGACAGCATCTTGAAGCCTAATTTCCATTGGACCTGGCACACCACTACTAAACAGCACCCGCTTCCAGCGGTCCCCGAGTCTACAGTGCAGCCACAGCAAAAGGGAAATGAAGTTGCAAAGGTTATCGTTTGAATGTTTGACTGAGCATAAAAATCCAGCTCTGAAAACAAAAAAGGGAAAACAAGAATGGAAATCGGAAGGGGGGGTCGAAATAGGAATGACTCGCTCACCCACTACATGTATTTGCTGTTAACAAAAAACAACCACCCAACTAAACAAATTTACATTTTTAAGAGTTTCTATAAAAATAAATGCCAGCTCTGTTGTAAAAGTTTATCTGTCTCTGTGTGTGTATGAGAGAGAGAGAGAGCATGTCTGACTCCAGTATATAGATGTCATTATTTTCATGCATCTGCCGTACCCAATTTTATTTAGTTGCTTTCTGCACCATTTCATGCTCATTTCTGCTTCTGAGCTAGACAATTGCTTTATAACTCTAGGGTGCAATTTTACTGTCTGTGAGCCACACACACATACACACGTGCGCACGGGCGGGTTCTGGGCTAAGACAAAGCCACAGATAACTGTCGCCTTTATTATCCCCCAAACATTTTTCTTTTCTTTTCACTAACTTTAAAAAAAAGGGGAATGAAATTTAAAATTCCGAGCCACTTATCTTCATTTATGATTTGAAAGGGATCGTGCAGGGGGAGGAAGGGGATTAGCTCTGGTGAGCTCCGTCTCGCTTTAAGAATTTGGAGGGTGCATAGGAGAGCAATCTTTTCTCATGCTAGGTACATTTGGAACGGGACAGGGAGAGGGAGAGACTTGCACGTTGCAGGCTGGAGGGCAAAAGCTCAGTGAATCACACTGGATTTTCATGATCAATTGAAAGTCACACTTGAACAAGTGCAGGTCAAATGCTAGGGCTGGATTTCAGGTGCAGGCTCCAAGAAGATTATTCAAGTGGCTGAAGTTTCACTGGGACCGGGATGGTTTGGATCGCAGGGTCCTCTGCATCTCTTCGGAAGCCTTGTCTTTACCTCACCGTTCCCCTTGTGCCTCCCCACCCCCAGTCTTACAGCCATCAACGTGCATCTCTAAGGGACCATTCCTTCACCTTCAGGAGTGGTCACTACTGAACACAGCCCAAGGGGCTGATAACCATGCACAGCAGATCAGGGAAGACTGGAGCTCAGCTTGAAGGAAGCACCTGCAGCTATCTGGTTCAAAGAAAGAAAGCCACTGGTCTAATAAAAACAGGGCAGGAAAGGAGTTCTGTCTTTGTTTGCGCCCAGGTGATATGGCCCCACCCTGCCTGTTTGCCAAGTGGGTCGTCTGCACAATATCTGGAGCAGAGGAATAATGGGGACCAGCAAAAGATGGGCACCTTGAGCCAGAGCTTGCACAGAAGAGCAGAGGCAAGGCTGGAGAGCAGCTGGGACCAGAGGGAAGTAAGAAAGGCACCTGTAGTAAACACGCCTGTAGGGATGAAGAAAGGGAGAATGCTTTTCACTGGAAACCTGAAGCAAGGCCAGAGGAGATCAAGCAAGCTCGATGCACGCATTTAAATGCAGAAGCATTAAGGGGTAAATACAGCTCTGAGTAGGGTGTGAGGCTCTCCTTTAAGCATACCCCTCTGTGGCAAGGGGAAGCCTTCACTCCCAGATGAAGCCTTCACTCCCATAACCCACACGGCTGGCAGATAGGAGGATCCCATGGGGCGCTCCCAGTGCTGGGTTCTCAAAAGCACAGCAGCATATGACCCAGCGAACTACGGCAAATGAAAGGATCAGCCTCCCCTTACGGCTGCTCCTTG
Source organism: Dermochelys coriacea (assembly GCF_009764565.3). NCBI lineage: Eukaryota > Metazoa > Chordata > Testudines > Dermochelyidae > Dermochelys > Dermochelys coriacea. Next base: position 17,960,185 of record NC_050083.1, on the reverse strand, counting down.
AGATGGAACGAAATGAAGAGGCTGCTTTTTGCAGCTCAAGCGTCCCCATCCCTGGGACACTCCTCCGCCCCGTCCTGCTCTCTCTCACCTGGGCTCTGGCCCCTCCGGCCTCAAGTCTGCAGCTCTCCCATGGGGCGAATGCGGCCGCCTGCCCTCTCCCATGTACAAAGAAGAGCAGCTACCTCATGGTCATTCCCAAGCAACTCCGTTCCCGTCAGGATCCAGCCCCAAACTGCCTTCGTTCACATCGCTCTCCACAGCTTTGCTCCTGCCTCTCACTTGCCAGGTTCCTTTCCAGCCCCTTCTACCCTTTCCGCTCCCCTACGGCCAGCCTGCTCTCTTTCCCGCTACACAGTCGCCACTGCTGGTGTGTGAGTCTTCTCCTTTGCAACCTGTGCCAATGCGGAGCAGCCCCGCCGAATTTCTCTCTGTTTCAGATCTCACCTGGACATATATCTATGTCATTATGCCAGCACCTTCCCCTGGCTCACCCTCCTATCACCAACCTCTGCAATTGTATCACTGACTCTGGCATGTGTTGGTGGGACACACACCACCCATGACGAAATTGCATCGAAACAGTCCACAGAGTTCACAGGAAAACTTTCCAGCGCTAACCTTCAGCCAAATATGTAATTATAATAGGATGCTTCTGACTTCATACTGAGAGCCCCAGAGTCGAAACTAGACAACGTCCATCCCTCACATTCCTGGCAGTTCTGAATACAAAGTGGTCTCTCTGCAAGCTGAGCGGAGCTGTAAACCTCCAAAGGCGGGGATGCGTTAGGGACTTTGGGTTTGTGTTCTCATCTCTCTTTTTTGATCCTTCCCCACCCCCAGTTTCTTTCATTTTCTTGAAAGTCTATAAAAGCTGATAGAAAGCCAAGGCTCCACAAAGAGAAAGACGCCATGAAAAGTCACAACCAGATGGGAATCCCGTTCCCATTTTATGGGTCACAAATATCAGCCCTGCACCTTTTATCTCTTCGCTCAGCTGCAATCACACACACAATTCAATACAAGGAAAAGGGGCATGGTTCAGAGGAGACCCAAATCCAAATATGCAAACATTAAAGGAACCTGACCGCTAACTGTGATGGGAAATCCATCCAACAAACTTGATACTGGCAGTTCCTTCTGGCAGCCCCAGCAAGCAAGCAATTAGCCAGAAAGATCTCCAAAGCCACATTTTCTTCCACTTCAAGTTAAAAAGTGAGGTTGAGATCAGAAAAGTCACTCCATAAAAAAAAGGTGACACCTGGTAAATTGCACTTATCTACTCCCCATGTATTTTCCGAGGCTTCCCTGCTCCATTAACTAACCAAAACAAGATTTTACTGCCCAGCAGCATTGCAAAATCGTCAGGAACAATAGCTAGTTTCAGGATGGCCAACCCCAAGCATTTGAAGGTCATGAGTCAGGCCCCCCAAAATCATGAGATTGGCTTAAAAATCATGAGAATTTTATAAAATAATACAGTGGTTGTTTGTTTCCTTTGCCTTCTGGTTATTGAGCTGTTCGTTTTCATTCCTATTCATGTTTTCAAGTGTTTCTCCCCAGCCATAAGGAATAGAAACTTACTTTATTTTTTAAAGGAAAGCCAAGATTCTCACATAATCACTTGACCTCAGAGAGTGGGTGTGTAGGAAACACAACAAATATTATGAGACTCACGATAAAATCATGAGAGTTGGAAGCACTGCCAGGCCACACACCAAAATCTATTCACCTTTCTCCGCAATTCAAAAAATACACCTGATTCTGATTTCAATTTTACCAACATGTATCTCCATTGACTTCAGAGAGATTACTCTGGGTTTACACGAGTGTAAATGAGCTCAAAATGAAGGCCAATGTGAGCACAATGTTGACTGGGCATGGGGAGGGACTAAAGGATCTAGAACCTCAGTGTAAATTTTGCCCTGTTTTGAGGAGGCAAGTGCTGCATAGATCTTGCTCTGACTCCTCTCTACAGGGGAGAATTTCACCCCTTGATTTCATTCTGCTTAGCTCAGTCTCCAGATCCAGACCCTCCTCTCAACAGTGACATGGAGCAGAAAGAACCCCACTCTGTTTCCAAAAACCTGCCTGAGGTGCCAGCAGAGGTGGCCAGAAAAATAACACCTGTTGCCATGCATAACCAGAGCGTATTCAACGCAGATGCTGTTGTTGGGGAATTCAAAAAAGCCAGGCTGTACCCACACATACCCAAGTTACAGGGACTCTGCCAAACTCAACACTTCCGCTTGGTTCACCTCTCGCTCACCACCATGCTAAATCAGGAGTGAGTCTATCAAAGTCAGTGGAGTCATTCCCGTGTGAAACTGGTGTAAGTGCCGGGAATCGGGCCCAGCATGAACACAGAGCCCTCTCGAGAGTCTCCCATCCCAGTTTCTCAAAGCTCTTTACAAGCAGAAATGAATGGAGCTGAATGATGTTGGACATATGCAGCAGAAGGTGATGCATAGGCCCCAATCCAGCATAGCACTAAAGCACACACTTAACTGGAGGGGCAGTGGGGCCTATACCTAGTGCACTAGATTGGGAGTTAACAGACCTGGGGTGAAATCCTGGCCCTCTTGATATCAACGGGAATTTTGCCAGTTACTTCAATGGGACCAGAAACTCATCCCTGGGATCTAATCCCAGCTCTGCCATTGAGAGGCTTTGTGGGACTTTGAGGAGTCACTTACCGTTTTTGTGCCTCTGTTTCCCCTCCTACTTTTTTTCTATCTTGTGTATATTTAGTCTGTAGGCTTCTCAGGGCAAGGACTGTCTCTCACTATGCGTACATACAGCCCCTTGCACAATGCAGCCCTGATCTCAGCTGGGGCCTCTAAAGCAGACACTATTATAAGACAAAGAATAGACGATACTAATAAATCATTTTAAGCTGGTGAGTAGTCCTATCTGAACTGGATTCACACCCCAGGTCAAGAGGCCTTCCATAACCACAAGACCATGGTTGTTTAACTCAACTTCAAATAAAAAGAAGGGGTTCCGGCCAGAAGACCAGAAAATCCCTTGGCAATGTGTTCAAACCACAGCACGAACAACTGACACATTTTAGAGAAAACCACTCTGCCCTAGAATGTAGGCTCAGCACATCCAGTACCTGCCCCCATCTTCTTTTCTAATGCCACTTCACTTTCTGTTGATCAGTTGCCGGGAGAGCTAGGCAAAACCCAGAATTTCCATTCCCCAGGGAATTCCGATATTTCAACATTTGTTTTAGTTCCGACTCAGAACATTTAAAAAAATGTCCCATGAAACGAAATTTTCTGAAACCTTTCATCAATCCAAATGTTGCGTTTCGGTAAAGCATTTTGTTCTGATTTTTTTTAAAAAATGGCAGGTTTCAGAGTAGCAGCCGTGTTATTCTGTATTCGCAAAAAGAAAAGGAGTACTTGTGGCACCTTAGAGACTAACAAATTTATTAGAGCATAAGCTTTCGTGAGCTACAGCTCACTTCATCGGATGCATCTGATGAAGTGAGCTGTAGCTCACGAAAGCTTATGCTCTAATAAATTTGTTAGTCTCTAAGGTGCCACAAGTACTCCTTTTCTTTTTAAAAAAATGTTATATTAGCATTTGGAATATAATAATTTTTCAAACAAAAAGTAATTTCAAAATGAAAAATCAAAATGCTTCCTTTCTGGGTGGGTTTTTTCCCCCCCAAAACAAAACTTTGTCAAAATAGACACATTCCAGTAGAAAGTTTTGATCTTAACAAAGCAGCATTTTCTGATGGGAAAATGTTCCACTGGAATATTTTCAAGCAGCTGTAGTTGCTGGCACATGAGAGAGAAGAGGGATAGTTTGTAGGGTTTTTTAAATTCTTATTTGTGGATCTCCTTTCAACTGCTTTGCTCTGCCTTTGCATCGAGAAGCCTTTGGAGAGACGCAGCCTCTGGGCTCTTCTACTCTGTCCTCCCTCCCCCATCTCCTTTTCTTTGAGAAGTAGGAAGGGGGAAAAATAAAAGACCTTCAAAGAGGAAACTGTCAGAAAGCTGCTTTTTGTGTGTGTGTGTATCAAATGTTCAGCGCTATCCCAGAATCTGGTCTTTAAATGCAATAAAATACGGCAACTACTGACAAAAACAATTAAAATAAAACCGCCCAGGCAGCTTCCTCATCACTTTGTAGTTAAGGGAAGGTTTAAAGCCCACCTGGGTCTTTTAGGAAACATTATGGAACCCTCTCCCTGGGTTGGATCCTGCACTGACACACGGCTTAGTTCTGCTGAGCGCCTTTCCACTGATAGGTTTCAGAGTAGCAGCTGTGTTAGTCTGTACTCGCAAAAAGAAAAGGAGGACTTGTGGCACCTTAGAGACTAACAAATTTATTTGAGCATAAGCTTTCATGAGCTACAGCTCACTTCATCGGATTGATGAAAATCCATGGATAAAATCCCAGACTTCAGAAAGGAAGGAGACTTGTCATTAAAGAACTCAGGAGATCTGGGTTTAATTCCTGGTTTGGCCTCAACCTCTCTGTAAGACCTTGGACAAATTACTTCATTGCTCCGTGCCTCAGTTTCCCCAGCTCTAGAAATGGGATAACGATACTTCCTCACCTCCCAGAGGTGCTCTAAAGATGTCTAGGGATGCTCACATACAATGGTGCTGAGAGCCATGGAAGTGGATAGTAAAAGTCCTACTAGGTCAGCTAATCACAAAGGAGTGTCCCCTACAATATACACCACTTCCCTCAGCCTCGTTTTCAATGTACTGAGTCATGCACATCCATTCTCTATAAGAGGCAGCGTGGTTTAGTGGCTAGGATATTAGACTGCAAATATGTGGAGTTTGGGAATTAGCACAATCCCCTTCATCAGTGGGGCCCTCTGTTCAAATCCTGGTGCATGCCACTGGTGGAAAAAGAATTTGATTTCACCACACAGATCAGCAGCAGCACCAGCAAGCCTGCATTCAGGAGGCACCAAGACTGGACTTCTCTGGGGTACTACAGCTCATGGGGGGGAAGGTGTGTTGGCAGAGCTTGGAGCGGAACAACTGGGGATCAGAAAAGTTCAAACCCTAACAAACGGTACCAAAAATGGGTAAACGCCTTTATACCTGAAGGTGTGTTTGTCTGATAAACACCAGAGCTGCCCTGCCATAGTGACCAGCTACAAAAGCTCCCCAGAAAGAACTTCACAGCCTTACGCTAAGTTGTTGGCCACTGGCATATCCAGCAGACCGACATCAAGCATGGGGTCAAGTGAGCTTTCTCCTTATCTTAGTTTTTACCAAAACACCCCCCACCTAGTAAATGAAGGGCAATCCCTGAACCAAACCCTGCATGTTCTCGGTGTAAGGAATGATTCTTGACTTCCAGGGCTTTCTTTGCCCAAGAATGTAACATGACCCTGACATCTGGATGACTCCAGAACTTCTGTGAACTCGGGTCTCGGGGGGGTCGTGACATCATCTGGAGCCAGAGGCCCTGCCCCGCTCCTGCAAGGAGATCGGCGCCAACACAGCTTTGTTTGTTTATTTTTGTTAACGGTGCCACGAAAAATTCAGACGGGTGGCAGAACCACGGCTGCGAGGAACCTGCCCCCTACCCGGGCCGCCCTACCACTGCCCTCGACACAGAGTATTTTTAACCCGTTTCTCAAAAAAATATTTATCTTTGCATTCAAAAGGCTGCGGGACAACTTTGTGGTATATTTCTCCAGCAAGATGTTTTGATTCTCCCTTGGTCTGTGAACAGGATGGAAATGCCAACAATAATATTTGCAATGAATAACTAAAATTCTGTGGATTTCTCTCTGTGTCTCTTTCTTTTAAATAAAATAAAATGCCCCTAATAAGAGAAGGGTAGATTCTGCTCTCTGTCATACCAGGGTAAATGTGGAATCCACTGACCCTCAGGGAATTGATTCCACATGTAGAGCAGAGATCTGAATCCAACTAAGGCGTCTTATAAACACGAAAACCCCTTCCCAACTTATTTTGCATATGTAAAGTCAGGAGGTCTGGCACCATATTAGAGTCAAAGATAAAATAGCTGAACAGAAGAATTATTGTGCAAATCTCAATCCCCTGAGGGCCTGATCCTGTCCGCCATCACCTCAAGGAGATGCTAAGCACCTATATTTGTCCAGGTCACAGGATTTCCTTTTATTTACAAGCACACCCAATGAAGACTCAATTGTCTCAAGATCCAGGAAAAAAAATATTTTTAATAAAAACACGTTCTGTCAAAAAATGGTCTTTTTCTCAAAATCGAAAATTCTGCCAATTGTTTTTTACATTTTCTCGATTTTTTTCTGACAAAAACCTTTTTTTCATTTTGCAGAGGAAGAGGTTCCTCTTTTGCCCTCTTTTTTCTTTCCCCTCCTTTTTTTTCAGCAGCAAAATAGGAAAAAGGAGGAAAGTTTCCCCAGAGAAAAAAGAAAACAAAAAACATTTTAAAAAAAAATTATCACGTTCTAAATCCATCCTTTTCACAAACCTGAAAATTAAAACAGCTTTGAAATTTTTAACCTTTTGGGGGTTTCTCCCCCACCCCCTCATTTTCCACCTAGCTGTAGGTTATATCACATCTTCCAGATCATTAACAGTGTATCGGGATACAGTTTGGGCCACAAACAGGAGGAATCAGTCTGATGTGTCTCCTCCGTGACCCCTTTTGTTCACATAACGAAATCCGGCACAGAATTCTGCCATCAGTCTCAGATGGTGACCAGGCCCCACTTACCAGGGATATAAGTAAGTCAAGATGAAGGTGCATAGGCTGTCCAGAAGTTTACACACTTGGTGGCCTTTACCCAATCTGGATAGTTTCTTATTCTCCCCAGCACTTTGTTCTCTACCACATTCCTTCCCTTCAAAACAAAACCCTGACCTTTTTTTTTTTTGGTAACCCTGCCTGACACTTTTGCTTATTTTGAGTCTACACTTTCTTGGACAGCCAATACTAAAGCCACATCTTGAGCAGCTGCAACTGTCCCTGGCTGAACAGCTCCGATGGGATGGGAAGATGGACTTTATGAACATTCGCAAAAAGAAAAGGAGTACTTGTGGTACCTTAGAGACTAACAAATGTATTAGAGCATAAGCTTTTGTGAGCTACAGCTCACTTCATCGGATGTAGCTCACGAAAGCTTATGCTCTAATAAATTTGTTAGTCTCTAAGGTGCCACAAGTACTCCTTTTCTTTGTGAGAATACAGACTAACACGGCTGCTACTCTGAAACCTGTCTTTATGAACATTGAAACCAAATGAACTAAGCCACTCTGCAACCTCTGGTCAGGAAACTGACCTTGGATTCAACAAAAGACTTAGATTTAACTGTTTCTTTCCTCCAAGAGCCTGATGCTCAAGTGTGATTTTCCTAAATGCACCTGTTCCCAAAAACAGGTACAGCTAACTAGTCACAATAGATTTTTTTCCTATCTATCCATGAATCAATGAAAATAGAAGCAGGTACAACAGTTATTGGTTTGTAACGTTCAGACATTGACCAAGCAAACAAAAACAGAGATTAGTTTCACATCTGTATTTCTCTTATCAAACTCTGTCTATCTTGGTATTTATAAAGTCCTAGTTCAGCCTAGTGCCAGAGCATAACCAAACTAACCCAAAGCATACCATCAGCCTGAATGTTTGTAATCTCGTCCCACCAGCCTGTGCTGAGAGCATGCACGATAATATCTTCTTGTTTTTCTCCTTCTGGGGAGCTAGTGCAGCATGGCTGATGTAAAGGGGTGAGTCCAAAAGTAGGAAGGTCCCTGGCCATTTTATACCTAGATGAAATCTATAGCCAGCTACCAAGAAGGCCCATGTGTACCAAAAGGTATTTGGGAGTTTCACTCCAGAGAATAATCCACTCCAGTGTCCCTGAGCAGCACAGCCATCTTGGTAAGGCAGTCAAGGGAAGGGAGGCAGATACTGAGACATCAGGAGATATTAGGAGTACTGAGATACTAGCCATTGAAAGACTTTTGGAGGGGAAGTTTAGGGCCTGGTATTACCTGGAGAGATACTTGGATAGGTACATTAGATTACAATCTTTAATGGGCCCAGCTCTGCCCTCATTTACACCAGTGACATCAGTGGGGTTACCCAAGTGCCACTGAAGGCAGAACTTTTGGCCAGAAATCTTTACTTACTGATCCTCTTTAGGCCAAATTGAACCCCAAAAAGTCTTCAGTGGGACTGCATAGTACCCACAACCTGATTTGGGCCCTTTACCAATATGTGTTCTCTGTGATCATCCAACTAAGATCCCTATGGTTTGCAGGGAATACAGGAATGCACAAACTTTTCTGTCCATAATTCACCCTCTGATTACAACTGCCAGCTTCCCCCTCTGTCCCGCTAGTATTTCTAAAACAGTCCCATGCTCAACAAAGTCAGCCTCCAGTCACTTCTCCCTGTTCCTTACCAATCAGACTCCACAGAGCTGCAGGCGACCCCGGTCCCAATGAGACACTCTGATTTCATTGGGAAGGACTCGGCTGATATTCCCAAGGGTTCCTCTCTCTTTTTTGAGCTCTGCGTCGGCCCTCTGTGACCAAACATGAACCCTCATCTCCCCAATCTGAGCCTGGTGCCCTACACACAAACCAAACTTTTACAAAGGCAGGTGAAAAACGCCCCTGGGTAAAGCCTGGGAATTATTAACACCCTCAAGTCACTAACATTGATCTCCCATTTCAAACAGCTCCTGAAAGCGGACAAATCTTTTAATAAACAGTCACGGTTTGCTTTTATTCCCCGCCCCTTTGCTGAAAGCTAATGGGTTTAGCTGGCATTGTTGATCTCCTCTGAATGCTTCACTAGACAGATCCTGATGGGCTGAAGTGTATGTTGCAAATTTCCATAGCAGAGAACCAGGCCCTGCCCCCAATATTTATAAATGAGTTTATAAATCAGCTTTTTTTCATTTGCATCAGGGTAAAAATCCTTAGACAAGTCATCAGCCTGGTCCCACATGTTTTTCCCTCCTCGAGATCAAATTTCTAATAATGCTACATTTTGTTTAGGGCATACAGTGTCCAGCCATCAAAATATCTCAGGTACTGTAGAAAAACGCAAGTATCGATTTAGAAAGTCAGTGGAGATTTTTGCCTTTGTCTTCAATGCGAGTGCCTAGGTGGCTCCCAAAGTGAAGCGTAAATAATATACAGAGCTGCAAATAAAAGTAAGGCATGTGTTAGGGGAAGGCAGAGAGATAGCATCACAGCGCTCGGCAGAACATGCTTTTTTAATGGTTTGGTTTGAGCCACCCCAAAATAACGGTAATAAAAAAATAAATCTGTTTGATTGAAAATAAAAGATGTTATTGGTGTCAAGCTGCAGAAGAGATCTTTCCACTTGGAACAGCCACTTGGGCACTTCGGGGGCATTTTTATCTCCCATCAAAATCAATTGCATGTGGCAATAAAACCACAATGACTTTTAGGACCATATCAGGTCCAAAGGACCTGACATAGAGCGCAGGGCTGAGGCTGCTCCAGCTGAATGACCGCTGTCGCATGGGTGAACGGAAGGTGCGGCTTTTGTTGTTGTTGTTTATTCCGCCATAAAAAAAGAGCCTTGCATTAATTAAAACAGTGACCCTTTGAAAAAGGGTCCATGCACGGATATGAACCAAGCAAAGTGAAGAGAATTCAGAGTTCAGGATAGCACAGTTGCTCTCACTGTCCTGCATCAGGCTAAGGTGCTGTAGCTCATGTCATGTGTGTGACCAGCCCTAGTGACCCACTAATACAACCTGGGGGTAAAAAGGTGAGGTGGAATTTAGGGCCTGATCTTGTGCCCATTGATACATCAACAGGAGTTTTGCCATTGAGCTCAATGAGAGCAGAATTGCCTCCCCCGCACCCCCCCTCCCCACCATCTGAGCTGTGAATTTCCCTGTTTCTGTAGCTCGGAGTTATTCTCCCAGATGAGTTTGATATAATTTTTTTTTTTTAATGCTGACCTGTAGGATAAGTGCAAAACCACAGCACTTTTCTGAAATCGAGACACGAGGAAGCTTTTACTCTTACAAGCCAAGACTTGACTCCCTTGCTGAAACCTTGGCAAAATCCAGCTGGAAATACATTCAAAACACAGTAAAACAAAAACAAAGACCCATCAGGTGTGGCCCATATTTTCTGGGAAAAGAAGGAAGATGCAACCGAAATACATCTTTTGGGTCCACACTTGACTGTCAATGTTTAACAGGCAGGCACCTTTAACCCCAGCAATTAAATTTATCTCTGCCAGACGGCACACTGCAAATGCCTACAGAGGAAGGAGAGGAGAGGGGTGGAAAAGCAAAAAAAAAAAAAAGGAGGATGAAACAAACAAAGAAGTAAATAAAGAAAAGCAAAAAGCCCTTGTGACATGTCAAACCCTGCTCCAGAAATAAAACAGAGCATTAGCTCAATGCAAGGCAAAGCCACAGCCTGTTGTGCAAAACAAAACAGTGTCTGGAGTGGGGGACGCCCCTCAAAATGTCACCCACCGAACACCCTGTTTTCACTCCAAAGCTGCGTTTTCTTTTTAAACGGGCAGCGCGCAAGGGGCTGGTTTCTGCGCCCCAAACCTGTGACCGGAGTCTTAGGAGCCACTTTGAAGGCAAACTTTAGTTGTTGCTGTTGCTGCCCCGGCTGCACCGTAGCGGGTCCCACGTTTGAAAATAGCGCTTGCGACTGTCACTTTCCTTCGCAGAATCTCGCTCGCTCGCGCGCGCATTTTGCTCCCTAAAAACGTCTCCAGCGTGTCCAATGTCCCCTCTCTTCCTGAGCCCCCCCCCCCCGGCCCCACGCCAGCGCGGGTTCAACGCAATGCCAGTCCCCTGCCATCTGCCAAACGCCCAGGACGCGACGCAAGCCCCGGTTCCCAGCCAGGGTCACCTCGCTTTGTAAACCAAAAAAAATCAAACTCCCCCTTCCTGAGCAGTAGTTTGCTCTGTGGTTTCCATCTGCGAAACACAATGACGCTCACTCGACACGTTGTCTTACCCCAAAAAGGCAGGGGAGGGGAGGGGGGGGGAAGAGGAAAAAACCAAGAACCCCAGGCGCTCATCGGCTAACATTGCTCCTTGCAAAGAGGGACAAACCGAGTAAACAAGGACCGAGGGCAGCCGGCGAAACTGACAACAACTCTCCACGCGGCAGCGTTCACCCCAAATGCCTCCCGTCCCCATGCATTAAACAAGCTTTCTCCAGCCGGCCTGCGATCGCCTGTGGCAAGGGGGGCACGGGGGAGTCCCGGATCAAACGATCAGCGCTGCAATTAAGCCACTTTGCTCAGACCCCCCCCCCCGCGCCCCGTCCCCTCTCTCCACTTCTCCGATCGTCTCTCCTTTCCACGCTTGCCCTCCTCCGCCCCCCCCCCCAAACCCCTAGCGATCTGGAGCGTTTCAAGCCGAATCCATTGCGCCGTATGGCAAGAAGAATCCTTTGAAACAAACTCACCCAGTGGCAGGAAATGTTTGGTGTCCATATCGGGTGTTTAACTCATGCCAGAACGATTTGTGAAGATCGGTGGAGGCAAAACACACGCGCGCGCGCAGAAATCAAAGCAAAAGAGAGGAAAAAACGCGGGGGGGGGGGAGGCAAAAAAAAAATCAAAGACTGCAGCTTTGCACTGATTTATCAATAAGCAGCAGCAGAAGGCACACAGCACGGGAGCGGGGGGGGGGGGGTAGGAAATCCAGTCACAGTGTGTGTAAGCCCAAGGCAGGGGGAGTTGTTTCAAACTCACCCAACAATGTAACTAAAGTACTTGTGTCTCTGTGTCTCTCTATTCCAACTACAGAAGCTGCAATGCAAAGGGGACCCCGCCAAGGGGGAGCGGGAGGGCCAACATGGTAGCAGCGACGGCGCTGCCCGCTGGGAGTCTGCAACCAAGCAATGTTAAGGGTTGGCGGCTGTCTGCTTCTATCCTCCACTAAAAGAAAAGGAGGACTTGTGGCACCTAAGAGACGAACACATTTATTTGAGCATAAGCTTTCGTGAGCTACAGCTCACTTCATCGGATGCATTTGGTGGGGGAAAAAAAAAAAACAAATGCATCCGATGAAGTGAGCTGTAGCTCACAAAAGCTTATGCTCAAATAAATAAAAGGAGTACTTGTGGCACCTTAGAGACTAACACATTGCATCCGATGAAGTGAGCTGTAGCTCAGGAAAGCTTATGCTCAAATAAATTTGTTAGTCTCTAAGGTGCCACAAGTCCTCCTTTTCTTTTTGCGAATACAGACTAACACGGCTGCTACTCTGAAACCGCTCAAATAAATGTGTTCGTCTCTAAGGTGCCACAAGTCCTCCTTTTCTTTTTGCGAATACAGACTAACACGGCTGCTACTCTGAAACCTATCCTCAACTAGTTTCCTTGAGGGTGGAGTGGGGGTTTTAAGAAGGGGCTGCTTTAGGATCAGAAGAACAACAATAGTAAATGGTCTAATGCGTGCAAATGTTAATTTAACAAAGCTGCAGGATTTAAAGAAGACTATTACTGGCAAATGGTGGCAAAGTGCCAGGTCACAGGTACATTTATTTGAGGAGGAGGAGGAGGATAAAGGAGCTGCTCTGTTGTGTAAATGCTGCTAGATAAAGCCCTTGCTGGAGTGACTCCCTTTAGTGCTTTTATGGGGCTTTTTGTCTGGGTGAGAAAGGCTGGACCCAGTACTGAAACTCGAGTTTGTACAAGTAAGTAGGTTTCAGAGTATCAGCCGTGTTAGTCTGTATTCGCAAAAAGAAAAGGAGGACTTGTGGCACCTTAGAGACTAACAAATTTATTTGAGCATAAGCTTTCGTGAGCTACAGCTCACTTCATTGGATGCATCACAAAAGCTTATGCTCAAATAAATTTGTTAGTCTCTAAGGTGCCACAAGTACTCCTTTTCTTTTTACAGGTAAGTAGCTAGTAAGGTGATTGAGTAGAGCCAATTACATCAATGGGATTACTTCTGTAAGTAAAGGATGCAAGATGGGGCCCTTTGGGCTGAGATTTTCAAAGCTGCCTAAGGAATTGATTTTGACGGGAGGTTGGAGTGTTCGTATTCCGGAGGCAGCTTTGCAAATCTCTCAGCCTTCTAGAGAAAATTGGTGGGTGGGTAAATAGGCTAGATCTGCTGGTCCATCTGTCTAGCAGTTGTTCAAATGATCAGTCGATAGATTCATGCACGCACACATGACAAACCACATTTAAGTAACTGACACAAGTCACAAAGTGCAGGCTTAAGGAAGACAGGAACAAGCTCCTGCAGCTCTGGAAAGAGCCAAGTATGAGTTCTGACTCAGGTTGTCTCATAGACTTTACAGTCAGAACAGGGACCATCATGATCATCTAATCTGACCCTCCTGCTACTTAAACATGCTTTATTTCATTTCCTGTAACGGAGATACAAGTCAATAACTAATGGTAGGTGTCAGAGTAGCAGCCGTGTTAGTCTGTATTCGCAAAAAGAAAAGGAGTACTTGTGGCACCTTAGAGACTAACAAATTTATTAGAGCATAAGCTTTCGTGAGCTACAGCTCACTTCATCGGATGCATTTGGTGGAAAAAACAGAGGAGAGATTTATATACACACACACAGAGAACATGAAACAATGGGTTTATCATACACACTGTAAGGAGAGTGATCACTTAAGATAAGCCATCACCCACAGCAGGGGGGGGAAAGGAGGAAAACCTTCCATGGTGACAAGCAGGTAGGCTAATTCCAGCAGTTAACAAGAATATCAGAGGAACAGTGGGGGGTGGGGTGGGGGGGAGAAATGCATCCGATGAAGTGAGCTGTAGCTCACGAAAGCTTATGCTCTAATAAATTTGTTAGTCTCTAAGGTGCCACAAGTACTCCTTTTCTTTTTGCGAATACAGACTAACACGGCTGCTACTCTGAAACATGGGGAAATAGTTTTACTTTGTGTAATGACTCATCCATTCCCAGTCTCTATTCAAGCCTAAGTTAATTGTATCCAGTTTGCAAATTAATTCCAATTCAGCAGTTCCTCTGATATTCTTGTTAACTGCTGGAATTAGCCTACCTGCTTGTCACCATGGAAGGTTTTCCTCCTTTCCCCCCCCTGCTGCTGGTGATGGCTTATCTTAAGTGATCACTCTCCTTACAGTGTGTATGATAAACCCATTGTTTCATGTTTTCTGTGTGTGTGTATATAAATCTCTCCTCTGTTTTTTCCACCAAATGCATCCGATGAAGTGAGCTGTAGCTCACGAAAGCTTATGCTCTAATAAATTTGTTAGTCTCTAAGGTGCCACAAGTACTCCTTTTCTTAATGGTAGGTGTGCAGCTTATCTGAGAGCTCACATGCCCACTCCAGCCTCTCGGGTGCAAACCCACCTCAGCCTTCTTCTGGTTGTAACTGTCTGTGCTACATATCCAATATATTGGGATGTCTCCAGCTTTAATAAATGGCGCTCAGCCTGTTAAGAACTCGTATTAGTAACTTGACAGATTGGAACGACTCGACCATGTGTAAAGGAAGCATCATATCAACCCGCACTCTGGACGACCACAATGTGCATAACAAGCAGGTTTGTTCCATAGGTTGGAGTTGCTCTCAAGCTGTGGGGACGGGAGCCTAGAATGAGTGGCATGATAGCACAGGTAGCCTGAAGTGGTATTGGACTGATGGCCAGGATGTATGAACTCAGGTGAATGGCCCCACATTTGAGAGACAAACCATTTACAAGAGCAAGTAGGAGAACACCAGGGGATCCCAACCTGGCAAACCTTCTCACCTGACTGATCCTGTTGAAGGAGACCCATGTGAACAAGGACTATGAGCGTGGGAGGCCTTGAGGATCAGGCCTTGACTTTTTGGGGGGAAGGAACGAAATTTTAAGTCTAAAATGAGGAAAGGTTGCAAATGTATGCGAGGGTTGCTGCTGCCATGGCATGTCTGTCTGTCTGTCTATCTTGTGCCCATCATTGTGGTATTTGAGCCCCTGTAGACAAGGATAGAGAAAGGCTAAGGTAATTTACTATGCTAACAACTCCTCCTGCAGCCTCTTTAGCATGTCCTTGTCAGGGGACAGGCACTCATCCTCCCTTCTACCCAGAGGGCAGGAGGATTGTGATCACACCAAAGGGGCAAACTGCTGCTAATCCCCAGGATCCTTATGTGGACCAGCTCTGGGACCATGAACAGAATGGGGCTTCCCTCTCTGCCCCTTTCACAGCTCGCTATAGCAATACATTACAAAGAGGAATGAAAAATGCCAGTGGGAACCATTCTGCGTCAGCAGCAAGTGGCTGCAGCCTGGCACTCATTGCGAGCTGTAGAAGGAAAAACAAAATAAAGCGGTGCACTCCTTTTTATCCTTTGCTCCTGTAATTTAAGCAGGTCCAAACAGATTGGTGTGTGTGCGTTTATAACTGGTAACATCATTTGCTCCCAGGCTGGGACCTTGCGTTTCAAATTTCATCTCCCATTTTTATGGTAGAGTTTGTTATATTAACTCCTGGGGGAAAATAGTAACAAATGGGAGTGGGATTGTTAGAGGAGACCAGGTCCAACCTTTCGAACTATGGTACAGCTGTGGGAAAGTCAGACACTTAATACATGCACGTGTGTGACGCCCAACACAGCAAAGGCAGAGATCAACATCTCCGAATCGGAAGTCAGCTATAATCAATGGTGTCCCAACGCACTAATCTAAAAAGGGCTGAACTCATTTATAGGGGCAGCAAACCTTGGGCTCGCCACAGAAATGAGTGAGGTAAATGTGCGTGCGTGTGTAGATCAATATATCCAAATTCTGCGCTCGTTGATACCACTGAAAACTCTATTCAAGCCACTGGGGTCACATCAGTGTCAGTGAAAGAAAAAATTGGCCCATTACGAATCTGTGTATGTTTATATAGGCAGATTGGTAGATAATAATGGGTTACACCGTCAGCTGGTGTATGCAGGCAACACGCCTATGAGACGCTAGCTGAGGATCTGACTCAGTGGTGCATCCCACAGCATGTTAAAGCTGAGATACACAATAACACAGTAGCCACTGCCGGAAACAGATCTTTGTAGACTATAAAACATGACATTTTCATATCTAGTATGTTTCTCCTAGCAAGCTGTTTACAGTAAATTACATTCCCCCCCCCCCCAACCAGCCCAACAGAGCTGTTGTTCAATGCAATCCAAACATTCATTATAGTGGCAATAGGACTGATCCTGCAGTCCTTATTCCAGTGATCCTGCCAATGGGAATTTTGCCCTGGAGAAGACTGCCAGATGAGGTCCCATATTTGCAGTCTCCGTGAGACGCCGGAAGGTGGCAAGGATATTTTTATGCTGTTACAAACCATTCCCACCCTCACCGCCTGGCAGTGAATTTTAATGTGCTTTAATAACCTGCATCAGGCTGTTCTGTGCTACACTGAACTCTGTCTTGGCACTTTTTAGTGAAGACTTGAATAATTTAAAAAATGATCCATTTTCAGGGCCTTTGGCTTCTACGTCTGTTTGGCACTGGTCTTCTTGGAGTTCCGACACTGTTTAAGAGGTAGCTGTGCTGTAAAACACCTTCCGTGCCTCTTGGTCTCTGTTCATCATTGGTTGTCTCCCAGATGCCTTGAATTTATTTTTAATTTCACAGTTAGGGACAGTATGAATCACACCCCACAGCTTTTGTTGGTGCAGGATAACAGCTCATTTGCTCATGTTTGGGGACTTCTTGTTTCTCACATAACAGTGGGAAATGGATTCCCATGCTGTGGTTGGCTCTTGCTATAAAATCTAGCAATGTCTGAAGCTCAGCTGCGTAAAGGCTGTGATACCCAGCACAAACTCCACCTTGAATGGGGATTGGGTGTTTAAATCCTTTCGGTGGCTTTAAAAATTGCAGTTTTGATTATTTTTCCTAGTGGGATTTATTTATTTGATCTCATCTGCAACTCAGAGTTGACTGATGGAACAAAATTAGAACTTGCTGTGGTTTCCTGCTGTTCCACGTTTTCCCACATAAAGAGCAAAAAGCAGGTATTTTCTATTCTAGATTACTTTTATAGCAGATTAAGGAAAATAACGAACAAAGAAATAACTAATATAAGGTCTCCATGAGAGATAACCCTGTGTATATTATGGAAATTTGCCTTCTTACTTCTCACTACTTCACTGTGGTTGCACTGATCTAACTGAGGGAGAATTTGGACCAGCGGGTAGAAATGTCTTAATGCCTTTAGTGTACCTGGTAGTTCAGTGTCCGAAAGATGTCATGCTGTTTTCCCTTTGTCACACAGGTGCAAATTTCCCTCAACTAGGCAACCCCTAATGCACTGCATCTGAAATAGACACACAGTGCAGCAGACAGGGAGACAGCTCTACACTGAAAGGCGTGATGAGGAGAAAACAGAACGACACCTTTCATACAGGCCTACAGTGCTTGCTAAACCCATCAGGGCCCGACTCTGATCTCAGTCGGACCAGTTCAAGCCCATGAAAGTCAATGGGATTGCACCGCACTGCAGTCAGAATCTGGTTCATTGCCTTTAAAACTGGACACGGGTAGTGTCCCCCCACCTCCACCAGATGCCAGCCCCTGTCCTTTGTAGTGTTACTGTTTTGCCCAGGAAAACAGGATACCTAGAAATTGTTCCACTTGCCTTTCAAGCACTCATAATCCTAAAGTTTCCTGACCATCTCAAATCCCTTCTGACCTTTGGATTTTGCTAGCAGATCCCAAATAGCAAACAAAATGCCCGTCCCTCAGCCCAGTATTCTACTTCCCTCGTTCCAAACACATGCAGATTAAATAAATACAGAGCATGGGGTGAGGCAGGAGCTGGGTGAACAGCCTGAAAAACCAGTTTTCCCTCCCACTCTTCTTCTGTCTTATCTCTCTAGATTGTAAGCTCTTTGGGGCATGGCTGTCTCTCGCTGTGTGTCTCCACAGTTCCCAGCACAGTCTCCAGACCTCAGCTTGGATCTCCAGGCACTCCCCTAATACAAAAAATCAACAGTAATGATAAAACCTGTTGAGTCCAGTTGCTGATTCCTACAAGACACATTGCAAATGCAAACCAAAACAATCTTAAAGGTATTTCCATAAGCATTGTAGATTCAAAGTTATCAGTTTATTTTTCCCAGAAGCGTTTAACAGGCAGACGATGTTTGTGAAGTGAAGTGAAATTTACATGATATTTTTTATCTTTGATCCTGGAAACCACATTCCCACAATGAAGTTAGGCAAAAAGACTGCACCCTACTCTCTTTTAGAAACAACTTAATCAGAAGAACAAGGAAGTGCAAGACACATTGTCTTATATGGTCAGCTCTTAGTATAGGACATAAAATGCTATGAAAGATCCTTATCACTTCTAAGCCATACAGCAGCATTTGTCTTTGTCTGTCTATAGCTATGCCTATGTAGTTTATCTACCTAGTATGGCCAAGTACTTAAAACAGGCACGGGGAGTCAGGACTCCTGGGTTCTATTTCTGATCTGTTACCAGATGACCTTGAGCAAGTCTAGCCTCTCTTGAGCCTTATTTCCCCTCGCTGGTGAAACTGGAATAAGTTACTCACCTGTTGCAAAGGGATGGTGGTTGTGAGGTTTAATTAATTCATATTTGTAAAATACTTTGGCAACCTTGCAAAAAGGCTCTGAATAAGTGCAAGCCCAACTTGCATCTGCCTTACACAACGGATGGGGATCCATCTGATTATCTGGATCAGAAGTTGATTAGCAGGGAAGCTAAAAGGAAAGAAAATTTCAATTGATTGAAGATTAAATGTCACGCATTAAATATCAGATTTACAGAGTTCTGGTGAAAGAATCTGAGTTCCCCTTATTATGGCCTAGATTCTCGGCCCGTGTAAATCAACATAACACCAGCCAAGTCAATGGAACAATGCTAATTTGCACCAACTGAAGATCTGGTCCCATGATATTATCAGTAACTCCAATTGCACTAACAAGACTAATAATAGGGCCAGATCCTCAACTAATGGAAATCAGCATAGTTCCAGGGAAGTATTTCCAGCTCTCCTGAGTCACACCAGCTGAAGATCCGGCCCAGTCTATTTCGGTGCTGCTTTCTCCTCCATCCTTCTCCCCGTCTCTGCATACAAAACACTTTGCAAATGAAGTGTGAAGATAATATGCTTTATCAGGAGCATTTATTCCTGACGATTGTTATATAAATCATTCCCCATACACATACATATACATAAGGGATGAATAAATATGCAACCAGTATCTGGCGCACCATCTCCTTTTCGATGATGTCAACGTAGACCCCATAAAGACAGTGGGAAATGATTCATAATATTTATATGACAGACATGATATGAACCGTAATAGGCTGTTGGGATTGAGAATATCCATAGGTCTCTGTCAGCCGCAAATGTGATTTAAATATTATATATGTGGCAACTGTAGCATTAGTAATATGATAGCTGTTATTGATAGTGGCCATAAAATGCAGTAGTTTTGCACTGAAGAATGTGAAAAATAATCTAGTGGTTTACCTAATGGTCTTGTCAGCAATGCATTGAAAGAAACTGTCCTTTCAAATGTCTCTCTCCCCCCGTCATCACCATCAAGTTCTATCAGATTACTGCCAGGGTAATATTTTATTCTGCTGATGTCAGTTCATGGCATCCCAGCCTTATAGGCCCTCCTGGCAAGACTCCAGCCGACTGCACAAAGTTTGTAAAGCAAAGAGGGTCCATTAGAAGTCCCTTTCCTTGAGTGTAAGTTTGTATGGTAGGTCATTTGGAGGTTATCTGTGTGTCTGAGTGAGAGTGTAGGGGGTATGTGGCTTGTGGTGAGCCGAGTTCAAGGTGTAGTGAGCAGTAAATTGTTCCTTCTGGGCTGTAAACACAAAATGTATGAAAGGGGGGAACAACAGGACGAGATTGTCGAAAACAAGGCAAGATGGGAGAAATTCAATCCAACTGGGCCAGACTGGGCACTGCATAAAACAAGGGCAGAGGAATTCCTAATCCAGTGGGCCACACAAAATTATTCCTGGATCTAAAACAATGAGGGATCCTCAACAGGCATAAATAGGCATAGACCCATAAAACTCCATGGAGCTACTTTGACCCAGTGTGTCTGGTGGTTTTGCGGAGTGGGAGTCAGGACTCCTGGGTTCTGTTCCCACTGACTCTCTGTGTGGTCAATTCACCCATGTGGCGCTGGTGGGGGGGGGGGGGGCGGCGGAGGGCTAAGAGGCTCTCCACCTCATTTAGGCCCCAGGATCAGATTGCATTACAGGGCTGAAGATGGAGTGGTCCCATTATTGCGGGAGTTTTGCACCCCTGTTTGTCACAGAAAGAGTTCCGTGCTAGCCCCACATAGCCCAGAGTGGAGGGCAGAAAAGGGGACATGATCTGAGATTACACTGATCCAGTGACACTAACATCCTACGGTGCTGAGGCCACTATTGCAGACTGTAGACTAGCGTACCAGAGTGAGGGAGGGGTGGAGGGTTGCATCCTATTCCCGCGTTGATAGGTGGTGGGTTTCACCTCTCCATTTCTCTCACACGTCACCTGCTTGAAGACCAGTTATCCAGTCTTTATGCAGACTAAGCGAATTTCAGGCAAGCCACTTCATTTCTCTGTGCCTTAGTGTGACCATCTTTAAAATGGGGATAGCCAGACTTCAGAAAGGAGTCAGGAGGGAGAATTACCAAAGTGTTTTGAGATCTTAGCTTTCAAGGGGCTATAAACATCCCTAGGGATGACTAAATTCCTTTATTAATAACAACAGAGCAAACTTTACCATTTGTCTCTCCTTCCCATCTCCCTTTTCCCAGGTCTCAGATCTGATCCTTTCTTGCAAGGAAGCTCAAGCTTCATGCAGAAAAACGCCAGGATCCATGAATGTTTGATGAATTGCATGGTCGTTAATTACAACCGGCTCTTGTTTATCTTATTAATAGAGTGCTTCACTCTGTGAGAGGAAATCAGTCTTACCAGGGTAAAACCTCACCGAGGGAAGGGCATTGCTCTCATACGTAATAGATGAAGAAAGGTGGATGGGGCAGGCTTGAAGACTAAATTTCAATGATCAGGAGACTCAGCCGACATGATCAGCTGTCAGAACAAAGTGTGGTTGGCGCATTTTGAGCAACAGCAGTGAAATCCTCTTGAGGTTTCAACCCTGCCTTAAGAAGGCCATTTTTATTCAGTCAATTGTTCTTTAAAAATGGAGAGGCTGAGAGAGAGAGAGAGAGAGAGAGAGAGAGAGAGCTAGCCGACTGATGTGCTTACTGGGTGCAACTGCAGCGCACTGAGAAAACATTCCCCTTTTCGCAAGGATAAGGTAAAACTCCAGCTTGGGAGAAATGGCAGGTGCTCCCCACTGAGGAAGGATTGCTCTGTGGTTAAAATGCTGGGTTGGGCTGCTTGTGCCCTGGAGTCAGTTCTCAACTCTACCACAAGCTTCTTGTGTGACCTTGGGCAAGTCACTTAACTTTTTCGTATTTAACTCCCCCATCAAGAAAATAGAGCGAATAGTGCATCTTCCCTCCCACTTTTTGCCTACTTAGAGTATAAGCTCTTTGTGGCAACAGCTGTTCGTGCAATGCCCAACACAGTGGGGCCCAGATCTTGGGTGGTGACTCAAGGTGCTATGGTGTTATAAAAACATTGGCAATACTTCTCAGCCTGGGTGCAATTGTTTTTCCAGGAATGTCTCTGGAAAAGATCCGGCATCAATTTCTGATGCCCTTATGATGATACACAGGATTACCCTCCCTAAAACACTCCCTGCCCATGCAGCTCTGTTGGCTTCAATGGGAGTTTGGCCTGTGTAAAGAGAAAGTACAAATTAAAGATAAATTTTATTATCAGTGGGTGAGGGTTTCAAACGTTCCTAAGGGAGTTAGTCCCTGTGAAAGTCAAGGGCAGGTGCACTGGTGTAAAGCCAAGGTAATGTCATTAAAGTCAGTGGAATTGCTCATATTGACACCTGTGTAACTGAGACCAGGCCTTCTATAAGGATTTCAGGGTGTAGCTCACTGTGTTGTGTCTATTTTGGGGCTATTGCAGTTATGGGGAAAGGAGCAGCCCGTGAGCCCGGTTTCAAATTGCTGGCTACATCCCTGATCACATCACAGAGAGAAACCAAGGAAATGAATATACCCCAAACAAATCGAACCACAGGGCAAGCAGTGATCAGCTTTCTAGTGCATAGCATGAGAAAAAAAAATGAACTAGAATTACATGATCCTGCCCTTGAAAACAGATCCATTTGTGACCTAATCTATGACTCTGGAAACACATAGCTCTGGTCTCTTTGCTTTGTGCGCTAAATGGCAAGAAATACTATCTTGCATGCAGGCCTATCACACTGATATCTTAAGGGATTTCATTCCCCAGGATTACATTTTAATATTTTTAGCAAACAGGACATACATTTCCATTTAATCCAAAGCAACAGACTTAGCAGGCAGAACTGGGACTTAGTAGGATGGAGATGTACACAGATTTATTAAGAGAACAAATGGCAATGAGTTAGTGGATCTCTCAGAATTCAGTACAGGACAATTAGGGAGACTACAATAACAGTTTTTTGTGCCCCATCCCTCTTCTGGATACATCCATGGGAAAACATCATGGCAAAGCTGTGAGTTTAAACAAGGTGTCCTGAATCCTAGTCCTTCCTCTTATATATCTTATATTTCATAAACATGCTACATTTCATATAAGGTAGCGAATGTATATTTAAAGAGTAAGGGGGCTAACCATAAGTTTATAGCAGTTTTAAATCTGTGGGACCCCAGTGGTCCTGATTTGCCTCTCACTCACCCTGGTGTGAATTAGGAGTAACTCCATGGAAGTCACTGAGCCTGTTTCGCCTCTCAATCCTGCTAGTATAAATCAGGAGTCAACTCAGTTGAAATAAACGGAACTGCACCAGTGTGAGACCAGAACAATGCTGCTATAAAACCAGCATGAGATTGGAATTAGCCCCAGTGTATTACGAGGAAGGTATAATCAAAGCCTAGCAATATTATTATATTTAGAAATCTGAAAAAAAAGAAGACAACATTGATTGTGACTTCCCTTCTGATTTGGAAAATCAAATCCTCTAGGCACGGACCCCGTTCCTCTTCCTTTCCTCCAGTCCCTCTCTGTGTGTCGTGCTAGCCCGTACGGCTGTCGCGGTCTGCAGTTCCGCTGTAGTGTTATCTCTTTATTACTTCACTCCCTGGGCGAAGCGGCAGGGAGACATTCTCTATGAAAGATGCCATATAAAAATAAATGGAATTGAATTAGGGTAACAACTAAAGCCATTTCTTCTCAGTCCTCACATTTATCCATTTATTTTGATTATCTGGATCCTCCAAAGGAAGATTTGCATCTGGCTCATGCCAATTTCCACTGTTCCTTCCTCTTCCCTTAGATGAGCCTCGTCAGTTTTTAATTTGTAGTCTTTTTTATTTTTTTCCTCCCCTGAGTAGAGGCTTCAAAGAGATTTTTACCTGGAAATCGACTTTCTTGGCAGGTTGGATTAAGTGGTCTAATTGCAGCAAGTGACGAAATTATAATGAAATTTTCAGGACTTAAGTTAAGCGAAGGGAAGCAAATACCCTCTTTTAAAAGAAATAATGATGTGGAAGGCCTGGAACGTAACGAGAAGTGTATCAGTGGCAATTTGATTTTTTAATGGGAGGTTGCATGCTGACATGCAGTAACTAGCACAAATTCACTGGTGAATATTTTATGTTCATGACATGCATACAGAGAAGTTAAATAGAGAATATAAACTCACTTGCCAGAAGACTGCATTTTAACACTACTTTATTTCTTAGAATTCAGAACAATAACACACAAGAACCCAAATCAGAGAGAGACAAAGCGGGCTGCTCACTAAGGCAGGCTGGTACCACTCACCCCACCTTATTCTGGGTTGGCTGTCTCTAAACTGACCACTACTAGGTCCAGATTGCACACACCTGTACAGAGACCCGCCTGCCCCCCAGCCTATAAGGAAGACCAGGAAAAATCATGACATTTAAAGTGACAGCCTACAAATTTAACACAGTTTTCAATACACCACAGAATGGAGTCCCGTATCTGACTGAGGCTGGAGCATGTTGTACAGTGAGGGATGAGAAACTAACACCCCATGAACAGTGCTAAGGCTGTGGGACAAACCAAGGCCTCTGTTTTCGACCCAGTCGCACATTGTGAAGAGGAGGCTCATGGGCATGAGTATCAGTTCAGGATGGAGCATCAGCCTTAACCTCGCGTTTCCTGGCTGGTTTTTGTCATGCATACACCGATCCTTTGATTTTAAATTCAGCTGGGTGACTGGCATTCATGCTGGCACAGAGGGGATGCCCCAGGGTTGGGCTGGAGGAGGGGAGAATGGAGCAGACAAGACACCACACTGTGTGCTGCAGAGGTGGTCTCAGCAACAGCCCAGCACACTGGGGAAGGACTGTTGTTTCCACAGCGGTCCTGACGCCCTCAGTAGCTGGGAAAGGTGGATAATCAGCCTGTGAATATGTGAAGGGTGTAAATCCTCCAGGTGGCAGAGCAAGCAGTAATGTGATGAGTTAGAGCAAAGGCATTTGAGTGCCGGGGTGGGGGTGCTGTAATGGAGAGGTCGAGTGGGTTGTGGATTACTCTCCCAAGGAGGAATCCAATTGCTTGAGTCTCTGAAAATGGGGCTGGACAAAGCTGTGGAGAATAAACAGTGCTGTGGGGAGGAATTATGGCCCCGCCCGCAGGGGGCTGGAGATGATGAGTCAGTCTATCTTTCCCTTCTGTGATTTCTGTGATTGAGTTAAGCCCCTCAGTCAGGGCAGCAGAGGAATTGAATGATGCTTTGGAAAGTCCTAGGTCCCCAGGGCTCCCAAGGAGGGAATTATTTGTGTTGGACGTTTGGTTCCATGGCTTTCACCCCACTTTCCGCTGCATCTCTGGTCCTTTCGGGTGGGGGGGAGGGTGGAAGAAGGACTCCCTTGAAGTGTTGGTGAAGTGCACTGATTTTCTCGAAGCTGCAGAGTCACCGTGTCACCAGCAGCAACAAGCACCACGCACTAAACCCAACCACCAGAATGAGACCAAAGCATTACAGCCCACAGGAGACTAGACTATTATGTGCCACTGATCTGTCTTTCCCAACACCTTCCTTTGTTCTGAGTTATTATTATTGATCATGCTTACTACAGCATTGCCTAGGGACCAATTGAGAATGGGGCCTCATTGTGTTAGGAGCTGTACAAACACAGACAGTGTTTGCTTTTCCTTCTGCATAAAGTGACAAGGCAGAGATAGAGAACTTCCCTAAACACTCACTCCTGTGGGTGCTTTAGATCACTTTCAAACACAGATTTGAACGAGGTTTCAGCTAGTCTGGTTTACATATGGTTTGCCTGGGCATGAATATATAACATTGATAGGGCTGCAATATTGACAGACTGTAGAGAGAAAAAAATCCCCTTCTCCAAAACTTTAACCCTCAGATTGTAAATTCCTTGGGGCAAGGGACCTTCTCTTTGTTCTGTGTCTGTATCATGCCTAGCATAATGGGGTCCGTGCCTGGAACTGGTAGGCGTTACTGCAAAAATAATAATAAAATAATAATAATAATTAATAATAAATTAAATAAAATACTATCTCACTAATTCTGCAGGTGGACATTTCACCTCACTGGGGAACACATCATTGGGCCAGCCTGCAGTATCAGTTACTTTGGTTTAAATTGGGGATCAAGGGAGTTACTCCTAATTTGCACTTGTGTAAAGGAGATCAGAATGTGGCTGTTATGCCATACAAAGCAGAGTAGGTTAAATTAGGTCAATTAACCTGGGAGGCTGTGTGTGGGAGGAGATTTAGGCTTGAAGGACAAGCACTAAGTGAAGATGGAGCCCAGCTGGGCAGAGGCTGACTAAGCTAGGATAAAGCCAGCAAGCTGAGCAGGGAAGTAGGCTGCAGTAACTCCCCAGGAGATGGGGGGGGGGGGGGGTGTGAACAGCTATATAGACTGGCAAGATGGTAAAGAAAGGAGCAGTTTATAGTTATTTCATGAGAGGAGGGAGTTTGGGCTGGTAAACCCTGAGGATAGGGCCAGAAGATAAAGTGGGGAAAGAGAAAAGAATCCAGGGAAATAGCAGGAGCGTGGGGCACTTCAGGTATGGGACATGTGAAGGAGGCTGGAGACTGCAGACCTAAATAGAGAACCCAATCCCAATACTGGTCCCTGAGCTGATTCCTCTGGGGTGAATGCTTCTCTTACTGCATTGAGAAAGTGACTGATATCGCTCTGTTCAATGCGAAGGAAGGAGTTGCTCTTGTCAGCTGCTGCTGTTGGAGCTAGCTGAACTAAACCTATTTGGAGGCCTGCTCTGATATTTTGTATTTACATCCCCTAGGATCTATGCGGCAGAAGGAGATGCCCTTAGTTCAGCCCTTTGGACATGGGAAATGCACGTGTCTGGGCTGGCATGGTGCCAGAGCTCTGGCAGATACAACAAAGACCTTGAATTTCCAGCATGGTCATGGGGATTCCCTTGATCCTCTGAGTGTGCTAAACTCCATGTGCTCTGCTAACACTGTGCTCTCCTCACAAAGGAAGAATAGACATTAAGGAGTGGGAAACAGAGTTCTACTGTTAGCTCTCCCCTCCTTTACGGCTTTAGGAAATGTGCAAGCTAGCATAGCAGTGACTCACTGCAGCCAGTGATGACCAGTGGACACCCAGATATTCAAGCCAAGAAAACAGCATTCAGATCTCCTGCTTTGTGGCGTAACACGAGTGCTACTGGGGCCAGGCAGGAAACTCTTCCTCCTGTGTTCCACATCGCTCAATGCGCTAGATGCATTACAAGGGATTTTGCTTTTCTCGGGAGCGTCAGTGTATGTTACAGGTCCTTCTGTGTGCCCATCCATAGAGGATGTGAGTCCCCTAAAGCAGTGGCTCTCAACCTTTCCAGACTACTGTACCCCTTTCAGGAGTCTGGTTTGTCTTGTGGGCCCCCAAGTGTTACCTCACTTAAAAACTACTTGCTTATAGAATCAGACATAAAAATACAAAAGTATCGCAGCACACTGTTACTGACAAAGTGATGACTTTCTCATTTTTACCATATAATTATAAAATAAACCAATTGGAATATAAATGTTGCACTTGCATTTCAGTGTATAGTATATAGAACAGTATAAACAAGTTATTGTCTGTATGAAATTTTAGTTTGTACTGATTTCGCTTGTGCTTTTTATGTAGCCTGTTGTAAAACTAGGCAAATATCTAGATGAGTTGATGTAACCCTGAAAGACCTCTGTGTACCCCCTAGGTGAGAGCCATTGCTCTAAAGCTTCAATTAGAGAGCTTCAGCTCAAAGTGTGGCAGTTCAGGCAGTAGGAAGGTAATTCCCTCCCTAAAAATATACTAGCTTAGAATATATCAGGAGAAGGCGAAGAGAGAGGAAAGGAAGGGAAGGGTTGCCCCAGCTGGATGTCCAGCATTCCAGCACTATGTACAATGTGACCTGGTATCTCAGTGGGTTTGACTGAGTGAAATCTGGTGAGATTGCTTGGTGATATTAAAAACCTGAGGAATTCCTCTAACAACATGGTTTTCAAACTGTGGTCTGCATACCACCCGTGATCCACTGGTGGTCACATGGACCTGGCTAGTGACATGATGCTGGTTTTTGACCTAGTTTCCAACTACAAAAATCACATTAGAGAGACTAGGAGTCAATTGGTTTCTTTGCTAATGGTACTTGTCCACGTAAGCCACTATTATAGTTGCCCGAGTTGTCATGAATTCACAGAGGGGATAGAACGTGGCCACCAGACTCATGCAGTTAAGAAGTGGTCTACTTACTGGTCTATAAACCAGTCTGAGACTTGCTGCTGTTCAATGTAATATGACTGAGTGAGTCACTGAAAACGTGTTGGGTCAGTCAGACTTCTAAAACCGTTCATGATCTGCGGTGCACCTAACTGGAGCGTGCAGCTGCTGCCTTGCATATGGCATGTAAATGGACATTCGGAGGCACAGTGGCCTGATTTGCACATACAATGGTGGCAATTGCACATGTAAATTATACACAATGCAGTACACATCTCATTTCTAAAAGCTCTCTGTCTTTTACCCTGGATCTAAAATAAAGTCACAGGCAGTTTTAAGTTCCCAGGATATGTATCTTTTGGCTTTTGAGGGACAATCAACACCCTGAGCTCTGTTCTCCTTGTTTCTTTCCCAGCAGGTCCACTTCCCTGCTCCGCTGGCTGGCTTCCCAATATGTGGCCATGGTTTCGATCCCCAAGTGCTGACATTGCATAGTTTAGTAAGAGAGACATATTGCATGGATTTCTAGTGTAAATTATGGGATAATCCAAGATAAATATTTCGAAAGAGATGGCAGAATAAGGGGGTGAAAGAAACATTTTCAGGGCCATATCCTGCCACCATTTCCACTGCTCTAAATCCAGAGTAACTCCACTGACTGGAGCAGCCTTTGCTGATTTTAGTGGAGTTAGTCTGACTTCCCACTGATGTAACCGAGAGCAGAATCTGGCTTGTTAGGTTCAGTTACTACCCACTGTGGAGCAGTCAAGAGTATGATTTCAAATGATTCAGCTCGAGACAACAGTCTGCATAGAAAAATATTCATATGACTACCCCATAGGAATGAGGATTGACCTTCTGACCCACATGCCTTGTGTGTTGATGCTCTCTGATCTGAAAGAGGGGGGTGAATTTTATAGAGAAAAAGAAGCATCAATATTTTTTCTTTAATGCTTTGGGGGGAGTCAAATTACGACTGATTCCGAAGTCATAATTTCAGCTTTGGTGTCCGTTCTGATAGGAAGGCACTGAAGAGGTATGAATATATGTCTCTTCACATGTTCATCCACTGAATCCACAAAACTGTCCATGTAGTATTAGATTTCAGAAGAACTATATGCCTTCATAATATCATCTGGAATATTTTTGTTCCATAAATGCAATGGATCCAAATTCAGCCTTCAGCTACAATGGTGCAAACTGAAAAGCATTTGGCCATCTTCTTTCCGATACTGTTTGGAGCAATTTTGGATACCATTGTTATGAATACCCAGAAATGCAATGAATCAGTCAACCACGTGGTAGGAAATATATTCTAGTTTGATTTTTTTTTTCAATGATCCAGTGATAAAAATAGGTTTCAGAGTAGCAGCCGTGTTAGTCTGTATTCGCAAAAAAGAAAAGGAGTACTTGTGGCACCTTAGAGACTAACAAATTTATTTGAGCATAAGCTTTCATGAGCTACAGCTCACTTCATCGGATGCATTCGGTAAAAATACTTACTCATGGACCTTCACGACACATGACTTACTGGGAAATGGGCAGTAGATTGTTAATAAAGGTTCACTTTTTAAATTTGTGATGCTTTTGTTAATTGCAAAGCATTATATTTGATACCAGTATATCATTGCTTGAGTTGCTCCCTACATATGGCTTACTCTTAAAATGTTGCTCCATGCTTTTAAAAACTAAGGCCTACATTCCCAAAGGTCCAAATAAAAGTGAGGTGCCTAAATACCTTTGGGGATCTAGGCCTTAGGTGCATTTTATAAATAGAAAACCTACTGCAAACTCTTATTCCTGTTAATGTTAATGGGATTATTCCCACAAATAAAGAGTACTTGCACAAGTGTTTTGCAGAATTGGACACTGTACTTTCAATTATATTGACAGGGTCCAGTTTATGGTTGCTCTGGGAGATTTGTCTGAATAAGGAATGCAGGATTGGCCCTCTTGTTTCTGATCAAGTTTTTCTAGCATCATAAGGCAAGCACCAGTCCAATTTTATTTCCATTGTCCACTTTTTTCTTCAAGACCAGTAGAACTCCAAATATTTTCTGCATGCAAACTATACATAAGTATAACTTGGCTTTAAAAATTCACTCAAGGTTGAAGGGTGGCTGGCATACAGAGTCTCAGCAAGGGAATGAATGGTTTAGATGTCCAGCCCTCTTCTAACTCCCAAGTATGGCCTGATCCTTTAGTGCTTATTGATTTCCACTTAATTACTAATTAACTTGCTGGGGGATTGTAGGGTTCAAGTCCCAGAATCAGGCATAACAGAAACAAGGTTATCAAGTTCAATATCAGGCTGGGAACCCTGGTGTGGACAAGGAAGAAATCCATACAGGGGCAAGGCAAAACTCAAAATACTTTTATTAGCACAACTAGCAAAGACACAAATGCTCTGAACCACATAAAAAGTGAAGCAGGATCTTGTACCACTCCTCATGTACGAACTCTCACCCTTTTTTGGGGAGCTGGTGGTAAGAGACACAGGTCCTGCTCTGCCCCTGGCATCCAAACAAGTCCAGTGGTCCAGATCCTCTTCTTACATGGTGGCTTTGCCTATTATAGAGCCTAGGGGATGACATGAATATTCATACAAATGCCCAGCCTCCCTTGTCCATAATCTGCCTTCTTCACCCATATCCTATAGGTTAGTGTATTAATTATTTTAGCCTATTACCGTACACAGCAATTCATTGCCAAGGCAAGTCCGTGGTTAAGCATTTGCCAAGATTTTATCCTAAAATATGTGAACCAAGTATCGGTTTAGTGTTCCCGCAGTTACCTGGTATCAGGGGTGCTGGAACAATTTGTATAGTGGGGGCACAAGCGCTGACTTTTCATTGTGCCAAGGGGTGCTTGATCCCTGGCCCTGCCCCCACTCCACCCCTTCCCTCAATGTCACACCCCCGCCCCACCTCTTCCCGCCCTGTTCCGCCCCCTCCCAAGAGTGAGTCTCAGCCTTGCTCCTCCCCCTGCCCCCCCAGCCTCCTGCACCCCGCAAAACAGCTGATTGTGGCTGGCGGGAGGCGTGGGGAGGGAGGAGGAGGCACTGATCGGCAGAGGCAGGAGGCACTGGGGTGGTGAGGGAAGCTAATGGGGGGTTGCTGTGGGTGCTCAGCACCCACCATTTTCCCCCTGTGGGTGATGCAGCCCCAGAGTCGTCACCTACGAGTGGGGTGCTGAGAGCCATTGAGCTAAACTGTACACCCCGTATGTGATGGAAACCACTTCAAGTCAGGGAGTGCAGCAGCACCTCCAGAACCTCTAGTTCTAGCACTTATGCCTGGTATCACTTTGTGATACCCCCTCTTATAGAAACTATTCCCAGCTCCCCTAAACCCAGGGTCACTGTCAGGTCATTTATGCCAAAGTTCATGGGCCTCAAAGCCTTATGCTAACTGTTTAAGCAAATGTCTTACAGAATACAGGCCGGTAGGTTCCTTGGGTTACTGCTAAGTAAAATAAAATGCTAAAGGTAGCTCTACGGGCTACACAAGTGGTTTTGATTTTAAAAATTAGATTTGGCATTTACAGCATACAATCCTTCTGTCATACAATATAAATATCTTTGGTATTTGGAAAGTGAAACACGACACGGTCCTGATCCTGTGAGATGTTGAGTGCTCCCCATTCCAATTGAATTCAATGGGCGTTGGGAGTACATTGGCCCTGATCCAGCTTATGTGTAAATTTAAGCATGTGTAGTTCCATTGATTTCAGTGGGACTGCTCACATGCTTAATGTTAATTACATGCTTAAATGCTTTGCTGTGTTGGGGTCCTTGTGGGATCAAGGTCTAAATAGCCAAGATGCTGAAGATTTAGAATCATCATCTTTGCATTTAACAGCTAACATTTCCCAGTGATTTTTCAGAAGGATTTTAACTACAGGTGGCACACCTGCTAATTACATTGTTCAAAGAGGCTGGGATGGCCCACCTGTTCCGGCTATTGGGTATGTAATGCCACCTAATTACACATGTGCCCATGAAAGCAGAACCATTCCTCTCTGGCATCTCTCACACAGATTTTTTTATTTTGCTTATCACAGATCTACCCAAGAGAGATACTTAAGTTTCTTGGCTGAATGTTGCAACTTTCGGCAACTAGCTGAGCCAAGGAAAAGCTGAAAAATGCCTCTCCAATGACAAACGCAATTTTTAGGCTCTGTCATGGCCAAGTTTGAATATTCTGGCTCTCTGAGGGTATGTGTGTGTTTGGCTTCCCCTGCTGTAGAATGGGGATACGAACACTTCCTACCTCGCAGAGGTATTGTTAGACTAATTTCATTTATGTTTACAAAGAACTTTGGGATTATTGAGAAGGATGAGAGGAAATGAAAGTACCAGTATTAATATTTTTTCACTTTTTCTACCCCTCTGGTTAATTGACCCAGAGGAGATCCTGCATGAAGCACCTTGAATTCCCTTTGTCTTCATTGTGACCTCACTCATTTGCGCTACTGATTGTTATTTGCAAATGTTAGCAATCTGCAATGCATATTAGTGAGTGAACAAACACATTAAATAAAATTGGGCCCAGATCTCCAGCAGGTGCGCATTGGCATAATTCTCTTGTATCTAATTACACCAGCTGGGGATCTGGCCCATTAATCTGCTGCATCACAAAATGCACTTCGTTCATTTATTTTGACACGTTTAGTTTAGGGTTCACTCTGCAGGATGCTAGTACTTTCCAATAGACCAATGAACGCGTGGTAGCACATTTTACAAACATCATGAAGTCTTGGTAAGAGGAGAACTCAGGGTGGCTGTTGAAGTTAAATCAAATATTATTAATAAGGTTTGCAAAGCCCATTAGCAGTGAAAAGTGCTCCAGAAGTGCTAAGTATTGTTGTCTTCAGTTTGCTGTAGCCAGGATATGAGAGAGACTAGGTGGGCGAGGCAATATCTTTTATTGGACCAACTTCTGTTGAGAGAGACGAGCTTTGAAGCTTCACTGAGTTCTTCACAGAGCTTCCCCAGACCTGAAGAAGAGCTCTGTGAAGTTTGAAAACTTGTCTTTTGCACCATCAAAAGTTGGTCCCCCCAAAAAGTATTATTGTTATTCCACGACAGTGTTGCCTCTGCTATTAAATCTTAGGTGAGCTGTGCCTAGCTGAGTGGGATCTCAAGACTTGATCAGGACATCTAGGTACTACCATAATACTCCTAATAAATAGTACTAGTAAACAGGTGATAGTGCCCCATAAGAAGGATCAGGTCTATAGATTAGCAAAGTGACAAGAGGCAGTGTTTTCCTATAGAATAAATACAGTAAAGAGAGACACACACATCCCACACAAACATCAGTATTGTATTTTTCCTAATTTAAATAAATATACCAATTCAATATTACACTGCAACTCTAACATGGAATTATGATGTGACCGGGGGAAAATAATGAGCATACACTGCATATGGTCCAAAGACTATTGGCATGATAGATGCTTTTCTTACTGGCTCAAATGAGATAATCTTTTCCAGCAAGTTTTGTTTCCAGAAAAAACTTCTCTGTAGTCCTCTACAGACCCCAAATACATGGAAGATTGAAGTCAAAAGCTGCCTTTAGCCTTTCTGAGGGTGATTCTGCAAGGTGTTTTAATGGGAGTTGAAGGTGCTAAGTACCTAGTAATAGTTGGCCTGTATGGTGTGTGCATGCGTGTTTATAAATGCACGTGTCTATAGTATATGGGTGGAATTTTCAACTGAAAGCCAATGAGAGTGTGGCACTCAACTCCCTTAGGCACCTATGAAAATCTCATCCTTTGTGTCTCCGTATACTGTCTGTGTATATGTGCATGTAAGTAAGGAGAGGCAGCGTGGTCTAGTGGCTACTGACCTGGGAATCAGAAGACCTGGATTCTATTCCTGGCTGTGCCATTGGCCTGCTTCATGACTGTTTCCACTCTGTGCCTCAGTTTCCCATCTGTAAAATGATACTGACTTCCTTTTGTAAAGGGCTTTGAGATCTATTGATGAAAAAACACTATTTAAGAAGTAGGTATCACGATGATTATATGTGTTCTGTGTGGGTATACATAAATATATTTTTGTGTATTTGCATATACACATACATAGATTTGTGTATTGTTAGAGTGTGACAGAGGCCTGTCTAATATAATATGCCTCAATCACAGACACCACTGGCCGGATTCTGCGCCCTGTTACACCGCAGCGGTGTAAACGATTAGCTGTCAGGGAAGTGACTCCTGATTTATACAGGAGAGCCAGTTCCAGCAGGACTCTTTCAGGCAGAGGAACCACACAGTGCCTCCGATTTATAAACTACTCAGAATTTATTGTTAGAAACAAACTACGACGACCGGAGGCTTTTAAATCCTGGGTAGGCATAAAAGCAGAAAGTACAGTGATGAAGTGAGCTGTAGCTCACGAAAGCTTATGCTCTAATAAATTTGTTAGTCTCTAAGGTGCCACAAGTCCTCCTTTTCTTTTTGCGAATACAGACTAACACGGCTGCTACTCTGAATACAGTGAGAATGCAACCAAGAGGCAGCGGCGTCCCGGAAAGGAGGGTGGGCAGTACCGGTTGGCACCCTCTCTTCCCCCACCACCCCGCCCCGTGGGCTCGCTGCCAGCCCTTCCCACGCCAGCCGGTGGGCCCGTCCCAATCCCCCCTTGGCGGGGGACCTGGCCTTTTTTCTTTTTTTCTTCCCTCCCCCCCCCCCCCCCCCATGCCTCTGCCATTTTGTCAGCTAGAGAGAAAAGTCAGAGGCAAGGCAACTGTGCAGCCTGCAGGTCAGGGGCAGGTCAGCTCTGGGGAACAGAGTCCAAAGGCAGGCAGCCACCACCACCACCAAGCCTCAGCCTACTTATCATGGGGGGCTGGGCGGGGGGGGTGTGTGTGTGTGCAGCCACTTGGCTTTCTGCAGGGGGTCCGGGAGGAGCTGACAGCCATACAAAAGCCTGTCATCTATCTGGTAACTAATAGGCCTGGTCTGACAAGAACTGATGAAGCCCCTTTGCAGGGCTGATAAGGAGAGGGTGGGAGGGTGGACCAGGCGGGGCGAGATTCTGGAGGGGCCGGATCAGGGCCAGCGGTGGTGGGGCTAGGCCAGGAAGGTGGCTTGGGGCGATCAGAAAGGGGAGAGGCGCTCAGGCCAGGATTTGGGGTGCAGGCGGGGTGGGGGGGGAGGCCTTCCCTCTGTAGACCCAGACCAATGTAATAATAAAGCCAGCAGCCTCCTCCCCGAGCTTCGCTTAATGGGATGCTGGAAGAGGACAGGGTGGCCGCTCGCGGCGCCTTCCGTGGGCCTGGGGAATCATCCATCTTGCTCTAACCCTATTTTCAAAAAATATAAAAGGAAAGAAAAGGCGGGGGCGGGGGGGGAGTGAGAGAAAAATGATGAATCTGCTCGGGGCTTTTGTTCTCCTGTAAGGGACCAAAAAAAAAAATTAAATAAAAGCCAGGCCCATATTTTTTTCACCACTCGGTGTTGCCAGGGGATAAAAAGCGCCCGCTTGTCAATAGGGCGACGCCTTTGGGAAGGAAAAAATCATTAACGTGATGAGTTGCATCTGTTCTCTGGTTTTGATGTCAGTCTCCAGCCTGCCGGCTTGCCCCCTCCACCCGCTAATTTATTTTAATGCTCTGTGTCGTTAAAATCTGAGACGATGAGTGCTGGGTTGGAGGCAACCTGGCCCTTTGCAGGATCTGGCCCCGCAGTATATTGGTTTGGGTGCATGAAGCTACAGCTTCTGAGAGGCAGGCTCCCTAGTGGTTAGAGCCGGGGACTAGGCTGTAGGATTCCTAAATTCTAGTCCCAGCTCTGAAGATATATGATCTATTGATCAGTACAGGAGGCTGACAGCCAGGACTTCTGGGTTTTAGACCTGGGTCTGATGCTGACTTGCTAT
This sequence comes from Dermochelys coriacea, assembly GCF_009764565.3. Classification (NCBI taxonomy): domain Eukaryota; kingdom Metazoa; phylum Chordata; order Testudines; family Dermochelyidae; genus Dermochelys; species Dermochelys coriacea. The sequence goes on along the minus strand of NC_050083.1, from coordinate 17,924,557 downwards.
GGGAATCCCAGCAAGGCGTTTCATCTCATTGTGCCTAGTTTCCCCCTACAGCATGTGGATAATAATCCTGGGTCTCCTTCACAGGGAAGCTGGGAGAGTCCCTACCACACTGGGAGCGAGATCCTAGCACGAAAGGTGCTGTAGATAGATTTTATTAGGTATGAGGCGTACGTTCTTCTTACCTGCACATGCCCAAAGAGGCAAAAGATTGCTGCTTGCACTGTTGCCTTCGGTCCTGTCAGCTACAAATAATTAAGAAATCAAACCACTAAACTTTATGCTTCTGTTTGTACTCAGTTCTCAGAACCTTGCTTCCCTCGAGGAATTACTGACATGCGTATTATTAGTACCCCATGGTATTTACTGCACCTGGAAGGGAGGGGGAAAAAATCTTTGATGTAACACACTGTCATAAAAACATGTTTATACAGTAGACCAGACTCTCTCAAAGACTCTTAGGTATGGGGGAATGTGCCTGATATTTCCAATTGCCTGTTATAAAGAATGTATGTATAATCAACTTTATTGGAGCGCTGGAATATAGCAGCCCTAGGGGCTTTGGGAGCCATAAAGCAAAGAGCTTCCCAGTCCCAATACAGACAGAGCCAACGCAGAGGGCACTGTATTTTCTTACCAGCTGTGGTTCTATCTGCCCATCTCTCATTTCTAGGCTATTTATAAATGAACTGCGTGACGCAGAATGGCTATTGTAGCCCTGTGATCCTGTCTATGAGACGCCATACACAGCCTCACGTCCCCTAAGGAGGGCCAGGGACTCGCTGTTAGACAGTGATGTATTTGCAACTCTCTTTGTAATGGACAGCTATGTTCATTCGTATCAGCACAGAGGGAAAAGAGGGAGGTGCTGATATGAATTTTTGTGCATGAGCCAATTATTTCTTGGCCCCATGCTGCTCTGTTGCTGCTCCTGCATGCTGAAATGTGTAGCTCATGCTAGTGAGAGCTTTCAGGATATCGGGCCAGATCCTAATCTTGGTCTCCCTGGCAGAAGGGCTTTAGCCTGCTCCCCCAGAAATCAGTGGAGAGCTAATATAAATCGATGCAGCTCTGTAGAAGTCAGTGAAGTTACATCAGTTTACATCAGCCGAGGATCTGGCCCCCTGACTTCAATGGGAGCAGGAGCAGACCCTGTATATCATTGAAATTACTCCTAATTACAATGGTGAAATCCAACTCTGGCCTATCGACCATAACTTACTGCTGTCATTGCACGGCTGTCCCACTGCTTTTAATCACCTGCCTTAAATAAATGCGCTGGATTGCTCAGGAGCAGCTTAGATTTGGTCTTTGCCAGCTCCCCTTGACTTCAGTTGGAGCAGGAGCAAGCAGTAGTTTAGCTTGACCGTGGAATGAGCTTGTTAAAAAAAAAAAAAAAAAAGCAATTGAAAAACTCATTCTATTCTGCACACATGTGTCCTGGTGCTGCGTTGCAGTTAACATGCTACAGAAACTGGTCAGCAGTGTGAAACAGCTTGACAAATGAAACTGCAGTGGATGAAATGTTTCATTTCCAAAGAGCACAGGAAAGTTGGTAACTTAAGATCATTGTAATGATCTGGAGCCTGGCTTTCCTCTCACTCAGATGGGAGTAATTCAGGAAATAAATCTAATAAATCTAAATCACAGATCCTCAGCTGGGGTAAATCATAGTTCTCTTGACTTCAATGCATCAGTTTACCCCAGCTGAAGATCTGGGCCCATAAGAGCACTTCCATTTTCAGAAAGAAGCAATTTAATTGTTACACATGTTGCACCAGGTCGTAAACTGGAGTAGCTTGGAGTAGCTGTCTGAGAGTCAATGAAGCTATGCTAATTTACATCAGCTGAAGGATCTTGCTCATAAAGATCCAGTTCAAGTCAGGTGTAACCCAGCTGATGTCAATGGAGTGATTTGTTCCATTGAAAGAAAATATCCATCTTGCTCTCCTGGTTTTGGAAGGAAATTTTCTTTGGGATGAAAAAAAGTGACGTAAATGGCATCTGAGAACTAAAAAACCAAAAGAGTAACTTTCACAAAAGCTGTTTTGCACACTCTGGGCATAATTTGGTAGCACTAGGATTTGTCAGTATCAGTTTACTCAATTCTGTGTAAAAGGTTTGGAGTCATTATTAGAAATGCTATAAACAGGTCTGTGGTTCTTCTTTGAATTTAAGAACAAAAGGGCTGTTTCATTATCATTAAACTTGAGTTTGAGTCACTATGCGACTGGGTTTCTGGATTTTTATTGCGAGACAGGACTTTCAAAAACTCCTTAAATGTAAATTTTGCCCTTAAAGCAATGGTGTCCATGCCTTTGTTCATCCAGGCTGGTCATTTCTTATAGCTGAGGTAGAAAAAGATTGATTGAATGATCGTGGGGCTTTTCTTTTTTTTCCGGATGTTAAAAGTGTTTAACGGAAAGGAATGCTTTGAGCAGATCTAACTTTGCAGTAATCCTTGGCTGATGTTTGCAGGAGATATTTGATGTTTGCAGGAGATACTCACTGTTTCATTTTTGATGTTCTATTGTGCCTTGCTGAGCTGATGGATAAGATTCGCTGGGTGGTGAAGCTACTCAGGTTACTTGAGCCACTTGAAATATCTTCTATTCTTTAGGACAAGTATTTAATTCATTCTGAAAGAATTTCACTCCTGGGTGCAGGCAGGGCCAGCAGAAGGTCTATGTGCACTTAAGTTTCTCTCTTTCTTTTTGTTTTCTTTTTTTTTGAGTGGTACATAGGCCGGAATTTCCTCTGTAGCCAGCATTCGGAGTGCACTGTTCCCAATTCTTATTACGGGCAAACAGGCAGGGTGTGCAGAGGTGGGGTGGTGGAAGTGGTAAGCTGTGGCTCTGTGACCTTTCTGTGAGATCCATTGGATTGATGCTGCACTGGCCAGAGAGGGGCATATTGAGGGCAGGGATGGGGGCAGGGGGGTACCCTTTTTCCACTTCTTTCCCTCTAGGCCTGACAGATTTCTGCGAAAGAAACTATTCTAGAATCAGTATTAGCACCCACGCTTCCCTGCTGAGAGCAACGTAGGTGCAGCAGAAGTAGCCAACAGCCCTTGGGAAGACAGGGGCCTGGGCAGAGTTGGAGCTACCTTTCCATGAGGATCACCTGAGATTCCTTAAAGTGTTTCCTGGGTTGCCTGTCCTGCTCTCGTGGCATGCAGTCCAACTCTCACTGTAGTCAGTGAAAAATCTCCCCTCGACTTCTGTAGAAATTGGATCGGCTTGTGGATTTTACAAGATATAGGCATTTGAGTTTCTTCATCTGGTAAACCTATGATTTCTCCCCCAACGCTTAATCCCAAGCACACATGCACACTCCCCTCCCCCTGATGCTCTGTTTGTTGCTGTTGGATTTGTTTTTTCGCACGCGTGATTGTTAAAGCAGCCAAGGAGCATAATCCCAAAAGAAAGCACATTTCAGGTTCAATTAATGACATCTATACCCAGGGCGATTGTGTTGGTCTGGGTGCAACTATATGTTTGCAGAGATAAGTGTGAGTGTAACCTGATGACACAAGTTGCATGCCTTAAAATGTCAGGCAAAGTTCACACAACCCATGTGAAATGAGTTAAAATTTAACACAAGTCTGCAAAGTATTGTGCTGTAATTGAATCCACGATGTGGACGGGAAGCATGCTCCAACATGTCCAAAATTCTCCCAAACCATATTATTCCTCTTCGTACTTAAAGAAGGTGGCTGCCATGATATATAGACACACATGTGTTCTTTTTCCTCTGAAGCAAAAAGCCCTCTTCTGTAAACTTCGGAGTCATTCGGCAACATTTTTGATGTGTCAAAATTGGTTTAAAACTCATGATGTGCTCAGCTGAAGCAGACGCAGGGACAACACAGCTCGGGCTCCAAAAGTTGAAGTCTAAGTGGTGCAGTGCTGAGCTCAACGGCCAATTACACTGTACCCATGTATTATGGGTAAAATGGCTCTTCAGTATCTTGACGCTGTAGTGTGGGTTTGTGGTGTTTTTCCTGTACTAGCTGCCAATTTTCTTTTTTGTTCTGGTGTGGTAGAGTGCAAACTACTCTGGGCTTTGGAAATAGAAAGTCATTTTGTTTTTCTTTAGTATGTTTCTTGCAGCTTTTCCCTCATAAAGCAAAGCTTTTAACATTTTGCAGTAGAAATTGTTCTAGTGTGGGAGCTGGGCTGCTCTGGGGAGATATGGGCTCCATTCCTGGCTCTGCCACAGCCTTCCGGGGTGATAAAGGATAAGCTACTTAACCTTTGTGTGCCTCACTTCCCCATCTGTAAAATGGGGATAATAATACTTCCCTGACTCACTGGAGTTTTGTGTGTACTTGGGATAGGGTCAGATACTACTGTGATGGGGATCATATAATCAGCTAGCTGGGGATGGGTGTGTGTCCATGTATATGCAAGATGCTCACCTACAACAGTAATTGGTAAAGAATCTATTCTAGGGTTGCCACCTTTCTAAGGGCTGGTAACCGGACCCCGGAGGCCCTGCCCTGTCTGCCACCTCTTTCCCCAGGCCCCGCCCCTTCTCTGCCTCTTTCCCCAGGCCCCGCCCCTTCTCTGCCTCTTTCCCCAGGCCCCGCCCCTTCTCTGCATCGTCCCCCACAAGGCCCTGCCCCTGCTCCACCTCTTCCCCCCAAAGATTAAAAAAAACCCCACAAACATCAGGGCTTGTCAAATGGCACCCGGACCCACAAGCCAAAACCCGGACTGTACGGGTGAAAACTGGATGGGTGGCAAACCTAATATGCCTCGACAAAACAGTGTACATGTCCAGAACCGTTGGGCACATGCCACCTCCTATGGGCTGAATCATGAAGGTGATTAGAAATTCTAAAAGAAAAAGACTTACCCGGTCACCCAGGCTATGCCTCGTGACCAGCACAGGAGAGCCCTCACTCTATTTTCAAGTGCTCTGTCCAGTCTGTGCCCCAAAGGCTGCTGCAGTGTTCGTCACCTCTCTTGGGAAACAGACTTGGTGTCTAACCAATTGCAGATTCAAAGCTGCTGAGGCCCCAGGAGTAGCCATGGCAGCATGAGGAGGAGCTGACCCCTGTCCTGCGCACCCTAGCATGTTGTCAGTAAACTGCACTTCAAGGGTCGCTGTTGTCAGCAGTTTCGTCTCCTTCTCCCTGAAGGGCGGGGGGTTGTGATGGGCCCCACCACTGCACTGTGTGTCTGGTTGCCTCCACCAGCTGAAAACCATGTCCCCTTTAGAGCAGATCCAGATGGGCTTCCGCACAGCAAGGTAAAATGAACCAGTAGGCGATAGTCTCGCTTTCTCCAAGCCAACTGCCCTGGCCGTGAAGCAATGTGAAAACAGCAGAAATGCAGTAGGAAAAGAGAAAGGTAAAAGCAAGCAAATACCATGTCCTGCTGTAGGCCAGCCATCTAAACCTTATTCCCCTCTCGCTTACAGGAGTGTCACCATGGACTGGAATAGGGGTAAGCGCAGAATCAAACCCCCTTGCAGCCACCCTGCCTCAGCAGAACAAAGTTGCAGTGAGGTTAATTAAAACACACATCGGGCTGGATTCTCTGGAATGACACTATCTTATCCTAGGCAAGTACAATCTGCCATCATTGCATTTCTTAGCATCAAATAATGATTTTCATGATCTTATATTCATTCAGTGAAATATTGCAAAGAGTGATGGATTGTCAGTTTTCTGTCTTTGAATCAGGTAGAGTCTTTTTATTTGAACTCCCTGGGCTGAGTTTTGATCTCCGTTCCTCCAGGACAGTGGAGTCCATTTGGATTTGAAGTCAGTGATAGGAAAGATGGGAAAGATTAGATTAAAAAGAAGTAGAAGGGAAGAGAAATGATCTCCATGCTGTGGATCCCCCAGGGTACATTTACACTGCATTGTAAATCCAGATCTGTGGGACCCAGGATTGTGGACTTTGTGTTTCCAAGTCCACACCGAAATGTCCAGACTGCACTGTAAACCTGGATTTACAGTTGCTGGACCTGAGTCTCACAGCTGTATTGCAGTATGCAGACTTTCTGACTCGGGGCTGCGACTTGAGTTGTGTGTCCCTCTGCAAAGTGACAGGGCTTAGCCCCCAGCCACAGCAGGATTCAGGCTGTGTCCCACCTCCCACCAGGATCCTAGGACCTGGGTCCTGAGTGCTTGCTGACTGATTCAGGTGCAGATGGAAGGGGAGATTGGGCTCAAACCTGAATCAGAGCCTGGGGTTAGCATGCAGTGGAGGCATCACCCCAGTGTTTCTTGTCTGTCTGCAAGATTTTGTGCGCAGGGGGTGTCTCATTATCTGCATCCCGTACTGCACAAAGCACATTGTTGGCCTTAAAAAAAATAAGTATAATACTTGGCTTTACTCGGAAGGAAACAAGAACAGCAGTTGGTGCTCCCTGTTTAGCACTGATCAACTGAAGAATCCGGTTCAGGTTGTAAAAATCGTGATCGAGCCTTAGATGGTGAGTTCCTTGGGACAAGGACTTGTATTAGAGATGGAGCCGAGTTGCAACGTTATGGGGGTGTTTGGAGCTGGGGTTTCGGTCTGGCTTCTCCTCTCTGCTCGTTGCATGTTAAGCATCTGTCGTGGTGCTGTGTAATCCTACTGATCAGTGCTTCATTTGATCTTCTGGAGCATCTGCTGTATGTGGCCTCACGGAGGCTCCCAGCTGACTGCAGGAGTCTGTGATTAGAGAATGCTGCAAGGTATGACTGAAACCCTTGTGTGCTTTAGTAAGAAGGGCTTCTTCATAAACCGGCTAAAAACAAATTTAGCACTTACTGCTCTGAGGAGTAAACACTTACGTGCCCTCTCATCTGCCCAAGTACTTCGTTTATTATTCAGAGCAGCTAAACTGGAGCGGTTTTCCATGGAGATGTAGTACCTCCTTCGGATTAGCCAGCTTAATTCGATCCTGGTTGCACAGAGCTTTGCTCCATTAGAGATGCTGAGGAGCAAAAGTTGACCAATAATTGTTTCCAGACACCAAGTCCTCCATCCCACAGCACTGTCTGTGATGACCCCTACCTCTGCCCAATGCGCCATCTCTGCCTTTCACTCAAGAAAGGCCACAAGTGGACCCATGACGCCGGGACACCTCATGCAGCAGGAATTCCCGTTCAAGGCTGCCAGTGGAGCAGCGTCTGAAGTCCCAGAATTCAGAGTGGGTGAGCCGTAAAATTAAATCCTGGGCTTCGGGAAGGAGAATTCCAAAGCTTAGGACAAGGAGCCGTGTTTTCAGCCGCCCTGAATTCAGACTCGCAACTGTCTGGGCCTGCAGAGTGGCCGCACGCCTAGTTTGTGCATGTAAATCCTGTCTTTGTGTATCTGGGATGGGCACCTTGGATTTCTTTCATGTTGTTTTCCTAGCTGCATTGGCAATGGGCCATACTGGGAGGGACCCAGCTATAAGCTGCTACTTGGGGTCAAAGATCCCACCTGAAAGTGACTAACATATGGCTAACTTTTTTGAATGTTGGAAGTGCAGAGCATATGAGAAGGATGCTAGAAGTGAGCCAGGTTAAAGGGGCACAGAGTCACTAGGTTAGAGGCAGGCCCTGCCCTAAAGAGCTTATTGTCAAGACAAACAGCGAAGGCGGAGAAAGGAATACAACACACAAGAGGAAGAGTGAGAATTAAGGCACAGAGAGGTTGAGTAACTTGTCCAAAGTCATGCAGAAAGTCCATGGCTGAGGCGGAACCTGAACCCAGATCTCCTGAGTCCCAACTCAGCTCCAGAACATCTTCCTCTTCCTGTGTTCTACTATGGGGGAAATGTTACATTTCAGATACCCCTGTGTGATAATAACCAATAGCAAATGCCACCATGTATGGCAACCGCTGTGAGTCACAATCCATAAAAGCTAGATACCCCAGACTCCTAGTTTAAAATGAGAAGGTGGATCATGGTCCAATGGTTAGACTGGAACTTGGAAGACCTGGGTTAATATCCCTGCTCCACCACAGACTTCCTGTGTGTGTCCTAGGGCAATTCACTTAGTCTCTGCCTCAGATCCCCGCTTTACAGAGGGGGGAAAATACTTCCCTACCTCACAGGGGTATAGTGAGTATAAATATATTAGAGATTCAGAAGCACTAAGATACTACAGTAATGGAGGCCAGATAAGTTCCCTAAATAGCTAGTTATAGACAATTAAAACTAAAACAGCCCATAAACAGAGAGTTATACACTATTAAAGCTGAAACATCCCATTAGGGTCATCCGTTGATGAACAAGAAAAACAGTCAGCACTAAAACACCACTATAGCACTAGACATAATAATAGACAAGGCAGGAAAAGAATATGACACACAGACAAACAGGAGTAAAACGTGTGTCACGGAAGACCACAAGGACACCAGATATCGCCTACAGAGTCTGGCCAAAAATGGTAACACTGGAATGGACTTAACCTTTCCTGGGAAGCCATCGGAGCAACAGCAGCAACACACATAAAAGCTGTGTCCCTTTAACATACTCGCTCTTGTTTTGAAAGAGTTGATACCAAAGTTATCAATGGGAGGAGGATGCCAAGGTTTAAATTATATAATCTTCAGTCCCTGCTGAGTGGGAGAGACGTGTCTCATCAAAGTGAGAGGCTGATAGACAGTGGTGTGCCAAAAGCTACTCACCAATTGCAACAACAGGCAAATGAGCTTTGTGTTTCAATCCAGGCCTCTCAACATGCCAAGGCCCATATGTGATGAAGAGCCAGGATGAAGGGCATGAACCCCACTATTAATACAGGAAGCTTGCAGTGCTGTGGGATTCCTTTCTTTAGTAGAAATAACTTTCTGTCACTCCCCTGGCATGATTCTACATTTCTGATGTAAACCATTTTTCAGCAAAAGTGAGGGAACATGAAATGCGTGGAATGGAGATAACTCGGGCTAAAATGATGGACATCTCTTGAGGGAATTTTGAAAGGTATGCCTGAGTCCTTTCTCAATTTGCGACACACTTGAGGACAGGCCAATTTTGTTGCAATGTTCATGAATTTTCCATGTGCAACTGGGGCGTGATTGCACAATTCTTTCAGTTGAACATGGGCCAGTTTTTCAGAAAAAATGAGATGACTGACCTTGAAGAGGTAGCTTTGAAACGCCAAGGGCAAACATCCACATCTGAATCATTGGTTCAGCTTTGCCTTTCACTGTGGGACCTGGCTCCATCTTTCCCAACATGATTTTGAGGTTAAAAGCTGCCATTTTCTTATATCTGGCAGAAAAGCAAAATTGAGGGACCCCAAAATAACACACACACCCCCAAAAAAGCTGAAACAAAAAAACAATTTTGGTGCAGAATTCTATAGAAAACTTTCTCAAGTGTCACTCCTAGCTCCAGCTGTATGTGATGCAAACAACTCTTCCTCAAGGCTTTCCCTACACAGGTCTGTTAATGCACCTCGCACCTTGGGCTACAATAACACCTGATATTCTAGGAGCTCTACCAAGCTCAGACTGTCTAAGTGTGTTGTAGCTTTGGTTGGTGATGTGCTTCAAGACCTGCTTTCTAAAGAGCTTATTTTCATAGATTCATAGATACTAAGGTCAGAAGGGACCATTCTGATCATCTAGTCCGACCTCCTGCACAGCGCAGGCCACAGAATCTCACCCACCCACTCCTATGAAAAACCTCACCCATATCTGAGCTATTGAAGTCCTTAAATCATGGTTTAAAGACTTCAAGGAGCAGAGAAGCCTCCCTCAAGTCACCCATGCCCCATGCTACAGAAGAAAGCGAAAAACCTCCAGGGCCTCTCCAATCTGCCCTGGAGGAAAATTCCTTCCTGACCCCAAATATGGCAATCAGCTAAACCCTGAGCAAATGGGCAAGATTCACCAGCCAGATACTACAGAAAATTCTTTTCTGGGTAATTCAGATCCCATCCATCTAATATCCAGTCTCAGGGGATTAGTCCTATTTACCCTGAATATTTAAAGATCAATTACTTACCAAAATCCCATTATCTCATCATACCATCTCCTCCATAAACTTATCGAGTAGAATCTTAAAACCAGATAGATCTTTTGCCCCCACTGCTTCCCTTGGAAGGCTATTCCAAAACTTCACTCCTCTGATGGTTAAAAACCTTCGTCTGATTTCAAGTCTAAACTTCCTGGTGGCCAGTTTATACCCATTTTTTCTTGTGTCCACATTGGTGCTGAGCTTAAATAATTCCTCTCCCTCTCCTGTATTTATCCCTCTGATATATTTATAGAGAGCAATCATATCTCCCCTCAACCTTCTTTTAGTTAGGCTAAACAAGCCAAGCTCCTTAAGTCTCCTTTCATAAGACAAGTTTTCCATTCCTCGGATCGTCCTAGTAGCCCTTCTCTGTACCTGCTCCAGTTTGAATTCATCCTTTTTAAACATGGGAGACCAGAACTGCACACAGTATTCTAGGTGAGGTCTCACCAGTGCCTTGTATAATGGTACTAAAACCTCCTTATCCCTACTGGAAATGCCTCTCCTGATGCATCCCAAAACCGCATTAGCTTTTTTCACAGCCATATCACATTGGCAGCTCATAGTCATCCTATGATCAACCAATACTCCAAGGTCCTTCTCCTCTTCCGTTACTTCTAATTGATGCGTCCCCAACTTGTAACTAAAATTCTTGTTATTAATCCCTAAATGCATAACCTTACACTTCTCACTATTAAATTTCATCCTATTGCTATTACTCCAATTTACAAGGTCATCCAGATCCTCCTGTATAATATCCCGATCCTTCTCTGAATTGGCAATACCTCCCAGCTTTGTATCATCTGCAAACTTTATTAGCACACTCCCACTTTTTGTGCCAAGGTCAGTAATAAAAAGATTGGTCCCAAAACCGATCCCTGAGGAACTCCACTGGTAACCTCCCTCCAACCTGACAGTTCGCCTTTCAGTAGGACCCGTTGCAGTCTCCCCTTTAACCAATTCCTTATCCACCTTTTGATGTTCATATTGATCCCCATCTTCTCCAATTTAACTAATAATTCCCCATGTGGCACGGTATCAAATGCCTTACTGAAATCTAGGTAAATTAGATCCACTGCATTTCCTTTATCTAAAAAATCTGTTACTTTTTCAAAAAAGGAGATCAGGTTGGTTTGGCACGATCTACCTTTTGTAAAACCATGTTGTATTTTGTCCCATTTACCATTGACTTCAATGTCCTTAACTAATTTCTCCTTCAAAATTTTTTCCAGGACCTTGCATACTACAGATGTCAAACTAACTGGCCTGTAGTTACCCGGATCACTTTTTTTTTCCTTTCTTAAAAATTAGCAATTCTCCAATCATCGGTACTACTCCTGAGTTTACAGATTCATTAAAAATTCTTGCTAATGGGCTTGCAATTTCAGGTGCCAATTCCTTTAATATTCTTGGATGAAGATTATCTGGGCCCCCCGATTTAGTCCCATTAAGCTGTTTCAGTTTCACTTCTACCTCCAGATATGGTAATATCTACCTCCATATCCTCATTCCCATTTGTCATGCTACCATTATCCCTAAGATCCTCTTTAGCCTTATTAAAGACTGAGGCAAAGTATTTGTTTAGATATTGGGCCATGCCTAGATTATCTTTAACCTCCACTCCATCCTCAGTGTTAAGCGGCCTCACTTCTTCTTTCTTAGTTTTCTTCTTATTTATATGGCTATAGAATCTTTTACTGTTGGTTTTAATTCCCTTTGCAAGGTCCCAACTCTACTCAACTTTTAGCCTGTCTCACTTTATCCCTACATGTTCTGACCTCAATTAGGTCGCTTTCCTTGCTGATCCCTCCCATCTTCCACTCCCTGTATGCTTTCTGCTTCTTCTTAATCACCTCTCTAAGATGCTTGCTCATCCAGCTTGGTCTACAACTCCTTCCTATGAATTTTTTCCCCTTTCTTGGGATACAGGCTTCCGATAGCTTCTGCAGCTTTGATTTAAAGTAATCCCAGGCCTCCAAATCCAAAGCTTATTTGTGACCCTGAGGGCTACTGATGCTAACATGCTAATGATCAGAAAGCCATGAGGCCTCTTGCTTTCCACTCTTCCCCGACTCACATGCATCCATAATTGCACACAACAACCTGGATGAAATTCCACATCACCACTGAGAATGGAGAATGAGGATGTTATGCCGGGGTGCAGTACTCCAGCCTCATTGCTCCCCGACATAATTCATGGATCTGTGCTATGAATGATGTAAGTCTGACAAACAGCACTGCGTATTCAGCTATGTGTTCCAGGCCTGTGCAGGGTCACAAATGCTGCAGAGTTGTCATCAGTGGTACGAAATGGCAGCATTTGTATTTGCTATGAATTATTGATCTTGTTCTTTCTACTAATAAACAGAGCTGATCAAATTATTCATTGTAAATATTTGTAATGAATACAGCCCCATTTCCCCCTTCATTTGCAAATTATTCATAGATTGATCCTGATCTTTGATTTGTTCCTTGTGATTTTTCACCCAATAACTTATGCAAATTGACTTCAGCCTATGACTGTTCAGACACTGTTCTACTCAACTGGTTTCTCTTTGTGGCGTAGGGTTGGTCATCTAAATTGCATCATATTTTTTCTGCTCCCTGATAGAGAGGCTGATCCAAAGCCCACTGAAATCAATGGGGGTCTTTCCAGATTACTTCAGGGAGCTTTGCACCGAGCCCTGCTTGACTGAACAGGAGACTAACACATGGCAAAAAGCACATCACAAGTGGAGAATATTTTTCTTTGCACACGAATTGCATGTGAATATGGACATTGGTAGGAAGGATAACCACTTACCACACAGTCCCATGAACCACAACCCATTCGTCGGCGTCATCACTAGCAGTTCCATAACTAGGCCTAGATCCTCAGTCAAGGGCCCAATGTGCTAGGCATTGTATTCACATATAATGAAAAGGTGGTCCCCGCCCAGAGAGTTTGCCATCTAAGCACAGTTTCCTCTAAGCTGTGCGCGCGCACACAGATCCTAAACCCTGCACACGCGGTGGAACACCACTCGCACAGAAGCACAACAATTGGCACAGAAGAAATTTTTTGCGCACATGGCGTGTCAAAAATGAGAGGGAACATTGCATCTAAGCACAGAGAAAGAGGCAACAAGTGGAAACAATAAACAGATGAGGGAAGCATAAGGTGCCGGAGACACTGATGACTCTTGCAAATAATAAGGGAGACAAACGTGGTCAAAGCCGAGAGTCACTTCTTCGCCCGTGCACAGATGCTCACAAACAGCGTTTTTATTCTCCCTGCTCAGAAGAAGGGTTTAATCATATAGTCCAGACCTTTCTCTGAACACTTCTGGCAAGGGCAAACCAAACCAAACTCAAGCCCAGCTAGCCTAGCCCACATAACAAATGACCAAGGAACTGTGATTAGGATCTGGAAGAGGATCCTTTCCCGCAAGATGAAACAAGACTAGATCAGTAAACAAGTAACATTACAATTGTGGATGATGGATGGCAGTTACTTCATATACCTTCAACTGAACTACTGTACAAGGAACATTTATGCTGACTACGTGTGGGAATTGGACTTTTCTGTATTCTCTTTCTTATGTCCATCCAAGTAACCATAGTTCACTATGAAAACACTGGAACAGTAGAAGGGTGTTCCCTTTTACTTGAATTTTATGTAGGCTAATTGCATAGGGCTTTGCTACTGTTTAATCTTATGTTAGTCTGTTGAGCACCCTGCCTTCTGACGTGAAAGTCAAACAGAAAGCTATTTAAAAATAACCTTTCCTGTGTGTAACGTCACACATCCACAATGTAGCAAATGTCCAGTGTAGCAAAGCATGTCCACTTTTGTCTCCTGCAAGAAATCTCCTCAGCCTATTATGGGAGGCCAGATGTTACTTCCCGCATTTCATGGACCGGTAAACAGAGAAATCTTAAGTGATTTGCCCACGGTTGCATAATAAGACAATGGCTAAGCTGGGATCAGAACTTTGTAACAGTGTGTCAGATTCTAAAACCCTGAACAGAAAGTTGGAGGTCTTCTGCAGTCTAGCCCTAGGTTTTAGGACCCTAAATAAGGATGCAGAGCTATTTTCTGAGTCTTGCAAAGAGTCAGACCAGACAGGTCCTATTAGCAACCCAAGATGCGAAGGGAATTAAGCACCTATCGAAGGCAGAAGGAAACAGAACAGAAATACAGAGGTCCTGCAGGAAGCAATCCCAGGTGTGTGCTATATTATCATCGTGTCTACTCACTAAACAGAGCCAAAGTACCTAAATCAGCTGTAATTCACAGCATTATTGTTGTTGTTTCAAGTATGCGTGCTGATAGTCTCGTTTTGGAATAAGAGAGCCCTATTTCAAAATAACTTAATTCAGTGTTTTATTTAGATCTCTGTTACCATGTAGACAAGCCTCCAGTCAAGCTGATCTTGCTGGCTTGAAAGGGTCTCGCTCCACTCTTTGGCTGCATTAGTAGTTGCCAGAGTTGGTTAGCCTTGCCATGGTCTTATACCCTGTCCTTCTGCCTCATCTGATGACAGAACTGGAGTGAGATTATTTCATTCCTGGATGAACTCATCACAATAGCATCTCAGCCTTCACTAGCCATTCCCCTTCACGGCCCAAGTTTGTCAGTAGCTTCTTGGGGATCCGACCCCCCTCAACTTCTACCTGCAAAACAAAAATGCCCCCCCCCCAAAGCCACAAAGTGATTATTCAGGCTTCAAGCCTGGAGGCCAACGGCAGAGGTAACACCTTTTCCCTTCCCCCTCTTATACAGAGATATTGCACTCATTCATCTCAGGGGCTGCAGAGTGCTTACAGGCTGACAATACATTATGATGATGTAGGTCTTCATTTCATGCTGTCAGGGACTATAACAACTGTATCTATTATCCAGGAAGCCTAATCGGAGTTTTCAGGGAGCTTGCTTACCTGGGCCTGGCTAACTTGACCTTTCTTCAGCTGAATGCTAGGGGAAGTTCTGTTATTCCCCGCTCCTCCATTCTTTTGTGTTATCAGCCGTAATATGGAAGGAGGAAGGCCTGCTGATGCTGTATCTGTTCTGGGTTGGGCAGAAGGGAGCAGGGGAATGACAGATCAATGACTCTGTGCTCGGTAAACACAATGTGGTAATTCTACTGAGTACAGGCTTATCAATTCCTGAACTTCACCATGTCTTCTCTGGTGTGAAGTCTCAGATGCCGCTCGCCTGGGCAAAAGCTCAGGTGTGGGGCTGTCACTGAGATAAAAGAGGCCTAATTAAGACCCAATAAGCTAAGTGATTTGTTATCTTAGTGCAATATATTACTGCAGCCTATTGATCCCAGAAATACACATGAGTCAGAGACACTGACAAGGCCAGGTCCCTCGCTCTGAATATCCCACACCAAGCAATCTCCTTCCAGCTCACCAATGTACCACACTCATTGTGGGCAAAGGCAGAGCAAGAGGGGAACAAGCATCCCATCCAGGATGCTGTTAGGTCAGAGCTATTTACTCTGTGTGATTAATGAAAAGTCTCTCTTGGAACAACTGCTAGTGATAATAAGAAAAGGAGTACTTGTGGCACCTTAGAGACTAACAAATTTATTTGAGCATAAGCTTTCGTGAGCTACAGCTCACTTCATCGGATAGCTCACGAAAGCTTATGCTCAAATAAATTTGTTAGTCTCTAAGGTGCCACAAGTCCTCCTTTTCTTTTTGAGAATACAGACTAACATGGCTGCTACTCTGAAACCTGCTAGTGATAATGAAAGTCATTTTTCCGGGGGAGCTTAACCCAAAGACATCCTGATGCTCTGAATTGCTGTGATGAGAACAAGAACAGAGATGCAGTAATGCCAAAAAGGTTCCCGTTTA
Source organism: Dermochelys coriacea (assembly GCF_009764565.3). NCBI lineage: Eukaryota > Metazoa > Chordata > Testudines > Dermochelyidae > Dermochelys > Dermochelys coriacea. The sequence goes on along the minus strand of NC_050083.1, from coordinate 17,908,756 downwards.
CAAGGGAAGAATCCAAGGTAATTGCCTACTCCCTCTGAGTGTGTGGCTGATTGGATGAGTTCGTTAAATGGTGAGAGGAAGAGATCCTGCGGATACTCAAAGGGCTGGGGCTTGCTTCTAGAAGAACAAAGAACACAATAATACAAGATTGAAAAAAAAAAGTCTGACCCAGTCCTCGGAGCGGTAAATGAGCCGTTCCAGTGAAGTTAATCAGAGCTGCAAAGGATATGGACACTCAGCATGTTGCTGTGTCTCTCTTCTTTTGTTATCCATTATGGTCCTAAGTGTGCAATAGGATTCATACCGGCTGCCCTTATGCCCATGGTGTCCCATTAGCAGAGTGAGACTGAGCACAGGTTAAGCTGAACAAGTGGGACTTGATTATACCCTGTGCACTACTCTGTGCAGATGGCTGAGTAGCTTCCAGCCACAACTCCCTGTGTTTCCTGTTCTGCTGTTGTCCCCTTGCTAACCATTTCTCTAGGGAACGTGGGCCCTCTGACTCCAGCTCCACTGAGCACGATATATATGGAGAGCAAGGGGCTCTGTATGGACAAAAGGGTCCCGCCAGGTGGTTCCAATTTCAGACTTTATTCAATCTTTTCCAGGAGCTCGAAAGGATTCTGTAGCCATGCAGACTTCTCTGTTGTAAATGAGGCTAAACCTCAGAATCTTCTGCTCCAAAAGCATTGACTAGTATAGTATTAAGATCTATCTCTCTGTACTCTCTAGGAGTGGTATTTCCAAAAGCACTCAACATTGGCCTCATTCTGCTCCCACTGAAGGCAATAGTAAAACTCCCAATCGTAATATGCTCAGTGGCAAGTGCAGTCCATGACCTATCGTTGTATGATGCCAACAGACCCTGGTCGTTAGTGGGCAGGATCAAACCTGGGACCTCTGGAGCTTAGTGCATGAGCCAAAAGCCACTCTCTAAGTGGTCTTGATGCCACTAGATGGGACAGAACACCACACCCAGGAGGTGTGTGGGTTACATACTTCCCCAGCTGGGGAAGCGCGACCTGAGCTTCAGAGACTTCCCAGTTGAAATCCCAGATGAGTCCCCACTTGTAACACCGACAGACCCTGGTCATCAGTATCAAACCTGGGACCTTAGTGAATGAGCCTCTATTGCATGAGCTAAAAGCCACCTGGCTCTTAGCTAAGGCTGTAGAACAGACTCATTTAACTCTCTAAGAGGTCTTGGTGCCACTAGATGGGACAGAACACCACACCCAGAAGATGTGTGGGTTACAATTGTTCCTTCCGTACTCCCCCTGGGGCTTTCAGCAGGCCAGAGGAAGCGGAGTTCATCTTGCACTATTCCTTTCTGAGATCCTCTTAGGGTGGTGCAACTCCACTTCATCCCCCAGTTCAAAGCCGTGTCTTTGTGGTGCAACCTAGTTCTCCTCCAGCAGGAGCTACTGAGCTACTTCAAAACTGGGACAGCCTTTCCCAGCCTGGCAAGCCAATAATAAGGCTAGTCTGGTCAGTCTTGATGCCCAGATTCTCAAACCCACTCACTTCCCAACTTCTACCATTGTTCTCCCAGGGTGAATTCTCCAGTCTTCTCCCTGGAAGCTCCTGAGGACCTTTTGAAAATATTAAGGGGAGACTTGATCACAGCCTATAAATACTTAGATGGGGAACAAATATTTTACAATGGGTTCTTCAGCCTAGCAGGGAAAGGTAAAACACAATCCAATGGCTGGAAGCATCATCAGGGGCATCAAATGTGGTGGTCTCCAGAGTTCCCTACATGCAACACAAATGGGCTCCTCCGTTCTTAGTTTTGGAAAATGGTTGACGTCAGAAACAAAGAATCGTGGAGCCAAGGTTACAGAAATAGTCAGTTCCACTGAAGGCAGGGATCCCACAGCTCTGTCAGTTTTCTGCATCAACAGTTGCTCTGTGTCCATCCTTTTGACTCTTTGTCACACACTTAGTCCCCCATCTAGGCCCTGCTCTGCTGAGTGGTAGCCATTAATAAAAATGATGATGATAATACCGATCTCATTTTCATCAGTAGACCTCCAAGGTCAGTATCCTTATCCCCATCTGTAAAATTGTACAGATGGGAAACTGAGGCACTTAGAGGGGAACTGACTGGCCCCAGGTCACCCAGCAGGCTAGTGACAAGGCCAAAAATGTAACTGAGTCCCAGTGCAGTGTCTCTCCACGAGGCCACTCTGCCTCAGGAGTGACTCTATCCTTGACGATCCTGCAATCCTATGGGCTAAGCCAGGAGAATGAATCTGAGGCATTTTATGAAGTAAAAGAAAATCAGACCAATGCAGGCCCCCATAGGCTCATGCGCCAAAGCCATGCACACTTAGAGAGAGACCCTGGCTGCCAAGAGGTCTCCTATCAGCACTCCCTGATAACGCCTATCGCTTCACTTGCACTTATTCACATCCCTGAGCAGACATATGTGTGTGCGCTTCTTTTTTTTCCCCCTCATTAAGGAAGTCACACCCTTTAATTACATAACTATCAGCAAATCCTCTGCGAAAGCAAACAAACTTGACATTCACTTAACCTGCTGCACTCATCTCGGCAGAAATTATTAAGTCACCAGAGTCTGGAAGCACATTTTCACAAATACCTCTTGCTTCATCCCAGGAACACCTAGTTTCCTAATGAATCCAGAAACCCTTTCAAAAATAACTCTGGGAGAGTCCCAGCCTTCTGCATCTACGTGTCTGCAACACCCACCTTCCTCATTACAGTGTTGATTGGCTGCAACATTCTGCTTCACTTCCTGTCCTGAACTGTTGCCTAGCATTGCTGTCAACTGTTCAACAGCAGCTCCAATCTAGTAGACAGGGCACAAGTCAGCCACCTTGGTTCTCGTGTCACTTCTGCCACTGACTCTGTGTGTGACCTTGTTCAAACCTCTTCCCCTCTGGTTAGTGGCCTGGGGTCCTTTTCAGTAGATACAATGAATACAATCCTCCTCCCTAATACAACAGACCCCTCTACAGTTTGGATGGCAGAGGAAATTAGCTAAGGTTAAAGAGAGGGCTGGGCAATGAGGTTTGGATCGGAGTCCAGTTTTAAGGTGTTTGTGCGCAAGGGTTTTGGTTCTGACCCAGACACTGCTGAGTCTTCTTAAAAATCCTTCGTACAGCTTAAGTGCTGCTGCCTGTTTGAGCAGAGGAGGTCAGAGACAAGCTGCTTTATATTCCTCCCTTTGGTAACAAACACCTTCCTTTCTCCTTCAGAGAGCTGGCAGCCTAGGGCAGTATTTCTAAAAGGCAAGTGTATTGCCTAATTGGAGACAGAATAAAAAAAAAATTTAAAAAACCTGTCAGGCAGGCCAGTTAAGTAGCAAGGAGCAATGTCTGACTTGCCCTCCTGTTCTTAAGGCTGAACATCAACAACTAAGTGATATGCAATTTTGGGTGATGTGTTGAAGCGCTCCCACCCCTCCCTTCCTTCAGGGCCCTGACAGCCTGTGAGCTATAGGCCTGGTTCAAAACCCACTGACACCAACAGGAGTCTTTCCACTGACTATGGGCTTTGGATCAGAGAATCAGACCCTCCAACAGGATTGCAGTACAGATATTTTTTTCCCTATGTGGATCTACAGGTGATTGAATGGCATGTACAAGTCTATATTTAGCTCAGTGTTTCAGCTGTAAAGTGGAAGGAAGGGAGCATACCTCTCCTGCCATAAGAACGTAGGAGCCATTAATACAAATAACCTATATTATTTATTATTTAATAGGATTCTAAGTCAGCCCAAAACCAAATGAAACAAACGCAGGCATGGGAATGAGAAGTGTGCATTGAAACAAATAACCTGAAATGGATTAATGTCTATTTACAAATACCTCTGAGTCTGGAGAATGGATTGTAAAGTGTAATCCTATGCTGGCAAGAGAATGGTTGGGGAGCAAGGATGGTCTTGGCATTAAGGCGCTGGCGTGGAACTTAGAAGATCTGAGTTCAATTTGTGTTTGCAAATAAATGGAAAGCAGCCAGCATATCTGTGGGCACTGTCAGTATTGCCAACTCTTATGATTTTATCATGAGTCTTAATGATATTTGGTGTTTTACTTAAATCCACAGCTCCTGGAGACAAGTGATCACATGAGACACTCAGTGTGCATTAAAATCAAATAGGTTTCTAGCCCTACATGTCCTAAGAAAAGCTCAAAAATATGACCCAAGTGTAATCTAAAGGCTCAGAAACCAGAAGGCAAGAAATAAATAAATTAAATAAACCCCAACTCCCCCCCCAGTTTTTTTCTTATGATTTTTAAGACAGTCTCCTGATTTAGGAGGGCCTGGCTCATGTTTTATGAACATTTGGTATTGGCCTTACTGATAAGTACAAAACATAATTAATAATATTCATCACCATCAGCTGTTAATACAGATGAGTTTTAGACAGAACTGTAAGAAACCATTGATTTAGAAAAGCTACTGACTACTATTTTGATATTAGTTCACATGAAACCAACCACTCTGAAAAACTTTTAATAGATCAGAAAAGTGAGGGTTTGTGGTTGGTGCCATCGTTATTTCCATTGCATGTGTACAATATGATTTAGAAGTGTGTTACCTAGGGACAATCTACTTAATCAAGTTTGAATAAAGACTTTAAAAAAATAAGTTCAGACATTTGATAAAGTTACTTTCAAAACTTAATCATGATATTTTGGGGGAAGGTTAGGTGTTGGCTTATGTGAATATTACTGAGACCACAGTCCCTTTGCTTGTCATTATATATTGACTGTTTCTTATGAGTGTCAGTCAGCATCTTAAGAGCAATCTCTTCCTATTTACCTGCTAAAATACACTTCAAGTCAACAACACAAAAAAAAAAAAAAGGTACAGAATGTACAGAAATTCAATCCTTACATTCCTGGAGCTGCCTATAGCCCCAGGTTAAATATTTGAGCCTATGGCTCCTCTTTCCATTGGAGCTGGAATAGGGGAGTCAAGAATGCAACTGATGAACTCTCTATTTTCAGGCCATACAAGACACCATTGTAGTGACTGGGCCTGTAAGTTGGGCAGGCTGGAAAACAAGAATTCCATTTTGCCAAAAATCTTGAGGTTTCAACATTTGTTTTCATTCCGCATCAGAATGAAAATTAGGGGCATGGCTACACTTGCAGATGTAGAGCGCTTTGAGTTAAACCAGCCTTTGGAGAGCGCAGTAGAGAAAGCACTGCAGTCTGTCCACACTGACAGCTTCAAGCGCACTGATGTAGCCACATTTGCGGCCCTTGCAGTGGTATTGGGAGTGGTGCATTGTAGTAGCTATCCCAACATGCAAGTGGCTGCAACATGCTTTTCAAATCGGGGGGGGGGAGTGTGTTGTGTGTATGTGGGGGGGAGAGAGATGGGGTTTTGGGGGGGCTGAGAGCGTGTCAGCATGCTGTCTTGTAATTTCAGACAGCAGCAGACCCCCATCGCCCTCCCGCCTCTCTCTCGCTCACATACAGTATTCCACACTAATGGTTGCTTTGTCTCAGAGCAGATAAGCAGCCGGCTGTCAGAAACAGAGCTTTGAAAGAGCATTTCCGCATTCCTACAGCCGATTCCAAACAATGACAAGAGTGGCCACTTGACTTAAGGGATTATGGGACGTTTCCAGAGGCTGATCAGAGCACACTAGACCAACACCTCATTCACACTGGCGCTGCAGCACTCCAGCGGGGGCGCAGCAAACGTTATTCCACTTGCCGAGGTGGAGTACCAGCAGCGCTGTAGCCGCGGAGTCAGAGCGCTCTACGTGCCTTGCCAGTGTGGATGGGTAGTGAGCTAGTGCGCCCGGGGCTCCTTTATTGAGCTGTCACTCGCAAGTGTAGCCAAGCCCTAGATCTAGAGAGAGAGAGACCTATCCCCAGAATAGTCAATAGCCCAGTGGGATGTGGGTACCCAGGCTCAAGTCCTTACTCCAAATCAGCCAGACTGGGGATGTCCACCATGGACCTGAGAAAACTTCCTGAGGAAATTTGCATTGAAACAGATAATGTTTCTGAAAAAAAATTCCCATCCAATTTTATCCATAAGATGCATTGGCTACAGAATCCAACCCACCTACACAGACCTTCAGTCCACAGCCTTGAGCTGTATTTTCACAATGATCTATTCTTTACTGATAAGATAGAATGCTTTGATGTCCTTGGGGTTATATTACATGCAGGAGAAAAAATATCTGATTCCTTTTATTAATATTATTATTCTTATTACAGAAGCGCCTAGAGACCAACCAAGATTGAGAATCGATTGTGCTGCAAACATAGATCAGGAGACATTCCCTGCCACAAAGAACTTAATCTATACATAGATAAAGGGCAACATTTTCTCAAGCTGCTAAGTGACTTGGGAACCTCTGTCTCATTGACTTTCAATCAGATTTAGGCCCCTACGTGACTTAGGTGTTTTTGAAAATTTTACCCCAAATCTAAATGATCCTTTCCTTAATAAAGAACTCTGTTTATCAGAACCCTTTATGTTCCCTTTGACTTGAGAGTCCTCTTTCACTGAGCCATACAATGGAATGGCCAAGAAGGAACAAGTAGAACTCCCTTTCAGAGCCCGTCAACGTTACGCATTAATTAGGCATGTGCATGAAATGGAAATCTAGATCAGGATTCGAAGACTGCAGGTGCTCAGATGCAGGGTTTTGGGTTGGACCTATCTGTAATCTGCTGCTGACTGTCACGGTCACAAGGAAGTCTCTCTCCTCTAAGGTTTCAGAGTAGCAGCCGTGTTAGTCTGTATTCGCAAAAAGAAAAGGAGTACTTGTGGCACCTTAGAGACTAACAAATTTATTAGAGCATAAGCTACAGCTCACGAAAGCTTATGCTCTAATAAATTTGTTAGTCTCTAAGGTGCCACAAGTACTCCTTTTCTTTTTTCTCTCCTCTAAGATAATCTTGCTGCTTCCCCAGTATGCCCAGATCCTACAAAGTCAGAAATCATACCCAGAAGTCATAAGTGTCTGTGTAGCACTGTGCTGGCATAGCTGTGGTTCTGTCTGGGCCTGGCTAGATGACATGATTGCAATGGGTGACTTGACTTTTCTGCCTTTACTTGCTTTAGCCTGATTCTCTCTCATTCACACCAGTTTTAGGTTAGGGTAACGTAGTCAACTTCAAGAGAGATTTCCTGATTCACGCCTTTCCAACCTGATCAGAGTCTGGTCCACTGACTCTGCTCGTGGGAGCCCCCAACCATTCTGCAGGATCATATCCTTCGTTTGTCTGAGGGCATTGAGTTAAAGACCCGGGCATCACATTTTTGGTGGTCTGAGTCATAATTTCCCTGCATCTTCTCTTGCAAAAGTTACCAACGAAAAGACACTTATCATGTCAGCCTGGTTACGCTCAACAATGAATTTCCCTTAAAGGCAGGTAAATCTCTGACAGAATCGCTAAAGGTACCCTAACGTGGCATTAAACTGCTATTAAGGTTATATTCCTCTAGGGATGCCAGATTCCTTTAAGACAGGAAGGAAATTTAAGCTCCAATAGGTTGACAGAGTCCCTTTAAACTCTTCTGCTAATCTGTTTGCATGTTTGGGTTTTTCCCATTAAATAAATGGATGGCTTTTACCTGTACATTTTTCCCTATCATGGGGTTAGGGGGTTGCGCTGTATTAAAGACCTTGGTTTTCTCAGTAGAAAACAAGTTTGATCATTCAGAAAGGGAACTAAATGTCTATTTGAGAACACAACCTTTATTTTCCAGACAAATGGTTCACTAAGAGTAATTTGCATGCAGGAAGCCAGTATACAGCACAGTAGAAAAAAAATAATTAAAAATTAAAAAACCCAATAGCAAGGTAGAAAAAAAAAACCCCAATAGCTATCACATGCAGCTGAGATGACTTATTTGGTGTTTGAGATTTCACAGCTTAAGGCAAGATAAATGGAAAGAAAGATTCTGGTGCAGCAATTCTGCTTACGGCTAAGTGAATGGCTGGGTGAGTAAGCTAATCCATATCTGATCCAGATAAAGGGGTTGAGGCCTATTACAGATACAGTAGATTTATACTTTATAAATGTTTCCCGTCACCCAAAACACACACGGTCCTGAAGCCTCACTAAACAGGCCCTGTTTTCAGAATCAGTCATTGGCCTGTTTGCCAAAGATTTCACTCTTTATTCTGTATTGATTTTTAAATCACATGTTATAATAATGTAAGAAGTCCAAAGTGTTGCTGGACATCAAAGAGGAAAGTTTGTCATCACATGAAAAACGCTCTGTCCCTGGCCAGTGGCCTTCGATCTCTGTCATATAGGTATTCCTACCACACTCAGGGTGGTGGCACTTGAGTACTACCCCTTCTCTGATACCCTTATGAGATAAGGATATAATTTAAATTTTTATAATTTAATTTAATAATCTCCCTCATTTAACAGCTGAGGAAACAGAGATGCAGATAGGGCAAGTGAGTCGTCCGGGGTCACAGGTAAAATCAGCAGCAGGAAATGAATGCAAACCTCCTAGACTTTAGCCTTAACCACAAGGCCTTCTTTGCTGATGACTCAGATTTCCTCCTGCACTGGGTTTCTTCAATCTAAGATGATCATTCTCTCTAATCAGCGAAGTGACTCCAAAATGTAGCTTTGCCCCCACCTACTTCTACCTTTCTGTCTTGTCGAGAAGGCAGGACAACAGCCCTGGGAGCCGAGATCTGATCAGCAGACAGCAGCTGCACCAGAGATTTCGTGCCAGCTTCAGCGGCTTGTTAATTAAGGAAACACGTTGTCTCATGTACGCACCTCCGCAAAGATGCTGTATTAGCATGATAAGTATTTAACACTTGGCACAGGGGGAAATTCCCACTTAGCTTCCAGCAAGAGCTGAGCTTGCTGGGGTGAACATGGCAGAGCGAGGGCTTGTGGGAAGGAGAGAGCCAGGGTGAACGGTGGCATTGTCCCAGAGCAGCCGAGGATTAAACTTCACCCTTCTGTTGGGAGTGCTGTCGGAAAATGGATCTTAAAAGGGAAAGCATTGGAGTCGGTCAGGAGTTTTCCATTGGGAAATGCAGATTCAGCTAAACTTCCTAGGAAAGAACCAGTTTGACAAATGTCACAGTTCAATGCAAGTTTTGAAATTGTCAGAACATTTCCATTGGACATTTATTGAATGAAAATGTCTGATTTTACCCTTGAAAATTACTTTTCATTTTGAAATCTAAGCTAATGATAGTAAAAAAAATATAGAACCAAACCAGTAAAAATTTAAATGAAATGTTATGAAATATCGAGCTGCTTTGACCTATGCCATTTATTTTATTTTCATTTTGTGGACGATTTTGAGATTTTGACTTTTTGTCCTGATTCTGGATGGGCAAAACTTTCAAAATCTCAAAAATCTTCACAGGGCAGCCAAACCGGTTCCTGCCCAGCTGTATATAGCCTTTTCCTCCCCCTTTGTACTATTGCAATGTGTGCCCTGCGGGGAGACTTACGTGGGGCATAGGCCTTGCTCTGGCCTTTTGCACAGGTCCTGGACAGAGCAGAGGGCAGCTCAGCTCTTGGGTTCAGCTTTCTATTTAATGCACACTAAGACCCCTGTAACAGAAGCTGCTTCAGTGAGTGGATCTCAACCCCCATCCTGCAACAGGGGTATCAATCTTTCCTAACCCTGACCTATGGGGCCATGAAATAAGGCTCACCTCTCACACCTTCCTGTGAGGCCCACCTTTATTTACACCCCCACACTTCCTTCCATTACTTCAAAAGCTCCTCCATTCTCATCTGCTCCATTCTGCCTTCCAGCTACCAGGGTTGCCCGCGTTCTGTGCCCTATCACACCTGCTCGTGGCTTTACTCTGCAAGCTTTTCAGGACAGAGGCCTCTTCATTTTGCATGCCTGACTCACTGTGCAGTGCCTATTGTGATGGTGCTATAGCTACAACAATAAACAAGCTTCACGATGTCATGCACTGGTGGGCTCAGCAACCTGGGAGCTGCTAGCAGGAGCTCTTCATTCCGACCGCTGATGTCTCACTCAGATTGCTGGGAGAGTTCCCCCGCCTACCCCTTTCTTCCCAGGATCCAAGAGACTGGGGATGGAGAGCACAGGTCTGATCCTCAGCTGGTGTAAATCTGACATCACTGGATTCCTCTGAAGTCAATGGAAATATGTTCATTGAGCAACTCCCTGGCTAGGTGGTCAAGGAGATGCATAAATATCTCCTTGAAGTCAACGGGGGGACCGATGTACTTGAGTGCACTCTTACTATGATCCAATGTAGCACAGTGCTGATGACACCGCATGTGAGTATAGCAGGAACCCCATCACCACCACTACCAAGAGTTTAACAAAGACCTCTCTTAAAGGCCAATTCTAGGGCTCCTTTCACAGGCAAAACTCCCATGACCATCTCTGGGGCAGATTTTGCATATGTCTGCTTTTTTCCTTCTGGTGCCCAGACCGGAGTGATCTACAAGTCATGATCAGAAAGTAAATGCTACTATTTGTATCTCTGAAATCCTTTTTTCCCTGCATTGTATGGCACAGTGAATGCATAGAAATCTATCCCTCCCTTTTCATGGGCAGGTTATGTTAGCATTTTCCATATGTTTGAATGTGGAGAAATCTTTTGTTTGGATCAAAATCAGTAATTATAATTCAATATTAGCTCAGAACGGATGAGTCAGGAAAGAAAGCATTTTTGCCTCATGCCCTCAAGGTCCATGATATATCACTCACTTAGCCTCTTATGTGTGTGGTCTTAATTTAGGGCTTTTGCAAACATCATTAGCAATCCATGAGCGCGGCAATAACCCATGACCAAGCTGCAACCCTCAGTTTAATTCCCTATAGTAGGCAAGTGCTTCCAATTCCTGCACAATGCCTGGATGGCCTTAATTCGATTCATATTTGGGATGGGTGGCAGAGAGTGGTGAGTGAGATTTCTCCCAGAGTGGTGACCACCATCACTGGGAAGTCACATGAATATGGATCAGCCCAGATAGCTTCTATTTCACCTGTGCATATAAGTGGCCAAGGCTTTTCATTGCCATGAAGTGGCACGTAGAAGCCGTCCCCTCTGAAGCTGGTGAGGAGAGGTGAGGAAGGGGTTGTGATTGCTCAGTAGTGACCTCTCTGGCCAAGTAAGGAAGGGCAGCACTACCAGGTTCCACAGTGAGATCTTACGCAGGAGAGTTCGAGACCTTGTAAGGAATATACTTCAGCTCCCCACAGAAATTGTCCAGCATGACTGATACCAGCACTGGGGAGGAGACAGCTAGTGCCTACAACTGTGACCTGGTTAGGATGCCTTTCTGATGCCTCTGGTTTAGACTGAACAGGCCAGCGCCTTAAGAACAACTTGGCCAAAGGGAAATTGACTCAAAACTTGCTCCAGACCAGTTCCCAGCTTGGGGATTGAGCAAAGCATGTCTTTTCCCTTTGATTCCCCTGCCTTTTCTCTTTGCTCCATTCTGATCCTTACCACTTCTTTTAATTTAACCCTTTCCTTTCTCCAATAATGTGTTTGTTAAACCTCATTAGTTCTAATAATACCTAGCTCTTACGTAGTACTTTTCATCAGTAGATCTCAGAGCACGTTACGAAAGAGGTCAGTCTCACCATTCCCATTTTATAGTTGGGGAAACTGAGGCACGGGGAGGAGCAGGGGATTTGCCCAAGGTGACCCAGCAGGCCAGTAACAGAGCAGAGGGACAGAACCCAGCTTTTCTGAGTCTCAGTCCAGTGCTCTATCCACGAGACCACATGCCTATAGCTCCTAGGGGCTTTATATTAATATATTCATCTGGCTACTAGGTGTGTACACTGTACCCTAAGAATTCATTTAGCTCTGGTGACCATCAAGCGAAGGGCTGACACCTGCTATCCAGCCTAAGGGGCATAAAGAACCAAGGGCTCATTGGAGGAAGGAGGAGGAGGAATGGGAGGAAGAAGCAAGTGGACTTCTATGCACTGGAGTTGGGGACGGGGGTGTTGGGATTACACTGCCACAGTAACCTGTGTAAATGTGTGTGCTTTTATAAGTGTCACCCCCATTCTCCCACCCACTCAATGCTCACGTGTCACATCCTGTCTTGAAGTCAGTTGCAAGCTCTGTGGGGCAGGGACTGTGTCATCCTACACAGCACTAAGCACAATGGGATTTGGATTCTGACTGGGGCCTGTGGGCGCTCCCACAGTAACAATAATGAACAACGGAACTCTGGGTTTGATTCCTGGCTCTTCCAGACCTTCTGTGTGACTGCAGCAGGTCACTGAATCTGTGTCACAGCTCCCCATCTGTAAAATGAGGATAATAATTCCTACGTCCTACCCAAGGTCTGCCTTGTCTCTTCAGACTGTCAGCTCTTTGGAGCTGGGATTGTCTTTTATTATGTGTAGGTACAGCACCTGGCACACTGGGCCCTGATGCTGAGTGGTGATCAAATAACAATAGAACAAATAATAATAGTAATTAATAAGTGCCTGCCGAGTACTCTAAATCCTTCACTTTCATGATCACTAAGTTAACCCCAGTAAACAACACCATAAGCAAGGAGAAGCAAGGAATGTGTAGGCACTTTTCAATATATGAGTCATCTTTTTTAAAAAAAAAAAATAACCAAATGGCACTAGTTCACAATAAAAAGTAAGGGACTGGCACATGTCAGTTCTTGACTTAAGTAGATGAGCCTAGGGACTGGTTGTTCGGTTTCTTTTTAAAGCACATTGCTCCGCAGCAAGTTGGACATGGCCTGATGTCCTCTTAAGCCTGAAAAGTTACAGCCAGATGTGCTTTCAAATGGCCGAGCTCTCTACCTCTGAAACCTGAGGTTTATTAATGAAAGTGACCATTGAACCTGAAAGGGCTGTTGTAATTATCTCGGCCAAGTTCCCTGCTCTTCACAGAAAGGCTGACGTGCACTCTGGGCTCCTGGGGACCAGCTGTGAGTACCCAGTGTAGCAGACACGGCATCTTTTCGAGGTGAATAAATAGGTTAAGGTCATTTCCTACAATGACAGGTCTACGGCTTCATTGAATGGCTGGATAGAGATAACAGACCAACAGGGGTCACTGAAGATAAAGGTTCCAGAGGAGAGAAATAATTACATGTGAAGGGCATCATCTTCCTTCCAATGACAAGCTCGCTGTCAGAGGCCTCCAGTGCTGAGATTTACCGGATGGGATGGTCCAGGCACAGAGTAGGACGGCATCATGTGTCTCTAGTCAGGGCAGTTTCTGAGGGGAGTATTGTGGCCAGCTGGCCAAAGGAGCATGGTTCCACTCTATGCTCGAAAATCACAGTGTGAAATTCCTTCTGAGAGGGGAACAATTCAGTACTGGGTCCAAGCTCCCACCAGAAATCTGAATATGGATTCTACTGTGCAGCACCTATCCCAGTGAAGACAGACTCCTGAGAATCTACTTCCCATTCATTCAAGGGACGATCCTTCCCTGCCCTCTCTGCCCCTTTGTTGTGGTGCAGTTCCCATAGCAGGGCCAGGAATGAGAGAAGGGTCTTCTCGTCCCAGGGCTCAGGCGAAGACAGATTAATCAGCAAGCATCTAATCCATCCCCACCTCTTCCCTATCTCCCCTGTCGTCAGGTGCATGCCCCTCAAACCAGCCTGTTGAAACCAGCCTGGTCTTCCAAGTCTTCACTCTTTATTCATGTCATTGTTGACTGTTGTTGTCAAGTCTTTGGGATGAGCGTGGGCTGTGATGCCCCCCTTCGTTCTAATGAAGATCCACTACAAGGCTGTAAAAGTCAAACACATTCGGCCTGCTTCGTGGCCTTGTTACGAGATCTTCTGCCCACTGAAGTGAGACCTGGATTTAATTTCCAGTTTCTTGCTTCCTAGACTCCATGGAGGAAGCACATGATAGGAGCCTAATTCCACCAGCACTGAAGCCATTGGAAACATCACCACTGACCCAATCAAGCACTAAATCCTTGGGGAAGGGATTGCTTCAGGTCACCCAGCAGCCGATGAGCCCCCTGCCAATCTTCCTGGATCTGAAGATTGAGCCACAAGAACCCAGAGGGTTAATGTAGTGGGGAGATAAGGGCAACCCCAAGTCTCTTTAGGGGAAGCAGCAGACTTTCCAGCCGCCCAGGAGTAAACAAAACTGATGTTTGATGTGTACTTTTCCCACCCCTTCACGAAATGGGGGCATGAAAATTGTAGAAGATGCAGCAGCCGGCTAGAGAAGGGAAATACCTGCTGGGAGCTTTTCACACTTGTTTTTGTGTCTTTGAAGTTTCACACCACTGAGTAACTGTGAGCTCAGGAATGGAGTGCATTAGCTGTATTTCCCAAATATCAGCAAATTGTGTGTGTGTGTGAGAGAGAGAGAGAGAGAGAGAGATGCTAAGGGGGCCAACTGCTCAAACCATTATCATCCTTCTTAGTACCACTTAGCTGAACTGTTAAAAAGATCCAGGGCTCCCAAAGACAATTAAGCTCAAGGGAAGCCATAAATTTCAATAAACATCAGCCCAAGTTTTCTTCACTGCTTGAAACAACAGATATAATTTCATTGGTTACTGAGCTCACACTCCCAAAGGGATCGCAGATAAAAAGCCACTTATTCAAAACACCAAAGCCAGGCTTCTCTTGTCTTTCTGCCTACTGGAGGGGTCAGGTTTCCCAGCAGGGGAACATGGGCCTTGTGGTTGGTAGGGTGTTGAGCGTGACTGGGAAAATCTTTGCAGATTTGTTACGTCAGTGGCACTGAGCCAGGGCCTAGTATGGGGGATACCCACCCAGACACCTGACCGATTCAAGCTGGGCCTTCTACTTGTGAAGCACTAACATGCTAGAAAGGCATCGGACCTGATAGCATCGGGCCCTGGCATCCTTTATGCAGGCAGGCTTTACACCGCTCAACTGCTTGTCCTTACCAGGACCCAGAGAAAGTGCTGCATGATTGGGGCCTTCATTTCGGGTCTTCGTCACACAGTCTGAAAGGGCTTGTTTCCCAAGATAAGGTTGGAGGCTAGAAGGAGCCCCAAGTATCCCTTAGCCAGATTGGCCAAGAGCATTGTCTGGGGTGGCAGGCCACGGGCACTATTCCTACAAAGGCAACACAGATGGTTACCTTTTCCACCAAAAGATGAACCTAAACTGCAGGCGGAAGTCTAGGCACAGAATGGAAACTGCAAGCACAACTGCAAATGAGCACGGAGAAATTGCTGCTTGGGCTCGTGCAGGGCGGTGTATTGAAAACCATTAAAATTGCAATATGTCTCTCAGTTTAAGGGGTTTCCTGGTCCTTCTTGCAAGGTAGAGCGCTCTATGCAGTCTAGGTCTTCAACAATTAATCTGCAAAGGGCCAGCCTAGAATAAGGTGAGCTGAGTTGTGCCAAGTGCTTAATTTGTAATGAAACAGGAGCTGGGGCTCAAGCAGTTAGGTGCCAGGGCTCAAACAATTTTTTTGCATTCATAACTGATGCAGCAAGCCCAGAGTTGCTGGGGCTATGAACTGCCAAGCCTAGAGGTGCCAGGGTGCAGCCCTGGCAAGCCCTGGCACCAATTAAGCATTGGTTTTGACTCTCCACATTAGGGAACAGCGTGCTTTCTCTCTCTCTCTGTTTGGTTCTTGTGTGTTAATGTTCTGAATTCTAAGGAACAAAGTTGAGTTACATTGCAACCTTCCAGCAAGAGTATTGCATGTTTTTAATCCAAGTTCTCTGTGTGTATGCCGTGAACATAACTGTGCAGTTTCCCAGTTTGCGAGGGCAGCAGCATGCGTTATGCACGCATATTTTGGAATGCTTATCCCCATGCAAGACCTACACCAAGGAAGCACCCAACAATCTAGGAAATATGCCTTCAGGAGTTTTTGCAGAAGGTTTTCCAATTGCAGACAGGCCAGGTCCTGGTTTTTGACAGCCTGCCAATTGCAGTTTCCATACAGCCAGCTTTATAATGTTACTCCCTGCTCATAGTGTTGCTTCCTTGCATTTTGATTTAAGTTCTTGCATGCTTCTTGTATTGATTTCTCTCAGATGTATTTTATGGGGAATAAGCACTCAAACCAGAAAGGCCAAGACCTCCTGCCTTGTGCACAGCATAATAATAGATGAGTCTCTTCCCTCTCTCCTGCATGCTCTTTTTTTCCTTCTTGTTTGAATCCACTTCAGATTGTACTGGGACAAGAGATGGAAAATGAGCAAACAGGAGGGGGGTTCTCTCCTTAAGTGTAAAACTGGCATGTGAGGTGGGCAGTTGGGAAGGGATCTAATGCAACGGGTTTGCTCTAGGGCACGAGTGGGAAGATGTTTGTTTGGGATTGGTTAGTGGGATGGTATATTTAATAGACTTTCTGCCCTTTGGAAATGTCAGATGCCAGCAGGGCTAATGCTCTTATGAGTTTCAGAGGGATGGAAATATTACAGCCAGAACTGCAGGATGCCAGCTTTTCTGAAGTGGGCAGCAACCTCAGGCCAGTGAGCATTCTGCTTCACTCTCATTCTGCTTCACTCTCATGGAAGGCAGCATGACCAAAAGTAAGGCAATGCTGACTCTGTCGCTAACTTCTTTTGTGAGCGGATGCAATTCATCCATCCTCTGTCAGACCGAGTTTCCCATAGTCTGTAAAATGGGGATGACCCTATTCACCCACCTTTCTAAGAACCAAATACAAAGATAATTGAAATCAATGAAAAAACTTCCATCAGGATTTTGAATCAGGCCCCATGTGCTTTGAGATTCTCAAGTGCTACATAATGCAAAGATGTTATTATTATTAATATTATATAGTACTCAGCAAGGAGACTTGATCACCACCAAGAACCTGAAAGTTACAGACTGGGGAGCCAGTTTAAATGAAGTACGAACTAATCCACATTTTTGCCCAAGCCTCAAACTCAATCCAGACTGTTTCCTGGCACAAAGAAGATCAGATAATTTTTTTTTCATATGTCTCTGCATTTTCTGGAATCTGTCTGCAACCGGATACATCAAAATATCACAAGGAAGGATGCTCTGGCTGTTGCAATACTTCTGACCTCAAAAGAACTGGGAAGTGCCAGAAATCTCACAAGACAGCCTGTTCTACTGAGATTTCCAGCTTATTGCTATGAGTATCTAAGGAGTATCATTCTGATTCCTACTACATCTAGCAGGACTTCAGTTTTAAAGAGATAGTGAAATTCAACTCTCTGCAGAGTGCCAGCAGTGCCACTGAAGTCCCATTTCAACCATGGATTGCAGTGTATTTGAGTGTTGCCTGGAAAGAGTAAAATGGAGATTGCTGATGTTTTCATTGCCTAATACAAACTGCCTAGAGGTAAAACTTTTGGGACTTTTTTAAAAAAAAAAGAAAAGTTACTTGTGAATCTTTTGATCAATATTGCCAGTATCAGGTGTTCCAAAATCATGAATCAGGCTGGCAAAATCATGAGATTGTCTTAAAAACCATGAGATTTTAAAAAACGCTACATTTTGGATTCTCGTTTGTCTTCTGGCTTCTGAGCTTTTTGGTAACATTTTCAACTTTTCTCCAGAACCTAGAAGGCTAGAAACTACTCTTTTTTTTAAGTGAAAGTTAAAATTCTCACTTAATCACATGCCTCCAGGAGGTGGAGCTTTAAGAACACCACCAACTATCACAAGATTCATGATAAAATCATGAGAGGTGACAACACTGTTTAATTTCCTTTTTGTCCTTCTGTTTCAGCTCAACTCAGTCACTTCTGTCCAAGACAAGATATTTGCCTCTCCTAAATAAATCTTACATCCCATTTGGATTAAAGACTTTCTGTTGCATCCTCTGAGTATAATCTATCTGAGTTGCATCTCCAAGAAACTGAATTAAAACCAACTAAAAACTACACACAGGACACATGGAATTAATAGGATGCATGAACTACTCAAGAGTTCTCATTTGGATTGTGGTGCTTTGGCCTCTTATTTATTGTGATCTCTGTTTCCTGTGGCTTTGGTTGGGCAGGGTAATCAGGGGGCCTTTAAATATGGAAAGATTGAAAACGCAATGTACCAGATTCAGGATTCTGAGTTTTGCACTATAGAAACTGAGACCATTGTCGAGAAAGTATGAGACAAACTTTGAAATCCAAGGCAACAAATGTAATTGCTGTGATAGCAAACCATGAACAATAAAATACACCAGGCTTTTAATTGGGTTTAGTATTGCGTTTCTAATTAACTTCTAATAGATATTTTTCATGTCAAGAAAAATCCAGCCATCTTTGCTTAGCATCTAAGAGACCTATCACCAAGATTGTGCAACTAGGACTAAAGTGCATTGGCCATGCAATTCTCATACTAAGCATGTGCTCTCTTCTAAATGCACATGTATCACTTGGGTTAACATTAACAGGGGCACTGTGGATGGCTGGTTTAAGAGTAAATGTTGGCTAGCTTTAAGAGCAAGGCACCGAGTTTTCAGGACTTCTGGGTTCTATTCTTGGCTCAGATATGGATTTCTGCAAACTTAGGTAAGTCCTTTAACCTCTCTGTGCCCCGGTTTAACTGTCTATAAAATAATCCATGTGAGGGTGGATTAATTACCATTTGTAATGTGTTCTGAGATCTTCAGATAAAAGGCTCTGTAGCAGCCTGCTCTGATTGTTCCTTTGGCGGTGGTCCAGGGGTTTCCAAACTGTGGTAAGTGAGGCTGATGTTCCATCAATTCATTTTGCAACAATTTCTTAAGAAGGTGGCACGTGACCCAGTAAAGTCTGGGATATGCTGTTCGTTGGTGTTCATGGCTGCTACTCTGAAACCTGATCTCTGTCATGAGCAGTCAAATCCCGTTTTTTAAAGAAGCAAAATAAATAAATAAATAATTAAAAAGTGAGCCCCCAAAAGCAAAGCCAGTGTCTACCCCTTGAATAGCCGCACTTCAGCTGAAGTTGGCATGTGATATGAAAGGCAACTGATTGCCAAAGCAAAACAGATAGGGTTCCTCTTCAGCAGGGATGGTTCAGAGCTAATCAATTATCTCCATTACATTTATTGTTCAAAAACATGCCTCAATAGAATAGCCAAGGACACCATAGCTCCCTCCCCTCCTCTCATGTCAGACAAGGGGAGGAAGAGAACAGATCTTAATGCTCAATTACCATTGAACTGCAAACAGAGGGGGCAAGCTACTGTGATTGGTTACTATTTTAAGATGAATAACAAGATGTGAAGGAAACAAGCCCCGTTTGCAACTACAGGGCTGAATTCTGCCCTCCAACATCCCAGTATAAATCCAACCAAGTCACAGGAGTTACTCGGAATTGATACCAATTTATCAGAGAGCAAAATTTGGCCCATGGCATCACCTATGATTTCTCACTTTGCAGCACCCTCTGGGCTGGACCTGGAGGAGGCAACTCCGGCACCACCGATGCAATGGTTCCTTTTTTAGAAGTGCTGGTGGTCGTTCTTTTTCTCTCCCTCAGTCTCCTGTGGTAACCACAGGTGAAGGAGAAGCACATCAGAGTGTCATCCTGATGAGAGCATTACAAAATGTCTCCACCAGTCGGCCCGAGTCATCCAGAGGGCACCGGTTTCACCTTTTGACTCTTCACCTCTTGAACCCTAGCTGCCCCTGGTGCTGCTGCCTGGGTAATATGATTTGTACAGATTGCTTGATTTCACCCTTGTATAGCCAGACAATTCATAATCTCTCAGCAGAGAGAAGGCAGGATAACATGTGCTGCCTCCAGTCCAGAGCGGTAAGGTCTGCACTGCATTCAGTTAGCTTGGCGGGAACAGGGAGAGCATCAGCACCCAGAGGCAGGGCTGAGATATTCCCTGAACTGAAGCCAGTGTTCAGTTGTACATTAGACAATGGCCTCTTGTCATCCATGGAGAGGTGACTGGAGAATCCTTCCTGGCCAGGTCTGACTATGGATTTGGGGGACTTGAGAGACAGAATGAGGAATGCAGATTTGCCCTGTAGGCCTTTCTTTCCTTTGCAGTTGAGAAGGCTTTGCAAAGGTTTAGGCACTTGCTGTGATCACACTCAGGGTTAGTCATGGCCCTGATGGAGTCAATGAGAAGTATTTCACCCTCAATGAGGAAATAAGGCCTCAGCTGAAGTACTGTGTCCAGTTCTGGTCATCACATTTCAGGAAAGAGGTGGACAAATTGGAGAAAGTCCAGAGAAGAGCAACAAAAATCATTAAAGTTCTAGAAAACATGTCCTATGAGGGAAGATTGAAAAAAGTGGGTTTGGTTAGTCTGAAGAAGAGAAGACTGAGAGAGGACATGATAACAGTTTTCAAATACATAAAAGGTTGGTACAAAGAGGAGGGTGAAAAATTGCTCTTGTTAACAAGAGCAATGGAATTAAATTGCAGCAAGGTCAGTTTAGGTTAGACATTAGGAAAAACTTTCTAACTGTCAGAATAGTTAAGCACTGGAACAAATTGCCTCTAGAGGTTGTGGAATCTTTGTCATTGGAGGTTTTTAAGAACAAGTAAGACAAATTCCTGTCAGAGTTATTACTTAGTCCTCCTCTGAATGCACAGGACTGCACTAGATGATCTATTGGTCTCTTCTATTCCTGCACTTCTATGATTCTATGAAATTGTAGTGGTGCATCCAGTACCTGCAATGAGAGATCCAAATCTTGAAGTCAACAGAATGGGTCCCCTTGGGGGTCAATGGGCGTTGGGTCCGGGCATCCTTGCAACAACACTGATTCCGGCAGAACCGGTTTGGCATGTTCATATGCAGCGCACCTTACACCGGTGGCCAGACAAGTGCATTCTGCGAGTCCTGAAGCACCCAGGCCAGGTGCCCAGCACCATTGCTGAAAGCAAGGACTTCTGCATATTTTAAAATCGGAGGCACTGCACTATGAGATCAGAGGACTGGCTGAACGAATGTGCCTTTGACATTGTGGCTTACTCTGCTGCACTGGGAAGAAACTAATAATAATAACAATCCCTCGCTCTTATATATGAACCACACTTCACAGACATTAGTCTGTCAATGCGCTAAAGGAAGAGGCGCAGATACTGCAATGATCAGAGTGGTACAAGAATCTATATAGATCAGAACAGAGTCCCAGTCTAGTGCCTGGCCTGGAAAACTGTCTTTTTCTCATTGTGGTACAATTTCAACTACACTTTATGTAAGACCAGGCCATGTAGCTAGCTGGCTCCTGACACAAGCCACTAGAGAACAGAGGGTGTTGCAAACAGGAAACTTCACCATCAGCCACTATCTTAGCAACCAGTGCCAGATTAGACAGCTGTGGAGACATTACACGGCTTTTAAAATCCAAATTCATTTCCGAGGCTGGCGCGAACTATCTGTAATACGGAATCTTTTGCAGCTGTGTCTCAGTGTAGCACCTGAGCTGAGAGGTTAATGATACAGGGATGTCAGCAGCCATAATTATATTCCCATTTTTCTCGTCCTTGATTAGTTTTAGAGCAGATTTAGTGTCAAAAATGTTGTACCTAAACTGTGACAAAAGTGTTTCATTATTACTTAATAAATGGGCAAAAGGGGAGGGCGTATGTTTAAGGTCTGGGTTGTAAAAGCTTTTTTTATTTAACCTCACTAAGGCTCCGACCTGATGCCTATTTCAACACTTAGTAACTGTGCATTTCCTTGGAAATCTCTTTAATAGAATTCACTTTTCCGGTATCACCTTCACCTGTTTGGGATCTTGGATTTGGGGTGTTTTACCCAGTCACACCATCACAATATTTCCACAGTTCTTTTTAAATAAGTTCCACTAAGGTATAAGTTCCACTGCTGTTATTTACCAGCCCATGGCCAATTAACATAGTCATTTATTGTTTGTCTGTCGCCCCAAAATGTGCTAGGAGCCTTGCAGAAAAAATAAAAGGATAAAGCCCCTAACCCAGAGAGCTGAAAATCTAACGGGAAATACTGGGTCTTCCCAAACAAAAAACTTCCTCTATTCCTCAGTGACTAGAGAATTTAATAAGTTTTAATATGGGTAATAATGGTGAGAATTAATGGAGTCTTTTGTACTTCTACAGCTCCTTAAATGAAATGATAGCTAGCTTACTCTTCAGTGTGTGGCATATGTCCTCTCTGTACCTGATCCCCAGAGAATAGCTACCTGCTCCAGCTCCCACTTAATGGATTTAGGGTATGTGATTGCATCTTGCATAGACATACCCACACTAGATTTACCCATGCTAGCATGGCAAAAAATAGCAGTGTCAATGTGTCCGCTCTAACAACAAGAGAAGCTCCCTAGGGTCCCAGCTTGTTTGCATAGCCCATGCCCTGCCACCTCTACATTGCTCTTTTTAGATATGTTAGCATGGGCACATCTGCCTAAACAGCTATCCCACCTTGGAGTGAGGTGTAGATGCTCCCTTGGGCCAGGTCCACACTATGTGATTACTTCGGTGTAATTGTGTCACTCAAGGGGTGTGAAAAATCTACCCCCCTGCGCGGCGTCGTTATAGGTGCCAGTGCAGACAATGCTATGTGTACCGCCAACATTGCTGCCACCTCTTGCGGAGGTGGATTAACTGTGCCAACGGGTGAGCTCTCTCCCGTCGGCGTACACCATCTTCACTAAAGCGCTACAGCGTTTTAAGTAGAGGGAGGTGGAGTGATTTGCCCAAAGTCATTGGCAGAGCTAGGAAAAGAACCCAGAAGTCCAGACTGTGAGACCCCTGCTCTAAACACTGGGGGACAGGTCCTCAGGAACTGAAGTTAGTGGAGCTATGATGAAAAAAACCAGCTGTGGATCTGCCTCCTTGGACTCCTCAAGCTAGAATGAGTCTTCAAACAACTAGGTGAGATTGTTTATTCCTTTAGCCAGCACTTTGTCACCACATCAGAAAAATAAAACAGGACTCAGCCCTGTGCCTATTGAAGTCAGGGGGAGTATTCCTGTTGTCTTGAGTGTGTGCAGAACCAAGCTCCAGATAAGCAGAAGTCAGGTGTGGTTGGACTTTATGACACTCAGATACTTGCTGTCCTCTCTTCTGTGCTTTCCCATTTCTCTTAATGGTTACTAAAGATCAAGGCCTTCCCTAATGGCTTTCTCCTTGACCTGTGATCAGCCGCAGAACGACAGAAGTTTCCATCCCAAGACGACTTAATGTTTAACTTGTGTGGTTAATTTCTGGAGACTGATATGATATAATTTTGGCTTTATTCAGACATGTTTGCTCAAAGGAGTTGACTTCAAATCATTAGCAAGACGGTTCTCATTCCTGCTCTTGACTTTTTAATTGCCCAGGAGATCTGCACAGAACATTTACAGCAAAACCTTCAACCACATGAAACACACCTGGTTTGAAGTTTCATTTCAGCAGAGCAGGGTACAATGGAAACCAACCAGATATCCGTGCAGTCACTTTCATTGTCTTTGGTGCAGTTGCTCCACTAGAGTTGGGAGCAAAATTGAGTTCAAAGTATTTAAAAGTCCAAAGGTGAATAAGAAACAAATAACAACCACTTTTAATTACGAGTCTGAACTCAAATGGAACTGTACAAGCCAGCTGGGAATGGACAATTCCATTTCTGTCCAGTTCAGCATAGCCTCCAAACTATCTATCTATCTATCTATCTATCTATCAACAGTCACCACAGTATCTAAAAGCTGAAATACAATGAAATATGAAAGGCAGTATTTCTAAGCAAAGAGGCTTCACGGCTTTTCATTTGTTTAAATCAGTGTAGCTCCTTTCACTGTAGGTAGGTATATACAAAGGTGCAGGTTGGGCATTGGGTTCTGAAGGTGGCTAGACATGAGCACAGAGTCAGGCGTTTCACAACCTTGGAGAAAGCACTGACCAGGATCTGGCCCTTATCTCCCATCAGTCTAACTCTAGATCCCATATCGCTAATGAGCATGGCTATCTCAGTGACATCAAGCCCAGCCCTCCTCAGCAGTATAACCAGTGATAAGCATTGCACCATCATTGGCTGGGTCTAGCCTGAAGGTAGGATATGCTTGTTAGTTGCTTTTAGGAACACTAGGCATATACCACCAAGCCTTTTCATCATCATCTTCAAGGCAAATCCTTGCAGGTCGACCTCCGCCCAGCCTGGGCTCTAGCTCAGTCCTTAATATGGTCTGACTGGATATTCCACACGCTGGTGGCAAATGTAAAATTGGTGCCTGGAAACCCTTTCATGGCCATCACTAATGCCACATAGATGGCTCTACATGCCAGGATAGCTGGTGACTAATACCGAACCTATTGGCAGGGTTCTAAACATGCCTATATTCAGGAATGCCCAGTGGAGGTCCAAAGAGCCTCCTTTCCCTCCCTGAACTAACTATTATTTACTACGGGGGGGGGGGGAGGGGGGAACAACTGGCTAGAGTGGAAATGACTTTTCTCAGACTCTCTTGAGTAGCCAAAGGCTGTTCACGGTATTCCGGCTTGGAGGAGGGTGAAAACTCTGTGGATGTGCCAGAATGGGGCTGGGGCTTAGTGCCAGGGCAGATCACGCAACTTCCTGACAGAGCCCTGTAGCCTGAGTGTGGAATAATGCTGCCCCTTCAGAGTCAAAAGTGCATCCACTTCCCATCTCATTCCTGGGGCAGGCTCCGGCGTTCCCAGTGCAGATTGGACACCGTACTGAAGCTACACAGGCTAAAAATATTGTTCATTAGACACAGAACGCAAGCCCTCCACATTGTAAATCTCCATTAGACTGAAAGGGCCATAAAAGAGAATTTACAATGAATCCACTAGGCAATACCCGTTGGATTCTTGGCTCTGTTGCAGTCTACAATAAAGTCTCCTTTTATTATAGCCCCATGTCCTGTCCTCAAGATAACATACAAGGTGCCAGGCTTCTGGAAGCAGCCTCAGCGAGATGATGCTGGGTACTTGTTGCACTTTGATTTGCTACAGGCGATGTGAGGGTGGAACATAAGATGCCTTGGAAAACCTGAGCATTTTCAGTCTGTTGTTACTCTTTTGATCCCAGTGACACTGAATCGTTGCAGGTGTGCAGTGCCAGACCCTGATAGCCCCTATAAATTGACACCATAAATACTACCCAGCTTGTAAAACACTCCAGTAAATATAAACACTGTGTCATATGGTACCTAGGTTCCCAGGTAGCAGAATGTCAGTCTGGTGGACTGAGTTCTGTGGGGTTTATTTTTAAATAATTGCTTTTATTTGAACTAGTCGTGAACCGATGCTATTGAGCACACAAGATATGGCACAAATCCAATAAACAACAGGAAGCCCAGGCCTGGGAGACCTTCAGAGATCTCCAAGTTCCATGTTAGGAAAAAAGTGAGTAAAGCTTGATTATTGCAACTTGTTCTATTTAGGGATGAAGCCACCCATCCTGAAAAAGCCCTAACTGGTACCAAGGGCAACAGCCTGTCTCCCTAGCAACACAAGTTGCCATGAACACATCACCCTGCTGCTCCTCTCTCTGCATTGGCGCCCCACTGAACAGAGTACTGCTGGAGACCCCTATTCTGATAGTCCATGGGACTGGCCCCAGCTAGCTGAGGAATGACGTCTCCTTCTTGCAACCAGTGCTACACTCCAATGGCCCAATGAAACTGCCGGCCAATAGCAGGAGGGAGTGTGGGAGACAGGACTTTCGTAGCGGACTGTGGAACTTGCTCTTTCAGGAGATAAGAATGATCACAGCACTTATCGCAGTCAGAAATAAAGGCATAACCCAGCACTGCAGCTTAACTTTTCCTCAATTTCTTTACACATGTGCACTCAACACACTCATTCACTCATACACTCAAACATAAACACGCCAACAAACAAACACAAAAACCTTGTAAACTTAACCTCCCTATTTCTCTTGTGGGCTGAGAAGGAAATGACAGAGGAAGAAAGACACTGTTGTTAATTTTATCCCTGAATGCTTGGGAAGCATTATGTGATGGGGCCTTCTATGTAGTTAGACGGACAGATACCAGTATTGCCAGCCTCAAATGTTCAAAAATCATGAATGAGAACCCATTGCCAAATCTCAGGACTGACTTAAAAATCAAGAGATTTTGTTTTTACAAAAATGTAGTTTGAGTTCTTTTTATTTGCCTTCTGGTCTTTGATCTGTTAAGTCACGCTCGGGTCATACCTGTTTGTATGTACTCAACTCTGTGGGCTAGAAACTGACTTTCTTATCAAATGAAAGCAGGGAGTCTCATATATTCACAGGACTCCAGGAGCTGGGGCTTTAAAACATGAAATATCATGAGACTGGGAAAAAAATCCTGAAAGCTGGCCACACTTTGGCTATGTCTAGGCTGCAAATGAAAGGTGTGATTGGAGCATGGGGAGGCATAATCTACCATGGGTAACAATTGCAGTGCAGATGTGGTGGCATGGACTTCAGAGTGGGCTAGCAACCAGAGAACCTGCCCAAGTACCCTTAGGGTATGTCTGCCCAGCACCAGGGAGGGTGCTTCCCAGCACAGGTGGACGGACAGCCATTAACTCTGCTTGAGCTAGTGCACTATGAAATAGCAGTGTGGCTGCAGCAGCATGGGCAGTGACTTGGACTAGTTGCCTGAGTATGTACCCGTGCTGCCATGACCACGCTTGCTGTTTTTAGTGTGACGGCTCAAGCACTGCTGGCATGTCTGTCTACCTGCGGTGGGACGCATGCTCCCAGCTGCAGTGTAGACGTATCCTTAGATAGAGGAGTGGAGATGGAGATGGAGATGGATGGATTAGACAGACAGATCTCAGATTTGCTTGAGGATGACTTCACATCACTTCAGGGCTACCTTTGAATCTCTATGTCTCCTCCTTTTGGGCCTGACCAAAACCGTCAAAGCCAGTGAAAAGAAGCCACTGACTCCCACTGACTAGATCAGGCCTTCAGGTCTCTGGTCCAAAAGAGAGCAGCACCCCCAGCTGGAGGCTTGAGGTATTGCAACAGTAGGATCTAAACTCCATCTGTACTCCTGAAAGTTTCCTTGCTGTCTTCACATGGTATCCTGCAGTGCCTATCAGTGCTGACTAGGAAGGGACTGACTTCATTTAGACAAAGATGGGGCCTTGCAGGGAGGGGAAGGGAAAAATTAGTTGGGGTATGACGGGGAGGAAAAGGCTTTGGTCCTAATTTTCAAAGCAATTAATGGATTAAAGCCCAGCGACATTACAGACCGAGTTTTTGTCTATGAACCATGGCAACAGCTGTGCTCCTCTGGGACAGTTTGAAGCAAGAGAGCTGAGGATAAATCATTCTTTGCTGAGGGGATCCAGCAATGGAACAAACTTCTAGAGGGGATCAGGCAATTCCAGTGTTGGAACCTTTTTAGCAAACACTGCAAAACTTCCATCTTCCAAAAAACCTTTCTGCTGTCGACTACTGTGGAGAGTTCATCTCCCTAGGCTGTGAGCAGCACACCAGACATCCTCCAACAATTAGGTCTTGCTGCGTGAGGTCCATGTCTGCTTATGGATGCAAAAAAGGTCCCTGCATTTAGATAAAGTTCAGGATCTATCAAACCTGTGTATTGCCTGAAATGCTATATTGGTCAGAAATCTGGAATATCGTACAGGCAAACTTGGAGTGGCTAGAGACACTCTATATGTGTGGTCAGTGCTAAGTCCTGGGCACAAAGCAATTTGCCTTTGTGTGAAATGCCATAATGTCACAGAGATCTGGTCTTCCTCCAAATGCTCATGTTCAAAAGCAGCATTGTATGCTCTTTGGCCATGTTGCCAGGATGGAGAAAAACACCCCAGCATGCTGTGCTCCTAAACTCTCCATTGATACACAAAGGCGTGTGTGCCCTGACCCTGCCTGGTGTCGGCTGCAGGGCTGTGCCAGAGATTTGTGGATCTGTAGGATTGAGCCAGATATGGAAAATTCACTACATGATGCCTGGTACAATGCCATCAACCATGGTCACTCTGGCTGGCATAACGGTCCTCAGTAAATTATGCACATTTGATGATGATGACTGTAAGGATGAAGTTCAGAATACTGACATCCTCTTCTAACCAGTAAACCCCAAACAAACAAAAAGGGGGAAACTGATAAAAATCTAAAAATTCAAAACCCCAAACTCTACCCCAGCATAGTTTTTACACAAGAAGGGAGATGTGCCAGAAACTCCATGAAGTCCACAAGGGATTTCCTTATTTCTATTTACTTTACATGAAAGGTGCCCAGATACTTCGGTGAGGGGTAGCAGGATACAATCCTAAAATAGATAGATAGAAAATAAGAGGATCGCAAGACCTTTGGGAGGAAACAATGTGCTTGTTAATTCAAACACACTCTGAGGATGCTCCAGGTGCTGGTATAAAATCCTTGGTTTTTATTTAGTTCACTGGTTAGATATGATTGTTCTGAACTGCAATTCAACCCTGTTCTCTTCTATATCTTGCAGTGTTAAAAGTAACAAGTCTCTCACCTCTGGAGCCATATCTCTGTAATTTGTATCCTTGCCATGGCTGCAGTGTTTAGCTGGAGGGTTTCATATCTTTTAGACAGCCACCTGTCAATTATCAATCTCTTCTATAAATAAAATAAATCCATTGTGACTTTTTTTATATAAAAAGTAAATATGTATGTAATGAAGTCAGCAGCGCAAGGCTAGGAACGTTCAGATTGATTTTCCAGGGAATTTCTTACCAATTCTAACACTGTGGTTTGGACCTTTTTTTAAAACTGAAATTCAATTTACTGGTATCCAATTACACGGCTCCCTTTATACAGGCTGGGGCTGGGGCAAGGAATATTTCCATTCTCACTGTCACCAGCTGTGTCTCCAGCTCTGCTGTAGGGCCAAATTCTGCTCTCATTTACACTAGTGAAAATCTCTAGGAATTGCCAGATCAAATCAGACCAGTGATCTATTTAGTCCATATCCTGTCTACAAGAGTAGCTGATGTCAGATGCTTCAAAGGAAGATGTAAGAATCCCTGTAGCAGCTGGAAGTTATGGAATAATCTGCCCCTAGGGTGATCAGACAGCAAGTGTGAAAAATCGGGTCAGAGGGTGGGGGGTAATAGGAGCCTATATAAGAAAAAGTCCCAAATATTGGGACTGTCTCTACAAAATTGGGATATCTGGTCACCCTATCTGCCCCCAAGGAAAGTTTCTTCCTAACTGCAATTGGTTAGAAGTTGCCCTGGAGCATGTATTTCTATCCCTTCTATAGCTCTTGGGGGTTTTATTCTTTACTGTTATTACTCTGGATGTTCTTGTTACTTAAACATTCAACCCCCTTTTTTTAAATCTTGCTAAACTCTTGGCCTTGATGGGGTCATGGGGCAGTGAGTTCCACAGGCCAATTTGCATTGTGTGAAGAACTATCTCCTTTCAACATTTTAAAATTTTTCATCTTGTAGCATGAGACAGGGTGACTGGCAGTGCCCAGTCTGGCCCAATACCTCTTCTCCCTCCTGCTCATAACACTCCTCCATATCCTCTCTCCTTCAGCTCCCTTTGTCATCAGCTCCCACTCGCAGGTATGCCTCTTCTTTTGTGCCACTCTCTAGGCTTGGAATAACCTCCCACCTCCCAAGCATAACCTCTCCTTCAAATCTTTCTGTTATGAAGCCTTCTACATGGATTGCCTGGATTAAACCCAGTTCCTGTGGAATATTTTTCTGTGCATTGGACGGTAAGCCCCTCTGGCCAGGCACTGGCCAGGGTCTAGATGCTGATAGCATTATTCAAGTGAAACTACTGGTAGAATAAGGTCCTATTCAGCATGAGGAGCGGGATCAGAATCTGGAACTAAGTGCCTGGGGCTGATGTAAACATCTCAATGAAATGATTATTCAGAGTGAAGAGGGGCACAAGGCAAAACCTCTGATAAACACCCTGACACGTGGGTGGGGTGGGGTGGGGTGCAGAATGCAAAACCTGTGTTTGCACTTGCCCATCACAGGCCAGACCTAGGCCTTGGATCCAAACACCTCTGAACCTCAAGGTGTTAGGAATCTGAAGTCATACCCACATTGTGCAGTTTGGGCTCCTTTCTGAATAACCGTGACATCAGGCATGCAGCTGGGCTCAGACTCCAGCTGGGGAGTAAGCATCAGCAGCCGATGTAGCTATCCCAAACAAAACCCTAATTTCCACAAGCTGCCCCCCACCCCAGCCCTGATTCTATTTAGTGCTGAGGTCAGTGGGAGTCGACAAACCTCCGAAGGCTGAGGGGGCTAAGGCCGGCTGTACAAATAAAAATTAAGGCACCAGCTGAAGTTTTTTTTAAAAAAAACACATCTCATTGTGGATGAAAACCTGATAGTATCAATTATGTATGAGGGAGCATCTCTGGCTTCCACCTCCAGGAAGTAGCAGCACATCTCACAGCAGCAAAAACAAGGCTGGCTGTCTTCACCCGCCCTGTTAATACAGATGTTAAAGGATGCGTTTAGCTTTGGAAAATAGCCCCTCCCTCTCCCCCAAGACAGATTAAATCAGTGGCTCGGTGTAATGAGGATGGCGGGGGGGGGGGGGCTGGACATAGGGCTCAAGGGACAAAGAGACAATGGGGGTAACTAGAAATCTGCTGTTTTTCATTCTGTATGAAAACCAAAGACTCTAATCCATTGTCAACATTGTTGGTATCGCTTTGCAGCCCTTTCTGCATGTCCCTGCTTGACACCATCCACTTGGCTTTAACCAGCTCACTCCTGGATCATTCTCATCTAAACCTGCCACATTCCCCTCCGAGTGTCACTCCATTGACTTCAGGTTTCAGAGTAGCAGCCGTGTTAGTCTGTATTCACAAAAAGAAAAGGAGTACTTGTGGCACCTTAGAGACTAACAAATTTATTTGAGCATAAGCTTTCGTGAGCATGAAGTGAGCTGTAGTTCACGAAAGCTTATGCTCAAATAAATTTGTTAGTCTCTAAGGTGCCACAAGTACTCCTTTTCTTTTTTCCATTGACTTCAGCGACGTTACTTCTGACCATGCTGGGGTAATGACAGGTTTCAGAGTAGCAGCCGTGTTAGTCTGTATTCGCAAAAAGAAAAGGAGTACTTGTGGCACCTTAGAGACTAACAAATTTATTAGAGCATAAGCTTTTGTGAGCTACAGCTCACTTCATCGGATGCATCTGAGCTGTAGCTCACGAAAGCTTATGCTCTAATAAATTTGTTAGTCTCTAAAGTGCCGCAAGTACTCCTTTTCTTTATGCTGGGGTAAGTGAGAGCAGTAGCTGGCTTGGGTTTTCTCCTCTCTGTAGCCCCAGGGCATCCTATACAGTGTTGGCACTTTCCTCTTGGATCAAAACCAACTGGGGCTACCAATCTAGCACTTTCTCAGACTCACAGGAGAATTGTGCTTCTAATGTGCTCTAAGCCTCACCAGGGTGCGAAACACCATGACTAGGTGTTAAAGAGAAATTACTGAATTTTTTCTATGACTGTTTGCAAAAGTGTGGGGGAGACATTGATGTAATATGAGATATTAGCCAGGACATCTGCCTAATGCACTTCACTCCTGACGGACAACATTGTTGCTATTCTGTTTAAGACTATGCCATTACTTCAGTTTGGACTTTCTATGCACCCCATCCCTGTTTTTCCAATCTTGCCCTTCTCGAAAACTACCAAAGCACCCAAGGAGCAAGAATACATATGCTAAATACTCTGATACAGGCCCCCTCCCTTGGAGGAGCTGAACTGTCTTTGAAAGCCCTTTTACAGATGGGGAAACAGAGGCACAGAGAATTAAAGAATCTTGCCCGTGGTCACACAAGTCTGCAGTAGAGCTAGGAGTAGAGCCTGGTTTGTCTGATGCCCTTGCATAATTCTGCCCACAAGCCCATTCTTCCTCCCTAAAGCTTCAGCTCCTGATCCTAGGCTGTAGTCTGCAGGGGCCATAACAAGCATTAGTCATCCACATCCTATCAATCTTGCATGATGCATGTGTTTGCCACCAGTGGGAGGGGCTTTTTTTATATATTTTACTGCAGTATGTGTCCTTGTTTCTGAGGCCAGAGAAATTACTACTCAGGGCTTTTACAGCATAATAAAGAGAGTGTATTCTACCTTGCATACATTTAGCTCCTGATCTAATGACCAAGGAAATTTTCTCCCTTCTCTGTCCCTAATTGCATAGATGAGTGCTTACAGTCATCCATAATGGGCCTCGGGGAGAAGAGAATGGCTGTGCTTAGTGAAAAGTGAAAATAACAAACACATACATATATATACTGAGCTGGAAACACTGAAGCTTTCTAAATCTACCCAGCAATCCTGTGCTTATCTGTTCCATCATTACAGTCACAAATATAACTCAGGGACAATAAATAAACCAACTGGAGTTAAATAAGTTCAGCTTCTTAACCTTTGGACTGATCAATCTGCATGTTATCTCATTTCTCTCTCCCTGTGTTACCCTTCCCCCTCTCTCCCTCTGTTTGTTAATGTCAAGGCAGATTGACAGCTGGGCTAATAGAGAGCTAGGAGAAGGTAGTGGAGTTGTTGGCAAAAACGCAGATTCCATGAAAATCACTGGTTGATTCCCTTATAAGAACTCTGTTTTACAGGTTGTGGGGTGTGTGTGAGTGAACAACCTTTACCATTTTGCCTATAGGAAAAAAGACCTCACAAATGTAGCGATGAATGGGTGTGTTTAAAAGTCCTATGGAAAAAAGACCTCCACTCTCTGTGCTCAGTGGGGTAGGTAGTCCCTGTTCTCTGAAGTCAGTGGGAGATAGCTGTACCTTGTTAAGGGCTCAGAGCTATATGGCTCCCTCTGGGACCTTTGGCAAGTCACCCTCTCTGCCGCTGTTTTCCCATCTGTACAATAGGGATGATAACATCTGCCTCCCTCCCAGGGGAGCTGAGAGAAGTCAGTTACTATTTGAAAGGCATCACATCCTTTAAATGCTACAAACCTAATTCACTGCAGTTCTCTTTTCCATAGCAATGTTCGTCCAAACCTAGCCTGGACAACAAGCTAGTTGGGGAACAATCCTGTGCCAGCTGTGGACAATCTGCCCCATCCCTTCTTCAATGATCAAGAAAGCCAGTGAGTACAGTATAGCCAAGAGTGTCATAATGACTTGTTGACTTGCCTGAACTTTGCTGTAGGGAGGAGGCTTCTTGAGCCATGCTCCTATCCATGCATCCATCCCCATCCCAGCACGATCCATCCATCCCAAATGTCCTCTCAATTCACTTGAGGGTGGAAGCCTTCCCAGCATGGCCGCTGCCCACTGTGATAAAAGATCTGGCCATATTAGCTTTTTTACGTCTGTTCCCAAAAGTCCATAGTATTCATGATCACCCTCAGAAACTATCTCTTCCCTCAAGGCTACAGAGTCCTGCGTTTCCCCAGCCGGGAAAGGGGAGCTGTTCCCTGCCTCCCACCTCTCTCTGAAGATGAGTTTAAGGAAATTAACAAACCAGTTTTTCCAATCTTGCATAATTGTTAGAGTAAGTTAAAAGTGGAGCCTGTATGAGGACATCTGCACACCACATGCCAGTCTCAGTAAAGCACCAATAAATCTATCCAGGCTGGTACCAACTTAAGGAGGCCTAAGTTCTGCCAGATCCAGCTGAGAAAGTGTATGATGATTGTTGCTTTGAAGGGAAATGCATCTTTGCTGAAACTAGAGCTGGTTAAAAAAAAGTGGGGGAAGGCAGGAGGGAATTACAAACTTTTGCAATTTTGAAGTTGTTTTGCAGTGTTTGAAATGTATAATAATTGTAATAGAAATGTATCATCCACTGAAAACTGCATTTTCTTACTGAGTCAAAAATTTGGAGACCTGTGAAATAGACTAAAATTTGGATAAAACTATTGATTAAAAATGTTACAAACTTTTGGAGGGAAAAAGATTGATATGATGACAATTTTCCACAAAGAGATTTGTATTTAAAAAAGCCATTTTTCATAAAAAAAAGAAAACTTTCCATGTGAAAAAGTTGGATCAAGAATGTGATACAACTCTTGTCTTCTTGTGCTGACTTGCACTGAACAATTGTTGGCTCTGCAGGATATTTATTCTGTCTGATAATAGTTAACAATAGCAAACTTTTGAGTAAGTAAAAGGAATCCCAAGTTGAGGTGTTCTAAACCTGAACTCAACAGCAACTCCTGCATGGAAGAATTAGATACCAAGCATGATGGGTGAAATTCCGGCCCTATTGAAGTCAATGAGAGTTTTTCCATTGGCTTCACTAGAGCCAGGATTTCACCTCATGTGCTTTTACATCATTGCTACCACTGGATTCTACTGAGGACAAAACTTACATATTCCCTGCCTACAGCATGTTTGGTTCTAAAGTTTGCTGTCAGTCTCAAACTTTAATGAGCATTAAAATCCCCTTGGGGGGACTAAGAAGATTGGTCATATGGAGTCTTTCATCTCTAAGACCTTGACTAGGATAAAAGGTGTGCTGTTAGAACATGATAGCTAACATGGCCTAACTAACGCATATTAAAAGTTGAGTGTAGACAACAGCAGCATATACTGTAACATGGGCTAAGTGAATCGAATTAAAATCTGGACTTCCCGCTAGGCTTTAACTTGATCATCTTAGCAGTGCCCCTTAGTTAACATGTTCTAACATCACACTTGTTACCCTAGTTTAGGTCCCTGGTACAAATGCAATGTCCAAAGTTGTTGCCAATGGATGGCTGTTTGGTGGCATGTATATGAAGTGGGTTAGTAGCCTCAGATAAGGTAGGAACTGCTCCAGTGTCCACATCACAAATATCATCTCCAGAATGGAAACTAAGTAGATGTCTGGTTGATACTTTCGGAAGAGGATAATAAATAGATGAGCTTTTGGAGAATGAAATACTCATTCAACCCCTTCATAGGTGACTGCTCCAAGGCACACTGGTACTGGAACAATAAGGGGAATGATCTATCTGACCCATCAGAACATATCCTGAACTCTGATTATTCGTTGAACAAACTGGAATACTGAGGAAATCCCATGAACTTGCAGTCTGCTGCCAGGAAGTGAGGTATCTGTCATTCCCCATTTTACAGACAGGGAAACAGGCAAAGAGCTGGTTTATGATTTGCCCAAGATCACACAGCAGGACTGTGTCAGAACCAGATTTCCTGACTCCCAGTTCTGTGTGTCTCCTGTGCATTGCTATGGCTACATGAGACCAGATTCAAGATCCCAAGGCCAGATTTCCCAATGCTCAGTACTCAACTTACAAAAGTACCCCACACTCAGTTTCCATTGGGATACTTCTGGGCAGATCTTCTGGGCAGATCTTCCAAAGAGTTCAATACCTAGCATGCATCCAGGCAGGGTGCTAAACTCTTCTGAAAATCTGTTGCATACAGTAGAGCTTTCTCTGTACCTCGAGACATCACTGTCTCTTATAGAGAAAGAGAGAGAAGTCTGTCTGTATGCACACCATCTTCCCCCTCCTACTCCCCTGGAAGTTTTGCAGGGCTAAAGCTGTTCTAGATAAAGATACCAAAAAAAGGAAATGTACTGAGAATGTCTGGGAACAGGACATTCAGACTGCAAGAGAACCAGACAGGGTAACTGACCAAAATCCCTGTCTCCTGCAGAAATCTAAACCACCAACTCGACATTTAAAGTCTTCGTTTGCTCAGCAGCAGCAGCAATCGCCGTCGCTGTGGCCACTTCCAAAGTGTATTCCATCAGATGTAATGGGTCTTTCCTCATAAACTGTGTTTTCATAGTAAATCTTCGGCTTTACACTGCATTACAGAGTTCAGCTGCCGCTAATCCTTAAAAACAATTCATTTCCAACTGCAAAGTGCAATAAAGAAAGGATAATCACTATTAATATTAGTTATTGTTATTGATTTCAGCTTTAAAGAATTGATTTTCAGTCCAGGCTGCATTTATGAGTCTCTTTGCTGAAGATGCATACCCAGCACCCACTCCTATTTTTAGATCCTTGTCCCAGCCCCGGGCCTCAGCCCAAATTGGAACCAGGGTGAATCAGACAAAGGGAAGAGGGGAAGAAAATTGGCTGAGGAAAGATCTTTCCTTTCTCCTCAGAGGAAAGGAGGGAGACTCAGGGTGGACTCATCCCACTCTGACACCTAAGGGCAAGTGTCCGGGAAACTCTGACTGTCCCTCAGGATGGTAGCATAGGCCCAGTGGGGTTTTCAGGGTTGAGCCAACATTTTCTTGCTTCCTGGTCATCTGCCATTACATCGTGACACTAGCTTTATACCCAAGATGGCAGGTTAAATGGGTGTTACAAAGGCCCTGTCTAGCCTGGGGGAAAGCTATTGACCTACCAGACTTGAGTTAAAGATGTTAAACTGTGAGGCTGGCTACGCTGCAATTGGAGGTGTGACTGAAGCAAGTGTAGACCCATCTGAGCTAGCTTTGATCTAGCTAGCTCGCATAGCAATGGCGGTGAAGCCGTGGCACCACCGGCAGCAGCGTGGGCTGTATAAGCCTGCTTAGGACCTTGGGTATGTATTCAAGCAGCTAGTCCATGCTGCCACAGCTACACTATTATGATCTTGGTTGGGATGTCTTGGTGCTTCATCAACAACATTCATTTTGATAGCCCCCCAGACCACACTGCACTCCCCACCACTCCCAAAGAGGAGAGGAGAAGCTACAAAGGAGCTATATTCAAACCCATGCACGCCCCATGGTACAGAATTAAATGCGTCGTGAGTGCAAGCAACCAGCCTCCTTTACTCTCTTGAAATCCAATTTCTTCTGCTTCTGTACCTTACAGAAAGGAAATCAGGCATAACAGCCTCGTAGAGAGGTTTCCTGAATCCACAGCATCATACTGGTCCTTCCCACCACTTTTCCCGATGCTTCTGACCTTGTTATTTTTAGGTTTAATCAGAACCCAACACTCCACTTCCACCCCTCAGCCTCTGAGACCTGAGACAACAATAAAACGAAGCTGATTTTACCGATAAGCTCCATGGAAAAGTGTGATATGTTTTATGTAGCGGTGCTGTAAGTGGTTTGCCTGGCACTACATCTGCTCTGTTCTCTTTCCATTCCCAGTGATGCTAAGCAAAGAAACCAGCTGAAGTTATCTTACTAGAATAAAGGATTAGGGTGGCATTTTTCTTCTCCTCCCCAAGCCCAACAGCTACCCTGCTCCACACACACATAGTAACATGGTGATTAAAAGGGACGACATTATGTCTTTCTACCATGCCCATCCTTGGACAATATCAGCAAGCCTTCCAAATCTTGCGTGTGTGCTGTCAATTCAGCTTTCAACTCCATTCATGAGAATTGCTTTGAACTGGGTTTTCCATCCGGTGTCTCCATCCAGAGCTAGGGACTCAGGATAGGGTTTTTGTTCAAAATGGGTATAGGGCAACGGGCCTGCTAATGTATACAGGCCCGATCCTGTGACCTGGCTCTCATGAGGAACACGCCCCCTGAAATCAGTGGGTCTGCATGTGTGAATAAAGACTGCTTGCATGAGTCAGGGCTGCAGGATGGGGAACATGGCCAATATTTTCGTAAGTGGCCTCTGCTCTTGGCGCACCTCATTTGCTGAATGTTGAACTGGAGAAACTTCAGGGTGGAGTTTCAGAGGAGTGGAGCCTCTCCACCTCCCAATGAAGTCAGTAGGCTAGATGGTGACATGGACTAAGCACTTGGGCAATGGGAACAAGGGGGAGTAAGAACTAGCCTTACACCCAGCATAGGCCACCTGGATCTTCATTCCAGATATGCAGGAGTAGGTGAGTGGGCAGGAGCCAGGAATGAGAGGAACCACAATTCCATTCCCCACTCACAGGCCAGTGCGGATGAGCTGCTGTGGTTGGATGTCCTAATCTGACGGTTTAGACCAGCAGTAAATGATGACCCTCCGGGAGTGAGGAGGATGTGGGGGAGGAATTGTGACTTAGAGGGCGGTGGTGCAGCTTATGACACAGCAGGGGCTAAGGATGCTCAGCACCTCCGAAAAAATCCCAAAGGCTGACGTTTAATTAGTCTGAAAGGCCCACCTTGGGCACCCAAATCACAAACCACCTTGGAAAATCCCTGCCTAATAAATATGGATGTGAATTGACACATGAGAGTAGCAGTAAGACTTTCAGTGGGAATTGGGTGCCTAACAGCCCTTTGTGACTTGAAAAATTTCCTCTTGGTTACCTTGAATCTAATGATGAACAGCATGGGCTGGGGCTGGCAGGCTGGGGGAGGTTGCAAAGATTTAGCCAAGACTCCAAAGTAATTAAATTAATATTTAATCAAGTCATTATTTTCCGCTATTTTTGTTTAAACCCTGGGTAGAATGGCTTCAAATATCGTTTCACGCTGTTACTGTGCTATAAATTATTTTCGTGTAGCATGGCAAGGCTTTGTAATGTGATACATATATTTTATAGTGCCATAAAGTAATTACGCGCCAGACAACAAACTCCTACAGAAATGACATATTTTATGCTGAAATTATAATGAAATTAAAAAATGCCTCCTCCCCTCAACATTTATAGAATGCATATAATCTGTCAGTTGCTGTGCGAGTAGAGACGCTCGCCCATGGAAAGCAAAGACTGGCAAGGGGGAAATTGCTGTTAAAAAAATAATCCCTCTAAGTTTTAAATTTTCAAAATATTTTCAGCACATCTTTTTTGCCTAGCAATAGCAAAGCTACAACTAGCACAAACCATTCCTGTTTCTAATGGGTGATTTGTATTGCTGTCTAGTTCACCTTGTAGGTCTGGATAATGCATGTTTTGGGAATGATTGGTCTAATGATTATGGCAATAGCATGGGAGTCAGAGCTCCTGGGTTCTTTTCCCAGTTCTGGCATTTACTTGTTAAGTGACATCGGGCAAGTTACTTGGGGTAAAATTTTCAAAACTACCTAAGTGACTTGCCCAGACCTAAGGAAGATTTCTGTGTCACTCAAAAGTGTGTCTCTCTCACCAACAGAAGTTGGTCCAATAAAAGCTATCTCACCTTGTCTCTCTATGTGGCCTGGGGCTGAGATACTCAAAAGTATTTAGGCAGCTAACTCCAAATGGGATCTGGACCTGGGAGCCTAAGTCCCATTTTCAAAAGCAACATAGGCCCTTAGGAACCTAAGTCTCTTAGAAAAGCAATGGTGCTTTTGAAAATTTTGCCTTTGCCTCCTTTGTGCCTCACTGTACCCATGTATAGGATACTTTTACCTGTCACCACAGAGGGATGTGAGGCTTAATTATGTACAAAAGAGAGAATAATTGCTTTTTAGCAATTTGAGCCCTTGATGTCTATTTATTTGGCTGCCATTTACTTGAAAGCAGGGTAAACGGGTGGGTATGAAAAATGCAGTAATCTGAAGCAGCTGTTTGGTTCAAAGTCCTCTTCTAGCAGAATGCGAATGAGATCTAGTGACTGGAGCAGGGAGTCAGATCTTGGGCATTCTGTTCCTGTTTCTGCCACTGGCTTACAGCATGTTCTTGGGCAAGACGCTTAACCTCCCTCTGCTTCAGGCCTGGTCTACACTAGAAACTTACATTGGTGGAGCTACGTCTCTCAGGTGCATGAAAAATCCACACCCCGAGAGATGCAGCTATGCTGACCTAACCCCCCTCCCGCCCCCCCCCCATGTAGACAGCACTAAATCGACAGAAGAACTCTTCCATGGACCTAGCTACTGTATCTCAGGGAAGTGGATTACCTACACCAGTAGGAGAATCCCTCCCATCGGCATAGGTAGTCTCTGCATTGAAGCGCTACAGCTGTGCCTCTGTAGTGTTTTAAGTGTAGACATACCCTAAGTTTTCTCGTCTGAGACTGGAGCACATCTAATAATGAATCCCTACTTCTCCAGGATGCTCTGCACTTTAATTTATTAAAGGTATTATGTATTATTTACTCTGTATTTATCTGTGCTCCACTTTGACTGTTCTGGCAGTAACACGCTGGCTAAATGTGTTGTGCCCTCATCTAGCAGCTGGAGAAGATTTTCAAAAGCACAAAGGCCAGTTAGGTGGCCACCTCCTATTGACAATCACCTAACTCTGCTCTGTGCTTTTAAGCATCTCCCCACTACGAACCTGCAGCTCTTACTAGGTGCTGGAGTCAGTTGCTCAACTCAAGTGGTAAAGGCCTTTGCCTATGCTACTAAATGTTCTATCCCTGCTCATGAGCCATACTGGGGTGTTAAATGGTTCTTGACAAAGATCAAGAGACCACCTGCTAACTAGAGCTGAGCGAATAATGGAATTTTCAGTTCAGGGGCAGTTCCAAAAAATTGGGGGGGGGGGTAATTGTTTCTGGTCAAACCAAAAATGCTTTTTTCCCAAAAAAATTTTCAATGAATTGGAAAGTAAAAAGAAAAAGAAAATATTCATGTCTGATCAAAACAAAACATTTCGTTTCAACACTGCCAAAATGTTCCATTTTTTCAGTTTGGTCGAAACTATTTGGTAAACTCCACATGGATCTGAGAATAGTTTCAGGTCAACTGAAAATGAATTTTTCAGCAAATAGTTTATTTGCCAAAAAAGTTCGCCCAGCTCTAGTGCTAACATTCTACCTAAAAGACACTCGTGTTTTTTTTCTGGTTATGCCATCAGCTGTTGAACTTGGCTTGATCAGTCAACCTGTGGAACTCTTTGCCAGAGGATTTTGTGAAGGCCAAGACTATAACAGAGTTAAAAAAAGAGCTAGATAAATTCAGGAGGATAGGTCCTTCGATTGCTATTAGCAAGGATGGGCAGGGATGGAGTCCTAGCCTCTGTTTGCCAGAAGCTGGGAATGGATGACAGGGGATGGATCACTTGATGATTACCTGTTCTGTTCATTCCCTCTGGGGCACCTGGCATTGGCCACTGTTGTAAGACAGGATACTGAGCTAGATGGACCTTTGGTCTGACCCAGTATGGCCGTTCTTATGTTCTGATGTTCTTATCTGCTCCAAAGCACCCAGTATCGACATAATAAAAGGCAATGGTGACCCCATTCTGGAAATTCTTTTCCTTTAAAGCCCAGAGTACTTTTTATGGAGAGCCCAGAGCGATCTTCTCCCACACTGCAGGGTGTGGTGCAACTCTGCTGTCTGAAGATATTACAGCAGAATTCGTTCTCATGTGCTTATGTGTGTTCTTAGTTGGGACCATGTGCAGAGTAAGAATTTCTACCTTAGTGATAATGGTTCTAGTCCAAAAGGAAATGGCTTTTGTGGTTTCAGCCAAGCTTTTCCAGGAAAGTACATTGCTCCCGCCCCACAACTTTCTTCTCTTCCTGCCTGTCTTGTACACACAGTTATAATCCTGTAGGTTGGATATTTGCTACCCTGGAAAGGAGGCAACATTGAGGGATACATACAGTGGGAAACAAGGTGAAGGTAGTTTCTATGGCAATGCAGTGAAAGAGAGTGGTTAGAACAGGGGCTGAGAGTCAGGACTCTTAAGATCTGTTCAAGGTTCTGCTTTTGACTCACTGGCTATGTGTACACTTGAGCTGGGGCTGTGATTCCCAGCTCAAGGAGATCAGGCTAACATGCTAAACATAATAGTGTAGCCACAGGCAGCAGTGAGTAGCAGCTTAGGATAGCCACCCGGAATATATACCTGTGGGGTCTGGGTGGGTTTGTAGGTTTGTACACAGGGCAGCTAACCCATGCTACTGCAGCTACACTATTTTTTGCACACTGGCTTTCATCAAGTGTGTCAGCTTGAGCTGGGACTCACACCCCAAGCTCCAAATGTAGACATAGCCACTGTGTGATTCCAGTCATGTCACTGCTCTGTGCCTCAGTTTCCCCACCTGAAGTCAGTGGGAATACACATGTGGGTAAGGGCTAAGGATCATGTCCCATGTGAATAACACTGTTCAAACACTGCCATTCTCAGGACCTATGTGAAGACAGATGAATTTCTCCTCTCACCATCTCCAAAAGGGTCAAAATATACATCAGGAGCAAGAACAGTTTAGTTGAAATATTTTTTAAAGATCTAATCTATCTATCTATCTATCTATCTATCCTTTTGCCATTTCTGCTTGTGAAATAGATGTGCAATTCCAGAACAAAGAACTCACATTTCTTCAGGATAAATACATAGCCTGATAGTTGGTGCTTTGCTAGAGAAAGGTCATTTAGACTATTGCATGACAGAGCGTAAGTACCCTTGGTATTCTTCTTGTCTTGACTGCTTTTTTAGCTTGAAATCCTTTCTGGGAACACACAGAGGAAAAACAGAGAACAGTCCCTACAAGTGTGTGCATTTATTTAATCCTTCTATACTATATGCTTGAATGTGCGTTGTCCAGGGATCATTTCTGGTGTGCTCTAGCCGAAGGAAAGAAAATGGCCTTTTAATCACTTCTAAACCTCTTAACTCTCCTTGGTTACTGAACAAACAAAAAATCCCTCTAGTTTGGGGGTGCTCTTAAGAATTCTGCCCAGCCCAGAAGCAGACAATGACCAATTGTAAAGTCTTTTCTTGCTGCTATGTCGGTTTCTGTCTCCATGTCTTGTTGGAACACACACCTTTGCTGAGTCTGTGTTACAGACAGTGTCACCCTGGAGTCACTCCACTGACTTCAACCACCTGGTATTCTGTCTCAGCGCAAATGCCACATGTTGACTTATGGAAATATAAAAATAACAACAATGCCTTGCACTTCTTTTTTAGCAGGGGTGAGGGAGGGCAGGGGTTAAATCCAGTCTTATAGAGCTGAACTTTCCCCAATATAAGCGGATGTGGCCCTTCCCAGCTTGCACACAAATCAGAGACACATGGTCCATCTGCTATTACATTGTTTGGTCTATTTGTAGGACCTAGGTTATCTATTTTGTTTTTAACTCTTCAGTACTGAAAGGGTCAGTTTTCTCCAGCCACTTCCACCATCTAGCATTATAATAAGGGGCACATTCTCCACTGAAAATGGGCAGCTTGAGAGCTATGTACAATTCCTGGCCACAAGAACTTGACAGTGCCCTTCTGAAAACAGCTCCAGATTGTTGTCCAACCCCGTAGCTTTTTCTCTCTTTGAACCCTGCCATGAGCAACTAAACATCAGGAACTTATTCAAGGGAATGTTCCGCATTAGCAGAAATCCAATTATTAGCCGCCATCTGATGTCTCCCCGCCCCTTCCTCCTCTTTCACAGGCCTGAAAGATGCCATTTGTAACACTCAGCAGGTTAGAGGCAATCAGCCATCCAACTCTGGAAATAGCAATGTTGGAGGCATGTGGCTGGTGCAGTTGCTGGGACTCTGGAAGCTGAATGTTTATACAAGCCCATTCCTGTGATTTCATTGACAGCAGAGCCCTCTTGGGTAAAGTCCAGTGTTACGTTGTCAGTGAACAAAGAGCAAAGTTACTTCAGAGTAAGTAGAAAGCCAGCAGAGAGAAGGGGAGTACAGCCAGTACAGGGAGGGATAACCTTACATACACAGGATGACGAAAGGACTTTAGAACATGGGACACAAATAGCTTTCTGAATGGCTGCCAGTTATGGCTACACTGTGTGGCGGGAGTGTGGTCTAGTGGTTAGGGAGTGTGGTCTAGTGGTTAGCGCACAGGGCCGGGAATCCAGTCCTAGCTGAAGCTCTAACTCACTACACAATCCTGCCATGGTCGTTTTTCAGTCTTTGCTGCAGCTTCTGCTGTCACTCTTGGTCTGTCCTGTTAGAATTTAAGATCAAAGATGGTCTCTCATTGTGCATTCACACAGCGCCTAGCACAACGGGGTCCCGCTCTCAGCTGGGAGCGCCTCCGTGTGCTGCCACAATACAACTTCCAAGAATGTGTAAACTGGGGATGAAGCTATTTCCCCATCTCAAGGGTCCAGTTGTTAAACACCTATATGAAGTGCTTTGAGATCCTTGGATGAAGACTCCTGTCCATGTAATAATGAGCATTGTTCCAGGAAAGGTCCTCATCTGGCCTTTTGTTTTATTTTTATTGCTAAATTCTGC
This sequence comes from Dermochelys coriacea, assembly GCF_009764565.3. Taxonomy (NCBI): domain Eukaryota; kingdom Metazoa; phylum Chordata; order Testudines; family Dermochelyidae; genus Dermochelys; species Dermochelys coriacea. The sequence goes on along the minus strand of NC_050083.1, from coordinate 17,865,046 downwards.
TTCAGTAAAGAAAGAAAACAACACTCCAGGCAGCTCATTTCTAAGGGATTATTGCTGTGCTTAGATGGTTAAAGTCACTTACCCTCCAAACCTCCCACAATGTAGCAGCACTTGAGGCATGCAATAATCTGCCATGAGTGCAGCATCTGGCATGTCATATTGGCAACATATATCTTTGACTATAGCCTATCGCGTGACTAGCGCCTTATAGGGCCAGTATAGGGGTGCTTTGCACTGATCGGGCATCTTTCAGGCAGTGAGCTCAAGCAGCCTTACAAATGGGAGTTAATTGAGCATCATAACACCCCTTTGGGGCAGGTGAGTATTGCAGTCTCCGTTGTGCAGGCGGGGGCAATCTGATGAGCAGTTTAAGTGGCTTTCCCAATGTGAGGCAGGAGTTCAGGAAGAACCTAGGGACTCTGCCTCCCAGCGCAGTGGTGCTAACCACTAGGCCACACTGCCTTTTGTTTATAGCTAGGGGGCTTGATTCACTCTCTGGTTTTTGCTGTAGGCCCTCAGTGGTAAGAAGTCCTCTGAGAGGGGAAAGGATAGAGGGCCTGTGAGCAAGGTGCCCACAATCCTTTCTCCTCCAAAGAGCCAACCGCTGAGCAGAGCAAGGCTGGAGTACGGCAGGGCCAAAGCTGCAGGGAGACAGGCCCCAGCTGGAACGGAAATCTGCCGTCCCCTGGCAGCATTGTGATGGGGCTGCTTCTCACGCATGAGACAGCCCCTCCTGCACTGCAGCGTCCCCAGCACCATTCTCACTCAGAAGGTTGGATTATGAGAGAAAAGGGCGCCTGTACTTATACAGTCTAGTCCTTTGGCATGTGGACCCCTATTCTCTGCAACGTGAGAAGCCCAAAAGGAGACTCTGAGTGGAGGGGAAGGCTTGACCTGAATTCAAGCTGACTCACCTGACTGTGTGGGTGAGCTTGTGTCAGGGGAGGCTGCTGAATCACACCTGCTGGAGTCATGCCCTGCAATGACACATACCCACTCTTTACAAGCAACACCTGGATGGGGGCTCGTCTCACCTTCCTCTGCCAGAAAATGAGCCTGGGATGGGCAGCTGATTACAGACGGGCAAGGCAGAATGGGCGTTTGGGGAGAGATGCAGTATATTAGAGAATATTGACCTGTGGAACTCACTGCTATGAGATGGCATTGAGGTCAAGAGCTTAGTAACAGTCACAAAAGGGCTAGGCAGGCCCTTGGATGATGAGAACAACTACAGATTCAATAGATGGGATAAAAAGAGAAGAGGGATTTAACATTCATGCTAGAGAGCATAAGCCAACTTTCCCCTGCAGACAGCAGAATTGCCCATGATGGGTTTTTCCTGCACCTTACTCCAAAGTAACTAGTACTGGCCATTGCTAATGAGAGGGTTCTAGGTTATATGGACCACTGGTCTGGTTAGGTATAGTAGTTCCTATGGGCAAGGGACATGGAAGTCGGGGAATACAGGCGTGGCCTAAAACAATGGGGGGGAGGGGAAGTAGGAACCTGATGTTAAAAACTCCCCATGAGCTGCCCCCTCAGCACAGTCCCCTAACGCCATCATTCCTGCCCCTTGAAGTGCTGTGACCCGCACCCTCCCTCCCGCAGCCCTCAGCCGGGAAGAGAGAATTCGGGGGCATGTCTTCCCCGCCACGCCCCTGTGGCGCCCACCCAGTTGTGTGCGATGCTTCTGAATCCACCGGAGCTTGGCGGGTTTGTTCTTGTTTCTAACCCTCGCATGAGGCAAGGCGGGGATCCGGAATGCTTTCCCCCCTTGGAGTCCACCAGGCACGGTGCCAGGAATGTGCCGGTCACATGAGCCTCTGTGAGGCCTGCCTTCCGCTCCTCAGAGCAAGGGCTTAGAGAGTACCTGCCCAGCTGAACGGCTAGGCTGGATCGGATTAATTCTAACTTGGGGTTTCCAGCAGTGAGCGAGGCTTGTTCGCAGCAGCGCCTCTTGGCAGCATTACATCAGGCTCAGCAGGCCCCGCTCTGCGCTGCAGGGCTGTCCGATTTCATTACCGTTAGCCACCACGTCGATCAATAACAGCCCTCCATGTCACAAGCTGGGAGCTTCCGCCGAGCAAGCAGCTTGAAACACAGACAGTTTCCAGGCACTGAAACCCACCAGAGACTGGCAGGGAGCAGAGCGAGGGGGAGAATAGGGATGGGGAAGGATCAGCTGGTAAGTAGCCTGGGCCATTATCTGGGGAGCCCTGCAAACTCTGGCTTCCTACCCTAGCAGCAGCAACAACAAAAGCAAACCAAATGTGCACACAAAACCTGGCAGCAATTCCCCAATTCCTCTCTCCTGCCTCAGCACAAATCGGCCTTTCTCTCCTGGCTAAGTAGGCAGGAGGCACCTCTTCTGACAATGACAGCCTGCTCTCTCGTGAGACCCGAGTGCGCTAGGCATGGCATGGGCAAGATGTTATACAAGGGCTCTTTGTAACAGGCTTCCGTGACGCTGGAGACCAGGGTACAGATAGCAGCCTTGGCTCAGAAACAAGTCTGAGCCTGAAATCTTCCAGGGCTACCAATGTAAAGGATCCCCAAGCATCTTAGATGGTCCCCGCTGGTCCCCTGATTGGGGTGCTAGGACAGGCCTACCACACAGATAAAAGAACAGCAAAACATTCAGTGACTGTTTCGGTGGGTGACTGCAGGCTGGTGGGGTTGTTGTTGGCCTCAGGTAATGGAATTCCTACAAGTAGCTCATTAGCCTTCCACTGAGGTCCCCCTCTGATCCCCTATTCTGATGATCAACTCTTGGGGATGAAGTCTCCAATTTCCTTCCTGACACGTTGGGTCAGCTACGCCCTCAAGTTCTCAGACCTCCTGCAGCCCCCAAATCTTCCAAAGCAGAGGAGATGCTGCTTTGTTTTCTGTGTCCATACAGAGCGAGAGAGGAACAGTCCCCAACTATCTGCCTCTGAACTGGCTCCTTGTCTCTTCTTGCACTGCCTGCTGCCCTTTTGCTCGTTGCTTCTTGGCATTTGGTGGCAGACTGCACTCTAGGCAACTTGTCACTGGCTGGCTGCTATTAAACTTAAGACCTCCAGTGTGGGGGTGGAGGGCAGGGAGGGAGGGGAGAGAGAGGAGGGGCCAGATCTCCACCTGATGTAAGTCAATGCATGTTTGCTGAAGTCAGGGGAACTCTGCTTATTTGTAGAGCTGGTTAAAAAATTTTCAGCAGGACAGGTTTTCCGGTCGGAAAATGCTGCTGCGACAAAATGGAACCATTTCAGGGAGCATTTCCACTTCATTCCCATTCTTGACAGGAAATTACCAACCCGTTCGGTTTCAATAAGGTTAAAACATTTTGTTTCAGTGTTATCATTCCACCCTTTATGTTTACAATATAATATAGTCATATAATCAATTAGTAAATAGACTAAAAGACGGGTTTCGATAAGGTTGAAATTAAATATTTTGAGGAAATTCTGAGATTTTGGCTTCTAGTCTTACCTCAGGACTGGATGAAACCTTTGAATTTGCCGAGGGATGTAAATTCTATTTTTCAACCAGCTCTGTTTATCTGTCCCAGCTAGAGGTCTGGCTTATGAAATTCAGTGTTAACCACACTTCGCTCTATGCAACAACAGCAAAATCGGTCATGGCGATGAAGTGAGACACACAGATCATCCAAATCCACGAGGCACATATTACTCACAATGGGCTGCTATGCTGACTTGCCTCCAACAATTGCATTGCTCCCAGTCTGTGGTCTGTGGGGGGCTGATGCTGCTCGGAGAGGACTTGTTCCTAGTGGAGCTCCTGAAGCTTTAGGATCTGCACCTTCCTTTTAATGCATCTAATGGGGATGAAGTGCCTGGAAGAATGCAGCAACCCCAGGGCCCTTACTTCTCTCTTAGGACAGATGGATTTATCGTTTTCCTCCAGCTGCCAGTGCCAAGGGGAGAGGTAGTGTTGGAGGAAGCTCACTCAGCTGATTAAATCTGTCAAGAGCAGACCTCTCAACATCACCCCACCTGCGGACAGATGTCCTTGTCACGCTATTTTCCTTTTCAATGCTCTCCCCCACACGTCCCATGGGGAGCGGGCTTTTTATTACCCTCTTTCTGCTGTTTGGATTCCGACCAAGGGCCTGCCCTTGGAACTGACTAGAAGTTCTCAGAGTCGACAGACAAAAGCTCCGCATAACCTTGGCAAGTTGCAGTGGTCGGATGTTGGCAGCCAGCACGCAGGAAAGGAGTGCAGAGGGCAGCAGCAGTGTAAATCAGAATCTGAAGAAACACGGCGCAGGAAAAGGAAAGGACCAGGGCAGGCCATGCCATGAAACAGGCGAGAGGCTTAACCTGCAGAGTGTTGGAATTCAAGATGAGTTCAGATCACCCCATCCCGCCCCATCCTGAAATGTGGATGCTTCTCTCCACTATTGGCACCCCCTTTGGTATGTAAAATCTCCTGAGAACAGGCTTGTCTTAAGGTTGCCCGTGCTTCCTACTTCTGGGTGGGCAGGGATACAGAAAACAGCCTTCTTCTGGGTCTGGAACCCAGAACCTGAAACTGCAGTGGCTTGTCTAAACAAAATGGAAGGTTGAGGCCTAAGGCAAAGGAGTGACCCAAACGTCAGTGGGAGATTTTGGTGCACAGCATGGCTGCAGATGTTGCCACTTACTTACGTGCTTAACTTTAGGCACCTAAGTTTGCAAATTTTGGCCTTAACATCCCCATGCCTCCATTTCCTCATCTCTGACCTGGAGCTAATGAGGTTTATCTGCTTCCCAGGATTGTTGAGAGGCTTTTTCAATATGGCTTATAATTGTATTGCCAACAACAAGCATTCACAAACCATGAATCAGGCTTTAAAAAAATCACAGGATTGGCTTGAAAATCACGAGGTTCCTTTCAATAATAATTTTGGGGCTTATTGTATTTGTCTTCTGGTTTAGGATACTCTATGGTCGTGTTTTCAAGCTTTTCTCCACAAATGGGCATGAAAGCCAAAATCCCTCATAGTCACATGACTCCTGAAGCTGGAGCTTTAAGAAAACAAATATTGCAAGACTCATGATGAAATTGTGAGAGTTGGCAACACTGCTAGACTATGCTTTGTGATCCTTGAATGGAAGATAAATATACATTATATTAATAATTATTATTATATACAGTATATAAATGCATTACAACTAAAAATATCAAACTTGGATGACTAAAGGTAGTCTCCTAAAAACATACTTTAGCATCTAAATAAAAGGGACTTGATTGCAAACACATTGAGCACCCATTGAAGTCAATGGGATTTGTGGCTCCTTAGCATTTCTGAAAATCACGCCACTTTGATTTAGGTACTTAGTGTGGATTTAGGAGACTAAATTTACACACCCTATTTGTCAATTCTCACCCACATATATACATGGCATTGCAGAATATAGTAGTGTTCTAAAAATTCCTTGCAATCTAGTTTACACTCGTGTCAGAGTGCACGCCTTGTCACACATGCTGTTTTAACAGATGTCTGATTTCAGTCATTATGCTGACTTCCTGCCTGCAGTTCCTGTGGTGCAATAGGGTTCCCCAGTCCACCTGCATGCATGAGTAACGAAGCAGCGGAACATGTGTAACCGAGTCCACAATCAAGCAGGGTTTGGTGCCAAACGACAGGAATAAGAGCGGATGCGTGCCGTCTTTTGCTGAAAGCCCATAGTCCATTTCTGTCACACACCTACCGATCTGTGTAGGTAGCTTCAGTTTTGCAGCAACATCTGACCTGGGCTCCAATTGTTACTCACGCTAATATCGACTGAAAAATCTTCCTACTCCCTCTCCCAATCTTTAATGCATCTAGGCTAGTGGTTAAAGCGGAGAATTGAGATTCTTGGGTTCTATTAATATTTACCTACTGCTCAGAGTTGTGCGACTTCAGTCATTAGGGCTAGACCAAAGCACAGGGCATACATTGCACCAACCAAGGAGGCTTTTCTGGCTCAGAGACACAATTCTTCCTCCTTGTGGGCAGGGGTAGTTTCTGCAGCAAATTACTACCCCTTCACCCTTGCTGGCTCATCTACTCTGGCCAGTGAGCAGAAGCATTGAGCCACGGTTCCGGTCATTCCCCTGCACCCAGCCCACCAGCGCCAGGTAAGGAGTAAGCAGATGGGAAGCTTCGATGTGCCCAACCCCAAGGTCTGGGTAGTCTCTGTAGATGGGGCAACTTACCCCTTCTCACTCCTTTGTCAAGCCCTTACTGCTTAGAGATCCTTGGGTGAAAACCGTGGTGCTATTCTCCTGATTTACACCACTGCAATGGTAGCCCTGATCCTGCAAATGGCTCCAGGTATGTCTGTTCATATCAGGTCCGTAGACTGGAATTGGCCCATTCTTTCCAAAGACAAACCCTGGTCAATTAAAAAAAAATGGAGAGGTGACCGTGAGGTTTAGCCAGGATTTTGTTGTGAAATTTCTGGCTCATGCGCTGGATCCATGCCTCACTCCCTGCCTGGCTTCTCTGGAAATGAAGCAGATCAGGGCAGATCAAAGCAGCCAGTCCTGCACTGGCACCTTATCGATGGGAAAAAAGGGGGAGATATTGTTTATTTAAAGGAATCTGAAGACTCTTTTAGCTAATGAAACAAACATTTAGGGATTGATCCTGCTGTCACTGGAGTGTCAATGTCTGAACTCCCGTTTAGCTACAGTTGTGCTTGATCAAACTCTTACAAACGGAAATTTACCATGAAACAGAAATTTTAGAAATACCCATTGCAGTGTCACTTACTCCACAGCTACCTGTGGTGCTGTAGGGGCAGCTGCTGTTCTACTGACATTTCCCAATGGGAAGTCCAGTCTGCTGATGCGGATGAGGACCTAACACACCACATTCAGCCTTAGTAAAGGGAGTGCAACATACTGAAGTTGATGGGACTGTGGCTTGTGGACAGGCTAAAGTGCTTGGCAAGGACCTAGGTTGTGTTCCTGGCTCTTCTACTGGGTGACTTTGGGCAAGTCACTTCCCCTCTCTACGCCTCAGTTTCCCCATCTGTAAGATGACACTGACCTTCCTTTATAAAGTACTTTGCGACCTACAAATGAAAAGAGCTCTATAAAAACTAGGTACTATTACTAGTAGGGCTAATTTTAAGAATATAAGAATGGCAATACCGGGTCAGACCAAAGGTCCATCCAGCCCAGTATCCTGTCTACCGACAGTGGCCAATGCCAGGTGCCCCAGAGGGAGCGAACCGAACAGGTAATGATCAGTGATCTCTCTCCTGCCATCCATCTCCACCCTCTGACAAACAGAAGCTAGGGACACCGTTCCTTACCCATCCTGGCTAATAGCCATTAATGGACTTAATCTCCATGAATTTATCCAGTTCTCTTTTAAACCCTGTTATAGTCCTAGCCTTCCCAACCTCCTCAGGCAAGGAGTTCCACAGGTTGACTGTGCACTGTGTGAAGAAGAACTTCCTTTTATTTGTTTTAAACCTGCTGCCCAATAATTTCATTTGGTGTCCCTAGTTCTTATATTATGGGAACAAGTAAATAACTTTTCCTTATTCATTTTCTCCACACCACTCATGATTTTATATACCTCTATCATATCCCCCCTTAGTCTCCTCTTTTCCAATCTGAAAAGTCCTGTCTTCTTTAATCCCTCCTCATATTGGACCCATTCAAAACCCCTAATCATTTTAGTTGCCCTTTTCTGAACCTTTTCTAATGCCAGTATATCTTTTTTGAGATGAGGGGAACACATCTGTACGCAGTATTCAAGATGTGGGTGTACCATGGATTTGTATAAGGGCAATAAGATATTCTCCGTCTTATTCTCTATCCCTTTTTTAATGATTCCTAACATCCTGTTTGCTTTTTTGACTGCCACTGCACACTGTGTGGACATCTTCAGAGAACTATCCACAATGACTCCAAGATCTTTCTCCTGAACAGTTGTAGGTAAATTAGCCGCCATCATATTGTATGTATACTTGGGGTTATTTTTTCCAATGTGCATTACATTACATTTATCCACATTAAATTACATTTGCCATTTTGTTGCCCAATCACTTCATTTTGTGAGATCTTTTTGAAGTTCTTCACAGTCTGCTTTGGTCTTAACTATCTTGAACAGTTTAGTATCATCTGCAAACTTTGCCACCTCACCGTTTACCCCTTTCTCCAGATCATTTATGAATAAGTTGAATAGGATTGGTCCTAGGACTGACCCTTGGGGAACACCACTAGTTACCCCTCCACATTCTGAAGATTTACCATTTATTCCTACCCTTTGTTCCCTGTCTTTTAACCAGTTCTCAATCCATGAAAGGATCTTCCCTCTTATCCCATGACAACTTAATTTACATAAGAGCCTTTGGTGAAGGACCTTGTCAAAGGCTTTCTGGAAATCTAAGTACGCTGAGTCCACTGGATCCCCCTGTCCGTGTGTTTGTTGACCCCTTCAAAGAACTCTAATAGATTGGCAAGACATGATTTCCCTTTACAGAAACCATGTTGACTTTTGTGCAACAATTTATGTTCTTCTATGTGTCTGACCATTTTATTCTTTACTATTGTTTCAACTAATTTGCCCGCTACTGACGGTAGACTTACCAGTCTGTAATTGCCAGGATCACCTCCATAGCCCTTTTTAAATATTGGCGTTACATTAGCTATCTTCCAGTCATTGGGAACAGTAGCTGATTTAAAGGACAGGTTACAAACCATAGTTAATAGTTCCGCAATTTCACATTTGAGTTCTTTCAGAACTCTTGGGTGAATGCCATTTGGTCCCGGTGACTTGATATTGTTAAGTTTCTCAATTAATTCCAAAACCTCCTCTCGTGACACTTCAATCTGTGACAATTCCTCAGATTTGTCACCTACAAAAGATGGCTCGGGTTTGGGAATCTCCCTAACATCCTCAGCCCTGAAGACTGAAGCAAAGAATTCATTTAGTTTCTCTGCAATGACTTTATTGGCTTTAAATGTTCCTTTTGTATCTCGATAGTCAGGGGCCCCACTGGTTGTTTAGCAAGCTTCCTGCTTCTGATGTACTTAAAAAACATTTTGTTATTACCTTTTGAGTTTTTGGCTAGCTGTTCTTCAAACTCCTTTTTGGCTTTTCTTATTACATTTTTACACTTAATTTGGCAGTGTTTATGCTCCTTTCTATTTACCTCACTAGGATTTGACGTCCACTTTTTAAAAGATGCCTTTTTATCTCTCACTGTTTCTTTTACATGGTTGTTAAGCCACGGTGGCTATTTTTTAGTTCTTTTACTGTGTTTTTTAATTGGGGGTATACATTTAAGTTGAGCCTCTATTGTGGTGTCTTTGAAAAGTGTCCATGCAGCTTGCAGGGATTTCACTCTAGTCACTGTACCTTTTAATTTCTGTTTAACTAATCTCCTCCTTTTTGCATAGTTCCCCTTTCTGAAATTAAATGTCACAGTGTTGGACAGTTGAGGTGTTCTTCCCACTATAGGAATGTTAAATGTTATTATATTATGGTCACTATTTCCAGGTGGTCCTATTATAGTTACCTCTTGGACCAGATCCTGCGCTCCACTCAGGACAAAATCGAGAGTTACCTCTCCCGTTGCGGGTTCCTGTACCAGCTGCTCCAAGAAGCAGTCATTTAAAGTATTGAGAAATTTTGTCTCTGCATTTCATCCTGAGGTGACATGTACCCAAGTCAATATGGGGATAATTAAAATCCCGCACTATTAATGAGTTCTTTATTTTGATAGCCTCTCTAATCTCTCTTAGCATTTCATTGTCACTATCACTGTCCTGGTCAGGTGGTCAATAATAGATCCCTACTGTTATATTCTTATTAGAGCATTGAATTACTATCCATAGAGAGTCTATTGAACATGTGGATTCATTTAAGATTTTTATTTCATTTGATTCTACATTTTCTTTCACATATAGTGTCACTCCTCCCTCTGCATGACCTGTTCTGTCCTTCCGATATATTTTGTACCCCGGAATGATTGTGTCCCATTGATTGTCCTCACTCCACCAGGTTTCTGTGATGCCTATTATATGCCCAACTGTAGCTCAGCATCTGGGTTCTCATTCAGCAAAGCGGTTAACCATTTGCTTAATGTTAAGCAAGGTTTTAAGTCTCAGCAGCATCAATGAGAACCGAGCATGTACTTGGTGTTAAGCGTGTGGTGATGCTCAAAGGAGCTCATTGGAGTTAGGCCTTCAACTCCCATTGAAATGGGATTTGGGCACCTGACTACGTGCTTTTGCTGAATAGGGGCCTTGGTGAAGACAGCAGCTTCCTCATCCATTAACAGAATGGGCCAAATTCTTCTCTTGGTTACACCTTATAACGCCATTTGCCCTGTATCTATTATAGTACATTAGAGATTTTCTTTAAAGACAGGCATTCTGGAAATGTTTTCACCTTCCCCTCTCACTGACTGTGAGCCCTTGTAACCATGGACGGAGGAAGCTAGAGACCATGTGAGGCCTGATCCTGTTTAGTTTTACAGCAGTGTAACTCCACTGGCATCATAGAATCATAGGACTGAAAGGGACCTTGAGAGGTCATCTAGTTCAGTCCCCTGCACTGGTGGCAGGACTAAGTATTATCTAGAACCATCCCTGACAGGTGTTTGTCTAACCTGCTCTTAAAAATCTCCAATGATGGCGATTCTACACCTCCCTGGACAATTTATCCCAGTGCTTAACCACTCTGACAGTTCAGAAGTTTTTCCTAATGTCCAACCTAAACCTCCCTTGCTGCAATTTAAGCCCATTGCTTCTTGTCCTAGCTTCAGTAGAACTGCTCTTGAATGCCCCGGTGTGAAATCAGACCTCACATGCCCCTGTGGCCCAGAGAATGGGAATTCGTGGAGCATTTAAAAACTCTTTGCTTCATTATTTTCATGTGAGCCCCATTTTTAGAGGGAAGTTACTGAGAATTCAATGAAATCCAGGGGTATTTATTCTGTGCTTAAGCAAGATCAGCTCTGAACTATCACAGCCAGATATATTGCTGCACTCAGACAAAAATGCCAACCTTCCTAGACTTAGTTGGAAAATCAAACTCACTGCTGCTTGGCTCCAAGGAAAATCCTGAAAGCTGCCAACATTTAATTCAGTCATGTTTCCTCTGCAGCCACAGTGAGGGGGAGGATGAAGAGAAACAGGGGCCTGCATTCACTTGAGGGACAACCACGTTGAGCCATCCAGTTGCAACACATTCGTCTCCCAACATGATTACGTGTTAATCTAGCAGCATAGGCAGGACCACGCCATGTTTAAACTGAGTGCCCGATGCTACAGAAAAGTAGTTGGAATATAATTCAATCCCATCGACACTGTGAGGATAACATGTGGTTTAATTGTTTTGGAGGACAACCATGTTGAAGCGGGGGTCCTTGTACTTGACTGCTTCCACAGCATAGCCTCTCTTTCTTCCTACTCCCCCCTCGTTCTTTGAAGCAACATGTCTGTATTAAATATTGGCAGCTTTTCCTCTGAGCCAAACAGCAGTGACTTTGGTTTTCCATGTAGTTATAAAGGGGGCTGTTTTTTCAGGCTGTCTGCGTGACTAAGTCTGGTTAACAAGTCTAGCTGTGATCCTTCTGAGGGGCACTTACCTAATTAGCCAGGAGCAAAACAATACAGGTTTATATACCTTGATTTCAAGTGAATTTTCCATGACAGCTCTTTAAAAGAAAAGGGAGATTATAGTCAAATGTGTTTTTATTTTAAATCAAAATGTTCTCAGCAGACAGAGAAAATCTGATTTTTTTTTTTTGCAGGGGTGGGAAGGAGTTGCTTTTGTTGTTGTTGTTTGTTTGTTTGTTTGTTTTGTTATAAATGAATGGAAAACTTCCTAGCAAAGAGAGAGAGAGAGAGCATTAGGATTCGGAGAGCACATTAAAGGCCTGTCCACACTAGAACGCTTTCGGTCAGTTTGTAGGAAGGTTACATTGTATATAAATTGCTTATAAAGGGTAAACAAATCATTAATAGATGTTTTAATCCATTGTTATAGAATCCAACAGGGCCAACAGGCTGCTTGCAGCCATGACTTATAACCCTTTATACTTCCTTCTACTGATGTGCTTCTAACCACCTGGAACACATTTTGCTCCTGTCTAGAACATGCTTAGAGAGACAAGGTGGGTGAGGTAATATCTTTTATTGGACAGACTTCTGTACAGAAAAAGTCAGGCCACTTTGGAGTATGGCACCCCTTCACCTCCAAGAGGTCTCACTCTTCCAGCCACTCACCACCTCCTTAAACTGAACCTCTGGGGCTCCTGCCCTCCTGTTTCACTCTGGGAGCTCAGCTCAGTGAGTCCAGCTGAGATAGACTCCTGGTAGAGACTTGATCACTCTTCGGGAATTAACATGCCTCGCCAAGTATTTGTAGTGACACTCATACAGCGTTGTCAAAACATCAGGATTTATTAGTCCACTGGAACACCACACAGGAAGTGCTTAGGTTAGCATAGAGAAATGAAGGTTAAAGCTGAGACCATTCTGGTTAGCCCAGAGCCCAGCCAAAGACCCTGTTGTTCAAGATGAAAAACTCTGTAAACTCGAAAGCATGTCTTTTGCACTAATAGATGTCAGTCCGATAAAAGCTATTACTTCACTCACCTTGTCTCTCTAACATTCTCGATCCAACATGGCTACAACAACAGAGCATGTAACATGCTTGTAGTACCTACTAACTCTCGATATTAAGGCTTTATTTATAAATGGTGTATAAAGGGTTAATAAAGTGTGACTGAGATTAGCCAGGTGGAAGTACACTGCTGTAGTTTTGCACTGGTGCACACCTCTAATGTAGACAGACTGCACTGATGTCAAGCAGGGCTGTGCTCAATTACAGAGATTCATGTTTTTAGTCCTTGGTTCAGTCTCTTGGGTTGGCCAAACTGGCAGCCTTCCTATTGACACTTGAATTTTTATCCATGTTCCAGATTAACTAATCTGTTTCATTATGGAATGCAGACAGAGACCAAGTATCTGTAGCCAGTTGCGTTTACACAAGAATTTACCATTGTATTAGTTACCAGGTGTTAAAACAGAACTAAATATTCAAGCGTAGCCATACCTGCAGTGAATGAGAGATGAGCATAGACATTAAGACATACCCACTGTGGGAAAGGAAAGGGACACAGGGATGGAGGGGCTCTGACAGCAGACAGAGGTGTGTAAGAGAGTCCCAAAGTCCTTTGGGAAAGGCAGGCCTGTTCATTAATGACAGGACAAGAAGCCGAAAGTGGGAGGAAAGGGGAGTCACAAATATCACTCTAATGAGCTAGAGGCTAGCTGTGCTCATGGCTACCTCCAGGCTGACATTCTAAGCGGTAGTCAAAGGTTTATGACACCAGTACAACATTGCTAACGGAGATGCTGTGGCGATGTTAGGAAGTGTGTGTTATGTAGGAACATCGCATTGTCCTATTTCTGGTACTGGTTCAGGGAACTCCGTAATGGGATTCAGCAGAGGCAGACCTGGTGTGAAACCGTTCAGCAGCAGCATCCAAGCACTTTGTTAAATGGTTAATGTTAATGAAAAACTCCTACTTTACAAGGCGGATCATAACTCAGCTGTAAAAATTTGTTCCAGGTGACAATTTGGCAGATGGCATATGTTTTCATTTCATCCCATGTGCTGATAGATTGCAAGAGACACTAATGAGTGGCTGATTTCACATATTATGGACCAGAGCCTCAGCTGATGACAACCACCATTATACACCAGGTGAGGATTGGACCCATAAGAGTGAACTGGTCCCAATTCAAACCTGGGTTGTAATGAAAATTGTAAGAATTACTTGCTGTCATGTTAAATACTGGTCCTGCTGTTAAGATAGGGAGCTCTGTAGGAAAGTGTGCAAGTGTGATCAAAATTAATCTGGAGCCAGATAGCCTAATATGGGGTGATTTGTGCCTTTTTGCACTAGAGAGCAGCCTGCTTTGTCTCTCTCTGGTTTTGGGTTCTTTTATGTTCTGAATTTTAAAAAATAGGGTCGTGTTATGATGCACCCTTCCAGCAAGAGAGCCTCTTTCAGAAAATTCCCAAAACAACAAGTAGCAGACAGTTATTTCATTATTTCCCAAAAATTCAGAGATATTTCTGTTTGGTTTCTTAAATGACATTAAGATTGCTCTGCTAAAAAAAATTGGAGTAGGCACATAATAAAACCTTAGGACCAGCTCTTCAGCTGGTGGAAATCAAAGGAGCTCCATTAAATTCAGTAGTGCTCTGCAAATTTACACAAGCTGAGGTTCTGACCTTTGGAGTCCAATGCTTACAACGCTTACTGCTAAGCACAGGGCTCATTATAATGAGTGACCCTACTGGCTTCCATGCACCTAATCACGGTAGGAAGTGCGGCCCTCGGAAATAAGCATTTATTGCATCAGGCACTGAATGGCTTCATTTCTGTGGTTTTAAAACATTATTTGTATATAACTTAGAGGCTGGGGGATGGGATTTGTAGCATGAGGGCATATTTTCATTATCCTACTTTGGCATTCTCAGCTCCCATTGGAATCAATGAGAGCTACTGTTCAGTGTCTCTTAAAAATGGGATATTTATCTATATATGGAGTTAGAGGAGAAATCTTAGGTACCCAACTTTGAAAGCTTCAGCCTCAACCTCCACATGCCTCAGTTTTAGCATCTGTAAAATACTTGCCTACCTTGGTGCAGAGGGGGAAGAACTCATTAGCAGAGTTGTGCAAAACTTGGTGAATTCTCTCTGCAGGAGTACTTGTGGCACCTTAGAGACTAACAAATTTATTTGAGCATAAGCTTTCGTGAGCTACAGCTCACTTCATTGGATGCTGTAGCTCACGAAAGCTTATGGTCAAATAAATTTGTTAGTCTCTAAGGTGCCACAAGTACTCCTTTTCTTTTGCGAATACAGACTAACACAGCTGCTACTCTGAAATCTCTCTGCAGGGGTTCCTATACCTATATTTGCAGGGGTTGGTCAACACCATCCCTCTAGCCACGTTCCACCTGGTGTTTCAGGATTAAGCAAACCCAAAAAATCAACCCAACACCCAGCTGGAAAAAAACAGAGCCATAAAGTTATGGTGGTTTATATTACTATACTGCCTCGGGGCCCCAGCAGGGATCAGAGCACTTGTGTACTTAGCACTGTTCAGGCACACAGAAAGAGACAGTCCTGGCTTCAAAGAGCTTACAATCTAAATAGTCCAGATAGACAAAGGACAGATCATTATCCCTGTTTGACAGATGGGAAACTGAGGCACAGAGCTATTAAAGCCTGGTCTACCCTAGGAAATTAGGTCAGTATAATTGTGTCGCTCAGGGTTGTGAAAGATCCACACTCCTGAGTAATGCAGTTAAGCTGACCTAACCCCCAGTGTTGACAGCACTAGGTCAAAAGGAGAATTATCCCATCGACTTAGCTACCCCCTCACGGGGACAGGGAGTACCTATGCCCACAGGAGAACCCCTCCCATTGGCATAGGCAGTGTCTTCACTGAAGCATCCACTGCAGCATTTTAAGAGTACACAAGCCCAGAGTGACGTGACCAAGGTCACACAAAAAGTCTGTGGCAGAGGCTCAGATCGCTTGGGTCCATAGTCACCAACTTTCCCTCTAGCCAGGGGGTGCTTGACCCCTCCTCCCCCTCAGCCAAGCACCTGCTAATTTTTCTCCGTGGGTGCTCCAGCCCTGGAGCACCCATGGAATCAGCACCTATGCTTAGGTCCCAGGTATATCTACACTACGGCACAGCTATGGCACCCTAGTGTAGATGCTTCCAGCATTGACAGAGAAGCTTTTTCTGGTTTTCTGGGATTTTTCCCATCTGCAAGAGGCGGGAACCCTTCCGTCGACCTAGCCATGTCTATACCAGGGCTTAGGTCGATCTAACGATGGTGCTAATGGCGCCAATGTTTTCACAGCCATAAGCAACGTCACTTGGTTGACCTACACTTTAGCTGCAGACCAAGCCTCAGTCCAGTCCCTTAACAGCTAGTCCAGAGTTCAAAGTCAGACCTGAACTTTCTCCAAATCTCAGGATGTTCCTATCTACTGCATGGGGGTTGGGCTTATCACCCACCATAACACCAGTGATGAGATCCTCACCACACACCCTGGCCCTTTTATACAGGGTAAAAGGGCTGGAGCAGCATAAAGAGGCCCTAAAAACCCCCCTCCCCTTATGTCCTGTGCACAACACCTCTGAGCCTGTGTTCCAAGGACCTCTCGCAAGCTCAGACATAGGGGGTCATGTGGGGGTGGGCCACAGCACACAAGCTCGCCCCAGATCTGAACCCCACTGCACATTGTCCTAACATCTCTGATCATAACAACTCAGTACGGGTCCTAACTCCACCTCATAGTGTGCCCAGTGTCTCATTTTCCCACCTCCGTTCTGTGATGTGCTACGAGAGACACCCAGCTCATTCCCATTAGAAACAGCTGCAGCATTCGTTCCCGTCTGCAGCCCCTTTAAGCGAGTGTCTGATTTCTTGTTATCTGTCTGGTGTTCAGAAGTATTGAGCCTGACTCTCAAGCAGCCAAAGGAATTTGCTCACCAAGGGCTAATTCCTTGTTCCCCCAGAATAAGCACACAGAGATGGCTTCTCTTGCTCAGTGTGTCCTGGCAGTGGGTGGCCTGCACAGTGTCAGCACATTCACACACACGAAGCAGAAGGGCCCTGAGCCAGCTCTGGATCTTGGCTCCACCAGTGTAAATCCAGAGGAACCCCGCTGAGCTTCATTCTCCTCTCACGCTGGTGTAAATCCAAAGAAACTCCACTGAAGTCAGAGGGGCGACTCCAGTTTCATACTGGAGCAAGGGAGAGGTGATTCAGACTATGTGGATTCATACCAGTGTAGCTGAGATGAGAGTCCGGGGTCCGATCTGGACACTAAGGTCCTTGGTCTTTTTTTTTTTTACACCAGAGGAACCCCATTGGTCCCAGTTCTCCAGTTCAGCTCCATTGGGTTCAGTACAGGTACTTCAGTTACAGCAGGTTTCAAACAAATAAAAGGAAGTTCTTCTTCACTCAGCGCACAGTCAACCTGTGGAACTCCTTGCCTGAGGAGGTTGGGAAGGCTAGGACTATAACAGGGTTTAAAAGAGAACTGGATAAATTCATGGAGGCTAAGTCCATTAATGGCTATTAGCCAGGATGGGTAAGGAACGGTGTCCCTAGCTTCTGTTTGTCAGAGGGTGGAGATGGATGGCAGGAGAGAGATCACTAATCATTACCTGTTTGGTTCACTCCCTCTGGGGCACCTGGCATTGGCCACTGTTGGTAGACAGGATACTGGGCTGGATGGACCTTTGGTCTGACCCAGTGTGGCCCTTCTTATTTTCTTATATTTTTATTTACACCTGCCTGAGAGGAAAAAAGAGACCACTGGACCCAGTTCTTTATTGCCCTGCTTCTTGGGTAGAACCTTTTATGCCAGTGCAAAGAGAGTATGAAACCTCCCCATGCTTCGCACTCACCTTACACTTAGGTGGCACTGTTGAAAATGACCAAACAAGATGTAGAGCAACAATGAATTGGCCCCTTTAGACCAGACCTGCTGCTGGTGTCAATCCATGAAACACCATTAATTTAAAAGGAACAATGTCAAATCAAAGCTGAGAGTCTGCCCCATTGTCTTCAGTGGTGTTACTCCTGATTTACACCACTGTTTAAAACAGAAGAATCATGCCCCAAGAAGGAGAGTTGGTAAAAGTCCACATGGTGAGAAGCATTTCTTGCCACTTGGACTTAAATTGGGATTTATAATTACAGCTTTTCTCTGATTCACTTATGGGAGGTTCATTTGATTGAAAAATGACATAGCTGCTGACACCAAAAGTGTGGAAGTCCAAAGACAAGACAAACACAAGGTTTTCTTGCTTTAGTACTAGTTAACCTTGTGTTTACTCCCTTTACTACACTCCAGCAAAGTATCAGCTGCCTGCAGGAGACTAGACACGGCAGATTTAATTAGTATGCTGTAACATTAATTCAACAAAAGACTGGGATTGTTTACTTTAGAAAAAGAGATGAATGCGGGGGGGGGGAACATAATAAGATTATATAAAATAATGAGCGGTCTCGAGATGGGAGATCAGGAACTTCCTTTCTCATAATGCCAGAACAAAGGGGCATTCCAAGAAATTGAAAGGTGGCAAATTCAAACTGATGAGGCAATAATTTTGTGCACAGTGCATAATTAGACTGTGGAACTCATTGCCACGGGATTACCTTGAAGCCAAGAAGTTAGAAGGTTTAAAAGGCTTAAAATCAATAATTAATTGATCTTTAAATATTCAGGGTAAATAGGACTAATCCCCTGAGATGGGATATTAGATGGATGGGATCTGAGTTACAGAGGAAAGAATTTTCTGTAGTATCTGGCTGATGAATCTTGCCCATATGTTCAGGGTTTAGCTGATCGCCATATCTGGGGTCGGGAAGGAATTTTCCTCCAGAGCAGATTGGAAGAGGCCCTGGAGGTTTTTCGCCTTCCTCTGTAGCATGGGGCACGGGTCACTTGCTGGAGGATTCTCTGCTCCTTGAAGTCTTTAAACCACGATTTGAGGACTTCAATAGCTCAGACATAGGTGAGGTTTTTCGTAGGAGTGGGTGGCTGAGATTCTGTGACCTGCGTTGTGCAGGAGGTTGGACTAGATGATCAGAATGGTCCCTTCTGACCTTGGTATCTATGAATCTTTGACTGGATATTTATATGGTTAATAAGAAAATCCACTTTTACAGTCGTAAATACTTTCAAAAAAGTACTTTGGGAAGGGCTATAAAAACCTCACAATTCAGGGCTTAAACCAATCTCTAACTATTAGGGATTAAGAGGAGACTCTCTGGGTGGATTAATTATATTACATCTGTGTACTCTATGGTTTAGCGTACCTTCCTCTTGAAGATCTCGTTATGGCCATTGGCGGAGATAGGATACTGGCCTATATGTATCTGGGGACTGATCCGGTATGGTGATTCTATTCTATTCTATGTAGGTTCTTATCCCTGCTCAGCACCATCACATCTTCATTCCTAAACTCCTATGTTAACTGATACAGGGCAAACTAGCTTTTTTGCATCTCTTTCTGTAGACAAGACCACCGCTTTGACAGAAAGGGCCTGTCTCCCCAGCCTAACCTGCTCATTACCAGCCATTCATTGCAGAAAGCCTTGGCTGAAGCTCATTCTCAGCTGAAGATGGTTATTAAGTTGTTGACAGAAAGCTCATCCACTTTGAATAGTGATCATGGCATGGTTCAGGCTGCTCCTGACAGAGCCCCTTGTCAAGCAAGCCCTCCTCTGGATACATATTTTTCCCGTGTTCCTTATTAATATTTGTAAATGATTTTCCTGACATTGGCACGGCCACCCTGGCATGTTTGATTAGGCAAGTGCAGTAGTTTTTTTGGGGGGGGGGAATGGCGACAGATGCACACGGAAATGACTTCCCCAAAATACGTCTTTATCTGCAAAGCAATCAATATGAGTGTGAGTGTATTTCATAACTGGCTGATCTTCGTTATGACACTTATCTTTATGAATGTAGAGAGAGAGGGATCTGATTTGGAGTGGCACTGCCATGAGTAAATTAGCCCTTGCTGGAAGTGAAGGTAACAATGTGCTGAGAGTCCACACACATTCTAGAATTGGTCCCAGCACACACACACACACACACACACACACACACATTCTAGAATTGGTCCCAGCATGTGTCCCAGCACGCGCGCGCGCGCGCACACACACACACACACACACACACACACACTAGAATTGGTCCCAAGCCACAACATTTCAATCTCGGTTTTTAACCCATCAAAATTCAGCAATCTGGGGTTTTGCCTCATCCCATTATAGAATATAGAAGAAGGGATCGGCTTCGCAATCCGGATCTGAGTTGGGATCCTGAACCTCTGTTCACCTCAGAGCTGTTCAGGTCCAAGGTCTACACTTTGGCCCATCTTTAGTAGATTCATACCTTCTTGTGAAAAGTCAGCCACAGTGACTAGCTTTGTGGTGGCCACAGTTGTCAGCGCCACACATTATTTTAAAGAGAGACCCTGGTCCAGCATGGTATGAGTGTAGATTTACACATGAAGTCCGAGGAGTTACCCTAGTGCAGCACTGGATAAAGCAGCAATGAACAGGACCAAAGCTGTGATCTGTCTATGGGCTAAAAGCTGCAGATGGATGGAATTTGAATTCCCATTTTGTGGCAAAGCGGCTCGTAGCCTTTGGAGCTGCGTCGGGGGCAACCTGAGGGCAGAACATAAATTTAGAGGGGAAAAACAGAGCTCAGCAAAACTCCCTAGCACTTTGGCCACCCATGGGCTTCCTGGTGCTGGGAGAAACATATTGGCCAGATCTTCAGCTTGTGTATATCAGCATAGGACTATTAACTTCAGTGAGACTCCAACCATGGATGTGGCCCAGACTAATGCAACCTGATGGGATTATGAGGCAGATGCTGCAAAGTCTCATTGAGGATGCTCAGGACCTTACATAGGGAGTTTACAGGATCAGGTCCCTTATATTTTCTCCCTTCCATTCCCAAAATAGGGCTTGCTAAATACAAATTAGTGTGAGATCTCTGCAATCTATCTCGTGCAGAGAGTTAGCTGATCTCTCATAGGCACGGCAGCCCATTAGCAGAGAAAGAATTGGCCAGGGCTCCAGCTCAAAGCAAAGTACCAGAACCTCCTGGAAAATGTGAGGTTTTCAGTGAATTTTCCACATTGTTGCTTTTCTACCAGAAGTGCTTTCTGATCGTGCGTGATGCTCGTCACAATAACGCTACCATCCTGCTTGGCTGATCTGCTAATTTCAGGGAAAGGTTCTGGGAAACCACGGTAGGATCCTGCACCCATGATACCACCCTGGAAAGCTCAGGGTTTTGCATGCACCTTGAAAACAGGTGGCAGATGAAAAAGGCCTGGCTTAAAATCAAACCCAATGGCATGTAAATTAACAACACTCTCCCCTATGGAGTGCTTCCGTTAGCATAGTCCAATGTCCTTGGATGCTGTAGCTTTCCAGGGAGAGCAGACTTTGAATTCAAACAAACCAGGGGGCTTGTCCGTAGGAGGAAGGTAAGTCCTTTGTATTTCCCAGTGTTACAGGCTTTTTAAAAGCATGTAATGCTTCTGTTTTCAAACCTATTGGAGACAAGAGAGGAACATTTAAAAGGCCTTTAAAAATTGCCCAGTGTTGGTGGAAAGGGTGTGGGACTGCACTGATTCTGTAGGGATGCACTCTTTTCCTGCAGTGTCAAGGATACACATTCACAAGGAAACAGCAAGGAGATGAGAGAAAGTCAAAGCAGCCAGATGCAAGAAGCAGGGACTACTAAAAGGGCCAAATGGGAGAGAAGGCGGAGTTCAGAGTGGTTGGAAAGTGTATAGAGAGGGAAGGGATTGCATTGATCTAAATTCCATCCATGGTCTAACTCCACTGAGTAGTAATCACATGTAGCACTTCCTCAGAAGATCTCAAAGCACTTGACCGACAAGAGTAAGTGTAACATGCCCAATTTTGGGGAAACTGAGGCACAGAGTGGGCCCATGACATGTTAAGTCAAAGGCAGATCCATGAGTAGAACCCAGCTCTTCTGACACTGAGTGCATGCTGGAGCTCATGTTGCCTCCTGGGGAATGATAAACATAATTCACACACAGAGACACAATTTAAGCAAATGGAGTTTCCCCCACAGAAATAATCCCTTTGCTCTGATTGAAAAGTCAAATTTTTGATCAGACATAATGGCACGTTATGTCAAAGATCTTTCTATGCCCTCCTTCCCTTTTAACCCATCAGTGGTGCAGATGCATTTTCCTTTTGTCCTGAGCTCTAGCTCCGTGGATTGGCGAGAGGGGTGTGTCTCTTTAAGGAGAGAAGAGGGGAGGGTGGTGGGAATGGAAAGAGGAGAGAATCCTCTTTAAGGATGAAGAGCACAGGAGACAAAATGTTCTTGCTCAACATTGTAAACAACCCTAAAGTGTTTTGAAAGTCTCTGTCAATATAAATTACTGAGAAACAAGACACAGGAATTGCAAAAGAAGAACCCAGCTGGAGAAAGGCTGCCTGCTGCCGTCCGCCTCAGACTCTTAATGGGATGTGGCAATAACACTCTCTTTCCCTCACACATTCTTTTCTATTCTTCTCCCTCTTTCTTCCTCTCTCTCGCTATTCAGAGCTGCCTTGAGTACACTGTGCACTCATAGACATATCCTCCATTCTCTGCCACGACAGCCTGGTCTAAATGGGGAAAGTGACTGGCTTAGCTATAGTGGTATAATTAAGAGTAGAGACATCAGCTAAACCAACTAAAGCACTCTGAATCCCCAAAGAGATTATTCACATGGGGAGTTCTACCAGCCTAGCTACAGCACTGTAGTTACAACGGAATAGTCCTGCTGGTCAGTTTGCCCATGGAGACAAGCCCTACCGGGGCATGGTTCTTTCTTTTCCTTTCTCTAAGGTTTTTGATTTCAAGTACAAACGCTGAGGCCTTGTCTGCCTCATGGATTTGCCCTCATTATAGCCACCTCTATCGCTGCCCCAGGGCAAATCTCTAACATAGGCCTGCAAGGTGTTATTTACACTGGTGGGGCTTACCTCTGTTTGCAGCTTGTAGATATTTTACCCTGGCTTTGCAATGGTGCAGCAACATTGCATGTTGGCTTATATCAGGGCAATTCCCTAGTGTAGACAAGGCCTGATTCTCCTCTCATTCAGGTGTAATGGGTGAAACCACTATGGGGTATATCCCACCCAGTTTTTTAACCACCGTGTATATATCCACCACTAGCATGGTTGTAAGAATAAGCCTTTCTCACTCCTACGTTCCCCTTTCCGTCCAACATTTTGGTATGTGGTTGAACTACAGTCACTTAAGCCCCAGTGTAACCCCATTTAATTCAGCTCAGTAATATCAGGCAAGAGAGACGGCTGAGCCCTATATCTCTCTGTATAAAGTCAAGGCGGACCTGAGACACAGAGTTTGAGCCCATTATTGGATCCAAGGCCCATTAAAGTCAGTGGAAAATTCAGAACACAACATCCATTTCCTTGGCACGTTCGTCTTTTGCAGAGTTTCTGTGGGAATCAGGGAATTAGCTTTGGTTGCTTAACACATGGCCGTGTATGTGACCTTGAAGCAGTAAGTTATCAAACCTTGTAGGTCAAAATACACATTAGACCCATTAACTTCACTGGGCTTCCAATCAAGCCATAAATGAAAAATGTGGATGAAATGAACAGAAAAAAAGCAAGAGTTAAGAGCTGATGTGAAAGAGGGACAGGATCTTCTTGTCTTATGGGCTCTTATGGATAGTAGCAATGGCCCAAATTCATCTTTGATGGAATTGTATCAAAGGTCAGGGAATTACACCAGCGGTAAATTCAGACACCCTCTTTTTATACCTATAATGGAAGCCTCTTAGTAAAACTAGCAGGACGTTTGTCCCAGAACAGAAACGCCAACTTCACATGGTGACGTTCTGAAACAATACAGGACTTTCATTCTGCTTCACTGTAGATGGAGTCTGACTCCATCAGAGTTCAGTGCAAGGTGGGTTCCACTGATGCCTTCACGTGGAAGGTTTCCAGAGATATTTAACAGCTAGATAATTAATATACAGGCATGGCTTCACCCACCACAGAAATGCAAACAAGTCTGGGGTGAAAGGGAGTCAGGCTATTGGATATTATTTCTGTTGGACGGTAGGAAATTTGAACAGAAATACATTTCAAGAGAAATTTGGAAGTTATTATAATGGTCCCAAACTGAAACGCTAAATCCTAACAATACCCTGAATCTTGAACATGTTCCAATCCAGCTACAAATTTGGTGGTTCATGCCCATCTGTATTGGGAGTCTTATGTGGCTGCTGCTCCCAGGAAATGAGCTCAGGAAAGTGGAGGGAATAGCCATGTTTTTACAATTATTTGTATCACAGTAGCACCTAGAAGAGCCAACCAGTATCGGGGCCCCATTGTGCTAGGTGCTGTACAAAACAATCAATGGAAGTTAAGCACCTAAATACCTTTGAGGATCTGGGTCATAGTCCCGGCCCTGAAGATCTTACATCCCAGGCCCCAGGCTTGCAAAGATTAAAGCATATGCTTAACTTTACACCCGTGATTAATTCCACGGCATCCAATGGAGCTATTCACATACTTCAAGTTAAGCAAGTGAGTCAATCTTTGAAGGATCAGGGCATAAATAGAGAAGAGTGGGAGAAGAACCAGAAGCAATGAAGTGATTTGCCCAACGTCATACAACGGGGCACTGGGTGATCTGGGCCTAGAACTCAGGTCTCCTGTGTCTCATGAAAGCACACTGATTTACACCAGGATCTGGCCATTCATTGATCACATACAAGGAGGATAAACTGAAGCAATTAATGGAGAGGTCTTGCCCCCTCATGCACAGCTGTTCCTGTCACCCAGCAAGCTCTCTCAGTCCTCTGTGTTAAAAATCCATCCCGATAATGTGGTTTGGGATTCCAGAATATCCCAGTTCCTGTGCTCTGGCCTCAATTAGGAAAAAAAAGAAACCCAACTTTTTAATTTTAAAGGAAATGCTAATAATTATCCCACGAGCGGCATGAAGCAGGCAGCACTCTCCAGTCCGCTCACAAGGAGCATTTTGGCTGACGTCTCTCCCTGTCAGCGTTTAGAAATCTGACACGATGGACTGTTTGAAGGAGCAGAACTAACAAGCCAACAAATCAGGCCATTGCCAAGCCCTCCTCCCCCTCTCTGTCTGGTACACTAACAGCCTATGGGAGGAAGGCTCCGAGAACTGCTGAATGGCTCGATAATCAGCAGCCAACAAAATTCAAAACCACACGTCTAAATTAATTCATCCCGAAGCAACCGTAGACAGGGACCAAAAAAAAAAGAAGAAGAAGAAGAGGGAGAAATAACATGGCCTCATTTCAAGCCTTGCCTAAAACACTGAAAGGGTTTGGCAAAAATTATAAAAGCCCTTCAGAGCAGCTGCCCTAAATTCTCCAAACAACATGTCTGATATCGAGGCAAAAGGGATAGATGTGGGCATGTCAAATAAATGGAGCAAAAGAGTTTAAAAGCTTTATTGAGGTCCCAAAGGACACAATGATGGGCACACGGCAAATAGCTAGCTGCAGCAAGGTCAAGTAGATAAGGACTGGACTGAGGGTGAGGACACCTGAGTTCTATTTATGGCTATGACCTTGGGTAATCACTTCACTTCTGTTTCCCCTCTGAGCCTGGCCCGTTTAGACTCTCAGTTCTTCAGGGCAGGCACTGTCTCTCATGGTGTGTTTGCAAAACACCTAATACAAAGGGTCCTGAACTCAGCTGGGGGCCTCCCGGTGCTGTCATAATAATCAGATGGCTGTTCAACAGCACCGGCCTCTCTCAGTTTTCAAAAGCGACACTAGCCCGGGATGATTTTCTCTTTTTAATTTCTATGAAAAAAATGTCACCAAAAAAACGTTCATCCCTTTTTATCAGCTTTAATGGTCACTGAGTTTGGCTGCCTCTGATAGAGGGTCACAGTTCAAGGTAACTGCACCTGTGTGGTCCCCGGAGGGTTCCCCCTGTAAGCTCCCAGCTCCTCAGCTGTCGCCACTCTTGGGCAGACACCCGCATTTCCCTCCTGACCAGGGTGTTTTCAGGCTACGCAGTTCCCTGCCTACACTGTGATATCCCCAACAAGCCGGATGGCCTAAACAGGCCAGCATCTGCACTTAGCTTCCTCTGTGAACAATGGAACTGCCAGCAGTTATAAGGTGAAAGCATTACAGAGAAAATGTCTTAAAAGCAATACAAGAACCTACATACATGCTAATAAGCTTACCAACGATTCCCCTCCCAAGTCCAAGAAGGGCTCTGGTAGGAGTCAGTCTTTCAGATCCCACCCGGGAGGTTTCTGTGGTTACAAGTTAGTAACAGCCTTAGCTAAGCAAAACCATGAATAGGTCAGTCCTTCCTTTATACAGCTTGAGCCTTTCATCTTGACCTTATGTGCCAGGTGATCAGCAAACAAAAGTCCACTTCTCAGGGCATAGCTTCAAAAGGCTAAGGTTTTGCATAAGGGGGTGCGTGTGGAGAATTTGCAGAACCTCCCCCTAGATATTCCCCAGGAAATCAACAGCACAAATTTTTGTCCCAAAAGACCATTCTTGTCTGCCGCATTGTTCAATATAGTTCTTTGATCATCCAGGCCCACAATAATACTGGACCTTTGCATTTCATACAATGGACTCCAAAGATAATTCAATAAGGTTTTCCAAAGATATTGCAGGAAATTGCCATACCTGCTACAAGAGTCATTTTTAGGCTTCTGAGCACTCACCACTGCAATTTAAATTGATGCTTAGCACATCTGAAAATAAGACCCCTTTAGGAATTTCAAGCCAGGTGCTCAGAAATTCAGGCATGCAGAATTAAAGGCCACTGTTCAGAGTGTGGCTTCCAATTACTTGTCCAATTCAGTAGCACAGCTAGGAACAGACCCCAAGCCCCCTGCTCTACAAGCCAATGGTTTAGCTAGTAAGCCAAGATGTACCTGTGGATATATTTCAGACTCACACACAGGTTGCTACCTATTGTAGGCCTTGCTCTCTGATTATAATACTAGCATCAGCAGCACTGTAATGGTGATAGCACTGGGAAATGTTGGGATTACGACACATAAAAACTACCAAACTAAGCAAGACCTATTTAAATAGATTGGTTCTAGGGCCCTACCCTAGAACTTCTAAGACCCAGGTTCAAGCTCCTGTAATACCACAGACTCCCTGGGCACATTGCTTAGTTTTTATGTGCCTCTCCTCCACATCTGTAAAATGGGAATAGCAATACTTACCCTGCTTCACAGGGGTGCTGTGAAGCTAAATAAACTAGAGATTATAAAGTGCTTTGAGATCCATTGATGAAAAGTGCTTAAAAGGGCCACCTGTTATTATCATAATTCCACTAAGTCTTACACACATCTATCTGTCTATCTACATAACTGTACAGATTGAACCTAGCGTTTGTATGCCAACACGCCCACTGTGCAGGACTCGGTGACATTCAGCAGAAAGGCCAGTTTCCTCATGTTGGTGTTTGCATTCCCCATATACATTCCATCTGTTCACAGGAAAGCCAGGGAATGGGAAGGATCAGTCAAAGTGTTTGGAAATGCTGCAGGCTCCGCATTTGAATGGTACCCAGCACTATTAACAGTGCAGCAGACAAGGAGCCAGAAGCAGTGTTACTCCTGCAGAACTTTGTGTTGAGTCTTTTTTCTAGCTCTCTGAACAGGGGATTCTGCAGGAGCCTCTTTTTCATACTTGCCTGAGTTTAGCAACACAGTAAAGCTAAACTGCCACAGCCGTGCACTGGGTGGGGTCAGGAGAAAGCTGCATGGCATTGTGGGATAGCTGAGGCTGCTATATAAGGCCACAGTGGCTGTAGTCAGGGATAGACCAGAGGGAGGGAGATGTGAGATGTAGTGGGGCTGCTGGCATGCTCAGTAGAGAGCTCTAGGGATGTAGTTAAAGGTGATTTGTTTGTAGTTTCTGGTTATTGAACAGACATAGATCTGTATCTCATGCTTCACAAAAAGTAATGACTGGTTTTTATTTGTTTAGAGGCTAAACACTTCTGGGGGTTCATTTACATTAGAGATGGAACTGAGCGGTAAAGTCTGCCTCTATCTAGCTTGGAAATTTCTAGGGTGCCAGAGTATCTCAACACTACATGGAATAATTAAGAGTTGCAGAGAGAGAGCAGCCAGGATGCATCTAAATCTCCACAATGTTCAGGAGGCTCCAAATCCATGGTTTTGATTAGCCCATTAAATAGCAGGGGGCCAACAGTAGGTTAACCTCTAGATCTGAGGTTTGATTTGGGGGAGAGAACTGGTGTTGGAATTCATCTCTGATTTACATCCTTCTAAAGTCTGCCTGCATAAAGTGTCCTGCTAGGCAGTATCCTGTGTGTAAGAGTGCATAAAGAGAGGTTTTCTTATGAGTGCTCGTCACTCTTTCAGCAGGATATAGAAGATGTTTCCCTTACCCCACAGGACTCTCAACTGAAGTTAGAGACTATTCACCCATAACACTAAACACACATCACACTAATTTGTGTCAGGTTTCAGAGTAGCAGCCGTGTTAGTCTGTATTCACAAAAAGAAAAGGAGTACTTGTGGCACCTTAGAGACTAACAAATTTATTAGAGCATAAGCTTTCGTGAGCTACAGCTCACTTCATGAAGTGAGCTGTAGCTCACGAAAGCTTATGCTCT
Source organism: Dermochelys coriacea (assembly GCF_009764565.3). Taxonomy (NCBI): domain Eukaryota; kingdom Metazoa; phylum Chordata; order Testudines; family Dermochelyidae; genus Dermochelys; species Dermochelys coriacea. The sequence continues at coordinate 17,836,791 of NC_050083.1, read as the reverse complement.
AATAAATTTGTTAGTCTCTAAGGTGCCACAAGTACTCCTTTTCTTTTTACTAATTTGTGTGAATACAATACACAGTATGGAGGAGATCAGGCCTTCAGTGCTGATGTAAAGGATAGTCATATAAGGCATTTCCAAAATTTGGGTGTACCCCATACTAAACAGTCCTTACATGATAATGACTGATGATAATTACTAGGGCTTATTATGTGCTAGGTGCTTCCTACCACGGTCTCTGCTCAAACTCTAAGGAATCTTAGAAACTGGAAATGCATCTCTGGTAACAAAAAGGGCTCCCATGTGTGTCCCTCATAGAGTATTTCCCCTTCCCAGTTTCATAGCCCAAAGAAAGGAAAAAATTACATAGAGCCAATAGTCCACAAGAGGGTTCATGTGCCAGCCTGATCTATCAGTTGTAGATTTGTACCCTAAATTTGAATTCTAAACTTTGCAGCGTGTGGTTTGTCTCTGGTCCTAACAAAGGCGGAATACAGAATTTGTTATACTGGATGACACCAAGGGTCCATTTAGTCCATCTTCCTCCCTCCCTGGAATAGCAGATACCTGATGCTTTGAAGGAAGATAATGCATCTAGATGAAATGGTGTCTAAGGAGGAAAATCTCTTCCTGGCCTCTGAAGGCAATCAGTTTGCATCCTGCTACAAGAGCTAGGATGAGGGACAATTCACTAATAAAAGTTTAAAGCATGAAACCTAAATAATTATACTAGGAAAATAGTCTTGAATAATCCTAACACAGGAAAATGGAAATCACATGACCAGCAGGGAGCATTTCCACCCTGGAGAGCTAACAAACAACAGTCTTATGCTACGTGAAAGCTATTGGCCAATTGATGCAGAACACCATCAATAAGGTTTGCCGTACATTTTCTGTTCCATAGACTGGTGCTTAATGTTCTTGTCCAGGTTACTATGCTGTATGTATTCTATGTTTCAACAGTAAAGTACGATACTAGGAGGAAATATTCATTTCTCATACAAATCCTTTGGCAGAACATAACAATATGCCCCCTCTCCTTTTCCTAGCTTAACTTTCCCCAAGATAATTCCTCAGTGTCTGGAGATAAGGCGCACATTTTGGATGCATCATCCTACAACCCAGGATTAGCAGAGCTCTGTGCATTGCATGGCAGGACAGGGAAGGTATCTTCTTTTATAACAACTTGGCCTCACCAGACATGCCTCGTCATGAGTGAGATAGAGCCTATGGAAGTCCGTGGGAGTCTTTCCATTGAATTCAATGGATTTGGGATTAAGCCTTTAGCAACTAGCTCATGTCCACTTTAGCCCACCCCAAGCATTCAGAAATCAAAGTCAGGCCCCCAAAACACTGGATTTTAAACAATGGCAACTTTGGGGTTCTTTTTACTTGGGTTTTCTTCTAAAACCAAGGGGCACAAAATCTGGTTTTGGATCTTTTGGGGTTCACCTTTTTTCAGCTTTTCCCTGCAACCACGAGAGCTAGAAACGTTAATGAAGGATGAGATTATCCCATACTCATATGATTCCAGGAGCTGGAGTTTCCGAAAAACCACCTAATATCCTGAGACTGGCAATAAAATCTCAAGCCTGGGCCACACTGTGTCTCAAACCTCTAACCTGCAGCAGCTGCACCTGTTGGGTTTTTTCCTCCAAATTCTTTTTTCACTGAAACTCCCACATATGTGCGGGAGCCCTGGGGATTTCCTCACCATTTTCCCCTCTTTCCTAGCTTTCCTGTTGCATCCTGCCTGACCTAGAAGGACAAATAGAACTTCCTTCACAGATCATCAGCATTCTTCCTTAGTCATCACAGATGTACAGGGTAACACTCCCCCACTCATTCTCTCCACCACTATGTCCATAGCAATCCCAGCACATGGTGGGTCAGAGGTTCAACATGAGTTCCTTATGACGCATGCCCCTGACCCCATGAGATCCAAGAAAGGTCCATTTTTCCACTATTCCTTATATAAGGTTGATGATTAAGCATGTAGCTGTGATGGCTTCTTTGTTGGAATTGGACTGTCATAAAACTAAAGTTCCAACTTCTTACATCTTTCCAAGGGAGATTTTTTTTTAAATATGCATTTTCATCTACATGGGTTAAATGTGCGTTGGCCTTGTCAAATGGAAGGACAACAATGAAGAGTATTGCCCAGGCATTGGACTCTGATTTGGATCAAACAAGCTACTTGGAGCCAGGACTCCTGGATTCTCTTCCTGGCTGAGCCGCTGAATGGATGAGCTTGAATGAGTCATTGAACTCTGTGGTTCAGTTTACTCCTCTGAAAAATCAATAAAATAATACCTACAGAGAATGTGGCAAGACTTCATGAATGTGTGTGAAGTGCATCAAGATCCTTCAATGAAAGGAGCTAGATCAGTGCAAATCTGAATTATTATTAATCTGTTCTGGTGCATGAGCAATCCAGTTATTATTTATTTGTATCACAGTAGCACCCAGAGGCTCAAATCAAGACTAGGATCCCATCATGCGCTATGCGCTGCCCACACGTATAGTAAGTGTTAGTCCCTGGCCCAAAGAGCTTACAGTCACCATAAACTAGAGAGACGAAGTATGTATTCTATTCAGGAAATGTTGTCCCAATTTGACAGAAGGGGAACCGATTGCACAAAGTCACACAAGGGTATGGCAGAGCCAGGAATTTAAACCTGATCTCCTGAATCCCTGTCCAGTGCCTTAAATACAAGCTCATCCTTCCTTTCCGATCTAAGACTTCCCCACTTTGCAGGAGAGACCGAATCCAACCTAACGATGGAGTTACCTGTGGGGCATGACCGGTAATTACAATTCATACTCTGCAGCGAATGGCCCCACTCTATAAAAGTATTATTGACTGAATACCGGTCCTAGCTCTGCGAAGGTAACTTGCTTTTCCTAAACAGTTAATCTCCACCATTAGCACTGGTGTGTTAAAGGAGGTTTAGGACAATTTAATAGCTCATAAAACTTTATAGTCCCAGTTGAAATTGGAGTGATAACTCTGGAGTGCAAAGCTATACTTCGCTAAACGTCTCCCTTAGATTTTTTTTTTTCTTATTGGAAGCTTAACATCTGCTACAGAAAAACAAAAAGGATCTGTTTTCACTGTCGAGAGGCATAAGCATCCTTCTTCTTTTCATTCTGCTTATATGTTTACTGCTTAAAATTTTGGCATCAATATTATCCTTCATTATTGAGATTCTGATCACTTAGAGGAAGGAAGAGACTAGATAAACCAAAGCTGACCTGTGCTCAGTCTAACCTGTGAGCAGAATAGAAGCAAAGGGGACTCCTAATTCCAGTCATCAGTTTTGTCCAGGGTTCTTTTCCATTCCAATTAATACTGTAATTTCATAGCCAAATTGTGGCTGCATTGATGATGGGTGGAGCTATCCTAGGACGAGGCAGTATGGACTGGAGGCAGGATTTGGAAACTGGGTTCCCCTCCTGACTTAGTCATTACCCAGCTGTGTGACATCATCTGTGCCTCAGTTCTCCTGTCTGTAAAATGGTGATAAAGATACTTATCTTCCTTTAAACCATAAAGGGGCCTACAGACAAAAAGCACTGTGTATGAGCTAAGTAGTTTTATTGTACTCAGAGACCAAATAAACCCCATTATATCCCTTAGACTATATCAGAGGAATTCATAGCATTAGAATTTTTTTCTCCATCAAAGAGAAATTTGGGCATCTTTCAAAATTGTTTTCAGACCAAATCCCAATTCAAGCTTTTAGGCCATTTTTAAAAGTACCTTTCTTCATATTTAATAATGGGCTCTTCAGTCTAGCAGAGAAAGGTCTAACACTATCCAAAGGGTGGAAGCTGAAGCTAGACAAATTCAGACTAGAAATCAGGTGTACATTTTTAACAGTGTAAGTAATTAACCACAGGAAAAATTTACCAAGAGTTGTGATGGATTCTCCATCACCAGCAATTTTTAAATCAAGATGGGATGTTTTTCTAAAAGATCTGCTCCAGGAATTATTGTGGGGAAGGTCTCTGGCCTGCATTATACAGGAGGTCAGACTAGATGATCACAATGGTTCCTTTTGGCCTTGGAATCTATGAATCTATAAAAAAAATATGAAAAATGAATCAGTGACTGAAAGGCCCAGAACAGAAGAACTGAGGGGGGAATTTGAGCAGCGATTCACATGGAAAAATTAAACAAGAGTGTTAGCAAACATTAATTAGGGTTTAACATTCCAACCCCGAGAAAGAGAAGGTTAACAATTAGCTTGGAGAGGCTTTTTCTGCCAATGGTCTCATCCCACTAGGAGCATATTAAATGAATTTGGTATTTCATCCAAAGAGCCCTGCTACAGAAGACTAAGTCCATTTGGTTAGGATCTTCATAATGTTTCACTGGAAATGGGTTCAGTGTGGCCTAGTGGGAAAGCACTGGAGTGGGACTTGTGAGACTTGGGTTCTCTTCCTCAGTCTCCTGCTGGGTGATCCTGGGGAAGTCCATGTCGCAGCTCTGTGCCTCAGTTTCCCCATATGTAAAATGCTTTGAGATCTACAGATGAAAAATGCTATATAAGAGCTAAGTATTTATTACCAGGGATGGCTGGGGAATTTGGAGCTAGGTTTCTGTTTGATTTGCAGTTGGCTGCCAAAGATGTAGCAATAGCTATTGTATCTCAGATTGAAACAGAATACAAGCTTTATGGCAGAGCTCTGGTTTGGTAAGGTCTGGGTCTGGTGACTTGGGTATGACATGCTGGGGTATATCATAATATGGTATGGATATAACAGTATGTCACAGGGTATGATTTGCTGTTGCATGACATGTAGTGAAGATGAGTGAATAATTTTCCCTGAATAGTTTATTCCTCCAGTTTCCTCTTTTTCTGGCTCTCAAGCAGCTGGCAAAAATCTCAGATATATTCGTTATTTCAAATGATTAATGAATTTTGCCATGATATTTTTTTTCTTTTTGGGGCTAGATCATGCTCCTCTCTGGGCACAACCCAGCGTGGGGAGCCGCACCACCACTGGAGGAGCACCAGGAGTTCACTCTGCTCCCCCTATATGACAGTCCTGCCCTGCTGGAATGACGCTGTGCCTGAAGCAGTCCCATCATTTCATACCCAGAAATGGGCACGAGCCTTAAAGCTGACTTACAAGTCCAGCCATTTTCCCAACGTTTGGATTGCCCAGGTCCAGTGTTTTGGTCAGAATGGTTCTAAACACAGAGTCCGGCAATGAAGTTTGGATCCAAATCAGTTAACCCGCAAAGACAAGGCACATTTATACATGTGGTTTGTGTCTGGGCACATCTCTGACTACTCCAGATTGGCAGACATTTTTTGCATTAACGCCTTCCCGGACAACCCATGATTTTGCAAATGCAGTGGCAGCAATTGAAGGGTTAAAGAGCCTTTAATGGGCACCCCTTAGGGATTCCCCTTCAGGCCTCAGTCATGGCTTTGCCTTTGGTGAAAGATTTCCTCCATACAATAGGTGACATTTAGGCCATTAGGGGATCCTTTGCAGGAAATACTGCTTATTCCCTTACAGGTGGTCCCCATAATTAGCAATTAGGATAATACAATATTGAAAATGCAAGACACAAATTTAATTAGTTGTGTTTTATTAGAGTAACTAAGGAGAAGGGCCCCGGACTCCACTGGAGGAGAGAGATCAATACAGAACATCTATTTTCACTAGAAAACAATTGCAGCTGATGGCTGTCTGTGGAGTGCCGTGTGGCATGATGGAGTAGCTCTCCACTGCAAACCATTCCTAAGAGAGAAGGGGAAGGGTTCTTGCACGGGGCCTGGTAAATGAATGATCAATATCTCCAGGGAGTCTCTGTATAATCTCAGTTAATGTTACAGAGCAGCTAATAGGAGCTGACACATAGCTATAGAGAGATGGCTTCCTTAGCTCAATTAACTAATTATCTTTTAAGCCGTTCTGACTCAGATGGGAAATAATGGCCGAGGAGCTTTGCTTTTTAATTTAGTTTCCTTGTTTGTTTGTTTTTGTTTGTTGCTGGCAACTCTATTTCCATTGCTAGAGCCACATGACAGGCTCTTAACCAGAGTTTCCGGTACACATGACCAAACAAAAATATACACAGACATAACCACACGTGACCGTGTATTCCATATATGCACAATCCAAGCACAGTGTCCATGTTTGCATACACAAAATTGCATTGAGTATACGCACAAGCAGACAGTTCATTTCTTCCATCCTGGATTTACTGGCATATCAACTTGTGGTTCTCATTTTCCAGAGAATCTCTCCTTGCACGCTTTAGGGTTGTGTTAGCTACAGCATTAGCTAGGGCATAACTCAAGTGCTGCCCCTAATCCGACTCCCATCCATACACACAAATCTCTAGCTTGAGCTAAGGTGGCTTTAAGCTCGAGCCAGCTGGCCTGTCTGGGTACGTGTACACTGCATGGGAGTGAGTCTCCCAGCTGGGTAGACAGGCCAGGGCTAGCCGGGCTCCAGTTAGCATGCTAATAGAGCAATGGGGATGTTACGCCTTTGGCTGCAGCTCAGACTCTCAAGCCCACCCAATCGCCTGGGTCTGAGTGCAGGTGGCTCACCTGAGTCGCTGCCGGACCTGCAGCCTCTGCACGGCTATTTTTAGCACTCTAGCTTGAGCCCCGCCCGCATGTGTCAGTCTCCCCAGGCTGGAAGGCTTTTTCCCAGCTGCAGTGTAGACATACTCTCTGAGGGAACGGCTTGAAGCCCACATTCAAGCTAGCCAGGCAGTAGGGATGCAGCGACAGGCAACAGCTAGAGACAGCACCACTCATCAGCTGCAAATCCGACCACTCTACAAATCCAGTCATTCGGTGTTGCTCAGGTCTTGGTGTGCAGTGTGGCAGAGCTGGGCTGGCTCGAGTGGAATAACTCCAGAGGGGTAACATGAGCTAACTGTTGCAGGGTATACTGATGTATGTTTAGGGAGGGGAGGACTGTAGATGAGGGTTGTGGAAGATGTTAACTCCTCTTTTTATTCTTACAGTAGCCCCTCAGGGATCCCTTTTGCGCCACCACAGACAAACTGTCGTCACAGTCACTTTTATCAAGGTAGTGCACCTGATTCCTCGCTCTGTCGGGACACACAACTATGCACCAGTTTCACTGTAATCTCTCTTTTTTTAAACTATCCCATCCTCCCCATGTGGACACACTTAAATTGGTTGACAACTGGCTTCTGTCAATTTATATTACACAATAGACGGCAGGTTGCATATCTTTGGATGGTCCATTCGAGTGATTAAAATATAGTCCTTGCTCCAAAGAGTTTACAATCTATATGAATTTACCTTTACCCCTGTTCTGTAATTATCGTGTTGTTATCTCTATTCCAATAGCATCTAAAAGCCCCAACTGAGATCAGGGCCCCATTGTGCTAGGTGCAGTACAAACACATAATAAGAAAGTTTCTGCATGCAAGAGCTTACAATTTAATGAAATCAACAAGACAAACAACAGCTGGGAGGAAAGAAGTATTATCACCCTGTTTAACAGATGAGGAAAAGAGGAGGCTTAGGTGAGGTGCCCAGAGCTGGCAATTGAACCCAGGTGTCTTGAATCGCAGTCGGCTGCCTTAACCACAAAGCTGCTTTTCCCCTCTCTTCAGTTACAGACCTCAATCAAGACAAAGGAGAATAGCACTGGTGGGCTGCTGCTGTTGGCAAAAATTAGTGACACAATAGCGTTCACCCCATGCTTTCTTGGAGACAAGAACTTGAATCAAAAATGCCGGGGCCTGAATTAAGATTGAACTTTTAAAAACAAATTACAAAGATAAAATGCAAAGTCGCAATCATTTCTCTGCTCTGGCTGCTCCCGCCGACTAAGCCAATACCATTTCAACCTTTACAGGGGGAAAAACAAAAGACGGAGCAATCCAATAGCACAAAGGGAAATAAATACACAGGGACCCCAAACTCATGGAAGCAAAGCCTTATGTGATATTTAATGTTTTCCAGGAATATTCTTGTATAAAAATCACTCAGACTTTGATAAGATCATAGCAAGAGGACAGGAGGAAATTGCAGTTTTGCCCAATGCTTGATCTTACTCTGCTGAACTTGCTGTATCTGAGACATTAGAGCCCAGCCTTAATGGCACCATATTAAGCTGAGACAATGCAGCCCTGTGACCTTGCGATGCTTGATGGCCATATGTGCTATTTTAATGAAAAATTGGAACTTAAGTAAATGGCCACCTATCGGCAGAAGACTGTTAACAGGATTTCTCTCCTAGTGAAGCCTCGGTTGTGGGGGAGGGTGGAGAGAATTGGTATGTAGCAGCCATCATCTTCCCTCAGTGAATGACCCTCTGCTAATGCTAGCCTGGCCTATCATGCTGACAGAACCCAAATCGAATAGCTCTTTAATCACAGTGGAAGGAGTGTGTCCAATTAGAACAGTGGACTGGGAATCAGAACACCTGGGTTCTGCTTCTGGCTTTGCCTGACTGGCTTGTCATGTGTGAACTTGGGCAAACTGCCTCTGTTTTACCCATCTTAAAATGGGCTGAATGTGACAGAGCTTAATAAATTAGTTTGTGAAGCACTTTAAGATCTTTGCACAAAGGGCACTAATAGAAATGCAAAGCATCGTGGGCCTGATTTGCGTAGTTCCTGTTGACTTCAGCCGGAGTGGTAGTTGCGGAGCGCCTCTGATAACCAAGTACTATGATTATTTACTATCTGCAATGGAAGCCACTGTTAATCATGCACTGATAGAGGTTCCCTTTTCCACCACCCTAAATCTCACTCCAGGACCAACATTTCCCTTGGGTGGCTAGCAAGCTCCCTTAGCACAAAGAATCCAGCCCTCTGTTTGCACTATCTCACACAGCTACCCCTTCCAGACACACACACTATTTTTCTCCACCAACAAATTGAAGCTGTAAATATTGATATCCTTTCCTTCCAAGGCTCTTTAAATGCCCTTTGATACTTAAAAACTATTAAGTGCACCCATCATTACTAACCTGTGAAGTAAATGTATCCTAATGGGCAGGCAAGCTACACTCACTCCAACAAATCATTTCTAATGAATAGCACCTGGCATTTAAATGTGATGCATGTGCCAAAGGAAATCCATCTGTGTTAGCCAGTGAAAAGAGACAGGCATATCTCCCTTGCTTTCTTTCCAAGGTATGGAAGGGGTTTGGTTGGTAACACTTAAGTGTGACTGTTTTCAATCTGTTCCCATTCCTGCAGTCAGGAGTCTTCAAGGAAGATTTCCCAACAGCCGGGCTGCTCCCAGCATACAATGGAGAAGGGTCTCTCTGAGCTGCATGAAAGGCTTTAAATGGAAACCAGCATTTCTCTTTGCGCGCGCAGAATGCTTTTTTGACCCCAGGCTGACCTCACCCTCGAATCTGGGGTTCACAGCCCCAGCCTTGAACCCAGCTCTTTTTTTTCATGTATGGCCTTTCTATTTCCTGAGGTCAGGCAGCCCACCGCTCCATTAGCATTAGGCAACTCGGTTCTCATTTGCCAAAACTGACATCCTGGGAAAGTCCTGATGAATTTATGAATTAGAGGCTACGGATGCCAGTAAAAGAATTAAAGTTTGGGGGCGGGGTTCATTTGCAGGAAATCAGCTGGGATGATGCTTTTTCTGCAAGATACAATTGGCTTCGAATCCTGCTAAAGCTACTTTGGCAGAACATTTATTTTAAGGAAGACAAAGTTTAAAAGAAAGGGAAGAAAAGGACTGAGAGAGAACTGGGTGGAATATCATTACGCGAAGTTCCTTTGAGGTGAAGTAGACTCACCTTTTGGAATTAGCAATTGCAACATCTAAGTGTAAGGTAAAATTCATACCCAATAAATCACGTGTCAAGTGCCCACACAGAGAGGTCATTAAACAGATGTATGAGCTGAAAGGCAAAGCCCATCTATTTAGAAAGCTGCTCCAAGTGTCAGCATTTCTCCAAAGCTCTCAGGGTCAGGTAGCTAACAAACGTAGAAGAATATTTCCTTCCTGGTGTGCTTTTTGGGGGGATGCTTTTCTTTAAAGAACTCTTTCTCAGATCAGCTCCACTCGAGGGGAAGATGTGAAATGAGCAAGCATCAAATAGCATATCAAACAAATGGGGAAGCCTGGCCAGAGGGATTGATGGATGGAGGTGTGTCTGTGATTAATAATCAAACCCAAAGCTTTTACTGGGAGTCATGTGGAAAATGTGGCTTTGGAAACATCTGACTAGATCCCAAACAAGTGATGTTTTTCTTTCTTTGTTTTCTTTTCTCCACCCTGTTCTCTGGCCCCACTGCTTACCCTCACCCTTGCTTTGCTTTTCTTGTCTTGTCTGGATTCACTAATTAAAATCTTTTATTATCTTTACCTTCTCCAAGGGGCAGCTCTAAAGGCTCCTGTTCTGCTTTGATTTATGTCTTGTGTACCTCAGGCTTCAGTGGAAAAATAATTGACCAAATAATAAAAGGACACTAAGTAGCTCTTCATTCAAATGCTGTGGTGTCCAATCTATTGTTCTTCCTAGGAACGGCGGAAACCTTCCGGTTAAATGTCCCGCTCCTGGGAACTGAGATGCCCTGGTGTAAAAGCAGGTGAGGAAAATCATGAGAGAAACTGAGCCCACTCAAAGGCCACAATCATTCTATGAACAGGTGAATTAATTGGGGTGAATTGATCCTTGTGCCTCAGCTGATGGGTGCAGGGAGTTGGAAGGGTATTTTTTTCTTATTGCATAATTAGTCAGGTTCATTAGGAGGAGGTTTACACCTGCCTCTGAAGCATCAAGATACTGGGAACAGGCAGGAACCTAGGTCTGAAGGCCCACTCATCTGCTCTGGAATGGCAAGTCTTGTATTCCAGTGTATGAGCTTTGCATTGCCACATGGTTTGATTCCTAGTCTCAGCCTTGTTGCTTCATGAGGGATTTGGTTGGATTCCTGGTCCAGGTTTTTTGCTCCCTGGGGCTGTCGTAGCTGGAGGACAGTCAGTGCAGAGTGCCACCTTGGGAAGGCAGAGAAAAGAATACCTCATCTTGATCCAGTGTTGCTCCGCTGGCTGACGGAAGAGAGAATGATACAACACTCCCAAGTTTATTAGAGCATAAGCTTTCGTGAGCTACAGCTCACTTAACACTCCCAAGGACGTACTCCCAGCCAGCCCTCCTTGGCTGGAAGTATTTAGTTGTCTTAAGACCCCTTGAAGGTGAGGAGAATGACTTTTAAAACTGGGAGGAGGGTGGGGGAATCTCCAGAGCCCCATCAGGGAAGCAGAGAACTCTTCCTAGTTATATATCATCTCTGCTTTGGTCTTTCAGAAATGCTGTGTTGAATACAAAGTTGCCATCAGATATCTTTCACCTGCTGGCTAGTGCTTACTTAGCAGGTTATCATAGTGAGTCTCACAATTCTTGGCAACTATAGCTGTGCAAATAACTGATTTTTTTATTTTTTTTTGTTTGGTTGCTATTCAGAAGAACAATAATAATAATTAATACAACTACTAGTTGTGAGTCATTATGACGTGAAAGCTTTTTGAAATTTTTGTTGAAACAAGAAGTTGAAAAAATAATTAATTTTGGATGGAACAAAATGTTTTATTTACCCAAAACAAATATTTGGGGTTTTTTTTCAGCATTATGAAACTTTTAATGAATTTGAAGTAAATTTCAAAATGAAAAATTGTGTCAAAACAAAATGTTTCATTTTTTCACAATTGTTTTTTGGGGGGGATGAGGATGGGGGTGGGGGGAGAAAGCAGGAGTCAACCAAAATAATTCAGCAAAATCAACATAAATTCATGAAACATTTTGGTCAACCTGCATCTGAATTTTTCAGGAAAAAAAGCTTTGAACGAAAAATTTCACCCACTCTGCAACATTGCAATGGCTGTTGTTTCTCAAGACTGGTCCATCCAATTCCTTCAGGGCACCAGTTTGCTTGACAGCAAAACTTGCTGGAGTCTTCTCTTTCCAGCTCTTTTTCTTAATCTCTTTGAATAAACCTCTCTGGCTAGCAAGGAAAGCCCCTCTCTCCCACCTGGAATGTGAGAGTCTCCTATGGTGTCTGGCTATTTCCCTGGCTCACTGGCTAATTACAATGGCTGCAAATAGCTCTGTGGCCTTATCTGTTGGGAAATGGAAGAAGTTCCACCCTTTGGAAGAGGCTGTGTCATTCATGGGGGCTTTTACTAGCCCCAGGATTGTGCTATGAGCTCTGTTAGGTGGAACTACAGCACCAAAGGACAAATTCTGAAGTCTCTAGGCTGGCAAAAGTCTCTATTGACTCCAAGGTCTTGAGTAATGACCATAGGATCAGATCTTACAATGGGATTGGGCCCTTTAAATTTATCTGCATTATTCATTAGTGCTGGAGAGAAACAAAGCTACACTGCCTTTGATTTCTCACCCTACCATTCCCCTGACACCGGGGTGGCTAGTGGAGGGTTTGTCATTAATACTGGGGTGGGAAGAATGCATTGTTTAACATGTGATCATTGAAAAGGGAATGTTTTTGTTGCCAAGGAACTATTTTTAATTGTAATGTAGATCCAGTTAGGACAATGACATAGCTGCTGTGTAAGAATAACAGGTTGTTTTTAGAATAAACTGGATTACTAGTCTCTAAAGTGCCACAAGTACTCCTTTTCTTTAAAATTTAAAGAGAAACCTCCAGGCATATTCTATTCCCAGGTACCCATGTGCAACCATCCTGAAATGAACAGGTGTCAGTGAGTGAAATTTGGCCCTGTATCTGGATGCATACTAGGACAGTGGAAGTATATCATTCTAAAGCAATATTTGAAAAAGATGTGATCTAGTGGTCAGGAGGCAGGGCTGAGAATCAGGAACTTCAAGTCTCATCCTGGCAGTGACGCTGACACCTTTGAGGTAGTTGCTTCACCTCCCTAAAGGGGAGATCATATGGGCTTAATAAGGTAATGACAAATCCATGTCCAACTATGCTGCACATCATGGCCAATAAGGGTCGGTGAGGTTCTGTGGCCTGCAACATGCAGGAGGTCAGACTAAATGATCACGATGGTCCCTCCTGACCTAAACGTCTATGAACTTATGCAGGGCTACAATTCACATCCTTGTGTTCCATAAATACAGGATATTACCACATGAACTAGTGGAGAATCTCTGTTAGCAGAATGGGACCTATAACACACAGTTGAGCAATTCTGATTCCATCCAATAGAGAGCAGCAGCACACGAGCCAATCCATCACAGTATTATTTATTTCCACCAGATCACTTAAAAAAAGAAGTGATGATGAATTTAATTTGAACAATGTGTGTTCATTTACCTATCAGGGGACAATAATCCCCTCCATTGGAGGAATTACTGGGTGAAATCCTTTGGCCTGTGTTGCACTGAAGAGATAATGCTGGCCCCATCTGGCCTTTAAAGTCTAGGAATTGTCTTCCATTGACTCCTTCAAGTGGGTAGATTATTTGTGACAGGAAAGTTAAGGGATTCTTGTTTATACATCTTGGGCCATGAGCCAGCAGATTACACCTATGGCACCAGAGGAAATGACAGAGTTTTATATAGAGTATACATTCCATGTACTATATGGCCTATAAATATGTGTGCAGGACATATTTGGCACCACATATTCCTGTAAGTGATGTAATCTTTGGGAAGTTACTTAGCAACTATGGAAAATGTTTTGGAGGTTTTAATTTTTCAGGATGGGTATATTTATGCAGTTCAGCTAATCAGCTTGCTGGCAAGTCCGTGTCGATGATCTCATTTTCTTCATCATTATTTTATGTGAATTGGGCTTTTAGCACTAAAGAGACCACAAAGATTTAATTCAAAAAATGCGATTGCTTTATGTTTCCAGGGTATCGTTAACGTGGCATCTACACTAATAACCATGGTAACAAACTGGTAATTAGTACATATATAGCACTTATTATTAATACAGAAACAGGATAAGTTCCAAATCAACACAGATTACAGTACATTATTACCATAGTAATTACCTACAGTAACACACACAAATTGAACTAAATGGCCAATTGAACTAGAGTGAATGGCTTTTTTATTCCAGTCCCTAAATAATGTGCATTCTTGGCTGAATAGTTCAAGGTAAATAAAACTGTTTTTAATTTATTGCCAACTTCTTTTCTAGGGGGGAGAGGCAGGAGTGACTAATTTTAATTTAACTTTTAGCTAACTGCAATATAATTACTGTATAGGCTCCACAGTGTAACTCTTCTGAAAGGACAAAAAGGATAAAAGTTGTTGGTTTTCCACTTTATTAGCAGGTTTATTTCTGTCATTCCAGCCATAAAGTAATAATGAACCTTTTTAAAGGGACAATGCCAAGTAATTTAGGCCCTAAATTCAGTCTTTTTCTTTTTCTTTTTCTTTTTTTTAAAATAAAGGAGAGAGGGAGAATTTGTGTTTGGAGGGGGTTTGAAAAAAGTATAGAACATGAATAAAAAAGCCATTGCGGTTGTATTAAAATCAATAAAAACATGGTCTTTTTTAACTGAACCATTCCCAGTTTTGGGCACCAGCACAAAAGTATTGCACTAGTGCATTTGAAACAGGAAGTGAAACGGACTTTAAACAAAAAGTGAAACTGACCAGTCTAGTGACTTAGTCAAGTGAAGTGCAAAAAGTAAGCAAACTGCATAAAATTATATATAATTTTTAAATGATTTCTGTTTTAATAAGGTGTTACGTTATATTATGTTTCAGGTCACAATCAAAATAAAATTCGGTGGCCTATATTTGTGGCAGGAGGGTAAAACTGAAACAATAAATAAATTAAAAATCTCAACCCTTACCACAGAACCCCAGCACAGGCATCACTGGCCAGTCTTTGCTTGAGTATAGTCCAGGATTGAAATAGATGGAATGCTGATGTTCAGGACAATTGCTTGGCTGGTGGGGCAGGGGGGCACTACTGATTATTAAACAGAATGCATTCATACTGTTCCCTTGTCCTTCCCACCCATTCCAAAGCCTTATTTCTGTTTCTTCCATCCGTTGTGTCTTGTTATAACTCTAGACTATGAACTCTCTGGCAGAAGGAATGTCTTTTTGACCTGAAGAAGAGCTCTGTGGAGCTCAAAAGTTTGTGTCTTCCACCAACAGAAATTGGCTCAATAAAAGATATTACCTCACCCACCTTGTCATCTTTTTGCTTGCACCTAGCACAATGCGGCCTTGAGAGGGTCTCTAGGTTTTATCATCATGTAAATAATAAGAATAGTTCTTTAGACTGTAAACTCTTCAGGGCAAGGACTTGTCTTTTACTGTGTGTATGTACAGCACTTAACACAATGGAGTCCTGATCTTCATGCAAAAAATAATCAAAATAAGTCTTGTCAGGTTGGAAGGGTCACAACATTCCTCAGGAAACTTGCTGGCACTGGCAGAGCTTCATGGGTGTTGAGGAGGGACTGCATGACTTCTACCTGCTATGTGTCTCCAGTGCTATTGCTTTCTTATATTAGTCACTTTTAAGATGCAACAAATACCCAGCCAGGTTCTCAGCTAGGGTAAACCTAGTAAATGCTCGCTGAGAACCTTGCCCACATGCTTTAGAGATCAGTCCTGCCGCCTTTACTCATGTGAGTCATTCTCACGAAATGGAGCTGAGGCTGCTCTCAAACCACTGGTGTACATGAAAGTGGAACCTCAACCCGGATGAGACTCCTCCCAGCAGACAGAACTATTAGCAGGAGTAAGGAGGGCCAGGCAGGGTAGGAACAAAGCAGCAGAGGAGAGCTTTAGAAACAGCAGCATGTCTGTTGTTGCACAAGGCAACGCTGCTGGCCATGTAAAATAGCCTCCTATCTCGTTTGTCATGTCCAAGTATGTTTAGTTCTTATTTTATGGCTTGAAGACCTGTTGCCACTAGCAATGCAGTTAACACATCCAAGTCCTAATTCCTTTTAATAAAACGTTGGCAGCAAATAATTCTGCTGGGGAATTTTTTTCACAATGAGTAAAGTCCTACATATTCAGCATCAAGGAGATTAAAAGTAAAAACCACACACACACACAAGCTTTTATCTTAAACAGAAGAACTTTTATGGACTGATTTTTCCAACCAGTTTTGTACCTGGCCTTTTGTAAATTTGGGCATGCAGTTTTGCACATATCATTTGTGCATCCAAAATGCAATAACTAGATAGCTAGTACACTAAATACATGAGCAATGGTCTTCACGCTGGCATGCTCTTTGTGCCCACTTGTGGGGTTCTGTGGGTGAAAATGTTAAGGTCTCTGTTAAAGTTTGCCTCTTAAAAATTATTATTCTGGGTTCTTTTGGTTTTGTATTATAGTCTCCTGGATTCTTCCTTCTTGGAAGGCATTTCTTAAATACTTTCTTTGACCGAAGAACTTAAGAATGGCCATACTGAATCAAACCAATGGTCCATATAGCCCAGTATCCTGTCTTCCAACTAGCCCGTACCAGATCAGGGACCCTCTGAACAAATTTTTTGGCATGGACCAAGTGGCTTTGTTCCCACTAAATGAAATGACCAAAGTTTCCTCTGTATAATAAAGAGGGAGAAGTGCAGAAGTTTTTTGTTGTTTTCCTGCCACAGACAGAATAAAGATTGCACAGTTACTCAAAGCGCTTTTTCCCACTTTTCTCTAGATGAGCATTAGTATTTCAACTGGCTGTTGGTAATTCAGACAAGACTGCTTCTTGAGCCAATTAAGCGGTGCAGCACTGAAGTGTATATTGTGTTTCTGTGATAGGGACAAATGGCACACAAGGGACTATGGTGAAGTATGACTTTAGTTGCTAGCTCAGTGACCACAGAGGGCATAATCATTCTTTTTTAGCCTCTCTGGGATTAGATAGATACACAGATAGACCTTTATGTGAGACCAGACAGACAGACCCTACTGCACAAAAATATTATTATTTTTATTACTTTAAAAAACCCAACAAGTCTTTAAAAGGCCTTGGCTCTTTATTAGTATGTTTCCATTTGGCATACAGGCTAAACTGTTCTTTTATCGGGGCCGTCTTTTATCGTGTGTTACCTTTTGATTTGCAGGAAAATTGTTATTTTAGCAGGCAAGCATTTAAATATGTCTCACTGTATTTGGTTTGGCTCTGGGAGCATGGAAAATATATTCCTTTAACAAGCATTCATTTAATGTGGGTTTCAATAAAGCCAAATTGTCTGCAACTCAATTTTATGCAATCCCATCTGTATTCTCTATACAGCTCTTTCCAAATCCTAAACCCACCTAATATTGTTCCAGTGCTTTCTGGCTGGCCTGCCAGGCCAGAATTGTATGCGACTCCTTTTAGCATGCAACAGAAGTAGCAATACTTTCATTGTCATACAGTGCTGTCTGCTTAGGCCTTCCCACTCCATCCCTTCACTCCTGCTGCCTGAATCACATAGTTGATGCCACTTGAAATTAATAAGCATTAGGGCTTGCTTCTGTAGCCCTCTGCCCACACAGCTGCAGCCGATCGTTACCTGGGTACAAACTAAGCCTTTTAAACACTTGTTTGATGCTCAGTTTGTTGTTTCTTTCCCATTCATGTGGCTAATAACATGACTTGGGAAGCAGGACGTCATTATTTTGTGCTCCTTTAGTACCGTGCTGTGTGCTTTCGCTTCTTTAGAGCAGTTCTGCTTTTTTTTAGTTTGACAATTCTCTTAAAAACATGCCCATCTGGTGCAAATACAAGTGCAAAGTATTATCGTTCTGGTCATAACGCTGCTGGAGAGAATGATTGTTCATTAGTGCTTAAGAATCTATTGTTATAATTAATTATGAATGTGTGTTATTTATTAGGTGACTGTTAAGTAATTTTATCAGTAACGGTTGATGGAAACAAGTGACGGTCAGTTGAGAGGAGGAACAGATATGCTTCAGTAGGTGTGATCCCTGCTCAACTGGAATGGCATACCCTGCACTGGGAGGTTAGAACAGCCTTTTTCATTATGGCAAAATTCACCACTTTGCAGATGAACTGGCCCATGCACCAATCAAGTCTCACTTAAGCACTACTTTGAGGGTTTATTTTGAATTGGTGCATGGGGCTGGCCCCTCTGCAAAGAGGTGGGTTTCACCGACTCCTCATAGGGCTGATTGTCTCATTTGGTACTGCTGATCTCATCAGTTGCATTCCCAATTCTAGGGTCGCTTGGCTGGGAGTCGCAACTGTCTGGTTGGGCTGAGCATGAGTTTCACAAGCTATGTGCTGCAGCTTGGTTCAGAGAGGCTTGGAAAGCCAACAACCCCTAGAGAGCCAATGGAGACAAACTCAAACAAACCAAGAGTGACCAACCACAGCCAGATCCTCCCAAAATCCTCCAGCAAGCCCTAGGGACCACCATCATTATTACCAGAATTCTTACCTGGGAGGTCTTCAGGGACCAGCCTGAAACTTGTAGGGGGGATACTGGTGCTGTAAATTGGAGTGATAATTACAATGGAAGGGGCCGCTTGAAGATTACGATGCTCATTGGCTTCCCAGCTATGAGGCCAAGCTCAGTTTATGTTCCATGAGGTCTCAAACACAGATCAAGTTAAAACCACACCCAAGCATTTTTGTGGTTTGAGCTGAATATTTCAAAGACCGCCCCAACGGTAAACCACAGCGGTCAATGCGGTGAATCTCAGCTACAAGGACAGGAATTGCAGCTTTGCACTCTGAGCTGTGTGTTACAACACTTTCTAGGCTTGTTGGCTGTGGATTATAAAGCAGATCTTGGGCCAGATCCTCAGCTGGCTTCAATGGTGCCATGTTGCTGCTGCTTAGCATATGGGCAACATGCCTCAGGTCGCACATGACCAGGATTCATCGCTGAACTTGATCCGCTGGTTGGATCATTCGCTTTCCCACCACAGGCCGGGTACTGACGGGGAGGGAGGGGGCGCGACGGGAACGCTGATGTATGCCCGCCGGTGCTATGCTGATTTACACCTACCAAGATGCTGGTCCCTGATCTATCCATGAAGAATAAGAATGGTATTTGGGCATGTGTGCGCACGCGCACAGACTCACGGGAGCTGGGGGGGGGCACGAAGATTTGAACAGATTCAGGAATCAGGAGTGTTCTGAGCTGTCTGTACTATTTTGTTGTTTTAAATTCCAGAGGGGCTGCATTCCACGGTCCAATCTGTTCATTAAATCAACACAATACCCAGCTACTCAGGGGGTGGGCCTTGCCTGCATTATTGGTTCTCGAAAGACAATAAACCTTGGGATGTAATTGAAAACAGGATAACAAAGGAATTCATTATTTCTTTTCACTGATGTTGCCGCCTAGATGAGT
This sequence comes from Dermochelys coriacea, assembly GCF_009764565.3. NCBI lineage: Eukaryota > Metazoa > Chordata > Testudines > Dermochelyidae > Dermochelys > Dermochelys coriacea. The sequence goes on along the minus strand of NC_050083.1, from coordinate 17,817,529 downwards.
GAGCATCGATCCCTCAGTGCTCTCATTCCATTTCCCTAATTGTTACGAGGACGAAGTAGTTTCAAGGTTACCTTGCTCCGAGAGAATGGAGGTACTGCAGAAGGGCTGAGTCATTCGGGCCTATACACGGAAACCAGGAACATGTTAGCTGCAGCTGTGCTGAAATGCAGCCACTGCTAGCAATTTGGGCGTCTGTCTGTAACAATTACAAACTCTATGTCTTTACCAAACTGCAAATTCCATTCTGAATGTGGGGGCAAGTTGACCTCTCTGTTGTGCGTTTTACCTCCATGTTGGACTGAAATTCCAAGGCCTAGTGATACAGCGGTGACAAACAGAGGGTCATTAACTCCAGGTGGTCCTCTCTACTCAATTACAAACATCCTAGACAATAGACTGGCTCCCAGCCAGGAAAACTGGTTTGTCGGGGGGAGGGGGGGATACCTGGCAATGAAATCATCCGGTAGAGGTCTGGGATCACCTGAAAAGGCTGATCCAGGGGTCATCTGACAGAAGGACTGGAAAGGGCAGGAGTTAATCTATTTTGAGGGCTTCAGCCATTTTCACCAGCTCAAGATGAGGGAGCCTGATGAGATGGGGGACCATGCCTACTTAGACTGAGATGGTCCAGGGCTCCCCAGGAAGGGTTGAGCTAGAGCGAGGGGCATTGCATTCAGGATGTTTGTTTCTGTATGATTTGCACTCTGTGCTTTATCCATTCGGTAAAGAGAAAGCTGTTAGAGTTCGGTGCATAGTGTCCGTGTGCGTAGGTGTTATCCCCTGGCACATGGGCCCTTGAAGACACCAAACCAGAAGGCTCAGCCCTTCTGCTGGGATTCTGGGCGAGGTGCAGTTGAAGCCTGGTTTCTCTGACCAGGGCAGACAGGGATTGTTTAGCTAACTACTGCTGTGCAGACTCTAATACCCCTGCAGATGGTTTTATACCAGTACTACCAACATTGGCTCTACCCTCTGCTCCGATCACATCACTCGCCTGACTGACTCCTGCCACTCACTTCCTCTGCCTATATCCAGATATCAGTTCCTCCTTCTCGCCTTTAAGCACAGGCTTAATTTTAGGCACATCCCTCATAACAAAGCAATTAGGCCAGTGCTTAAATCCCAGCTGAAGTGCCTGCATGCTGCATCGGTGCCTCCGGCACCAAAGAGCTCCACCCCTTCCTCCCTCGCATCTCTCCCTTCCTCCTGCATCCAGTCCAGATAATCAGCCATTAGGCTTCTCTCCTCACCGCTCCCACTCTTGACTTTGTACCTCCCTTCATGCTGCCTGCTGGGCTTGGCTCATCTTCCTCCTTCCAGGGCTCCAAATTTCCTCTCCCTCCTCCTTCAAAGCCACTCCCTGCATCTGGCTTCCCATCGCTGGCTGCCGATCTCTCTGCCATCCTTTTATTTTGTGTATTGCATCCATCCACTGTAAACTATCACCACCCAAGGCTAGGGTGACCAGACGTCCTGATTTTATAGGGACAGTACCGATTTTGGGGGCTTTTTTTTAATATGGGCTCCTATTACCCCCCGCCCACCCTCTGTCCCGATTTTTCACACATGCTAGCTGGTCACCCTACCCAGGGCAGAGACCTTTGGTGGCACCCTCCGGCCCAGCTGAACTCTGCTTTGCATGGGGCCTCCTGCCGAGTAAGGGGGGCAGTTTGTCCCTGTACCACAGTCCTGTAGCCAACAAGTTGTACTCACCATTTCTTTTAATCCAGCAAAACTCCCGCTGATTTCGACATTTGCCTCATTGTTCCTGTCTTCTCACACTCTGTGACGTTCGGGAAGAATCTTTCCATGTCCTTGGCAAGGACGCGAGACAATCAAGGCACACACCGTCCCTGGAGGTTCCAGTCCAGGCTTTACACAAGACCTGGAGCATGCTAGGACAAGAGTTTCACTTACAGCTCTGTAGCTGGGCCAGTACAAAGCGGACGGTTCTTTACATCACTGAGTCAGTGTATTCATTCCAGGCTCCTGTAGATCTGGGGCACAAAACTCCACGTTACCTTAAAAAACCTTAAGTAACTGACCAAGACTTTTTTCCCCCCAGAGCCTCTTTGTTACTGTTTGTTTTGCAGCAGGTGCTGCTGTTGCCATGCGAGCGCCTTTTGTTGCTATGGATTAATTTTTTATTTCTGATTTTTATGTATATGCTGGGAACGCGATTGCTGACTTCAGCCTGCCCATTCTGCAGGCCTGATTGTGACTGTGGCTTCCAAATTTTCACCCCATCTCACCCTCAGCCTTTCTACCTGCATGTGCAAATATGTGAACAAACATCCGCCGGCATGCACATCAGGGAATTAGGCCCGAACGGCCCAATGTGCACGTGTCTTTTAAGCAAAAGAGATCGATGTGAACATGTAACCCCACACCTTCTGGGTGTGGTGTTCTGTCCCATCTAGTGGCACCAAGACCACTTAGAGAGAGAGAGAAAATGAGTCTGCCCAACCACCTAAGCTAACAGGCAGTTGGCTTTTAGCTCATGCAGTAGAGGCTCATACACTCAGCTCCCGAGGTCCCAGATTCGATCCCGTCCACTGACGACCGGGATTTGTTGGCATTACAAACACATAATAGCTGGGCTTGTGTCCTCCCCTGGTTCCTGCCCTGCCTCAAGGGGGCACTTCAAGGAGCTGGTTCTCACCTAACCCTGAGGGTCTCACTCAGAGGCTGACTCCCCCTAGATCTGCCATAATGCTTTTGCTGTCTGTTCCCTCCCACCCACCCCCATTGGGCCTGGGGGCAGCAGGGTGTGTTTAGAGAAGGGTCTTTGACTCTGGAATTTGCTCCCACTTGATCCTCCAGAGCCTGAGCTGGGCAGATTTGGGGACTCATATATAACATGTCAGTTGACATTACTGTGTAATAACTGAGAGCAGAATTGGCCCTTCTGTAGCCTTTTGGAGATTTGGAGGATACTTATCTCATCACTGGATGAGGAGAGCAGATGCAGGTTTTGATCTACGCCAGCTCTTGACAACAGTAGTTTGTTTTCATTTCTATAATAGGCCCCCAGACACCACTAAAAGACGGAAGCAAGGTGGGTTTTTACACAAGCTCACTTGAGTTTTGCACATGCAAACCTCTGTGTGCTCATTTAAAGTGGACACCGCCAATGACAAGGAGGACTTGTGTCTGTGTGAATCTTGGATGTAATATGAACTGTTTCAATCCATGAGTGTCAGAGGGAAGACACAGGAGGTTCTGCTCTACTCGGCGCTGGTGGGGCCTCAGCCGAAGTCCTGCGTCCAGTTTTGGGCACCACACTTTAGAAAAGAGGTGGACAAATTGGAGAGCGACCCGTGGAGAGCAACAAAATGAAAAGAGGCTTGGAAAACATGACCTCTGAGGAAAGGCTGAAAGGACTGGGCAGGTTTTAGGCTAGAGACAGCTGAGAGGAGATGTGATAGCAGCTTTCAAATGGGTAAAAGGTTGTTTTGACGAGGATGGTGATCAGCTGTTCCCCACGTTCCCCCAAGCTCAAGAAATAACTGGCTTAGTGTGTAACATGGAGATTTAGGTTAAATATTAGGAAAAACTTTCTCGAATAGTTAAGCACTGGACCAGGTTGTCTAAGGAGGTTGTGGAATCCCCATCACTGGAGGTTTTTAAGAACAGGTTAGACCAACACCTGTCAGGGACAGTTTACGTATACTTAATCCTGCCTAAGTGCAGGGGACTGGACTAGATCAGGGGTTCTCAATCTTTTTCTTTCTGAGCTGCACCCCCCACCAACATGCTATAAAAACTCCATGGCCCACCTCTGCCACAATAACTGCCTTTCTGCACATAAAAGCCAGGGCAAGTGTTAGGGGGTAGCAAGCAGGGCAATTGCCTGGGGCCCCACACCACTGGGGCCCCCATGAAGCTACATTTCTCAGGCTTTGGCTTCAGCCCCTGTGGCATGGCTCAGGGCCCCAGGCTTCAGACCCAAGCAGTGAGGCTTTGGCTTCCTGCCCTGGGCCCCAGCAAGTCTAATGCTGGTCCTGCTTGGCAGATCCCCTGAAACCTACTCACAGCACCCCAGGGGGCCCCGCCTGGACCCCTGGTTGAGAACCACCGGACTAGATGACCTCTTGAGAGCTGTATCAGCCCTACATTTCTATGAAATACCAAAAGTGCCCCAATGCTATAGCACCATGTCCAGTAAGGAGGCAGAGGAAGCTTACTTGGCCCCATTTCCCCCAATCATATAACATCAATTAACTTGCCTGCAAAGTGTACAGTGACTGCCATTACAGTCTTTTCAACTACTACAATCTCTCCCATTGTTGCTGTAGGGATCACCACGGACTCTGCGGTAATGTTAATTATTTGCAAACTGCATTGCCACTGGAGGGCATTCAAGCAGTGGTTTGCCCACAAACACAAGGATAACTTGTGCATATTCCTTTTGCAAGCCTGTTCTCCTAGCTATACGAACAGCAGACAGGAGTCTTCTAGCAAAGGCTATACATAGGGCCCTACCAAATTCACAGCTGTGAAAAACGCGACACGGACCATGAAATCTGGTGTCCCCTGTGAAATCTGGCTATTGTAGGGGGGCCGTGGTATAGCCATCCTTACTTCTGCATTGCCTTCAGAGTTGGGCGGCTGGAGAGGGGTGGCTACTGGTCAGGCACCCAGCAGCAGTGCAGAAGCAAGGGTGGTGTGGTCTGGTATTGCCACCCTTACTTCTGCACTGCTGCTGGTGGCAGCACTGCCTTCAGAGCTGGGTTCCCAGCCTGCAGCTGCCACTCTCCAGCCACCCAGCTCTGAAGGCCCTGCAGAAATAAGGGTGGCAATACCATGACCACCCTACAATAGCCTTGTGACCTGCCCCCCCTCCCATGACCCTCTTTTGGGTCGGGACCCCCATGGTTACAACATGGTGAAATTTTAAGATTTAAATATCTGAAATTGTGAAATTCAAGATTTTTAAAATGTGATGACCGTGAAATTTACCCAAATGGATTGTGAATTTGGTAGGGCCCTGGCTCTACGCCAGCAAAGGGTCACACACACATGCTGGTGCTTCACTGGCCATTATGCAGGAGGCTATTGGGAGAACAAACCTGTTGACCAGCTCAGCTGCTTCCTCCCAGAATTCCAGCAGCTTCAAGGGAAAGGCTGTCTGTGGCGATGTGCTACCACTCACAGCGATTTAGAATGATTGCAGCTTCTTCAAAAGCCTGAACCCCAGGCTAAACTCAATGCATTGCTGTTATTATTAGAGGCCTGAAAGTTTTGATCTGTCTGAGCAGTCAAAGCTGCTCAGATGTAGAATTTTGGTTCAAGCCCATCCCCGTTATTATTTAACAGCTGTCTGTATTATTCCCAGCAGCCCTTTTCCCACCACCCAATAGCTTCCTTTTAGTCATTAATACAGATGGGAGGGGTGCTTTAGGGGTTAGGACATGGAACTGAAGCTCAGCAGAGCGAGGTTCAATTCCTGGCTCTACCAGGCCTTTGAGCAAGTCATATAATTGCTCTGTGCCTCAGTTTCCCCATCTGTGAAATAAGGACAACAGTCCTTCCTTTGCCCTGTCTTGTCTATTTACATTGTAAGGTCTTTGGAATACAAATAACAAATATTCATTCAGGAATAAGCCTTTTCCTTTCTGTAATTACTTTTGGCTTCCTCCCCTGGGTCACAGAGTGAATGATGCATAGAAAAATATGGCCCCAGTAGCTGTGAGTTCCTCAGCTTCTACACATCAGAGGGGTTTTGGTGACATGATGGATGTCGTAGAACAATCATTAGAGTCCTGTGATGGATGTCTAGTCCTGTGTTTTGTTCTAGGTTGTATTAAGCACCCTGTCCATACTGGGATTCCAGCTGTGTTTTCACATGCCTCTGGCTAATTTAGTTTCAGATATGGTTTTGTCAATGTGGACTGCACCAATCCATGTTAGAGCTGCCAACCCTCCTGGATTGTCCTGGAGTCTTCAGGAATTAGATTAAGCTTTAAAGATTATGTCATGTGATGAAACCTCCAGGAATACGCCCAACCAAAATTGGCAACCCTAAACCATGTTCAAAATCTGTTTTAAAAATCCCATGGTAGCTGATTTCTGGACGGCTGAAGCTTTCAAATGGGAGGAAAGAAGCAGCTGAATCTGTACACAAGAATACAGGGGACAAACTACAGGAGGTAGGCTTTGCCTGCTGCTTAACAGTCAGCCAAGCTGCTCCTCAGCTCCCAAAATACAATTCATATGGGCAACCGACCCTCGTAGTTTCCAGAATCAACCACTAGGTGGGTCTTTCACTGAACCACGTTAACTTTAAAAGGCTGCGTATTCGGACATCTGTAGGAGCTTGGCCAAACAGCCTTACTTCTGGTGGGACAGGATGGCTGACGGAGTGGGCTATACAGACTTGACTTCTGGGTGAGTGGTTCAGATCTCACCCAGCCTGTTAATAAGTGAAAGGTGTTAGCCCCCCAGTAGGCCACGTATCAAATGAGCTCAGTTCAAGCGCCAGTAGGTAAGGTGGTCCACGTCAGAGAAAACCACCACCATAGCTGTCACCAACTGGTAAGAGTCTCAGAGAAACAAAGGAACAAATAGGCCAAGGAGTCTAAACTCACCTTTTGTCCCCAGACATGGTCCCCTGGGCAAAATTTGGGAAGATTGGGCTGGGCTGGGCCAGAGGTAGGGAGAGGGACATAAGTCATCTTAAGTCTGTCTGATGAAATAAAGAGTTTGTTGCTGATCTGCAGCTGGTGTGTTCTTTAGTTAAGTGAAGCTCTAGCTGCATTTCAGATATACCATCCTGTAGTCTATCCACTACTAGACAACCCTTTTTTTTATTATGCATAGAGATTTATCTTTACTAAACTGGATTCCAAAGACCATCAAACATGATTGATGGAAATAAACATTACTATAATTTATCACTTCCACAACCATTTTTAAAGCCCCCTTCTGATTTTTTCCAAACCACTGGCATGACCTGGCAAGATTTTCGGGCAGTTAAGAAAAAAGATTAAAAGCTAGATTTTACTTACACCAGCTGAGGATCTATCACTAAAACTTATCACAGCTTGCAGCAGTATTGCCAGCCATGATTTAAAAATCAAACAATCGCAAGATTAGCGTAAAAATCAAGAGATTTAAAGGAGAAAATATCCAGTAGGGTTCAAGTTCTTTATGTTTCCTTTCCAGTGTAGGAGCTTTAAGGAATTCAGATTGTCAAGCTTTTCTCAACACTCATAAGACTTTGAAGCTTCTTTTTTGGTTTTGGTTTTGAATGAAAGCTGAGTCTTACATAATCACATGACTCCAGGTCCTGGGGCTTTAAGAGCAACCCTAAATATTTCAAGATTCACACATGTGGCAATATTGTTGCAATGTTCCTTGTTCTTCCAAAATGTCGCCTGTTTCCAGAATTTTCATGGCTTTTTAAATATCTGAGGAAAGGTTTAGTGCAACCTCCTCACATTTATACATTCCATCTTTAAACCTATCTCATACTCCTAGCACCCTTTTCCCCCTCCCCGCCACGTGGGATCAATACAATCACTGATATATTGATCAAAGTCTGATATCTGGCTTCTATGTCAGTGCAGGTTCCTTGCAATTTGATGAGGGACAACTTCAGAGAACATCTGATAAGAAAAGAAATTGAAACATTTTCTACAGTCATTTGCGGTTTTAAAAATTAAACTAGATCAGAATCATAGAAATATGGGGCTGGAAGGGACCTTGAGAGGCCTTCAAATCCAGCCCCCGGCACTTAAACAGGGCTTAGTAAACTTAGACCATCCCTGATAGGTGTGTCCAACCTGTTCCCCATCCACCAGGACAGCAAAGCTGTCAGAGAAGGAAATTAAGTTATTCCAGCTTTGATTATATATCTATTAAGTATATGTATTAGAGCCATGTGTTTTTGTGTTTTCTTTAAAGACAGGCTTCCTTTAAGTCCTATAAAAGTTCTCCTTGTCTTTGTGTAAATCAGGGATGATCGCTACATTTTGACACCATCGCTGGCTTCCCTATCTATTGAACCTCACGCGGGTTAGACTCAACACTCAGATGGAATGTACAAATTTTCACACACTGCCTTCAAACGGGGATGCTAATGCTTTTCCTGGCGAGCCCCTTGACAGTACATGGGAGGACAGAGATACCACATCATCCCTGGTGCAACTCTGTTGACTGAAGTGGAGTTACATCAGAAATAATATTTTGCCTGGTGTCCTTTGAGGGCTCTACAGGGCTATAAAGCCATTTTTAACTTTCTGAGCATTTTGTCCAGACTGTGTAAAAGGTTTGTTGTCAAGGCTCCAAAGAGAGAGGCAGTATGGGGCTGAGTCAGACTGACCACAGAAGAAGGCTTTTCCTCTGTTTAACACCTCTTTGTGTGGCTTTCCCTTCCAGCTCAGCTTTGTAAATCTTTGTCGCTTCCCCCACCCTATTCCTAAGCACAACTCCAGGTCCTGATGTACAAAAATGGAGCTAAAAATCACACAGCAGCCTGTGTGTTCACTGAGGGGCTCCCTGAAAACCCAACCAACTGTTCTTTTTTTTTTTTTTTTAAAGCAGATGAGCTATGTGAGAGATGTATTTCATGGTGCTTGCTGCTTTCAGTACCGTGCGCTTTAACCATCTGTTGCTGTTGACGCAGCCTCTCTAGCTGCGAAGAAATAAAGCTGGGGAGACCAGTTCCTACAAATGTGACTGAGGGCTAAGAGCAGCTGGCATGAAAAGGAAGAAGTGGTCTTGTGGCTAGGGAACCAGGCTTGGGTATTATAAAAACCAGTTCCTGGTTCTGCCACAGACTTCCTGGGTGACTGAGGACAAGTTACTTAAATTATCTGTGCCTCAGTTCCCCATCTGTACAACTGGGTCAAGAAACACTTCCTGTCTCCCACACTTTGTCTGACTTATCTATTTAGATTGCAGGCTTTGGGGGCAGAGATTATTTCTTGCTATGTGTTTTGGACCCAGGCCTAGCCCAAAGGGGCCCTGATCTCGGCTGAGGATGCTCGGACCTACTTGCTGCTACTGATGACAATGGTTTTCTCTACAGGTTCTCATCCCTGGAGTGGTGGAAGTGCTGTTTTCACATGGCATGGCTGGCAATTCTGTACTGGGCGACACAGCCCTTTCTGATATTTGCATGCGTCCCAGAATCAAAAGCATGGAGGGATAGCTTCTGATGCAAGGATTCAAATCCAAACACTGCTCTTGAGTTTTTAAGACATGAGGGCTATGTACACACTATAGCTTACATCAGTATAAGTTATAACCGGTATCAGTTATGTCACTTAGGGGTGTGAATAAGCCACCCCCCGAGGGACGTAAATTACACCGACCTAAGCGCCAGTGTGGACAACTTCTCCCGCCGACATAGCTACTGCCACTTGCGGGGGCTGGAGAAATTAAGTCAATGAAAGTGTAGCCATAGCCTCCGTTTTGACATCCCGAGTTTAAACCTCATCTCTAGTTCTGTGAATTGGACGTGGGTTCTTGTGTCAATTTCACATGATCAGTTACAGTAATTCGGTTGAAATAAGCTCAAACAAAACCTTTCTCTCCCACCCTGCAGACCAGATCATTTCCCCCTTTGCCTGGGGTGTGTGTCTGTCTGTCTCTGTGTGTGTTGGGTTGCCCTGGTCTTGCTTTTTTTGTTTCCCCTTTTTAAAACAGCACTAGAGAAAGCGTCAGATTGAGCAGTTGCTCCACAAGGTAACAAATCTCCCATATTGTTCCCTCTTCTTTATTCACACTGAGTGCACAGTAGCAATTCAGTCTGGAAAAGTGCCATGTTTTCAGAGGCATGCAGCCCTGAAAATTGATGTTTGCTTTAATCTCCGAGGAGCCCATGGGTGCTGTGAGAGGTGTGACACTGGAGATTTGTTCTATTGATTAATTGAACACCGAGATGAGGGGAGAATCAAACACTCTGAGTGGATAAAAACCTTGTAGGTGAATAGGGCTATTTCTGGGGTTTGGTTTCCATGTTTTGTTTTGTTTTTTCCTTTTCTTTTCCTACCTGCAGGGCTGTTAAGAAGCAGGATAACATTTCAGGTTCTGATATTTCTTTTCCCCACTTCAACTCCCCTTAATTATGGCAACGCCCATCATGCCTTCCTCCTTCACTGCCACAAATAAGATTTCAGGTTATTGGATCTGACAGCTCTAATTCCTTAGACATTTTCTCACTCCTTGCTTGTAGAGGGGGTAGGGCAAATATCGCATGTTTCAAAATCTGAGCACCTTGGAAACTGTAATATGCATCTTATTGGGAGGGGGGAGAAATGTTCTGAATGGGGGAATTTGAGGGAAGGTGGATTTCAGCCAGCATATGTCTGAAGAGAGTTAAATTTGTTTGAGCTAGCATTTGGGTTGGTCCACTGGAAAATGTTTCCAATTTTAAACCGATCGCATTAGTCTATAAGTGCAGCTGTTGAAAAAAACTGTACAAAAAATCTTGGAGGGTTTGTTGTTGTTTTTTTAAAATGTACTTTGTTGTTATTTTTTAATTTCACTAACATGCTTCAATAGTTGAAAAAAAGCTGGTCAACAAACACAAACATTTCCTATGAACATTTTTTGGAGAGGCTTTCCCCTGTCTCCTGGAAAATCCATTTTTTATATAAAATTTCAGCAAAAATGGCTCTTTGGGTCAGGTACCCTCATCTTCTATGATTGTACCGCACCTAGCACAATGGGGCCCCAACTTGGTGGGCCTGTGGATGAAATACAAATCATATCTGTTGCATTTATCTATCTTAAATATCCTAGCATATTTTCCATTGAGAGCCCTGTTCTTTCATCAGTGGGGCTGATCAGCGAAGGAGAATTGTGGCGTAACACAGAGCCAAATCCATCCTTGATGTAATCAATCTGCTTCTGTGAAGTTACACCAAAGATGAATTTGGCCTCTGGAGCCTTGCATTAGACTGCAGGTTCAAATCCGGGCCAGGTGAGTACTGCCGATGGGAAGGTGTCACTGTCTGGTTTCGGTGGCTTTTGTGAAACGAGATGAGAGGTGTCGGACTCGTTCCCAAAAGAGAGGTATCCACAACACTAGAAACTGCAGGAGCTGGTGGTCACAGCAGAGAGGTGAAGGACTGGATGGGTCGTGGTGCCTTAAAAAAGTGTCTTCTACCAGCGCAGCAGGGTAGAGTATACTTGCATTGCTGCACCTATGCTGTCTACCTGTCTGTGGCTAAAGCATTTCAGACCCCCGGCGAGTCTATCCAGCACTTTTACTGGGCACACACGTTCAAACAAAACATAAGACACAGGATTCTGTCTTGGCTGTTCTCAAGAGTACCTGAGCTCCAGCTTCACTCAACACATTTTCCATCTACACCCTGTTGCTGCCCCTGGCTTTAATGCACAGAAAATGCACCCTTTGCGGTAGGCTGCTTAATGGCAAGTTTCAACATAACCCAGACATTATAATAATACAGGAAACCCCCACGGTGGTGCAAAGCCCCTTTTCTATGTGTGCCTACTAACGAGCTTTCCATTGTTAGCACCAGACATTTTTAATTTCCGTTCTCTACTGCTCTCCTCCACTCAGATTCGCAAGATTTGGGGATGAGGTCATTCATCTCCTTAGATGTTACCATTTCCTCTCTTCTTGCAGAGCCAAGAACCCAGCGAGGGGCAAAATTCACTGTGGGTGTAGGCAGTCACGATTTCACTGGCTGCAGTGGCATTGGATCCGTTTACGGCCATGATGTAATCTGGCCCTCAGGGTCAGAAAGGGGTGCCGAGCCTTTATGGAATTTGCCTCCTTTCTCTGGAAAAGGAAAGGCTGGAGAAGCTAGAGCACTGAGGGGAGGAAATCCAAGTGGCTGCTGACAGGCAATAGCTCACCCTGACATCTGTTTATCTGATATAGTCATTGAAATAGGTAACTTGGACGTTTAGATGACATTGAACCAGTACATAAGCATCTTCTGAGCTATCTCTATACAGGTGCCTACACCCTTCTAAGCTCCATTGCTTCTTCAGAACATGGGTATACCTATAGCCGGGAATGAGAACCTAGCACATATTGCCTTCTCTTTAACCCGCTCATCACCCCATGTCAGGGCTTTGGATTGAAGCTATCGTCTTGCTGGCCAAAGAGAACTGGACAGATTCCTTTCAGTGTCCCTCATTGCCACTCCTTAATCAGCTAGATCAGGGGTTCTCAACCTTTTTCTTTCTGAGCCCTCCCTCCATCCCCATGCTATAAAAACTCCATGGCCCACCTGTGCCGTAATAACTGGTGTTCTGCATATAAAAGCCAGGGCCAGTGTTAGGGGGTAGCAAGCAGGGCAATTGCCTGGGGCCCCATGCCACGGGCCCCCATGAAGCTACATTGCTCAGGCTTCAGGGTGACGGGGCTCAGGGCCCTGGGCTTCAGACCCATGCGGTGGGGCTTCGGCTTTCTGCCCTGGGCCCCAGTGAGTCTAACGCTGGCCCTGCTTGGTGGACCCCCTGAAACCTGCTCAACAGTCCCCCAGGGGCCCTGGAGCCCTGGTTGAGAACCAGTGAGCTAGCTGATCATTCTGTGATAACATGGAGCACCCCCTCTCCTACGAACAAAGTTGTTCCCATAGGTTCCTGGGGAGCAAAAGACCAGGCTCCCATCTAAGGAGAGATCTAGGGAAAACCTTCTGACTTCATGGCATAAGACAACCACTAACTGCCCCGTGGCCAGATTATTCTATATCTGTTCATTACCCATTTTCTTGCACCTTCCTTGGAAGCATGTGACATTGGCTATGGTCAGAGACAGGGTCTGGTCCTACCCAGCATGGCAAACTGGGTATGATGGGAATTCTGTGTTTCTCTGGGAGCTCTCACCGGTATGGCTACACAGCAATACAAGACCTGTGGCACTGAACTGACTCGGGCTTGCAGGGCTTGGGCCGTGGGGCTAAAAATAGCAGTAGAGACATTCGCGTTTGGGCTGGAGCCCAGACTCTGAGACACGGCGGGGGGGAGGGGGGCTCAGAGCCCTGGCTCCAATCTGAGCCCAAACATCTACACTGTTATTTTTAGCCCTGCAGCCCAAGGCCAAGTCAGTTGACCCGGGCTCTGGAACTCACTGATCATGCCCCTCACCTTTTTAACAAAAGAAACATGAGCTGAGAATTCATGTCCCCTGCAGATCTTTTTCCCCTCGCAGAATAATAGATTCTGCCAGGAAAACGCTGCAATTACACCTTTCACTCACCAGTGGCTGCTGTGGTGCCAGAAGAGAGAGCAACTGGCTCACTGCTGGAGCAGCCAGCCACAGAGAGGGAGGGGGCACTTTTGCCTTGGCCCCCCTACTTCTACAAAGGTTCCGGCACCCTTGCCTTAAAGTGAAAACTGTCAGTATATCAGTGTTAGAAGACGAACGGTTGGCTTTTCAGCCATTTACCTGTTAATCCAACAGCCCTGGGAGGCAGGTGCTGGATGTAATATTAATTTATTCACATTCCAGGTAGGGAAACTGAGCCACAGAGTGATGGATCCTGCTGTCAATTACATGGATTTAATCCAGAGTAACTCATTTGACTACAATGTAGCTACTGCAGCTTTATGCTGGTGCAATTATCCCAGAGATGTCAAGGGGCAGATTGTGCCAGATAGACACAAGCCTGGGGGACAGAGCTGCATAAAGATGGATCACATCTCAGAAGGCAGAATTCTAGGGATTCTCAGCAAGTAGGGTGAGCGCAAACAGGGTACAATCCCTTAAAATGGCCTGCTCCCTGCAGTGTACCGAGACAGCTCCCTGGGCTTGATCCTTTCTCCTCCAGTGACCCGTGTCCCTGTGGGCAGTAAGAGGAAGCAGTTCAGGATGGTGGGCGCTAGGAGGTTGCCCTCTCACAATCCAGCCCTAAGTCACTTGCTGTTGAGCCTTGGGACTGATGATGATGAGGCCAGTGGAGTAGGACCAGTTTATACTAGTGATCCATTTGGGTCTTAATGTTAGAAATGGGATTGGAACCCAGGAGCTCCTGTTTCCCTGGGTTTAGCCCCACCACCTCTACACTTAGGACTTGTGTACACCTGGAAGTTATTCCACAGGAAGGTAGGGTGTGAATTTAAAGCAGAGTGGCTATTCTGGAATATTTCCATGTAGACATGTCCAAAGTGGATTAAACTAATTTAGACCCTCTTGCTAGCAAAGCAATTCCTTTCAACCAACACAGAAGACAGTACGCCCTGCCTGCAAGATGCTTTTGCATGTCATCACCTGGTGTCTAGCTAGACAGGAAAAACACATCCAGCTAATCAGGAACAAATATGTTCTAGGCTGAGCCCTGGGGTTGTTTTTGTATCTTTAATCTCCTTCCTCACCAAGCTTGGTTGCTTTTTTCCACGCACTCAGCCCTGTCTGATCCTTTTGCTCCCCACAAAGTGGCTCATATGGAGAGATTAGACTATTAGACATAATGGTATCATTGTCAGCATGCTCCCTACCTGTACCATTCCTTGTTCTCCAACCTGCATGTGCACAGATAGCTGACAAGTAACCACGCGCCAACTTGAAAGGTTAAATATTGTGCTCTGCTTTTTATTCCTTTTTATACCTCTAGAGGGCCCCGTTTTCTACCTTCCCGACCTCCCCTCGATGGCCCCTCCCTGTTGGACACACACACACGAAGGGCTCTAATGCAAACGCCCTAGGCACCCTCGCTGTAATGGGTTGTTAATGATAGCTATAAAACTCACATGGGTAGGAGGTTAAATGATGTTAACAAACCCTCTTCCATGGATGGCCTCAGCGGTGTCTATTTTCTCTCCCATGTCCCTGCTCTGGGTCTTTGCTCACACTCCCAGCCTCTCCAGAGCAGTCAGCTTCCCTGCCCTTTGTTTAACCCTTGGTGATCCATTAGGCTTCAGGATGAACTTTAAAAAGTAATTCTCTTTTTTTCCTTCAGCCAGGTCCTAAATGCTAAACCAGATTACTTTCCTTTCTGCCCAGCCAGGAGATAACCAGTAGCACCCTCACCTACTAACCAGGGGCACTAAATTCAGTGGCTTCATTTGTCCATGCAGACTTCCTATTGTCGTTTTGGTGGGTGATGCTGGCATCCCCGCCAGCACTCCTTCTCACGACAAAACAGGTTTGACCTTCTCAAGGTAATGGGTGAGCTTTTATGGGGCCCATAGTGACATTGAACTACATGCCCTGCTTCACGGCCTGCCTCTGCTTTTCTTCTGCATCACCACCAGCCTTTGCCTGCTTGTTGTCCCCTACTCTTGCCCCTGGTTCATAAGCTAAACTGGCTCTTCCATCTTCCCCTCCTTGAGGTGTCCTGCTGAGGAAGCCAAGTGCTAAAGTGCAGTGACTCCAGTCTCATGAACGCATCACCTTCACCAGAGTTATTATGATTTAAGTCCAGGGACCTGGATCGTCCACACCAAAGTGTGAATGAAAGAACCTGGGTGGAACAATGTTTTGTGCAAGCCAGGAGAGTGACCCCTCTTATCATAGAATCATAGAATCATAGAATATCAGGGTTGGAAGGGACCCCAGAAGGTCATCTAGTCCAACCCCCTGCTCAAAGCAGGACCAAGTCCCAGTTAAATCATCCCAGCTAGGGCTTTGTCAAGCCTGACCTTAAAAACCTCTAAGGAAGGAGATTCTACCACCTCCCTAGGTAACGCATTCCAGTGTTTCACCACCCTCTTAGTGAAAAAGTTTTTCCTAATATCCAATCTAAACCTCCCCCATTGCAACTTGAGACCATTACTCCTCGTTCTGTCATCTGCTACCATTGAGAACAGTCTAGAGCCATCCTCTTTGAAACCCCCTTTCAGGTAGTTGAAAGCAGCTATCAAATCCCCCCTCATTCTTCTCTTCTGCAGACTAAACAATCCCAGCTCCCTCAGCCTCTCCTCATAAGTCATGTGCTCTAGACCCCTAATCATTTTCGTTGCCCTTCGTTGTACTCTTTCCAATTTATCCACATCCTTCCTGTAGTGTGGGGCCCAAAACTGGACACAGTACTCCAGATGAGGCCTCACCAGTGTCGAATAGAGGGGAACGATCACGTCCCTCGATCTGCTCGCTATGCCCCTACTTATACAACCCAAAATGCCATTGGCCTTCTTGGCAACAAGGGCACACTGCTGACTCATATCCAGCTTCTCGTCCACTGTCACCCCTAGGTCCTTTTCCGCAGAACTGCTGCCGAGCCATTCGGTCCCTAGTCTGTAGCGGTGCATTGGATTCTTCCATCCTAAGTGCAGGACCCTGCATTTATCCTTATTGAACCTCATTAGATTTCTTTTGGCCCAATCCTCCAATTTGTCTAGGTCCTTCTGTATCCTATCCCTCCCCTCCAGCGTATCTACCACTCCTCCCAGTTTAGTATCATCCGCAAATTTGCTGAGAGTGCAATCCACACCATCCTCCAGATCATTTATGAAGATATTGAACAAAACGGGCCCCAGGACCGACCCCTGGGGCACTCCACTTGACACCGGCTGCCAACTAGACATGGAGCCATTGATCACTACCCGTTGAGCCCGACAATCTAGCCAGCTTTCTACCCACCTTATAGTGCATTCATCCAGCCCATACTTCCTTAACTTGCTGACAAGAATGCTGTGGGAGACCGTGTCAAAAGCTTTGCTAAAGTCAAGAAACAATACATCCACTGCTTTCCCTTCATCCACAGAACCAGTAATCTCATCATAAAAGGCGATTAGATTAGTCAGGCATGACCTTCCCTTGGTGAATCCATGCTGACTGTTCCTGATCACTTTCCTCTCCTCTAAGTGCTTCAGGATTGATTCTTTGAGGACCTGCTCCATGATTTTTCCAGGGACTGAGGTGAGGCTGACCGGCCTGTAGTTCCCAGGATCCTCCTTCTTCCCTTTTTTAAAGATGGGCACTACATTAGCCTTTTTCCAGTCATCCGGGACTTCCCCCGTTCGCCACGAGTTTTCAAAGATAATGGCCAAGGGCTCTGCAATCACAGCCGCCAATTCCTTCAGCACTCTCGGATGCAATTCGTCCGGCCCCATGGACTTGTGCACGTCCAGCTTTTCTAAATAGTCCCTAACCACCTCTATCTCTACAGAGGGCTGGCCATCTCTTCCCCATTTTGTGTTGCCCAGCACAGCAGTCTGGGAGCTGACCTTGTTAGTGAAAACAGAGGCAAAAAAAGCATTGAGTACATTAGCTTTTTCCACATCCTCTGTCACTAGCTTGCCTCCCTCATTCAGTAAGGGGCCCACACTTTCCTTGGCTTTCTTCTTGTTGCCAACATACCTGAAGAAACCCTTCTTGTTACTCTTGACATCTCTTGCTAGCTGCAGCTCCAGGTGCGATTTGGCCCTCCTGATATCTTTCCTACATGCCCGAGCAATATTTTTATACTCTTCCCTGGTCATATGTCCAAGCTTCCACTTCTTGTAAGCTTCTTTTTTATGTTTAAGATCCGCTAGGATTTCACCATTAAGCCAAGCTGGTCGCCTGCCATATTTACTATTCTTTCGACTCATCGGGATGGTTTGTCCCTGTAACCTCAACAGGGATTCCTTGAAATACAGCCAGCTCTCCTGGACTCCCTTCCCTTTCATGTTAGTCCCCCAGGGGATCCTGGCCATCTGTTGATCTTATGATGACATCTTATGATCTCTTAATAAAGGTCTAGTGGTTCAATCTCTTTACTCTTGTCTTCTTTTGTGCTACAAGAAGGGGACATGTCTCTAATGATAAGCTACCACCAAACAGCCAGGGGGGCCCAGCGATGGTGTCGTCCAGCCCCACAGCAAGTGAAAAGGACTCCTTACGAACCACTGTTAGCAGCCATCACAGGATGAGGACATCGGGCCTGAATCTCCCTTCCCGTCAGTGTTACAGTGATATAACTCCGTCAGCCCCAGGGGAGTTCCTCCAGACTTACATCAGGGCAAGTGAAAGGAGAATCAGGCCCATAGCATTACTGGGTATTGTGATTTACCAATACATCTCCTGTTCTCAACTGGGGGGAGGAAGGGGAAACCTTAAATTTTAATAGTATCAACCGCTGCTGTGTGTACGCTCTCCCTTCCTGTAGGAGCATGGCAGCTGCTTTACATTGCATTCCCTCCACCCCTGCAAGCGACCTTCACTGAAGGACAGAAGAGAGCAAATTGTGACATAAATATACATCCGTCCTCCTCAGCAGAATCTGTGAAGTCAGCCGCAGTGGCCCAAGGGTGTAAGATGCTAAAACAACAGGACTGAAGGAAAAGGTTTAACTGGGTTGTGCCATGCCAGATAAATTAGATAATTGGGCAAGAAGATGTTGTAATACACAGATGATCCATTAACAGGTTCCTTAAGGAAGTATGAATCTAGCTTATGAGTGGAGGAGAATAACACCTTTTGACTTATTAGCAGCCAACCGACGCATGCATTATTTATAGGTCTCCCAAGAGCGAGCACAAATGAACGCCTTTTGTTATCGCAGGCCAATCACTGGAAAGCAAAGTCCACCACAGAGAACTTCCCAACAAACAGCAGTCCTCACGGTTTGAAGAATCCACATTCTTTACGCAGTACACAGGGACCAGGCGTGGACTCTTGGTGTCTCTAAATGGGAATATTAAGACAGGCCAAGCAGTATTGGTCAGATACGCTTTTTGATGAATGTAGCTGTTCTTTGTCAAATAGTGTAACCAATTAATCAAATTGCACCTGGTATCCAGACAGCTCTGGTTCTTATATCTGGGTCAGGCCAATTGATATCTTGGGTTTTGTATTATTATTTACTAAAGAGAAAAAGATCTTTCCCTCCCGACCCCCCCCCCACTAACTTCAGCTTGAAATAAACTATGGGTTTGTGGCCATCTTTTGAAGCTGCTGTCCTCATACGTTCATGCAGGAGCATCACACTTTTGTGTCACAATGAATGGCACTTTGGTTCCATTCCATGAGGTTGGAGACTATATTTGCCCTGAACTGTTGGTCTGGAGAGAGAATCTTCCTATAGACGTTCCTCAAAATCACCATTTCTTCTTCTGCCAGAAAGCACTCCTACTTTGGGAGGGGAATGGGTTTCCTGACTGGAGAATGCTTTTTGGTCACTAATTTCTATGGCTCACCCCATCCCTTTTCTAATATGTAAAGGGAGGGGAGCAAATCAAAGGGGAAAGCTGTCTTGGCCCCACTGTAACAGAAGAGATATCTATGCTTAAGGTGACCAGATGTCCCGTTTTTATAGGGACTTTCCCATTTTTGGGGACTTTTTCTTATATAGGCGCCTATTACCCGCCACCCCCTGTCCCAATTTTTCATAGTTGCTATCTGGTCACCCTATCTATGCTGGAATGCTCCCCAGCACCCACTGAAGATGTCTGCCTGCTCCACACCCCTGCTGGTCCTGCATGCTGCTAGAAAGAGGGGAGAACGTGTGCAGTTTTCCCATTCTTTGTCCCCTCTGCTTGTTTTTATATGGAAAAAGATCAGATGAGGCACCGATTCTCTGACCTTGGAATCCTCATCAATGCAGCTGTAACAAATCTTAAAGCATTGGGGATTAAACCCAGGCTCTTCAGCACCCAAAAGACAGGCCTCTACTACTTGAGCTAAAGGAGTAACTCCTTTAGCTGGGGATAAGTAGTAGGCTGTTACAATTGCTGGGCCTACCCACAGGGGAAAAGACAAGATCACCTATGCTAAATCAAGCATCGTCATTCATGAGAAGATTTTTTGTTCTTTGTCTATACAGTGCCTAGCATAATGGGGTCCCGGTCCAGGACTCGGATGTCAGTGTGCTATGGTAATAAACTATCTGAATTCTTAACAAGCACATATTCTGCAAACTTGTGCATCCAGATTCTGCAAACTTATGAATAAACTGCTAATTACCCACTTTTCCTGAACACTTCCCTGATTAGAAACGAATCAGCAAAACGTGACAACTGGCGCAATCTGCTAGTCTAGAAAGATGACCAACTCTATTCTCTGCACTAGTCTGGATCCAACTCTCTCCTGGCTGTACAGGATTTTTTTATTTATTTATTTATTTTTAAAGATCTGCTCTAAGAATTAGTTTGGGGAAGTTCTCTGGCCTGGCTTATACAGGACGTCAAACTAGGTGATCACAATGGTCACATCTGGCTTTGGAATCTCTGAATCACTAGAACTTTTAGTTTTTGCAAACCAAGGCAGGATGGGGAATGAGAAAAATCAGGGCCCTGCAAAATCATGTTCTTCTACTTCTAAACAATGGCCCACATCTTCCAATGTGATGAGTGAGCTTTGGTGTCTCCATTTTTGGCTGCCCAGCTAAAGACATCTCAACGGGTTTTGATTTTCCAAGAGCTGGTTCTGAACACTTTCTGACTATCAGGACCCTTTAAGGAATCTCAAGGTGGGGCCCAAAAATTGAAGCATTTGGGTGTGTGCATGTGTGTAAAAAATCCCCCAAAGTCCGTAACATAATGAGAATCTGTTCTTTTGTCTGAAATTCAGAGTGGATCAACCCTGCTTTTTACTAGCTACTGAAATGAATGGCTATAAACAATGTACACTTCCAGAGCATGAATTAAACAGCACGTCTGCAATGTGACTGTGTTTTAAGTGATGTTTATTTATCCTCAAGTTGCATAAGCATTTATTACATTTTAATGTACATTGTTCCTGGGTAAAAAGGAATCCTTTCTCCAACGTGAGCACTAAGAGCAGAGATAAGCAAATGTTAATGAGACCTCTCCAATGCATGCAGTGTCTCAGGAAATCTCCCAAAGCTACAGCTAGGCAGTGATGATCCACTGGGGAACTACAACATAAGAATAAATAATACTGCAATTAAATCATTGCTGTGCCTCTGTGGATAGCATCAGAGCTGTCCACTGTGTGTCATAGGCCTTATACAGCTAAAAAAGATTCTCCTTTAGCTAAGGTGATAGGAAGCTGTGCTTCTGGATCCAAGTTATATCCCCACTGAGGCCATAAAGTTCCTACAAGTCATGGTTCTGCATCATAATGGCTGTGAAGTTCCTAGACACTTTCAGATCTGTAACAGTACTTTGCATCTTTCTCCCAAGAATCTCAACATGCTTTACAAAGGCTAGGAAGAGCTTGCCTACACTGGGAATTTTACTGACCTATTTATACTGCCGTAGCCATGCCTAGTGTAGACAAGCCCTGAGTGGTGTTATCCTCGCTTCTCAGAATTGGCAATGGAGGCCCTAAGAAGCTAAGTGGATTGTCCCTGATCCTATAGAGCTGCTGTGATGGTGATGGTGTTAGAACCCCCCATCTCCAAACGCCCAGTTTTGTGCTCTGTTTGGCAATCCTGCCTACCTTACACCCATAAGCACTATGAGCTGGACCAAGTTTATATGTGTTTGTGCCTCACTGGAAGGTCTGGCATGTATTTTAGCCCCAAATTGGCCTCTGTTTCATAAACCAACCCCAAATAAGCTTTCTTCTTTTGCATAGCATAGCTAGATCTTTCTCACACACTACAAGACCAGTGGCACACATTGTGGATTTGCAGGGCTAAGAGCTTTGCAAAGTAGCACAGTGGATTACTATATTCGACTTCCCTTGCTTGGGTTCGTATGCTATAAATTAGGGCGTGATTTACACTTAAAAGTCAGATTGACATAGCTAGGGTGTTCAGGGGTGTGAAAAACCCCTATGCTGACCTAACCCCAGTGTAGACGTGGCTTGTAGAGGTAGATTACCTATGGAAAATCAAAACCGTTTCCATCAATGTAGGAAGCGTAGCTACAGCATGATAGCACCCAGAGCGTAGACATAGCCTAGGTCACGAGCAAAATGTGTGGTGGTCTTCTTCCTAGTGGATGCATACCACAAAGTCAGCACACAACATGGAACGCCACGGCAGGAAGTGTTAGCCTGGTGAAGCCTCAGAGCAGAATGAATAGTCCAGACCCAGAAAATCAGAACTGAGGGGAGGAAAAGCTTTAAACAGAAAGGAAGCTGGAGGTCCACAATGAGATGATGTGGCAGGGCTGAGCTAAGCTATCTGTCAAGGCTGATTACATTGGCAGTGATGGTGGGGTGTGGGGGGCTAATAGGAGAAAAGCCAGGGGTGCTGCTGGTTAGAACTACGGGGCAATAGCTGTGTGAAGGGAAATTGCAACCGGATAAGAGCCTACTACTGTTTACAGCTGAAAGTTGTCATTCCTTTAGCTCAAGTAGCAAAGGCTCATGCTTTTGATAGTGAAGATCTGTGGTGCAAACTTCCCCGGCAGCCCAAGCAGGGGGACCATTACAGTTCTTCTGCCATCCATCTAGAAACCCAGTTACTGCCACTGCCTAGCTTTATATTGGTACTAGGAGAGACTGAAATTACTGAATGTACCAGCATCCCCGGTTCGGGCATCAGCCAGAGGGGATGGAATGACCCTTTGCAAGCCTGTATTACAGCCACAGAGAAGATCAGCTATTACCCAGACCCGAGGCAAGACAGCAAAGCCTTAGTAAGGCAAACTTTCTGTGCACTAATGGTTTTGATGCAGCTCACGGCTCCTCCATCTCTATCATCTGCTATTACAAGGAGGTGCAGTTCAGTCCAAACACCTCGCTGCTTTTCCGAGGTGTATGGGAGAGTTTTCCCTGCACTTGGGAAGAGGGATGCAATCACAGGAGAAGCATGGCTCTCCAAACAGAAAAAGGAGCAGTGTCTTGTAGAAACATTTCCGAACTCATATTTGTTCCCTCTCTCTGGTCTGGGCAGAATGTCAAAGCCTGCTTTGAGCTGGAAATATTTTAAGACCAGCACTCACTAGAGACTAAAACAATGGCAATTCTTTAGGTACTAAGGCTTTCATAAAAGGGCTTTTGACACAGAAACTGCTTCCATTTTTTTCAAGAAAGGATTGTGCTAGCTGCCGTGTGTGTGTGTGTGTGTAAAATAATATATTGCAGTTCAGTTGGGCATTTCATCTGAAAATATTATACAAACGTGCAATGGAATCACTGAAATGCAGCCAACTCTGGGGGTACAGGAGAGAAACCACCAATCGCACCCTTCAACAATGGAGGAAGAAGAAATTTTAGATAAGGAGACTAGGGCAAATCCCAGCTCTTAAATTAAAAAAGAAAGGGCAGGGGAGAGAGAGAGGCAGGAGGGTTTAATTCCCATGCAGAGTAGAGACAGCCTCATTTTCAAGGGCTTATCCAAACAATCAACACGTGGCAAACTCTGTGGAAATCCATCTCTCTCTGTGTAAGAAGGCTGAAAAGGACACTGTTAGGATTTCAACCTAGGCTCCAGCAGAAAGTCTAGGTGCTAGTGTGTCAAACTTGCTAAAGGCCAATCAGCCTTCCTTTAGGAGCCACTCGATTCATATTTTCCTCTCCCGCTCTCTCTAGTCCATGATATTCATATACACATTATGTAAGCGAGGGTAGGTAGCCTGCAGCCAAACCAGCACAAACTGTGATCTTGTCAGATCTCATATAAACTAAGCAGGTTGGGGGTTAAAAGCTGGGAAACTAACAAGGCTGTAGAATGTGGAGTCTGTGAAAAGGACTCACGAAAATCCCGGATGGCTCAAAACAAACTCCTTCATCGTCTCTCAGAAATCAACGAGCAGCCAGGGCCAGTGTGGAAGCAGTGGACATAAGGGGCTGGCTGCAGCCTTGCATGTGAGCTCCCATTTGTGAAAAGCTTCAGGGCATAGCTTCATGCAAAGGGCTTTGCAATCCTCCTCCTTTGGGGTGACAAACATCTGGGGAACCAAGCTGCTGGGTTTACATAGCCATCAGAGATACAAAGATCTAACTTGACTGTCTCACCCCGATCCCCCTGTCCCAGCTAGTGCAGGATTCTTTCCCTCAAGAGGTGAAATCCCGGCTCTGCTGACATCAGTTCAAAACTCCCATTGATATAATGGAGCCAGGATTTCTCCCTAGAGCTTTGTTCAGGCTAATTTACTCCATTTTAATGTCTCCGGATTATTCCAGGCCTGATCTACCCTGAAGATTAGTCCTCATTACTCCCTAGCTGCAGGGAGGTGAACCCCTTAGTGCAGCTAGGTGAAACCACTCTGGTGTAGATCATCCCTTCTAGAAACTGCGATGGGCTGCACCTCTGCAAACACTGGCTCTCTAGCAGCTTACCCTGGTGATGTTAGAAGTTTGCCCTGGCAGAGCTAAGTGGTTGGCCAACGACAGTTGCAATCAGAAACTCACCTCTGTAAGTCAGCCCTAGCCATCCTGTAGCCTACTTTTTCCTGGCCTCAATTTCTTCCCCTTGTTCCCCAGTTAAATCCCCTCGAACTGTCCTAAATACTTATTGGCCCTCCTTGTTGTCCAAAGCTTTGTCCACAATTATCACAGCCCCCTTCAGTCACCGTTTGTCCAGGTTATCTGGATTTAGATCTCTTCATCTTGCCTCCTTGAGTCTGTCCCCACAGTTGTGTGTGTGCACCGAAAGACAGATTGCCACTGCTTTCCAGTATAAATCAAATCCCTCCCGACACTCCAAAGTAGCATTTTCAACCTCCGGGTGCTAATAGAATCCAGCGGGAGAAAGAAATGTCAGCTAAGGAGCTGCCCCTGTTTTGAGAGTGCAGTGGAGCTGATCCGCTATCCTGGGGCAAAAGGAGCAATCTTAGGGCAGAGGTTAAAGAGTTCAGGCGCACTTCAGCCTACTTAACTTGCAACAGGCCTCTTACACATTGCAAGATGGATGACTCAAGCTGGGGAAGGGGGGCAAAATTGGGTAAGCGGTGGTGCCACCTGGAGGAGCATGCAAAGCACGATGGAAAAAAACTGATGCTACTCAGGTACCACCTAAACATGAAGTGGAGGAAACTCGGTTTGCTTCACAGGAAGTCTGGAGACTCATTACGATTTGGCATCTGCATCAAGTGGGGCTTTTCTGAGCCAGAACAACACTCAAAAACTCCTCAAAGAGAATCCAGATGCAAGCCCTTTATGTGGTTTTGCGGCAAAACTGAGTGAAACCACCAAATTTTCACTGCAAAAGTATAGCAGGGTGCTTATCCAAACAAATAAATGATCGATCGTGATCATAATGATTACTGTGGCTCGGGAGATGGTTTTTGTGCCTGTGAAATTTTCAAGGAAAGTTGAAATGTTTGTTTTCATTCACATTTTTCTTAATTTGGGGAGGGGTTGTCAAAAAAAACCAAAACCCTTAAGATCTAAAAAGTGAAAATATTTTTGCCTGAACACCAAGCCACCAGCATTTTGGGGACTGGTCAACATTTTTCCGTTTTTGTTAGCTCCTTTGAACACCTCACTCTGTGTCTCTGTGCCTCAGTTTCCCAATCTGTAAAATGGGGGCAGTACTTCCCTCTGAGAGGTGCTGTGAGTATAGATATATTAATGAGGGAAGATGAACATTACAGAGGAAGAAGATATAGTAATGGAGATGGAAGCCATAGAAGCACCTAGCCAGACCCCATTCAACCATCTTTGTGTGATTGTGGCCTTCCACAAGGCTGGTCTTGGGAAAATCTCCTGAGCCCTACTTCTGCTTCAGTGGGACATTTTTGCCATGGTACAGTGTTTGATCTACATCTCCATGGACTGAGGATTGGTTGGGGAGTTCACCCATAAAGCAAGGAAACCTCCCAAGGGATTATAGGAATGACAAGAGAGGCTCCTTTAATGGACCTGTTTGAAAATACAGCTCTCACTGGGTCTGTGAGCTAGTCACTGATGCTGGAGAAACTGATGTTACAGACTTCATGGTTCTTTAAGCTACCCCTGTTTCTTGTTAACTTTTTTTTTTTTTTGGAAGGGGTGGGGGTGAGTTTTTCAGATCACATTGTGAATGGGGAGACTCTGGGAGATCCAAGGGCGCTCTCTGGTGGAAAGAACTGGCTGAGCTAGAAGAGATGTGTTGGTCAAAAGCCACTGGCTAAAATTCTCTTCTGCAACCCACTACATCCTTGGCAAAAATTCCAGATGACAACGAAGTGGCTCTCAGACCAAAGAGATGGCTGGGTTAGTGCGCTGGTTCCGGGGGCTAAAATGGCCCTTTGGTAGAAAGCACATGAGAGGGGTAGCAGGGTTCGGATGGAGCCTGCCAGCACAGAATAATAATAATAATGTTGAGCTCAGACATCATGCTTTGCCTCAGTAGCCCTCCAAGCGCTTTACAGGCACAAGGGGCAAACCCGGGGCAGGATATCTAAGTGCCAGGCACTGGCTGAGCAGCTCATTCAGGTGTGTGGGACTATAGGGCACAGTGAGGGGGTAGGCATAAAGCAAGATAGGAACGCATCACTCTTGCCAGCGTTATGGAATTATCAGGGCCCTCCCTGTGTGACCCAGGTGTCCCCATGGATGGCTTATCATCCCAATTAAGAGACAATGATGCTTCATACCTGGAATGATTCTTAAATTGCTTTGCTCTGCTTGTATCAGACTAACTAAAGCGTTAGAGCTCATACAGCTATTTCGCATGTGTGCAGCACTTCACTTGTTCAAAGCTTAACTAATTCTCAACACCACATGCAGGGGGAAATATTGTCTCCTTGCTTTACTGGTGGGGAAACTGACGCACAGAGCACCAGGGTCACAACTGGATTTTGTGACAGAGCTGGGGAATAGAACCCAGGTATTTTGACTGCCAGCCTTTCCTAGCTGAGACCACACTGCCTCTCAGCACAGAAGACTCAGCTCGGCTGCTCTTAAAGTGTTTATGGGATTTTCTCCCAAGCTGAGCTGCGGGGGCAGGGGGAATAACTAATACTCTGAGTGTCCTGAATGGAAGGCACTATAAAATTTCAGAGGGCTTCGCACACATTTGTAAATGATGCTCGGGTAGTTTGTAAAGCATTAGTATCGCTTTTATAGATAGGGAAACTGACGCACGCATAGATTAATTAACCAGCCCACGCTCAGACTGAAGGGCGTTGGCAGAGCTGGGAATAGAACTCCAGTGCCAGGCCATTGGTTTAACCATTAGATGGTGTTTTCTCTCTAAATGCACATGAGCTGAGGACCTACAATGCCAGCCTGTTTCCCGTGGAACGCTATGACCTTGGGGACAGTTCAGTTGTTATTTCAAATCGGTTCTGCCTGGAGGCCCCAGCCAAGATCAGGATTCCATTGTGCTGGGCGCCACACAACCCCACAGGGGGAGAGTCCTTCACCCAGAGTGCTCACAGGCTAAACGGCAGCAGGATGGGAGAAGAAACCAAGGTGAAGCAAATTGCACATGGTCACATAGTAGGTCAGTGGCAGAGCTGGCAGTAGGACTCCCACTCCAGTGCTACATGCCCCAGATGACATAGCCTGCACCTAAGGAGGTAATGTTACATCTTGAAACAACCTGCAAGTGCCCACTAAAGGAGTTTTGGGGGTTTTTAGAGGCCTTGCAATGAGGGACAGAGCACCCCTAGCTTCTGAGTATTACAAAGCCCAGACATCCCTACCTCTCACTTAATCACACACCGTTACACAGCCAACTAAATGGGCTTACCATCCCAAAGAAGCAGGAGTAATTGTCGTTATGTATCATTGAGCTTCATTTGTTTTCCTGGGAAACGTCCCAGTTCAAAATATTTCCCATGTATGTGTGTCCAGATTAGCACAGGGTGCTGGCTGAGGCAGGATCCTGGTCGGGATGGATCAATGCTCTGATCTGGTATCATATTTTGCATTTAGAGAGAGCTTTCCATCCAGAAAGATCCCAAACTGTGTTCTCATAGGAGGTTAAAACATTAATTCAGAACACCTGCATTACATCAGTGTCTAAGGAATCCACCGTCCCCTATATGGCTACTTCACTGCCACTCAAATGCCCCTTGTCCTCCAAGGCCTTCCCATGATTCCCCCCCACCCCATGTGCCCAGAAAGGCCAGCCCAGCCCTCCCATAATTCATTGGGAAAGAATGTATAGTGCAGCTCAGCTTAGGCAGCACTAGGGACCATCAGAGGTGCTCCTGGAAGTCCCAGTGCTGCAAAAGAGGGAGTGCAGTGCCCGTATGGATACAGCAGATAAAGGATCACTTTGCAGAGTGGCTGCTCTCACTCGAACGAGGCTAACTCCAGAGCAATAGGTCAAGTGGAGGTACCCAAGCTAATTCTGCAGTGAAGCCTTCCCCCCCACACCTCCACCGAGAAAGCCCATGCAAATATTCTAGGAATTCTCCTCTCTGGGGGATGGCCTCCCCTTGGGAAGAACAAGGATATCTCCCCAAAACCAACAGCTCCCAAGCCCTGGGGAGACCAGAGCCAGTGGCATGGGTGGCTCCATGCTCCCACCAGCACCCCAGAGACATGGTCCACATAGGATCTTATGTCCCTAGGAATTTTCCTTGTGGCCCACTGCCCCCAGGCCCCTTCACCATTAACCTACCCGCTGAAGTCCTGCATGCTATAAAGAGAGGCTTACCTCTCTCTTCAGCTCTGGAGCCCACCCCCTCCTAGGGGAACTTCTGTAAAGGAAAAGCAAACATGCTGTGGCACCTCTCCTTTGCCCAGCCAATGGCCATCATCTTGGCTAAGAGCAGGAATTGAACCAGGGACCGCCAGAGCTAAAGGTCACTGCTCTACAGCCAGCTGCTGTAACAGACTCTCATCCTCTGTGGGTCAGGCCCAGTGGCAGACCCATAATACACTAACCAGCGGATTACACACAACCCCAGCCACAGGGTTTCCCTCCCAACTGCCTGCAACAATGGAGGAACAACAAAACCCCTATGGTAGAGTGGTGTATCCTACATTCAGGTGTGTGATTAAGCCTGAGGCCTTGCTGGGTCAGTTTGCTTGGTGTCTTTATTGAGAGAGAAGAGAAAAATAACATGGGTTTTCTTTCAAATCTAACATGTTAGAACCGAGAAGTGTTCGTGCCAGTCAGCAGATGCCTTCTCCCCATTGGTCCATGCTCAGTTGATGGCTGGCCCTGGGATCTCAGAGGAGGAAGAAGGCCACAATGACTGAGGACACCAGGAGGCAGCAGCTGGACAGGGTATAATGTGGGAGGGCAGATCCTGGGGAGCCATTGCACAGATCCGTGTCACAGCAATGGATCCGCACACCCGGCAGCTCCTGCTGTTGGCAGTGACGGGACGTGGCACAGCCACTGGTCAGCAGGATTCCCAGTACCACTGCAGAGCAAGCACAGAGCAGAGAGAACATCCCATCAGGGCAGAGGGACACGGCTGGTCCAAACAAAGTAAAACACAGTGCAATATAATCCGTGGTGGGTGAGTCTCCGAGAGGGTGGTCCTGATCCTGGTCTTACTCTGCTTGTACCCCACACTCACTCTAGTGAATTCACCTGGCTGACACCATGCTGAACAAGAACAAAATCAGCTAGTTTTACAACATTCTTGAGAGTTGCCTAACTCCTGTGGGATTCATAGGCTTCTGAGTGTGGACACACGCTATTTCCAGGGTCAGCAAATGTGTCCTATGTCACTCTGTCCAAAGCCACACAAACAGGGTCCTGAGCTGCACTTTGGAAATGTAAGCAGATCTATTCAATATCAGGCCCAATTAAAGATGGTCTCTGCAAGTCAGGACCTGGCTCTTTGTAATGGTCTGGGGACTTCATTACCCAACGGGGAATGGCTTGATGACTTCTGCTGCTCATACTATCTTCAAGGGCCTGATCCAAGGCCCAGTGCAGTCAATGGAAGCATCTCCACTGTCTTCAAATGGGTGTTGGATCAGGACCCATCTCAACAATCCCTTTGGTTGCTATACTCTGGCTTCCAGGCTGAATTACAGGTCACATGCTGCCCCCTATAGGGCTGTAACAAAACAACAACAACATCATAACCTGGTACCAGCAAAAATAAACGGATCTGCTTTTGCACAACAGCATTGCCAATTAGAGAACCCCCCCTGGACAAGCGTTTAACTTGTGCGAAATGGAGGCAGACTTACCGCTTTCCGTTTTAATGCAGAACCGGTGTTTGAAGCCCTGGTGAGACTGGGAGCAGGTAATCACTTCTGGGTTGGAGCAGCCCATGTCAACGTACTTTGTGCCAATGATAATATTGCAGCCGTAGCACTGTAGACCAGAAGCTAAACAAAACCATTGGAAACATGACCAGATTCTTCCAAGGGCAAATACTTCAGTTCTTTTTAGAGATCCTTCAATAAAATGTTTGTGTTGCCCTTTACCTTGCTGAGCTGCATTAAGCTATGAATCACAAAGTCAGCTCTCCTTTACATTTGTGCAACCAATGGGCCCAAGGAATATCCTTATACCATTATAACAATACCTCCTTTTGCCCACTAGAGGTCACTGAAAAACCAGAAATATGAGAGGTTTCAGAGTAGCAGCCGTGTTAGTCTGTATTCGCAAAAAGAAAAGGAGTACTTGTGGCACCTTAGAGACTAACAAATTTATCTGAATGTAAGCTTTCATGAGCTACAGCTCACCTTCATCAGGTGCATGAAGTGAGCTGTAGCTCATGAAAGCTTATGCTCAAATAAATTTGTTAGGCTTTAAAATGCCACAAGTGCTCCTTTTCTTTTTGAGAAATATGAGAGAGAGCAGGGACCAAGCCTGAATGAGCATAATTAGAAGCAGTTTTGTAAACAGTAAAAGAAATGTTAGTGCCAAAGACTTCTCAGAGTCAACATTTAGGCTCAGATCCTCAAAGTTATTTAGGTGCCTAACTCTCATGGGACTTAAGAGCTTAAGTACCTTTTAGGATATGGATGTTGGTGACTTTAGAGGATATCTCTGTATATTTCACAGAATGTGTTCGATTATGATTGTGATCATTATTATATAGGCCAACAAATGCATCAACTGGAAAATTAAACACAAAGCATTCAGTCCATGTCTAAGATATCGTGCATCCATCTCACTTTAAAAAGAGGTTCTGCTCTAAAAAGCAGGTGCAAAAATGGCACCATGGGGTTCTGCATTTATTCCCATGTTTTGAGTTGTGTTCAAATTGTGTTTCACTGATTCCAGATCAAACGTGCTCAGCATGCAAATCAAAATGTTTTTTTTTCCTACATCACAGCCCTGCAAACGCAACCTGTGATCTGAAAGCCAGACTGTTTTTTTTCCTTTTCACACATCATCACCAGTAATAAGGGTTCCATAGGCCTACTTCTGCCCTCAGGGACACTTGTAGAGCCCAAATTACACCTGTGCAGCCCCATTGCTAGGTAACTTATCGGTCCCGGAGCTGGAGCTCAGAGAACCATTCTGTTGATGACATAAAAGAGAGAATGCGGTCCTGCTCTTGTCCGTCAGCTGTACAGGGCTAACAGGACTAAAAAGTGGCACAAACTTATTTTAGCCATTAAAGTCAGCATCTCTGATGCCAAATGCACACAGGGGGTAGACAAGGTGCCACGGTAACTTATCAGACCAGACTTGCACTCTAACAACATATTCACCCTAGCAGGAGGATGGCATCCACCCATAGAGTAGTGATATCAGCCTGGTGAGAAATACTAGATTAATCAGGTGCTGTTTCCAAGTAGCAGAGACAATATATACCCTCCCACATACTGAAAGGTGAAGTTCAAGTCTATCTCTCTCTCTCTCTCTAGTCAAATAACTCTGCCTGTGAAACAGATCCTACAAATACATATTCCAAGAAGATATCATTAAGCAAACAGAAATCTAGACTATGATCTCTGAAGAACCTAGAAAAATAATTTCGCCATCATTTGCATACATATCATTGTCATTTGGATGCTTATTTTTTTCTATTAATGTCTTCCCTTTGTTAAACCCTGGTGTCTAGCAGAGCTGCAAACTGACAATGAAATATCAGATGGGGCAGGATGGAAAAGCAATTGTCTGTGACCTTTGGGACAGTGAGTCCCACCCAGTGTTCCAAGTCCCCTTACGGTACAAGGATAGCACCTGTTTTCCCAGCTGGATTTAGTTGTGTTGTCTGAGAACTACCCATAGTCTAAGCCTGGATGGAAAATCAAGCCATCTCATGTCCCTAAAACACTGTGGTCATGGACAGAAAGAAGCAAGAAGGATTTCCATGCAGTCATCATGGGAATTTTAAGGCAGACACAGCACCTGATGCCTTATTGGACTCAATGAGCAGAGCAATAGAAGTTGGTAACGCCTTGACTCTAGCAGCATTGGATTTCTCACTGTTCCACTGCTCTCTGTGCAGTCCTCCAGTGATGGAGACCTGACAACGCTTCCCCATACCACCCAGGCACCTCCAAATAATACTATTTAGCCCTTCCATAAGTCCTTGCAGCTTTGGCTCTCAAAGCATTTCACTGTATAGATAGGGAAATGAGGCCACCCAGTAAAGAGGGTCAGGAACAGAGCCCAAGAGTCCTGTTTCATGCTAGACCCATGCTCCTCTTTTATCTGCACCCCTCTTTTTATACAATCTATGACTCTATTCATTCAGCTCTGACACCATGACTCAACAGTGACTAAGTAGACCCTGGGTGGAAATGCCCGTAAATGCCCTCCAAACATAAATCACATTTTAGCAGCTAGGAGGTTGAAAAAGCAACTTCAAACAACCGCCGGGCACATTTATAACCTTGTAGATTGGAAGCACTTACCCACCGGAAGAACGAAAGCCACAGTCATCAGAGAGAGGATCCCATATGCAGCACCAAGCCTGTGTCTTAACAGCATGGGGATCAGTTCCAGGGATCCACTCTGTTAAAAACAAAACAAATCAAATGCATGTGTGCGAAGTGTAGATAGAACAGACCATCTAACCCGTGCAGCCATTCCTGCCCCTTGGCATGCCCGCTACAACCTCCAGGCATGTGCATCATTCTGCGCTACTTGAAAATCATCCTGTTATTAATTCAGAACCATGGAAACCTTCTTTAGAATCACATAATGAAACAGACAGAAAAAGGCAGTTCGTACATATAAGATCTTCTTCCAGTCGTCCCCTAAGTCTTTCAATCACTGCAGTGTTGGGGTTTTTTGTTTTCCTCCTGAGAGATTCCCCTGATTCTTTCGCTTCACGAACAGACGTGTGCGTGTGTATGTGTAACCCTCGGTTATTTCTGTCCTATTTCCTCTATCCATGATCGTTACCCATTAATACTATCACGCAGCAGCTCTTGGAGAGAAATTCTCCCTAATCAAGATTTAGTTCTAAATCCACTTGGAAATCCTCTAATTCAGTTGGATTAGACAGAAGGGTTGGGGGTTTTTTCCCCTTTTTTTTCTTTTTCCTCTTTGAGCTTTTTCATCTGGTTGAACTGACTTTGTATGACATACTGTGCTATTTAAAGAGGCCAAGAATAATTTTATTAAAGAGAAATGGACTGATTTTAAATCCCAAATTAAGATTTTCAAACAAAAAATACCCCTAGGTCGGGTGATGGTGTTAGAGCAAAATTGGATGCAGGCAGAAATGTGTTTACACATTTTTTATCATTTATTTAAAACAAAACAGTTTCTTTTTTAAACTAGAGAGAGGCCTGAAGTAAAATCCTAGGTCTGAACGGTGCCTTGTGCCAACATTCGGGAGGGAAGATGGTCCAGTGATTAAGACTCTGATTTAGGAGACCAGGGTTCAGTACCGTGCTCTGTTACAGATTTCCTGTGTGACCTTGATGAAGTCATGGAGTCTCTCTCTTCCTCCGTTTCCCATGTGTACAATGTGGATAATAACCCTGCCCTGCCTCACAGGTGTGTTTTAAGGTAATAATACCTAGCTCTTATAAAGCACTTTTCATCCATAAAACTCAAAGCACTTTACAAAAGGGCTCAGTACCATTATCCCCCTTTTACAGATGGGGAAACTGAGGCAGAAAGAGGGAAAGTGACTTGGCCATGGGCACCCCCCAACAGGCCAGAGATAAAGCCAGGAACAGAGTCTAGGTTCCACTGCAATGCTGTAGCCACCTGGCCACTTAGACTCTCAGTATAAGTGCCTATTGGCCACACACCAAGGTATTTGGATGTGCAATTCAGAGAGCTTTGGATGCTCAATTCCCATTAGTTTTAATGGGATTTGGGCATGTAAATTCATTAGGCTGCTCTGAAAATCTCAGCCAAAATCTACATCTGAATTTTGCAACTGCTCTCTTTCTTTATAACAGGATGAACCAGCCCCTGGACCCAACATCCACGTCCCTCAGGTTTGGAGTGCTGGAAAAACCGGCCTCAATCCTGGAACAACCTCCATCTCAGCCAGCTCCTTTGCCCCCTGGACTTCAAAGCAGTTCTGCATGGGCACAGGGCACCCTGCCTTCATAGAGCTCCTTGCAGGATTGGAGCCCTTGTTCGATGTATTAGTCACAGAATTTAATGTCTTATGGAAGAAGTCTGTGCTTTCCTTTCGCCATATTGAGGTGTCCTAGGAATACGTCCGCCATCACGGCGGAATCACTAATTACTCTGTCATCTGCAGAGAGGTCACAAGAGGAGGTGGGATTTTTAGACGGAATTATTTTCTTCGGTGGGAGAGAAATGCATGACTCAGGATAACACTTCCTAGTCTAGTTTTGTATCTTGGGTGAAAGTCACCTCATGAGCAGAAGGCCTACACGGCATATACACCCTGCTCACACTGGCTCCTCTGCTCCTGGGGTGAATTTCACATAATATCCACGCAGTGTCCTGTTTATCTGGGACAAAGAGTGGAAGAAAAGCTGAATCACTGGGCTGAGTTCTGGGGTGAGATCTGGGTTTTTGACTCTCTGTGTTACCTTGAGTAGGGCACTTCATCTCCCTTTGCTTCCTCTAGGGTGACCAGACAGCAAGTGTGAAAAATCGGGGCAAGGGGCGGGGGGTAATAGGAGTCTATATAAGAAAAAGACCCAAAAATCGGGACTGTACCTATAAAATCGGGACATCTGGTCATCAATGTTCCCTCCAATTTTTGACAGGCCATGTACACAAAAAATTTCTTCTGTGCAAATTTTTGACAGGCTGTGTGCACAAAAATTTCTTCTGTGCAAATTGTTGTGCTTCTGTGCAAATTTCTGTGTGCGCAGGGTTTAGGATCTGTGGGTGCACGCACATGCGCACAGCTTAGAGGGAACAGTGCTGGTCACCCTAGCTTCCTCCCACCTGTGTCTGTTAGTCCTTGCTCCGAAGGAGTATACAGTCTGACTTTCACTATGTGCATATACCAGGCCTATTGCAATGGGAAGCTGACTTCAGCTGGCATCTCTAGAAGCTACTGCACCACACATAACAATACTAAGAAAAAAACCCAGCAGCCAAGCATGACAGAGGCAAGCCCATCCTCAAACACCTGTGTTCCAGCCTTTTACCCTGTGTTTTATTCCAGTCCCAGATTTTGTCCTGATGTCTTGCAATGTGTCCAACCTTCCTCCCCCCTCCACACACAGCCCACACCCAGCCTCCTAGAGCAGTGAGAGCAAGGACAAAAGGTACGCTCTCTTCAATGATTTGCTGGCCAGACCGAATTCAGAATTTGCAATTGCTGGTGGCAATGCCCCTGCAGCGGAGACACAATGGCCAGATCAGAGCCTTATCGCTGCTTCTCTCAGCCTTCCGTACCCTCAGAGTTCTTGGCCGTCGAATCGTTGGTGTCCGGAGTCTCGCCAGCGCCCCCACCTCCAAAGCCCCAAGCTCTAAATGTAGCTAATTGGACTTAAAGAGCTAATGCTTACTGAGAAGAGAGAACAACAGAATGTATGGGGATTAAAAAATTAAAATGGCAAAATAAGCAGCTTAGGTAGCATGGGCATCAACCTCTCGTTAGCTGCGCCGGGGGAAGCAGTTTCTCTGGGTCACACCCTCTCACCCAGTGTCTGACTCATGCAGCTGGGGTCACAAGGAACAAATTGGAGAGTGAGGTGCTGGCTGCCTGAGAACATCTCTCCATGTGTAAAGGGATTGGGGAGGACGGGAGACACATAAGCAGAGGCATAGAAGCCCTTGGTCATTGTTACTTTCATTCCACACTGTGCCTAGGCTGCCAGTCCACATGACCAACACTTCCAATGGGGTAGGAGAACTGGGCTGGACTGGAGAAGGTTTCTCCACACACCATAGCACTGCTGTAGCCCTTTTTACTCCATGGTATCAAAATGCTTTTCAAGGATGTGCATGACTACCCACAGTTTCCAGATGGGGAAACTGAGGCACAGAGCAGTTACGTGACTTGCCTAAGGCTGCATAGCCAACTAGTGGCAACATTGGGAACAGCACCCAGATCTCCCAGTTCTGATCACATGTCACCCACTGGGTCAATGTATTATGCA
The DNA here is from genome assembly GCF_009764565.3 of Dermochelys coriacea. Classification (NCBI taxonomy): domain Eukaryota; kingdom Metazoa; phylum Chordata; order Testudines; family Dermochelyidae; genus Dermochelys; species Dermochelys coriacea. The sequence continues at coordinate 17,781,453 of NC_050083.1, read as the reverse complement.
TCCCCCTTTAGCAGCTGGTCCATCCAGGATAATAGCCTACTATTGCTACCTAATAATGGAATTTACTCATTTAGCTCAAGTGGTAGCTGCCAATGCTTTAAAGCTGAAAATACCAGGTTCAAAGCCCAGTGGTGATTCACAAGGGAGCCAGTACATGTTCAGTTTGTATGGTCCAGATCCACAAAAGTATTTAGGCTCCTCACTTCCATTAATCAATGGAAAAAGACTCTTCCCTGGCAGGAGGAGTGCTAGCTCACAACTTGCCGTCTGCTTCTCCAACAGAACTGAATGATTATGGTTTGGATTTGTCCTTGGAAAATCTCCCCACTAATTAGGATGTATGGCTCAACAAGCAACTGGAAATTGAGCCTTATCTCCTTGTAGACCTATTCAATAGCAAGTTTGGTGATTAATATTTCACTTGGAGGCAACACATACTTGTCTAAGTCAAGTGCAAGCACTCAGTATGGCCAATTAATGTTGAACCAAAGAAGCAGCGCATAGGAGAGCTGCCTAAATAATACAGACCATTTATTGAAATCACGAAACCACCCCCAGCGTCTTGCCTCAAAACAATGTGAGTGTAACAAATGTCTAATGTGGTGAAGACCAAAAGCCCTGGGGAAGAGATCAAGTGAATACTTGGGATTAATGACATTCATACATAAATCCTAGGATTCAACAAGCAGAAGAAACTAACTTTTAATCTTCAAAGAACTGCATTGGTTTCTGAATTGAGAGACCAACTGCATGAAAGAAGATCTGATGTCAGCTGATACAAATTATCATAACCCTGTTGAGCTGATGGAGCTACACTGAAATAGGGCCAGATATTCAACTAGTGTAAATGTGCACCAACCTTCAACCAAACCACCCACTTCCATGAACTTGTCTAGTTTCATAAGGTAGGCCAGGTATTTTGGACGAGAGGCTCCCAACCTGGAAATCCCAAGGTGCCATGGAAAACCAGGCCACTGATTCAATAGGCAGGACTCTTCTCTTTCAGTCAGGACTGAACTCACACCTTGACACATTGTGCTGCTGGAGGTGCCAACCTTTGATCAGCTATAACACCAAAGTCTTGACCACTTGCAGTCTTTTAAAGCTCATAAGCTCCCCCCATAACAAAATCTCCACCCATGTGAATCACCAGAAAGAGACATCACTCACAGAAGATCAGTGGTTCCCAAGCTATGCATCACACCTCCAAGTGGGGCTGCACCCTCAGCAGGTGAATATACAAAGCAAATCTGAATACGTCCGGACTCACTCTACAAAATGGGATCCTCTGCGCAGCGTGACCTCGTGTGCACCGTACTTGCAAGGTCAAACGGCCCGGAACATGTCATTTTGTGGAGCACGTATTTCTGTTCGGGGCCCAGGCAGGTGCCGTATGCAATTCAGACTCCAGCAGTGAGTCTAGTGATGTAGTTATGGGGTCACAGGAATCAATAAGTCTCAGAATGGGGTCATGCAGGCAAAAAATTTGGGAACCACTGCAGTAGATGGTACAGACATTCATAATATGGTCATGGTGACACTTGATTCAACCGGACTCCTGGAACCTGGCTCCCTCTTGGTGGGGCTTGCCTGTGCCCAGGGCCGCTGCTGGACTCTTTGGACATAGCTGCTTCTCAATTAGGGTTAAGATAAGCAGTGGCATCTCCCAATGCCTCCTGCTTAGGTCACCAAAATGAAATGTCACTCACGGTAAATTGTGCATATTTGTCTGACCCTTCCACTCCCTTCTCAGAGGAGGAATGGAAGCGTCAACAGTCCTGATATTTAAGTTATCTCTGAGCATCTAATAAAGTTGAAATTTGGCCAGGAAATTTGACTCGAGTCCCTGTTTCTTACAAAAGCAATGACCAAGGCATGATGCTGCTCTGCTCATGAGGTCATAATTTGAAGTGCTTCAGTTGCTGATTTGCCTTGGCTTCTTGATTTCATTTCCTTTGGATCCCATTCTTTTAGAGCGTGTTTTTGGTGCTGTTGCCATCTTTGGGATTAGCATAAACATTCCTCATCGCGTCATTAGCCCTGATGTAATTTACAGAGATTTATCAGCGCTGGACAATTGGAATCAGCAAACTGCATTCCTCCCCTGATTGAGAAAAATTTGATTAACAAGTTCATGGTACATTCATGTTCTCACTTAAACCTTTGGGTTACCCAGAAAGATAGATAAACTGAGCACAGATTAGACGGTTTTGTGGGTAAATCCTTCTTAGAGCTCATCCCCAACCAGAGACATAATTTATCACATGGCACTAATTTTCCCTTCTCAGTCAAATCCCCCGTGAATGGGTCTCAGTCTGGGGCAGCTGGAACGCTAGTTTATTGTGAAGGCTGCAGGCACAAAAAACAGCATGTTGCTTGTTTGCACCTGAAATATTTGTTGATTGTAAACACTGAATTTGCAGCTGCTTTTAGACACTCATTTTTCTTTGAACTTTCTAAAGAGTCTATTTGGATGTGTTCAAAACATAAAAGAAGAAATAAATTAATGAAACATTGCACTTCCACCAGTGCATCTCAAAGATGTTAGTTAATTAACCTCCAGGAGGTCTACATTATTGTTTTCATTTTACCCACAGATGAAATGAGCAAAAAGAGGTTATGACTTGCCTCAGGTCACACACAAAAGTGTCCCTGGCAGAACCAGGGATAGATACCAGGAGGCAGAGCCACAGACGGTGTAAATTGCCAATGGAATGATAACAATTTACACCAGCTGAGGATTTGCACCCAGAAGTACTGACCCCAGTCCTTTGTGCTGACAGTTAGAGGACACAGATTCCCTCCCAGAATTCTGCACTCCATGTTTTTGGGACTAAGGAAACTGTTCTAGTTTTGTTCCATTCAGAATCTGCCTATTGTAATGGAGACAGAACTAAACTCTGGGGGATTTCATGGGGATTAGGAAGCATTCACATGGGATTCAGAATTCAAGATGCTAATCCCCAAACCACACCCACTTCTCAGCAGTTCATTCATGGGCCTCAAGCTTTTTAGACCTACAAAATGCCACTCAAACAGATAAAATCCCAACTTTTACATCAATTTGTGGCTCCATACGCAAAGAAGGAACACACTCATTCATATGCCTTTTATCCTCATCCCATACCCTTCCTATGGTCTCTCTCGCCTGAGTCACAGCTGAAATTGAGATTGTAGACTCCCTGAGGCAAGAGCTGTATCTTTCTAAACCTTCTGTGGAGCACCAGAGAGCTGAAAAATAATTAATAACTACAACAGCCACCCTGTCTGTGATACCATCCTGTGCATGCACCTCACAGCACTTGTTTCTTTACAGAAGGCCTTACATGCCCAGAGGTGCCTTAAAGAAAACTCTGGTAAAGACAGAGCTGTATCTCAGCTGGGCCGTTGAGCTGGAAACAGGGATGGGGGTCGCTGGATCAGGGATAGTGGTTCAGTTCATTACATCAGCCCTAGAATCTGGTTCAGTGCTGTTTAAATACAGCAAATTGAAACATGCTGATAATTTTTCATGCAATTATCATAAAATTGCTGGTCAAAACCTGTTTGGCCAGCCACTCCAGCACTGCAGATGACTTCCCTTTCATGCAATGCAAGGAACTTCTTGAGGGCCTCCTGCATTCTTTGGGCACTGTGCTTATATGGCCATATACAGACCAGCCCAATCTCTCCCCGACTCCCCAGTTCAATGACTCAGGACCAGAGAGGTGTATCACACAGAACAGGGGTAAGACATCCCATGGGCCTGATTGGCTCACCCTCAAAGCATGAACAACTCCACTGCCATCCGTGTTGGCAGCGGGGATCAGGAAAACTGTGCAGTCCTCTATACCCTCACGCTCTGCCCCATTGTGCCCCCCACTGGCAGCCCCTTTGGGGTCCCAAGAATGCTAAATTGCCAGCCTTGCCTAAAGCCCTGAAATGAAAAAAAAAAAAACTACAGTAAAAATTAGGGGTTTTTACAAATCAGTTTTCTTTTAAAAAACCAAAACAAAAAAACCCTATCATTGAAAAAAAAAAATAATTAAATAGAAAAAAAGTGTAAACGCGCTAAACAGTTTTAGAGCGACAAAGTGGGGGCGGTAATCCCTTATATTGGACCAGCTTCTGTTGATGAAAGAGCAAAGCTTCCACCGAGCTCCTGTGCTGGTGTGGGGCTTTTATTAAAAAAAAAAAAAAAAAAAAGTTTTTGGAGAACGATGAAGTTTCTGTCCCAGTTGGGATTCGAACCTGTAAACCAGGCTCTGCCCCGCCCCGCCGCGGCCGCCATCGTGGGTGAGGCGGATAGGCGCTGTGAGCGGCCGCGGCCACCTTCAAAATGGCCAGTAAATGTATCTGCTGTTTGGAGACCGCTGATTCGGCTAATATGTTACGGGTTGTTGGCGTGTGAGGGGCTTTTTCAGGCCAATGCAACAGTTAGGCTCTTCGCAGCCGAAAGCAGGATCCAGCGTATTTTTAGGAGCTAAAATTCAGCACACCCTTGTATCCGAATCAGCTGACTCCTTCATTCTGATTGGCTAAAAGGGATGAATATATTAGAGCATGCGAGCCGGGTAACAGCCTAGTGTTATTCGCTTTATTGAATTATTTGGCTTCTGAATCAGAGTACCAAGGGACAATCGCAGGTTAATTCAATACGTATTACTTTCATGAATCAGTTGAAATGTTATTATTTGACTCTCCTTGCTACTTAATATCTTTTACATGGCATTTCCATAATCACCGTAACTGAGAAAATTTTAATATTCTAGTGGTTTAAAAACGTAGGGCCTGCCTCTTTGGGTGTGTTGTATGAAAGGAGAGAAGGTTAGCACTCCCCTTGATAAGGATGGAAGAGGTCCTAGTGACCTTTACAACACGCATATGGTTAAGGCATTGCCACTTACTTCGTGGCATCTAACCAAGTTTTTTGTTTTGTTTTTGCTGTCATAGGCCAGTCGAGCACAATAACCGTTGCAGTGGGCAAGGCTGTTTGACTTTATTGCTGCATTTCACAAATGATGCCTTTTTTTTTTTTCCAGTGGCACTTTGGTTTTAGCATAATCCCATATTATCATAAAAAATACCCCAAGTAAAACAGCAGAGCATATTAGCGCAGCAAGGCCCTTGGCCCTGGCTGATCTTCAGTTCTGTCAAGCGTGGGTTTTATGCATTATCATGTCCAGGGTTTGAAAACAGAAATAAATGTTAATAATAGCTAGTTACAGAGTAGCAGCCGTGTTAGTCTGTATTCGCAAAAAGAAAAGGAGTACTTGTGGCACCTTAGAGACTAACAAATTTATTAGAGCATAAGCTTTCGTGAGCTACAGCTCACTTCATCGGATGCATTTGGATGCATCCGATGAAGTGAAGTGAGCTGTAGCTCACGAAAGCTTATGCTCTAATAAATTTGTTAGTCTCTAAGGTGCCACAAGTACTCCTTTTCTAATAGCTAGTTAAAAATCCCATTTTAACAGGGAAAACTGAGAATTTGCATCAAAGAAATTACTCCCTTTTTACAGTGCGATATAACCCACCCCTTCATCCAGGTGATGCCCAAACACCTTAACTATATAGTCAGACTATGGTACAGTGGCTGAATGTGTGTGATGGGTTAAAAAAAAAAGGGGGGGGGGAATCATTGTATAGATACATGGAGAAGTCCTGGTATACAATGGAGGGTATTTCACATTGCTCATAATTTGCAATCCGCATTTGCTATGTATTAGACTATTTTATCTCTTGTTATTTATAGTATGGTAGTGCCCATCAGGCACTATGCAAACATCAACAAAAGTGGCTGAAAAGCTTAAATATTTTTAAAAGACCTAAATGCCATTGAAAAACTCCAGTAGACGACACAATAATTTAACAGAGATTAGATCATTCATGGAAGAGTCTAGCTCATTCTAAATCAGACTGGCTAGGATGCCAAAACCCAGGAGTTTTGATAAAAAACTAAGGAACAAACCATTTTTGTTTTGGTCTCAGCAATCATAGCGGTGGTGACACACATACAGCCTTGTCTTTATCAAGACCACAACTCTGTGCCCCACAAGACCTGTGGGGCATCCACGAATTTTCAAACCAGTTCTCAGGATCAGCACAACGCAGCATTTATTACAGTGTGATGCACCATCATGTCATAATGCTGATTTGGATCTGACATGTCACTACAGCCATTTCTAGTCCAACTAAGCCAGACATTGAAAATGGATACACAGCACTTCTGAAATGCTCTGTGCCACTGAGGAGGGCAGTAGCCAGGTGGACAGCCTGCTGCGCAATGGGTGTGGAGGGAGAAAATTTTCAGCAGAGGCTTGTCTCACATCCCGACTTGGTTGAGATCCTGGATACTGCTTGTTCAGCCCCAAGCCTTGTATGTATTGTCTCATTGTTTCCTTGAATGCCCCCATCTTTCTGTAACTACCTTGTCTTATACTTGGACCATTGTTTTTGTTTTGTTTGTACAGTGCCCAGCACAAAAGGCTCTTGGTCCATGATTGGGGCTACACTAATACAAACAGGCTCTAAACGATGTAGAACTTCCTTGCCCTTGACGCCAGGTGAATTGATCCCTCTGTAATTCGCTTTTTGTAGTTGAGGAAGACATGTCAGGATGTTAATTCTCCAATGTTGCATAGATTCAGAATCCTCTTAACTGGATTATTTGCTGGTAACCAACACCTACCTAGCTGGAACCTGTAAAAGTGAACAGCTGAACTCTGTCTCAGACTACTATCCAGGGAGGAGGAAGTTATCCCTTTTATTACTTAGTTTAGACACTTAAGGCTGGCAGCACTGGGCAGAATCCCACTGAATAAACAGAAGCCCTTGCTGGAGAAACTGCTTGTTGCATGTGAATCCCCTCACATGCAAACAATCGGCCAGCAAGCCATACACCCTGGCTGAATCAGTTGTCTTGAAACTAATAGGTATTTACTGTAATGAGTTAAAAGACATTGACTCAATATTTGGAAATAGCGTTTAATGGTGTAGGTTTAGCAGGTAGAATGCAAAAGGAACATGAAAGTCTTTTAGCCTGGTGTGGATGTTACTGTCCATAACCCAAAAACCAGGATAGTTTTATTTCAAGAACCTTAAGAAATCACATTTGACTGTGTGAATGGCACCTTATAGGAACAGAATCTTGCATGAGGATTCTTGTTACATGGTGTTACTGATACATATGGCAATTCAGAAGTGGGGAGAAATCTAACTAGGGACATAGTGCTCCCTCGTTAGCGGCCATGAGAAAACAAACATAGAAGTAGTAAGGATGGCTTGACAGCCAGTTTGGTACAGCCCAACTTGACCCCTATATTTATGCAGGAAAAAATATTGACCTTAAATGTCTCCTCATACTAGATGGTACAAATTAAAATATGTAGCTTCAATCTGAACAAGGAGTGGAGAAGCTAGTAAGCCACATGCCAACACCACCAAGTGTTTCAGATTTGGGCCCATTCTGCATCAGGTTGTTTCCACTGGTCCGCGCTGTGTTAGGTTCTTCACTGAAGCACCTGACTATTGAGAAAGCCTGTTAAAAAACTACTTCCACTTATTAAATAAAAAAGGACTACATTTAAAAAAAAAAAAAAAAAAGGAGTTGACAGATTTATTTTAGGGGTAGGTTTCAGAGTAGCAGCCGTGTTAGTCTGTATTCGCAAAAAGAAAAGGAGTACTTGTGGCACCTTAGAGACTAACAAATTTATTAGAGCATAAGCTTTCATGAGCTACAGCTCACTTCATCGGATGCATTTGGTGGAAAAAACAGAGGAGAGATTTATATACACACACACAGAGAACATGAAACAATGGGTTTATCATAGACACTGTAAGGAGAGGTTTCAGAGTAGCAGCCGTGTTAGTCTGTATTCGCAAAAAGAAAAGGAGTACTTGTGGCACCTTAGAGACTAACAAATTTATTAGAGCATAAGCTTTCGTGAGCTACAGCTCACTTAGTGATCACTTAAGATAAGCCATCACCCACAGCAGGGGGGGGAAAGGAGGAAAACCTTCCATGGTGACAAGCAGGTAGGCTAATTCCAGCAGTTAACAAGAATATCAGAGGAACAGTGGGGGGTGGGGTGGGGGGGAGAAATACCATGGGGAAATAGTTTTACTTTGTGTAATGACTCATCCATTCCCAGTCTCTATTCAAGCCTAAGTTAATTGTATCCAGTTTGCAAATTAATTCCAATTCAGCAGTCTCTCGTTGGAGTCTGTTTTTGAAGCTTTTTTGTTGAAGTATAGCCACTCTTAGGTCTGTGATCGAGTGACCAGAGAGATTGAAGTGTTCTCCAACTGGTTTTTGAATGTTATAATTCTTGACGTCTGATTTGTGTCCATTCATTCTTTTACGTAGAGACTGTCCAGTTTGGCCAATGTACATGGCAGAGGGGCATTGCTGGCACATGATGGCATATATCACATTGATGCCCCTACTCTACTTGCGCTACATTGATGACATCTTCATCATCTGGACCCATGGAAAAGAAGCTCTTGAGGACTTCCACCATGATTTCAACAATTTCCATCCCACCATCAACCTCAGCCTGGACCAGTCCACACAAGAGATCCACTTCCTGGACACTACGGTGCTAATAAGCGATGGTCACATAAACACCACCCTATATCGGAAACCTACTGACCGCTATTCCTACCTACATGCCTCTAGCTTTCATCCAGATCATACCACTCGATCCATTGTCTACAGCCAAGCGCTACGATATAACCGCATTTGCTCCAACCCCTCAGACAGAGACAAACACCTACAAGATCTCTATCATGCATTCCTACAACTACAATACCCACCTGCTGAAGTGAAGAAACAGATTGACAGAGCCAGAAGAGTACCCAGAAGTCACCTACTACAGGACAGGCCCAACAAAGAAAACAACAGAACGCCACTAGCCATCACCTTCAGCCCCCAACTAAAACCTCTCCAACGCATCATCAAGGATCTACAACCTATCCTGAAGGACGAGCCATCGCTCTCTCAGATCTTGGGAGATAGACCAGTCCTTGCTTACAGACAGCCCCCCAATCTGAAGCAAATACTCACCAGCAACCACACACCACACAACAGAACCACTAACCCAGGAACCTATCCTTGCAACAAAGCCCGTTGCCAACTCTGTCCACATATCTATTCAGGGGACACCATCATAGGGCCTAATCACATCAGCCACACTATCAGAGGCTCGTTCACCTGCGCATCTACCAATGTGATATATGCCATCATGTGCCAGCAATGCCCCTCTGCCATGTACATTGGCCAAACTGGACAGTCTCTACGTAAAAGAATGAATGGACACAAATCAGACGTCAAGAATTATAACATTCAAAAACCAGTTGGAGAACACTTCAATCTCTCTGGTCACTCGATCACAGACCTAAGAGTGGCTATACTTCAACAAAAAAGCTTCAAAAACAGACTCCAACGAGAGACTGCTGAATTGGAATTAATTTGCAAACTGGATACAATTAACTTAGGCTTGAATAGAGACTGGGAATGGATGAGTCATTACACAAAGTAAAACTATTTCCCCATGGTATTTCTCCCCCCCACCCCACCCCCCACTGTTCCTCTGATATTCTTGTTAACTGCTGGAATTAGCCTACCTGCTTGTCACCATGGAAGGTTTTCCTCCTTTCCCCCCCCTGCTGTTGGTGATGGCTTATCTTAAGTGATCACTCTCCTTACAGTGTGTATGATAAACCCATTGTTTCATGTTCTCTGTGTGTGTGTATATAAATCTCTCCTCTGTTTTTTCCACCAAATGCATCCGATGAAGTGAGCTGTAGCTCACGAAAGCTTATGCTCTAATAAATTTGTTAGTCTCTAAGGTGCCACAAGTACTCCTTTTCATTTTAGGGGTAGAGGCCCTGATTATTCAGAAGATTCCATTATTAGCAGACTCACTTATAAACCTCATCAGTCAAGAGAATGTTCTGCAGCTGTTTTCCAAGAGTGTCATGCTTACACATGGGATTCACTTTATTTACCAGAAAGCCAGCTCATGTGTAGCTGAATTCTAAAGCAATTTTTGCAGGTGCACACTTTGTACTGGGAAGTTAACACTTAAGCTGTTAAGCATCAGTTTCCACAGCGCTCTCCCCTTCAGATTATCCACACTTAAGAAATAAAATGAAGCAACTTATCCCTTAGTGCCCTGTACCCTCTTGCACTGTTGCTTGGCAGAGGCAATCATCAATATGGTTAAAACTCTCTGCCTTTCACTACTAACTGAAAAATCCCTTCTCATGGGAAACGCAAGGAGTTTGCGCTACTTATTTGAAAGTTTAAGAGTCGATGCAAAAATGAGGCTACCAGAATTGGGCCCTTTTGCCTCCACAAGAGCAGATAGTGCAAAGTCAGAAGGAACACCCTAGGCAAAAAAAAAAAAAAAAATCTCACATCTTCTGACTCACCAAGGTTTGGTTTCAGATGAGTCTTGTTCTATGGCAGTTTGACTGTTTTTGGCTATTAGGCTTTTTTGTTGCGAATGGTTAAGACTAACCTCCAGCTAGTTCTCAAAAGCCAATGCCTGCTGGAAGATGCAGTAATCCTTTAATCCAACAATTATTTAGCATTTGAGACTTTTGCTCCCCCTATAGATAGGACAGCAGAATGGCCAGAATTCTTTTCACCTTAGGTAAGAGTCTAGTCCACTGTGATAGTTTACACATGTTGCCTCAAGCTGAGGACTCCTTCCACATAACTGTCTGGGGGCTTCTTTAAAGTGCATCTGGACTGGAGTTATGCTTATCATCTCTTCCCTCCACAAAATGGACTCTTACCAGATCACTGACCCCAATATTTTATAAGAGGGGCTAAACTTCTACAACAGAAGTGGGCTGCAAAAAAAAAAAAAAAAAGTTGGTTTTGGAGGAAGCCTTGTGAGCTGAAGGGACGCGGACACTTCACATTAGTGCACTCTCACCACCAGCGTACACATAAAATCCCACCTTTTTATTATGGCATATGGTTCTGGTTTGGATGTGTCAATACCACACAAGTGTGACAAAAAAAGGGAAAAAGACATAGCGACGCTGAAATAGTTACAGAGTCATGCTATTAGCAACACAGGTTGATATGATGGATTTCCAAGATACAAAATTGTTTGGGGGGGGAGGGGTTTCCTACACTGAAGTAACTTTACAATATTTTGTGAACTCGCTTTTTTTCCAGTAGAGAAAAAAATGTAAAATATGCTGAGAACAACTACAAGCAGGAATCGTTTTAATGGTTAACAGGAAAAAAAAAAAGCTGCAACTTTGTTCTATAACAGCATCTATTAAACACATGTAATGAGAGGTCAGCAACTATACAGAAGAAAGAGTAGATATTTCACCACAGGAGTCTGAAGTTGGGGCAGGAAAGGGAACTCTGGAATTGGATGGTTTTATTTGGTCACAAAGTTTGAGCTGAGTGTTTAAAATGGGGCATCCTTAAAGATGCAGCACTCCTATTCAAAACAATAAAGAGACACTTCTGATAGACTAGAACCTACCGGTCTGCAAAAAAAATAAAAAAAATAAAAATTAGACATTTTTAAAAAATTCCAAGTATTTCTAGTATTACGACTTAACTTACTGGTACAAAACAGACCAACAGCTCCTTAAGCAGCAACAAGACAGCCAAGGAGCAATGCCACCTTCACCACAAAGTACAGTATCTCTGGGGCTTTCAATTCAAGGCTGATACTCCTAATGCGATGTTAGAACGATCCGTTTGTCTGCCAAGTGATCAGGCACGAAAAGGAGAGACTGCTTCTTTTTTCCACCACATTGCCCGGCTCTAGCAACAAGCTAAGACATTCTCTTTGGGTCAAGACTAACAGAAACCGCTTTCTCAAATATTCTTCAGGTTTCCTGCCAACCTGGGTTTTATCTCATTATTATTCTCATGGTGATAGGGAGGGGGGATTTAAAAAAAAAACAAAAAACAAAAAAAAAAAACCACAAACCCACAATTTTCCTGGCAGTCTCTAAAGTGATACTGAAAGTGTTTAACAGTCACTCTTCCACAGTTTAATTGTTTTGTCATTTTCTAGTGCCGCTGATGCAATGATGTTTTCTGTTGGGTGACAAGCTGTTGAGATCACAACATCTACATAAAAGGAGAGAGAGACAGATGTCATCATTTATACCAGTCCAAGCTGCTTTGGTTCAGAGCAGGTATTTTCAGCTCAAATGTGCACAGCTGCCCCATCGTAAGACATGGCCAGGTTCTCTCACTATGGCAGATACTGACAATTGAGTATGATGATTTATGAATACAAATGTTAGTGGGCCTACCCCAATTGTGAGTTTAATAGCTGGAAAGTGGGTGAAAGTTTATACGATATTACAATGGGCAGAACTTAAGGAACTATTTCACAGCAGTAATATAGGAAAGAAACAGAACCAGACCCAATGTTCTGACCACATTACAGCAAGAAACCCTAAGCATGTAAGTTAGGACAAATAAAAGCCCACCAAAGCAAATAGCAGATAGTTGATTAACCCACAAGTGCCCCAAACTCATGATTGAAAGCCCTGATCCCCCAAAGACTTGCGCACACGCTTCACTTTACAGACTGCAAACAGTCCCATTCGATGGGCAGGCTCAGTGCACAAGGTTAAGTAGGTGCATAAATCTGCACAATTTGGCCCCAAGACATTGATCACGCAAACACGTGCATAATTCTATTAACAGGGGTCATACCCCTGACTATTCATGTGAGTAAAACTGAGCATGTGCTTAAGCATTTGTAGGGGCAGGGGCTAAGTATTCAAAGCTCTTTGCAGATGGGGTCAGTGTCTTTAAAGATGCCTCAAGCTCACCTGGAACGCATCCTTGGACAAGTGCGGCTTTGGGAGGAGCCAATAGCCAACGTTTTCCCCAAAGTGATTAGTGAGTTGAGGTGCCTAACGTCACATGACACTTGTGAAAATCTTGGCGAATTTCTTTCCATATAATTCAAGGAAAACCATGTCTCTGATAGGACAATAATTCAGGTAAAAATGCCCATCAAGTGTCAGGGAAAACACACCATGGGTCCTAATCATGCCCCATTCAGACAGATTTTTATACTAATCTCATCTGTCAAATTCTGAACAAAATCACTAAACAGAATTTTCCAATTCAGAGCATCAAATTATCCTTAAATGCTACGTGCTCATTATTTATTCAGTTAAGGAACGCTTAATCAAGATCAGTGTACCAAAAAGCAGATTCACACCTGTGTGTCCCTGTAATTTCTGTACAATCTCTTTTGTTTGGAGGTTCCAAATATAAACCAGGTTGTCCTCTGAACCAGACACAATCCACTGGAAAAAATGCAGAGGGAAATAGTTATTGAAGTGCCATTCTAGTCTTTCCTGCCACCCCAGCTTTAATTGCTATTTCCTCTATATAGGTTCATATACCACCCTCACCACTATAGCACTTGAGTGCCTTCCAGTTGCGCCTTAAGCAACGTGGCTATCATCAGTCACGTGTGGTTCGTTCTCCCTTTCACTCACTCACACACACACACACCTCTGCCCACCCCCCAGTGAGGAGAACTGTGTGTGCAGTAGAGTGTTTTGTTTCGGTAGGCCTTGGGGTTTGTTTTCATATGTCCATATGTTGTTCTGTCTTAATCATAAAATCTAGCTCTTCTACAGTGCTTTTCATACATGGTTCTCAAAGCACTTCACAGGGGTAGAGATCATTAGTCCCATTTTACAGATGGGGAAATTGAGGCACAGAGCCAGGAGAGGGAGGGGGATGTAACTTGCCCAAGATCACTCAGCAGGCCAGTGGCAGAGAGAGAAATAGAACCCAGGTCTTTTGAATCCTGGTCCAATGCTCCTTCCACTAGGCCATGCCAAAGGCCAAAAAGGCTAGTTGAAGTGGCGGCCTTAGCCCTCAAAGGAGAAGGGGGTGAGGGTTCAGATGGATCTTAGTCCTTGAGGGAATCTCAGAACGGCCCCTCAGGAAAGTTCCACCTCCTGCACAGGTATGCTGTGGTCCTAGAGACAGCATCTCAACCAAGACCCATACACAGCAACTCACAATCTGTAACAGGCAAGTGCTGTATTATGAACTAATAGTGTGGCTGCTTATCACTGAGGTTTTCCCTATGTTACTGGGGTAGATGACAGTTCGAAGCACTGAGTCTACACTGGCACTGGTGGCAAACAGGTACCCTGGAGCACCCACACAACTGAATGGAGTTTCCTAAAACTTTCCCCAAAATGGTCCCTTTCAACCAAGCCCCCAGCAAGTAAAGTTTCCAGGAGACTGAAAACTTGGGACCATTGCTTCTATTAGAATTCCTCCTCTTTTGCTTGGAAGTTTGCAATATTAAATTGTAGCACTTGTTATACTGGGCTCCCCCCAGAGTGAAAACAGGTTTTGCACTCAGGGCAAGTCAGCTATTTATAGGACCAGAGAGATTTGCACCATCTCCTTTTGATGAAAAATAAATCCTCAAATGCACCCACATCACTAAACACAGCTCAGTAATTACCAACCTTTCCACCAGTGACGGAGAAGTTTGCAAAGATGCAGTATTTCTCATTCTTGTGACCTGTGTATGTTTTCAGGCACTGGAAGTGAAGAGCCAAAAGGCAAAAAAACATAAGCACAGCTGGCAATGAGATATCTAGCAGTCAAGGACAAACTCCCTTTGCAGGGCAGACTAAATATATCTGTGCACATTTCCCACCCCATCAACTCGTCCAAAGGATGCAGAGGTCATCTCTCCCCTAGAATGCTAAACAATCACTTCACTGGGGGGGGGGGGGGAAGGAGGGCAAATTACCCCAATTTGTCACTTCCACCCACAGAAAGAAAAAGGCAAGAACAATTTACCAGTTCAAGAAACACAGAATTCAGTGTCTCTGGGCATCACAAAAACGTAAAGGAACTTTTTAAAATTATCCCATTTAGTCCACTACTCTAGAACAAGAGCTGTAACAAATATTATTTATAGTAATTATATTGTACAGATGACAGAACGAGCTTAACCTTATGTGAAACCATCCAAAGCAGGCTACAAACCTAGCTAGGACTTTATAGTAAGAGATTATGACTGTACCTTTCCTTTGCTATAGTCCCAAAGTTTCAGTGTGCTAGAGAACAAAAAGGAGAACAAGGACTTTAGGCTTTGTGTTATTTCGCCAGTCATGATTTCTTGGTACATGAAAGTTTTTCCATGCTAGAGCTTCCCAGAGTCTACATTACTCATTCTAGTCCGGCTTGGGAATGCAGAGTTTCAGCTAACCCAAGAATTGGATTTTATTTATTTGCCATTTGTATTCTCCTCTGAAAAAAATACGGAGTAAGTCTTTAAAAATGCATTTTGTCAAGTCCCTTTCTCTTCATACGTGAACAGATGCAATGATGAGGTATGTGACCAATAGAGTTGAGAATTGTCATTCAGTTCCTTTCGTCCCCCACATTTTGAGCCAACACATACTATAAGATACAGATTCTGGATCAAGCAAAACCAAACCAGAACCACACACTGTCCTGCATCTAGGTAGTTACAGGGATTGCATAATGGGATGAGCGCTTTTACATCAGTCAGTAGTAGGCAAGAAAGAGATAATGTTCAAATTCTATGTGGTAGCCTAAGTGAAATTAGCCATCTCTTTCACACACACAAAAGAAAACACAAAAACCCCACCCATATTCAAGTATGAGGCAACAATGTTGAATCCCCTGCTCTGGCTTGCAAAACAGCCTTAGTTTAGGGTTTCATTGCATTTACCAGATGAAAAGAGAAGGAACAATCCTGTAATGTCTTTTATAAGAAGACATTCATAGATAACTAGCTCATCACCCTGTGACTTAGGGATGAGAACGTCTCATTACAGCAGCAGCAATTAATACAAGGGTGGAGAAGGGAGAGTGGCTGGTTCTTGGTAGCAGTGGCACTGGAAATATTCCAATCGGAGAACTCTCAATAGACCCAATCCCCCTGCATGGCTTTTCTGCTTTGTATGCACAGCTATTTTAGCATTGCTGCCTTTGAGAGCGAGAGCGAGAGACAGAGACTCACAGCCTTTCATGGTGTTACAACAAGAGAACCATTTGATCAAGGAACTACCTCATGATGAAGGCTCTGAAAAGACGCAAAGCTAAGAGTGCACGGGGGTATGTCAACCTCAGTGCTAAGACTGCCAATAGCATAAACTTTGCTGACGTTCTGACATTATAATTCCCAGAGGACTCGATTATAGAAGTTTGATGGTAGGTATGAGTTTACCCATCGTAAGAATATTACAAACGCAACCTTTTTTATGCTATTGAAGTTGATGAATGCACTTTAAATGTATTTTTTAATACCTACTTGTCCAGAGTTGCTGCTAGTATGTATTTGCCATTTGGAGAGAATTTCACAAAAGACACAGGAGGGTTATCGTCATCTGTGTTGGAAACACAAGGGCGTTATGCAGAATATGGTGAAATATTTTTCTTATGGACAAAAAATTTCTTGTGACAAAACAGACCTACCGCAGATTAAAAAAGCCAACTTCAAGATTAGTTTAGTTACATTTTTGTTCAGCTACCATTTTACACTTCAAGCAAACTGATGGGAGATTCAGGAAAGTGGTAACGTGAAATAGTTCAAGAGGAAGAATATTTGGTTTACTAGCATTTTATTATTACATAATCGTCTGTTACCCAACCTTCCCACTCCTGCATCAACCTTCCCTATAGTCCAGAGCATGGCTATAAAAGTCAGAAGCAAGGCCCTACTTCATTTGTGATATTGCAGAACATGCAATATTGGGCTTCCACCACAATTTTGGTTTTAATTAGCTTACTTTGCACAGTCCACAATTTTGCATGCGTTTTGAGTATGCAAATAGTACTGCACTAACATTTGATGCCTGTAAAATCTTAAAGGCTAAAATGATTGGACTCAATTTCTACAGCGTTTGTGTTAAGACTTTTAGTCTTCTGAATTTTAGTCACTGAATTTTAGATTGTATCAGTTACTTTTTTAAAAAAAGGACTAATATTATAGCAGCAAAATGTCTGGTTATCAAAAAAAATAACTGGCATAACATAATGCTTGAGTGTTTATATCATTCCAGTAATTTTTTTTCTTAAACAAATAGGTCTTTTGCCAGAAGCTGGAAATGGGTGACAGGGGCCGGACACTCACTCGACGATTCCCTGTTCTGTTCATTCCTTCTGAAGCACCTGGCACTGGCCACTGTCGGAAGACAGGATACTGGGCTAGATGGACCATTGATCTGACCCAGTATGGCTGTTCTTATGTCTACTCTGGCTTTTCCAAATTACTGCTATGAATAAAGGTCTGTTATTACATTTCTGCAATTTTCTATGTCTTGTCCACAACTATTTGAAGATCATCCCAAGATTAGGGCCTTAGTCATAAAACTATTACACTGAGACACACCCTACTGCTAAAGTATATCCATTGTGAACACGAGAAGGTGTAGTTTTGCCTATGTCACTTCATGTTAACACTAGAGTCTGGTAATCAAAGGCATGACATGCACTGTTCAACAGGCTGCCCATTGTCTTAAGAAGGGCATCAGTTCTCAAATACCCGCAACCCTAAATTATAAACACATTTAGTCTTCTCCCATTGCCATGTGCTATTGCATTGGAGTATGTAGCTATCATTTCTGAAAGTGAAATAAGATTTACTTTTGCCACAGCAGTTTCAAGCCATTGCACAGTCAGGCATAATACAACAATGACTAGTGGAAAACCCTGTAGTAAGGTACTTAGATTTATTGTCAGCACACACTAGACAATATTCCAAGCCTAAGAAGGTTTCCTACACATGTGAGAGGATATTTCCCCTAAAATCAACTGCAAGGATGGTTGTGTATAAAGACAACAGTGTAAGAAGGAAAAGAGAAATCAAAGCCGATAAGAAAACCACCTAACAGCAGTCAAAGTCATGCTGGGTATTTCATATTCTGTACAATAATACAGCAGAGAGAATCAAGAACAACATACACACATTTGCCTGCTTACCAATCAATGTTTTTAAGCACTGGCCTGATGCTGTATCCCAGATTCGACTATAACAAAAAAGAGACGAGTCACTATTGTAGCTATGGAATGTATTATATCATCAACTTATAAGTTTACATTTTAACCTCAAAGTCATGATATAAGAAGTGTAAAACTAAAAGAATCTACGTTTTTTAAGTTATTTTTATGTAAGGAGCCTAGAAGGCTATGGCACATAATAAATGTTACTGAAAAAATAACCACTTACCAGAGACCATCATAGCTACTTGACACTATCAGGGACCCATCACGATTAAAATGCACCTGTGGTTTTATATATGGGGGGAAATAGCAGTATTCATGTTTATGAAGAGCAAGCAGACACATTTGAAAATTATTTGTCTCCCAAGTAGTACGTTGGGGCCCAATTGTCACAAAACGAGTACGCTGCGATTCAGGTAGAGGGTGGCAAGAATTCAACAACATGATGATGGGCACAGAAAGTTCAGACATATCAGGTTAAAAAAAGCACTCTGGGAATTTTACGTAAGTCAGCGTTGCAAAATTCTAATGCCTCATTTGCATCCACCTGATTTTATTTTCCAGCTTGAATACAGACAGCTGCAGTTAATTCAGTTAGCAAGGTAATGGGTGGGCAAATAGATTGAGACTAGCTGGTAAATTTTCATAACAATTACAGTAACTCCTCACTTAACGTCCTCCAGCTTAACGTTGTTTCAAAGTTACGTCGCTGCTCAATGAGGGAACATGCTCTTTTAAAGTTGTGCAATGCTCCCTTATAACGTCGTTTGGCTGCTTGCTCTGTCCATTGCATGCAAGATTTTGTGGAAGAGCAGTAACTTTACAAGGGTGCAATGTACAAGTTCCTCTTCTCCACCTCCTCCCTCTCCCTCCCAGCGCTTCCCCCACCACCAAACAGCTGTTTGGTGGCGCTTAGGACTTTCTGAGAGGGAGGGGGAGGAGCGGGGAAGCGCTGCGTCTCCACTCCTCCCCCTCCCTCCCAGAAAATCCTAAGCCCGCCCGCTTAGGGCTTTCTGGGGGCGGGGAAGGAACAGGGATGCGGCGTGCTCCAGAGAGGAGGTGGAATGGGAGTGGGAAGAGGTGGGCCTGGAGTGGAGCGGGGTCGGGAAGAGGCGGGCCTGGAGCATCCCCCAGCAAAGTTGGCATCTGTTCTTCTCCGGGTAAGCTGCCACTGCTGCTGCGAAGGTGCTTCCTAGTGTTCTTGCCTGCAGCGGGCTGTGCCTGTGTGGGGTAAGCCAGGGGCACTTCCCAACCACAGTACAGTACAGTATATAAATGCCTTTCGTCTGCCCCAAAAAAATTTCCTTGGAACCTAACCCCCCACATTTACATTAAATTTTATGGGAAAATTGGATTCGTTTTACATCGTTTCACTTAAAGTTGCATTTTTCAGGAACATAACTACAACATTAAGTGAGGAGTTACTGTACTAGACTGTTTTAAGAGGCCTCTTAAAACATTAAGACCTGAACTGATTCACTGCTCCAGTGTCGTGAGGAACTTTGCTAACAGTAGCAAGACCCTACTAGAAGAGTGCATTAGTTATATACACGCCTCAGTCTGGTCAATTTATTTTCTTCTGTCACCCATGGGCTTCCCTCAAAACCCCAGTAAAGTGAATTTTAAATAGCAAATATTTAAACACACCCATGAGGGTTGTGAAGAGGGAGTTTGTAAGATCACACACATTTCTGGTAAGCATTGTGGATTATACTCCATTTTAATATCAGATCCATGTGTTCAGAGCAACCACAGGTCAAAATGTCTGAAGCTTAGAATTCTGCTCACCTCTGCTTTCATTTTATAACATTTCATCTCTGTTAAGAGTTGCACATCTTCTGTTTTCCCTATTGTGAATGGATTTTTTTTTTTAAAGTCATGTCCATCCACCAAATGGATGAGATTTTAAATGCAGTTTATTTTGAAGTTCTCTCGTTTACCTCCTGAAGTGGTTTAGAATAATGAGAAAGTTATGGAGAAACCCAGAAACACAGCAAATTCAGATTTTCATTGAGCAGACTGGAGTAGTCCCCACAATCTGTTCTTTTATAGCAGATGCTGCTGGTCATAATACCCAGAGGCAGAATCCATTCTGGGGTTCAAGTGATAAGTATGGGTCACTGGCATCTCCATGTTCATTAATACCCTTACAAGTCATCACGTGGCATTTATTACATGGTGTCCTTCACCAAGGGGCAGATAGAGAGCAACAGTGAGACACTGCTCCCTTCTTTGCAAAAGGGGAAAAAGCCCTGCTAGATGCAGGCAAACATGTCAGCATGTTAATATCGCTGAAGGCACTTACAGCTGAAACTGGGTCAGAATGCGCAGGCAGCGTCTTGAGGCACTTCCCTGTTTTCACATCCCATATCCTCACACTTTCATCAAACTGAAAATCAGAGGACAAATTCACACAGTGATTGTCAAATGCACTCGCTCCCCAGCCGTACCACCCAGCCCGCATGAACTGATTAACAGGTTTGATCAGGGAGGGGAGAGAAATATGCATGACTACATTCCGCAAGCATCCAGACTTATTTCTGCTTGGGAGCACCCAAGATTTTAATGGAATTCCTCTTCACTGCTAGTCACTGAGCACTGTTCACTTAGCATAGGAATCTTCAAAGGAGTTCAATCCTAACCTTCATGCTTTGCACTTCATGGACCTTTGACGCCAATTGCAAGGAGCTCTGTGAATTTTAAGCTCAAATATTCATGCAAGGAAGCTAGTATTTATCCCTAGCTTACAGAAAAAGTAATTCAGATTTAATGACTTGCTCAAGGTGACACAGCAAGCTGGAAGAAATGTGAGAGAACCCGAGAGTCCTATTCCCAGTCCCTTCACAAGCCATGGGCATAATGCTTCCTAGCTGCAGAGCAAGCTGTTGAAATTGTCATGAAGCTACATTTCTCTGATGCCATGGTTTGCATGAAATGGTCAAATAATCCTTCAAAGAGACAAGGGTATCTTCCAGAGCAATCACAGAATCTGAACTATGAAGATACAAGGAGCTTCTATTTCCCAAGCTATTCATGCCAGAGCACCACTCAGTACTTAAGGAAGGCTTTGCAATGAAGTGAATGTAGATATGCTGACTGCTAGTGAAGCCAGAAAGAACATCTGGAGCAAGACCTATAGCCAGCACTTGGGGTGCTATGGGTGAAGCCCCAGACTTCTAAAGCTGGGCTGAGGGCTTTGACCTTGGCTCAAGAGCGAACATAGTAGTGATGCTACCAACTCTCCCCTTTAAGACTTCATTTAATTAGATGTTATGCATGGTAGAATTCAGATGGTCTAGACCTCTGCAGGGTGCATGGGACTTGTACTCCATTGAAAGCGTGTTCACTTACCGAGCCTGAAACAATGAGGTTGGACTGGGGGTTGAAGTTGCAGCAGAAGACATAGTTACTGTGCCCCTTCAGTGTCTTCAAACACTTGCCCTGAAATCAGATTTAAAATATTGTTAGAGTCAAATATACACACAGTAGGTTTATCAGTAACTTTCTACACCTTCAAAGTTCCCACGGTGACCTGAATTCAGGACTAGTCATACTGTAATAAAGGGACAACGTCAGGTTAAATTTCTACCCCAAATCTAGGCTTCTATTAAAAAAAAAAGTCCCTCAAGTTTTTATGGGACAGGAACCATTAAGCAAAACGGAAACAAAGTGTTTCCAACCCCAACCCTGTCCCATTCTCATAGTGCATGAGAACCTGGCGGTTAAACTGATTAGAAACAAAAGTGAAATGAGCTAGCTTATTTTAATCGCTAATACAAAAGGCAAGCAAGCTGCATCACTGGTGAAAAGTTAATGACAAATGTTCCATGTCAAGTTAGTCTTCTTCATTCTAAGATACCCCAAGAGAAAGAACTGGGGAGAAGGGAAAACTCAAGCCCTGCCCTTACCGAGCTCACATCCCAAATTTTGAGAGTTTTGTCATCGGAGGCAGAGACAAGAAGGTTGGAATCTGATGACCATGCTACATCAGAGATACCCTGAAACAAAGGAAAGCAATTTAACACTGAGCTTTGCTTGCTCATTCACTCCAGAACAGGCAAAGCATAGACAGTTTCATATCTGAAGCCAGAAAGAGAGAAAAGCAAGGTTACCTTAACTTTGGAAAGTCAGGATAGAAATGGATCACAGCAACTTCAACCCTCTTCCTCTTAACACAGGACAGCCAATGACTCCAGGAAGCTTTTAGCTTTGCTGAGCCTCGCATTGCAAGAGCATAGTGGTTTGTTCATCCATAAGTTCTAGTTACTCTGGGACCTAGTCCTCTTTTTGAAGTTCATAAATAATAACTTATACATAGCTGGGTTAAATTCATTTCCTTCCCCCTCCCTGAAGAGGGGCTCATCCCTACTATCTGCCTGAAATGACCCAGAGTAAGATTTTCAAAAGCAGCCAAATGACTTAGGAGCGTAAGTCACATTTTCAAAAGTGATTTAGGCAGCTAGGTCCTATTGACTCAGTGAGATTTAGGAGCCTGAGTCTCAGTAGAAGTGAACGGGACACAGACATCATCTAAGTCACTTTTGAAAACTGGACTTCAGTACTTTGGAACGTTTTCTTCATTTCCAAACATTAGATTTTATTTCCTGAATTTCAGTGGGTAAAGCCGTGAGAAGAGATCACTAGATCATTACCTGTTCGGTTCACTCCCTCTGGAGCATCTGGCATTGGCCACTGTCGGTGGACAGGATGCTGGGCTGGATGGACCTTTGGTCTGACCCACTATTGCCATTCTTATGTTGGTAGGGGGTTTGCCATAGGGACAAATAAACCCCGCCTCCAGATTAGACCAAACAATTTGCTTTCACATGAATTAAACCAATACATGAAGGCTTCTGGAGATGAAAGCTAGCAAGTTAACTCATTATGCAAGCCCCAGATGCAATACTGAATTGCAACTGCGATCTGAAAGGACAGCTATTTAGACTGCAAAATAGTCTTTAGAGTTCAATACTTACCAGTTTGTGTCCAGATATTGTTTTTTCAAACTTGCCATCATATGCTCCCCAAATTTTAATAAGTTTGTCAGCCGCTAAAAGAGAAAAGATTCCCAGTTAGTCAACGAGCAGTACAAAAATAGCTCCCTTAAGGAACAAGAAGCACATTGGCTACTTTTAGGCAAAGCACAGACTTCAGCGCATAAGATATCGTGTAAACATTAAATGACAAAGTTTCACTGCAGGAGTTGAGATTACACATGCTGCCTTGAAAGTAAAGGGTTTCAAATAATTCAGTTCCAAAATTGGATCCACCGTAATTTATCTGACAAGCAGTGACCTTTGGTTTCTCATTTTTAAAAATAAATTTATTGTCAATGAGAAAAAAAAGTTTCCATGCCACACAAGCCACTGAAACACTTCTGCCTCAGAGAAAGCAAAACTGATCCATAAATTGGGCTGACATTACTGCTCGTGAGAAACAAAACCTGCTACCCATTATCGTGTTAGCTCGTGCTTTGTACGAGAGAAAGAGGTTGATATTTGCCAGATGTTAAAAGTTAGAGAACTGTCCAGGGAAGGAAGATAAATGAACTTCTAGAAGGTACTATGAAGAGTGAGAAGTTAATTTCTATGGAGAGAACTGCACACGTAAAGGCAGTCACAATAAAGTAAAAGACCAAAATCACTGCCCATTTCTACAGGCCATGGTGATTTCAGTGGCCATCTCCATCACCTTCAGTCATGTTCCTCTAAATTAACTCTTTCCTCTCCAATCCCCTTTGAATAACCAGTGCCCAAGTATGTGGTACTTGATTCAAAAGGAAGTTGTCAGGCAGTTGTAATGATCACCAAAGAAAAGGTTAAACAGATATCAAGGTGGGCTTTGAGTTCTAGGCAAAAAACTTGTCAAGTTCTTCCCTTCCAAAGTTTGTCAGTCTTGTACATTTCACCTGGCTACTTACAAGAAAGTAACAGGCAGACTCTCCAAGATGCTTTTATATTACAATGCCAATGGAGGGGAGGGAGAGCTGGGAGCCCTCTGGGTGAATCTCACCTCAATGCAGAGAATGCACACTGGTTGCTCATGCCAGGCAAGCCCCAATTTAAAGACTTAAGCCAAAGTTTAAGCAGTGCAAAGGGCTGCATGGGGCCCCCTCTGCACGAGGATTAATTTCACATGTATCCACAATCAGTGTGTAACTCTGCATTGTTTTTTGTGAAGTGGTTCAGTAGCATAAGTTGAGCATCTCAAGCCCTTCAAGCCAGGCAGAGGAAGATTCAGCATATTGGACAACAGGACATAAAAGCCAACATTAAAGTCCAAACTTTGGAACAGCCAGCTTTGAGTGTCCCTTTAAAAAAACAAGCCATGTGGTTCTATTCCCCCACCTTTTGATCAGCGTGCATTAAGATTAGCCATCTACCTGTCTCCCAACAGGAGGTTCACATGTGCACATTTCAGATAAAGGGAAGGAATTAACGAAGACTAATACTTACAGGAACTGGCCAGCCACTCCCCATTGGGACTAAACTTTACTGACGAAACCGCTTTAGTGTGTCCTGCTAATGTGAACTTTAGAGCGTAGTTTGGTTTTACAGGTGCCGGCTGTAAGAAAGAATCACATGAGTAAGATGACCAGAGCTTTAATTCAGTGTTTCAGTTGTAACTGGGGTATCAGCTTGAGTCACTATGCAGTGCTCTGCACTTGAATGGCAATCCAGATTTGATCCTTTATTTTTAAAAAATTTAAGTTCCTAGTCCTTATGTTTATGAAGGAAACCTGAGCCAGTACTGTCTTCCTGAGCCAACATAGAAACATGCTCAAACAATGGGTTAAATTCATTCTTGGTGTAACTCCAGCCAAGTCTGCTTTACCAGGAATAAAGTTGGCCCAAGAACTCTGAGAAATGTGAACGGAGCCAATGATCTCAATGGAGTGACCTGCAAAGGATTTTTAAAAATTGGGGTTGTGCCTTTTTGCTTCTTTATGATTTAAAATGAAGACCTAAAAAGCTCCCCCACAATCACAACTTGTTTTCACCTTAAATATCAGCAATATCAAATCCAACCTTCCTCAGTTTTGCTGACGGACTTTTTGGGGAAGGAGTTTCAGAGGGGTGCTGCAAGTTCTCACACCCTTATTGGGACCATGGTCTTTAACAAAGACATCCTTTTTCTCCCAAATGTCCACAAGTATTGCAAGTGACTTCTAATTTTTCAATCTGTTCCTCTCTCTATTGAGATAATAAATTCACCAGTTCTCCAGTCACCCTAGAGCTGTCCAATGGCCTGAACTGCTCATGCAGAACGCAATAAAATATTTTCTTGATAAGACTCTTTTAGGGTTTTTAAAATATCACAAAACAGAAAAGGGTACAAGGCCATTTTTTTACCTTTTGCAAGTCACTTTTACATACCAGCACTGGCTATTTCACTGGTGATCTTTTTAGCAGAAATATTTGTCTACTCTGGGATTGTGGGAAGGCTTTGGTAGGATACCATAACATTCCCCCACAGTCTGACCCCGATTGTAATGATTGTGGAAATCATAATTAGCAGTAGAAATAATTAAAGAAACCAAACTTCTGACAGACTTCATAATTCCCTCATGGCTAACCGGAAACACTGTTTATTATTTCAAGAAACCCTGACAGCGTCTCCCCATTTCTCAGCAAAGATTTAATACTAGTGTGACACCAATGTCTTACTACTGTGATTACATTAATTACAAAATATACTATGCCAAATTTATGAAGTGTTACCATAAAACAAAATTTACACATTTTGTGATATATTCCCTTTAATGAATTTTGCAAACTAGCAAAATTCAATAAGCCATATTGGACCTCAGTTATGCATGTTACAGGTTACCTTATCCACCTGCATCAAAACTAAGCTCTTTAGAGCAATGGCAGGAATCTTGTTGTCTGTCTTGTCCACAAAGCACTTAGCATATTCTTGGCTATAAACAAAATTAGGAGAAATCCTAAACAATTCCTTTAATTCATGCAAGTTATTAAATACCCCAGGCTTTTTTGTAAGTTTGTCAGTAAAAGATGCAAGTAACTTCCATGTGCACTGACAGGCGGAGATATCATTCTGAGATTTACACACACCTTGGTCTGATTGGTTGAGGAGGAAGGAGTAGATTGTGTTTTGGTGGATTCTGCATCTGGTTTCTTCTCTTCTGTTGCCATGGTTCTCAAGCTAGCAAGTCAGATGTATGGTGCTTGAAGCAATGAATGAATGTGCTGCTTCAAAAGGGAGCCTTTCACACCAAAAGAACTGCTCTAATAACACAAACCTATGAGAAAACGAAACTCCATTGTTAGCCATCAAGTAAATCATTTCAGCAGCTAGAAGAGAATTAACACAACAGAACGTCCTAACCATAATCCATGTCCCCAAATAACCAGTAAAAACACTGTTTCATGCCCATGACTTTGTACCGTATGTAATGCTCCTCTCAACTCCCCTTCTTATAAGCTAAAATATAGAGCCTTTTGCTAGCCACATTATGCTTGCTTTCCTTTTTCTCAGATGCCAAACATTTAAACAGCTAAGCACATTACTGTTCCTGAGAGCTCTTTTCCATGTAAACAATTGCTGTAGTTACCACAGGATTATTAGCCAGTGGCAAGGGAGGTGGTCCATGTGATGCGCTGAGAAGATGCAGTCTACAGAATACAAGTTCAAGAACCCCAGTTATGACCGATTACCACATTTTGCAAAGCTCCTCTGGCACCATATTCAGCAATCACTAAGAATACAGCTGTGAGGATCTGGTGAGAGTGGGGCAGTTTATTTCTCAGCACACTCCCTGAAATGCCATTAAAATTAAATAGTTCAAAAGCATAAGAGACAAAGATTTCAGTTCTTGGAACAGATGCAAGTAATGGCCCTGGATGTCTTTCAGGCTGAATGACAGACACAATGCAAAACCTATGATAATGCGAAAAATGCAACAGGCATACCCAGAAATCAAAATCCTATTAGCTTCCTCTGCTCTCTTAATTCACCCTTTTCAACTAAGGGTTGCCTCCTTAACTGCATTTCAGAACAGCAAATCACACTTGTTTCTGCCGTATACTTGGAAGATGTTTCACCTGATTAAGAGCCAGCCTTGTAGTAGTCTCAACAGACTCGCCTTCTGAAACAAAACCTGTAACTGCTGTGCCAATGTTCTGCAATCAGGGCTTACACTGCAGAGGGAATAACCTCTACTGCAGCCCAAGTAGATTTCAGCCTGACAATGGGAAATACCTCTGACACATACAGTAAGGCTTTGTCTTTAGGAAAAAATTATTAGTGTAATTTCCCCACTGTTGCTACCACCAGTTCTGTTCTGCTGGTAGGAGCTGTATTTGAAGGGACGGCATAGGTGACTGGTGGCATTTTAAGCATCATATCATCCTTGGGGGGGGCCATGCAGCATAGTGTTACCTGTGTCTTATCTACACTAGAGTTCTCTTCGGTGGAGATGAGCCACTGGTAGGAAATTTTGGAAGAGATCTTTGGAAACTGTACATCAGCTTTTCAGTGTGTGGCTCTGTTTAGGACAATGTTATTCTTCATTCGGCACAGGAACAAGAGGCAGCTTTCTGCACTAAACAGTAAAAACAGCAATATTCAATCCAGGTGTCCTGAATGGCAATTGGCCGATGACAATATGGCTTAAATTGAGCTCATGAAGAGACTTATTCCCAGCCCAAATCATTAATGCTTAAAGCTTCAGCCTGCTGGAGAGGGTGCAAATTCTACTTCCATACTGGTGCCAGTCCAACGTCCAGTCACCTACAGAAGCCTGGGCACCCAGGATGAGACACACCCACTGTTCTCCATGTAATGAATAGTAAGGGCCAGGATCAAAGGATGCAAGTAACATGGGCCACCCAGAACTAGTGCACAGAAGGTGGGGAGGGGAGAAAGGAATAATGCATGCCCCCTATAGAGGCTATAAAGCATGTGAACCAAGGAAGGGAAAGGTTTGTGCATGCAAAACTAAATACAGATTATGGGAGCTAGAGAGGACAGCAGATCCATACACCCTGGGCACAGACTGATGCATGCCCCAGCCTAGCATAGGAGCTGTGGGGGTGGGGGGGAGAAGAGGAAGGGGAATGGTGGGTGCGCGGGGACAGGCCCATGCATCCCTGGGCCAGGGTCTGATGCATGTGCCAGCCTAGCATAGGAACTAGAGAAAGCAGAGCAAATCCATGCAACCCAGAAGCAGGGACTGGGGCATTCCCCCAACCCTTGGAAGGCAGCTAGGAAGGAGGCAGATCCATGCCCCCACAAACATGGAAGCTATGGAGATGCAGGTCCATATACCCTGGACAGATCCATGCACCCCCCCCATGAGTCCTCAGGAGGAGGCAGGTCCATGCACCTCCCCCCAGAGGTGCTAGGGAGGGACCAGGGGCTGGTGCATGCCCCACACACATGGAAGCTGGGAGGAGGCAGATCCATGCAGCCCCCCGGGGGTGCTAGGAGGGGCCAGGGCTGGTGCATGCCCCACACACATGGAAGCTGGGAGGGGGCAGGTCCATGCAGCCCCCCCGGGGATGCTGGGAGGGGCCAGGGCTGGTGCATGCCCCACACACATGGAAGCTGGGAGGGGGCAGGTCCATGCAGCCCCCCCGGGGGTGCTGGGAGGGGCCAGGGCTGGTGCATGCCCCACACACATGGAACCTGGGAGGGGGCAGGTCCATGCAGCCCCCCCGGGGATGCTGGGAGGGGCCAGGGCTGGTGCATGCCCCACACACGTGGAAGCTGGGAGGGGGCAGGTCCATGCAGCCCCCCCGGGGATGCTGGGAGGGGCCAGGGCTGGTGCATGCCCCACACACGTGGAAGCTGGAAGGGGGCAGGTCCATGCAGCCCCCCCGGGGGCAGGGGCCCCTCCCCCCCGCGGCCGAAGCGGGCAGGTCCCCGGCAGGAGGCAGAGCCCGGCGCATGCCCCGCGGGTCCGGGCGGGGAAGGGAGGGGACCGCGGGGCCCGGGCCGCGAGGCGGCGGCTGGCGCGTGCCCGCCAGGAGCGGGCGGGGGGAGGGGGGGCTCTGGCCCAGTTCCGTCACTTACCGGGGGGCGGGGCGCCGCCTCCTCCTCGGCGGGGAGCAGGGCCGGGGAGGGGGGAAGCGGCGGCAGCTCCGTAGCCGCCAGGCGGGGGGGAATGGGCGGTGGCGCATGCGCTAAGGGCCGGGGGGGAACAGCACAATGCCGCTCTCTCCTGGGGCCGCTACGGCGAGCCAGAAGGGACAGAAACGGGGCAGGCCGGGTGGAGTGGCAACGCCTTAAAGGGCCAGAAGCCTTGTCTGGGTGAATAGTTGGCAGCGATGGGTGGGGGGGAACTAGGTGTGGTTTGGTGGAAACCTGCTCGTTGGGGGCCCCCAGACCAGGCACGGGGGCACAGCCAGGGTTCCTCCCGGGATCCCAGCTGGGCTCTGCGATGCGCCAGAGCATGCCCCCCATGCCCACGTGTGCAATTCCCCTTGAAGTCACTGAGCACTAGACCAAAGACCAACCTAAAACTTCCCAAGCAGGAGCCCTCAAGGCCTGACTCTTCCCCCCTCCTACCCTGTGCAGTCATTTACACTGGGCAAAGGGGGTGTAAAGTGCTACCTCTGTGGGGAGGGGAGGCAAGTTTTGACCCGGGGGTGGCTCTCTCTCACACACACACACACACACACACACACGGTTCTGACCGTTAACACGTCCACACTGAATATACACCGGACCCTCCCTAGAACGCGCGTCTGCATAACGCGCTCGCGGCCACGGATCCCAAATTTAAGTACAGGACAATTTTTCTGAGGTTTAAGTGACCCTGGTGTTCATTATAAGATTCTCGCCCGGGCAGAACTCTCCCCGGTCTGTACGAGTTTTTTGTTCTACCATCATCGCCATGCATTTGCGTAGTTGCGTCGCCGAAATACGTGAAGACAGAAGTTTCTCTATGGCATTCCATACACGAAGACAGAAGTTCATGGCGCCTGAAAACGGACAATTAAAACAAAGCGCACAAAACATTTAACCAAATTCATTAAAATCACTTCCATTTCAAAACGCCATTTCCAATGACACCTGTAGTGGGTACGGTATATGGTAGACTCGTTTTTCGCAACAGTTCTGAATTTTGATGCTATCGTTAGCCTGCAATAACCAGCAAATACACAACTACATATACCTGTACTGAAATTTTGGTCACAAAAATATAATTTCATTTTAACACGGTACTTGGCATAGATCCCAAATTCTGCGTTCTAGCGAGGGTCCAGTGTACATGGGCCCCAGTTCTGCAAGCAGTCAACACACCTGGCTCATATTAGGAAACCCAGGCCCAAAACTGCAGCGCTGCTTTAAAACTCCTTTTTAAAAAATTTGGCCAGGTCCCATGGTTATTATGTCTTACTGATTCCAGATCAAATGTACTCCATTTGCAAACGAAAAAGTGACTTAGCATCCAGCCTTGCAAACTCACTCTGGCATCTGAGACTCAAGCGGTGTTCTCTCAAATCATACTAAGACTTAGGGTCGGGAGCCACAACTGGCTCTTTAATGTGTTTCCTGAAGCTCATGATATTAAAACACTGTGTGATTTAATTATTAACCAAATCTACATTATTAACCAATGAGGATGTTTTTACTATGTTATTAACCAATTGTAAGATACCTGTTCAGTCATTTTGCTGTGGGAATAATATACATAAATTCACACTACTGTGGCTCTTTTAAGTAATGATTGCCAATTTGTCTCCTGAATCACTGAGGTCATAGTATCACTGTTATACATTATTGCTAGTGGTCTACTTAAATCACAGAGAAATCACACATTTTTCAAGGGTTGGTCATGGCATAAATAGCAAATTTTGCAGATATGTTCATACAGTATATATAAGTATTGTATTGAACTACTGTTAGGTTTGTAAGTCACCCTGGGTAAGGGAGTCTGCTAAATCAAGTTTCAGAGTAGCAGCCGTGTTAGTCTGTATTCGCAAAAAGAAAAGGAGTACTTGTGTCACCTTAGAGACTAACAAATTTATTAGAGCATAAGCTTTCGTGAGCTACAGCATCCGATGAAGTGAGCTGTAGCTCACGAAAGCTTATGCTCTAATAAATTTGTTAGTCTCTAAGGTGACACAAGTACTCCTTTTCTTTTTGCTAAAGCAAGGGTTTTCAAACTTTTTTTTGCTGGGACCCCCTTTGAAAATATATTTCAGGCTGTGACAATGCCCTCCCCAAAAAGTGACACACATCCCCCCCAACCCCATACCAAGGCACCCTTACTTTTGCGCTGCTGCCTTCAGAGCTGGGCGGCCAGACAGCAGCGGATGCTCTTTGGCCGCCCAGCACCGAAGGCAATGCAGAACCGCAGCCCTCGCCCCCCCGCGCAATAGCCAGATTTCATGAGGGAGGCCAGATTTCACAGTCTGTGATGCATTTTTCACAGCCATGAATTTGGTGAGGTCCTAATTATTGCCAGTAATGCAGATTCTCCAGGATGAATTATGTTTTCAGTAACTCACGTGCAACCCCACAGTCTCATAGTCGGGCCATCAGCAACACCTGCTTGTGTAAGACCCTCGTTTCCAAGCTATTCCTTTGGGGACATTTGTGCAATGCCCAGTGCCACTGAGAACATAATTTGGAGACTATGGATTTGCGCAGATGTTGCTGAGGGCACAGTTCATCCTGCAGAATCTTTATTACTGACAATTCATTTAAAAAAAAAAAAAAAAGCTTGATTTTCAGAGGCCAGGCTGAGTTTGTAGAGCTTGCAACAAATAAGTCGTTGTTTGCTTTGTAAAATGAGCATATATGATCAGAAATTAGAATGATAACATGGGTCGCCTGTGCCGAGAGTGCCCCTCTGAGGAATGTGGGGCTGGAGTCTTCATGGCCAGCCACTTTGACAGACATTACTGTGGCAAGTGCTGCCTGACATACTGCTTCAACAAACCAGAAGAGATGTAAATGTATCTGTGTTAACAAAAAACCCTCAGATTTTGAAAAAATAATTAAGGTGTGACATACCGGAATGCAATCAAGGGACTGGTTTCATTTTGGGGCCCCAGTGGAGTGCTTTCCAATATTGACTTTCAGGATGAGTAAACAGCTGGTGTTAAAGGACTCCCCTAATTGCAAATCCTTATGATCTAGCTAATGCCCCATTTGGGTTGCTACACTAGCACTTTCCCTATTGATAAGAAAATCCTCACTAAAAGAAAGCGAGTGACTGGACTACTCAGAACATTGATAATAGGATATCTAGCCTTTTAATTCAGCCTTGCTGGTTCAAATCCAGCCTATATGCTTTAGTGACTGAAAGCTGTTATCCTTTGGTCTACTTGGACCAGGGTTAGATGACCTAACAGTGAAAATGCTCACAACCGGTCGATGCTGCTGCCAGCACTGGGTAGCTGCATTAGTCCTAGTGCAATAGTGGGGAATTGCAATGGAGACACAGCCTGTGATGACGGTTCAGTCACCTGTATGAAATGAATTGATGGTCTTAATCCACTTCCTTACACGCAAGTATCCACAAAACCCCCACCCTTCCCGCCCCGCGCCACACACTATCACAGCTACTCTTATTCACCCCTCAGCATACAAGTCCAGAACCATGCAGACAGGTCTCCATGAACCAGCATTGAGGTGAGTTGGTGGAGCAGCATATGTGAAGTTTGCATTGCCATGGGCCCTGCTATATCTGTTTTGTGGGTAGATAGAGGACTCGAATCACCACAGCAGACAATATGGCTCATTTCACCAACAGTAAATTAACAACCTATACCGAGAAAATAGAAAGTTAGAATTCCCAATGCCTATACCACATGCAAATGTTCAGTATAGTCACTTTCTCATCTTTCAGAGTAGCAGCCGTGTTAGTCTGTATTTGCAAAAAGAAAAGGAGGACTTGTGGCACCTTAGAGACTAACAAATTTATTTGAGCATAAGCTTTCTCATCCGTATCTCTTTATCTTTTACTTCAGTGCGGTGATTGTGTAATACAACCGCCTAATACATATAACCATGTCTCTCTCTAGTAATTACCTACAATGGCGGCATGATCTCTTCTTGAGTTCCAGTGATTAGAGATCTGTGCTTTTGGTGCTAGAGGTATCGGATTCAATCCCCAGTGATGACTGACATCTATGTATATACAAGGGCCTCGGCTTGATATGCTTGCCTTGATACTTCAGTGGCTCTCAGGAAAACTATTGTCTATCAGCGTGAATGCAGCTGTACCAATATTTTTTAAGAAGACAGCTTTGTCTTGCACAGTCTAAACAAAACCCAATCAAAGAAGCTCTTAAACTGCCATATGCACCCCAAGTGGCACTGCTGAAAGCATAATAAAAACTCTGTTCTGACCCTGCACAGGAGAGCCGATGAAAAGGTTACAACACAGGGGCTGGATTCAGCAAATAGAATGTATCCCAGTTATGCTCCATGAAAGCTCCATAACATTTTACAGGGTCTCAGAGTAGCCACACAAAGGCCCAAATTTAGGAAAGCACTTAAGCAGATGCTTAACTTTAAGCATGTTGTTAAGTGCCTTCCCGAACTGAGAGCAAAGGCTACACAGAAATCGCAACAAGCTGCTTTTGTTTAACAGAGAATAAAAACAAGAAAAGCGTGTCAAGTGCTGGTCCTTTAACAAAGATCTTTGAGATCCAAAAGTTCTTATGGCAGTTGGGGAATGGAAAAATCTCTGGTGTTGGGGGGATTCAAGGAAAATTTTACTGCCTGTTTAGGAAATGTGGAGCAGGAATTTAAAGAATTAAACCTTATAAAGCAAACCTGGAGGAGGGGAAAAAGTAGAAGATAGGAAACAGAGTTGGAAAAGCTGCACAATCCCCAGGGACAGCATTAAGAGACACACCCAGTTCAGTTCCCCTTTTTTGTAACTTAAGGTTGGTTGGTTGGTTTGTTTGTTTAAATAGACTAAGTTCACCATTTTGAAAGCAGGTCAATTACTTTTTGGTAGGAACAATGTAATTTGCTTTTCTTGGTGAAGATTATAATTCACATGTACTGCACCCCACCTCTCCCTTATTTTGGAGATTTCCCCAACCACTTCCAGGGTTCTCTTAATTTTTATTACTCTTTTGCTAGTACCTAAAGATCTCAAAGGGTTTAACAAACAGTAATCAAGCATCTCAACAACACTGCATTTCCCCCTGCCCTGGGAGCTGGGTAAAAAAAATAAATAAATGTAATTAACTTTTTTAAATAAAGCAAAGCTATTTTTAATTATAATAGGCCCCAGTTAAGCACATGCCCCATTTTAAGTACTGGAGAGTTTGATGAGATTGCTCAGATGCATCAAGTTAGGCCCCTACATTTGGGGACAGAAGCTGGTGTGGAGTGGGGCATCTTGCTGAAAGCATCAATCTGTGATCTTTACCAGCTGCCCATTGGCCTGCAGGTAGAATGTAAGGTGATAGTTATGATCTATAATAGGGCCCTACCAAATTCACAGTCTATTTTGGTCAATTTCTTGGTCATAGAATTTAAAAAAAATCATAAATTTCATGGTTTCAGATATTTAAATCTGAAATTTCACAGTATTGTAAGTGTGGGGGGTCCTGACTAAAAATGAGTTGTGGGGGAGGGGAGTTGCAAGGCTATTGTAGGGGGCTCATGGTATTGCCACCTGCATTTCTGTACTGCTGCCTTCAGAGCTGGGCAGCCGGAGGGCCAGCTGCTGGCTGGGCACCCAGCTTTGAAGGCAGCACAGAAGACCAGACCAGACCACCTGAACTTCTGCACTGCTCCTGGCCAGCAGTTGCCCCTCTCCAGCTACCCCACTCTGTGAAATCTGGTCTCCCTTACAATAGCCAGATTTCATAAGGGAAAGCAGATTTCATGGTCTGTGGTGATGTGTTTTTCATGGCTGTGAATTTGGTAGGACCCTACCTGTAGAGCCCAAATAGCCTGGAATCCCAACCACCTGAGGGAATCACTTTTCTCTCCAGGCCACACTACCACAACCTGAGCTAGATTCCCCTCTTATAAAAGAAAGGGGGTATCTCTGGGATTCTCTGGGAGGGCTTTTTCTCAAAGCAAACTTCTGATGGAACTTCCCCCCCTCGCCCCTTCCCCTGAAACTTCAGTGGAAACCTGTCTTGTTTCCTGCCCCATCATCTGCCTGGCTCCTTGGCAGCCTGCTGAACTGGGATCCTTGAAGCTTAGGAACCAGCACTCACAGGGCTTCCTGGATCCCCTTCAGCCCACGTGGTGGGCTACTGAGAACCCAGGGCTTTTGGGGTTTCTAGCCTTCCTTGGTCTCTGGCAGCCCAACAGGGTTGGGGACCCTGTCAGGGGCTGACTGAAACTGACATAATTCTTGTCAGTTTCACAGCTGCCCAGCACTGAATAGCTGACCAAAATGGTAAGAATCTTGTTAATTCTAGTCAGTAGCTGCTAAATCATCCAGAGTGATCTGCTCCACTTGTAGCCTGGCTGACAGGCAGATCGAGATCCTGGGGAGAAATTTTGTTGTGAAAACGCCATATTTCAGCATTTCCAAAACAAAGCATTGTGGGATTTCAGTTCTCTGAAAATTTTGAAGTTTTTGGTTTGTCATCTCAATTCGGGATGAAAATTTGTGAAAACTCAAATTTTTGCATAACTAAAATCTGGTTTCCCAGACAACTGCAGTGCTGGCGTATCCATAGCCTTGGATAGGTTTCATCATTTTAAAAATATTTAAAACCTAAATAAACAAATAAGTACCTTGCTGAAGCCTGAGGTCCCAATGCTGTTCCCCTTTAAGTGAATGAGAATTTTGTCACAGATTTCAATAACAGCAGGATCAAGCCCTCAAAGTCGGATCCAAAACAAACTGAAATTCCTGGAAAGATTACCATTAAGTTTTGATAGGCATTAGATCAAGTCCTTAGGCCCCAGTCTTGTAAATACTTACTCACATGCTTACATTCACAACAGTGAGTAGTAAGGGACTTTCTCAGTTCCAAAGTTAAGCATGTGCATAAGAGTTTGCAGGATTGGGGCCTTAAGTAGTATTTTTATTAGTCTGAGACATTAATACTGCAGACAAGAAAAACCATGTACCAGGTCAAATGGCAAACAAGAAGTTATGTACTATTCAAGAAAATGGATGCATTTACTCAGGATTAAGATTAGGCATAGTAGACCCACCAACATCCTCTGTGTTTTTAAAGAGCATCTGATCCATAGCAGATTGCAAATTCTCTGTGATTGCTGACAATGCCACTCTGTTTTTTTTCCAAACCACAGCTACATCATGTTCATACGCTCTCTCCTGAATTTAAAAACAAACACTGAAAGGTTTCCAGGCAGATTATTTTTTCCCCAATATATGAATTTATATCCAAACCCTGCTTGCTCATTGCAAGTGACGAAATGTTACCATTAGTAAAGTGAGCATATTTGGTGTGAGCTTCCCCCATACTGCATGAACAGGTTCCCACAGACAGTAACCAGAGGGTCAGAAAGGGCCTGATCTTGATAAGTTAGGGGTAGAGAGCTTATTTTATCTGTATATTTGGCACAGGTACAACCACTGCTGGAATAATATATCCAGTTCTCATGTCCACAACTCAGGAAGTATGTTGACAAATTGGAGAAGGTTCAGTGAAGAGCCATGAGAAGGAGTAAGGAATTAGGAAACCTGCTTTATAGTGATAGACTCAATGATCTAATTATCTTAACAAAGAGAAGGCTAAGGGGTGACTTGATCAAAGTTTACAAGTACCTATGTGGGGAACAAATATTTGATAATGGGCTCTTCAATCTAGCAGAGAAAGGTGTGATGCAATCCAATGGCCGGAAGTTAAAGCTAGACAAATTGAGACTTGATATAAGGCGTACATTTTTAACAGTGAGTAATTAACAGCTGGAACAATTTACCAAGGGTCATGGTTGATTGTCCATCACTATCCATTTTAAAATCAAGAGTGGTTGTTTTTCTAAATGATCTGCCCTAGGAATTAATTAGGGAAAGTTCTCTGGCCTGTATTATAGAGGTCAGACTAGGTGATCACAATGGTCCCTTCTTGCTTTGGGATCTATGAACCTCTGAATGACAATTAAATACCTTCCTTCAGAAGAGGATAATAATAGATCACACACACAGATCCACCCATCAGTAAAGATTCATTATGGAGCCATGCATATTTTCATAAAAACAGTGTGGTCCCAACACCAGACAAGGATCAAGCAAACTCTGAGTTCTGATTTCAGCTCTGACCCTGGGCTCAGGCAAGTCACAACCAAATTTTGAAAAGAGGCCACTGATTTCAGGTGCATCCCTTTTGAGGTATCCAGCTTGAATCACACATGGTCTTATTCGGGTGGTCAGCAGTCAGGAGAATTCGCATCTCCCAGTCACTTCTACTGGAGCAACAGGTTCTCAGCACTTCTGAAAACCAAGGGGCGAGATCCTCCACTAGCATAAACTGTCACAATTAAGTAGTGCCTGTGTGTAAAGCGCACATATGAGCTAGGGTTTATTATTATTAGAAAATGGAAAGCTGTATACTAATGCTGTGTTATTTATTAGCTTAAAGTCTCCCTGTCCCAATCTCTAATATTTGTTAAAGGGCTTGATGATGATAAAAATATATTGGCATCCCCTGAGAGGTTTGTCTAATTAGGGTTAATCTGGCCTGGCTAACAACACACACCCCAACCATCGCATGCTGTTTGCTCAGCCTGTATGTAAATCCCTGGACTTGAATCTGTGCATATTATTATGCTAGTTCTAAGTGTGTCTTTGCTCTCTACATAACATGCAGAATATGAGGAAACCACATGGAGGCAGTTGGGTTCCAAATAACCCCATTTTACTACCTATATATAAAGGTACGAGGCCCAGCTATACATCTATACTGCGGCTCTGCTAGATTCTTGTGGCTTCTACAAGAGAAAGCAGGGAAGCACGCTAGTGGGCTTCCAAACTATTTAAAGAAATATTACTCAATGCCTACACATTGTCTGCCCCTCCGCTAGGATGTTAGACAGATCTAGAGCAGTGTTTTAGGCCACAATCCTGCCAGATGGAGCCCTGTACACACACACAGGTCATTGCAGGGCTGAGGTTTTAGTCGCCACATGAAATTTTCTATTTTACAACCTAAACAAGAAACAGAATGTATCAGGGAACAGGAACATTAATGATGCTCCAATACAAAAGTATATTTTCCATTAAAAAAAAATAATTACTTACTCAGAAACAAAATTTCAAACCACGATCCTTGAACACTAAGTATCCAAGCATCAGATTTGATAATCCCACTCCCTCTCAAAGAAAATAATCACAGCATTTTAATCAAATCTAATTCAAATTATTTAATCTAATCAAATCAAGTCATGCTGCAAAAAAACCAACACCAACAAAGCAACATCTTGCCCCTTAGTTGTTATGGGCAACCGTAGGGCCAGATCCTGAAAATATTTATTAGCAAGAGTAGGAACTAGAGGGCTTGATCCTGCAAAGTGCTGAGTGCTCTGGTCCTGATCCAGCAAAACATGTGCTTAACTTTAAGTTTATGAGTAATGTAATTAATTTAAAGTGAAGTGATTGACTGGATCAGGACAGGGTGCTCAGTGCCTTGCAGAATAGCACTTCAGGCCCAGCAGTGAGTGTTAGCAAGATCGAGTCTTCATATGGTATCTAATATATATAACATGGTATGTAGTGCTCATTGAACAGAGTAGGGTGACTGAATGCAATACACACAAGAAGAGCATACCAGAGGGAGAGTAGGAGAAGATTTTGCCTAGGTAAGCAGGAGAAAGACAAGTCGGTGAGATAAGGGAGCGGTGGCATTTCTGTGAATTTTCTTAAATAAAGAATCCTTTTAATTGTCCTGGCTGCACCTTCCTCCTAAATGCCTGCTTTCTAAATAAACTCTTCCAGGGTGAGCAATCGCCTGCATGACTATCAAATGTTCCCTTTTCCATATACGTTGTCTAGTACAGCCACATCCCTGGCCACAGCTATGTGAAGCATGCAGGTAAGTAACAAACAAGGGAAAATTTTGGAAAAGTTCCCTTCCCAAAGCCTAAGAGAAGGTAAACAGGCAGAATTCATTTCTTCCCCTCCTTCTTTTCAAGCACTGCCCCTTTTCCTTCTTTATGATTTATTATTGGAATCACCTAGGCCTCTAGATGCCCCAACTCAGACCAGGACTCCATTGTGCCTGGTGCTGTACAAACACAGGCACCTGGTCTACCTTTGAAAGTTGTATCAGTTCATGGTGTGAATTAGTTTTGGTACCACCCCTTGTTTGGTGTACTGGTATAAAGGTGCCTCCTGCTGGTATAGTTTATTCTCCTGCCCATACAAACAGCTGTATCTATACAAGCAGACGTGTAACTGCATCCACACTCAGGGGGTTGTATAGCTTTCACTAGCCAGGTATAACTAAAGCAGTACAACTTGTATGTGTAGGCAAGACCCAGAGCCAATTCTCTGCTCCACGACAGACTTCCTATGGGACCTTGTGCAAAGTCACTCAGGGTACATCTACCAAGCCCGCGGCAGCGAGCCTCCGAGCTCAGGTCAAGAGACTCAGGCTTGCGCTACCCAGAGCCAGCTCTAGGCATAAGCAAACAGCAATTACTTAAGGCCCCGAGCAGCTCAAAGGGGTGCCCTATTAATTATTAGCATGTGTTGTGTTGGGGGCCCCCCAAAATATTCCTGTTTAGGGGGTTCCCAATGGGCTAGCACCAGCAATGTTGACTGCACTGAAAGCAACTGTGTCGATGTTTTGGCTCAGGCCAGAGCTTGAGTTCTGAAGCCCCAGGAGGGGGGTGGGCCCAAGCCACATCTTAAAATTGCTGTCTACAAAGCTATTTTTAACCTGTCGATCTGGTCTCAGAGACTCACTGCCGTGGGGGCTGCTGCTGTGTAGAAGTTCCCCACATGCTGCGTTACCTCACGGGAACATTGTGAGGAAAAATGCCCACCCTGAAGGGGTGCTCAGATCCTATGGTAATGGGACCATAGACGTACCTAAGACAGATAGAGAGAGCCCCTCGCAGTCTACGCTGGCAAGACAGACGAAGGGTGGGAGGGGAAATAGAGGGAAAGTCACTTGCCCAAGGTCACGCATCTAGTTCAAGCCTCAGCTGCAAATGAAATCCCAGTCTCCTGACTCCCAGCCCAGTGCCTTTTCCATGAGCCCGCAGCACTGCCCCTCTTTTCACCCTCTCTGCTGCCTTCTCCTCTGATCGCTTGTATTCAGGATTGTCCCCCCCTGAAAACAACTGGAACTCTACCCAACAGTGGATATTTACTGTGCTTTTCAATACAGCTAGATCAAAGCAAAGTAAATCCCTGCCCCTGGGCCTAATGTAGGGAGCTGCCGCAGACTCATGTGTAAGTATATCTTCTTTCTGTCAGCATTCTTTTCTGTTCAGTCTCTCCTGCTGCTTCTCCCATACACTTGTTTAACTGGCTGAATGATCTGTGGTTCCTGTCTTTGACCTTAAGGCGTCTTTAAGCCACCTTTGTGTCCCATGTTCTGAAGCCATTTGGGGCTGCCATGGTCTCTGATGTCAGTTAGAACAGCACTCCCCCGCCCCAGGTGCCCCTCACACCACTGCTCTCTACTGAATGGAATTAGAACTGCTAGGGCTGTGTGTCACAGGCCCTGTACTGCTTACAGCTAGTGGAGAGTAACCTTTAGCTCAAATGATGAGGGCCTGGTGCATTGAGAGTAGGAGGATCTGACTTCTATCCTTCCTCTGTCTCCACAATATCCCATGTGCTCAGATGGACATGGATTCATGGGCAGCAGGTATCAAAGGCCAGGGCAGGCTAAGCCTCTCCTAACCAAGGCCGTGGCCCTGCTCATGTTGCGCCCCAAGGCCCCACCTCCCTCCCCCTCTCCCCTGAAGCCAGTGGGGGCACAGCTTCAGCGGCGTCCTGGAGCTCGGGCCTGCCAGCGGCCAGGGCCACCCTGGGTGGCTCAGGCCAGCAGTTCGGCCCAGGGATTGGGCCAGCAGCTTGATCTGGAGCTTGGGCCAGCGGTTCAATCCAGGGGTCTGGCCAGCCCAGGGGTTTGGCCAGCGGTTTGGCCTGGCGGTGGGGCCGGCCAGTGGCCTGGTGCTCGAGCTGGCTGATGCAGCTGGGACAGGACGGCTGGTGGCTCGGGGTGTCTGGGACAGGTGGGCCAGGGCTCCTCCAGCAGCTCGGGGGGGGGGGGGCTGCAGGCAGAAGGTACAGGCTGGCAGGTTAGCCTTCCCAAAGTGGGGGGTTCACCTGCCGCCCCTGCATGAGTTAGTTACAAAACACAGATTAAAAACAACATGGTCAGTTTGTGATACATCCTTTGGCTCTTGGATAGTTCACATTCTTCCTTACTGTCTCATTTGTCAGCATGGCAGCGCACCTGTTCTAGGGCCCATACACAGTTTGGCATTCAGAGTCCCTTGGGTGAAGGCTCTGTTTTCCCTTTTCCATCTGGAGAACAACGGCTTGGCAGCGAATGCTGCGGTGGAAGGATAAAGGCCATGCAGGCGCTGACAGACATTAGTGTGCACTCAATAGTGTATTTTTCTGGGGGTAGCATTATCATCCAGTGATTAGAGCAAGGGGGACAGGCTGTGGTCTATTCACCTCACTGTGCCACAGCTTCTCCAGCACTGAAAGGGGGTGATAATATTTACCCACTCTCAGGAGGGTGTTTGGATGATTTTTGAAGTGCTCCGAAATCCTCAGATGAAAGGCAATATAGAAGTGCAAACTATAATTATTCCTTTCCAAACCCTGAACCCGATGTGTCACCCTTACTCAGGAAAGTAACCCTTACTTCGCTGAGTAGTCCCATTGACTCCGGCAGGAGCACTCACGTGAGTAAGGACTACTCGGGGCTGCAATAATAAGCGCTTATGCCCTGACTCCAATACCACGGCTCCCTGCCTATGAATTCCTACTCCAATTACTTCTCTGACTCACCTACAACACAGTATTTAACTGGGCACTCTTCCCCTCCCCTCCCCCCATACTCAGCTTTTGCTGAATAAGTTCCACATTAGCACTGTGCCATTAAATCCTGGGCAAAGCTTGCAGCCCTGTAACGGGAGCTGCTTTTTGTGTACCTGGATGCATGAGGTCCCCCGAGGCCCATGGCTGCTGGTGGATGACAAAGTAGCAGGGCTGTGACTGCCAGCCTTGAGTTTGCAGAGCTGGAGGAGTCATGGCTGCAGACTCTCCTGTGCTTAGCTATATGTGGGCATATAAGGAAAGTGGGCATCTATATCATTTCAAAGCTAGTACCAAGCTGTCAAGGAAGGAATGTGTCATAGCTGTAATATTTCAACCAGTGCAGTGCCTCAATCTCATAGGATTCTACAAACACTCGTGAAAGTTCACAACGCCGCTCTGAGGTAGAGGAGTGAAATTCTGCCCATTTTCTTGAGGGGGAAAATGAAGCACAGAAAGGTAAAGAAACTTGCTGACAGTCAGTAGCTAGGGCAAAATAAAACCCAGATGTCCTGGCTCCCAGCCTGGTGCTAACCTCTAGGAAACACTGCCTCTCCTGATTATAAAAATCAGACAGGACCCAATCCTGCAAGGTTCTGAGGTCCAGCTCCTCAAAGGCATTTGGGTACCTGACTCCCATTGTTCCTGG
This sequence comes from Dermochelys coriacea, assembly GCF_009764565.3. Classification (NCBI taxonomy): domain Eukaryota; kingdom Metazoa; phylum Chordata; order Testudines; family Dermochelyidae; genus Dermochelys; species Dermochelys coriacea. Next base: position 17,738,862 of record NC_050083.1, on the reverse strand, counting down.
GGCTTAACAGCAATGGTCTCTGAGCACCATTTTTGCATGGATGAGGTTAAATGGGATTTTCTACAGATTTAGTTGAATTGGTGCAAAAACAGAGCGCAGACCAGCCCTGGGAAGGGCACCCATTTTGCACAGACAGACAGAGTCCCCTTTCTAATGCCACCAATCTGTCATGGGGTGTGTGTTAAGCAGTCTGGTGATAAGGGGTTAAAAGCAACTGTGCAGTGTGGAGGAGTAAATAAACTGCAGGTGTGCGCTTAACGCTTAACGAGGTACTAATTGGGTAACTGGGGGTGTGACTAAAAGGGACCACAGAGGCTAATCAGAGGGCTTTTGTTGAAGGTAGAATGGCTGAAGGCCTGAGCTCCCTAAAGGAAAACAAAAAGCTGTTGAATGTTTTGTTTCTTTTGCCTCCTTCTAGTACACCATGGGAAAACTGGAGCTATGGCTCCCAAGAGTGGGCAGATTTTTAGGGTCTTGTCTATATTAGAAAATTGCACTGAATTAATTGAATCAGTTTAGAAACTAGTTTAATTGGAGGGTTACACCTCTCTTCACGAACCCTCTGACTTTGGGTTAAGAGTACCTTATAGTGAGGTAGATGATTCTTTAGGCCTAGATCCTCGAAAGTATTTAGATGCCCAACGCCCACTGATTTGAGTTAGCTATCTCTATACCTTTGGGGATCTAGACTTTATTGACATAAGCCAAAATGATCTAAGGTGCTCTTATACCAAAGCAGAATGCCCACATGCAAGGATTGTGCCCATTTAATAAAACTAAAACAATTTAATACGATTTTTTTGTGTAGACAAGACTTTGCGGTATTCTGAGCAAATGTTTTCTTTTCTCCACCCTGAGTGGATGCAGCATCAGACACAAGAGACCAAGAGTGGAGGTAGGTGAGTGATTGCCTTGTATGATGCTTCAGGATAAAAGCAGGTAGGCCTTCGGGCCCAGCAGGTAGTGTCCCTCCTATATAGCATTGCACGCTTGGCTAGATGCGAGGAATATTATTCTGGGATGAATTCTGTCCTGAATTACACCTGGTGCTAGTTAGTGAGGATGCATCAGGTACAGTTGAAGACCTGTTGCTTTTCTGGATGACGCATCAGTGCTTTTGTCCCCTTTTATAAACGGAGATGCCAAGAGGTTAGATGACTTGCCAAGGATACATAGCAAGTCACTGGTGGGGTTAGGACACAGAAAGCCCAGGCTCCGAACGCCATGCACCCACCAATAAGCCCATGTGGTATCCCCACTGCCCAGGAAAGGGTTTCATGTTATTTTATTTATAAGACTTCTCTGTTGTGCTCATCACTATGTTATCCAGGCAGCTCACAACATTAATTAATTTATCCTCTCAATGCTCCTGTGAGGCCATTGTGGGGGAAGAGGGGCAGGAGCACCACAATAGTTGAAACTCAGTTAAAAGATTAAAACTAATTTAACCGAGGATTTTTCTAAGTGCTCTAAAATCCACATGGTTGCCTGGATTGTTTTAAAAATTGCTATCCCCATGGAGGTCTAAGAGGGTTAGATGCTCAACTGAGGTCACTTGAGTAAGGGCTTCCGGATATACAGCCCCTTCCCCTAGAAAAATCATGTGACAGGAAAATTGGTTCTTGCACGCCTCTTTGCACATCCCCATGGCACAAAGTGTGGCTCTGAGCCTCCCCAACTGACATCACCTGCTCAGAACAGAACTCAGCTCATGTCTGGTCCCCTCTGCCCTTTTGGAGACCCAATATTTGAAGGGGATTCAGGGCGGAAGTTGGATCCACAATGCGGCATGGAACAGTGAAAGTCATGCAGTGGGACTGTAGCTCACGAAAGCTTTTGCTCAAATAAATTTGTTAGTCTCTAAGGTGCCACAAGTACTCCTTTTCTTTTTTGCAGTGGGACTTGAGGCTTTGTTGAAAGCCACAGTATTTTCAGACAGCCTGTTGTTGGAGTATGTGGGTAGTTCTAGGTGACATGGGGAGGCCATAGTGTAGTGGTAAAAAAGAGAAGTGGTAAACTCCATATTCCCCAAATGAGAAGGGGGTAAACTCCATTTCCCCATGTTTCCCTTTAACTACAGTATTGCAGTTGAGGACTGTGGTCCAGGGGTTTTTAGATAAGGTCCCACCCAAGAAGGAGTTGATCTTAATAATCAAAGAAATCCACAGCATAGGAAGATTGTTTTGAAAACTGGTCTACCCCAGTGGGCTGGGGTAAAGTTTGTGATGCCAATTTTGAGTCTTTTGATCAAGGGGTTCCCAATATACAGCATCCCATATTAATTTTTAAAATGCTCTAAAATCAAGGTGCATAAAGATAATCTTGAACACTGGTGTGCCACAACAAGGGCAGGGGAGCACTTCTTGGAGCAAATTTAGTCATTTCTTCAAGAGATTTGTCAGATACAGCCCCTTCCGCGCCCCTTATAGGGAGCTGATTTTAACACCCCAATTGCTCTAAGACCCTTGTATATAATGAGATTGTTTTGAAAACTGATATTTCGCAACAGGATCTCTGGGGTAGACTTTAGGAGAGAGGGAGGAGAACACCCATTGAGACAAACGGGTCAGTTCACACCTTTCAGATCTATTGTGCTCACCTCTAAGGCTACAATTTAGTCAGGGAGGTAACGGCAGTATTGGATCTCCATGACTTCTTTGGCTTCAGCTGGGTTTGGCCACGGGGGCTGCAGCCGGGGCCACGTGTCCCTGCCCCGCGGTTTTCACCGGAGGCTGCAGCTGGGCCGTGCCATGCATCCCCCGTCACGGCTTTCCCAGGGGGCTGAAACCAGAGCCATGTGTCCTTGCCCCGCAGGTTGTACAGTTATTTTTAGTAAAAGTCACGGACAGGTCACAGGCTCTGTGAATTTTTGTTGCCCGTGACCTGTCCATGACTTTTACGAAAAATAACCATGACAAAATCTTAGCCTGACTCATCTCTAAGGGGTGTTCGCATTCCTCTGCAAACTTCTCATTGAGATGAGCGGGGTGCTGGATTTGGACAGTGCAATTGACAGAGCACGCTGGCCTATGCTATAAAGGGAGTTTTGTAGCAGTCCAGTAGCCTATGGAAGCACTCTCCAGGGCAGAGATAAATGCAGGAAAATAAAACAAACCCAAATGTTATTTTGAAGCCAATATTGTGACTTTTTTTGAGGGGTGAAGTCATGATTTTTGAATGCTCAGGGTTGGCAATGCTGATTACGGGTCTGCTTTTCAGAAGTGTTAAGAATTGCAAGTTCCATTGAATCCAATGGGAATTACAGAGCTTGGCATCTCTGAAAATCAGGCCAGTTGCTTTATTGCCTGTTTTTGAGGCATAAACTTTAAGTCTTCCTCATTGTAGAATCTGAGTAATTTTTAATAATTGGATGACTGGTTGTAGGTCATATTTACAAGAGAAGGAAGGTTGAGTATATGTAGAACAACCTTGCAAACTTCAGCTCAACCTCTGCAAGTAAATTTTTATCATATGGGCAAGTAGAAAATCTTTATTGTCGTTATCAATCAGCATAATACCAATGTGTTAATATTTGTGCTTAAGACAGTAAATTCTACAAGACACCTACATTCAGAGGGCCAAATTGTTACATTTGTGACAATTATTCTCGCATAGCAATTGCAATTATTTTTTCCTTGTGCTACTTTAATGTTTTATTTGGGTGCATACGATAGTTTTGTCTCCTATATTTTTCATAATTGCCATACTGGATTAGACTAAGTCTATTTTTTCCTGTATCCTGTCTCTGACAGTAGTCAGGCTAAGATGCTTCAAAGGAAGGTATAAACATTCCCCTGTCCTACATGGACTATTAAGCCCAGAGCCTATAACCAGATTTATTAGCATGATCTCAATGGGACTCCACAAGGTCTGAGCTAGAAGATGTGGTTGCAGGTTTGGGACCTAAGAGGGGAATGTAAATGGTAGCTACATGTGTGTTTACCAGATTAACAGGAATAAATGTGGGTTTGGTTGTACAAGCAGATGCAGCCTCAAATACTGTGGTGGCAGTGTTTTCTAAGAAATCTTCAAAAATGAGGTCCAATGGTTCACACTGTCAATGTGTTTCTGATTACTAAATCCATGACAAGTTTGGAGAGGACTAAAAGCACATTATTGGGGGGGGGAAGCATATACAACACTTTTTGTTTATTTTATATCATTTTCAGATAACTGCAAAACTCTCTAAATGGAATGTCCTTGACTATTCCTTTCCCCACTCCCACAAGAAAACAAAATCATAATTGTGATGAGAACAGACCTGAGAAATTTCAGTCCCCTAGATCACATTTTTCAGAAACGCATCCTCTGAAAACAGGGCCTTACAATGAAAGTGCCTCCAACTATGGTTATAATAAACCAACTTATTAACTGGCATCTCTGCCTGGCTGTTTATATAACAAGCAGCATGGAAGCCTCCACTGGCATAGGCATCCAGAGAGAAATCCTTTAACTACTTATTTTATACTGACATTCAAATGTTTCCCCTGGATTCATTTGTTTTCCAGTCTCTATATTTTATCTTGTACTGAAGAAATTGAATCATATTTTTGGCTACAATAATGTCTGTTTTTATATTTTTTTTTTTACCAATGTTTGCATTTGTTGATCCAATTCAGCATATATTCAATTGCTCTGTTTGTTACGACTTGGGAGTGTTCATATCTGATGCTCTTTAGAGTGTGTGTTTTTAATATCTACACTCTATTTTTTTTTATTTGCATTTGTTGGATTATTGCATCTTTTTATTTTGGTGTGCAAATGTTGATGTATGATGCATATATTATGAAATGCATCAACCACAGCAAAACTGTAACATGATTTGTATTTGGATGATTTCATGCCTTGCTATTATGGCTTGCATTGGTTATGGCTTGCACTGTTTTTATTGTGACTTGTATTGCTTGTTGCATAAGAACTGTGAGTGTGCTCTAGCCAATGCAAACCATAAAAAACAAACAAAAAACGGTATAAAAATACAGCTCATATGATCTTGGTATACAACTGAACGCATGTTTCTAGGAGATAAAAACGCACTATAGGGCTCTGAAAGAATCTGCACATTTCCAGTCACACTTTTAAGGGCTCTTGTCGTTGTACCTTTAGAGACTGAGAGGAGCAAAGCCAGGCGGAGAGGGGAAGCCTGGATTTTCACCCAGCAATGTCTGCCCTTACGGAGACCCCCAGCCAACAGATCTTGGCAGATTTTTGCCGCAAGCCCCCCACAAACTAACCTAGACCTTGCCTCTCCTGGGGAAGAACCATGTTTAAACGTCCTACACACCCGTTGACCTGGGAATAACCCCCTACTGTTTCTCTCTTCTGCCCACTGGTCCAAGGGAGGAAGAGTGGGGGGAGACAGACAGGAGGAGCCCGGGGGATGCTGGGACTTGTAGTCCTCAGGACTACCGCTGTCCTTTCCCATGCTGGGTGCAAAAACTGCCTTTCCCACATGGCCTTGCGCCTAGGCGCATGAGCTCTCCATAGCTTTAGCGCATCTATTATGCTGCCTTGCTGAGGATAAAAAGAAGAGCAACTGGAGGGACTATAAGGCAAACGTTGCTGGAGCTGCCGGGGCAAAGTAATCTATTTAATCTTACCCTTTATTCGTTCCATGCTTTGTTTTGCATTGCTAGCACCGGGCCATGTTTTCTGGAGGAGGGGGAGTTGGGGTGGGGGGAAGAGGGTGAATGCAAAACCCACTTGGGAAAGGCTAATGCGTTTTTTTTTTTTTTGGCAAGCCCTTTAACGCTCCCCTTGGTTCTGCAGCCTTTGTGCATTGCAACAATGTAACAAAGCCAGCTGGAGATCGGATACAGTGTGGCTGCTGATTTTCTCTCTCTCTCTTTATATTCTTCTTCCCTTCCTCCTTCCTCTCACCCGGCGCCCAAAGCAGCCCCATAAGGAGCCCTGGGGGAGCTGCCGATGCATTCCCTCCCAAAAAAGCACAGGCTGGAGTTTGTGCGGCCCTGGGAGGTTGCAGTCCATCTTCCTTACGGAAGGGATTTTTTTCCTCTCTCTCTCTCTCTCTCCTTCTGCCCGCCATCTTTTGAAGGGTAAAATTAGGGGCGAGGAAAAAGGAGGGCTTCAGGCTTCATGTAAAATAATCATTAATAAAAGAGCATAGGTCCGTTCGTGGCTGAGGCCAAGCAAATGGGTTTACAGCTTTGCCAGTCCCCTGCAAGCAAATGGCTAGTCAGTTACAAGCCCCTAGTCAATTTCACAGGAGCACAAAGTATTCCCCCCCCTCCCTCCGCGTCCCCTTTGCTGTGCTTTGAGTTGCAAGAAGCCGGAGAGAAGGAGTTGGGGCCGTGGAAGTGTTTTCAAGGCACGGAGTTAGTCTCTCCTGTCTGGTGTTCGTGCACCGAGCTCGAGGGTGCCCGGGTTGTGGGTTTGGCCAAGAAAGGGCAGCAAACTGCGAAGTGTGTTCCTGGGAGAAAAGCTTCTAATGTTGAGTGATTTGCTCACAGCCATTTCCCCGCCCTGGTTTACTACCGTGCAAGGTAGGAGAGGGTCTGAAGCAGGTTGTCTCGATAATCGTATAAAATGCATGTAAACATTTGGGGTTGAACCAAACTCCTGCAAATAAATTAAAACAAAGGGATAGTTGCCTAAAGTGACACATCTTAAGAAGTAAATCTCGGTGCAAAAAGAAACCTGGGCTAGAAATAATATTTTGTGTGAAATCCAAATGTCTATCGCTGTGCTACTAACAGTGCCTCAGATACGGGAAAGAGAGGAGTTAAACGTTTAAAACGCTAACGTCAATCTTTGTCATTTATACTCTTTGTTTACGCTTTGCCCCAACTTGGAAAATGGAGAGAGACCACTGTTTCCAGACTAGTCAGTTTCACTTTCAGGCTTTCACACTATGCTTCAATGTTTGGGTTACAAACATCACAGTGGGAGTGTTTTAGCCTAAAGGAGAAGTCTTACAGAATATAAATCCGGAGTAAATTGAACAAGGTTCTTTAGGAAATGTAACAACCGTGTAGAAAGTACCCTTGGTATTATAATCCTTTCCATGAGTTTTCTTTTAACCATCCTGTAACAGTTCTGCCACATGGATATGTTTTTTCCATTAATAGCTATAGGAGTGAAAGCAAAAAACCAAGCCCAACCTTTTAGTTTAGAAAAGAAATAACACTCTCATAAAGGGCGTGAAAGCTCTCTCTCTCTTTTTTTTAAATACAAACCTTAAAATTTCAGTGTAAGCCACTCTGCATTATTAAATAGTAGTTAGGGGAAAGTACAATTAACAAAGCGCACCTGGTGTCCCCTGCTGGGGAAGAGCTGTTTTTGACAGACTAGTTAGTATTTTTAATGCACACAGAGTTATGCGAGTCATGCTAAGGGGCTATCTCCAAATTAAACTGGAAATTAAGATCAAAGGCTGTAACACTGTCCTTAGCTCACCCTGAAATATGTCAAGGAGTTAGATAGGACTTGGGTCACCTCCCATATGTGCTGTAATATTTGGGTTCATGGGGGGGGGATTAAAAGTGCAAAATAACAAAAGGTCAGACCAATAATTGACAAGCAATTACAGGGTTGTATTGCTTTTATACAAGTAATACTTTGAAAAAAGTTGAATACACTGCATGTGCTAAATGCTCTCCTAATCTGAAGACCATAGAATTAGGAGATCAGGACTGCTTCAGACAACATCTAATATATTTTGTTAGTTTAGAATTTTAGGGAGTTTCAAATAATACACCCGCAAGGCTTTGCTGAATAGCATGACTTCCAGCCTAGATGCCTTCTTTTTATAAAAGGGTTTAGTTCACAATCTCTGGTGTGTGACTAGAATAAGCCCCAAGATTGTATTTCTCTTTTCCTTGCCTCAGTCAATTTAAAATAGGCATTCACGTATTTGGTGCTTTCAGACCATGCTTAATAAATGAGGGGTGTGTGTGTGTGTAACAATTGTACTCAATATCCAGTGTAAGCTTGATCACAATTCTATGTGCTATGCTGTATATACAGTATTGGATGCATAGGTAGCAACTGTTCATACCAAAGACCCTTATTAGAAATGTTTGTTATACATGCAGGTTAAAATTTTCAAAGATGCTTAAATGATTTAGGAGTCTAAATCTTATCATCAAAAGTGACTTGGACACTTAGGGGCTAAATCCCATTGACTTCCAATAAGATGTAGGTTCCTAAGTCTTTTGAAATGGGACTTAGGTGACTTTCAAATTTTTACCTGCAGTCACTTTTTAAAACATCAGCTCAGACATTGTAAAATTATTTTTTCTTTTAATGTGCTGAGAGTTTAGTTTATATTGTAGGCGACAGTGTTCTTTCACATTTTATTTTTAAGTGAAGCTGGTTTTGTAAGAGAGTGTCTGAAAATGAAACCCATTTGAAACCATAGTTATGCTTTCCTGCACCGCTAAAACTTAACGGATAGACTGACATAAACCAAAATTTATGCAAATATCTGTTTGTCCTGGGCTGGAGACTTTGTATTACACAGTGGCATCCCAGAATTATGTTTCCAACATAAGTCTCATCCCATAAAACTAGGGGACAATAACAGAGTTTCTTATAAACTTAAACCATGATCCCAGATCCTGTGATCTAGTCTGTCTGAGCAGAGCCCCTTGGCCTGCACAGACCCATTGATGCCAATGTGATTTGCATGTGTTGAGTGGTTAGGATTGCACTTGCATGTGCAGCTTTAATACATGCACATGTGAAATGATATAGCTTAACATTTGTGTTGTTCGGACCTTTTAAAAATGCCCCTGTGCTGTAAGGGCCGGGCCGGGCCCAACGCCCATTGCAGAATGTGGCCAGGTCTACACAACGAAGTTTTGCTGGCATAACTGTGTCAGTTAAGAGTAAGGTGATTAGATATCAAGTGTGAAAAATGGGGACAGGGAGTCGGGGGTAATAGGCTCCTATCTTAGACAAAGCCCCAAATATTGGGACTGTCCCTATAAAATCGGGACATCTGATCACCCTAGTTAAGAGTGTACAAAAAATCATAACTGTAACCAGCATAGCTATGTCGGTAACCCCCCCCATATCCCAACCGCAGGTATATATTCAGTTTATACTGGCAAAAGATCTAAGCTGCGTCTCCATTAGCGTGGATAGCTAGACCAGCAAAGCCTTTGTAATATAGACTAGGCCTTAGAATTTCACTCGAGAATCTGTAAACCTGATAGTTCTCACTGGCAGCACAAATGCCCCAACAGTCTAACCGGTGGCACTGGAACCTTTTTAATAGTGGGGGTCCTGAAAGCCAGCTCCCTTACCTCTGTTCACGTCCCACCCCCGCAGCTGAGGCCAGGAGCAGTGCTGTGTCTCTGGGAGGGGGGGCCCTGGATAGGGGTAAGGGGGCAAAGACTGGGGGTGGGCACAAAGCCAGGAGCAGAGCCCCGGTGCGGGGCCCACAGCCAGGACCCCTTGTGCAGGGCCAGTAGCAGAGCCCCAGCCGTGAGGCTAGCAGCCAGGAGCAGGGGGCTGGGTGTGGGGCCCCGGGCATGGGACCAGTGCCCCAAGAGCAGAGCCCTGGGCGCAGGACCGAAAGTGGGGCCCCAGGCACAGGGCCAACAGCTAGGGAGCGGGGCCGGCAGCTGGGACCCAGGCTACTGGCCCTGTGCAAAACCTGGGGGTGCTGCAGCGCCCCTAGTTCCCATGCCTGTGAGTCTAACCCCTCTTCTCAGCAACAGCTGAGTGATGGAAAGAGGGCTCACATTTCAAAGACTTAGGACTGGTCTACACTTAAAAATTAGATCGACCTAGCCTTGTTTCTCAGGACTGTGAAAAATTTTGCGCCATGAGTCCCATAGTTAGGTTGACCTAACGCCCAGTGTAGACCCAACTAGGTCCGTGGAATAGTCTTCCATCAACCTAGCTACCGCCTCTTGGAGAGGTGGATTAACTACTTCAACAGAAAACCCCCTTCAGTCAATATAGGAAGCGTCTACACTATGGTGGTATTGTAGCACAACTGCTATTCTGTATCTGTGCCACTGTAGTGTAAACATACCCCTGTTACTTTCACAAAATATATCACTCTCCACCTACTTTGGTAAATGACCAATTACTAAACATTCGCACTAATCTACACTTGTTTAAATAAATGAACAAAGAACATTTTGCAGCTCAGCATCCTTGATTGTTCTTTAATACCACTTATTCTCCTCTTTGCTTATTTGCAAAATTCATTAATCCCCAGTGGTCTCCCAGTCATTAGCATGAGCCCTATGTTTTGTTTTGTTTTTAAAAGTACTGCATTCTTCTGCAGTAATAACCCAGGACACTATTGTAAACAGCAGAGTTCTGGGAATTAGCAAGGTGCACCTTACCCGTTGTCTGGCACTGTGTTCAGTGGGCTGATGGTTTGCATCCTCAGCAAGTTCGCGGATGACACTAAGCTTGGGGGAGAGGTAGATACACTGGAGCGATGGTGGGCAACCTGCAGCCCGTCAGGGTAATCTTGTTTACATTTGCACGGCCACCCGCAGCTCCCAGTGGCTGTGGTTTACCGTTCCTGGCCAATGGGAGCTGCGGGAAGCCAGGCCCGTGCTACATCCCGCAGCTCCCATTGGCCAGAAATGGCGAACCGCAGCCAGTGGGAACTGCGGGCGGCCATGCAAATGTAAACAAACAGTCTGGCGGATTACTCCGGTGGGACGCAGGTTGCTCATCACTGTGCTGGAGGGTAGGAATAGGGTCCAGAGTGACCTAAACAAATTGGAGCATTGAGCTAAAAGAAATCTGATGAGGTTCAACAAGGACAAGTGCAGAGTCCTGCACTTAGGACGGAAGAATCCCATGCACTGCTACAGGCTGGGGACCAACTGGCTAAGCGGCAGTTCTGCAGAAAAGGACCTGGGGATTACAGTGGATGAGAAGCTGGATAGGGGTCAACAGTGTGCCCTTGAAGCCAAGAAGGCTAATGGCATTTTGGGCTGCATTAGTAGAAGCGTTGCCAGCAGATTGAGGGAAGTGATTATTCCCCTCTATTCGGCACAGCTGAGGCCACATCTGGAGTATTGCGTTCAGTTTTGGGCCCCCCACTACAGAAAGGATGTGGGCAAATTAGAGAGAGTCCAGCGGAGGGCAACGAAAATGATTAGGGGGCTGGGGCACATGACTTATGAGGAGAGACTGAGGGAACTGGGCTTATTTAGTCTGCAAAAGAGAAGAGCAAGGGGAGATTTTATAGCAGCCTTCAACTGTCTGAAGATGGATCTAGGCTGTTCTCATTGGTGGCAGATGACAGGACAAGGAGCAATGGTCTCAAGTTGCAATGGGGGAGGTCTAGGTTGGATATTAGGAAACACTATTTCATTAGGAGGAGGAAGCAGCACTGGAATGGGTTACCTAAGGAGGTGGTGGAATCTCCTTCCTTAGAGGTTTTTAAGGCCTGGCTTGACAAAGCCCTGGCTGGGATGATTTAGTTGGGGTTCGTCCTGCTTTGAGCAGGGAGTTGGACGAGATGGCCTCCTGAGGTCTCTTCCAACCCTAATCTTCTATGATTCTGTGATAAGTGTCCCTCCAAAATGTCCCATCTCAGGCTGTTAGTTTCTGTTGCATCTTACTGTGGTTTCAGCTTTCTTTATGTAAATCATTATGTAAATCGTGATTGATGAAGGTAGAACACTGACCAAGCTCACTCCTTGTGTGATTTTATACATTGCCTGCCACTAGACCCTATTTTAGAAGGCAAGGATTTAAAAACAAAAATGTTCCTGGATACTGCTGTGGAAGTTTGTAATAACAAGCTGTTTGATAAAGCTGGCCAATGCTGCTCTTTATCATAACTTTTTAGTAGAGTCTCATAATTGATAAGGTGCAAACTAAAGAATCACTTGTATCTAGTTTGGGTGCCCTTGTTTACCTTGCCAGGACTGGTTCTCTTCCTAGCTGCTTGTTTTGCTCAGTCAGACAACCAGGCTCTGTAGCCCTTCATTGAGTATCAGCCACATGGGTAGCCTCTGTAAAAATACTTATTTGTTTATCCTTTCCCACCTTCCAGTCCCATCATTCTTGTTGCAACTCAGCTGTCTCCTCCCCCTCATCAATACAATGAGCCTAGAAAGTACTATTTGGTATGAAATTTAAAGGAGTTGGGAGATGGGTCAGAACGAAAGTAACTGATCCAAACACTTCTGAACTTTGAGAAAGTTTAGGTCCAACCTGCATGGCTTGGGCCCATTTATGGTTGCCATTGCACCTTGAGAATGTTCCACCAGGTATGTTTCCTGAGCACCCCTGTTCTGTTCTGGGTGCCCTAATAAAGGGCCAGATAGTGCTTCCAACACGAGTAGGGATGCTACCAACTCCCATGAATACGGTGCAAGTCAATGTGGGTATACCTGTTTACCAGTGTGAGTAAGAGGTCCACTTGTCCTCTTACTAGTGGAGAACCTCTGACTCCCAGTGTAAGGCTGCTCAGCCCGTCCCAACCCTGTTCTCACTCAGGAGTAGGGACTGTTTTTCCCCCTTTGCTCCCTACGTGCTAGGCTATTGTACAAGCAAGGCTCACACAACCTGTGTGTATTCCTATAGCTGGCTGACATTCCTCCGCATAGCAGTCATCTGCAAGGGAGGAACTTCCTTTTCTAAGAAGCCTTTTTAATCTGAGTTTTTTTTTGCTGAAAACCCACCTTTTTAAAATAATCACCTGTTTCTGCTAATGCATTCTTGCCAGTGGTGCGGAAAGAGCTCAACTTTGCTAAAACAGTTTTAACAAATGAGAAATAGGGCTTCAAGACATCTCTACACAGCACTGTCTACACGCACAATGTGCATTGATTTAACTAAGAGCCTGTCGACAGGAGAACGTTGCACTGGTATAATTTGAATCCTATATAGTTAGTTAAACCAGTGCAGAAGCCTGTGTGGAAGCTCTCCTTTCAGTATAAAGCCTGGTCTACAGTCAGTTTTTGCACCAGTGTTACTATTTTGGTTAGGGTGTGTGTGATTTTTTCCACTTACACTGGCACAACCCCTAGTGTAGATGCTGTGCCCTATACCGGTATGGTTTATTCCCCTTCCTGTATGAGAATAAGCTAAACGGGAATAAGCACTTCATATGAGTATATCTGAGTCTCCACTACAGGGATTGTACTGTTTTAATCATACTTATATACCTAAAACAGTACCACTTTTGTGTGTAGGCAAGGCCTAAAAATGGCTGCTTATGGTTTCATTAAACTTGTTCCTAACTGACTTAAGCTAAAACAAAACCAGCCACTCTTAAACCGAAATAAGTGTGTCCACACACAACCTTTTGCGCCTGTTCAATTACATTGGTTTAAATTCACGCCTTTAAATTATAACTGTGCCATTTTCTTGTATAGACAAGACCTTTACATTGGTTTAGAAACAGATTTAGTTAAATTGATGCAACCCACTTCCACGGATGCTCTTAAACTGATTTAAGAGTGCCTCATATTTATTTAGCTAGGCTTTGTCTGCAGGGAAAAGTTGCCCTGGCATAATTTACAGTGTGAATTTGAACCAATATTTAAATTGGTGCAAACCCTTGTATAGAAGTTGTTATTCGGTTTAAGGTCTTGTCTACACACACAAGTGGAACTGCTATAACTATGCTGGTATGTAGGCTATGTCCACACTACAGACTTCAGCCTGCCTAGCTGTGTCAGTCAGGTGCGTGAAGAGGTGTGAACCTTGACCACCGTAACTGTGTCAGCAAAAGCTGTTAGGGCTGACACAGCTACACTGGCAAAACTACCCTTTTATCAGTATAGTTTATTTTGGTTTAGGAGCAGTGGGGAAAGAAGCTTTACTGGTAAAACCGCAGCTTTGCCTGTATAGCTGCATCCACACTCGGAGTGCTTTGCCAGTATAGTATATTGCAGCGGTTCTCAAACTGTGGGTCGGGACCCCAAAGTGGGTCACCACCCTGTTTTAATGGGGGTCACCTGGGCTGGTGTAAGACTTGCTGGGGGCTGAAGCCCGAGCCCCACCGCCCGGGGTTGAAGCCAAAGCCTGAGGGCTTCAGCCTTGCGTGGTGGGGCTCAGGTTACAGGCCCCCTTCCTAAACTGGTAAGTTGCTCCTAGTGTGGATATAGTTATGCTGGAATAAAAATGCTTTTACAGGTATAGCTATTCTCATACAGGAAGGGAAATAAGTTGTACTCGTATAAGGCATCTTTATACTGGTATAACTGCTATAGATTTTATACTGGTATGGCTTCATGCACCTTTACGCTTGTCCGCAGTAGGGATGTACCAGTATAACTATATCAGTAAAAAAAAACAAAACAAAAAAAAACAGACCCCCAACTGACATGGTTAGACTGTACTCAAATGGTAGGTAGGCCCAGAGTAAGGGCTGGTCTACAGTGAATACTTACACTGGCATAGCTGCATGTCTCAGGGGAGTGAAAAATCCATGCCCCTGAGAGAAATAGCTATGCTGACCTAACCCCCTGGTATAGACAGTGCTTGGTCAATGGAATTGGTCAGTCAGCCTAGCTACCATCTTTCGGGGTGGTGAATTAACTACAGTTACAGGAGAACCCCTCCTGTCACTGTAGTGAGTGTCTACGGTGATGTACTTAAGTGTGTAGACATGCCCTAAAAGCCGCTTTTTTTTATGTAGCTTAAGCCTGGTCCACAGTTATCAGTTTTGCCAGCATTGTTCGGTGAGTTAGGGGTGTGGTTTTGCCAACATAGCTATTCTGGCAAAAGATCTATTGTAGACTCAGCGATATGGGAAAAAATTCTTGTTTTGCTGGTATAGCTTATATCGTTCAGGGAACTGGTATAAGCTATTCCGGCAAATCTTTTAAGTGGAGATAAGACCTTAGTTGATTCCTTACTGATTTAAGGCACTTTTAAACCAGTGGAAGAGAGTCCACGTGAAGGGTTTGAGCCAATTTAAATGAATTAGTTTCTAAACCAATGTAGTTTAAATCAGTACAACTTTTGTTGATAAAGTCTAAGGCTTTGTCTACACTGGCACTTTCATCACTAAAACTTTTGTCGCTCATGGGTGTGAAAAAACACCCACCCGAACAACAAAAGTTTTAACGATGAACAGCGCCAGTGTGGTCTACCCTTTGTTCGCGGGAGCCACGCCCCAGTGACGAAGCTACCACTCCTCACTGGAGCTGGTTTTATTTTGTTGCCGAAAGAACTCTCTCCCGGCGATAAAGCACAACCACACCATAGTAAGGTGCGCAGTGTAGACATAACCTAAGTCGTCTTTGCTTTTAAGATATATTTCAGTACGTGTAATTACTATGAAGTATCCATCATGAAAACTAAAATACTAGTTCACTGATTCTGACAAGGTACAGCCTCCTCACTTATTTATCTTGTCTATTTACTCACTAATTTTGCAAAGTTTTGTAGCCTGTGTTGGGTTTCCCTATCGTCAGTGTGAGTTAGTAAGTACCTCTGCTTTTCAGCCTGGGTTTTCAAAGGAGTTTAAGGGCGTTAGAAGCCCATTGTAATGAGAATTGGGTGCGTCATTTACCTGGCCCAATTGGAAAACCCTAGCCTTAATATTAAAGTCTGATTTGTTTTTGTGTCTTGGGTTAATTAAGTTAAAAAGCGAACAATCATCGTCATTAATATTTTTGCCTTACAGCAAACCCATTCTATTTCATGAGCTGAGACTTTATTTTGTTTTATTTTTGGAGCAAGAGAAGCCACTGCGAGCACAAAGAATGTGTTGGCGGGAAATCTTGGTGACGGGAGTTACTTTCTGTTGAATCAACATAGTAGTTTTGTTGTGTCTTATGAAATGCTTCTGAGCAAGTCAGCATGTAGTTCTGTCTCTGCGTTTGGAACTTCGTCTTAATTATCATTGTTCTCATTGAGCTGAACCTTGGGATGAGATGCACTCCAGGGCCATGTGTCTGGCTCTCCTGAAGGCGTTAGGAATTGTGAGGCGTAACCAGACGACACAAAGCTGTATTGCGCGTTTTGTATATCAGATGTATATGGGGACGATGATCTTCCGACTAGCCAGTCAAATATAGGACCCCATTTTTCTTGCATTGCCTCTGTATGTCCTGGGCTGCCTATCCCACCTTTTGGAACTACTCTGCCTTTTTTAAAAAAAAAAAAAAAAATGAAGACGGGATATGTTGTTGCATATATCCCCTTAAAAACGAATCCGTCTGGAAGTTGAATTTGGTTGTGTCTACAAGCACAATCTGGAAGTACTTCAAAGCTTTCCTAATTGAGATCTGTTTATAGGGACCTACACTGGTATCGTACTTATTCCTGGTGCTGCTGGCCTTGACGCACCACGTGACCTTGGGCAAATCACCCCTGGTCTCAGGAGTTCCAGATCCGTGCCTTCACTGCTTAGCTCTTCTTTTCTGTAGCTCTTCGCAGTGGTAGTGCTGCTTGGAGTTGTTACATACAGTGTTGAATTGTTCTCTGTGTGCTTTTCTTTTTCAAAAAGCTTTCTGTCAAGTAACTTTTCTCTTTGGAAGTGGGAGTGTGGGAAAGGAAACAATTATGACAAACGCTGCTAACTGTAGCGGAAAGACTGTACATAATTTCCTAACATAAAATCCGACTGAATCAAGGCGAGTGTGTGGGTCTCTTTCTAAACGTGCATTGAGCACAATACTCAGATTGAAAAGCGGAAGAACTGGCTGCTTTTTCTGCATTTCTACATTTTAGTTTAACAGTGTAGATCACATCCTTTAAAAGGAAAAAAACCTGCTACAGTGGAAACGTACGATAATCCCGCTAGAGTTCTGAACCCTGTGTTTTGCTTTCTGGATGTTCACAAATGCTCCTATTATGTCTGTGTCATCTGTGCTTTGTACTAATGCCACCGTCTTTTTTTATTTAAAGCAGAAATCTAGTTTTCTTGCCTGAAATTGGAAAGTCTGTTTCCAGAAGATCGCTGTCGGAGGATGAATGTTTAATAATGTTCATTATTGGCATTGCACAGAATGGCCGAGGCAGTTTCCAGATGGAAAGGAAGGTAGAGTCCAGGCCTTTAGAGATCCTGCTTTAAAGAGTGATAGTTTAGGAAGGGGACAGCCTATGGGAGATGGTGTGCCCCTAGCCATTAGACCACTGTCGTGGAAATCAGGAGACCTGGGTGCTAGTCCTGGTTCTGCTAGTGACCTTGTGCAAGTTTTCCTTCTTCCCCCCCCCTTGTCTGTGTGTGTGTGTGTGTGTGTGTGTGTGTGTGTGTATGTATGTATGTATGTATATATGTGTATATATATATATAATATATATATAGACTGCAAGTTCTTTGGGACAGGGACTCTAGCTCTGCATGTGTTTGTGTGTGGTACTCTGATCTTGGCTGGAGTTTCTAGGCTTTCCTGTAATACTAATAATAAGCAGAGGTGTCAAGGTGGTACATGGCCAGGTCTTGGCAAAGGTTAGTTTTAGATGTTTGACCTCTCAGTATTAATCTGCTGGATTCCCTAAAGACAGCAGAGGTGGGGCTTTGGGAGGGATTTGAAAATGGGGAGGTAGGAGGCCTTGGCGATGGGCTCAAAGATGGCATTCCATGTGCACGGAAGAACATTTAGCATGAAGCTGTCAAACGGCATGCAAAGTGTGACTGATCGCAGGGGAAGGCGATGGGAAATGAAACAAAGGGAAATGTGATGCACTGAAATTAGTCTGGGCTCTCCTTCTATATCCCTACAGCTGGAGTTTCACTGTCTGCTCATTTGTCAGGAAAATTATTAAAGAATGGACCCTACATCCCATATTATTATTTATTATTTGTCTTGCCATAGCACTGAGGTGCCCAGTTGTCGACCAGGGTCCCATAGTGCCAGGTGCTGTACAGACACAGAACAAAAAGATGGGGTCTGTCTCCAAAGCACTTACAGACTGAGTAACAAATCAAGTATCTCTTGTGCTGCCACCCCTTTGTGGAAAAAAATTCAAAAAGTCCCAATCATACTCACCTCTACACACCTCTGCTGCCATGGCCTAAAACCGCTGTCTGGTGAGCTAAATGGTACTCGCAGAAACCATGCTCAGACTGTTACCTTGTCTCCCTCCCTCACCACCACCCGTCACTACCCACTGGTTCGTATTCCCCCCCCCCCCCCCGTTGTGTCTTGTCGTTCAGAAAGATGCAGTCTCTCTTTGGACAGGGACTGACCCTTTACTGCACCTCTTGGACAGCACCTAGTGCAGCAGAGCCCTGGTCTCTGATTGGGGTTTCTAGGCTCTGCTATAATGAAAATAGGGACTAAGATGGGGGTGGAGTGGGGTGGTGGAACCAGCCCTTCTATTTCATCCCTGTAATTTGAAAGAATACAGCAGCTGTGTTCAGGCCGCTGGTGATTAATTTAATAACAACGTCAATTACGTGTTACAAATCTGTTAAATGGGAAGTTAACTTACTCTGTCTCCTTTGCCATATCTATCCTCCTTTTTCTTCCAATCCTAGATCATGGTGTGTCCTTTCTTCCCCTTTTCTCAGTGTTCGTCCCGTTTCCTTTTCCCCCTTCCCTGCAGTGTCTCTCTCCCTCCTTGCCCGTATATGCCCCTTTTCCTCCAGTTTGTTCTGCTCTATCACCAACCCTTGTTTCTGATTCACAGCCCTGTCTGTTCCCTCTGGAGCCAGTGGGAAGATTCACAGTGACTTCCCAGGGAGTCAGATCAGGCACCTACACTGAAATGGTCTACCGCTCTGGCCTGCTCTGCTCTCTCTCCCCTTCCAGAAAAAGAACCGAGTGGTTCCAGGTTCCCCTCTTCTCTTATCCTCCCCCTGAGAAAGGAGCCTATCAACCTCTGGAACTCCTTGCCAGAGGGTGTTGTGAAGGCCAATGCTATAACAGGGTTCAAAAGGGAGCTAGACAGATTCATGGAGGATAGGTCCATCAATGGCAATTAGCCAGGGTGGGCAGGAATGGTGTCCCTAGCCTCTGTTTTCCAGAAGCTGGGATTGGGTGACAGGGCATGGATCACTTGATGATGACCTGTTCTGTTCATTCCCTTTGGGGCACCTGCCATTGGCCACTGTCAGAGGACAGCATACTGGGCTTGATGGACCTTTGGTCTGACCCAGTATGGCCATTCTTATAACTCTCTGTTCCCATGTCCACTCTTGAGCCTGCTGTCACCCTGAGCAAATGAGATTTTCCAACTCTGCTCTGTGAGCAGCCGTGGTATTGTCTAGTGGCTGGAGCAGGGGACTGGCAAGCTGGAATCCTGGGTTCTGTTCCCAGCTGTTCTGCTGAAATGATGAATGATGACCAAGGGGGCAAGTTGTTTAGCCTCTCTGTGCCTCCATTCCCCGCACCCACAGCAGTAAAATGAGGGAATCTCAGGATATCGTGGGGCTGAATTTCCCATTTGCAACGCATTTGGGGAGGATGCTTGGATGAAAAGTGTTTAGTAATCTTGAGGTTTACAGTACAATAAATGACAGGTTTCATAGTAGCAGCCCGTGTTAGTCTGTATTCGCAAAAAGAAAAGGAGTACTTGTGGCACCTTAGAGACTAACAAATTTATTAGAGCATAAGCTTTCGTGAGCTACGGCTCACTTCATCGGATGGTTTGCTGTCATGACTAGTCTAAAACATAGGAGGAGTAGCAATGGTTAGCAAAGGTTGAGGAGCAAATTCTTTGCTTCTTTTATGTTGAAAGGATTACAAGCACCAGACCCCACAACCGAAGGAAGGCTAGAAACAAGGAACATCCCATAGATAGAAACGATGCAAAATCTGGAACTGCAGAGTTTGCCAGACAGGAGAAGATATAACCAGAATTGCCCCCCTTGGGCTGTGAATATGTAACTGAGCTCACTTGGGTCACGCATGAGCTGCTACCAGTTTGTCCAGCATTCACTGAAGTCAGTGGGAGTGCTGTGGATTAGGCTGTATTTTTTGTAGTTGGCAGCCTTAGCAGACACGTGCCACTAGTGGGAGACAAAGATCTCTACTCACCTAGCACGGGCTACATCTACGCTTCGACTTTTATGGCTACAGTGGCCATGGCTGTGGCTCTGATGATGGGGCTCTGTCGATGGTATACACAGCTCCAGGTGGTTGCTGGCATTTTAATCGTCATGTTGCTTTGATCTGATCTACTGTCATTAGAGCTGCAGCGGTGGGCCCGGGAGTGTTTGGAAATAGTACCCCTACTGAAATACCTCTAAGATTAAAACTGGTTGCATCATTCTGTCCAGTATTTCCATTCCAAAATCCTTGGCATTTAGCCTACTGGTTAGTTTGTCTCCATCTCTGTTAAGAGAGAGCTCAGCATAGACCAGGAGTGGCCCAAACTGTTTTGAAAAATATTAACAAGAAAAAAATGAAATCGGGTCAGTGGTTCCACTGCAGTGTGTGTGTGAGCATTTTAAAATATAATCTTCACATTGTTACCCCTTCTTCTGATACCAGTCTTTCTTTCCAGCACCTGTTTGCCAAGTGGTAGGATGTGCTGGGCCTAGCAGGTCAGCTGCCCGGCAGAGCAGAAATCAGCTGCAGCTTTATTTGCACATGTACCCTAGTCTTGAAATGAAATGGTCAAACAGCATGGAGTGCAATCCCTTCTTTCAGGAATCTCAGCCCAGTGCCGACACCTGGTTCCCAGGGGCAACTCTGCCTCTAGAACTGACTCCAGTTAGGAGTCCCAGACAGAGAGCACACTCTTCTGCTGCTCATTTAGCTCCTTGTTTCCTGAAGCCTCTTCACTAAAACCGTGTGGAACCTCAAAACTAACAGCAACAAAGCATGTCTTTCCAAGAGTCAAAACTGGCTCGCGCCCTGCAAAAAAGAACAGTGGGTGACAGCACCACTTGGTGACGCCTGCCCTAACAAAATGTTTGGAGATTATTTCTGTTGTTCCCGGTATGACAGCTTTTAAAAGCCGCAGGTCTCTGTGCAGTAGGTTCTTTACAGAAGGTGCATGGCCCATGTCTGGATACTTTCAGGAACTGTATAAGAAACTGAGCTCTGAAGGGGGTTGGTAAGGCGTATCGCAACATTAATACACCACCAGGAATAAATACTTCTGTCTAGATTTATCTGGTAGACCCTCCGTTCATTAATGGTGGCCAAAAAACTGTTCTCAGTGCTGCCAACACATACACAATTTCCAATACTAACTAGTAGCCTTGCGTGCCTGTTTGAGGCATCCTTACAAGGCCTGATTTTTTCAGCATGCGCTGAGCACGTGTCCTCTGCAGATCAGACCCCGGTAGGTATCTCAAGTTGGGTGTCCAAAAATGAAGCTCCTGGAAATCGCCGCTTGCTTCTGAAAATCTTGGCCATCTGTATTTACCTAAGGGACCCCCTGGCTCCTGCGGAGGAAACACCTGCTCGTATAATCTCCAGCGAGAGACCAATGGGGCAAAATCCTTCAAAATAATCAAGCGAGTATTAAACGTCCCAGTCGAAACCCCAAGTAACTGATTTAAGCTCCCCTCGCTGTTTTCTTTCCTCTCTCGCGCAGAGGTGAGCTAAGGGCAGAGTTGTGACCATAACTCGGAATCTCAGACTTTAGCTGGAGTTATTCTGATTAACAAATAAATCCATGGCATTTGGAGTTAGTGAGCTGGGAAACAATAACAACAACAGAGGCCAATGGGGACTTTCAGATCATGGGATCTGCAGTGTAACAAAGTGGCATCCTAAAGCAAAATCCCAGTTTCCTGTCATGATGCCAGCTGCAAGGATTCTCCACTTTTCCTCCCAAGTTTTAAGGGGTGGCTTAAGGTTTGTGTCGCATTATCTGGCAAGTGCTGACTTCGAGCGACTGGCCATCTCCAAGTCCTGTTTGTGAATTGCACACGCCTAGCATTTGAAGCACAGCTTCCTACTCCCGTGTGTCACTAGCTGCTGAAAGCTGCCCAAAGGTTGTTTGAAGGGCTCTGGAAGGGCAGGAGGCGGGGAAGGATTTTTCTAAGTCCCTTTTTTATTTTCTCGGGAGCCCCTAAGGGAGGGGCTGTCAGATAAACGATCTCCAGCCCTGATCGAGCTCCACGGAGTGGGAGACCCATTGAAGTCATTGGGGCTCCTGATTGAAGCAGGGTCCTATTTCCCACCCCCCCCCCCACATCCCCCTCCCGAAAGATTTATATTCTCATTTCTGGGTGGGTTGGGTCTCTTTCTGTTTCTCATCTCTGTCAAAGTAACCGTGCAAACTGCTGCAGTAAGAAAGAGTTGGTGAGCTCAGACGTGAATAGAAAGTACCTCCCCTTTTAGTTTGCAATAAGGACAAGTTTTAAGAAAACCCACCCTCCTTTGCTCCACAAAGAGCAGCAGTGGAGTGAGCAGTCTGTTCAGTGTTCCACGTTGCCAAAGGAAGTGGCAGAACTGTTAGCCAAAGCAGCAGGCTTACTGGCACGATGCACGTTTCACGGGGCTTTATAGCTTATTTTCAAACAGGCTCCCCCAGCCCGTGGGCTCCATCAGTGGGGTGAGATGTTATCCTCAGGACGGAGGGAATTATTAACATGATTTCTTCAGGCCAACTGTCGCTCTGGCGACTGACCCATGCACACCACGCAAAGCTAAAAAAGAAAAGAAAAATCCTCTAAGCCCGGCTGTGTGTCTGATGACTAGGCTGGCTGAGTGAGGAGCCAAAACCCGCAGCCTTGATGGATTTCATGGTGGGGGAGGCTGCAGGGCATTTAAGTGGAACAGACTGACTCAGTGGAAGCAAAAATTTGTCTGCAAGTTTGGGCTCAGGTTTTGTTTTTGATGTTTTGGTAAAACTGGGAGCAATCTCCTACAATAGACAGAGCTGGGCCTTACGTTTAGTGGTGCCAGGGTCAGATTTAAAATGGCGATGTCAGTAATTGTAGATAGGCAGCCAAAAACCGCAAGAGCCATTTTTATTGTTACTCAGAATTACAGAGCTGGGGACTATAAAGGGGAAATGAGATTATTTAAAATGTAAAAATATTGCTCAAGGGCTAATATGAGTCTGAGTTTAGGCCCTAATCAGCAAGGCACTTACACATATATGCACGAAGTTAAACACATGCTTAAGTCTGTCTCTGTTCAGTAAATCATTTAAGTACATGCTAAGCTCTTTCTAAGATGGTAAGTTCTTCTGGGGCAGTGACCGCCATTCTGTTTAGTGTCTGTACAGCATTTAGCACAATGGTCCATGCCTGGGGCTCTTGCATGCTATTGCTGTCCAAATAATTGATGGTTGATGTCAATGAGACTTAAGCATGTGCTCAATTGCTCTGCTGAATTGGGGCTTTACAGTCTGAGCCACACGCTACTTAATTTCACTCTGTAAGCTCTTTGGAGCAGGGACAGTCTTTGTTCTGTGTTTGCACAGTGCCTAGCACAATGGGATCCTGGCCCATCACTAGGGGTGGAGGCACTACAGTAATACAAATAGTAAATAATAATTTAGGTTTTGCGGCAGACCTCTGCCTGGGTCAAAAATTTCACCCCGTGTGCATCAACATACACTGCAGTCAAAGCGAAGGCCTAGAGCTGTGTTTTTACTTCTGCCAGTGGCCGTGCAACAAGACGTACATTGGTTTTGGTGCGCGAGTCTCATCAGCAAAATATCAGGAGGTTTGTTGGACACATTCTGGTCTCTCAGGGCCCGTATGCACTACCACTTACGTTGGTATAATTTATGTCGCTCAGGGGTGTGAATAAGCCATGCCCTTGAAGCGATGGAAGGTACACCGACCTACACGCCGGAAGGGACAGCGCTCTGTCAGCGGGAGAGTTTCTCGCGGAGCTGGAGTTATGCCAATAGGAAAGCCAAAGGGAAGGGGGACCCCTAATCGCATTCATCCCCTTTGCTGCTCCCATGAATCCCACCTCCACACTCTCTTTGCCTGTTGTTGTTAGGATTGAGCACTTCTATTCCAGTAGCACCCAGAGACCCCAGCCAAGATCAGGGCCCCACTGGGCTGGGTGTTGTGCATGCATTTAATAAATGACCAGACTTCACCCCAAACTAAAGACTGCAAACAAGCTAAGCTTCCCCTGCCCTTGCTTCATGCCAGCTCCCACGCTGCACCCTCTGGAATCCCCTCCTCATCCCTGCCTGCTGGCTGCTAACCCTCTCCTGTTCCAAATTCCTCAAAAGCTGCTACCCCACCGTTTGCTTATCATTTAAAGATGGGGGCAAGAGAAGTAAAAAAAAAAAAAAAAGAGAAGAAAAGCTAAATCAAAGCAACCCCTGTGGCAAACAAACGGGAATCTATTCAGGCGAGGGTTCAAGGAAGGGGCATTGAGGGAGAGCACAACTTCACCTCCTCTACCCAAAGCACAGGAAGGGCTTCTCCTCCCCTTTCTGGTTTGGGAGAGTGAGAGCAGGAGGGAGCATCCCTTCCACCTTGTGTTTCCTAAGAATTTCTGCTCCTGTTTCAATCTTCTTTAAACCCTGTGTGTGATTGAACTTTCCTCTAGGTGTCCTGGTGTGTTTCACAGGGCAGGGACCATGTCTTCCAAGCATAATTAGGTCTCGGGAACCTTGCAAATTGCAACATCTGGCATTACCCTGTCTGCTTGTCTGTCTGCCCTTAGCCTGTGAGCTCCTCAGAGCAGGGACCATCCTTAAGCATTTGGAAAGTGCCTAGCACATAATGGGTGATACTGCACATGGAAAATAACTCTGTCCAGCCTGCGTGGATGGCAGGGAATAGGGCTGTGTGGTGTCTTGAGGACTGTGTTGGAATTGAAAGCTGTCACTTGGAGTGGCTGTGGTGGGGTGGCAGTCCTAGTCCTGCTTGCGGGCTCAGGGACTCTGTAAGAAAGCATGCAGTTGCAGAGTGAGTTCTGGAAAGTTCTGGTTGTGCCTGGCTGCCTTAGGGAGCAGCCTGTTTTCTCTCTCTCTGATTTTAGCTTCTTGTGTGTTGTTCTGAATGATAAGAAATAAAATAGTGTTATGTTGGAACCTTCCTGCAAGAGTATTTGTTTTTATCTAATTTCTCAGTATGTGTGCTGAGAGCATAACAAACTATTACAGTTCTTTCTCTCCTAAGTGAATAAAGTAGGCTGAGTCTCTGTATAAATGGTCTGACAGACCTGTGACCCATTGAATGGTGAAACACATCTACAGATAAATACTATTTTGAGTGTGTGTGTGTGTGGGGGGGGGGGGAATGTTGGCAAATGTTGGTGTTTCTGGGCTCCAGTCTGTGATAGGGCTGGATTAGGACTGGGCTACTTGGACATAAGACGAGATAAAAACTCACCTGAACTGAGTAGCCAGCATCTTCTTGTGTTTCTATACATAATAAATCATACAGCAAAACTCCCAGGCCCTGCTAGAGGGAGAAGTTCTCTCTCAGCTCTGACATACTCTGAATGTTCACATTCACAGTGGTGAATCAGCTGGTAAATACACATTAAGGCCTTCTGTATGCTAGTAATGACTATTTCCAGTGGTGTTGCTTTTACAGTACGAAAACCACAGAAATATGCACATTTTAACTAGAGCTGGTCTCAAGGCTGCAAGATCAAGGATTTGAATGGTCACACATTCAGCAGCATTGATATGCAGAGTTTTGGTTTAGAGCCATCTTTAATTGTAGTCAATGGGATTGCAGTATGCAAATTAGTTAGGGTCAATTGTAGGAGGACTGGCCGAGTTGCCTCTGATGTCACTATCCCACCTCCTGTTCTCCCTAATGTGCTTAACTTTCTTGATATTTAAACGAAAGTTTTAAAAGATCCTTTCTGGTTTATGTAATTAATTTTTACTTAATTATTGTTCATATTACGGTGCTGCCGAGAGGCCGCTACTAAGATCAGCACCCCACTGTGCTAGGTGCTATAGAAACACACATGTTCAAAGATTATAAAGCCTCGAGTGACCCCTGTGATCACCTAGTCTGGACTTCTTTATAATACTGGCCATAGAACTTCCCTGAATTAATTCTTGTTGCACTGGAGCGTATCTTTTAGAAAAAGCATAGTAAGAGAAAGCGCCCATCCCAAAGAGTTTACATCTAATTAGACAAGATTGACAAAATAAGGTAGAAAGGCAATATTATTATCCCCGTTGTACAGATGAGGAAATGAAGCACAGAAAAATTCAGTGTCTTTCCTGAGACCACACAGAAAGTTGAACCCCCCATCTCCTGGATGCTAGTCCAGTGCTTTAAAAAAAGAACATCTCTTCAAGTTAGCATGTTATGAAAACAGGACAGGAAGATGCAGGAAGTTCTTACAAAACCAGGATTTTTGTTGTTGTTGTTGAAGATCATGCGTTTATCCTCAATAATTTAAAAACACGATAGAAGGCAATCTTGAGATGTGGTACATAGAGTTAAAAAAAGTGACCGATACCCTGCAGTGAAGGTTGCCTCAAAAAGTTAGTTCCCAAATTTTCTTGTTTTTTCTTTCAGTCTTGGAAGGGGATTCAGCTCATTAACCAAACCACTGAAGTGAACATTAGATTCGAAGGATGTGCCCCAGGGCTGCAGTCAGGGTTATATGTGTTGCTTAGATAATATATGGCGCTCTGTCGGTGGGTGTCTGAAATCTGCACAGAGTCCCAGTTCAGAGCTGGGGTTGAGGAGGATAAAAGGGAGGGGAAAACATTATGACATTTAATTTTTTTAAAATTCCTTTTGGATTTGTTGGGTTTTTTTTTCTTGAAATTCAAAATTTTGAAATATTTTGTCAATAAATGGGAAACTGTTGTGAAAACATTTTTTTCCTGTTTGTATTTCAAAGTTTGAAATGCTGAATTAAATCCACTTTGTGAAATTTGAAAAATGTTGACCAGATCACACCAGTGTCGCTGTTTTTCCAGTCACCCCACCAACCTGGGGCTCCCATCCAGTCTGTCTGCCAATGACACTCGACAAAAACAAAACCCTCTTAGCTGGAGGTTTTCACTGTGGAAAGGGGACACAATTGGGAGACAGCATTACCCTTACGTGAAGGTTGAGAGGAACAGTGCTGCAGAGAATGGCCCCACACCTACCTTTCCTTGCCCCATGGAGCTTGAACCCCACGGATTCCATGGTGTCAGAGAAAAGGGGATGAATCTTCCTATTGCAGGCCCTTCAGTTTCTGGAAGTAGAGCTGATGATGGGGTTTATTACACCTTCTTAGGATGTAAGAGGATTTTTACATCCTGTGAATGGATGCTGGTTAGATTCATACGTGGGCTCCTGTTTTCTACATACACATCGTAGGTGGGCTCCCGTGTTCTGCACACCCGTGCTCACACCAGACATGGGTTTGTTTAGGATTAAACACTTTTCTCCACCAAACCGTTTTTGAAATAGCTCCTCCTGGGCACAGAAAAGCTGGGTCCTGATTGGCTCTGTGCATTCTATTTTGGAGCCCAAAGCGGCGTCTGATTGGCCGTGTTGCCTCTTATGTCACTATCCCATTGCCATCACAAAATACTTTTGACTTTGTTCTCGTGGTTACAGCAAGGTTCGTGGTATGCTCTCCTTCTGTGTAAGCTCATGCCTTGGCTCCCTGCGTACAACTGAGAATATTTATATTTAATCATTCCTCTCTTTAATGTAGATGCATGTATGTTTCTATGCACAATCTATTTTTGTAAAACTCCCCTAAATTAAGTAAGTGTTCAGTGTTTACTGCCATCTAATCAGCTGCACAGAGGGTAGGCTGAAGTTCTATACTTAGTCTTGATTTTCAGCTATGATGGTTAAAAATACATTAAATGAGAATTTTGTCTTGGATGTGTCTTCACACACCCCTCTACACATTTCATTGCTGCTTCTGTATTTCCACCTTTGTGACTGGGTTTTCATCACATAGCCTAGAAACATATGTCAGTGAGAGTATTTGTGTACTTGTCTGAACGTATTTAAAATATTTTGCCATTAGAAAGCGTGCGTGGTCTCTTTGCCGTGAAAAAATGTTGCTGTGGTTCTGATGTGGGTTGAACTATCAAATGTTTATGGAAGATGACAAAACAAAGCTGTTTACAGTGTGGTATCCAAGACATAATGATGCTAGAGCGTTTGTCACCCAGGAGCGTGCTAGAGAAAACCTGGACCAAAATAATTTAATTTTGTGTGTATTCATATTTCAGATGTGCTATTAAAAGACAGAACGGAATAATCTGTCTGCCTGTCTGTTCCAGGGGCTGACAAACTTTGATTATTTGAATTGCAGGAGAACCTTTGATACCCCCGTGGGAAATTGGGTGAACGTTGTAGTCAGCGTAGTAAGAGACGGACCTTGCCCTAAAGAGCTTCGTGGTATGGAGCGCATCTAAATAGAGAGAGACTCTCTGGGGCCATCTTCCTTTAGCAATTAATCAGACCACCTCCCCTTCCAGTCAAGATCCAATTCTCAATGATGCGATGTATCTAGGGCATTACAGCAAATATTTGTGTACAGTACAGCTGGCTCCCTCTCTTTGTTTCCAGCTGCTTCTGTGCAGTCGAGATTCTTTTTTGCAATGAATATCTGAGATGCTGGTAGAAGCCGATGAAACAAGGAGCAAGAGCCAGCATCATGAGACCAGCCAGTTTGCTGTAGATCACTAGCAAGTGCTCTGCAGACCATGGGTTTGGGAACTGCTGATCTAATCTATGCATCTAGGTTTTTGTACCATGCCCATCATTATGGTATCTGAGCTTGACAGCAAATGCAGTGGATCAGGTGAAGGGGTTGGGATTAGCCACTTCTACCGTGTGTATTGTTTTTGAACATGTATGTTTCAATTAAATGTCTGTATTTATACTCCACCTCTTCCTCCTCTCTCTCCTGGTCTAGGTTGCATGGTTGGTCCCTGGAAATGGGATGTCAATCCCATTCAGGGAGCATAAAGGAAGACAGAGAATCTCCTAGTTGCTGCTGCGACAGTAAGTGAGACCCAGAGGTAGGAAAATGTCGACTGTCACATCAGCGATACAGGCTCCACAGGGCCCTGTCAATCCACCCCCCCCAGAAGTCACCAACCCCAACAAGCCTGGGCGGAAGACCAACCAGTTGCAGTACATGCAAAATGTTGTGGTGAAGACCTTGTGGAAGCATCAGTTTGCTTGGCCCTTCTACCAACCCGTCGATGCAATTAAATTGAATTTACCAGTAAGTATTCTGTTTCCTTTGCTTTGTGTCCTCTGCCAGGAGAGCTCTGCTTTAGCGATGTGCAATTTCTGCTCATGTGAAGTGAAATGTTGTTAGGTTCCTTCTGATTCCCCACCACCGCAGAGTTGCCGTGCTGAGCACTGGCCCCTGCATAGCGAAATGAGTGGGGTAGTCATTCGTTTCCCAGTACCCTAAATTTCAGAAGACCTTTCACAGACCTGACTTCTTCGTAACTAGTAGAAGTTACATTAACTCTGATGCATTATTAGATGGATTTTTTTTTAATTTTCTTTTTTGGTTCTGTTTATTAAGAAGCTCTCAGGCCTCTGCTATTTTTGAGTTTTTGTTGTAGATTAGAACGTTACCTTAATAGCTTCTGACGTATGCTCAAGGAAAGAGCATAAGGACTGCTTTTTGGAATTATGCAATGGGTTTTCCAAGAGCAGACGGTGTCCCTGAAATCTTTGAGTCAGGAATAGGAGATGGAACACTAAAGAACTGAAATAGTGTTTTCACTTAATGTCACACTCTCTTAACTTTTTGGCTTGGTCTGTACAAGAAAGGTCATCGCAGCATCTACAGCTGCCTGGTTAGGCACCTGATAAAGCGGAAGCCCTTGGAAAGCAGTATTTCAGGAAGTAGCACTGAACTGTTTGCTAATGTTCATCAGCTGATGCTGTGACTCTTCCTTCTCATACCCACTTTTGAAGTGTTACCCATTTCAGAGGCAATCCTTAAAGTAAGCTGGTAACACAGCTTTTTGAAGTTCAGTGGATCCATTTTAAGATCTTGTCTGTGCTACAACTAATACGATTGTTCCCAACTTTGGCTACAGAAATGGCCCCAGTTTCTAGCATCCACTGGATCACAGGTGTATTCAAAAATGAATTAGATAAGTTCATGGAAGATAGGTCCAATTAGCCAACATGATCAGGGAGGCAACTCCATGCTCTGCACGTCCCCAAACCTCTTGACTGCCAGAAGCTGGGACTGGATGACAGGGGATGGATCACTTGATAATTGCCCTCTTCTGTTTATTCCTTCTGAAGCATCTGACACCGGCTACTGTCAGAAGACAGGTTTCTGGGCTAGATGGACCATTGGTCTGACCCAGTGTGGCCATTTTATGTTCTTACGTGTTTGGTCTAGTGACAAAAGATGACATTATTCCATTCTGTGCTACAAACCAAAACTACGTTTATAACCAGGTGCAGGGGACAGCTGGGTTGAAACCATGTTCCATGGAAAGCTGGTTGATAGTGGCCATTTATGTGTGGATCTTTCCGCGTGTCTGAGAAATTCTGAGGTTTATGAACAAAGCATCTTTTTTTTATAAAGTTAAGAGGGGAGGTTCAAATCTCCCCACTGAGGAGTAAGGGAAAGTGAACGTTGTTTTGGCAGTCTGAGCAGAGACTGGAAGTGTTTCTGTGTGTGGTGAAGGAGAGGCTGGGAACAGAGGAAGATGCTTTTTAGCAGCTGGCTAACAAGCCTGTGAACGCAGGTCCAAAGCAGTGTTGCGTGTAACATCTTTATTGTTTCTTGAACAGGATTATCACAAAATAATCAAAAACCCGATGGACATGGGGACAATTAAGAAGCGACTGGAACATAACTATTATTGGAGTGCCAGTGAATGCATGCAGGATTTCAACACAATGTTTACAAATTGTTACATTTACAACAAGGTAAAGAATGCAAACAAACTCATAGTGTGGCACTGAATAGGGAAGCCTGCGGGTGGCTATTTCACTGCAGCTTTTGACTAGAGATAACTTGTGCGCAAAGCCCTCTTTGCAACGACATGCAATGACATTAATGGTAACCACATTACTTTTAAATGTGCAAAGCTGTCTTTGTGTTGCATGTTACTTTGCCCATGCTGGTTAAAATGGCATACGTGTTCTTAACTGTAGGTAGAATTTCTATCTTGGGGTTACACAGCGAGTCAGCCGAGACTTCAGCCCTTTAATTTCACTGAGGAATTCTTTCAGATTAGCTAATGTTTGCACAACGCTTTGTAGATGTTAAGTGGAATATAAGTGCTAAGTGTTATTCTCTTTGTCCAGTAGTAACTAATATCAGATACTCCTCTCAGCAGCAGAGGGCAGGTAAATAACTCCTATCATTATATCCACTGTCCATGCTTCATGCGTTCTTCCATAAATCTCTCGTGCACTTTGTTGGTTGCTTATATTTGCTTTTTTTTTTTTTTTTTGGGCTTTAAAGTGCTTTTTATTCCTTGTATTCTTTTCCCTAAGATAGTTCATCATTGACCCATGCTGGGGAGTGAGCTGAAATAATAAATAAATTAGCTGATATTGCAGCGAGCAAGGTGTTTGTTCTCTTCACCTGAATGTTTTGCCAGACAGGGATTGACAGCTTATCTGTTGCAGCTCACTGCCTCCGAACCGATATGTGGGACAGCAATGGTGTGGGCTTCTAAAGGAAGCCATCTTCTGGTTCTTCAGGGAGGATTGTATTTAGAGGCTGTAATTTGCCAGCTGGTCAAGGACAGGAGTCCGAGGGTACGTGCACACTGCAATAAAAGACCCACAGCCTGGCTGCCGCTGGCCTGGGGCAACTGAGTCAGGCTCATAGGGCTTGGGCTGCGGGGCTGTAAAATTGCAATGGAGACGTTCAGGCTTGGGCTGGAGCCTGAGCTCTGGGACCTTCCCCCCTTACAGGATCCTAGAGCCTGGGCTTTAGCAGCTTTTCAGCCCCGGAGCCTGAGTCCTGTGAGTCCAAGTCATGACCTGGACCAACCAGGGTTTTTTTAATCTCTGCGTAGACATACCCTTCGAGCCCAGACTCCAGCCCAAGTCCAAACCTCTACACTGCTCATTTAGCCCTACAGCCTGAGCCTGAGTCAGTTGATCTGGGCTCTTATACTTGGTACTTTGGGTTTTTTATCGCCGTGTAGACATACCAGTTGAGGCTGGAGTGAAGACTGGAGAAGGGGTAAAGAGTTATTTAATTCTCAGAGCTATGGCGCATTCATTCATTGGAAGGCAGTGTACGATTCCGGCTAGGGGATAAATCAAACAACGCGATTGTAAAGGCTTTCAGCCTCTCTTTGCTTCTCACGTGTGCATTATGCTAGTGCTGCCTTGTTCTGTCCATCCAGCCCACGGATGACATCGTCCTCATGGCACAAGCCCTGGAGAAGATTTTTCTGCAGAAAGTAGCCCAGATGCCCCAGGAGGAAGTTGAGTTATTACCACCAGTCCCTAAAGGCAAAGGTCGCAAGCCAGCAGCGAGCGCACAGAGTGCAGGTACTGACCTGACCAGATGGCAATCAATGTTGCAAGCCCATTGCTGATTCCTGACCCACTTCCACCCTGCCTGAGTAGACACACAATTAGGAGGGTAGGAAAGGAGTGTAGTCTAATAGTCAGAGCAGTTGAATGAGATTCAGGACGTGTGGCTCCTGCTTGTCTGTCTATCTAAGGTACTTATGGGGTGCCCATCACCCTAGTATCTGACCGCCTGACAGTCTTTTAATGTATTTATCTTCATAGCAGGCCTGTGAGGGAGGACACTGCTATTATCTCCAGAGCACAGAGAAACTAAGGGCCAGATCTCTAAAGGCATTTAGGCTCCTAACTCCCATTGAAATCACAGGGGTGAAAAACACGGGTGTGCACTGATTTAACGAAATGGGAGCAAGTTTCTGTGTAGATGAAATCTGCTTGTGGCTTTGGGCAAGTCAGTTTGCCTTTTGTGCCTCAAGTTCCACATATGTCAACTAAGGCACCATGCGTCCTTAAAGGTGCTGTAGAAGTGCAAAGGGTTATGTCATTAATCGATAATAGAACAGTGCTGGACTTTTAAGAAAAACCAAAACACTTTTGCACCTTGTATTAAAATGCAGCTACCTCTGTGGGATAGATTACCGCCGCCCTATAACAGGAATGGCAGCATGGTGTAGCATATAATGCACTAGAGACCTAGGTTCTGTTCCCCATTCCGCTTGTCATTTGCGGCATTACCATGGACAAGTCACCTGAACTTTCTCTATGAAGAGGTTTGAGGTCTATGGATTTAAAGTGCCATATAAGTGGGCCTGGGTGAGGCTTTTGGGGTGAAAAATGCATATTTGGCAATATGGAAATGTTTTGTGAATTCCTGTTAGCTTTGCCGAGTTGTTTGGCTGGAAAAAAAAATGAAACAAACAAATACTGAACGATGCAAACGTTTCATTTTGACATTTTTGAAATGATGAACCGTTTTGATGTTCCGGTTTGGGGTGACTCTTTTTGTTCCAAATTTTCTTTTATTTTCTTTTTTAACTATATATATTTTTTTAAATAAAAGAAAATTTGGAACAAAAAGAGTCACCCCAAACTGGAACATCAAAATGGTTCATTTCAAAAATATATATATATTTTAAAATGTTTGAAATGGAAACAAACTGTTTCATTCGACCTGACATGAATTTTTTGTCGACTTTTCAATTCACCAATAAATTTTAAAATTTTTCTTTTCTGTTTGACCCAAAATGGACATTTTTAAAAAAAATTTCAGGATTGCCAGTGACCTGAAAAATCTGTTTTTTGCCAAGCCCCGTAGTCTAGTGGTATTTATTATTAACTGTGCAGAGCAGTAGCAAAGGCAGATTGAACCCCGTGGAGGTTTTCCTGCTGAGAACAGTTCAGCGTCCTTTTTAGAGAATCTACTCCCTTCCCTACCCTTCCATCGGTCTCCTTCTTTGCTGAGCACAGGCTAGTTCTGAGAGAGGCTGGAAGGGAAAATCGAAACTGTCCCATAACAGCGCAGCTGACCGTCAGGGCTTGGAGCAGTTTGCTCACATAAGGGCACCCAGACACCGCAGAGAGAGCGGAAAGGTCCAGATGGTCATTGCTGTAGAGTCCAGAGGCAACAGCTTCTCTTGGTCAAGTTAGCTGAGCAGCTATCGAATGTGCTGTGTCACATGTCTTTAATTGTATTGTTTTAAAGGAGCGCAGCAAGCAGCAGCTGTGTCCTCTGTCTCCCCGCCAGCCCCTTTCCAGAACGTCCCTCCAGCTGTCTCTCAGACGCCAGTTATCGCCGCCACGCCTGTGCCAACCATCACTGCAAACGTCCCGCCTGTAACTGCACCTCCTGCTGCCGCTGCCCCTCCTCCTGCTGCTCCGATTATGACGGTGGTTCCTCCCACGCCACCTGTCATCAAGGTAAACAAAGCAATCAACCATTTTTCTCTTTGCCAGGCCGCATTTTTAGACGGGCAACCACTGGTCAGAAACATGCGTTATTTCCCTTTGCATTTGACTTTCCAACTCCACAGATATCATAGCCAGCTATGAGGCTGCATGAACGTAAAGGCCTCTGAGGGCCCAGACCCCACCTAAGATCTCCCTGCTCTCACCAGTTGTCCCATAGATTTTGGTAGGACTGCTGCTTTCGGGTTTGCAAGAGCAGGCCCAACTAATGCACAGCTCCGTTTTCTTTTCAAACGGGTGTAGAGCAAATCAGGAAGGGCCTGATCCTGCATTCCTGATGCCAGGGCAGTCGGTGGGAGTTTTGTCACTCCAGCTGCAAGGTACTGAAAGCAGCTTTATGCTTTGAGAACCTGAGAAATATCAGTAGGACCAGCAACTTCTGTCTTTCTTACTGATTGTATTCTGCTACCAATTGTACGCCGGTATTTTACTATTTAATTTGCTAATTTAATTTCCCAGTAAATTAAATTACTACTCCAAGCAGCTGCTGGCTGAATACCATTTTTTTTAAAGAAAAAAAACTGGATAAAAGTGTTAATCTAGTGACACAAGATATATTTTTTTTCTGCTGGAAATTTAACATTAAAACAGGGATGTTAACAGTGTTGTGTAGAGAATAGCGAGCCCTGGACGGGAACACGGAATGTGGGTTCTAGTCCCAGTTTTGTCCCTGGCTTGCTATGGGGGACCTTGGCCAAATCACATCCCCTTTTTGTGCCTCAGTTTCCCCATCTATAGAATGGGGATAATGATCTTGACCTCCTTCGTGTAAAAGCACTTTGAGATTTACAAATAAAAAGTGCTAGATAAGAGCTAGATACTACTATTTATGTCATAGTGGCACCCAGAGGTCATAATCGGGCTTGGAACCCTATTGTGCTAGACATTGTACAAACATAAATAAGTCCTAATACCGTAAATGGCATGACTATAATTTAAATCCTCTTCACACATGCCTGCCAAAGGGGGCATTGCCACTTCAGAGCTACCTGTACCATAAATTTACAGATTCATGCCATAAGGTGAGATGAGGTTGCATCTGTTAATAATCATGGAGCTTATTGTTTTGGATTTTCTTTTTTATTTCCCACAGAATTAACCTTGAATTTGCGAGTTTGTAACCCAAATCTTCTGCCAGCTAAACCCACACTGCACAGAAGTCTCTTTCATCCCAGATGCACTCTCTGCACAAATAACTCATTTCCTAATCACCCATACATTTTAGGTGCATATTAAAGAAGCTAGTAAAAACTGAGTTTTGCAAATAAACACTGCAAAATTATCTCTGCTTGAAATCACAATTTTTCCCCAGCTTTCCATGGAAAGCAAGTTTTTCAGAGGCAAAAGACCTTCCCTGGAGAAGTTGGGAGGGGTTTGGTAGGGAGAATCACAATGCAGGGATTTATATGCACTGCATATATTTTATTTCCTTGGGGCCACACTGTGAAACTCTTAATCCCATTCATAAGCAGTTACCTGCCTGCATTGTTCCATTGACTACAGTGGGACTTCTCACATGAGTAATGGCTCAGCAGGGTGAGCAAACGGGCCTTGGGTATGTGACATTTGTCAGTTCATAATGGAGGTCTCAATCCTGCAGAGCTTTAACAGAGCAGATTCTCCTTGGTCGTGTGACTAGCTCCTTTGACTTGTTGCTCCCCTTGGGCCCGATTCTGTCCTCACATCAGTAATACTCAGGGACAACTCCTGTTGCAGTCAATGGAGCTACAGCAGTGTCAGTAAGAGGAGAATCAGGCTATGTGGCAAGAATCGGTTGTGCCAGCAGAGCAGGATCCGGCCCCAAAGTGGCCCTTGCCAGCACTGTCTGCAGGCAGAGCCTGTATTCCCGACCACCCGTTCTTTGTTTCAGAAAAAGGGAGTGAAGCGAAAAGCAGACACGACCACGCCCACCACCTCGGCCATCACTGCCAGCCGGAGCGAGTCGCCCACCCCGCTGTCAGACCCCAAGCAGGCGAAAGTCGTCGCTCGCCGAGAGAGCGGCGGCCGGCCAATCAAGCCACCAAAGAAAGACCTTGAAGACGGGGAGGTCCCCCAGCACGCGGGGAAGAAGGGCAAACTTTCTGAGCACCTCAAGTACTGTGACAGCATCCTGAAGGAGATGCTCTCTAAGAAACACGCAGCCTATGCATGGCCCTTTTACAAGCCTGTCGATGCAGAGGCCTTGGAATTACATGACTATCATGATATTATCAAACACCCCATGGATCTCAGTACTGTTAAAGTACGTCCACACTTACCACCTCTTTTGCAGGGTGTCTTAGCTCTCTGGTTGCGAATATAAGAGGGGCTACCGCTCTTGCAGTGGGTCGGTTCTTGGTGGGTGGGGTGAAAATTGACCGGATGTGTGGACCATTTAGATTTTTTTTTTTTCTATTTTGTTTCCCTTTTTCCATGTCCTGGAATGTTTCCCTGTACCCTGTATTCCACACTGTGCAGTGACAACAGCTCCCTGAGCAGATAGTCCGGCTATCTAAACAAACGCCCCCTTGACAGCGTTGTGCTCTGAACACAGGATGTGCGGTATTTCGTAGGGTTCGATCCATAGAACCCCATGTACAGCAGTCACTGCCTTCCCATCAGTTGTTGGTGTGGCGTGGGCTCTGGATGGTCTTTGTGTGACGCCAGGTGGGACCTGATTATCACCTGATCACTCCGCGGTGGTAGATGTTACAAATATAGCAGCGTTGCTAGCTAGCAGTGGTTCATGGCTGCCTCGTAGAGAAGCAGGTATTTCAACTTAGCTTACCTTGGTTTGAACTTCAGGGTGCTTTTCTTTTGGGGCGGGGAGGTTTCCCTCTGTCCGTAGGGCTCCAGGTTGCCCCCCACGTTCTGCTGCTCAATTGGCCATAGGAATCTGTTGGTTGAAATGAGACTTTTCCGCCCACAGGCAAGAGATGAAGATGCTCCTGCTAGCTTTTACTTTTTATGGTGAGGACTTAAACCTGCTCGCCTTAAAGCCAATGTGTGGGATTTCCAAAAATGCCTAAGTGACTTAAGAGACCCAGTGCTCCTCAGTCACCATCCTTTTTCTGAGTGCTCCTAAGTCACTTAGGTGCTTTGGAAAATCCCACCCACTACTTATATGCACTACAATAATGGTCCAAAAGATCTTTCAAGTGATGCTATGGTGTTTGGGATTACTGCACTATACTTTTTTAAGGGAGGGGATTTTGTCAGCATGAAGTACTGCATGAAGTCTGAGGTTAGGAGCCAATAATTCATGAGTTCTAATCCCACCTGTAACAACCTGGCCTTGGGAAAGTCATTTCACCTATCTGTGCCTCATTTTCTCCATCTGTAAAATGGGGATGATGATATTTCCCTACCTCACAGGGGTGTTGCGAGGACTGATGTTTGTAAGGCACTATGTATGTGCTAAGTATCGTTATCGGGAATGTTTACCCCACCCAGGGCCGGCTCTCTGCTGGCTGAGATGCTGCAAGCAGCCAC
Source organism: Dermochelys coriacea (assembly GCF_009764565.3). Classification (NCBI taxonomy): domain Eukaryota; kingdom Metazoa; phylum Chordata; order Testudines; family Dermochelyidae; genus Dermochelys; species Dermochelys coriacea. The sequence goes on along the minus strand of NC_050083.1, from coordinate 17,701,214 downwards.
TTGTGGAGTGATGACTCAAAGACCATCCTTATTCTAAGCTTGCATTTGCCCTCACTCTGTAAACCCGAGCCATCCCAGTGCTCAGGATTTCGTTTTAGATTTGCCACTGAGCCAAGCCGAGCTAACGGCCTCCAGCGACTTCCGGGGAGGAGAAAAGGAAAGACGCCTGGGTGAGTTGAGTTTGCGCGAGCGCTGGGCATACAGCAGAGAAGGGATTCTGGTGTAGGCGAGAGACGGGGGAAGTGGTGGCAGAGCCCTGGTGCGCTGGCTGGGTCCAGGCTGAGAGTGTGGGAGAATGGCTCCAGTGGCTCTTGGTGCACGTGTTGTTTCTTGGGAGGCAAAGCAGCGTGGAGTAGGCAGGCGGAGGAAGGGCCGCATGGAATACAGTTTGTAGGAGGAGACCAGAGCGGATCAATTCCAGGACTCTGGGAGACTGAAAGACTTTTCTGCCTGTATCTTCTGTAGTGCTGATGGAGGGGAGGGCGTGAGTGTTTTCTTGACTCATTTTCCTTTTCTCTTGGGGGAAGGAGGTGGCAGCGAGAGAAGCGTCCTCCATGTCCCCACAGGAGGGCTGAGGTCCCCCTTGCATTTCAGCCTTAGGATGCAGCTGCCACCTTGCTATCTTTGGGTGACCAGCAGTGGCGGCTCCTCTAGGATGCATGGGGTTGGCAGTGTCTTGTTTGGATTGCCATGCCCTATCCTCTGCCCTTCAGATATGCTTTGTGGATTCCCATGGAAGCCCACTGGGCTCCAGGTGGCCATGAGGCTCCATCCACATGGATGAGATCACAGAACCTTATCCACTGCCAGAAAATTTATGCTCAGCTTCGTGTGTCCATTTTCCCCACTCACTTCCCGATGTCAGCAGCTGCAGTACTGACTAGGAGCCCAATCGTGCTGCCATCAAAGCCTGCAGCAGAACTCTCATTGATGTCAGAGGGAGCAGGGTCAGACCATGGAGGGGACTTTCAAGCTTACCAGTATTCCCCCTTAGATCATTTTGAAGCAGTTCCTTTCTCCTGCCTCGAGCAGCTTGGCTGTCTGCCTTGGTAGCATTCTCAGCCATGGAAGTTTTAATCTAGCATAGATTGACTGTGATTCTTATTGTTTACACAATAAGGACGGTGATCAATTGCTCTCCATGTCCACTGACGGTCGGACAAGAACTAATCAGCTTAGTTTGCAGCAAGGGAGATTTAGGTTAGATATTAGGAAAAACTTTCTAACAATAAGGATAGTTAAGCACTGCAACAGGTTACCAAGGGAGGTTGTGGAATCCCCATCATTGGAGGTTTTTAAGAACAGGTTAGACCAACATCTGTCAGGGATGGTTTAGTTTACTTGGACCTGCCTTAGTCCCAGGGACTGGACTAGATGACCTCTTCAGGCCTCTCCCAGCTCTACATCTATATGATTCTGTTAGATTGACATTCCTGCCTCGATCCTTGCTCTGCAATGGAACTGGAATACATATAGGAAGAAGACACACCTGAAATGTTTACAAACCAAACAATCCGTTTGTCTCAGTAGTGGAGAATTTACAGTATAAAGCCCCAATCCTGCAAGCGCTTATGCAGATGAATAATCCCATCAACTTCATTGGAGTTAATCATGGGTAAAGTTACCTGCTTAAGTGTTTGCAGGATGTGGGCTATAAGACAGACAGATAGGATACCCTGGGGAGGGACATACCTGGCTTAAAGCAGGTATGATGATCCTGTTAATTCTTTTGCATATGTAATTTTATTGATGAGGCATCCCATTAAGGCCGCTGGGACTGCTCACCATAGGTGCTGGAACTAGGGGTGCTGCACCCCCTGGCTTGAAGTGGTTTCCATTATATACAGGGTTTACAGTTTGGTTCAATGAGTAAATTTGCTGTGGCGTATAAGTGTTTGTGGGATATGTCTATTAAATTGTAGGGTTTTATTATTATTACTTTCACAAGGCTCCCTTTTCCTTTCATATGAAATTTTGCTGACGGTGATGAGATGTTAGAGTTAATCATCTGGAATTGATAAATCTAGACCGAGGCCCTAATTTTTAAGATGACTCCTAACAAAGTCTGTAATTCTGTGATTAGATACCTGTGGATGCAGTTGGGTGGGTTCATGCACTTGCAGTTATTTACGCCCACAGTTACTGCATGCACACAATTCCAAATCCAGCCCTGAATATCTGTAAAGATCTCTGATTTCTTTAATGGTGTTTTGAAGAATATTTGTTCCAAAGTTGACTATCCCTGTCCCAGTCCCTACCTTACCCCAGTACAGACTCCCAATTTGGTAATATGATTTTTTGGAGCTATGAATAAAATCTTCTCTAGCTGTCTTGCATAGGTGCTGGACCTACGGTGCTGGGGGTGCTGCCGCACCCCGTGGCTTGAAGCGGTTTCCATCATATACAGGTTTTACAGCTTGATTCAGTGGTTCTCAGCACCCCCACTATACAAATTGTTCCAGCTCCTCTGCTGTCTTGTGCTAAGAACAGTCAGTAAATTACCAATGGCCAGATCCTTCTTGGCTATCTCACTCAAGTAGTGCATTGACTTCAGTGGACTATTTATGGGCCCAATTCTGGAAGGTACCAAGTGCATTCAACTTTCTTGATGTCATTGGAAGCCAAAGGTGCAGAGGGCATTTCCAGAGATGCGTAGCACCTTGCAAGATCAAGTCCCAAGTGAGTAAGGCAAGTGGGATTTCCCCCCCTAAAATATAGATCTAAGGAATGAAATCCTGGTCTTACTGAAGTCAGTGACATGGCCCTGTTGACTTCAGTGAGACCAGGGTTTTCCCCAACGATCCATGGAAGCAAGATGCTTGGGATGAGTTCTTGGCTATTATCCATGTTTTTAAGAAAACAGACCTATTTGAGGACACTGTGGTTTCTCTGGCCGGCACTAAATTCACATTCAGGGTCCTCGCCATTGTCTTTCAGTGTATGCTTTTATGGATCTCAAATTCTTAATTGCAACGTATAAAACGTGTGGACCTCTGACTGCACTGTCTGTGCAACTGACGTTCTCCTCCCATTTGCATTAATTAGTACAGTAGGGAAGGTTGGAGAACGGTGAACCCTGTAGAGATTTTTATACCCTTTTATAGATAAAGACTCTGGAACTGCCTTTTGGGGGGTAGAATTTTTCTTAAGAAATTCTCTTTGAAGTGCTGTCTGGGATTACTTTCTTCTGAACTGTTTTACTGTTGCTGTCACTTTTGGCTTGTTGAGACTTTTTCATAAATGACCATAGCATGATTTAATTGAGACAGGCCCTATATAGTGTAACATTAACAAAATGTTACAGCTCCTATAGCAGAAGTGCCAAAGGGCTTTGTTTATGGGTCTGAAGGTCCCGGGTTCAATTCTGTAGTGTTGATCATTGTGCTGGTACATGGAGTGCAGCCACAGTCCCTTGAGCTGATGCTGAATGCTTTATGCAGAAATTAACCTCTTTAGCAACTAGAATATATGGGATTGTGTGTGCTTGTCACTCCTGCTTCATGGATGTGTGAGGGTTGATTCTGCAGAGTTAATATTTCATGTCTCAGTAGGTATTTGTCTAAGGCCCTGCAGTGAATTGTGAAGTAGTAGGAATATCTCAGATGGTTTGGAGGGTACTTTCTGACTGTGTTTGTACCAGTGAGGTGGGCTGGGCTGGTTGCCAGGACTGTCTCCAGAAAAGGAGAGATGATGAGGAAATACAACTGAGCTGATTCTGGCTGGCCGGCTGACAGAGAAAGGATCTTTAGTGCAGAGTGGGAATGTGTATGAAGGGGGTGCAGGGTAGAGTGGATCAAGACAGAATGGGAAGAGCTGAGGGAATTGTAGGGCTCTCCTGTCTGATTCCTGGCATAAGGGATTGGCAGAGGTTTCTACTATTAATGAGCATGTGCCCATTTAAATTCCTGGAGCATCACAGAGCAAAACAGGTGCTATAAAGTGTGTAATTCGTTCATGGTCATCAGAGAGTGGAACTGTTTGGTGGAGTGGCGAGCAGGAATGATACACATAGAGGGGGTTCTGGAGGACACTAGATCAGTGAAAGAGGATGGATTGAATTGTAACATCTCTGTGGCTGCTGCAGGTTATTTGGTAATTACACTTGAACAGGTTACAAATAATTGCCATGGAGCCTGGACTCAGGACTAATCCTTTGCGCTTCCCATAGCTGTATCCAAGGACAAACATTAATCCACCCTCTTCACAGCGCTGCCGCATCATTCCTGTTTTCCAGATGGGGAGACTGAGGCACAGGGAGTTGAAACGTTATGCCCAAGATCACCCAGTGCGAGAGCTGGGAATGGAACCCAGAGCGCCTGACTCCCAGCCCTGTGCGCTGGCCATTAGGTCTCTCTTTGTCACTGAGAAGACAGAAATATGGATGTGTTTGCCCTTTATTTACCTCAGAGGACACAAGTAACCATACTCAGCATTGCCGTGTAAGAGGATTTGTTTAGTGCTGCTTTCAGAATAAATCATTGGTCTCCAGGGAGTTAAACATGCAAGTCTGTGAATTTTCTTGTAGCAAACTGCTGTGGTTTCAGAGCAGCCCAGTTCAGGGTTTTAAAGCAGGGGGACATTTTTTTTTTCAGGGAGTTATAAAGATTTCTTTAGTTGCAGTTGTTCCAGGGAATAATTTCCTCTAGGTTTAAAATAACTAACCTACGAGTTTATGTAACTTCTGGGCGGGTTGTGAAGAGTCCTGGACTGATTCCCAACTGATGTAAATTGGCACAGCGTGGGGTAAGGCATCGGAGCAACCCTGATTTATACCCGCTGAGGGTCTGCTCCCTTGTCCCTGAACCACACCAGGGTCTCATGTCATGAAATTACTAATTTAAAAGACTCTGTAAGCCCTAGGGCTGGGCTTTCTGAAGGGAGTCAGTGCAAGTTGGGTGCCTAGGGTGTGTCCACACTGCAGTCAGAGGTGTGATAGCAGCATGCATAGCTATGCCCAAGCTAGCTTTGATCTAGCCGGTTCATGTACCGATAACAGAGTAGCTGCAGAAGCACAGGGTTAAACATGCCTGGGACCCTGGGTAATTACCTGGGCAGCTAGCCTGTGCAGAAATCCTACTGCCATGGCACACAAACAAGGTGAATGAAAGCTAGCTCAGGTATAGCGACAGGTGCTGCATTCACACCTGATTGCAGCAGAGCCGTATCCTAAGTCTTTCCCGTCCCCTCTCTCACCAGACTCTCTCATTCTGACTTGCAGTTGCAAACATACCTTCTCTGCTAGTGGCTAAGCAGCTTTGCAAGTCAAGAACCCAAAGGCATTTCATGCAGCCATTTGAATCAATATTCTTGGTCTTTCCTGAGTGAATTTTCTTTAAAAAAAAAAAAAAAAAATCCAGTGATCAAAAGGCCCTGCAGTTAGAAAACCTTTCCTTTTGGAGGAAACCAAAGCCTCACGCACTGATGTGTGTGTCAAAGGCAATAATCAGCCATTGGACATGCTAAACAAACACAAGATCCTCAAAAATGTCTTTCAAGCAGGAAGGCATATCTTACAGTAACAGAGCTCTTTAGTTTTAATGTATTGTTTTGGTTTGGAATTGGCCAGGAATGTTTTTCATACAAGGCCAAACTGTTCTTGATCTGTAGGAGCACAAATCTGTCTCTCTCCTCCCCTCTTCCGCCCCGGTCCTGCAGCTCAAAGGCGTTCTCTGGCTTATTAAATCCTCCAAAATGGGATCTTGTCACACAGCCATGTCTGTCAGGCTTTCTAGTCACAGTGTGAAATGCTAGTGTAGTAAGGTCGCTGCTCTGAATGCAGATTTCCTACCAAAATTAGTTTGGTAAGGATGAAATTTACATCTCTGTAGATTGCCAGCACAAGAGCTCTCTGCCACTGAAGTCCCACTTGAGCCCTTTTGAGTTAACTACAAGGCTCATTCCATAGCCCTTACACATGTGTATCTCCCAATGAAGTGAATGGGAATTCAGTATGCATTAGGATCAAATATTGAGGCCTTTATGACTTAAGTGATACGTACGCTTTCCACTGGCCGTTTGCACGGGGTGAATTTTACCATATCAAGCCTGCAGTCCCTCTGCATGCAAAACCCTCCTCGTTTCAAAGAGGGATACAGGTGCAGAGAGCTACAGAATGGAGGCTTTTAACCATTCAGCAAATGCAGCATTTCTGTACGGTAGATATAAATCAATCCTCCGCCGTTAGATTTTACTCATTCTGTAAAAGCAATTGGCTGTACACCTACAAATCTCACCGTCAGTCTATCAGAATGAAGTCATGCAATAAAATATCCCACTGCACTACAATTAAACTGGACTTTAAGGCTGAGTACTGAAGAGTAAAAAATTGCTCCAAGACGGCTGCAATTTTTCTCTAAACAAGCATTACAAACCCAGGGAGTTCAGAGTTAAGGTTAAACGGTAAAGGAATGGGTGGACATTGAGGCTGGAAAAATTCAAACTGGAAATAGGGTGCAATATTTTTACCCTGTAACAATTAGCTCATGCAGCAAAGGCAATTAGTGATTGGGACAGCTTCCCAAGGGCTGCGATAGAGCCTCCGTCACTTGGAGTCATTAAGTCAGGATGGGATGGCTTTCTAAAAGACAGATTCTAGCTCAAGTTCTGTTGGACTCGATTCAGGAATCATTCTGTAAAAGCAATTGGCTGTACACCTACAAATCTCATCGTCAGTCTATCAGAATGAAGTCATGCAATAAAATATCCCACTGCACTACAATTAAACTGGACTTTAAGGCTGAGTACTGAAGAGTAAAAAATTGCTCCAAGACGGCTGCAATTTTTCTCTAAACAAGCATTACAAACCCAGGGAGTTCAGAGTTAAGGTTAAACGGTAAAGGAATGGGTGGACATTGAGGCTGGAAAAATTCAAACTGGAAATAGGGTGCAATATTTTTACCCTGTAACAATTAGCTCATGCAGCAAAGACAATTAGTGATTGGGACAGCTTCCCAAGGGCTGCGATAGAGCCTCCGTCACTTGGAGTCATTAAGTCAGGATGAGATGGCTTTCTAAAAGACAGATTCTAGCTCAAGTTCTGTTGGACTCGATTCAGGAATCACTGAGTGGAATTTTCTGGCTTGGGTTTTGCGGGATGTCAGGTTAGATGACCCTAGTGGTCTCTCCTGGCCTTAAAATCTATGAATCTACGAGGGGAGGAAAAAATCCCAACAAGTTAAGGTATGGAAATGCACATTTAATGCACCCAAACAGCTGTAACTCTGTCCTCTGATGACCCTAGCTTCCATTGTTCCTTTCTCTGTTCTTTTCTTAGTTAGTGTCCCATCCTGCAAACCCTTGTTCATCCCATTAATGTTTTGCAGCAGCTATCCTTGACATTATGCAATATATTATCTAGGATCAAGGACACTAAGTAGAGTTTTAAGAAGCAGACCTGTGTGCCAGAGTCTCAGCTGGTTTACATCACCACTCTCTTAGCTTCAACGGCGGGGCGGTGATACGCACCCACTGAGGATCTAGCCCTTTAAAGTTTGGAAACCCGGTGGAATTGAACAGAGACAGGGACTCTGACTGAAGAGACACCGAGAAGGGTGACCCTTCAGTGTGCTCCCTCTTTGGCAGCACACTGGAATTTTATTACCTCTTTTGGCAGAGGCAAAGTTGCGTCTTTTTTCCAGAACTCTCTTTTCTAGTAGAAAATGAACTCTTGCAATCTTTCATAGACTGTCAGTTTAAACAGAACTTCTTGGAATATTATAGTTAAAATCACTGTGATACAACAGTCAGAGGATTCGATTTATTTAAAATATTATCTGAAGCCTAGATGTCATTTAGCAGTTTGAATTAAGCAAGCTAGACCAACCTGCTGCTATCTTAGGCCAACAGGTTTTTAGCGACTCTGAGCTCTCTTTCGTCTGTGCAGTTGCTATGAATGCGTTTTGCTTATGGCTCTTTTCCCCTCCCTCCCTCCCCCTTTGGTTTATTTGTTTGCAGAAAAAAATGGACAGCCGGGAATACCAGGACGCACAAGGTTTTGCAGCGGATATTCGGTTAATGTTCTCTAATTGTTACAAGTACAATCCCCCAGACCACGAAGTTGTAGCCATGGCCAGGAAACTCCAGGTAAAGATGTTGGCAAATGCGTCTTTCAGAGAGTACATTTTAGTTCCCCCTTAGGAGGAGCCTTCAAGGTTCTGCCCGTGCTCAGCTCCTCTTGGTGTCAATCCAGGAGGGTCCTTGACTTCCCTGATATTTGGAAGGGGCCTTAGATGCCCTGTGCTGTACCCTGTTCTTCACATGGTGTGACTCAAAGCTGAACGCTCTGCTCAGAGCATGGCCTAATCATTGCTTCGCAAGGTGATAGGAGAGCGACCTTGGGTTTACATAGTGCACCCCTCTGAATGCCTCACTGAAGAGGTGGGAGATATTGTGCAGTCTGAAAACTATGCTAGCAATGTACCATCCTAAAGCCAGCTTCCAAGGCTGTTGCAGCAGATGTTCTCACGCTCGCAAACAAGAGGTGCTGTTAGTGTCAGTACTGGCAGGGTTTTTTCTGAACTGGACGGAGGAGCTAAATCCTATCGCGGGAGTATAACCAAGCAGCGGAGCAGCCAGAAAGCAGTTATGAGGAAAACAAATGCACAGGGAATTGCCAGGCTCAATCAGACCCATGGTCCATCTATCTCAGTGTCTGGTCTCTATCAGCAGTCAGTGCCAGATACTTCAGAGGAATGTGTAAGAATCTCACAGTAGGGATATATCTGATAATCAGCCCCCCGAAGCAGGTCTCAGATGATTTTACAAAGAGAGATTAAAATGTGATCCAGCTCCTGTTGAGAGTCTTTCCATTGACTTCCAAGGAGCTGGAATCCACCTCTTATGACTTTAGACCCTAAACTGTCTGGGGCAAGGAATGCTTTCTAGTTGCTTCTCTGTACCGCACAATTGAGCAGGGTTCCTAGCATGATCTTAAAAGATGCAGAATGAGGTCTTTGTGGCTGAGGCATCTTTGTCGCCCTGAATCCAACAACCTCTGCAGGACGTCTTCGAGATGAGATTTGCAAAGATGCCAGATGAGCCCGTGGAGCCCCCGCCCCCACCTCCTCCGACGGCACCAGTCGTCAGTAAAAGCACGGAAAGCAGCCACAGCAGCGAGGAGAGTTCGTCTGACTCGGACAGCTCCGACTCTGAAGAAGAGCGAGCGACCAGGCTGGCCGAGCTCCAGGAGCAGGTGAGCGGCAGGCCAGCTCTGAGCAGCCTCACCATAGTGAGTGGTGTGTCTGTGCACATGGCATGCACGTCTACAAAATGCATACTAGAGCTGCCCTTGAGGGTATCATTTTGTTGTAACCCCCCACCCCCAAGGATCCCAAAGCAGTTGGCAAATATGAATGAAACCCCACAACACCCCTGGGATAATCTAGGAAAAGATTATCACACCCTTTTTATAGGCAGGGAAACGCAGGCATACTCAAGTGAACTACCTACTCCCTTTGTGACTTTGGGCAAGTTTCGCTGGGTCTCAGTTCCCTTTGTGTAAAATGGGGTTAATGATACTTCTTTTCTCTTTCCCATTGGCTGTCTTGGCTGTTTAGGCTCTAAGAGCTACAGGGCAGGGACTGTCTCTTATGTGTATGTGCAGCACCAAACATAAGGGAGCTTGGTTGGGGTTTCCAGGTGCCACCAGAACATACCTAAATAATCAAGTGACTTACCCAGCACGTCATTGGCAGAGCCAAGAATAGAACCCAGCTGTCCTGATGCCCCAATCCTAACCACTAAATTCCCTACTTTTCCATGAGTGTCTCCACTCAAGAGGTGGCTACTTTTCATTTGCCTAAAAAATGGGAACTAAGTTTTCTCCCGAGAGTCAACTTCTGTGGACCTGTATTTAACTCTTTAAAGAAAGGTTACTAAAAATCAAACAAAGTCTCCCAGCTGAAATCAATAGACTCAGCCCAATGATTAACTTTAAAAGCTGATGGTGTAAATGGGAGAGGGGTGAGCACATATGGGTGGGTGGGTGGATGCTGTCTGTGCCTGGAAGAATTATCAAGTGTGTTGATAATGGGGCTCAACTCTTCTGTTCTCCCCGCAGCTGAAGGCCGTCCATGAGCAGCTAGCTGCTTTGTCGCAAGCGCCCGTAAACAAACCAAAGAAAAAAAAAGAGAAGAAGGAAAAAGAGAAGAAAAAGAAAGACAAGGAGAAAGAGAAAGAAAAAGAGAAGCACAAAGTGAAAGCTGAGGAGGAGAAGAAACCCAAGATGGCCCAACCAGCCAAACAGACCCAACAGAAGAAAGCACCAGCTAAAAAAGCAAACAGCACGACCACAGCTAACAGGTGGGTGTTTGGCATCTTGTCCAGAGTCTTCCTATATGTTAGTCTTTCCCTTCCCTTGCCAGTTTTGTAGAATGAGCTTTCTGTTCTCCATACTAGCCTAGTGATGGGGAACCACACGCAGGTCACATTGGGTAAACGTCTTGGGTGAGAATTACAAAAGCACTCGGCATTGACCTGCCTCTGCGTCTGTTGAAGTCAATGGTGAGGATCCCACTGACTTCAAGGAAAGCAGAGTTAGGCCAGCATTAAGGAAAATGCCCCCCTCCCCCCCCAAAAAAATGCAGACACTGATTAGACTCTCTTGAGTCTTGAGCTGGAAATCGATCCATCCTATTTCTAACGCCCCAGTCATCGGAGTTAGCTAGGAAAGCATCTCCAGATCAGGCTTTTTCTCGTGTTTTCTGCCTCTGGCTTAGCCAGCAAGAACTTCCACTCCAATGCCAGCTGGGGCCTGGACTAGCAGAAGTGCCTGTGAACGCTAAAACCAAGAGGGGAGAGATGGAATTAAAAAGTTAACCCTGTACTGTATTTCAGAACTTTGAAAAAGCTCCAGTTCTGTTCCAGATGAGTAGAGGGTCTAGGTTGGGGTCGGTTACTTTGGGCCAGGTCCCTGTTTCTGTTGAAGTCGGTGGGAATCCTGTCATGGATTCAAGATCTGGCCCCTTCTTTCCAAGCCAGCTTATCTCTCCCTAATGCAGACACACTGTAAAATGCAAAAAGGGCCCCAACCTGATCCCAGTGAAGACAAAATGAAAAATGAGTGTTGAATTTCTTCCAGTCCTCACCAAACGAAGCCCACCCAAAAGGGTTACATCCACCATCTAGTTCTATGGTGCTGTGATGGGTTGTACTTCTCTGGTGCCCTCTTGGAGTGAGGGGTGAGGTGCTTCTCTTGTCTTGGATGTCCTTCTCTGAACGGGGGGTATGACTGTTGACTGGGTTCCAGACTTGGGGTATGACTCTTTGGCTGTACCCCTGAGGGAGTCTGTTTTCTTTTGGGGTGGGAAGAAGGGATGTTAAAGTAGTCCAAAAGAAAAAAGTAGCAATACCTCCACTACCTACAAAAAGGGTCGCATCCCTGCAGTCTCATGTAGGGTAAAGGCTAGTAGTCCTGGGGGGGGAAGATCTGGGCTCCTTACCCCTTTTGTCCAAACAACCTGGGCTAAGTCCTGGATCTCTGAGAAGGAAAGTAAGGAAAAAGCTGGTCCCTCTGTTTCCTCAGGGAGCTCGTTTGGCTGCTGCTCTCGACGAGGTCCCCAGCAGATGGCCCCTGGGAAACTTGTTTGTTCTTGAATGCCGCCCAGCCTGAACCAGGATCCTCCTTTTTAGGGACCTGCCCTTCTCCAGGATTGATAAGCCCCAGGGGTGTAGCAGAGTGGGGCCTGTTGAGCCCAGAGGAGCTTTTAACCCCTTATTGACTGGGCTGGTGCTCTCACAGTCAGTAACAACTGCCGACATTCCAAACCGAATTGTATCCTAAATTGTCTTCATGCTAGATGTAGGATGTTAGGCTCCTATTCGGGACTAGCATCCCTGTTCGAGATAGCATTTAAGTACATGCTTCAGTCCCACTGACATCGCTGGGTCTTGAACACAGGTTTAATGCCAGGTTATGGTTTGTAACAGTCAACGTTCATAGTAGAACATTTAGTACAAGGGGAGGAGAAATGAACTCAATACACCAGCGAGTGTGTTTGTGCTTTCGAACCCTCCAGGCAGCCTAAAAAAGGAGGCAAGCAGGCATCTGCACCCTACGACTCTGAGGAGGAGGAGGAGGGCTTGCCCATGACCTATGACGAGAAGCGGCAGCTCAGCTTGGACATCAACCGCCTGCCGGGGGAAAAGCTGGGCCGGGTGGTGCACATCATCCAATCCCGGGAACCTTCCCTCAGGGACTCCAACCCCGACGAGATAGAAATAGATTTTGAAACCTTGAAGCCCACCACTTTACGAGAACTGGAGAGATACGTCAAGTCTTGTTTACAGAAAAAACAAAGGAAACCGTTTTGTAAGTTACCTCATGGCTCACAAGTTCCCCATCAGCCCCGCAGCGCTCATTAGGACCCTCTTCTTATCAAACTCTCTTTCCAAGTATTGATTACTTGTTGGCAATTTGACGGTGATTTTTTTAAAAGGCCTCTTTCCCCCAATGGAAATGTCCAAGACCCTCCTCTTTAATCTGTTTCTGCCCTCCCCAAAATCCTATTCCATGGAAGGCTGAAGGTTCCAAGCTCCCTGGGACGGCGCTCCTTCCCTCCAGAATCTGTGAGGGGCTTATTGTTGTTTGTATTCTGATAGCATCTAGAAAGCACTACCAAAATCCAGGCCTCCTTGTGCTTGGTGCTGTGCATACACCTAGAAGGATACGTTCCCTGATGTGAAGAGCATATAATCTAAATAGACAAGACAAAGGGTGGGGAACCAACACTGAGAGATGAAGTGACTTGCCCGAAGTCACACACAGAGTCTGTGGCAGAGCCAGGAATTGAGCCCTGATATCCTGAGTTGTGTCTTAACTGTAAGACTGTCCTTCCTTGATGGCTGGTCTCTGCTTTGTCCCCAACCCCTCACCTCCAGGAGCAAAGACTCAAATGTAGTAGATAACCATGATCCCTGCATAGTAGCTCATTTTGCTGCTGCATGACTTCCAGAGAGCTCTAAGCAAATTTATTTTTTTCTGACATGTTTTTTTTTTTTCTTTTTAATGTACAGTAGAACCTCAGAGTTACAAACACCAGAGTTATGAACTGACCAATCAACCAAACACCTCCTTTGGAACTGGAAGTACACAATCAGGCAGCAGCAGAGACAGAAAAAAAAATGCAAATACAGTACAGGACTGTGTTAAACATAAACTACTAAAAAATAAAGGGAAAGCAGCATCTTTCTACTGCATGCTAAGTTTCAAAGCTTAAGTCACTGTTCAGTTGTAATATTCTGAGGGAACAGCCATAAGGTTTTGTTCAGAGTTACGAACAACCTCCATTCCCGAGGTGTTCGTAACTCTGAGGCTCTACTGTATCAGGTAGATTTTGACTGAATCCCTTTACTGCTGTAACAATTCAGAGACTCTCCAGAATAATTATGTATGACAGAGCATTTTATTTTTGCAACCAAAGCCTGTGTTAACATGGAAAACTTCAGACTATCATTAGTGCAGGTGCGTGAAGTTTGCATACCCTGCACTGATGAACAGGGCTTTGTCTGAACGCAGTGACAATGTCAAGACCATGGAATATAACTAAACTTTTCTGCCACATTCTGTTTATTGCAATGTTTAGCTTTCAGAGGGTACTCTATGTAATTTTTTGGTGGGAGGGTTTTGGTTTATCATTACTTTAAAATAATACAGAGGAATTTAGGTATTTTGTCCCAGGATCAAGCCAATGGACCATCTGTCCTGTTTCTGATAGTGGCCAACATCTGATGTGCAACAGTTGAAAGTATACAATACTGTACTGTGGGGGAATATTTCTTCTTCACCTCACCTAACATTAATTTATGATCTGAAGCATGAGGATTGTTGATACCTTTTGACATATTAATCCTAGCTAATGCAAATACATTCTTGCCATCTGCTATTTTTGCCTGTATCAGTTGCAGTTCTCTTTTTTTTTTAAGCAACAAAACAGCTGAATTCTTGCATGAAGAATCTAGATCTTGATGGCAAATGCCTGATCTGACAACCTTTAATGGGACACTTTGTTTTACAGGGCAGAAAACCCATGTAACAATTCTTTAATTACAATGTAACTATTGACCATATAAGTGGCTGGTAAGTAACCTGTAACTACAAGGTTATTACATGGATATTTCTATCTTCTAAAATAGTTTCCAAGAGATCTTAAAACAAAAAAAATCATGTAAAGGGTGATTGTTATCTGAGAGTCTATGCGACGTTGTGTGTTGTCCTCTGTAGGGATGTGTAATTGCTATGTGGTCACATGATCTTCGCAGTGTAACTACAGAGCAGTTGCATAGTTGTGTGTGCCCTGTAAAATAGCGATGTCCACTTTTTTTTCCCCCCAACTATGCAGTCTCAGAAATTGTGCGTTCCTCCTCCACAGCTGCAAGTGGGAAAAAGCAAGCAGCAAAATCTAAAGAAGAGTTAGCTCAGGAAAAGAAGAAAGAGTTAGAAAAACGGTTACAGGACGTCAGCGGGCAGCTAAACAACAACAAGAAACCTGCAAAAAAAGGTAACTGGCCCCACTTAATTGGCTATGTGTAGTGAGGTTTCAGTGCTATATAGTCCTGGGCTAAATCAATTACTATATAGAGACATATATATGTGTAGAGAGAGAATCAATTAATATGTGGAGTTAAGTTTTAGACTGATGTGTCTACTTAAAAAAAAAAAATACAGATGTGTCACAATTCCCATTACCAGCAAAACTATTAGTCTTTATTAACTTGGGCTTGTCTACATGAGTAAGTTGCATCAGTTTAACTTAGGGTATGATTTTAAAGTGAGTTAGTTAAAGCAGAGCGAAAGGTTGTGTGGACAATCTTTTTTCAGTTTAAACCAAGCTTATTCTGGTTTAGTTTATGTCAATTAGGAATCAATTAAGGCTTACAAGTAGCTTCACTCTCTGACCGCGTTGGGGCTGATTTGTCCTCTGCATATGACACTGTTTGGAGACGGGGCTTCCTCCTCGATCTCCTGCATCGTTCACTGCCGGCGAACAATCCATCTCTTGGCGGCGATGACTGGGGACCGCTGCTTTAAGCTACACCTTAGCCAGATCAGTAGACCAAGAACTTTTAACTCGGGCATCCCTCAGGGCTCTGTTCTGGCCCAGATCTATACACTGTGGATAAACCAGCAACGGAAATTCATGAATGTGGGTGACATTGCTCTAGCTGTTCCACACACAAGCCTTCATACCACCAGCTGCACCCTAACCCAAGATCTTATCACAATGGCTGATTATTTCCAATGCTGGAAACTTAGGCCTAGCCTGAAAACAAACAGCTGGTGGAAGTTGCCCAGGTCCTCTCTGTGTCAGCAACTCCCACTCTGGAGTCTGTGCTAGCCAGCTTCAGGCACCGCACGCTAAGTGTGGGCTATAGGTGCTTGTGCCATCCAGTTGAAACCAACCTGAGATTCAAGTTGTATTTATCGTCAGTTGTTTGGTTTTGGTTTTTTTTCAGTGAACATTTGCTATTAAAATAATTGGCCACCTAAAAAGCTTGCTACCCTGGCAGTTCCACATTAAGGCCTTCTCCAATTTTCCAGAGGTTTTGGATGTTGCCCCAGCTATTGGATTGTACCATACCAGCCCATAGACTGTTCAATCCAAGGGTGGGGAGAGTGAAGGGAGGGGTTTATATGAATAAATCTTTCATAGTTCAGATATCTTTCAAATAAGTGATGCACAACCTACTTCCCTCTAGAAAAGTCCAGCTCTGCTCCATCAGGAGGCCCTTCCCGTCTCAGCAGCAGCAGCTCCTCAGAATCCGGAAGTAGCAGCTCAAGCGGATCCAGTTCGGACAGCAGCGATTCGGAATAAACTACAGACACTTAAAAAAAAAAAAAAAAAAAAAAAAAGGACAACATACACACCAATACTCTGCAGTGTTCCCTTCTATGGTTAATATACTACTCTTGTTCCACGGTGGTCAGGTTTTTTCTCTCTCTCTCTCTCTCTCTCATTTTTTTCAATTTTTTAAAAAAATTCAGTGTTATAAAATATCTTCCAATTTTTTTCTTTGCTTTTAATAGGTCAAAAATCTTTTTTTGTGTGTGCGTGTGACTAGACTTTATGATAAGTAGTTCACTTTGCGTAAAGTCTCTAAATTTTTTTAACTGAAGATGGTTGCTTGGATGTGACAAGAGCTTTGAACTCTTAACAAGAGATCCATAGAAAAATCTGCAAGGTGTAGTATACAGTTTTTTGTGCTTTTTTTTTTTTTTCAAAGATCCCTTTTAATACACCCAATCTGGCTCACTACGACGCAAGGAAAAAAATTTTTTAAAAAGAAATCTCTGTAAAATGGTACTGTATCTGAAAGATGTTAGCTTTTGAACTAGTTGGTGTATTTGTTATTAGCACTAGTATTCTTAATCTCCAAGTCTACAGTGTGATGAAAATGTCAGATGCTATCATCTTTTTACATAAAAAAACAAAAACAAAAACTCATGTACTGTGGATTGTTAAAATGTATCCTTTTGGGGGGGAGGGGGAATAGAGGAGTAGGCTCCTATTCAGGAAGGTACTTAAGCATGTGCTTAACTTTAAGCATGTGAGCAGTAGAGCTGGTCAGACCCCCCCCTCCACCCCGCAGTGAAAATTTTGACTTTTTGTTGAAAAAATAAAACACGTTCAGTCTTTCAACAACAATCAACAATTTTTTGAGGAAAATCAACACTTCGTGTCAATGAAAACCTCCAATTCCCCATCAAAAAAATTTCAACCACCCTAATGAGCCATACCCCCGGACGTCAAGGAGACAACCCACATGCTCAAAATCAGATATGTGCTCCAAGTACCTTCCCAAATCAGAGGCTTTAGACGGGTCGGGGATAAAGTGGGCGCTGTAGCTTTCGCCCAGGCTACGTCACCAATGGAATGGGGCAGGGAGGTGGAATGTTTTTTATCCTATCTTTATATCAGCAAGGAGCTCCTAGGAGGGAATGCTACATCTGTGTCTCGCAGGGTGCAGGTTTCCAAACACTGAAACTTTTACCTCAAGAAAAAAAAAAGTGGGGGGGGTGGGTGCGGTGGGGGGGGGGTCAGAAAACCAGAAAAAAAACACCTTTTTTTTTTTCCCCCGTAAGGCTCCGCAGTTTTCTATGAGAGTCCAGCCTAACGTTTAAACCTGCACTGCTGCAACATGTACACCATTGCCACTGTCCCTAATTTCTTGTATATATAAATACTTTATTTATTAACACCATTGGTCATCTGAAACATTAAGAAACCTGCATTGTGAAGAACAGCAGAAGTGCAGAGGGGTTTTTTTAAATGGTTCGAACCAGCCTAAAAAAATAAAGAAATAAATAAATAAACCTGAGACCTTATTTAAATGTATTGGACTTTTTACCGACAGGTGCTACGGTCCATTATTTCCTGTGTCGGTGCTCTATCACGGTTTGTGTACTCAGTTTGTTTCTTCTTTTCTCCTGCTTTTTTTGTACAGAATTTGGAGACTTACAGGTATAGATGACTTCCAGATGCTGCACATTTCCCTTTTCTCTTATTTGTAATTTTTCCACAGATCTCTCTCTCTCTCTCTCTCTCTCTCTGTGTGTGTTTTTGTTTTGTTTTGTTTTTTTTAATCCGGTTTTAGGAAAACCCCAGTTCTATAATATAAACTTTGTAATCTGAGGGGGAAGAAATGTATAGTAAATTGAATTCTTGATTTTTAAAAAAAAAAAACTTTTTATTGTAAAGGAAAAAAAATATACAGAGTTTAACAGACGTTATGCTTTCCCCTATCCCAGCCCCCAATTCCCTGAGGCTACCTCATTGCCTCGAACAGGGACAGCCTTGACATTTGCCCTGCTGAGGCCCATATTAGCAGACTGCCAAGAGCCTTCAGGCTGCACCTTATCCTCATAAAGTGGTGCAGGTTGTGGCTGTCCTCATTTTATAATAGAGGGCTGTGGCCTATGAGGACTGCAAATCCCAGCATGCCATGTTCCCAGCAAGTTTAGCTTCCAAAGAGCTAGAAAGGAAACTTTGCATGCTGGGACATGTGGTCCCAGTAGGCCACACCTCTTTTTTGAAAGTGAGGGAATCTATGGGACCTGTTACTAGAACACCATGGCTTGCACTTTTGGGCATCTTTGCTCTAAAATGTTCATTTTGGTGCAAAAGTTACTGTATCCAGGCTCAATTGTCACTCACTTAATTCCCATGTAACCACATTTTATTGGACAGACTTTTAGAGGCTAGACTCTCGGAGATTAAATAGGTGGCTTACCTTTGCATCTGTCTACAAACTACATCATCGTCACCTCAGTCAGCATTTCAAGAAAGATGGTGAGGTATTCATACATGACTCTCATGCAGCTGAAGCGGCTCTGTGTATGTGTCTTAATGACAAAACCAGCAGCAGCTGTACACAGAATCTGCCAAAGCCCCAGGAAGCATTATCCTGTTGTGCTATAGGAATGGAGCCTGATTCTGTAAGACACTGAATGCCTCCTATAGGCTGCTGAAGAGCCTCTAGTCACTTTGAAATCAATGGGCTATTCAGCCGTTCTGCAGGAGGTGCTCAGGGGACTTGCAGGATTGGGCCCTAAAGCATTTGCAAGGAATGGATGAATGAGGGTCTCCAGCATCTTACTGAAATTAACAATTTACCTTTTTCATTAAACTGAGGTTCATTTTAGTTCCTATATTTTTTTAAACACTGCCCTTTGTTGTTTAAAAAAAAAAAAAACTTCTGCCCCCAAACAGATCCTTAGTAATATATTTTTAAAAGTTACTGTGAGGAAATGTAATATACATCTAATTAGAGCTTACGGTGGTTTTTTTTGTTTGTTTCTGTTTTTTGTTTAATTCCTTTTGAAGGGTGGGTTTACCTCTTGACTTTTTTGTTTTTGTTTTAACCTTTAATGCGTGTTAAATGAAACTGAGGATTATTCGGTTTTAAATAGATCTGAGCAATTCAATGCCAATCTGGAAAAAATCCTGAGAAATAAGCTATTTCCTTCATACTGAAATCCTCCCCCATATGCATCTGGGTTACATCTATTAAATTAATATGAAATTCACTCAGGGACATAGTCATTGGTGGCAATTTATGCAAGCTGATGATCTTCCCCTGAGTGTTTACATCAAGTAATAAAAAGAAGTTTGATACTTGTAAGAAAATGGGGGTAAAAAAACCAAACAAACACTCACAGCAGAAAAGAGAAGAATGTGCATGTCCCTAATCAACTAGTGTCAGTATATCATTTAAAAGCTTTATCAAATGATCATAGGTTAAGGCTATTTCTTGTCTCACCATAAGGCCCAGACTCCTATGGAAGCTGAGGAATATCAGACTCCCAGGGATCAGGCCCTAGTTCACCTAGAAAACAAATGTGTTAAAACTTTTTCACTGAATAGATACAGTTGACGCAAAACAAATTCAGTTTTTTTTATTGCTGTGATTTTAAACTTTCCTATCAACAGGGTTTGAAATTGTAGAACTGATTTCCATTCAGAATGTAAAAATGTGTATAACCAGTTACTACTTTTTTACACACACACACACACACACACACACACACACACATTCAAGTAGTACTTGGATTGTGGCCTCTTTCCATTTTCTCTGGTTGGTGGAATCAGACTACAGTTACCTAGTTTAATTTTATCTACTTTTTTTCTACTTTTGGGACTCTTAGACCAGTTTTTAATTTTTCCTTTTTTTAAATGATGTTTTTTACCGCTAGGGTTGGGGCATGACCAAAAAATAAAAACTTTTTAGTAATGGATTTTAAAAATACATGTTCTAAAACACAAGCAATTAGCATTATGGTGCAACTGTGGGCAGGCTGTGAGTTATAGGAGATTAATACAGGGCAGGAGGAAGTCATTACATTAGCAGCATTATCGTCCTTGTAAAATGGTTAGATGCATTTTTTAAAAATGGTATTTACATATCTTTTTAAAAAATCATTTTTTAAAAATAAATAAAACAACCCACCAGCTAGGATTTGACACGGGCCTTTTAGAGCTTACGCCCCGATAACTGACATAACAATTCCAAAACAATTTGTTGTTGTACATTTTGTTCTGTTTTTCCTTTTTTTTTAAATATTTAAAACAAATGTTACTTTTCTGTATGATGTGCATGCAAATTTACCGTAACTCTTTTTCTTAAGACTTTTTAGTGCCATTTCTAGTATATTCCTGTAAATGTCAGTTACTGAAGAATGAGTCAATGTAACTAGTTTTAGCTTGTTTATTGCAAATGCTGGCCTCGACACAACAGAATTAAAAAAAAAAAAGTTAGAAAGTAATCTTTGATGTTACTGGTAATCATGGACCCCTCTCCTGGGGCATTTGTTTTGTTTTCATAATAAAAAAAAAAAAAAAGTGTCTGCTTGTGTGAAGTTTTATATGTTGCTTGTTTCCTTCCTTCCCCCCGGATCTTCACCATGGTCGAAATCATATGAGATCCTGATTCAGCAAAGCTTTTAAGTAGTATTGCCAAACCTCAGAAATCATGAATTGAGACCCTCAAAATCATGGAACAGGCTAAAAAAAATCACTGGAGTTTTTAAAAATAATAACTTTGTATTTGTTTTATTTGCCCTCTGGGCTTTGAGCCTTTAGGGTTGCATCTGCTCATGATTTCAAGCTTTTCTCTGCAACCCTGAGGGTGAGAAACTTACCTTTTATAATAAATGAAAATTGAGATTTTCTCAGAATCACATGACTCCAGATGCTGAGGCATTAAGTAAAACCTCAAATGTCATGAAGTTGTGAGATTGAAAATATTGACTGTACATGCTGAAGTTTAAGCATGTACAGTAAAAGATGTTTTATCCGGCACTTCAACCGGAAAGCTCTATAAACCGGGCATTTCTGATCTTCATTGAAATTCCGGTTTATAGTCCAGTTGGCAAGGGGCCGGCAGGGGTTTGGGGCATGGGAGGGGGTGCAGGGCGTGGGCTCTGGGAGGGAGTTTGGGTGCAGGAGGGAACTTGGGGCGTCGGAGGGGGTGCAGGGTTCCGTATCTGGGGGGCACTCACCTTGTATGGCTCCCCACAAGCGGCAACTTGTCCAGGCTACTCCTATGCGGAGGTGCGGCAGGTGGCTCTGCAAACTGCCCCCGCCCAGAGCGTTAGCTTCGCAGCTCCCATTGGCTGGGAACCATGCCTGTGGTCAGAGGCAGTATGCAGAGCCACCTGCCACACCTCTACAGGTCGCCGTTTGGGGGAGCCACCCAAAGAGCACGCCCCCCGGATCTGGCACCCCAAGCCCCCTTTCTGCATCCAAATTCTCTCCCATAGCCTGTGTCCCACACCCCCTTCCGCAACCCAATCCCCAGCCCCGCACCCCCCACACACCCAAACTCCCTCCCTCTTAGTTAACTGGCATTTTTCACTTACCGGCAGCCCCCATTCCCTCAGCATGCTGGATAAAACAGCTTTTACTGTACTTAACTTCATTTCTATTCAGCCAAGTACTTATGTCTCTGCTTAACTTCAAGCGCATGCATAAATCCCAGTGTAGTCGGCGCTTTGTTGAATAGGGATGTGCTCAAGGCTTTAAATATTTCAGTATGGTCAAAGTGGTATAATCCCCATAGCGTGGACATAGTTATACAGATATAAATGTGCTTATACTGGTATAGCTTTTCCTGTACAAGCAAGGGAATAAGTTAAACCAGTATAAGGCACCTGTATCCCTGGTTATCTGTGTTCACACTAGGGATTGTACTGTATAACTATATTGGTTAAAAAAAGAATCACACTGGTACAAAAACGATGTAGACCAGGCCTCAAGTGCTTTGCTGACTCAGGGCCATAGTGCTGGAGTGATCTAGGCTGTTGCTTCCATGGTTTCCCCAACTAATTGTTCAGGATTTATTTTTCAGCAACCATCCCACTTTAGGCCCTAATCCTGCAACTGGATCCATGTGGATGGACCCTTACCACTGAAATCAATAGGGCCCTGCATGGAGTGTGGATCTATTTGGAGGATTGGGGGCATAGGTAAGGTACAGCATGGTTCTGAAAAGGATCTGGGGGGAGGGGCATTGGTTTGTCCCCTTTTAAATGATACATAAAGAAAGCCTTGAATGTGGTAGATTGGTTTGGTTTAAATGGTTTGTTGTTTTTTGTTTTTTTTTACATCAGAAATTCAGGTCTTGTCTGCCCTGTTTTTCTGGAAGACTCCATGGATGACCGGAGAACTAGGGACATATGACATCATGGTCACCAAGGAGATGGAAACTGATTTACTGAGAAGGGAACTGATTTTTATTCAGATCCTTTTTAAAACTTTGCTTTTTGAAGACAGCTCTTTACTCAAATGTCTAACGGACGACTCTCTTGGTTAAACATTCCTCACCTTCGAGACCCTATCCTTTGATGTAGGACTTGGAAAGCTCCCAATATGTTTCTCCAGCGCTTCCAAAGGGATCTCCAGGGAAAGAAAGGAAAGAAAATATTTGGTGTGCCTGATATTTGCATGTCTGCCCTTTGTGCTCCAGGACAGAAGTCCTGGCCACAATGAAGTCAATAGCAAAACTCCCATTGATTTCAATAGGGTCAGGGCTTCATCCCAGGTGCATGAGCACTTGGATTCCAGCTGTCACCTGCACACGTTTGCAAGAGGTAGAACAGTACTCTCCCCTTTCCATCTGCATCCACTAGCTGACTCTTCATGACTAATTCTGGTACACTCCGGCTGCGTCCTCGCTGCCAAAAAAGGTGTTTTTTTAAGAGCAAGGTCGCTAACACTTATTAGCTATCTTGCTGTAAAATCCTAGTGGAAACAAGATGCAGACAGTTTTTACGGTGGGGTAGGTGGGTGAGGTTAATGTTACACTCCCCACCTGAGGGATCTTGGCTAAGCTACATCGCCATAACAACTACAGAGCATAAGGCATAGACAAGGTTAAGCCATTCTGACAATGTACAGGGCACTGACACCCCATTTTCAGTGAGTCGGGGCGGGGGTTAAAGGACCTGAGGTCAAATGAGAATCAGGTCTGTTATCTTGACATGGGAAGTGCTATATTAAAAGAGGGAAGCTGAGGAATTTCACCCTGGTTTAACAGCTGGTTAAGCACCAGTTAATTACTTTGAATGGGCCAAAACCAAAGACGGTTGGTCCAGTCTGTCTTGTGAGCCAGCAAAGGCACAAGAGAGGTAAGTTTTATTAATAATAACCTGTAAGAGGCATAGTGAGCACCACTGGGCATAGTCAGGGGGTTAATTAAAAGCTGGACAAATTGGTATTGGAAACCTTGGAGCTACTTTCAAGTGGCCAAGATTGTGGTTTGCCTGCGAGAGGTGACTCAGTCAGATTTGGCTATGTACACATTTTTCTGCCATATGCTGGCTATTTTAGGTCTTATTTTCAGGCACTATATACCCCATGGATGGGTAGCTGAGCCCCAAAAGGGTTTGCTCCTGTGTCCCCATCCCCTTTAAAAATAATAAGAATAGCTGTACTGGGTCAGACCAATGGTCCAACTAGCCCAGCATCCTCTCTTCTGAAAGTGGCTGGGATGAGATGCTTCAGGGAGAATGAACAGAACAGGGCAATTTTTCGGTGATCCATCCCCTGTCGTCCACTCTCAACTTCTGGCAGTCAGATGCTTAGGGACACCCAGAGCCATGAGCCATCCCTAAATGACAACATTAAAAATTATGTGACATTTACTCTCTTCCTATGATTTCATTCAGTAGTTGTTTTATTATTGTTAAATGGTTTCCCTCTCTCTCTCTCTCCTGGTGCAGGAGAGCTACTTCCACAGGATGTGCTGTCCCAGAGAAGGCAAAGTCTGCCCCGAGCCACAGATGGCTCATCAGGCTGATGTGGTTTACAGAGTGTCATTTTCCATCCAACCACTTTTGACTTCCCCAACCCTATGGATCCAGGTACCTGTTCTGCAGCTGAGTGAACTGGAGGCAGCTTTTCAGTGTGAAACTGAGCTAGACTTGAACACGTGACCTGCTGGATTGTCATAATGCACCTTAACCACTTTGCCACTGCACCTCAAGCTGGCCAAGCAGGAATCTCAAGTAGGAATAGAGATGTTATTTTACCTCTGTATTTGTCTCTGCTGTGACTGCTGCTGGATACTGTGTCCAGATCTGGTGTCCACAATTCAAGAAGGATATTGATAAATTGGAACAGGTTCAGAGAAGAGCCATGAGAATGATTAAAGGATCAGAAAACATGCTTTATCAGTGATAGACGCATGGAGCTCAAGCTATTTAGCTTAACAAAGAGAAGATTAAAGGGAACTTGATCAGTACCTACATGGGGAACAAATATTTGATAATGGGCTCTTCAATCTAGCAGAGAAAGATAGAACACGATTCAATAGCTAGAAGTTAAAGCTAGAGAAATTCAGACTGTAAAAAATGTTTTAACAGAGAAGGTAAGTAAGTGTCAGAACAATTTACCAAGGTCATAGTGGATTCCCCATTACTGGCTATTTTTAAATTGTGCCTAGTCGTAGGAGCTGGAGCCCAGGGTGAGTCTGGGAGTGGGAGGCCAGATGTCAGAGCCAGAGTCAGGAATCGGAGCTGAAGGTCAGAGCTGGGTTGCCTGTAGTGAGACACGGCTGGTTCCAAGGCAGCAGCGGGGCTGGGAACAAGCAGGCGCCATTGTAGCAAATGCTTTGAGCAGCCAGCACCCTGCTACTGCTGCTGGTCTTAAGAACAAGAGTGCTGATCCCCTCAGCCAATCAGGCGGCTCCACTGAGGACTAGCTGCACTTGTTAGACAGCCTGGGGGTTTAGTTAGAAGGTAAGCAGGCCTCTGTGGGTCTTTACTGGACATAACTCAAGATTGGATGTTTTTTCTGAATGATCTGCTCTAGGAATTATTCCGGGAAGTTCTCTGGCCTGTGTTATACAGGAGGTCAGACCAGATGATCATAGTGGTCCCTTCTGGCTTGGAATCTATGAAGGGACGGCTAGCATATGGCTCCCAGTCAGCTCAGTGGACTCGCTTTGACACCTTCACTGTAGCCCTTCATGCACACGAGAAGAAGCTATAGCAGGGGTACTCATCAAATATCATCTCAAGCTCCCCAGGAAGAGTTCACAAAACCTCTGGGCTGTTGACTCAAGAATGAAGATTGAGCAGCTGTGCAACAGCACTGTCCTGGAGACTCCAGCCTCACCCACAACTAGCTAACCGCAGGTAAACTCAGCTGCAGATTTCTGTTCTGTGAGACTCACCCTTATATTAAGGAATAGGTGGCAATCAGACCACCGATAACACAATCCCAAATTGCGTGTATCTGCATAAATATCTACCTGCCCCATACCTTGCCTGGGTCAGTATTTTGAGCTGTAATACAAATAATAATCAGACATGCTAAGGCAGTTAATGTGGAAAAGAAAAAACAGTAGGTACAGATGACACATTCAACCATTTTAATTGGCATCAAGAGACAATAAGTGCATTTACGATAAGTACATCAACACTACATAACTAATTACAGAAACTTGGTTCATACCAGTCATACCACCAAATCTGCCAAGACTACTGAAAATACATTAATGCTAAATGATGGTAAAATAGACAATCACATTGAGAGGGATGTGCAGAAAAGCAAGCAATACAACATCCCCTTAGTGCCATGTAAGGCCCGCTCCTGTAGACATGCTTAACTTTACCCACCTGAATAGTCCTGAGGAGACCAAGGCCATGCGTGTATAATAAAGCCTTTGCATAAGTGTCTGCAGGATCAGGGCCCAAGTTAAACTTTCTGAACATACAGTATTTGTAGTAATCATGGACACATGCATAAATAGTAACAGCTAAATAAATCAGGGGTAACTCTGATCTGTAGTGAATGCACTTGCTAACAGT
Source organism: Dermochelys coriacea (assembly GCF_009764565.3). Classification (NCBI taxonomy): domain Eukaryota; kingdom Metazoa; phylum Chordata; order Testudines; family Dermochelyidae; genus Dermochelys; species Dermochelys coriacea. The sequence continues at coordinate 17,675,410 of NC_050083.1, read as the reverse complement.
AAGTGCTGAGTGCAGAAAACCTAGTTCATCCACAGTAGAATGGATGTGTTATTGTTAGGTTGGTGGGATGGATACAGAATTTCTCTATAAAGAAACTTTAAAGTGCTTAAAAAATTTTAAAAATAAAACTACTTGGAATAAGCATAATGAATACTGAGGAGTACTGGAGAATGGGCCCAATTCTGCAACATGCTCAACTTTTGGCAGATGGGTAGCCCAACTGAAGTCAGTTAAGCAGGTACCTGAGTGCTTTGCTGGATCAGGGCCAGAGCCTCAAATAAGTACCTGGCTGAATTGGGGTCTAGGGTTCTGATCCAGCAAAATACTTAAGGCATTTAACTGGAGGCATGTGATTAGTGCCACTGAAGTCAACGGGATTGTGCACTTTCTTGAGTTTAAGTATGTGCTGGATGAGACATGTAAATCCCATGACTCCTAAGGGCTTGATCCTGCCCTGCTAGATCGAGACCTAATATACACAATGGGGTAGCGATGGCAGACAGAACTGGGAGCCAGACACCAGTGCTCATTTCCAGATGTAGAAGTCTGATTTTTTTTTTAAACCCTTTAGACTTTAACGACTGAAAAAAATAATTTCTGGACACGATTTTTAAAATATTGAGATCAGCTACAATTAAATACGAGACGCTGTTTGTCAAAACTTAAATAAAAAATCCTTCCTAGCTTATTTATAATGGACACTCCCATTAATTTTGTTTGAAATAGGAATAGGAACTCTGCATAAATAGAGTTCGACACGTTAATGAGGCTAAATGCATACCTGTTACATGCATTAAGGTTTCATTATACAGAAAGCTTGAACAAGAAAATCCCTTTCGCAGCTGATGTATGGCTGTAGCACTCCTGTTTTCTTTACAACATTTCTTTCCTTTCAACCCTTACCAAGAGATGTGTGTGTTTGTTAACAGAAGCTTTCTTCATTATTACTCTTCTAAATCCCTAACCCTATCCTTGCCTATCTGATGATTCAGTCGGTGATATGCTTTTGAACTATTATATGGAATTGTTACTTAAGCAGAGTATTATTCATATGAGTCGTCCGATTGACTTCACAGAATGATGCCTTCAAACCGTTACCTCCATGATACTGAACTGTAATATCAGAGAGAAGCAACTGCTGCTTTGCAATGGACAAAGCCTTTATACACCTCTCTTGCCCAGACCTTTCTAAGGCCCAAATGTAACTTCATTAGCACCTCCTTTCTCTATTCTGCTTAATACTGTAAATTATTCAACTCAACTGCCAGATCATTAATTGAGATTGTAAGAGACCATTTACAGGAAAAATATGAAAAGGAGACAGGAAAAGTCCAAAATGAAGGTTCTGTGTATTTTTGCAGAGCAATCTCACTAGCAACATTCTGAAGAATGATTTCAAATGAAAACAGTTTGGACTCTAACATTCCCTAGATGCATTTGCAAGGCCGTCACTGCAGAATTTTGCTAGTGTATAATGACTGGCAAGTGAAACTGACTAGGCTATTTTCATCATTCAATCTCAATGAAATACATAATGTAAATCAGTGGCACAAACGGTGAAAATAAATTTAAACTTCAAACATCCTTTCAGTTTTAATAATCTTCTAAGGGCTAGTCCACACGCAAAAGTTGTACTGCTTGAATGATAGTGGTATAGTTAAACTGGTACAACTGCCCCTGGTCTATGATGCTGTTATATTGGTATAAACTTGCTTATGCCAGAATAGCTATTCTTGTATGGGAAGGGGAATAAGCTATACAGGTGTAAGACAGGTTTATACTGGGACTATACTGATACAACGATTTCAGTAACAAAATCACACCCATAACTGAAACAGTTACATTGGTACCCAATCAGAGAGCAGATCAGGCATAAAACAGTTAGACATACAAGGAAGGCAATATGTCTTTTTCTTTTTTAGCCTGATCCCTTGATTTAATATTTTGGCTTTCTCCTTTAGTAAGGTGTCCCCAGTCTTCATCTCTTCGTACCACACTGAACTTTGGTAGGTTGATCCCAATTATCTGATAGTCAGCAGTGATGGGAAACAATGTGACCAGACATGCAATTAATATTAATGGTGGCTTTTGAATGAAAATGTTGTTTAGAACTTGCCTGAGGCCTAGCACAGGTTCTTTCATGCATTTGTTTACCATGTACAGATCTCTGACACTAAGCCTTTAAAATTACATAATAATGCAAAACTTTGATTGCCCAGTGTCTCTGGAGACATCCAGTTGGTTTTTGTCCCGTACCAGAATGGCCTCATTACCATACTGCGAGTACCACATACTCCGGCTTCTACTCAAGTATGTACCAGGTGGGACAGACTCCAACTTCTGCTGCTGCTGCTGCCAGATGAGCAACGAGGTGTCCCTGTAACGAAGCCTGGCATAGCTCTCAGATAAGGCTTTTTCAGCTAGTGACACCCGTCCATTCATTACTCTGCCTGTCATTCACTCTGGAATGACACTGGAGACTAAACATTTCATACCAGCTCTCAAGTGCTGTAGTGGATTCATTGGCTTAATCGGGCCTTCACAGGTATAAACAAGGGTACAATGCTCTCCTACTGCTTTGAGATCAAAGACAATCTCCTTTAGCTGTGGCACTATTGGGGTTATGACATATAGTTCAGTATACATAACATTCTGTGCAACACTTTTGACACAGACTCATCTGTATATTACAGCACCATACAGGACTTGCGCTTACGCTCAGTGTGATAAACCAGGACTTCTGAAGGACGGACTATATATTGATGATGCCCTGTCATTTTGTAAAAGCTTAGTGTGCATACAGCCCATTTGGTACTGGGAGTCCATGGAGAGACAGCCTCAACAACCTGAAATGGAGGCCTAAGGGATAATGGCTGTCTCAGGAAAATCCAGACTCCTTAGAGAGATTTTAATTAAATGGTGAAACAACAGAGATCTAGGAGTTCAATGTGGTCCAGACTTGTGTCCATTTCACTGATTGTGCCTGGTTTCTTTACCCTTTAAAATGGATTTATTGATAGGCGTGTGCATGAGTCATTTCATTAAAAAGCACCAGGCAATAGATCCCCTCTGGGTCTGGTCGGTGCAGCGTATTTGAAGCACATCGGTTAAGTTATCTCTGTTTTTCCAATTCCCAAAGATGTGTTCTCTAGCAATAATCAGGATTCTCCAGTGGAAAAGCAGCATATGTTACAGTTTGGCCTGTGGTAGGGCTGGGAAAATCCCAGTGAAATAGACATGGCTGGTAGGATGTGCCCTGTCAATATCTTGTTGCATGTGGGTGGGTGGGAAAGATCTTCACACGCTGATTCATGGGTCTTTCCTTCTCACTGCAGACTGGCTTCCCACGGCCGTTCACCCTTCATTTTGTTCGGTCTGTGTTGCAGCTTCAACCTAGAGTGACATGAAGAAGAGGGCTGCTCCCATCCCCCAGACCAGAGCCCAGAACACCCTCGGCGCCCGTTTCAGAGCTCTGGGTCCTAGCAGGTACTTTTCAATCTGCCTGGGGGATGCAACAGGCTTCTTCACTTTAGTCCCCTTGTTAATATTTTAGGAGTGCGCTGTTCCCCGCCCCAACCTGCCTTAGCCCCTTTTGTGCTGATCTTTGCTTTTGACCCCCTCCCCCCCATGGGTTATTGCTGGGGTGATGAGCTATATCTCCAATCCCCCCCCAGACACTGTGTGGGGGGGTGATCGATACCCACCTCCTCCTAGTCACTGATGGGGGGTGATCGATACCCCACCTCGCCCCCTAGACACTGCGGGGGGGGGGGATCGATACCCCACCTCGCCCCCCAGACACCGCGGGGGGGGGATCGATACCCCACCTCGCCCCCTAGTCACTGATGGGGGGGATCGATACCCCACCTGCCCCCCCAGACACCGCGGGGGGGGATCGATACCCCACCTCGCCCCCCAGACACCGCGGGGGGGGATCGATACCCCACCTCGCCCCCTAGTCACTGATGGGGGGGATCGATACCCCACCTCGCCCCCCAGACACCGCGGGGGGGGATCGATACCCCACCGTCCTGTCGGTGACCCGGTGCCGCCCCGCCCGCGCTACCTGCCGCGCTCCGCTGCGCCCTGGCCTCGGCTTCCCCGTCGCCACGAAACCGCTGCGGCTGCGAGTGCCGAGAGCATCGATGGGCGGGGGAGGCGCACGAGCGCCGAGCAACCCCCCCCCCGCCCCGCCCGCGCGCTGCGCCCCGTGCGCTGCCCCTGCCCCCGTGCCCTGTGCGGTGCCCGACCCTGCCCTTGTGCGGTGCCTGGTGCTTCCCCGTGCCCTGTGCGGTGCCCGACCATTCCCTGTGCGGTGCCTGCCCCTGCCCTTGTGCGGTGCCTGCCCCTGCCCCTGTGCGGTGCCCGACCATTCCCTGTGCGGTGCCTGCCCCTGCCCTTGTGCGGTGCCTGGCGCTTCCCCGTGCCCTGTGCGGTGCCCGACCATTCCCTGTGCGGTGCCTGCCCCTGCCCTTGTGCGGTGCCTGCCCCTGCCCCTGTGCGGTGCCCGACCATTCCCTGTGCGGTGCCTGCCCCTGCCCTTGTGCGGTGCCTGCCCCTGCCCCCGTGCCCTGTGCGGTGCCTGCCCCTGCCCCTGTGCGGTGCCCGACCCTGCCCCCATGCCCTGTGCGGTACCTGCCCCTGCCCCTGCCCCTGCCCCCTGTGCGGTGCCCGACCATTCCCTGTGCGGTGCCTGCCCCTGCCCCTGTGCGGTGCCTGCCCCTGTGCCCTGTGCGGTGCCTGCCCCTGCCCCCGTGCCCTGTGCGGTGCCCGACCATTCCCTGTGCGGTGCCTGCCCCTGCCCCCGTGCCCTGTGCGGTGCCCGGGCCTGTGCGGTGCCTGCCCCTGCCCCCGTGCCCTGTGCGGTGCCCGGGCCTGTGCGGTGCCTGCCCCTGCCCCCGTGCCCTGTGCGGTGCCCGGGCCTGTGCGGTGCCTGCCCCTGCCCCCGTGCCCTGTGCGGTGCCCGGGCCTGTGCGGTGCCTGCCCCTGCCCCCGTGCCCTGTGCGGTGCCCGGGCCTGTGCGGTGCCTGCCCCTGCCCCCGTGCCCTGTGCGGTGCCCGGGCCTGTGCGGTGCCTGCCCCTGCCCCCGTGCCCTGTGCGGTGCCTGCCCCTGCCCTTGTGCGGTGCCTGGCGCTTCCCCGTGCCCTGTGCGGTGCCCGACCCTGCCCTTGCGCCCTATGCAGTGCCCTGGCCCTGCCCCCATGCCCTGTGCGGTACCTGCCCCTGCCCCTGCCACTTCACCCTGTTTGGTGCCCTGGCCCTGCCCCTGCCCCCATGCCCTGTACAGTGCCCGACCCTGCCCCTGTGTGATGCCCAACCCTGCCCTGTGCCCTGTGCGGTGCCCGGCCATTCCCTGTGCGGTGCCTGGCGCTGCCTCTGTGCGGTGCCCTGCGCCCGTGCCCTGTGCAGTGCCTGGCGCTGCCCCTGTGCGGTGCCCGGCACTGCCCCTTACCCTGTGCAGTGCCTGCCCCTGTCCCATGCACTGTGTGGTGCCTGGCACTTCCCCATGCCCTGTCTGGTGCCCGGCCCTGCTCCTTGCCCTGTGCAGTGCCTGACACTGCCCCTGTGGACTGCACAGTTCATTACACTCCATGTTTTGGGGAGCCTGGTTGTCTTGCAGGGTGCACGGTGCTGCTTGTGGCACCACGAGCCCCACTTGTGCTGAGGTTCTCTTGGGTGGTTGATGCACTGGGTTGCTTTCCAGCAAGGCCCTTCGTGACCCTCATGTGACTTAAAAATAATAAATTTGGGATGCATTTTATTTGATTTTCACTCGGGTCACATTTTCAAGTGTTTCTCTACAATCTTGAGGGCTAGATTATTATTTTTTTTTTAAGAACGAAATCTGAGATTCACGTGACCCCAGGAGTTGGGGCTTTAAGAAAAATATTGTGAGAGTTGGTAAAGCTGCAAGTGACGCATCTATAGTGTGCAAATGCCACTCTAACCAGACAGCTGGACATTCCTGATTGCTGAAACTGCCCAGCACTCATGGTACGCAACCCAATGCAACCAAGGGCAGCAATAACATTCCTGGGTATCCATAGGTAATAACAATTGTAACATAAAAACAATGATTTTAGTCTTTGCCGATGGATAGCTGCTACAAATGCAATACATCTCAGAATTGCAGATTCCTTTCTCTCCTCTTACAGGAAATAAGTTATGCACTTGCCTGATTAGATTGGCAGGGTACTTGGAAATTGGCTGCCAGTCAGACTGACTGGATGATGGTGCATATGTGATCTCTGCCTTGAAGATTCATGGATTTTGAGTCCAGAAGGGACCATTGTTATCATCTCGTCTGACCTCCTGATACAGCGTGGCCAACCCCAAGTGTTTGCAAATCAAGAGTCAGGTCCTCAAAAATTGTGAGATTGTCATAAAAATCATGAGGTTTTAAAATAATAAATGTGGGGTTCTTGTTATTTGCCGGTGAGGCCTTTAGGGTTCATGTATTTAAGCTTTGTTTCACAACCAGAAGAGCTGGAAATATACTGCTATTTAAAAATGAAAGTGGAGATTATCAGGCAATCAACTGATTGCGGAAGCTGGGGCTTTAAAGGAAACACCGCATACTGTGAGACCAGCGATAAAATCAGGAGAGTTGCAAGGAGGAGACGCAGTCTCTGAGTCATAACAGGAGGATAAGTAGGAAAGTATAATGGGATTCCCAGTGCACAGAAAGAGGTTGACTGGGGTGAATTAGGTTTTATGATTGTTTATTTGTATTTTAGCAGCACCTTGAAATTCCAGCTGGGATCAGTGCTAGGTGCTGTACATACACACAGTGAGAAACAATGCCTGTCCCAGAGAGATTACAGTCTAAACAGATTTCAGAGTAACAGCCGTGTTAGTCTGTATTCGCAAAAAGAAAAGGAGGACTTGTGGCACCTTAGAGACTAACAAATTTATTAGAGCATAAGCTTTCGTGAGCTACGTGAGCTGTAGCTCACGAAAACTTATGCTCTAATAAATTTGTTAGTCTCTAAGGTGCCACAAGTACTGCTTTTCTTTTAGTCTAAACAGAGAAGGCAGACAAAGGGAATAACAGCTCCATTTTACATACTGGAAACTGACGCAAAGACTAAGTGCAAAAAGAAAAGGAGTATTAGTGGCACCTTATGCTTGAATAAAGGCTGGGAGTGGATGTGTCATTACACAAAGTAAAACTATTTTCCCATGTTTATTCCCCCTCCCCCCCCCCCGCACTGTTCCTCACACGTTCTTGTCAGCTGCTGGAAATGGCCCACGTTGATTATCACTACAAAAGGTTTTCTTGGTTTTTTTCCCCCCTCCCCTCCTGCTGGTAATAGCTCACCTTACCTGATCACTCTCATTACAGTGTGTATGGTAACACCCATTGTTTCATGTCCTCTGTGTATATAAAATCTCCCCACTGTATTTTCCACTGCATGTATCCGATGAAGTGAGCTGTAGCTCACGAAAGCTTATGCTCAAATAAATTTGTACATCTCTAAGGTGCCACAAGTCTTCCTTTTCTTTTTGCGGATACAGACTAACACGGCTGCTACTCTGAAAGACTAAGTGATTTGCCTGATGTCAGACAGGAAGTCTGTAGCAGAACCAGGAACTGAATCCAGTCAAGTGTTTTCAGAACAAGACTATCCTTCCTTTCGTACTGGTTTCCTGTTTCATAGTGGATGGGAGAAAAGGTGTTTTGGGCTGAATATGAAGACCATGGTGTAAGATGTGGTTTTCCCTCGACCACAGTGCACAGTTGGGATGGAAAGGACCTGGATAGTTCATTTAGTCCAGTCCCCTGAACTGGGGCATGACTAAGTATTATCTAGACCGTCCCTGTTAGGTGTTTGTCTAGCCTGCTCTTAAAAACTTTCAGTGACAGAGATTCCACAAATAATTTGCTCCAGTGCTTAACTACCCTTACGTTAGGAAGTTTTTCCTCATGTCTAACCTAAATCTCCCAGTTTAAGCTCATTACATTCTTGTCCTGTCCTCAGTGGGTAGGGAGAACAATTTATCACCTTTCTCTTTATAACAATCTTTTACATACTTGGTGAGTGGGTGAACAGAAGGTTGGAAACTGGGCCCCATGTAATGGGTGTAGCTTATGGGCATTTATAGCCAATATTGGAAATGTATACAATGAACCGTAGTTGGGTGTGAGAGGATGTTTAGTTATTGACTGAAGCTGAGTAAGGATAGGAGGTCAGAGTTAAGGTTATTTTTGGAATATTCAGTATTTACTCATGTACACTTATTTAAGAACCTGTATGAACTGTGAGTGTAACCAAATAGTTATCTACCCTCCCTTAATTGTTCATTTCCATATTTTTAAATGCTTAGGTTTTTCTTAGCTGTAATGTTTTTTGTAATGTTTTTTGGCATACATAGGAGGAAATTTATCTTATCTTATTTTATCTTAAGGTTACCTATTTTTACCCTAAAAAGAAAAGGAGTACTTGTAGCACCTTAGAGACTAACAAATTCATTTGAGCATAAGCTTTCGTGAGCTACAGCTCACTTCATCGGATGCATACCGATGAAGTGAGCTGTAGCTCACGAAAGCTTATGCTCAAATAAATTTGTTAGTCTCTAAGGTGCCACAAGTACTCCTTTTCTTTTTGTGAATACAAACTAATACAGCTGCTACTCTGAAACCTATTTTTACCCTGCTGATAATGCTAAATTTAAGCTCTCACACTTCATATCTCTTGTGGCTAGAATGCCATTGAACATTTTGCTAAATATCTGATGCATGAAATAATTACACCAATAGATTATTGTTATTATTTATTTTATTACTGTAGAATCTAGGGGCCCTAATCATGGACCAAGACCCCATTTTACTTGCTACCATCCCCTTCACATGTGGCTTTCATTTACATATTTCAAAAAATACCATGTTATTTCCAACAAATAGGGATACATTACTACTCTACACTTCCTGCCTGCATCCAAAAGTGTTGACCTGAGAAAGAAAGGAGAAGAAAAGGAATGAATGATCCTGCAGAAATGTTCCCATTCAAATATTCTGACATTGCTTGTGAAGTCAGGTCTGTGCCTCCGACTAGCATGGAAGAGAAAGCAGACTGGCTCACGCTCTAGCTTGTGGGAGTTTGAGAGCGAAATGCAGAATCTTTAGTGGATCCAGATTTATTTTTTGGCATGGTCAAGGTATTTTGAGCTTCTCCAAAACTCTATTGATGGCGTCATCATCAAGCCCACAGCAAAATAAAAACCCCAGTAACTGAAGTGATTAAGTTGCCAAGCTAACAAAAGGAAAAGAATTGAAAGCTGTAGGCCTCCAAACGTCAACTGCTGTCTCTGTCTGTCTACTTGACCCTTCCCGCAAAGTCCTCTCTGAATTCCTGCGTTGTCTGCCAACAAGTGCACTTTCCAAGTAAATGTTTTAGAACAGCAATAGGTATTACACAGGCAAACCCCACTCTGATGCCAGCAAATGCCTGACTCCCATTCTCCAAAGGAAACCTATATATCTTTCAATTTGTTAAAGAGCATCTATTTTTCTTTCCCTATAAATTTTTGCATCTCCATTCTCTTGACTTGTTACACTATAGTATTACAATACTATGCAACCCAGTCTACTCTACCCCTTAAAACCATGATGTGCTGTCCAGCTTCACTTCATTTACTCTCTGATCTTAAGGCAGAGCGCTGTGGATGAAAGGTAGGTATCAATATGACTCTGTCCATGAAAAAGGGTGATGATGTTGGAAGGGAAGTGCCATCTATAAACCCCAGTGACAGTTGCAGCATTAGTAATTAGCCAATGGAAAAATTTACCCAGGGTTGTGGTGCATTGTCCATCACCAAGAATTTTTAAACCAAGATGAGATTTGTTTCTAAAAGATCTGCTCTAGGAATTATTTGGGGACGTTTTATGGCCCGTGTTATACAGGAGGTAAGTCTTGATGAGCACAATGGTTCCTTCAGGCCTTGGAATTTATAAGAACCTAGTCATGTGTGGCTTCTCCAGGGATAGGAGCAAGAGAGAGGGACAAGAGGCTAACATTAACTATTCTCAGAGATGGAGGTTGCTTGTGCAGGAAGATCAGACTCATTGCAGCAGTAGTGAAGATGGGTAAAATTCTTGCCTGCACCTAGTGGGTATGCTGATGTGTGACAGCTTATCAGAGCAGCATCCAGGACTAGGGGAACCAGCCACCAGGAAGCTGAGAGAAGGGGCGGCCAGACCCTGCCATAGCTTCCCTCTCCCACGCTACCTAGGCATGGGACACCCTGGTGACAGAGATATAGTGATAACTGGTGTGCAGCAGCTAGTCTCATAAGTTATATGTGACTCACAACCATATTTTATTAAAAAAGCCAGTTATTCTAGTCAACAAAAACGAAGTGAGTCAGGGGGTTAAGTAAATCTACTGCAGCAACTCACTGGGCACCTGCAGCTTCACAGCTGTTTGCATGCTGCATGTCATGGTCACTCTGAACATCGGGGTGATAGCAAGCGTAGATCTTTTTGTTCCAAAAATGCTGGCCCCTAACATTTGAGCCAAAAGAATCTCCATTAGCTTTAGCAGTATAAAGGTTATGATAAATCAGTGCACTTCCAGTTCCATCCAGACGATGGCAGTACTAATACACACATATTAGCCAGTTCACAAGCACTTCCATCTAATCTAGCTCTTTTAGGGTTTCTGCAGAGCCACTACCATAGTATCTAAATGCTTCCCTGTAAAGTATTGTAGTAAGGTCCCAGCAGACTTCGTGGGGTCTTCTTGCAATAGGAGGCTCTCACAGTGATCACTAAAAAGGCCTGATTAAGTTAGAGGATGGCTTTGTGCTCGAAGATGCCAGGTTTGAAATACTCCTTGAAAGCATTTGTTGAAACTGCAGCAGTGTCAGTTCTAGTCTTTTATTGTTCCAAGGTGGAATGGTTGAATTCCATGCACTTCTCTCTCTCTCTCTCTGTGGGATGAGATTTTAAAAAGAACCCAGTTTGCCCCTGCACTGCTTGACTAATAAAAGTCCTATTGCTGCTTTAAAAAACCCTACTGCTTTGCCCAGCCAAAATATTCCCTTCTTGCACCATTGTGCAGCATGCTGTGTATTGGTTGGCTGCTATCCTCCACCACAGAGATGGCTGAAGATCAGTTGTATTGTATATAGATAGGGAAGCATCTTGGGATGAAAAGCCAAAGTATTATTACAATTAATCTCTCCTTGAAGATAGTAATCTCTATAGGTTTAGCTAGTGTGGATAGGAAGGTAACAACAGTACACTGGAAGCAATACAAATATTAACATTCTGTCTCCAGTAGAGGGCAGCAGATAAGCATCTGTCCATGAAACGCCTACAGCAGTTGGCTCAGTAACAAATTTAATGCTAGCTATCACTCCCAACAATGCCAATAGGCAGAGGGGAAGAAGGAGATCTATCACGGAACTGAACCCATTATTGTATAATTTATAGAGGCTGCTTCTCAGCTTAGACACATGCAAACAGCACCTACCATAGGTGCATTTCTCCAGTGCTTTCCTTGAAATATTTTGTCTATTTTAAAACATAAATATAAAGTAGTAGCAAAGTATATGGCGGGTATGCATTATTTTCTTTGGTTTGCCTTAAAGGAGTTTAGCTGTTATCAAAATAACTCAGCTAGCAGCCATTTTTATGGTTGCAGAGATAGGTGAGAAACCAGCTTGGAGCTGCACCAGCTTGGAGTATGCAGATGCTAGTTTTGCAGATGCAGTGATTGCTCCTAAGTGTCCAGAAGTAAAGCACACTTTTTATATATACACTTTACATATATACATGTAATACACTGAGCTGTATTCCTCCACCTACAAAACTGATCTCATAAAGCCACACTGAGCCAAATGTATCCTTGGTGTAACATGATTCTTGCCCAAGTGGTGCTATTAGAGCTCTAGCTTTGTGCCAGTGAAAACCATGAGAAAAGAACAAAAGGAACCAGAAAGCTGCTATAAGAAATCATGTTCCTGGGGAATTAGAAATTCCATACTGTAGTCTACACAGCACGTTTTTGCCTACCCCCATAGTGGGGTGTAGCTCTGCATATGAAATGTATATACAAACTAATGTATATGTTGCTCCCTCACAGCCTTTAGTATGTCTATATTCTGTCAGGGTAGACCAGCTATCATACACAGTCAGATCAATAACATACCAAGAGCAGCCAGGTAACCGACGTATTAGGCCTTAAGAAATTTGCTCTCAGGAAATTAAATAATAGTTCAGCATTCTGAAGTGCTGTTCTTCTCCCCCTGTTGGATCATGCTGGAAGAAAAAGTCCTTCTTCTGTGTCTACATTTGAGAGGTTATCATTGCATTTCTCTGACAAGTGGGTGAATAGTTCCAATTCATTTCACTATCAATGCCAAAGCTTCCATTTTTCCTGTAGAAACCATGGAAGGCCATTAAATGAGGGTGAAGCTCTCTGGGAAGGGGGAAAAAACAGAATAAAAAAGGTTTGTCTAAACTGTGGGATGGGAGAGGGTGCAGAAGATTACAGGTGAAATTTAGAGGATGTTGCTAAGGAGTTTAAGGTTGAGAATTCAGTTTTGTAATAAATAACTAGATGCTGGCTTTTAGAAGGGTTGCCATGAACATTGTTCAAAAGTTAATGAACACTTTTTGTTTGGGTTAAACATTTCCCTGCAGTATTTACAACCCAAAGATAAGATTAGAAGGACTTCGCCTCCTGGTTCCATCACCTTCCTCAGTTTGACCTTGGGGAAGCCACTTGTGGCCAAATTTCCACAACTCCCAGAGTGATGCTTACAGTCCGATGCTCAAAACCAGTCAGCACCCCCCAGTACTGAGTTCTTTTGAAAAGCTGACCACTTATTTCAGTCTCTAAATGGGAGCTGAGAACTTCTGAAAATCTGATCTCGCTCTGCTTCAGTTTCCCATCTGTAAAATGGGGATAATAACACTGCCTTCTTTCTCTTCCCAGGCATAGCTGCAACATCTAGCCTAATAGTGCCCTGATCTTGGTTGATGCCTCTAGGTCAGTAGTTCTCAACATGTTTACCATAGTGGGTTATGTATGCAGCTCTCTAAGTGTTATGCGGGTCACAGCCACGCAATATATATATACTACCTGTATGGCCCTGAGGATGTCCAATGGACTGCAGCTGTGTGCTGACTGTGCCACAAGCAGCCTGGGAGTTGCGAACCACTGCTTTCTAGATACTAGGGTGACACAAATGAATAATAAGTGAAACTGACTGTAAACCAGAGCTGAAATTGACCAGCCTGCGTTTATTCTCCCAGGCTGAGTGAAGGGCAATATAAACGCACCGCTAAACCAAAAACACCAATGGCAAAAAGTAAAGGTGATGAGTGAATAGTCTAGGTCCCCTGCAGCAAGGTACTGAAGCCTGGGCTTAATTTGAGGGCACTGCCTGGAGACTATTGGCAGGCAGGGATCTGCAATGGAGGGGAAGCGGTGTTAGAAGAGGAGGTGACGGGGGGTATGTGACTTCACTTGGCAGTATCTCTTTAAACGTTTCCATGGAAACATTTAACGCCAAAAAAATATAACTCATCAGCGCCAGGCCTGGCCCTCTGTCCTATAAAATCAGTGTCAGCAGCTGGGACTCTCCCAGCAGCTCCGGCCAGCCCTATGGGGGGAGACTCCCCCAGTCAACCCTAGCTCCCCCGGGCAGCGTGGCTCTGGCCCTGCCCAGGGCGCTCCGGAGGGGTCCCACCCTCGGCTGCCCCATACCCCCCGCGCCCGGTTTCTCCTGCGGGGGAGGAAGTTGAGCGGAGCGGGGCGGGGCGAGGCGAGCTGCAGCGAGCTCCTCCTCCGCAGCCGGGCAGGCGATCGGGGCAGGCAGGGGACAGCTGCCACCCCCCCCCCCCCAGCCAGCCCCCGCAGGGAAGCGGGGAGCAGCAGCAGCCGCCCCGGCGACCCATTGTATCTCCGCGGCGCGTCGGCTTCTTTGTCTGCTTCCCGGCGCCCCCTCCTCGGGAGAGTTGCCGGATTGTAGCCCCCCCTTCGGCGCGGGGGGGGGGGGTGGCTCTTTTGTTGCTGGGACAGCGCTGTCCGCGGGACCCCCCCTTCCTCCCTACACCCCTCCTCAGCGGGAGGGCGAGAGCGGGGCGGCCCCCCTGCGCCCTGCAGAGGCCCGGCGCTCGAGGGTGCCCTGCGCCGGTGGCTTTCTCCGGAGAGAGGAGGTGGAGGAGCGAGAGCAGCGGGGCGGATTAAGAGGATGTTGTAGCCTTGCCCAGCGCTGGGACGCAGCAGAGGGGAGCCCCAGGGCGGTGGGCCCCCCCCCTTCGCCCCGGGTGGTGGGTCTTTGTTAGTTTGCCACGTGAACCCACTTCGGGAAGGCTGCAAACCGCTGGCGGGGAGCCCCAGACAAAGCCCCATTGAGACGGGGGCAGGGGAAGTCCAGCAACTCAAGGGGGAGGCTGGAGAGAGACAAGCGACCCTCCCCTGCGACCAGTAGCCCCCTGAGAGGAGGGGGCAGGCGGGGATAGGCTTTTAGCCCTCCCCCCCCGTGTGTCTCTCCTTTCCTGGCTTTAACCGGAGCCGACCCGAGCGTGTGTTGCGGGGGGGGGGGGGAGAGATGCTGAAAGGAGCCGCTGAGCTGGGATCTGTGGAGCGTTTTATAGGAAAGAAGTAAAGCTGCCAAAATCACGCCGGGGAGCGATTAAAAAAAGGAGCCTTGGAAGTCCCCCGCCCCGCCCCCGAAATGCTTCCTGCGTTGGCCGCACATCAAACTGGAAAGGAGCGATAGCGCTTGACCATCGTGCAAGGGGAAGCTTCTAAACTAGCCCAGGAGCCTCCAAACCGACGGAGGAGGAACTGCTGCAAGCGGCCTGTGTGTGTCCTCAATGAAAAGGAGAGGGGACTGGAACCGTAGTTTTGGCCGCTGGCAACTCATCTAGGGCAACATTTTTTTTTTTTTTTTTTTGAAGGATACATTGCTCTGAAGGACTATGGAGGAGTGGAGGCAGTGTGGCCGCTGGCTGATCGACTGTAAAGTTTTGCCCCTGAACCACAGGGTGGTCTGGCCCTCAGCTGTTGTGTTTGACCTGGCTCAGGCTTTGAGAGATGGAGTCTTGCTCTGCCAGCTGCTTCATAACCTGTCACCTGGATCTATTGATCTCAAGGACATCAATTTCAGGCCACAGATGTCACAGGTAAAGTGAACCTGGGATGCAGACCGTATTGGAAGTAAACCGGGTATATTAGACACCCAGAAAATACTCCAGGTGGGGATGATGAACATTGACACCCTTACTGGGGCACCATCAGCTTGAATCTAGTCTGTGTTGTTTTTTTTTTTTTTAAACAAACAAACCTGCATTAAAAGTAGCTTCAGGTCCTATATCTGCCCTGGAGTCCATCCCCACCTCTTGCTAACTGGTATGGCTCTAGAATAACATTTTTCTGTTTTTTTTAAAGTATCTTTCCTTTGTTGCTGTATGACAGACCCACAAAAAGAGTGGAAAGGGTGAGTGTCCATAGGACATGATGAATTCTAGAAAAGTAAACAAACTAGGAAAATGGAGGTATTCCACCTCCAGTCTCCCTTAGTTTATAGTCCTCTGAGGTGTTGCATGTAACAAACTGGTGTACAAAATGCAGGTGGCAGTGTTTTTGTTTTTAAGGTGACCGTGTCCCTTTTAGTTTTGGTATTTGAGAGAATGGAATTTGGCTTCAAACACTGCCCTGGACATTTACTAGCCCAGAGACAAAATCTTGCCTACCTTCTACCATGATTTAAAAAACAAAACCAAACATGGTCTTACTCATCTGACAAAAATAAAACTAGACTTCCCCTGGGTGAGAAGAATTCTACAAAGCTCTGTTAAATTCTATTTTAACCATGGCATGATAGCATAGCTTCCTCCCACAGCTGGCAGAGCAGTCTGATGATAGGTCCCTAGTCCTGTACAGTCCCAATGTGAAGGGGATCCCTCAGAAGTTTGTGCTAGCAGATTGCATAGTAGGATTGGGGCCATAGGGTGTCATAACCCTATAAGATCCCTTTTAAGGCTCATCTGTTAAAGGGACACTGTCAAGTAGTTACAGGTCAAATTCTGCAATCAGATCAGCATGGGTACACTCAGCTTTCCCCCAGAGAGGCCACTGGGATTGTGCACAGGTGCAGTGATCCCGCTGCATGGCAAGATTGGATCTTGAAGTTTTCCAACTTGGGGAAAAAAAAATTCTTACAAAAATGATCAGAACCAGAAATGTTTCCAAATTCTTTTTATGTTACTGAAAAACTTTTTTGTTTTTTTGTTTTTAAAACATTCCCTTTAGGTTTTTACAATCCAAGCATTTGTGGCATTTGCTCTAGAAGTGCATGAGAAACCAGAGAATGAAATTGACTGACTAGAAACACAAATGAAGCTGGCTATTCTGTCTGTGCTGTCCACACTGAGCTAACTGTGGAAATAAACAAGTAACCTATATATTGATGAGTAGATATTAAACATGTGGCCTATTCTAATAACCTTGGGTTGTATTGGTAACAAAGGGAAGGGAAGGTTATTGGTAGCAAGGGTATCCCAGTGTGATATTTTTCCAAACATGAATTCAACTTGACAACTATCTCTAAGATAAATAACAAGTCATCTTGAGTCCTAAATGTATGCATTGCAACCATCCTCTCTATCCTAGGACTGCCTTTGCTTTTGTTCCATGAGTGGGTTTTACTAACGTTTTCTAGTAATGTCTTCAGCTCTTGTAAAAAGAAAAGGAGTACTTGTGGCACCTTAGAGACTAACAAATTTATTAGAGCATAAGCTTTCGTGAGCTACAGCTCAAATGCATCCGATGAAGTGAGCTGTAGCTCACGAAAGCTTATGCTCTAATAAATTTGTTAGTCTCTAAGGTGCCACAAGTACTCCTTTTCTTTTTGCGAATACAGACTAACACGGCTGCTACTCTGAAACCTGTCATTCAGCTCTTGTGACTTCTTGCTTATAGTAGTTTGTATGTTTTAAGGAAATACTGAAGAATTTTGATTGAAAGTGTACAGTGCAATCAATAGCTTAAGGTCTTGGTGTTGAGTACAAACTTACTCCCAATTCTGCAGAGATTTAAGCACTTGCTTTAACTTAACACATGTTTAGTAGTCCTGTTTAGGCAGACGAATACTCCCATTCAGTTAAAGCTGATCACCTATGTAAGTCTTTCCTCGGGTAGAGTCCAAGGCCCTGATCCTGCAAGCTGCTCTGTGTGGGAAGACCCTTATAAGGAAGAATAGGACTGTGTAGGTCCTTGTGTTGGTAAATAGGACTCTTCAGTTAAGCAAGTAAAGCCAAACATTGTGGTTTTCCCAAAATGTAACAACGAAGTGAGACTGCCCTTTTGGTGTCTGCATTATAAACTGATCAAACTGCCTGTCTAAGAAGCTGATTTCGGTGTTTGATCTCTTTGTGATAGTTTATGTTTGGAGGAAACATCTAGTTGTGTAATGTAATGATCCGTGCATTCTTAGGACACCCCGAGGGTGACACTGTGTGCTTTCTTTTCTTTTAAGGAAACATTACAGCCCTCCAAGTGTATTTTTGGTGTATGGAATTCAGAGTTGGCCTAAAATGATTTACAGAGAGCTGAAATATAGCAGAGCTCTTAGTGTTTGTAAAGGAACTTATTGACACATTAGTTCTTGCTGCTGTCCGCTTTGTGAGGCAAGGGCTATATATGAGTTAAATATATAATTAGTGGCTTTTTTTTTTTTTAAGAGCTGTTGAGAACCTACTCCTTGTGATAAAATTACTAGAAGCTATGTGAATTTAGGATTCCTGGAAATTCAAGTAAATCTACACACAGCTGAATAAAATGGTCCTAGATTTTAGTACCCTTTTCTAGTTGTACTTGCAAAGTATTCTTTAAAGCAAAAACCTTACTTTTTAAAATCTTTAAAACTGATAAGATTAGAAAACCTATAACTGTGTCGGCTTAAATGTTACAAGGATGTCCATCTTACACAAAAGACTTGTTAGCCATTTCCTCTTTCACTTAGGACCTGCTCCAAAGCCCTTTCCACTCACATCAGTGGATTTGGGGTTAGATGGTTACCTGCCAGCTTCTGCATGGAACTAGTGATTCTCCAAAGGCAGCTGGTGGCTTCACAAAAAACCTACAACTAGATCACGGGTCATCTTGCTCCTCTCCTTGCTCTGTTCTAGGGGTCTGTGAGGCTGTTGGAGGTAACAGGACTTTAAAAGAAAGGAAGGCTGTCCCAGTGGTTAGGGCACTAGCCTAGGAATCGGGAGACGTGCTTAATTCCCTGCTCTGCCACAGACTTCCTCTGTGACGTGATCTTGGGCAAGTCACTTAGTCTCAGTTCTTCATCTGTACAATGGGCATAATAGCCCTGCCCTACCTCACAGGGGTGTTGTGGGGGTAACTACATTATAGACTGAGGGGCTCAGATACTATCGCCGTGGGGGCCGTATAAGATAAAGTAAAGAAGGAACAGATCCTTCAAATGTTGCATTTGAAACGCAGGGCATATTGGCCTAGTTAGGTCAGCAGTGTCTTTCTTTTTACAGAAGTTCTCCACTTCACCTTAAATGCTGGGGAGAGAGAAACTCATAGTAGACATGATGCAGGCAGGTAATATTCTGCCCTCGGTTTCACCTGCTCTTCTTCGGTGATGTAAATGGGGTTACACAGGTGTGTAACAAGGCAGAATTTTGCCTGTGGTGAGAGTTCATTTCAAAGGCCAGCATGTCTTGGTGAAAAGGAAATGCTTTTTGATCCAGAGGATGCTGGTGTCTGTGACTTTCCCCTTCATGCTGATTAGCAGTGAAATTTATTTTACTTGCTGCCATTAGAAGTATCCTGGAGAATGCACTGTGAAGTTGGTCTGTCAGGTCCTATCCTGAAACCAGAAAAAACAGCCTTGTAAAAGACAAGGATTTGCTTGTGTTCTGTGCTGCTGAGACGTTGGCTGAGGATTGCCTCGTGCTTATACTGTGCTGTACTTAGGAACCATGCGTAGCAGAAAGTCAGCTAGTTGGACCAGAGAAGCTTTGCTCCTTGATGCTGTGTGGAATTGGTGCCAGGTCATATTCATTCTGACTCTTTGTAAAAAGCTATCTCTGCGAGCTGCCATCTCAGGTTGGCTCATTCATGCTGCATCTCAGACTTTGGTTTGTTCCCCGATGCTGCTGGCTGGGGTAAGATTTGCCAGCACATTAGTCAGCCCTAACTTTCTAGCCACGGCGTGCTAAGTAGAGGCCTCAATGGCCAGTGCTGTGTTCTGCACACCAGTGCAAGCCTGGCTTTGGTGAAAGCTGACTTCTGCTCATGAATCCTATTGCTGCGGGAGCAAGCTCCAAAGTGGTGGAAAGTAAGAAAATGGCTTTAATTCCCTTCCCTCCCATCCTTATTGATCTGTCCATTACTGCTATTGGATTTATTGGGATTTGAGTTCTGTCTTGCCATCAGGAAACCCAGCTGATGCAAGGGACATCCTCGTTTGCAAAGTGCACGCAGCTGCAGCAGCCTTGAGGTTGAAATCCTACAGTCTCCTGTGTCAAATTCTATAGCAGACCTCCTTCATCATCCCTCCCTTGACTCCCCTCCCAAAGCCCTTTGAGCTCTCTATGGCCTCCCCTGTGGCAATCTTTGCTGCCACTGTCGCTAATTTCCAGGCTCCTGGTTAGAGCTGTAGTTGTACACTACAGCTGGCTGCCTTGTATTCGTTGCTCTTTTCATAATTAAAACAAGGAGACAGGTTTTAATTTTCCCCTTGAAAGAAAACTGCTAGTTTTGAGTTTCACATTTTTATTGCTGGTTAGATTTGCTTGTAATTTTGTTAAGTCTTTGACCCAAATACAAATTAAATAAATACCTCTGCCCTGTGATCCAGCTTGGCAATTTTTCTCGGTTGTAACATCATTTGACTTCACAGGAGTTTGATTGCAGCTCAATTAATTTTCCCTGACAGGGAAACCTTGACTTGTACTCGTGCTGTTCCAAAGGCTAGTCAGAGGTGAGCTACCAAATCAAGCCCTAATTACACAGGGAGCTCTGTGGGGCAAACATCTGTGCCAGCACAGAGCCCTAGTTATTTCAGTGCGGCTCTGGATCAGCTGTGTGGAGCCCCCTTGCCAGACAGGGACCTAGGTTTGGTTTTGATCCAAACTTTTCCATGGAGTATCTTGCAAACACTCTGATCTAATTAACCAGATTTGTAATAGCAAACAGAACAAGCAGCTGTTTCTAAGAAGATCTTGTGTAGTATCGGATACATCTTCTATCGAAGGCTATAGGTTCTACCTTGGTCTAATAGGTCTTTTTCATCTGGACTGAACTTTCAGGAACGAAGGGAATGTTTGGTGTCCTTCAAGAGGACAAGAACAAAAAACTAATCCATCTTGCCTTTGCTTCTGTCTAGAAGTTGCTTTTCTTATTCCATAGTTTGCCAATAATTGTAGTCAGGGCCGGACAGTTGTGATCTAGTGGCTTGGGCAGAGAGCCGGAAGATGGAGAAACATGGGCTTGAATCCCAATTCTTCCACTGGCTTGCTGTTCAATCTTGGCAAGTCGGTTCACCTCCTTGCACCTCACCTTCCCGTCTGTAAAAGGGGACTAGAAATGCTTTTGTAAAACAACTTTGACCTATGGATGGAAAGCACTATATATCCACACCTGGTATCTTCATTATGAGTAAGTGAAATTAGCTGAACTACAGCAGCAGCTGATCTTCCTGATTTCGAAGAACATCCATTTGAATGGAAGAAGTTGAGAAATGTTGGCTGAGATTACATGCTACTAAACTGGTTGCTCTGTCCTTGGTAAGGAAATAGTCATTCCTTGTATTCCCCTGCTGGTGGGAGACAGGGTTCCAGATACCTTGTCACCTAAGACTCGCCCACTCCAGTAATTGTATCAGCAGAACGAATGTTGAGTGCTTGCTTTGTTAGCAGTCCACCTTTTTTTTTTTTTAAGCAGCAGGCTACCACTTTGTGGGCTTTGATTAGAAAAAAAGAGGATGTGTAAACTACCATTACTTCAGCCATGTCTCTGCCTCTACTGCAGAAAGCTTCTAATATGTGTTAGCTGCTCCTGGTTGACCCTAGCTCCTACTGGGACAGAGTATGACTAGCTAGGGTGATCCAACCTGTCTGTTCTTTCATTAGCAATATGTGATGCAGTGAGCAGGCAGTTGTAAGAAAGATTTGCATAGATGCCAGGGTTACACGCTAAGAGGTCTGTGTCTGATAGCAATCTGGCCCACCTCAGACTCCTGAGCTGCTGGTGTTGCACCAAACAAGTTTCCTGCTGTCACCTGTCCCTCTTTTTTTCAGTTCCACTCAATCATACTACATATGTTAAGAGAAAAATCATAGTTAACCCAATGTCGGTCATGACTTCTTGTCCTAGCCAAGATAAGGCCAATAGGGCTGGTGGTAGGGAATAACTGTTGGTTGCTCTAGAAGGCAAGTAGGGAGAGTCAGTAAACTTCATGGGATGCAGGAAGAACAGCATTTCAGGGGAGTGTACCATGAAACAGGCCTATCCCTTAATTTATCAATTGGTGTCAGTTCTACTCAGGGCGGAGGTAACAATAATAAATACTGGGGGAAGACTATGAATCCTGCCTCTGCAACATTTTCATACCATTCACTGCCAGCATGTTAACCCTTCTTTTTCCAACAATTTTGTTTTAAAGCCATGTGGGGGGGAAAGCAGCTTTAAGAGAAATTCTTTCAAGAAAGTCCTGATCTCTTCATTTACATGCTCCCCATGCTCTGGTTTTGAACAAGACCATTGACTCAAGGACAACTGAGCTTGATGTTGCCTGCCCTGGAAGGCAAACCTGCCCCGGCAAACAGGTGGCTAGAGCTGGTGGGGCACTGGAATCTCTCTGTTCCATGGGAAATTCCAGCATTTTGAGCTGAAATGTTGCAATTTCCTGCCTATTACAATGTTTTGTTTTGGGTCATTCCAAGTATTTCATTTCAGTAAAATTAACTTTATCAAAACACTGTCTTCTCCCCCACCCCCCACTTAATTATTGAAATGAACGTCTGTTTGGACAAATCAACGTTTTCTGTTGGAAAACTTGTGACCAGCTCTACTGGTTACGAACGCAAATGGCAGCAGAGATGCCTGCCTTTTCGATAATGGTCATGTTTCCATAACTCCTATGGCTTGTCTAGAGTACAGAGTCTTGGGGGGGAAGGGGGTGTACAGTTATGCTGGCAGTGCCCCCTAGTGGAGATACAGTATAAGCTAACAGGAGGAGTTTTTCTACCAGCATAGCTACACTCCTTCCCTGAGCAGCACTAGCTAAGCTGATAGAAGTGCTCTGCTGGTAACATAGTGCGGTGTAAAGGCCTGGAGATGCAGCCTGCTGCTTGTTCTGCTGTCCTTTCTCAGCCTTATGTTCTCTTTACTCCTGTGTCCCTTGATGTTGTGTTCCCTTCCCTGCCTGAATGCCACTTTCCAGGGTCAGCTCAAACGCCAACAATTCTTTGCGCCTTTCACAAATGGGGGCCTTTTAAAAATACCTCACCTGGGACAGGTAGCCTTCTCAAAAGGACTCATCCTAGCCATTTTAGGCCTCTCTTGTCCTTGAGTGAATTTCCTGATCTGCGGGGTGAATTCTGTTGAATAACACTGAGTTCCTGTCAGTAAAATCAGCCCCTTCTTGCAGGACAGAGGGGAATTTTAACTCTCCAGGACTGTCCTAGGTAAGGCCAAAAATACTACTAAATTATGACAAGAAAGCCAGCAAGAATATTTGGAGTCTTGATCTGCTTTTGAGGTTTGCTCATTTTTGCCAGGCTTTCAGGGAAAGCATATATTGTCAGTGTTTCATGCTAAACTTTTTCCCCAAGTGCAATGATGAAACTTTGCTCGGTGTTCAGAGACCCTGCTTTCATGTACTTAAATATCTCCAGTGATCACATCAATGCCAGCTAATTATAGTCACGGCAATAAAGACATCTTTCTGTGGAAGTAAGTGCTCTGTGTCACTGATCATTATCCAAATGCATGTTCCATACTTGTGTGCTGATTGCTTTAGCATATGTGTTTCCTTGCTGGGCTGTTATAGCTGCTAAGATGCCGAAGTCCATATATACACATAGGTGCTTGAGGGAGGTGATAGGTTTGTGCACATCGGATGATCAGGCCCTCAATCTGCTGGGTATCCAAAACCCCATGGTGCTGTAGGCGCTCAGCTTGTTTGACAGTTAGGACCTTTACTTCTATTTTTGATGACTAAATGTTAATTTTTACCATTGCATTAAAAAATCACCTGGATACTAGAGACCGTTAAATCATGTGGTGGGTGTTTAGATGTCAATAATGGCTGGCCCATAAGTTTTTATATCTTAGAACATGTCCACATGTGTCGGTAATTAATTGTGGCCTGCGATGTGTAGTAGTTTGTTGCTCTTTAGTCTGCTGAGGCCCAGGGAATGTAATCCGCATGATGAAACTATTGGCCATTTTTCCTTTTGATAGGAAGACCAATAGACACCTGACTTTCCCCAATAGATCAGAATAACCCACTGTGTCCAGTGAACCACTGGAAAAACACACCGCTCTTCTATCTGGAAGAAGAAGTAAAATAATGTGATATCAGAGGCCTACTTATTGATGATGATATAGGTATTCATTTGTTATGACAACTCAAAGCGAGCAGTTTAAAAAAAAAAATTCAGTATGTAGAAGATCAAGGCATATCGGCACACTCAGCATTAGTAATTATTCACAAGGGTTTGGGACTTTAAGATGTTGCTTGAAAGCTTTATAGCTCCAGTGCTTGTAATGACTTTCACATGTCATGTTAGTTGTTTAATATAACTCCACATTAGTACAGCTTCATTGGCTGAATAGTTAAGATAGGTAGATTACAGAGAAGGATGGTGGTGGTTTTTTTTTTTTTTTTAAATAACGTATTGGCTTGCAGGAGTTCCATAGACACTTAATGGGAAAGATATTTGTATTGTATAGAACCTGGATGCCCCATAACGCTACATGCTATGCAGACATATGGTGAAAGAGCTGAGAGTTTGAAAGACCCAGATGCGCAGGTGTAGGATATCCGTAAACAGAGTTGTGGGGAAGAGAAACATAGAGCAGCAGTTGCATGAGCATGTTTTGCCTTGGCTGGAGCCGTGTACATTTCATAGGTGTAGTAGTGAGCAGATCGGTAGTGGTACTCTCAACTTGCCACCTGCCTTGCCCTGGTCAGCTGAATATTGGTGGATCAGTCTGTTTAAGAAGCGTATCTTTGACTCTGAGGGCTTGTCTACACTGCAGCTGCGGTGCTTAGGGAGGATGCTACCTACATGCATGGGAGAGCTTCTCTTGTCGGCGTAGTTACTCCACCTCCCAGACCGGCAGTAACTATGGCGACCATAGAAGCCCTCCTGGTGACCTAGCGCTGTGGACACCAGGAGTTTAGTCGCTATGACTGCGTTGCTCGGGATGTGGATTTTCCACACCTCTGAGCGATGTATTGAACTGATATAAGTGGGCAGTGTAGGCCAAGTCTCAGTGTTTGGCTAGAGAATTGGACCTCTTCACTGGTACAGAAACCACTCTCTCCCCTCCCCCCAGAGTCTTCTGATCCATCTAGAACCTCAAGGTCTGTATAGCCATTTTTATTTATTTATTTATTTATTTGGTTACCTTCTGGCTTGCGCTTTCCTAGCCTTGCTGGTTTTCCCTCATGCTCTGCTTCTTACGGGTCAGTTCTGCTCCAAAAAATGAGGGTAAAATAGTCTTATGTACCCACGTTTTCTGCATCTCTGTGACTTCTAGTTCAGATGTGCTTGGGTTTACGTGGGGGGAAAAAGTGTTTTTGTTTCTTCTTGCCAAGCCTGCAAGCTCCACCTTGCGCCCAAGAACCAAGCCGAGTTCTTTCCTTCTCCTACATCGTATTATCACCAGGAATAAATAAGCTACATGCCAGGCGGTTCCCTGCCCCCACCACAAATGGTGCTCTCTGTGCCTGCAGCGAGGCTGCCCGGGTGGAACGCACTCACCCTGCAACTGGAATGTAATAAAACAATTGTTGGCCGAGAAGGCAGAGGGAGTGAGCTGGATTTTGTTCGCTCTGTCAGCTCTAGGGCTAAGAGGAATAAAAAGTAGTAAAAACGGACTTGCTGATTTTAATGACTCAAGAATGATTTAATTACCCACAGGAAACAGATCTCTGTGTAAGAAGGTGCCTCTTTATTTATTTCTTTAACCTGGTTGCTCTTCAGGGGTAGGACTGTATTTTGAGGCCCTCTTCCAGCACTTCATTCAGCTATAAAGAAGTTCTGTTGTCTGCCCTCCCTGACCATTATGGTGAATCCTCTTGCTCTGGATTGCCATCTAATAATATCTCTAAGGAGAGAAAGTAATGTTGTTTCACACTGCCCGTCCAATAACACTTGTGATACTTAACTTTTACTAGCTAGTTAGAGTGGGTGAGAAGTGACTCTATTGATAGCCTGGTGTATACATGCATTGGAGTCAGTGAGTTATACGGCTAGGACAAAGGTAATGCGCATGTGTGTACGTCACAATCCTGACCACTGCTCAGTGGCAAGTCGAGCTTGTGGTGAAGGAGCTTTGCGCTGGAGCTTAACATCAGATCAAGGCAGCAGGTGCCAGATTGTACAAAATGATCCATAGAATTTTACAGATGCTAGGATCAGTATTTCTTGACAGTGCTGCACACTTCACCTTGGTTCTTGAGGCCTTTGAGGAGGGACTGCATTCTGCTCTGTTATGTTGGTGTAAACCCAATCCGGTGACTACACTTAAGTCAGGGGAATTACTCCAGATTTACATGTACGTAACCAAGGGCATGTTCTTGGGCCGCAGATCATACGCTTTTTTGCCTGCCCTTTTAAAAAAACAAAAAACAAACAAAAAAAAACCCCAAGAAAACAAAAGCCTCTTACATCAGCGCTTCTGTTTTAGGTTTCAGGCTTTTCCCTTCAGTTTTTGTCCCCTTAATTTCCCACCCAAGCCTCCATCTAAATAAGCTCTCAAATATGCTAATCCAACACATGCCTGATTGCTTATTGCCTGCAGGCTTCTTCCTATGTGAGAACCCAGCATGCTGTCAAGAAACAGATTATAAAGTTTAAAGCAGTGAGGTACTCGGTGATCTCTGGTGAAGCAGTGCTCTTCAGAGTAGGGTTGGAACTTCCATGGTGATTCTGGGTTGATCCTGTTGCAAATGACCTGGGAATTTTGTTTCTGAACAAGGCACCTTTTATTAGTTGTTGGTGGACTGCAAGGCACTTAAATAAGAAGGGTTAGGTCAAACTGCACTGAAGACTGGTGGAGGCAGATAAGTAAAACAAGAGCATACCAGAAACATGGCAAAGTATTTTATAGGCTTTGTGTTAAGCTTGGGTTCACTTGGAGCAGGGATTTAACTCTTGGATTTGTATGAAGAATACAGAATATCTCCTCCAAACTTTTTAAATAACAGAATTAAAACTTTTATCCATAGGTTTTCTGGTGACTTTCAACTAAATCTCTTACTTAATTTGCATTAAAATGAATTAAAAATTGGACCTTTATGACCTTTTCTCCGAACTCTTTTGCTAACAAATGGCTGTCTTGTCATTCACACTTTCCACATAGTTAAAACTCATTAAATGTTCATATAAATAACTTGGCCTATAATAAACCAAGTGTGAGTACAATATAGCTTGCACTACTTCTGGGATCTGCCGCTGATCTGTCAAAATCCACTATCTACTTTATCTGGTCCCATTACTGTAGTATCTGAGCACTGCACAATTTATAATGTTTATCCTTGCAATGCCACTGTGAGGTAGGGAAGTTTCCTTTTAATCTCAACTAAAAGGAGGATAAGGCTTGACTTGATTACAGTCTCTGTGTCTACATGCAGAGCAGATATTTAATAATGGGCTTGTCAATTTAGTAGAGAAAGGTATAACACAATCCAATGGTGGGCAACTGAATCTAGACTCATTCAGAGTGGAATGAGGCAAACATTTTTAACAGCGAGTGTAATTAACCATTGAAACAGTTTGCCAAGAGTCATAGTAGATTCTCCATTGTTGGCCATTTTAAAATCAAGATGGGATGTTTCTCTAAAAGATCTGCTCTAGGAATTATTTTGGGGGCGGCTCTATGGTGTATGTAATACAGGAGGTCATTGGATGATCACAATGGTCCCTTCTGGCTTTGGAATCTATTAATCTATTTTTTTTTTTTTTGCACCCGTTTTATAAGTGGGGAACAGAGGCATAGACAAACAGTCACTTGCCAAGGTTACGTAGGGATTGGTGTGGATCAGGCATTGAGTCCGGCCTTCCCAAGTCCAAGGCCAGTGTCCTAACCCCTCCTCTCGGATGAATTATTTGAACTCTTCAAAGTTTTGAAATGAAACATAATTGAACTCTCCCTTGTTGTTTAACATCTGTTCCCCTTGAAACATTCCCTCTGCAATTGGTCCGGTACGTTGGGGGGGGGGAAGGGAGGAGGATTTTTCTGTCCCCTTCTCAAAAGCAGCTTTTAATAGAAATCTCCATTTGACCGTTACAAACGCAGTATTAATCAAATGGCTTTTCTTGACATTACATTTCTCTTTAAAGAGAGCCCAGAAAAAGTCTGTTTCTAACAGATGATTTTTTTTCTTATGTTTTCTTTGGTTGCAGCTCAAGGTTTACTGCAACTGATGATGCAATACAACTGCAACCAATCTGAACCTCCGCTCCCCTCCCCTGTCTGTGTTAAATGATGGCTTGCAACCTCAGATGTTTATAATGCAGGGTCAGTCATCACTGGGGCTCTTCCATGCAAGTCTATTGCTGTGCTAGATTGGTAGAGTGGATGGATGGGGGTAACAGGCGCTGAAGTACATAGATACACAGTTAATAAATCTTTGCCATTTCGGCAGTTGTCTTCTGGATATTTTTTTTTTTTTATAGCGAGCATCATCTTTATTGCTGGTGTAGCAACAACTGATTCCCTTGGGTATAATCAACGTGTTTTCAGTGCAGTTTGATGTGCATGTGCACTGGTAGCAAATGTCCCACTACAGCAATGGTTCTCAACCAGGGGTACACGTAACCCTGGGGGTATGTGGAGATCTTCCAGGTGGGTACAGCAACTCATAGAGAGATTTGCCTGGTTTTACAACAGGCTACATAAAAAGCACTAGCAAAGTCAGTACAAACTAAAATTTCATACAGTGACTCGTTTCTACTGCTCTATACACTGAAATATAAGTACAATATTTATAAAAAATTAATCATTTGGAACATAACTATGGTAAAAGTGCAAAAGTCAGCAATTTTTCAATAACTGTGCTGTGACACTTTTGTATTTTTATGTCTGTTTAGGTAAGTAGTTAAGTGAAGTGGAACTTGGGGGTACACAAGACAAATCAGACTCCTGAAAGGGGAACAGTAGTCTGGAAAGGTTGAGAGCCACTGCACTAAAGCATTGGATTCTTCCACTGAATGGGGCTATAATCAAATGCCAGGCATAGTAAGTATTCTCCATCCCTAATCTGTCTAAGTATTTTGAGGTCTGACTGAAGACTTCCCCTTCAGGAGAGGTCTGGTTTAGATCCAATCCTGGATTCATAATTCCCAGATTGGGCCCATCTATGTTAATTGTAGGGATTAGCCAAGATCACTACTACCTGTGAGTAGGGTGACCAGATGTCCTGATTTTATAGGGACAGTCCTAATATTTTTCTTATATAGGCTCCTATTACCCCTCCCCCACCCCGTCCCAATTTTTCACACTTGCTTTCTGGTCACTCTACCTGTAAGTTTTCATGGATTGCCCAGTTTACTTCAAGGGAAACATACAGCAGGTAATCTAGAGACCACATACTTTGCTTCTGACACGATCACTGAAGTCAGTGGCAGTTTTGCCTGAACAAGGAATGTAGGTGCATAAGAACACAGGGGTCAGTGCTTTCAGGGTAAAAGAAATTGAGGCAATTGGATACAAGCAAGCATGTAGCTCATCTGTGTTGCTTCAGTTTAAGGTATTGAATTGCATAGAAAATAGCAACTTCTTCCCCCCCCTCACACACACAAATCCATTCTGTGGAATGCAGTTAAGAACTATATCCCCACCATAGAATTCTATAGGATCACAAAAGACTTGTAGGCAGGCAGTTTGAAAACAAATATGGTTTTAAAAGTAATTTCTAGAAATCCTTTTGGTTTCAACCCTATTCAAATCTGTCGGATTTTCCCATAAGGATTCCCCCACATAGCCTTCCAATGTACCAGCAACATTTTCACCTCCCATCTTAAGCTTCTGCCTAGCAATGAAGCCAAAAGGGTGCTGGATTTTGTGATCTGGGAGAAAGTCCATTGGTGACTAGGCAGAAGCCATGATGTCCCCTTGAAACCCATCAGGATTCTTCCACCAAGCACTTGAGGTCAAGTGTCGGCAGTTCCATGGATTGCAGAGCAAAGAATGTACACTGCGTATTTTCCCTTAGCTGGCCAATAATTGAGCGCTTGGGTCATGCAGGCTCAGTCTGCTTCCTCCTGGAAAGCCACCAGCCTGGTGTTGTCCTAGAGTTGGTGTTTCCTCGTGGGGCTGTGTACCAAATTTGCCCCACCAGCGGATTGTGCAATCTATTTCTGCTTGGAATTGGGTAGTCTGGAATCAGCCATTACTTGCTATGATGCCGCTGACTTGACTATTTCAGGGGTTGAGTTCTACACGGCTTTGTGGGTCTAGTCCACTTTCTACATTTTTATAATGGCTGCGCCCTGTTCAGAGTTGTTAGCTGCACGTGGTTTGTCCTGGTCTGTACTAACAGCTGACCTGATGCTGAACTTAGCAAGTGTAGAGCAGGCTAAAAGAGGGGGTGAGATTTCATTCAAGCAGCCAGGCTCTGATTCAGCAAAGTACAGATTCACTTTAAGCCACTCCATTGGGACTTCAACATATGCTTAAAAGTGACACACATGCTTAAGTGCTTGATTGAATCGGGGCCTGCAATCCATCTGAAAACTGAATTCAGTTTGTTTTGGATTTTCTTGATGAAAATTTACCCTTTCCCTTCCAACGTGCTTTAGCACTGATGTTGGGGAAAAATTGGCCCTTTTATTGCGTTCATCTTTCAGTACTTCTAGTACTAGTTTAGCTGCTAAATGGAACATCTGGTATCTGAAAGAGGCTTAAGAGGGAGCAATCTAGAGATATGGATTTAAAAAAAGAAAGAAAGAAAGCACTGAGAAGTAATTTGTGTTTACTGCTAACATGGAATTATTTGCCAAATCCGATAAACTCCCACATGGAAGGAAAGTATTTGGCCATATGGAGAACAATATACAGACAAGACTCTAGTTGCCAGGGGATACAGTGTCCTCTGTCTCTTGTTGGAGGATATTTCATTTGAATGAAAATGATCAATGTCTCCTGGACTCTCTTGACGGGGGTGGCTTCTCATAGGTTATTACAAGTGGTGCCTAAAGTATGCTCTTAAAGGGCCTGATCGCCATGAGGTGCTGAAATGCCTCAATTCTCATCAAAGACAATGGGATCCGAGGGTGGTTGGAAACATGTAAGATCAGACTCTGAGGATCTGATTCAGTGAAACCCTTAAGCACATGCTGAGGTTGATAAGACCCAGGCACTTAAGTAAGCAGCTGAATCGGCACTAAGAAATCTTCAGTGGATAGTTGGGAATAGACCAGTTTGCCGAATCAAGTTTGCGTCTACATTTTAAAACGAAAGTTATTGCAATACCTTCCATATTGTAATGCTAGTGAGTGGCCTTACTGAACAGATGACTCCTGAATTGCCTTGAAAATTTACTCTGATTGAAATATGATTTATAAGCCGTCTTTGTTTTCTAAGCAAGCCAATTGGATAGTAAAATTTCATATTGACCCTCGAAATAGGTCGAGCTTCAGAGTTGAGATATGGATCCGTACTGCCCCAAAGTTTGGAAGTGCTTAGATCTAGGGATTTGGTTTGGGGGGTGTGTGTGTGTGTGTGTGTGTGGGGAGGGGGGGGTTGCTGTCCTCTAAATCCACCACAGCATTAGAACTGGTATTTTTTTGCAGGAGATGAAGAGGGTTAGGCACCTGCGTCTCTGAAAATCCCAGCCTAAATTAAAAAAGTGGGCCTAGAAGTGTGCAAAATAGCCCCAGAAAAGGGAAAAGTCATGCAGAATTTCAAGACCTTTTGTGTCTACAGAACTGATCCTGCAAGCACTTTCTCATGCGAGTAATCCTCATCCAGTGATGCAATTTTTATTGCAAGTCACAAAATATTTGATGCTTTCCATAAAGCCCTAGTTCCTGGAGTCATGTGATGTGATATGAGAGAATCTTGGCTTATGGTGCATGTTTTTTTTGTTTTGTTTTTGTTTTGTTTTAAAGCCGGTTTCTAGCCCATATAGTTATGGAGAAAAGCATGAAAATGTGACCCCTTAAGGCTCCCAAACAGGAGGGCAAAGAAAGAACTCAAAATGTAGTATTCCTTATCTTGAAAAGAATTCTGGAGATTGTAAAATCTCATGATTTTTGAGGCCTGATGCATAACTTTTGCATTGTTGGAACTGGGAACACTGCCAAGGGGAATACTTGCTCAAGTAAGGATTACTCAGGTGAGTAAGGGCTCAATGGCTTCAGTCTTTAACCCTCAATCCTGCTGTACACAATTCTTGGGGCAGAGCCCAGTTGAATTACATGGGCCTTTGTCTCGGTTGTCCACCCACGTGGAACTCTCTTGCAGGCTCAGGGCCATAGCTATTGACTCATAGTGTGGTATCTCTTTGCATGCAGCTTTTCCAAGATATGTATGTTTTTATCCCTTGTCAAACAATCAAATCTGTCTTTGAGCAAAAAGGGCTTTCACATAAACATATTAGAATTCAAATTGTTGCAGACTTTGAGTGCAAAAGAAGCCATGACGTCAAATTGCAAATCAATATTTTGGGGGCATGTAATATGCTTCCCCCTCTTCCCACGCTCTACCCACTGCCCTTGGAATGGTGTGATTATTATTATTTTTTTTTTTTTGCCTGAGAACGTTCATGTCATGAAATGTGAGTCTTGCACAGATCTGCTGTGATGCCTGCTCAGATTAGTTGGGACTCCATATTCCCAGGAAAATATCCACAAAACACCTGTCCCAATTAGTCTTCCTCCCCTTGTCCCAGTGGATTCGCTGAATGTCTGATCTTTGTTTGCAAACCAACCACTTGACACTGGAGAGAATGCGTGACATGTGCGTGAAACAGCCAAGAAACCAAGCGGGAGTGTTACCTTGCAGATCTGAAAACTGAAGCTGCTGGTTGCTTGAGTCTGAATTATTTACTCTAAGAAATTATCTTCCCCTCCCCAGATGTTTAGATACTGAATTGAACATGATTGGCGGAGGTGAATGAGATGAAGGTGGGATCTGATGTGTCTGTACATGAGTGAGTAGATTTGTCCTTGGTACGTACACTGCCCTTCAGCAGGGTAATTTCATAAGCTTTTGTGTTCTGCACGTTATAGCAATGCCAGAGTGGTACAATGGGTTTTGGCTAGAGCTGGGAGAATAATTGTGTGGGAGTTTTTTTGTTTTGATTTTTTTTATTGTTAAACAAAAAAAAAAATCACTTCAGGTCAACCCAAAACAACAATATTTTTGGCTTGTGGGTTTTTTGCTGAATCGAAAACCCAAAAGTATTTGATTTTTCAGTCAAACTGTTTTGTGTAATTTCTGATGCTTTCACCTTTTCAGTTAAACTTCAGCTAACTTTTGAAACTAAGTCAAAGATTAATTTTGAAAATGTCACAACAAAATATTTACTTTTTTGGGAATTTCCCCCTCCCTCCCAGTTTTGGGAGCCAAAACTACTTGCTGAATTTGCATATGGTTTTAGTTGACCCAAACTGCATTTTTAAACTGAAAAACGCAATTTGCTGGGGGGAAAAAAGTCACCCCGCTCCGGTTTTGGCCTGTCTCTAAATTTTCTGTTTTAAGACCATTTGATACAAATATCCTGTTGACGTTCTCTCTCACTGATCCAATAGCTGTGTTGGACATTGATATTTTTCTGTAAGTGTAACTTTTTGGATTTTTGATTCATGTGTTTTACAGGTGTAATTTTTCAAAAGCGCTCAGTGTTGCTCTAACTGGGCTCCCATAAAGCCGATGGGTAATGCTCCCATCAACTCCACAGAGAGCAATGTTAGGGCAAGGCTGAGTACTCTTGAAAATTCCACTCTAAATATGAATGTGGAATTTTTCGAAAGCTTTCAACACTTATATTCTCTGGTGGTGGAGTCATTCTTATACCAATTCCTGTTAAAAATGCTGTTTCAGTTATCATCCTGATAAAATTTGAGTGGTGGGTTGCATGGCAGGGACAAAAATGAAATTTTTGAGGAAAAATTCAATTGAAAGGTCAATATTTTCCTAATTTTGACCAGCTCTTGGTGGTGGTACTTGTAGATCCTAACTGATACTGGGTTCCATGCCTACCAAAACTTACAAACTGAACATACGTGACAGGCACAGGGTGGGAGAAAAGTGAAGTGACTTGTCCAAGGTCACCCAGGAAACTTGTGTCTGAGTCAGGAACCCAGACCTTCTGATGCCAAGCCTACTGCTTTGCCTTCAACTTTATCTTCTCGGATGCTGCGTTACATGGACTCATAGACTTTAAGGCCAGAAGGGACCATCTAGTCTGACCTCCTGCATGTCACAGGCCACAAAACCTCACCTATCCACCTACTCCTGCAATAGGCCTCTAACCTCTGGCTGAGTTATTGAAGTCTTCAAATCCTGGCTTAAAGATTCAAGTTACAGAGAATTCACCCTTTACACTAGTTCAAATAGTGACCCATGCTGCAGAGAAAGGCAACGCCTCTTCTCCCTCCCCCACCCTAGGTCCCTGTCATTCTGACCTAGGAAAATTCCTTCCCAATCCCAGATATGGCAATCAGTTAGACCCTGTGCATGTGGGCAAGACCCACCAGGCAGAAATGAAAGCAAAGTGTTTGCTGTGGCCATCTAGACAATCCTAATCCTGCTAGATGTACGTCATTTTTACATAACAATTAAGATTTAGTTTTGGACTGTGCTGCACTTCTCTGCCTTATCTAACTGCAACCTTTCCCCACAGAAGTCAATTCACTGAAGCTTAAAGTTTTACATTATAAATTATAGGAATTATATAGGATACATATAATAGGATACATACAAGTGTTGTATCCAATGAAGTGAGCTGTAGTTCACGAAAGCTTATGCTCAAATAAATTTGTTAGTCTCTAAGGTGCCACAAGTACTCCTTTTCTTTTTGCGGATACAGACTAACACGGCTGCTACTCTGAAACCTATGATAGGAATGTTAATGCTGATAGTACTATTACATTTCCTAGTGGGATTTTCAGGAATAATTGCTGACATTTCTCACCTAGTTTGCATGGCATTTGAGTTCTTTGTATGATGAAATGTCCCCATGACAAACTATTTTAAAGCAAGGAAGACTTAGACTGAATAGGTTTCAGAGTAGCAGCCGTGTTAGTCTGTATTCGCAAAAAGAAAAGGAGGACTTGTGGCACCTTAGAGACTAACACATTATTTGAGCATAAGCTTTCGTGAACTACAGCATCTAATGAAGTGAGCTGTAGCTCAAGGAAGCTTATGCTCAAATAAATGTTAGTCTGTAAGGTGCCACAAGTACTCCTTTTCTTTTTTTTAGACTGAATAGCTTCACTGGAATAGGCTGAGTTTCTATGTAATGAAGCACTTGCTGAATGTACCACACTGTGCATGGAGGCACTGGGTGGTCTTATGTTTAAACCAGTGCACTAGGATTCAGGAGATCTGTTATTCCCCTGGGATACCACAGATTTCCTGTGTGATTTTTGGGTAAATCACTTAATCTCTCGGTTCCTCAGTTCCCCACCTGTAAAATGAGGATAATACTTCCTCTGTCTTACTGTTTTGAATGCAAGTGTTTGTAGGGCACTTTGCACAGTGGGGTCCTGATCTTAGCTGGATCGTGCTAGTACTACCAATGCACGTAATATGCTCACTAACAGCATTGCAGTAAGCTTTCAGTAACTGTCACTTTTTAAAACCTTGGCAACCACATGTTTGTGAGTGCAGTTCATGCAGCTTTGTCTACGCTACAAACACTTCCTCATGGGTGGTGTGAATTATTTATTTATTGGGGGTAAATTTCCCTAGTACAGACAGCTGAGGTGTCCATAAAAGGTGGACGTAAAGCATAATAAGAAAGCTTTAATGAGGCAACAATGTCAGCTTGATAGAATATTCTTTTTAAAAGCCAGGTTCTTGCAGGAAGCATTTTTAATTAGTTAGTTCCAGATTGTTGTGTCTTTCCTCCCGTCCCTCCCGTTATTTTCCTCTTAATTATATTTGCTAACGTGTTTAATGGCTTTCCCTTCAGAAAATGCGTAATTTATTCAAAAGGTCATACGCAGATTCTGGCATTAATTACTGCGTGAGCAGCTCTGGATTCCACTGTAGAAGTTGATTCTGTTGGGAATGCTAAATATTTCACAGTTAAATTTATCCATGGGTAAAATGACATTGTTTGTGTGCGCCAAAAAAACCACACCTCAGCATGAAAACTCCAGAAAAGGTCACCACATCTGTAATGCCAGAGCTCATTGGAAGTCAGCAGGACTCTTGCTGTCGATTTCTACATGCTTTGGATCAGGCCCTTCAGTAGTGTTCCCTTCCCCTCCGTCCCCCTGCCTCACCTTCCCTTTCACACAAATAATTAAGAGCGTTTCTGTTCGCATTTGCCCCCATTATTGTTGTTGATCACTAGGAGCGTTTCAAGCAGGAGATGGTGCGGGCAAGGAAGTGTTGAAGTCTGATTTGCTAACCTGACAGACATGCATAGTCCCTAAAGGCCTTGATTTTTTGCAATGGGGGCTCCACATGGTATCAGCTCTGATGGAAAGAGGAAGGCCTACAATGAGATGTGGTTGCGCAGCCTTTTATCCCAATCCTGCACGTTGAAATGCAGCCAGTTACTCAATGATTTGTACATTAGTTTAATAGTTTTTGTAACCTCCAAGTTTTAAGAGGCTGCAACATCTGTTCCCGAAGGTGATAAAATAGCACTTAGGAGAAATTTGCATGAGCCATTTGGGTGGGGGAGAGGAGGAAAGAATCCTTTATAGAAAAAGGAAGTGTAAATGTATATTTGGAAGATAAGGGCTTAATGAATGTTTTTTCTAATCACTGATGTTTTTTGGCAAAGTCTGCTCCTTCATGTCACTGGAGTGAAACGTGAGTGACACCATCATTTGGGCCCTGTCTTGGCCAGAGGTTTTAGTTCTTGAATACTCTGTATTTTGGCATTATCAGTCACTCAAAATGTCTGCCCAAGGGAATCCTTTTGTCCATATTTGGTTTTTTCCAATGTCATTGAATGTTCCTCCCAAGCAATTGAAAATGGCCACACTGTTCATTCCAGGTGGGCTGGGCGTAGGACTGTAAATGTTCAAAAGTGAGCTAGAGTGCCTAAGATTTTGGGCACCCAGCTGTAGACCCCATAAAGGAGCCTGGCTTTCAGAAGGCAGGTGCACAGCGTTTTCTAGAAATCTGGTCCCCTTTGGGATACCTCCAGGTGGACACCCTATGTCTCTGCTCACTTCTGAAAACTTTGGCCCTGTTTCTAGAGTGCTCCCTGACAGCAACAGGTGTCCCATAGTCTTTCCTTGACCGCTGCCTAACAAGTGTATCTGGCTTGATGTGTGCTGTTTAACTGTGTACAGAAGAGACCTAAGTGCAGGTGAATTAGTCAAACCATGGATGAGAGCTGCTTGGCTTGTGGCCAAACAGGTGGCCTTTCCCCTCCTCAAAAAACGAGGGATACTTGTGGCACCTTAAAGACTAACACATTTGTTAGTCTCTAAGGTGCCACAAGTACCCCTCGTTCTTTTTGCTGATACAGACTAACATGGCTACCACTCTGAAACGTTTCCCTTCCTCAGTATTCTCATTCTTTCACCTGTCTTTCAGCAATTTATGGCCTATTTAAAATGCCATGTGAAGTTTTATGGAAGAGTGGCTCTGTTTGTGAGAAAGCAGGAGATAAAACAAAGAGAAGCCCATTTATGGCTCATGGGGATGGGGGGGGGGTGGGATCTGAGAAAGAGAAGGCTGGGAGGAGATTGGTGCATGGCTGGCTATAGAACCCAGCACATTCAACCTAGCTCTTTGTTGGTTGCTAGTCAATGGCCTCTTTGGTTTTACCTCTTCTCTCCTGGAGCCTCTGGCAAATCAGTAATATCTTGGTGACTCTCTTTTTGCTCCAGGTTGGGTATCTGTAATGCTTCCTGTTAATTAGGGTAGAATGGAAGAGCAGTGGCTAGAATCGTGGGCCCCATGCATGCCAGTCCTGCCCCACACCACTCCTGCAACTCAAATGCTGGCCCAGATTCTTAACCGAGATTCAGCCCCTCTGCGTTGATCAGGTAGCTCAAAGGGACTGGGTTCTGGCCACATGTGGCCCTTGATATTGAGGAACTTTCCTCTGGTATAAAACTGTTGCCCTCTGGTGTAGGGGCAGCAGAAAGGGCACATTGGGGATGGAAGAGAGCTGCGCTGGAGTAGCGCTCCGCTATGCCTGGCCTGCCCGGGGGTCCCTTAGAGATCCTACCCTAGTGCCAGAATTTAGAACAGCCTGTTTGGCTTCTCTAAGTCTCGCCAGGGCCAGCACTGACTGACCCTCTGGATCTCTGATGTCCTCTCCCCTCTCCTTCACAGAGCTCGGCTGCAGGGAGGAATCTGGCTTAATGTCTGTCTGCTGAGCAGAGCCTGCCAGCTGT
The DNA here is from genome assembly GCF_009764565.3 of Dermochelys coriacea. Lineage (NCBI taxonomy): Eukaryota > Metazoa > Chordata > Testudines > Dermochelyidae > Dermochelys > Dermochelys coriacea. The sequence continues at coordinate 17,637,651 of NC_050083.1, read as the reverse complement.
GCTCTATGGCGCAAAGATTTTTGTAATGGGGGGAATCCCCCTGTGTGAATGTCCTCACATCTCAGTTAATCTGGGCCTCCACCTGGTTTTTTTTTTTAACCCAACATCCTCTACCATCCATGCAGGAAAAACCTCTGACCCAGGTTTCGAGGTGGTTTAAACCCAGGCTTGCTTACTCCCCTGGGGATGTGCATCAGAACCTGGGCTCCACTTTAACTTGGACTGGAACCTGCCCACTTTGCAGTGAGGATGCAGGCAACTCAAGTGCTGCTAGTCCTCCAGTGCCATCCCACCATTTCCCCTAATCCCCTGTCCAAAGGATGGACAAGTTCTGCAATTGACTGGGAAAGAATCCTAGCTTGTGGGTTGTGCCTCCAGAGAGAAATGGTTGACTGCAGGAGTGACAGTAAAGTGGGCAGGGCTTTGCAGTGGGAATGCTCGCACCTGGATTAAGCTAATTCAGGTCTCTGACCTGGGTTCACTAAGCAGGGTAGACATGCCCTGAGGGGCCTGTGTGATGGTAACAGGCTCCTTGAACCCAGATCCACAGAAGAGAAGAGCTAGCACACTTAAATCAGTGTCCCATTTAGCCCTCTGCCTTCTAGTAAGTGTCCATTTACAAATCCCACTTGAAGCAGCCTTGCTGGATCTCGCTTGCATTCTCAGAAGTGGGGGCTCCGATGTGTGGGAATTGACCAGAGTTGGCAAAGTTTCTTGTCTGACCTTAGAATAAAAGCAGTTTATGGAATCCATAAAATAAGCTTGTTTAGTTAGGATTACTCTGGGGTATGTGGACTGGAGCATATTTTTGCCTTCTGCTCTCAGCCTGTTTTGAACCCAGAGGCAGACACTCGGTGAGTCAGCTGGTCTAATAACATCTGCAAGTATCTTAATTGGCAACCATCACAGCAAACTTTTACAAACGTGCCACAGGATGTATAATGTTGCTGTGCATTTGAGACTTGACTGTAAAATGAGGCAAAACTTGAGTGATAGGAACTTTAACCGTTTCGGTCCCACTTCTCTGCTTGTCTAGAGAATTGTCTTTGATACGGCAGTCCTGTGGATCCTTTGAGAGGATATATGCAGCATGACCATGGCAACAAGGAACTTTGTGCTTTGAATGATACAGTTGTGCTGTAGTTCCTCCAGTTGCTTGGGTTCCTTTGTTGGGTCCTTTCTGGAAGTATGTCATGAATGATGTCATTGCCATGGAATACAGCTGGACAATCTGACCATGGTGTTGGCTAGTTGCAGTGGTGTTTCCTGGTTCTTTCTCTCCCTTTGGAACAGTTCTTTAAAAAGTGTTGAATCAGGGGATCTGGATTCTGTTGACTCATTGTATCCCCTGGGACAAGTTGTTTCACCTTTTCTTTCGCAGGCTCCTTGTTTGTAAAATGGGACCAAATCTCCCGACAGTGTGGCCAACCTTGGTAATTTTTATTGTGATTTTCATAGTTGTTTGGTATTTTTCTTTAAGCCCTAGCTCCTGGAATCCTGTGATTATGTGAGAATCTTGGCTTTCATTTAAAAAAAGTATGTTTCTTATCCTTGTGGTTGTGGAGAAAAGTGCAAAAACATGACCTGAAGGCTCAGAAACCTTAAAGGGCAAATAAAAAGACTAATTATCTTTTTTAAAAATCTCACGACTTGCATACTGATCTCATGAGGGTTTTTTTGTTGTTGGTTTTTTTTTTTAATAGTGGAGGTTAGCAATACTGCTTACTCGCCTTTTGTAAAGCTCTTTGAGATCTATGGATAAAGCAGGATAGAAGTATGTAGTATTGTCTTTGTACTGTACAATGCAAGGGTGAACCTTTTTGGAACTGCTCTCGTCTGATTTGGGTGGGAATGGACTTGGAGAGGCAGGACAGATCCTCAGCTAGTATAGATAAGCATAGCTCTATTGAAGTCCATTCATACTTGCTGAAGATCTGGTCTTTCATTTGGTTGTGCAGTGTACTTTGCAAGCTAGGGTGGAGGAAAGCTTTTTTTCTTACTCATAGCCCCCGTGCTGTTGCTTTTTGTCTTCAGAAATCAGTTGTTTACTTTTCCACACCCGCGTGCTGTAACACCAATTGAATTTAGGCAGAAACCTCTTTCCAATGCAGGGGGGGAATAGGAGGTGGCATAAATACCTTAATTCACAAAGAGTTTATTTTCACAGATGTTGCTTCCAATTTCTCCAATGCTTTTCTGATTTAACCTATGTCCACAAAAAGAGAGATTACGAATACAGACTAACACGGCTGCTACTCTGAAAAAAAAAGAGAGATGCGAACCTCAGGGAGAAAAATGTGTATCGCAGAAAACCAGCTTCAGATGGGTTGAAAAAAGGGAATTACTTCAGTCGTTTTTCTGATTCTGTTATATAGTTTGGAAATGTCTTATTCTGAAGCGCAGAAGGCTCATCCCTTAACTGTGTATTGTGTTGGATCTTCACACTATAAAAGGCATGGTATAGACTGGGGGTATTATTGCATGTAAGCCTGCTATTCACCAACAGGAGAGCTATAATTAGTGTGATCTTGGTATCTTTATGGCAAAAGCCATATGACAGGCTAGAATAAGTAATAGCACAGGTATCTTTGTGAAAAGTGGCATTTGACCTGCCTTTATGAAAGGGATAAAAAAGCTCTGTCACAGGCAACTTAATTGCCCAGAATTCTTTGTTGCCTTGGTGAATAGAATCTGACATGCAGTTGAGATGAGAAGAAGATATGCAAAACTCTTTCCAGTTCACTTGCTTGGCTTATGATTTTACTCAGACCCCTGAAACAATAAATTATACTTTAAAGAAGTCATCTAGGTTTTTCCCTTAAGGATTCTTCACTTTAAGTTCTCCTTCAGAACTTTTTTTGCATCTTGGAAGGTGCAGGTGTGAAGGTAGGTATGAAACTAGGTATATAGGGTGAAATTTCACCCCACAGTGTACAGCCAGGGCCAGTGCAAGTGCTGTGTAGTACTTGAGTCCGATTGAAACCCTTAAAGCTGTTCACAACTCTGGGTATCTTTTTGTGTCTTGTGATTTTTGGGGTTTTCTTAAATCCCCAACTGTTGGGATTGTGTCACTTGAGAATCTCAGCTTTCATTGAAAAACAAAGGAAATTTCTAGTCCTCATGGATACAGGGAAGAGCTTGAAAATGTGAACTCTGAAGTCCCCTACATCAAAAGACGCACACAATGAGTCCTAAATTCATTTAAAATATTTATTTTAAGCTGTTTGTTTGTGGGCCAGATTTATGATGTTTGAAATGCTTGGGATTGGCAATACTGGGCTCATAGGTCTTGCTCTTCTCTCTCCACACAGAGATTGGGTTCATGCATGGTGATTTACAGACCTGGGCGATCACAGCACCTGCTCCAAAGAGTTTAAACTTTGAAGGCCTTAGTCCTGTGACTGACTGACTGGCACATTTATGGACTGCTGCACCCTTATGGGGCCCCATGGAGTTTATGTGCTATATCAGTTGCCTAATTGAACATCCAGCAAAGCTGGGAAAGGGTGGAGATGAGCACTCAGATTAACTAAATTATAGTAACACCATAAATGTCATTCATTGACATCCTCAATAATAACGATGGAAAACCCTGCTAGAATAAAAGCTTAGGTGGTTTAATCTTGTTGCCAAAGCCACAGGCGCTCTAAAGCCTGGCTCCTAGTACAAATTAAAAGGGCCAGAGGAAACACTTTCTGCATTGTCTTTCACCTTTCTTTCCTGACATTGGGATGAAATCCAGGCTCTCTTGAAGTCCAGGACAAAGCTCCCTTTGATTTCAGTGGGGCCAGGATTTCAGCCCAGTTGTGAAGGGAAACTTGCACAATTAATGAAACTCATTTAAATGCAACAATAGAAATATCATTAAAAGTAAAGGCCCACGTTCTTGAGGCAGGGACTGTCCTTTTGTTCTGTGTTTGTACGGCACCTAGCATGATGGGGTCCTGGTCCATGACTGAGGCACTACAATAAATAATAGTGAGTGCCGAATCTCTGGCCTTGACTACACAGGCAATTAGTGCACAGTAAGATGGGGTGTGAATCTACCACTCGCTAGTGCATTAAAAATTCTCTAGTGCAGGAGTAGATCAAAGCTAGTGTGATGGAGACTTGCCCCCCATTCCCAGCTTACCACACGCTATCCATATAGCCAGGCCCTTAGATGCTAGGTGCCTGATTGTCAGAGATGCGAGGCACCTGATTTTCCCGCCATTGAATTCGGTGGGACCTGCGGTTGTGTAGCCCCTCCGACAACTGGTTCCTAGAAATCTTAAATTGGGCACCCAAAATTAGAGGCCACTTGAAAATCTTGCTCCTGTATTTGCCTTAGTGAAAGCTTTGAACATTCTCCACAAAACATTGTTGAGGAGTTTGCTGCAGTTTAAAATAAAGGAAGCTGTATTTACATCAGCATCTGATGCAAAGAGATTAAACACTTATTCTCCTCCTCCTCCTCCATTTAACCCTGAAACATACTACACTGACAGGATAGGTACCAGGTTAGTACTCTGCTCTGCGTAGAGCTCTCAAAATCCCATTGCTGAAGTCCCACATCCCTTGCCCTTCCTTTTTGATTTCCGGTTACTAGGATGCTGAATTCAGAGTAGCAGCCGTGTTGGTCTGTATTCGCAAAAAGAAAAGGAGTACTTGTGGCACCTTAGAGACTAACAAATTTATTAGAGCATAAGCTTTCGTGAGCTACAGCTCACTTCATCGGATGCATTGAGCTGTAGCTCACGAAAGCTTATGCTCTAATAAATTTGTTAGGATGCTGAAGCGACAGTATATAAACTTATAATTTATTTTTGGAGCTGCTTTCCACTTAAAATGACATCTGCTATTTACATAATCCAGGAAGGCATGTTCTCCATTGTAATGAAACCCTCAACCACTTTGAATACGTCTGCAGAGTGCTGGCCAGAATGTTCAGCTACTATAATGATGGGCGTGGTATTAAATACTTGTAGAATGATTGATTTACTGCATCACTCAGTTTGGCACATTTCAGTTAATCCAGCTTTCTCTGCACCATATTGCATGGTGGAATGCAGTTGGGGGAGAGGCAGGGTGTTATCAGCTGTTCATGGCATGCATTATATATTTTACTGTTACTGTCTGTCATTCACCGTTTGTTCTTGTTCTTGATTTGGTAAATTGGCTGTAAGCAGCAGATGCATATGACCACAAGACCGCCCTTCCTTCTGAGTTAAAGCACGTGGCTGGGACTCTGGTGGTTTGGGTTCTATTCACAGACTTCCTGTGTGACCTTGAGCAAACCTCCCTCTCTGACTTCGCCATCTGTAAAATGGGGATAATAGGCCAAGAGTGAGAGAGAATGTCAGTTCTTTGGGGCTGGGACTCTTTTTCACAATGTGAAAGTACAGTCCCTGCTAGGACAATGGGTCCTGATCTCAGCTGGAGCATCTAGATGCTACTGTAACATGAATAATGAATACTTGTGGCACCTTAGAGACTAACAAATTTATTAGAGCATAAGCTTTCGTGAGCTACAGCTCACTTCATGCTCACGAAAGCTTATGCTCAAATAAATTTGTTAGTCTCTAAGGTGCCACAAGTACTCCTTTTCTTTTTGCGAATACAGACTAACACGGCTGCTACTCTGAAACCTATGAATAATGAATATAACAATACAAGAACAATCTCTTCCTTAGAGACTGTCCGGTGCAGCCTGGCAGTAGTACCAGTGCTAGTGAGCTCCGAATGGACTCTTAAAACTTTCACTGAGTTTTCTTCTCCTGTGTACACAAACCAGGCCTCTAGCCTCCATGAGCAGAATTGTGACTCCTCCAACACTCAGTTTTGGCTTTTGGCAAAGAGTTAACTGAAGCAGCTGTCTTGCCTGTCCAGTTATTTACGTTCCAGCCTCCCAGTGTTCAAGTCAAATGCAGCGTGAGGTGAGGGGAATAACAGCAAAGCATTTTCTGGCTCATTTCTGTCTTTCAGTTTTAACATTTTCATTGTCCATCAGGCTGATGGTTTATTTCTACTTCCTAACTTTTCTGCAGCTCCTTCTCTGGCTTTCAAAAAGCCTCACGGCTGCACTTTAAGAGCTGGCAATTTAATTAGCATCGAATGAACTATACATAATGCACAGCCTGGGTTTTGTACAATTTCAAATGCTGTCTATATCTCTTCCTCCCCCATCACCCCCAATATCTTAACTTCCCATAATGCTCTTAAGGGAAGTCCTATGGGATTTAATAGCCACTTTTTCCCTGTAGATTTATATTAATTTCTGTTGCAGGGACATAAACTCCATAGGATGATTAACACAACCTATAGAAAGGATACCACTCTTTATTAAACAGTATGGGATTTTGTAGTACCCTGTGTGTTTATCCAGATTTAAATTCTATGGCTTTCCCATAAGAGCAGAAGAACCTCAAACATTTATTTTTCAGTGGGGTGGGGTGGTTTTTTTTTTTTTTTTTTTATTTTGTAGTGCTTAGAGGTACCCACCCATCATCGGGGCACCAATGTGCTAGTTGCTGTACAAACACATAAGAGACTGTCCCTGTCTTGAAGGATTCATGGTCTAAGTAGACAATTGGAGAAAGGGTAGGAAATGAGAAGTATCCCATTTTACAGGCAAGGAACTGAGGCACAGAGATTAGGTGACTTGCCCAGGGTCCTACATGAGGCTGTGGGCAGAACCAGGAATTTAACTCGGGTTTCCCACGTCCTGTTCTAGTGCTGTTAACCACAAGTCCATCTGTCCTCCTTCTGTCTTACTGAGTTTACTTACCGGGCCACTTCAATAAAGCTATTCTTTATGGAGAAAATAGAGGGGCGTGTGCATAAGCTGTCAACTTAGAACTGGTTCCTGGGCTTTCATGGTGCGTATTGTGGCATATTGGATTAGACTATCAAGCACTAAAAAGAATTCTCAATAGTTAAGCCTGGCCTATCATAGTGTCTTGTGTTTGGTATCGCTTTTTTCCATATGGGAAGGAGAGCCAGTTGTATTAGTATAAAGCACTTTTATACCTGTATAACTGCATCCATACTGGGGGTAGTACCACTTTAACTAGCTCTGTAATTAAAACAATACAACATTTGTGTGCAGAAAGGGTTGCAGAGCAGTGCTGCTGATACAAACGTTATGTGGAGGTTTCCAGTAGGAATTCTGTGACTCTCAGACATCACGATCATTAGTCTGACCTCCTGCACATGGCAAGCCACAGAAGCTCGCTCACTCACTCAGTCCTGCAATAGGCCCCTAACCTCTGGCTGAGTTACTGAAGTTCTCAAATCTGGATGTAAAGACTTCATGTTTCAGAGAATACGCTATATACTCTAGTTTAGTTTAAATCTGCAAGTGACCCATGCCCTATGTTGCAGAGGAAGGCAAACCCACTCTAGGTTCTCTGCCAATCCAAGTGGGGGGGGGAAACTCCTTTCCGACCCCAAATATAGCGATCAGATAGACCCTGAGCAGGTGGGCAAGGCCCACCAGACCGAAACTTGGGAAAGAATTCTCTGTAATAAGAGAGCTCTCTCCATCTAGTGCCCCATCTCTGGCAGAAGGGATCCCCAACAATTGACCATCCCTTCTGATCCTCCTCCAACCTACTGGCTTCTCTGCTGCGGGGAGCTCCTGGAACCATGCTGGAATGGTGGCAGGTTAATAGGCACATAAGTCAGAATAACTCTGCACCCCTAAAACGCTCAGTTACTATCGACCAGAGCAGTTACTGTCCGGGAAGTGGAAAAGGGCAAATGCATAAACAAGAATATTCATCTCGCAGAACTGAATGGTGCTGGACCCAGTTCTCCTCCTCTTTTGAGTGTGTACAAGGCTTGGAACTTTTGAATTAAATGTTTTATTTTTGTTTAAAGGGACACTGTCAAGGCTGGTTTGGTTGAAATTACCCCTCCAGTCTCAGCTGTGCTTTCAGTATGCAGCTATAGGTAGACACAAAGTGAGATTGAATGTGGATTCCTATCTGCTTGCTTGCTGTTTCTGAGCCTTATCCTGCATGCACTGAAGTCAATGCTGAAGTATTCAGAGCCTTCAGTGGTGCAGGCCTATCCTGTGAGCAGGCAAGGGACTGAAATACACGAGCGTGTTGCTCCCTAAAGAGATTCTAAGCTTGGGAATCTTCCTGCATTTCATTAGTCTGCCTGGTCTAAACAAGGACTCGCTCAGGGGTATAGTAGGAGGTGTGGGCTGGAATCTCTGACTCCTGGGCCAGAAATTTTTTGCCAGGATCTAATGTTGGCTAGTACGGACTAGTACTAAGGAAAATCAGCATCCTAGAGGGGTTGTTTGGATCACCCAGGAGAGAAGCTGAAACTTTAGAACCAAGATGCACGCCTCATTTTGGAGAGCTAGTGTACTCAGGTTGCTGACTTCTCCTCATCCACTTCCCGCTTGAAGCATGCGATTGCCCAGAGAGCTTTGACTTCGCTGTCATGGAAAAGCGCTCAAGGTGATCCTAATCGAAGGAAACTGAAATGCTTCTGTTCTGATTTGAGAGCAAGTCTCTTATCATTGTGCCTCGCCTTCTCCTGTGAAAACTCAGAGAAGCAATTCTAACTGCCCAGAGGGTCCACCCAAGGTCCATGCGCCAGTTTAAAGCCTCAAAATAAACCTTAGGTGGGATTTAAATAGGTCTTGTGCTGCCTGGCCTTTCACGTGGGATGAATTGGGGTGAAACTCCTAGTTTGTCATTGGCCTACAATCTTCAGGAGATCTTAAAGGGGACTAACTGTTTCAGAAGTGCTGACCACACACTCGTTGGAAAAGTTGGTAGAGCCCCGCACGGATACACAAACGTATATCCGCATGCAATCCACGATCCGCACAAATTATCTGTGAATTTTCAGGGCTGTATGCTGGGGGCCAGACGGAGGTTCTGAGGCATTCACCACCCCCCCTCTCGCCAGAGCCCGGTCGGGGAGAGCTGTGCTGGCAGCTGTGGGGAGCCATGGTGGACCCTTCACCTGCCCTGGGCAGGGGGTCTGGTGTGTGAGTGAGAGAGAGAGAGAGAGAGCCTCTTTTTTTAAAGCTGGCAGTGTACAGGCTCAGTGTAAACTGGATAGGCTTCCGTCCAGCTTGACTCATGGGTGGAGTGATGAACAGGAAGGCATCTTTGAGTAGTTCATGTTAAGCATCTCTAAAAGTGAACTATGCGCTTCTCAGCTATTCAAATGCGTCATAAGGGGAGTGAGTAGTGCTGGGGAGGAGAAAGATGCATTTGTGATGACTGTGTATCCCATAGGTTCCCCCTCACAGACGTGTAGTGTGGTTGACCAATATGTGTGTCAGAGTTGTAAAACTGAGATTTCAGTTCAGTTGTTAAGAAGTGGAGACAAAAGCTTGTCTACTTTTAAAGAGGAATTTTGCTGTCAGGAGAAATGTTGAAAGGACTGAAAACTTAAACCCACATGCTGTATGTGTGTTTCTTTTCTCACTATATTGGCAAATAGTTACCGCTTCAGTTTAAACTGTGAACGTGGCCCATCTTCTTATCCCGGATGATGATGAAGAAAATTGGACCCAAATTATGCTCCTGTAAACATTTATGTACATATTTAACTTTATGTACATTACGATTCCCATTGATGTTAAGCTTGTGCATATGAATTGGCAGGACCTGACTAGCCAGCAGGGAAACTCATCATACTTAATTTGTGACATCATTCCTGGGATGCTCGAATGATGCAGATAGTTGTGACTGTGGGATCAGGCAGGAGGAAACGTGAGCTCTGGGCAAGAGCAGCTTTATTAAACTGCAAATCCCTTCCTTAAGAGCAGCGCCCTAGGTTGGTCCCCTTTGTCTCAAATCTTATACTTAGAAACTTTCCCCAAGGCAGAAGTCCTTGGAAAAGCTTAAGACTTGCCTGGTATACTCCTCACCTGTTTTCAGTGACAGGCTAAATGATCAGGCAGCTTAAATACATCGGACGGGCATTGAAAGTCTGTATTTGGGGGCGAGGGGAAGTCAAAATGTCTGTCCAATCCCTGCTTGTTTCCTGCTGTCTGCATGCATCCAAAGTTGCATCATACTGAGCTGATGGCTCTTGCTCAGAGAAAATTCCACAGTTACTCGGGCAACTGTTCTGTTTAGAAACATGGCAAAATTTCCTTTCCTTCCTCCCATGCTACTGAGTGGTGGCTACCTCGCACTGGCTCTGGTGTCACGAAAGTGCATCTCTATTTTCCCTTCAGGGCTGACGCATAAGGTGGGAGAAGACTTAATGCCTCCTAGGCTGTGGCATTAACTTTTGCTTCTTCCCTCACAGCTGTGAAGCCGCTGGGTTTCCCACTGTGTTTTCCCCCCAGCTGCTTGCAGCAGTACTGTACCGCAGCCTTTCCACAAAGGGCCCCCTCTTTCTGTGTAAGGACTTTTTATGGGGACCTGGGACATCCAGCTCTTTTATTCACGTCAGCTTGTAAGGCAGGATGTCCTTGCATCCCCAGCATCTGTGCCACCCACCCGCTGTCTAGCTGGGGAATGATTGACAGTATTTCTTTTTTCTTTTTTTTTTTTTTTTTTTTTTTTTTGAGAGCCAACATGAAATTAAAGATCCTCCCCTCTCAGTGCTTTTGTTAACCAGCCATCAATAGCCACGTTGGATGAGCGCAAATCTCTGACCGGATGAGAGATTTGCCCTAGGCCCGGTTCTCTTATCATAAACTAATATGTTGTAGTTTATATTATTGTAGCACACTGTCCTCATGAATCAAGGTCCCATTGTGCTGGATAACGTACAGACCCAAAGTGACCTCGGCTTAGACAAGGCTCTGTATGGTAACAAACCGAAGGCTACCTGGGCACTGGCTATGCCATCCTCCGCAGCCAGTGGCAGCTTTGTCGCAACAGTGGGGGCTGGTTTGGTTCCCCCCCCCTCTCTTAAAACCTCAAGTCCCTATCAGCATGCGCTACATGAGAATCCCGCGAGGTGCTAGCAGCACAGTTCTGATGCCATCCACTAGGGAGTGATGGACGTGCACACTAGCCAAGTTTCAGAGTAGCAGCCGTGTTAGTCTGTATTCGCAAAAAGAAAAGGAGGACTTGTGGCACCTTAGAGACTAACAAATTTATTAGAGCATAAGCTTTCATGAGCTACAGCTCACTTCATCGGATGCATTTGGTGGAAAATACAGTGGGGAGATTTATATACACACACCAGGTGTATGTACTAGTCAGGTTGCTACTATGTCTTGGCTGATGACTAATGGGACCCACTTTGGGGTCCATCAGCAGTGCACTTTCATTTATCAGCATGGTACGTGGAACTCCCTTAGGGTGACCTGACATCTTGATGTTAGGGGCTTTGTCTCGTATACATAACTGTAACACCTCCCCCCTCTTGAGGGGGAGGGGGTAGAGAGTCCTGATTTTTCACACTTGCAGTCAGGTCATCCTAAATTCCTTCCTCATCAGAAGCCTTGTGTGCTGCCCCCAGAGCACTCCAGTTGGTCCGGAGAACGAGCACAGCAATCAACCATGCATCTCTCACTCAGTAGGATACACTCAGAGTCCCTGGGCAGACTGAAGTTGTTGCAGTTTAAGATCAACTTGTGTTCTAGGTACAAAACCATTTAGAATTTATTAATAAAACTTGTCAAACTACCTAGAAAATGCAATTTTATTTAATTTTTTATGGGTGGGGGGCACTTGCTTCCCCCCTGCTGCCCCCCCTAGCAAACCAACTGTCGTTCTTAGTTTTTTTTGTGTGTCTAAATCAGACATAAGTTAGATAGGTGTGAGGTGGGAACAACTCCTCGGTGTTTGTTGAAAGGATACATTATGCATTTAATAACACAGACTATTCCAAAGCTCCCTGACTTCATCCCACCTCTGAGATACCATCCCCTTGCCAGATGTCCGTTGCACAGATGTTAGTTACTCCATAAATCCCAGAGAGGGAAAGCTTTTGTGCGTCTGCGTCTCTCTAAAGGAATCCCAATCTGCTTCTTGAGTATAACCAGAAGTGACTGGTAATAACTTCACATAACATTTAATTTCTCCTCCCCCATGACATGCCCACTCAGTGAAGAGAACTTTCTCTTCTCGGAACATCAGGAAATGTTTGTTTTGAGTAACAGTTTTTGCATGGAAAGCTACACTTTGGAGAAAGGATGTTTTATTTCCCTGGTGTTTATGGCCTTGTAAAATACTATGTAACCTTAAAACTTTTTTTCCTATCGAGCCTCCATTGCAGTATGCAGAAGTGCAATTTCTCCCTGAACAGCGCTGCTTAATGTGCATCATAGCAATTCTCACAGAAGCTGGGCCTATCTGATTACTTGCTTTATGATTATTTAAAAAAAAAACCCTCACCCTCCACTGACTTGTAAACAAATGTTCTTATTAACTTTGATTTACGCTCAATTCTACACAGCCTCTTACGTTCTGACAAATGCCTGTGTGTGGGCTCTTGCCCCTTAATGTTGTGCTTTGTGCTTCTATGTTTATGAGGAGAGAATCTGTTTTGCAAATGCAGTACCATGCCTGCTTTAGTTCACTACAAGCTTCAGGGTGTAGTCACTATGTAGCCAAATATGAAGCATGTCTCTTTGTTCTTGCATAAATACAAATCTTCAGTGGCTAACTGCTACTCCCATAACTTTTTCCTCTGATGAATACATATGATTTCCAGAGAATTCTCCTTGCACTTCACACTGTTGTTGCAGGCTGTTGCTAAGAGAAGGATTACAGTACTTTAAATCCGAGCAAAGATGGTGGTGTTTATGGGCGCTGTATAGGCAATTTAAGTAGTGAAAATGAATTTAAATGGAATGATATGTGGGAATGGAAAAATGGGGCAGAATTCAGATGGCCTCCCCAAGTAAAAACATGGGGAGATAGGGCAGTGGGACCCTGTACTTGGGTGCATACTAGTGTGGACCAGGTCGATTAAATAACTTCAGTTTGGCAGTCAGAGCTTTTGTTCTGGGCGAGAACCCTTTTTTGACTCTTAGATCCGCTCCTATTAGAAGTTGGGAGGATTGTCCTTTTGTGTGGAGATAACCTTTGATGCAATGAAGTGCAAGTGGATTTTAAGAGGGAAACCTTTTTCCACGGCTGGGGTTTAAAATGTAGAAGCAGGAAAATTCCTGATCAGATGCAGTTTCAGGTTGCATTCCTTTCCCTTCCCACGATACACAAAATGTCTCCATCTTCCTCAACAAGTCCCTTAGGTCTTGTCTAAACATACCAGTTGTGCTACTTTAACTAGACCTGTACAACCCCCTACTGTAAACCTGGTTCTATTGATACACAGCTGTTTATACCAGTCTAGCACTTCCAGTGCAGGAAGGAGAATAAGCTACACCCCATAACTGCATTAACACTAAGGGTTGTAACTGTAACTATTTTGGCTCTTTTTTTATTTAAAAAAAAAGTCACATGCTAACTGACTTAGACCTCTACAAAACCATAGTTGTACCCATACAGAATCTGTCTGTAGACCAGGGTTTAAATAGGTACGATACTGGAAGTGGAGGCAGGGCAAGATTGTTGGCTCTTGAGGGCAAATTGACCTTTGTCACTTACTCATTGTGTACTGTGTGTGTGTGCACACGTGAGCTTATGCGTGTTTGGGGAAAGTGTGAGCTTGGGTTCTCCCATAAATCAGGAACAACTGAAGTGGATGGTGTGAGAGCAGAATTATGCTGAATAGGTGACTGTATACAGCATATGATTTACTAGTAAGGCTTTTAGCAAGCAGCAATTAAACTTTCTACTGTGTTTAGAAATCTTGGCCTAATTGTGTGAAATAGTCCAATAAACACTTTTTGAAAGACGTCAGTTTTGAATATTGATCACAGATTTGTAACTAATTCAGAGGGTGGGTGGACATTTGTTTGAAAGCCTCTCCATGCATCTAAAACTCAAAGCTTCCCTTGCAGTAAGGGAAAGTCAGACCCTAAGGGAAAGTGAGACCCTGGGGTCCTGGACTTTAGTCCTAGTTAATTTGGTGGAGATAAGAGGTATTGTTGGAAAACAAATATTTGACATAAAGCAGTTGTGAAACACAAAATGCAAATACGCTTGCGTTCAGGGTTTAAAATATGTGGATGTGAAAAGTTATTCCCCACCCCTCCCCCCAGTAATGATACTAGAGCAGATGCAATTAAACTTCATTCTAAAGTTGCTAAAGAGATGACTGGCTCTCTATAGTCCCTACTTTAAGGAAAGTGAAGATCGAAATCTTCCTCTCTTGTTTTAGAGATGGCAGCTTTGCAGCATGCCCACTTTATCGTGGTAATATGTTAGATATAGGCTTGAAAGTGTGCTAGGAGGTGTATATTAGATCACAGATTTCTATTCACCTTATTAAATTCCAAAATACCATCTATAAAGATCCAGAACCTTATTTCAAGGAATCTATAGGGTCCTGGAGCAATACTGATTCACACCACCTGAGGAGCTGTCCTTTTTATGCTGCTTCATGAGCATAGGAGCCAGGAGTAGGGTGACCAGACAGCAAGTGTGTGGGGGGGGGGGGAAACAGGATGGGGATGGGGGTAATCAGAACCTATATAAGAGAGAGACACCAAAATCAGGACTGTCCCTATAAAATCAGGACATCTGGTCACCCTAGCCAGGAGATTCATTTTTACATTAAACTGTCCACATCCTATAAAAGTGCATTTGTATCATATTAGAATATATTACAATAAGCTACTACCTCTTCAGTGGCAAAAATGTTCCTGCTACTCGTGAATATTCACATTTATCAGAGAGATTTAAAACAAATTTAAATCATCCAAGAATATTAAAGGAATTGGCACCTGAAATTGCAAGCCCATTAGCAAGAATTTTTAATGCGTCTGTAAACTCAGGAATAGTACCGAATGATTGGAGAATTGCTAATATAGTTCCTATTTTTAAGAAAGGAAAAAAAAGTGATCCGGGTAACTACAGGCCAGTTAGTTTGACATCTGTAGTATGCAAGGTCCTGGAAAAAATTTTGAAGGAGAAATTAGTTAAGGACATTGAAGTCAATGGTAAATGGGACAAAATACAACATGGTTTTACAAAAGGTAGATCGTGCCAAACCAACCTGATCTCCTTTTTTGAAAAAGTAACAGATTTTTTAGATAAAGGAAATGCAGTGGATCTAATTTACCTAGATTTCAGTAAGGCATTTGATACCGTGCCACATGGGGAATTATTAGTTAAATTGGAGAAGATGGGGATCAATATGAACATCAAAAGGTGGATAAGGAATTGGTTAAAGGGGAGACTGCAACGGGTCCTACTGAAAGGCGAACTGTCAGGTTGGAGGGAGGTTACCAGTGGAGTTCCTCAGGGATCGGTTTTGGGACCAATCTTATTTAATCTTTTTATTACTGACCTTGGCACAAAAAGTGGGAGTGTGCTAATAAGGTTTGCAGATGATACAAAGCTGGGAGGTATTGCCAATTCGGAGAAGGATCGGGATATTATACAGGAGGATCTGGATGACCTTGTAAACTGGAGTAATAGTAATAGGATGAAATTTAATAGTGAGAAGTGTAAGGTTATGCATTTAGGGATTAATAACAAGAATTTTAGCTATAAGTTGGGGACGCATCAATTAGAAGAAACGGAAGAGGAGAAGGACCTTGGAGTATTGGTTGATCATAGGATGACTATGAGCTGCCAATGTGATATGGCTGTGAAAAAAGCTAATGCGGTTTTGGGATGCATCAGGAGAGGCATTTCCAGTAGGGATAAGGAGGTTTTAGTACCGTTATACAAGGCACTGGTGAGACCTCACCTAGAATACTGTGTGCAGTTCTGGTCTCCTATGTTTAAAAAGGATGAATTCAAACTGGAGCAGGTACAGAGAAGGGCTACTAGGATGATCCGAGGAATGGAAAACTTGTCTTATGAAAGGAGACTTAAGGAGCTTGGCTTGTTTAGCCTAACTAAAAGAAGGTTGAGGGGAGATAGGATTGCTCTCTATAAATATATCAGAGGGATAAATACAGGAGAGGGAGAGGAATTATTTCAGCTCAGCACCAATGTGGACACAAGAACAAATGGGTATAAACTGGCCACCAGGAAGTTTAGACTTGAAATCAGACTAAGGTTTTTAACCATCAGAGGAGTGAAGTTTTGGAATAACCTTCCAAGGGAAGCAGTGGGGGCAAAAGATCTATCTGGTTTTAAGATTCTACTTGATAAGTTTATGGAGGAGATGGTATGATGGGATAATGGGATTTTGGTAAGTAATTGATCTTTAAATATTCAGGGTAAATAGGCCAAATCCCCTGAGATGGGATATTAGATGGATGGGATCTGAGTTACTATAGAAAATTCTTTCCTGGGTATCTGGCTGGTGAATCTTGCCCATATGCTCGGGGTTTAGCTGATTGCCATATTTGGGGTCGGGAAGGAATTTTCCTCCAGGGCAGATTGGAGAGGCCCTGGAGGTTTTTCGCCTTCCTCTGTAGCATGGGGCATGGTTGACTTGAGGGAGGCTTCTCTGCTCCTTGAAATCTTTAAACCATGATTTAAGGACTTCAATAGCTCAGACATGGGTGAGGTTTTTCATAGGAGTGGGTGGGTGAGATTCTGTGGCCTGCGCTGTGCAGGAGGTCGGACTAGATGATCAGAATGGTCCCTTCTGACCTTAGTATCTATGAATCTATAAATTGAGTGAAAGAGGAGACTGTCTGTCTGAAATTATTTACAAGGTCACCAGCAGTGTTCTAGCCAGTACCAGATAGTTCTGGGCCACAGATGAAAGTGACACCCTCAGCTCTGGGGGTGGGGAGGCCACATTTTTAGAAGATGCAAGGAGACAAGTGTCCCATAGCTCCACAAGTGCAAGGGTCATACATGGGATGTGGCCTTAACTAGGGATGCTTGCTGCAAGGCTCGGTGATTCAAGGTTTAATACATCATCCATGCATGCTCTTCAGACTTGCCAGGATAGTTTGGAGAGGGGAGAGTAAGTGAATAATTAGATCAATAGAACTGGTTGACTGTTCACCATGTCTGAAAATCAGGCAGGTGCCTAAATATGGACTTAAAAGCTGAAACTTTCAGCCTTTTAATTAAATAATAATAATAATAATCTTGGCCTTGAACCTCACTTCAGGTCCTTGAGCCTGGGTTTGGTTTTGAGCAAGCCTGGGCTAGTTTGTTCTGGTTCTGAGTTTTCCAGGTTTGTTTGGATCTAATTCAGAAAGTTTGAGTTTGCAGAGATAGTGTCCTATCAGGTTTTTTCCAACTTTACTTAACTTTCAATGGCTGCTGTATAACCAAAATCTGATACAACTATATGTTTGAAACTTTAATAAGTCACTATCTTACCACATGAAGAGGTCTTTAGTTCATTTTGGCACAATCCCTTTTTAAACTGCAGGAAACTTTGCAGTACAACGTTAACATTGGCCAGTGTCTCATTAAATTCCATTTTACAAAAATAACTGGAAGTGGAAGGTGATGGGGTTTTGTAGCATACTTTTCTCCCCTAAGTGTGAATCGGGGATAATTCACAAGGTGTAAAAAGAAAGCAAAATAAAACTCTCACAGGACTTACCCCACATGCTAAAGGGCAAATTCTGCTCTCTGAAACGTACATGCAGTGCTAGTTAATTTCCCTGGCAGTTGCATGTTAGTATCCCAGATCTTAGTCTGGCCCCACAGTTTGGATAGGCAGTGAAATTAGAACAGCAGAAAAAATATATTTCCTCTGAACCAGTGCTAAATAAAAGAGGAGAAACAGCTGTTGCCTCAGCGCTAGAACAATAATAAAATACTCCATGTCCTGTGATGGACTGAATCAAATTCAGAGGAAAAACTGTACTAATTTGCAGCTCTGGACAGTGGGAAAATTTTTGACACGAATTTGGTAGAGAAAAATGAATAGCCACTGAAATCCTAACGCTATTTTGGTTCCCTGAGAAACAGAACATGCAGTTGGATGCTTGAACTGGTCTGAGAGAGGACTTGTCTGGTTTTAATAATTTCTCCTCTGCACCAGGAAAGGCAGCTGTTGACTCACTTTGGGAGCACCCCAGATAACTTGTGATTCACATTGCCATGTGCAGGGAAAGGTTCCTGGAGAGCTTTGCCTTGTTCGTCACTAATCCCATGCCAACTTCTGTAACAAGCTGTATGCAGTCCAGGTGCATAACTCAGGAGTGTTCTGGAACAGGAAAGGTTTGGGTGTTCCCATTCAGGGCAGAGGAATAGTGCTTGACACCTACATGATGGCTTTTATGCACCGATCTCTGTATTTCAATAATATGCCTTTTGTACTCTCACTTTGAACATGGAGTGGCACAGACAGGTGAAGTGACTTAAAGGGTCACGGAATAAATTAAAGGCAGAGCCAGGAATAGAACCCAAGTCTCATGACGCTTAGTTCTGTGCTCTATGTACTTGGCAATGCTGCCTCTTGAGAAAGAGGGCAGGGAGGTTGCTGCAGAACCCCAGTTCCACATCTGAATCTGAACTGCCTCCAGTTTTAGGATGGGATCAAGACAGGTCGATACCAAATCTTCCATGAACTTAGAAAAATTGCATATTCTGGCTTAGCCAGAACGACTGGAACCACAGTTCGTGAAGTACTTGCATTAAGTGTTGGCACCTATGGGATACAAGCTGGGAGATAAAATAACTACAAAGCCACGTATTACTTTCCAGTTGTCACATAACTGAACGACCGTTACAAAACGGTCCCTAAACTCCATATGCTCATTACACCCTGGTAAGGTCAGAGAAGAGACGTTCAAACCCACACATGGTATTGATTAGGGCAGGTCTACATCTGTTTGAATTCAGAACGTCGAGACCTTTCCAACAACTAGGGTTTCCTTTACAGCTATGATGTCATGACTGAGGAGTGACAGGTTTTCTCCTTCTGGTTTTCACCTGGCTTTCATTACAGTGTTTGAGTGATTTTGAAATAATACATGGTGTTCTGCAATAATAAATTATTCTTCCTTTCCTAGTGGGGGAAGAAAAGCTGCATTGAAATGACAATACAACTATGACATAAATTTATATTAAGCCCTCCCACAAAAATCCAGGAGATCACAGTTCGTTTTGCCTTCTCGTCTCACGCATACATTAAGGATGATATATGAGCTTTCAAATTTCTTGTCTCCTCTTGGTGTCACAAGCTTTGTGCTACTTACAGTTAATGTTAGTTAGTTTCCTTGTATTTGTTACTTTGAAAAGGAAAGTAACTAAGATCTTGAAATGAAGATTACACGATGCACATACAAGTGTCCCCATTTTATATTAGTCAGGAAAGCCACTTACTCCGTGTTTATAAATGGGTTATTCTTTCCTAATAGGCAAGGATGCCTTCAGTAGAACTCTGTGTTCCAGATGGAAAAGGCAAATAGGATTTAAGTGCCTGAGACAAAGCCCACTGAAGGTCAGTAAGACTCTTCCCACTGAGTTCAACAGGCTTTGGGTTGGACCCCGATAACTCATAACCTTACCATTAGACTCATAACCTTACAATTAGAGTTGGTTAGAAAAAAATGGACTAAAATGAAATTCAGGTGAAAAAGGGAAACTTTTTTGTGATTCTTCCACCCCTGCCCCCCCCCCTTTTTTTTTTCCTTCCAGCCCAGTGTAGGTACTATGTAATTTTTCAAATAACCAGTAGCATTCGGTAGCAGGAGTCTCCACCCTCTATTAAATTGTGTGACCGGGTTTTAAAAAACCTGTAGAATGAGCTCGCTCACTGAAAAATTCTATGGGGCACATCCTCTCCCCTGCCTGAACTCTGCAGAGAGCTTGCTTAGGTTAAGAGCTCTCTGGGGCAGGGGCCATTTTTTTTTTTTTTTTTTTTTTTTTTTTTTTTTTTGAATAATGCCTAGTACAGTAGCGTCCTGATCTGTGACTAGGACTCCTGGGTGTGACCACAGTAATAATGCTGAGGCCTGATGGAGGGGTTTACAGGGAACCAGGTGTGGCTTCCTGAGCCCCAGGTAGTGATCAGAGGAGCAGAACTAGAGGATGCGTCCACCAGTGGGCTGCACCTAGGCGGTCCTCAGCTAATGGTGTAAAGGTTTTTTTCACAAGTGGAAATTTTCTGTGCTCAGGGAAATGCGTGCTCTCTCATCCTTCTCCCCCCCCCCCCCGGCCATCTTTGGCTACTGTCACTTTGCACCACAGCAGAGAATCCAGCCTAATAGCTTTTCAGAATAACTTCTGTAGAACCCTTCCTTACTTTAATTCTGCAGCACTTTCCCGCAGGGTAAATTAAATACAGCAAAACCAATGCAATCCTCGCTCTGCATCAAACTGCAATCACAGCAAACCTAAATTATTTGGGGATGGGGCAGGAACAAGAGAGCTGGAAAGTTGCCTGTGTGTTTCTAATGTGCACGTAATCATAGTAACGAACACGGATCTGAATTCCACTTCTGGTCCTTCTTTCTAATAATGGGCTGGTCAAAAAGCTAGGCTCTGATTAGCTTCCAAACCTTACCGTCTGGAACATGCAGCCTGGACTCATTTAGTCAATATGATGTGTCATTCCTCTTCTCCCACCTGCACCCTCTCTAACTTGTGCATTTGAGTTTTTTAGCTGGGACAAGAAGCTGCAGCTCTGAAATATTGTGGGAGAAGCTGCCCTTTTTATATTTCTGGTGTGACCAGAAGCAGGAAATACAAGAAATCTCCAATGATTTCCAGTCTTGTTTTGCAGACTCAAGTGGTTTGGATCAGCAGCCAAACGTCTGAATGCTTCTCTGAAAGGAATCTCCAAACCTTCTAAGGCTCTTGCTCATCACTGCCGATAACATACAGTGGGGCAACGTTTAAAAACTCAGTCTTCACTGTGGTGCATTCAGTAACCCCAACATCTTCCTGCATTTAGAGTAGGAAAGTGTGATAGCCCAAAAACTGTGGAGTGCTTTACATGTGGTGGTAATGGTAGCATAAATACAATTAATGACAAGTACATTTATAAGCAAATGTGTGTCAAATCATGAGCTTTTAACAGTGGCCGCTGGCTGTTTTGGGATCTAGGCTAGACATGCTCAGGCCAAATGTTTTTCCCTTGCTGTTACTCTCACTCTGCCTAATCCTATGGGGGTGCTGATGGGCTCTTATTTCCCATTCAAGATGCTCTGGCATGGAGATCACTCAGCAGTTTCAAGGATCAGGCCCTGTTACATTGTGCGTATCTACATATATGCATCCCCAGGACAAGAGGAAAGGCAGGGTGCTCTAGTGGATTGGGTACTGAACTGGGAGGCCTTGGCTCTCTTCCCAGCTCTGCCACTGACTTGCTACATGACCTTGGGCAAGCACTTTCATCTCTGCATCTGTTTCCTTTTCTACCCTTTGTCTATTTAGGGGCCATCTCTTACTATGAGTTTGTATTGCTCCTAATACGTTGGAGCGCTAATTGCACTTGGGGCTTTTAGACGCTACTGTAATACAAATAATTAATCACTAAAGCAATTGGTTAGAGAAGGCAGGTAGTGAGTAGCAATGTACGTGAAGCTGGTGCCTTGGAAGCTGTCCATTCTACTTTTTGTGGGGGGGTCTGAGAGAGAATTTTAGATCATCAAAGCGACTCAGTCCAGAATCTGTATGATGCGAACCAGCACTGCAGAAAGTTCTCGTTCCTTGTCTGGGGATGTCCTGTGTCTCATCTGAGCAGAATTACGGAAATTGATCTTTAGGGTAAATATGCAGATAAAACCTGGCATCTGGTTTGGCTGTCTTGCAGACACAGATACACCCAAAGTGTGTTTTGCATGCATGCGTTGCCTAGCTCCCCAGATTCAATACTGGCACTAAAAGTAGTTGGATTAAAAAACTCTCACTGGGAGCAAAATAAGAGGGCTTTGCTGTTTGCCAAAGAGATCAGCTTTGGGTTATACATGAGTGTACCCTTAGGGTTAATATGCCTTGTTTGTCAACACAGAGGCATTTTTAAAACTCTAATGGATTGTCTTCAAAGCAGTAGCAAGTACAGATTACATGTAAAAGAAATTGGTGTTGCTTTGACATTGCCTTATGCTTCATTTTTTCATTCTTCACTGGAGCTCAAACAGCAAACCACCTCTAAGCCCTAGTCTTTCTCCAGCTTTCGCACCTGTATGGCGCTCTGCTTTGGGGCCAGATGCAAACCTGGTGAGGAACCCAGCCTCTGTTTTTGATACTGACATGCTCTGTGAGTGAGAGAGAGCTAACTGGATACCCGATGGGGAATGTGGACAACCCAGTAAGCCATACTGTTGTGACGTGCTCTCATCAAAGAGGAGTGGATAATGGGAAGTGGCTTGCTTCAGGGTAGCTCTGCCAATCTGGTTAGGGTGTAGTGCTCCTCTTTAGTAGCCAGGAGGGTGAAACATTGGGCTAGGAAAAGACCTTCAGAGGCATTCTCCTTCTATTCGTGGTGTGGTCCAGTATCCATTACTTCCCAGATGTTAGCTGAGTCTAGATGGGCAGATATTCATTTAGGAAAACCCTAGAGCCCTATTTGTCTGAATTTAAAGAGTGAGGAAGGAAAAGGGAGAGGGGGTGCCTTGTCTTTGTATATCCAGTAAACAGAAGTATGTTTGAACTGATGGAAGCAGATCCAGCAAAGATGCAACCCACTGAAGCTCCTAACTGAGAACAGGGCCTGTCTCACCACTCCTTTGCCTTGAGATGCTTGCTTAGGAGAAGCCCACTGGAGAGTAAAGAGCAAACAATAAAGGCAAAGTATTTTTGCAGCATAAGAGATGATTTCCCATACTTAAGTCTTGCATTGCCACTTTGCAACCCTTAGCACTTTGCGTGTGTCTGTGTCTTTTTCCTTCCTAATCCTGCTCCTGAGAGTTTGAGTGCTGAGTGTGTGTGCTCATAGTCTAGGAGGGTGAAGGGGCATCCTTCTCTATCACTCCTCCATTATTCAAGGAACAAGGGTGGCTGCTCCAGCCCTGCTCAGTTAGAGGGAGGGTTGGTGGACACCTGGGGACTCCTAAAGGTGTAGGATCACTGGACTCTGGAAGAAGTTCTTACTGCTTGTGGGAATGGGTAGGGCAGATGTCTTTAAATAAGAAATGTTCTAAAAATATAACTCACTGGAACAAAGTCAGCCATCTGGGGTGATACTAGATATGGTGTGGAGGCTGGGTTTGGGTTTTCTGAAACCTCAGTGCTGGGTTTTAGGATTTGCAAACCTAAAACCACAAATGGTTTGGTTCCATGATCCATTTTATTGGAACCACCAAAGTCTGGGTGGCTGTTGTGAAGGTTCTGGGTTGTTCCCGTGTCTTGGGATAACCAGAGAATCTCAGACACTGTAAATATTTCATATCCGTTCTGCAGAGCAATACAATGCAAGTGCTCCTATAATAATTAATACCTAGTCCTTTTGTAGCCTTTTTCATCCATACACCTTGGAGCCCATTGCAAAGGAGGTTAAGCATTGCAGGTGGCCTCATTTGATCTTCTGCTGTTGGATGCTTACACTCAAATGAGTATCTCAACTTCATTGAATGACCTACAGACACAAGATTGCCCAGAATTAGGTATGCATTATTCAGCATAATGGACAGGACAAACACTGCAAAAGCTGTCTGGATTTAGCAAGCTGTTTTCTCAAGGAGATTTAAACGATAGCAGAGAATAGGATCCACCCATTGTAAAAAAGGTAGCTGGCAAGGTTCCGAAGGTGCCTACCCATGTCACCTGACAGTGGCCCTGTCTCCAGATTGTGACTCCCGCTGCACCTGCTTTAATGACCCCTTTGTGCCTTGCTGCTTGAGACAGCACCGTCCTTGTGTCAGTGGATGGCAGGTTATTGGAGTTGGATAGACCTGCTTGCTTTTTCAGGGGAAGTCACAGATGTTTTCAAGCCTGAGAGTTTCTGAGGGACCGTTGGCCAAGAATTCCTTTCAACCCTTTTCCCCAGTCCACCCCAGTACCCGCTGCGCTGCTAGCGTTCTCAATTCTGCCCTAGTTTTCTACCCTATCTTATTTTTGATAGATCAGACTCCCACATGTTTCTGTCACCAGTATTTCCAATCTATCTGTCTGGTGTTTGTGCTGCTTTTTTTTTTTTCTCCCCCCAACCTTTTTATGACCCATTTTTATGTAACGGAGGAAAATAAACAAGACCCGACTGTGCCTTGGTCCACAAGGGAAGTGCAGGGCTCTGCTGAACTTTCCAAGGATAAAGTGGAACAAGTGTCTACAGCTGCCTCCGCTCTGTGCTTGTACTTGGCCTTTCTGTTACTTGTTGGCTGGAGACAGTTACAAACTGATCGTGATGCTCAGCTAACTCTGTTTCTGCCCTATGCATGTTCTGGGGGTCACCCAGCTGCACCCCCTTTATCCCCACTCCAAGTTAGTGCATCTGAGGCTGTTCTGCTTACATTCTGCCCCCAGTGGGCCATGGAAGCAGAGAATTGTTTTAGCGACGCGGTGGTCTCCAGCTACATCCCCTCCTTCTCACTCTGTGGCCCCTACCCTGAGACTGAGGAGCGGGGCATACAAGAGTTCTGATACCAGCTGTGTGGGGCCCTTCAGTAAAGGGGATTCTCAGGGGTCTGATGAAAGCCTCCTTATGCTGCCAGAACAGCACAAAGGAGCTACAGCAGCAGTGAGAATTGGGCCTGTAAAGCTGTACATCTCCAAAGCACAGGAGTAGAAACAAATTGATTTAAACCAAAGGGTACGTCTGCCCTGCAGCTGGGAGTTGTGATTCCCTGCACAGGTAAACTCGTGCTAGATCAGCGCACGCTAGCGTGTTAAAAGTAGCCGAGTGGGTGGCTTCGGCTAGCTGCCCGCATCCGTGCCTGCCTACCTCCCTCGAGTCGAGCTCAGGGTGGTGGTCCATGCTGTTTATTTTTGAGCTGACCTAGTACATGTCTGCCTGCCTACACTGGGAATCGCAGCTCCCAGCCGCAGTGTAGACAAACCCGAAGTGTCCGGTCTCCTTTTCAGCTGGTTGTGCATCTCCTCAGGTGTTTCTTTTCTGCTTTTCCGTGTCTGTCACCTTCTACTTCTCCAGTCTGCCACCTGTGAGCCAACATCCTTGAACTTCTGCTTCCCAAAGTCAGTCTCTTTGTGAGAAGTCCAGGAACTCTAGTTAATTCCTTGTGACTAGGCAAGAATAGACTTGCAAATGCCAGTCACTCAGGTGGGGAAAAGAAGGAACGGGGGAAGAACAAAGAGAGAGGTTCCTTCAAGGCAGACAGTTTGGACTTCGGCGTATTTAATAGGTTATTCACAGCAGCTGCTGCCTGTGTTCATCACAGCGCATGGACTGTTATCCTTCTATGAAAGATCTTTTCCCTTTGAGAGAGTATGCAAGAGTCAAATTCTCCTGTGAGCTGATAGGGATTTTTCTTATAATTGTCTGTTTTGCTCATTTGTGTGTGACTTTTCCTATTTTTTTAAAAAAACCCAACAAATACAATGAAAACCCTGGACATACAGGGAGCTGGTCTGTTTCCATTTCAAAATATGAAATCTGTATTTTTTTTTTTTTAATCACCTGTCACTAAAAAGAAACGGGCACCCACAACCCAATCCCCTGACCCTTGTAACAATTCTGGAACTGAGACAGTGCCTTCTATTCTGTTCATTAACTTGGTATGAGATGACCGTAGTAACACAAGGCCACAGTTGAGATTTGGGATCCCTTTGTGCCTGCTCATATCTGGAGCAAGAAACAGTCCTTACCCTGGAGAGCTTGCAATCTAGGAGACATAACAAAGGGTGGGAGAACGGTAGGATTATCTCCTTTTGACAGAAGGGAAACTGAGGCACGGGGCACTGAGTCCAAGAGGGAGTCATGAAAATGTGAACAATTGAACTCACCCAAATCTCCTGAGTCTCAATCCAGTGTCTTAACCAGAAACCTGTCCTTTGCTCAGCACTTTGAGACCCTCAGCTGAAATAAATACCTAACAACCACTTATACTTTGCATGATCGAAGAGCTACAAAAGCATGAATAACTCCTACCCCTGCTGTAACTTCTATTATCCCCATTTTATAGATGGAAGGGAAACGGAGGCGGCGAAACCTTGATTGACTTGCCCGAGCTTGAACAATGGGTCTGCAGCAGTGTCATACATATAGCACAAGATGTTTTGACTCCTAGCCCTGTGCTTCAACCACTAGCTTACTTTCTCTTTTCAAATAATAAAAATGTTTGAATGCTTTGATTTATTTTTTTAAATGCATCCTTTAAACACTTTGCTTCACAGGCTCTCTCCTGTGCAGAGTTTCAGCCCGAATGAGTGTTGCGAGTGTAAAATAATTTTGCTGGGGAATAGGAAGTTCTGTTGCAAGCTTTAAATGCAGGTTATTGGCCTTTTAAGCAACCTTCAGTGCTTGTTTATGTGGGAATGCTTAGGAAAGTGAAGCCCAATTCACAGAAGATGTGAATTTTAGGTGCATAAATTAAGCACATTAAACCCTCATGTGGGTGCTCTTTGTCAGAAGGAAGTGGCCTTAGTTTGCTGTAGCTTAAGTTTAAACTTTCATGTTTCACATCATACTTTTGGTTATTTCAGCTTAACTTTTCTTTGACTCCCCATCTAGACACACTCTCTGCATTTCCTAAAGGAAATGATTGAACTCAGCCATTGCATACTCTTCATCCCTCTATTGCTAAAACCTCATAAGTTGTGGGGAGAGGGAAAGCTTCTGTGAGGTCCATGCATAGTGTTTCAGCTTCATTAATCAGCTTTGCTAAGTGGAATATTCCTAGCCCATGAGCATTCTATAAAGGGAATGTCTTTCAAATGGGGAAAAATTATAGCCTGCTTAGCACTAAATTGTTCAAGAATAATTCTGGTCCCCGCTTCTCAACAGATAAATCTGAAGTTGTAACAACCAGAAATGTAATCTGTCTGTCCAAAATAACTGATGAGCTGCAGCTTGAATCTAAACCTAAATGGGCTTTAAATGAGAAAATTCTGGAGACTGTGGCACTATATATCATCTCTGAGGCTGCTGCTTTATATGAGAAACAGTGGGGCAAATCGAGAACGAATGAAGCTGTGGAGGATTTGACGCTATTGGTAGTGTCATGTCCGCTCTGATTATCTTTCAGATTTCTTCTGCTTCTTCTGGAATTTGCTGAGTAACGCCTTCATTTGGCAGTTAGCTGCATGGAGCAGAATCTAACTTTAAACTCTGTTCCCCATGGCCCCTTATTGTTCCAGCCTTGCCCCCTCTGGCTGACCATGACATGCTTCCAACACATCCTCTATACCTGGGGCTGGTAGCAAGGCCAGTGCAGAGCTCTTCTGCCAACCCTGTCCCAGCCAAGGGGAAACCCCTGCACAGGGTGTGTTCTCTGGGGTTCATGTCCTCCTTCCTGCCCTCTCCCAGGGCCCCTCTGTGACGCCAGAGTGGCATAAAGGGGTCTTAATGTAACTGGCAGTTGAGGCCCATTGAGTCTCATGAAAGGCATAAGCTTGTGCTGTATGATGATACCTGCTGTCCCATTAATCATTGTGAATTTGTACATTTCATCTATTGGACTCTATGGTGGTGACTCTTCCCTCCGTGCCCCCCCCCCACCCCAAATCTGGTCTTTGTTTCACTGACATAAAAGCAGTGATTGAACAGATGCACATGGCCTCCTGCTAGAGGTTTCCTTTGGCTCGGTGCTTCTGAGCTGTGCTCGCCGCAAGATAAGGGGAAATCTTACATCATGGTCAGGAAGTGCTAAAGAAAGTTCCTTTCGTCATTCGTCACCGCGTTATCTTCAGCGTTAAAGCTGCAACATTCCTTGCATGCTGCAGCATCCATTTAAAGCCCACAGCTTGGACCGAGTCCAGTCGGCAACATGGCTTGATGCCCAGCCCTCCAGTTCTATTGTGTGTAACACATCCCCTCCAATGTACTTCCTCCCTGAAGAGTTAACGCTGGCCTCGTGAATTCCTGCTGCAGAAAAGTCCTACCTTGCTTGGGAGCCGAAGCTACCCCTTTATGAATCCCATCCCATCCATCATACTATCTGCCCCGTTCTTTCCTCCTAGCTTCTTTACTGCTTTATTAAATTTCTCTTTGAAAGCTTTCAGACTACCCACTAGCCTCCCCATCAAAAGCACTTATGATACCGTCGTCTAAATACAATGACTCCAGATACAATGATGCTGATGCTGGACGTCATTCATTTATTAAATAGCTGCCGGGGTGAGTGTCCTGTTCTACCTTCCAAGGTTGGGGCCCTCAGGGTGTGAGAAAATATTAACGATAAACTAAAATATTGCTGCCCAGAGAGTTCATTTTCCTGAACAAAAGAATCTCTCAAACACTCGAGGTATATTGGCTTTTGAGAAGCTCAGGGATATTTGGTGTTTTATATTGATTGGTCCCTCCTCTCTAGTGTTAAAGGAAGGACAAGAATGCTGGAGGCGATAAGAAGCTGTTTTCATTTGTTTGATTCCAGTAGCACTTGCCATGTACTAGACCTTTACCCACGAGCTTGGGAAAGTCTTATTGTGGGGAAGCGCAGCTATCCAGCCGGCCCACGTGTTACTGTTTCTAGTCATAGAGAGAGTCTCATGATGATTGGTGATGGGGTAGAATAAATGAGAAGGGATGTGGGCTAATTTCAAGTGTTCAACCTGTTGAGGAAATGTGAGTCTCCTTGCTCTTATTGTTAGCTCTGTACTCTGACACCCTTCATCCATACCAACCCCACAAAATTTAGCTAAGGACTTTGGGCCAGATGCTCAATTGGTGCAAATCAATATAGCTCCAGCTGGAGTGAGAGGTTTACCAATTTATACTGGCCGAGGACCTGGTCCTTTGTATTCAGGGCTTAAATTCAGCTGGAGCCATACAGAACTGAGATCTGGAAAATATTTTCAAACCTGTGGGAGCATCCCCCCCACCCCCGGGGGCTGAAGCCCTGAGCCCCAAATGTTGGGGGTGGGGGTGGGCTCTCCAGGAAATGAATTTAAGCCCTGCTTCTGTTTATCACCTTTCATGACAAAGAATGCAAAATGGGGTGTGTGTGTGTGTGTGTGTGTGTGTGTGTGTGAATTGCTTAAACACAGATTGACAGAGCCAGAAGTCACCTACTACAGGACAGGCCCAACAAAGAAAACAACAGAACGCCACTAGCCATCACCTTCAGCCCCCAACTAAAACCCCTCCAACGCATCATCAAGGATCTACAACCTATCCTGAAGGACGACCCATCACTCTCACAGATCTTGGGAGACAGGCCAGTCCTTGCTTACAGACAGCCCCCCAATCTGAAGCAAATACTCACCAGCAACCACACAAAAGAACCACTAACCCAGGAACCTATCCTTGCAACAAAGCCCATTGCCAACTCTGTCCACATATCTATTCAGGGGACACCATCATAGGGCCTAATCACATCAGCCACACTATCAGAGGCTCGTTCACCTGCGCATCTACCAATGTGATATATGCCATCATGTGCCAGCAATGCCCCTCTGCCATGTACATTGGCCAAACTGGACAGTCTCTACGTAAAAGAATAAATGGACACAAATCAGACGTCAAGAATTATAACATTCAAAAACCAGTCAGAGAACACTTCAATCTCTCCGGTCACTCGATTACAGACCTGAGGGTAGCTATCCTTCAACAAAAAAAACTTCAAAAACAGACTCCAACAAGAGACTGCTGAATTGGAATTAATTTGCAAACTGGATACAATTAACTTAGTTTTACTTTGTGTAATGACTCGTCCATTCCCAGTCTCTATTCAAGCCTATTTCCCCATTGTTCCTCGGATGTTCTTGTTAACTGCTGGAAATAGCCTACCTTGCTTGTCACCATGAAAGGTTTTCCTCCTTCCCCCGCCGCCCCCCCCAGCCGCTGCTGGTGATGGCTTATCTTAAGTGATCACTCTCCTTAAGGTGTGTATGATAAAACCCCTTGTTTCATGTTCTCTGTGTGTGTATATCAATCTCCCCTCTGTATTTTCCACCAAATGCATCCGATGAACTGAGCTGTAGCTCACGAAAGCTTATGCTCAAATAAATTTGTTAGTCTCTAAGGTACCACAAGTCCTCCTTTTCTTTTTGCGAATACAGACTAACACGGCTGCTACTCTGAAACCTGCTTAATCTTTGAGGAGGGAGATGGCAGCCATCTGATGTACAACGCACCACAGCCATTGGGGGAGGGGAAGAGTTTATGGAGGAGATAGTATGATGGGATAACATGGTTTTGGCAATTAATTGATCTTTAAATATTCATGGTAAATAGGCCCGATGGGGTGGGAGCTGAGTTACTACAGCAAATTCTTTCATGGGTATCTGGCTGGTGAATCTTGCCCATATGCTCAAGGTTTAGCTGATCACCATATTTGGGGTCGGGAAGGAATTTTCCTCCAGGGCAGATTGGAAGAAGAGGATTCTCTGCTCCTTGAAGTCTTTAAACCACGATTTGAGGACTTCAATAGCTCAGACATAGGTGAGAGGCTTTTCGCAGGAGAGGGTGGGTGAGATTCTGTGACCTGTGTTGTGCAGGAGGTCGGACTAGATGATCATAATGGTCCCTTCTGACCTTAATATCTATGAGTTGACTCTGGCTCTGGTAAATCCTCTGTTTAGGGAATGTATGGGGTCATGCACAGTAGCCAAGGCTGTGCTTTTTAAGGCTTTCGCTGAAAGACCGCACCTCGCCCTCCCTGGCAACTGCAAAGAAGTCCATTTATCTATGATGGAAGGGTGAGGGACTGAGTGGGTCTTGCTATGGTTCTGCGCGTAGGGTCTAGGTACTTGAAACCTGCTGGCTAGACAACCAAACCATTCCCCTTCCACTGTTTTAGCAAATACAGACTCAAATGAGAGGGAGGGTGGCCATATGGTTAAGGTGATGGATAGAGACTCCAGTCTGGGTTCAATTCCTAACTCTATCACCAACTCCCTTTGTGCCCTTGGGCAGGTCCGTCTCTCAGTGCTTCAGTTTTCCCCTCTCTACAATGGGGATGATAACCCTTTCTTTCTCCCACTTTTAAATCTGTCATCTTTACGGATTACTGTAAAATCTTCAGAGCAGGGATTATTTCTTACATGTGTATAGCACCTCACGCAAGAGAGCCCTGGTCTTGGCTGGGAATTCTAGGTGCTACAGGAACAGAATTAATAAATAAGTAAGATCTATAGGCGGCGGGTATAAGAGGCCTCCCCAGCCAGCCGCCTTTGGAGTGCGCCACTGCCAAATGTTGGGGGGGCTGCCATGGCCCTGCCCATATTCCACCCCCAGGTCCCATTCCCGCTCGTCCTCTTTCCTCCGAAGCTTCATCTATTCCCCTCCCTGCTCCACAAGCATGGGGGCCTCGCAGGAGAGAGTGAATAGGGGTGTGTGTGTGTGAGAGCAGCGAGCTGCAGGCTGGTGGGAGGGCAGGGCTCGGGGTAAAGAGGAGTGAGCAGCAGGGAGGGAGGCAAGCGGGGCTGGGCGTGTAGCATGGGTGGGGCTTCGGGGGGAGGAGGCTGAGCGGGGCCGGGGCCAGGGACTGGGCACACACAACCTCCCCAGTGCAGAAGTCATGCGCCGCCCATGGCAAGCTCCTTGCTTGACTCGCTGCTTTTCAGGATGAAACCGGACTGAACGTTTCCTTCCTCACAGACGTGTAACGACCAAATAATCCCTGTGCATTTCACTAGACTATTCAGCCACCTTGAGAGTTTGGCTCCTCCTTGTTTAAAAAAAAAAAAAAAAAGTCTCTCAGGATTTGTAATTGATTGAGGCTGACAAGTCTGCCAGGGAAGTGCAGCTGTTTGTACGGTGCTGCCGATATCTCTGCTGTATGGGCTATGTGCCAGCTTACTTAAGGTCAGGTTGCAATGGAGATCCATTAGGCTAAACCCAGACTACAAAGGGAACGACTGTTTTTCTTGAGGCACTTCCTTTGATAGCCTTGTGATTGGGATTTTTTGCTTTTCCTTTGTCTCAGGTGCTGAATGCTAATGAGGCTGGAATCCCGCTGGAACCTAAAGTAGTTGGTTTGGGTTTAATTAGATGATAAAACTTATTTTTATTTTGTTTACTCAATAAGGAGCCTGTCCGGGAACTCTTCAGTTCCTGCTTATTCAAATATTTCCATGGGATTGTTTGTGTGAGGTAGGGCTATGGGACTGAGGCCTAAATAGGGGAATGCAGATAACCTTGCTGACATTGTAACTGGACTAAGGACAGGAAAGAAATAGGAGAGTTCACACAGAATGCATGTGGAAGGGTGGGCGTGTAGGATCATGGGTGGCCCATTTTAGCAATATTAAGGAACATCAAGCAGCAAGTATACTCAGCAGTGTCACAGAATCTACATTGGGATGCAGAACTGTGCTCCTGATTTTAAACTTTAATTAAAAATATATGGTGTTCTTAAACCTCATGGTTGTGAAGAAAGCCAGGGTTGCCTGCCTGGATCTTGAAACACAATCACTCTGAGCAGTGAATTGCCATGTTCATCTCAATGAATCATGAACTCTGAAATCTAATGCCAACTTGAAAATATCCCCCTGTTTTTCTGCTGATTGGCTGGATGTCTCTGAAATGCCAATGTAGCTCTCACTGCTGAATGAAGTGGTGGGTTTGGGGAGGTGAGGTGGGCCAGGCTGCTGCTTTCTGGGGCACTCAACGTTTTAATCTCCATCTCTCCCCAACTTTACCTTCATGTTCATTCCATCCACAAAAGGGGACTGAAAAAGGAGTTGCATCAATGTGCCAAAACCCTCAACAGCTTCCTGAATGCCACCAGCCCAAATACTCCCACTTGTCCCCTCCTCCACTTTCCCTGAACATTCTTCCAATGCAGTTATATGTTTTCAGTGCAGAATTTTGTGGCAAGCTGAAAATTTGGCGGCAGCCCAAAATAAATCCGATTTTGTATGAAAGCAAATAACCCAAGGAGCCACTGTACTGATTAAATCCAGTACAACAATAAATAATACAGTGAAAAGCTTCATTTAGGAAAAAAATATAGCCAGAAGCTGCTGCCGCACATCCAAGTCCCAGAAATTGGGGAGTCTCGCTATGGAATTTAGGACTAGCTTGCTGCAGAGCGTGTGTGTGTGCGGGGGTTGGGGGGAATATGGTTGTGGTTGCAGAGAGGAAAGGTCATCTTCCACTTTGGAAATTAGGGTCCTGGATGGTAGTGGAATAGACTGTAGCTGGCTGCAGTTTAGAGCCGACTCTCATTGCTGTGTTCTGGAATACTTCCATAAAAATCAGCTCAGTTGTTTAAATACAAGCCTTCATTTGCTTTATTGCAAAGAACAGCACAGTGGGGTCATGACTGTAATGACTATTCCATGTCTGAAGAAAGCCAGTAATTGGGGGACTCGTTCAATGTAGTTTGTGTAACAGAGGGCCCATTATAGCCCTCCTAGGATCATACTCTTAATCAGAGCTGACCAAAGAATCTTAATTCTTGTTCTTCTTGGCTTCAAGGACTAATATCATTCTATTAAACATATTTCTTGCTCTCCCCTGCACTCCGCTGAAGGTTTATCACCAGGCTCCTCCTGGTTTTAAATTCTTCATTGGCTAGCTAAGCACTGACAGGATGTAGCCCCCAAATCTTTCACAGCTCCGCTAACTCCCGCTGTAGTGCTGCTCCAGCAAAGTCAGCTCTTTGAAAGGAAGTGTCTTCTCCAGACAAGGTTGTGCTAGGAGATGCTGATTTCCGTAAGGCTGTGGAAATTGCGTTTGTCACTGGAGGTGTCCACTTTCACAACTAATTAGGAAAGGTGGTGTTCGGGTTTTCTCGTTCCTTGTGTAAGTCACCAGCCATGCTGATGTGCAGCACATGGAACTGACAATTCAGGAAAATCAATCCCATCCCCCCAAAACCGCTGATGTGTCTGTTTCATCTGAGAGCAGCTCCCATTACTGATGTTTATGTAGGCTCTTCAGAGCCTCCTAGTTGGGTGAAGTGTTCATCCAGGATGAAGGGCTGAGCCTCCTCTCTTGCCTGAGTGTAGATCTCCTATTCCAGTAGGAGCTGTGAGGACAAACAACCATACTGGTTTTAATATGGAGCTTAATACATTTCTGAATGGGATCATATGATGGGGGTGCTGGGATAGAAGGGGACTGGACTCCATGACCAGGAGGTCCCCTCCAGGTTGGTGGTGCTTCACGCAGCTAGATAATACACTACTCCAGTAACTCTACACCTTTATCAACTCCTATATTATCACCATTAGGGTGGCGGTGGATTAAGAGGTATAGGCAATGGAGAGATGAGCACAAATGAGATTTGAGAGGAGTTTGGAGGGGAAGGGGGTTTAAGTTCATGTCCTTGTCATAATCTTTCTTAAAGGCGATTCTGTCTGAAGTGTGTGCAATGGAAGAGAGGGGAGCATTCAGAAGGAGCTGAGGGCATTCAGCGCCCACAGCCCTTTTCCTGCAGCGCACTAGGAATGAATGGCGGGATTGTTCAGCAGAGGTGTGTGGAGGTGCCAGCTCTTGGTCTGGGAGCTTTCAGGGAGCCAAGAGTCAGAACAGCACAGTTAGCTGCCAGGCTTCCTAAATAAATCTCTGCCGTGGCTAAAAGGCTTTTATGTTGATTTCACCATGTGGGACACTTGAAAGAAACCTCAGCACTTCCTCTCTGTTCTCCAGACAGTCTGTGCATTGCCTCGTGAGCCTGTGTGATCCATTACAAATAGGGACAGCAGGACTCCAGGGCAAGTGAAAGCAAGAATGCAACAAATGTTACTGTCCTCACAGATGGGAGTTCCACACTCCGCCTTAGGATGGAGGGAGATAGGACCTCAAGGCTCCAGTTGAGCAAGGTACCCAGTCACGTGAGCTGTAGCTCACGAAAGCTTATGCTCAAATAAATTTGTTAGTCTCTAAGGTGCCACAAGTACTCCTTTTCTTTTAGCTCTAAACTTGTGAGTGGTCCCAGTGATGTTAAGTTAGGCGTGGGCTAAAGTACTCTGCTGAACTGGGCCCTTGCATGGATTTTGATGTGAATTGCTTGCTTGCATGCTGCTAGCCATTGCAAACACCCAGTGACAGTGTGCTCAGCCAGTTGTAGCTAATTATTAACATGTGGAACTTCTATAGCACCATCTAAACCAAAGATTTAACAATCTTTCAGAAACCTTTTTGAAATGCCTCAGTGTCCATGTGAAGAGGATAAGTGTAAGTATTCTATAGATGAGGATACTGAGGCAATGTTTGTACTGTAGCAAGGTTAGAAGCAGTTGTTGTTTGGCTCTCTTTAATACAGGAGTCGGAGATGTAGAGATGAGGGCCGGTTTTGTGTTAAGACACTCGACTGATACTCAAGACCTAGGCTAAGTTCCCAGCTCTGTGGCATACTTCTGGGTGGGCAAATTTTTTAACCTTGCTCTGTCTCCAATTCCCTGACTGTAAAATGGGGACAATTCTAATTTCCTACCACACAGTGCTGTGGTGAAGATGAATTCATTGACTGTATAGTGCTTGGATGCTAACATGCTGAAGGCCGTCTAAGTGTATTGGTAGAAAGCTTTCCTTTTTCCATCAGCCATTTCAGAGGCTCTTTAAATGGCTGGTTGGATTCTTCCTGGACTCTTGTCATCTGTGTGAACTCGGCAACTGTCTGATTGCATATTCGCTGTGGTGTTTGATGTTTTCTGCAGATACTACCTGGAGCAGTAGAAGAGGCAGTGATACAAATGCAGAGGGAGGGCTTTTTGCACTAATTTAGCAACTGATAGTGGGGCTACTGGCAAGATAGTTTCCAAATTTGAATAAGATGCACAATGACAGCAGCAGGTAGCTCTTGTTTGATGGGGTTTTTAAAAAATATTTTTGCTCTTTGCTTATCTCCAGTGAGATGAGATTAGCTAGGTTGGATAGAACTAATCTTAAAATCTTGTTATGGCTCATGTCCACTCACCAAAGAAAAATACTGTCAGGAGAAGACTTCTAGTTTGCTTTGATGCTGTGCTTGCTCCTTGATCTTTCTGAACTCGGATGCTGTGAAGTTGAGTTCTTCAAAGAATCTGAACTGAAATTCTACAGCACAGATCTTGGAGGTTCAGTTTTTAAGTCCTCTGACTGCAAGGAGAGATTTTTGAATCCACTGCTGCGAGAGACAGTCATTCTTATCCGTAGACGCCAACCCTTATTTCTGCCTGTGCATTGGGACAACAGGATGAGGTGGATGCTATGAATACTGCAAAAGGGAAAGGCAGTTTTTTTGCATTCAGGATTATGAAAGGAAGCTCGCTTGTCGTCGTCTGTAATTATGGTTAAAACCTGTGTCATTAACTTTTCAAATTGGAGGCTTAAAAGGATTTAAAGTAAATACTTAGTGGAAATTTGAGATGAATGAGATGTTAACAAAAAAACAAATCCCTTCTCTAAGCAAATTTAGTTTTGCATAGGCTGAAAGCGCCTGTAGAAGCCTGGAAGACTGAGGTGTAGTATGCACCCTATGCATTGGCCTACCCACCCACCCACCATTATATATGTTGTAAGACAATTCTGTAGGCTTTCAGTCTATCTGTGTTAATTTTGTCTTTTCAGTCACAAACATGATCATTCTGCCCCCTGGGTCTATTCAGCTAATGAGAATGTTTGGAGTTTATAATGATTCTGATGATGTAATGCCTCTAGCCTGTGTTTTATAGGTTGAGTTTTATTGTCTACTGCTGGAGCGATGCGGGTGGAACTACACAATCTCCCTGTTTTGCCTAGTTAAATTAGTTTCTCATTAATGAAGTGGTCTTTCTAATCCACTGCCTGACTAGGGTTGCCATCTTTCTACTCTCACAAAACCAAACCATGCCCCGTCCTGCCCTGCCCCTCTTCTGAGGCCCTGCCCCCACCCACTCCATCCCCCCTCCCTCTGTTCACTCTCCCCACCCTTACTCACTTGCTCATTTTCACTGGCTGGGGGTTGGGTTGAAGAGTGGGGGGGCTGAGAGCTCTGACTGGGGGTGTGGGTTCTGGTGTGGAGCCAGGGATGAGGTGTTTGGGGTGTAGGAGGGGGCTTTGGGCTGGGACTGTGGGGTTTGGAGGGGGATCAGGGCTGGGGCAGGGGGTTGGGGCATGGGGGAGAGTCAGGGGTGCAGGCTCCAGGTGGCGCTTATCTCAAGCAGCTCCCAGAAGCTGCGGCACATCCCCCCCATCCGGCTCCTACGCAGAGGCGCAGCCAGGTGGCTCTGTGCACTGCTCCATTTGCAGCACCTCCCCTGCAACTCTCATTGGCTCCCGTTCCTGGCCAAAGGGAGCTATATAGTTGGCGCTTGTGGCGGGGACAGCGCGAGGAGCCCTCAACTGCCCCTATGCATAGGAGCCGGCGGGGCAACATGCTGCTGCTTCCAGGAGCCGCACGGAGCCTTGGCAAGCAGAGAGCCTGCCTTGTCCCACTCTGCCACTGACTAGACTTCTAACGGCCCGGTCAGTGGTGCTGACCAGAGCTTCCTTTTTGACTGTGCATTCCGGACACCTGGCAACCCTATGCCTGACCCCTTAAATATAACCCCAAATGCAATAATATTTATAGGCACACTTTGTGCAGTTTACTTTGTGGAGATATGGGTTGGCCAAGGAGGTTATGGTTTGATTCTTTGCAAAACTTTTGTTTGGTAGGTTTTAAATTGCATATTTGTAAATTTTGCAAGTAGTAATTTCTACCATGTTAAATTGGCCAGCTGGGGACCGTTAACAGTACTATGTGACTACAATGTTACTGACCCAATGCAAACTGTGTGGCTGGTGCAACCAAATATGCAATTTGAAACTTGCCCTGAGTAGTCATATGATATTATTTCTGTTCCTTGATTGGCTGATTGATGTAACAATGTGAGAATTAGGAATATTTGTGAACCATTTGTCGATGAGCAAGCAATCCATGGAGAATTTTGCATAATAAGTACACTGGAGAATTTTGCATGGAAAACTTGCCAACAGAAAAAAGGTGAAATTAAATTATTTGCTGCACAGTCATTCAGTCCGCTCTAATAAATAACATGGGTGAGAGCCAAACAACAGAAGCAACACCTTACTTCTCTCATCCCTTCCTTTCTTGTTGCCATACATTTAGTGTAGAAAGACCCCTTTCTGTGTTCCCAGATTACAAGACCCATGAAGGTCACGCACGCATGGTCACAGTGCAACAGTCCATTATTGCTATTGTCTAAGTGACTTTTTTTTTTTTAAGAGGCATTGGATTACTCAGCCAATAGAGCCATATGACTAGTGGCTGAACAATCTTAAGTATTTTACGGTGGTCACAAACGAGACGAGAATTCAGATGGGCTAAAATTAACGATGATTAAAACTCTGAAAACAATCTTCACTGTGAGAGACTTGCTGTGTTTATCTGTGTTTTTTTTTTTTTTTTTTTTTAAACTCATACCTAAGGCTCTCTGCTTAGTGACTTGCCTCTGATTTGGTCCACAAACTTCATTTCAGGTTGGATCACAAGAATGGCAGCTATCATCTGTGAATGTGCTGGGGATTTGGTTTTCTAGCATGTCAATTCGCTGATACATCAGCTCGTCGGAGGAAGTTGAGGGGAAAAGTAAAATACTCTTTGGATCAGCTACCAATGGTTTCTGACCTGAGAGGGCGAAAAAAATTCATTTTTCTGTCCTTGCTGCTTTTTTCATGTCACTTGTATTTTTTATTTTTGTAAATATATGGGGTGTTTTTTACACACACACACACACACACACACACACACACACACACACACAGTATGTCTGAGACTTGCATGGGGAACCATGGAATAGATTCAAAATTGTCATTAGTTGCAAACTCAGTAATAGATTTTTATATAACTTTTAGTGTAACTTCTGCTCAACTTAGAGCTTGAAAAGGAAACATCCTGCTCTTAAGTTGTTTAGACCCTGTGCTTTGTGAACACACCTAAACTTCAAGTTTTGGTTTCAAAAAGGGCCTCTGTTGATGGTATATTATTGAGAGCACAAGCTCCATAATGGAGCAGTGGGGAACCTGTTTGTACGAGACTGCTCAGTAAACGAATGCATCTTCTCTCCAGGCAGTTCCCATATTCTTCTTCACTTCCTGTTGCTTGCGAATTTTGATTGTCTATAGTAAATTACTGTTACAGAATTATAGCCTTGTCTCTTTTTTCCCCTCTCTTTGCAGTTCCTCTGTTTGAAGAACATTCGAACGTTCTTAAAAGTCTGTCATGACAAATTTGGATTAAGGAACAGTGAGCTGTTTGACCCCTTTGACCTCTTCGATGTGCGGGATTTTGGAAAGGTAAAAGTTAACTCCTAATCTGTGTCGAAAAAGGGGTTTTAAAGTGCTTTTACTGCTGCTGGGAGCCCAGACCGTTTTCAAAATGATCAGCCCAGCATTGGGCAAGACATACAACCAGCTTGGATTCTGCATGGCTTGGTAACCTACATCCACTCTGTGTGGCACTCTGTCTCCCCCGCCCCTGGGGGTGGCTGGGTCCTGCGATCGATCGATGAGCCTGCTACATCCTTGACTCGCAGAGCCACCTCTACTAAGCTCAGGCTGTGTAGAGGCCCCTGCTTTAGAACTGGTGCCCTTTCTCTGACCTGAGTGGCTCATCAAAGTTCAGGGATCTGTGGGTGTTCCAGCTGGGAGTAAAACTTGGTCGTAGCCAGGTATTTCTTGCAGTCTTGTTTATTGACAAGGGACATACTGTGTCTCTGAATGCAGAAGGAAGCAAGAACAAAAAGGAGCTGTTTCTTAGCTTACAGCCCTGCAAGCCCCAGGGTGACACTGTGCTCACAGGTTATTGCTTGGTTTTCTTGCTTTCCCCCCCAGTCTTGCCTATTCTGTTTCTTTCTATGTGTTTTCCGACAGACCCACACCTACTTGGTCACAATACCCAGTCGACCCTTCTGTCCACATGGGGCTAGTTTCTGGGCAGACTCTGCTAGGCTGTGTTTTAGGTGGTGCCCCGTAACTGTTTCTTAAATGGAGGACTTGTTCACCATCAGTTTCAACAAGGTTTTAACTCAACGCACAGCAAGGTTTCATCCAGCTCACAACCGAACCCACAGGTCCCCATGCTGGTTCAGTTTCTACTGCTGATGACCCACCCAGGGGTGTGGCACACCCAAGCACATGTCAGGCAGGCGTATGCCAGGAGCAATTTACAATTCAGCTCAAAGATCCAATTCTACAGGAATTTGAGCATCCTTTCAAAATTCTTCTTGCCTGTTCACCTAGACCAAGTAAGCTGATGAGTGACATCTCCCAGGCACACAACAGATTTCCTTTTTGGGGAACAAAATATTGTAATGATTGCTCATAAAAATGTATAATTATTTACTGAGATGATGTTATTGGGGGCAGTGGGTCTAGTGGATCTGGCAGAGCTCGGGAACTCAAGAGACTTTGGTTCTGCTTCCTATTCTGCCACTGGCCTGGTGGCTCACCTTGGGCAAGCAACTTCACATCTCTGTTTCCCTTCACTTTTGTCTCCTTAAATTTGCAATTGCTTCTGTCTCCTGATTGGTGAACATACAGTACTTAGTGCCGTGGGGTCCCAATCTCGGTTGAGGCCTCTGGGTGCACTTGCGATACAATAACCAAATATACATATAGACCAGTTGTTTCCATGATGGCGAGTAGATTTCAGGCTTGGGCTAGTTAATCCCCTAGATGCTTTGGAAAAATTTATCCAGAGACTTTTCCAACCAATTGTCCCCCAGACAATAATTTTGTTTTGTTTGTGCTGTGTGTCACATAGATATGCGAGCAAAGGGAGAATTTCCTTTTTCTGTGTTTAATGGCAGCACTGAATTCTGGATGAAGCCCAGGTGGAAGGGAGCTTCTGAATGGTTTTGACAAGAGAGTATCTGTCTGATATCCCTTTTACTAGAATTCAATGGCATTAGCGCTCTAATGTTACTTTGATGGATATCGGGTCTAGGGAAGCCTTCACACACAGGGCAGTATATTCTATTCTTTGGGCGATACTGGTGTTAAGTCACTCAGCTCTTTTAGGAGCCATGCATTACTTTATCTTTCCTGAGCTACAGGGCATATGCTATGTGAAGGCATCCACTTTTCTGATTATCTGAAGAGTAGCTTTCCACAGGCTGATGGGGAAAGATTATATTATATTTATTGCCTAATTTATTTTGGGGACTATTATCTGGAACTTGCAATTGAAGGAGTTTGTTTTATGAGTTCATGATTTATGAACCGCACAGGGACTTTTGTTGTTTTGAGATACGCAGAAGCGCAGATACGCAGAAGCTGGGCTGGGGGAAGAACTGTTGTATAGAATGCTGGTTTGCTTTCACATTTTGTTTGTTGCAGTTTATGGTACCAAATGGCTCAGCAAAGTTGTTTAATTGGAGCTGCTTTTTTACCCTTTGAGACCATACCAGCTGCACATCGTCCCATTCCTTTTCTATCTCACTCACAATCTAGCTGTGACTGGTCTCTAGGACATCATTCTGCCTCTGCTGAAAGCAAACCAGAGGTTAAATAACATGGGAAATGACTTTCCATTTTGAATCGCAAATTGTATAACTCCAGAGAGAGCAAAGGAGTCTTTAATTTAGATCCTCACTGGCCAAATGCAGACTTCATACACACAAAATTCTTCGTGGAGCCCATTCATTACTTAGATCAATAACACTTTTCGGTTACAGGACTCTTATGCCATGTAAGAGCCTTTTATATACAATGCAGAGTAATGGTTGACCATTTAATTATATGGTAAGCACAGAGTAACAGTGCAGGGTGTTTCCATTTTCAGATATCACTTATAGCTATTTCTGTCCTCCAAACTAGAAGGCCAGTTAGGTAATGATTACTAATAACTTTTGGACTTGCTGAAAGGTAATTATCAAGTAAAAAGGCAGGGGCATGTAGTTATTTTGTATTTACTTGTTGACCTTCATAGGCTGCCTGTAAATAAAGGGGCATTACCGTTTAGTATGTGCAGGAGGTTTCAGATGGACATCTGGGTTCTTTATAATAAGAAAAATCCTAAAAGAACTCTCAAATTCTTCCCTCCTTCCCCCCAACAACAGGCTACATTTCCAAAGCTGATGCTTTGCTCCTTTAGATATAGTGAGCCGGATCTTCAGCTGGTCTAAAGCAGTACGGACTTCAGTGGCACTACTGCTGATTTTAAATCCGCTGTCTTACTGCTC
Organism: Dermochelys coriacea; assembly: GCF_009764565.3. Lineage (NCBI taxonomy): Eukaryota > Metazoa > Chordata > Testudines > Dermochelyidae > Dermochelys > Dermochelys coriacea. Next base: position 17,595,631 of record NC_050083.1, on the reverse strand, counting down.
AAAAAGAAAAGGAGTACTTGTGGCACCTTAGAGACTAACAAATTTATTAGAGCATAAGCTTTCGTGAGCTACAGCTCACTTCATCCGATGAAGTGAGCTGTAGCTCACGAAAGCTTATGCTCTAATAAATTTGTTAGTCTCTAAGGTGCCACAAGTACTCCTTTTCTTTTTGAGAATACAGACTAACACGGCTGCTACTCTGAAACCTGTCTTACTGCTGTGTCCATTTTCCTATTGACTCCTATTCTGAGCATGAGGGACCCCCATTATGTATTACTACCTTAGATTTACGTTGTCATTAACTCTTAGGGCCAGATGCTTGGGTGTGTCTGAGCTCAGTGCATGTGGGGAGGCTTCCTAGGTCATGCTCTACCCCGTCTCTACCGCTATAACCCTGAGGGCTCGGTCGTTCCCTGGCAAGAATAAAAGCAGCCTTGGGGCTGCTTTCATTGCACTGGCTAGAATGGACCCCAAGAGGATTTTCCCTCAGTCTGGGATTTTTGGCTTTATGCCACCTCGTAGTGCATGGGGTTTCCTAGCTGCCCTGTTAGGCCAGCTTTCCATCTGTCTGGGCAGCCCGAAGGATCAAAGATCTGTCTCCCTCTTTTATCAGGCTCTGGACTTCGGAGAACTGAAAATAGTTGCCCCGTTGTTTCATTGCTGAAGAAATAAGTCCTACCTCAGTGACTGAAATACTCCTTTTATGGAGGATGTGGGCATTTGCTTGGTGAATCTGACAGACGGATCTTCCGTTACAGGCGGACTCTCAATTGCGAAGACACCGCATAGTCTGGCGGTTAAAAGTGAAACACTGCAAGTCAGGAGTTCTAGTCTTGTCTCTGCTGTTCATTAGCAGTTGGACCTTGGGCGAGTCACTTCTCTGCTAGTTTTAGTGGCTTGTCTCACAGGTTGTTGAAGTTGGATTGACATTGGTAAAAGGTTTGTGATCCTAAGGCAGAAAGAGCTATAGACGTGAAAAGTTCTGTTGCTGTCATCGTGGGATGCTGGAACGCAGGACTTAAGCAAATAGATGTGTATTTTTCTTGGGTGTTGCATAGTTTTTCTTGCCATCTGTCATAATTACCCAAAATAATTGCTTTAGATCAGGGGGTGTGTTTGCTTCCAGGGCTTTCCCCCTGTTTTTAGACCCTGCTGTTAAGCAATAATATTGTGACAGTGACATGCCAAGATCCTGGCTGAGATTTCCAAAAGCAACTAATGGTTTTGGGCGTTTCAATTCTGGGTGTCTGACGAGATGCCTTTAAAAAGGCTTAATTTTCTGAGGACAGGTGCTCAGCACCTTCTGTACAATGAGACCTCTTCAAGGTGTCTCAAGTTGGGCCTGCCAAATCAAGCTTTTTTTGAAAAGCTCAGCCCATGTGTGTGTGGCTTCACTGCAGCAGCCGTGGGTGTGGGATTCCGAGGAAGAAGTACACTGTTGTTTTCAATTTAGGGTTAGATCCTGCAATGCACTGAGTTCCTCCTGAGAGGTACTGAGCACCCTTAACGCCCACTGAAGGCAATGGGACTGTTCAGTCCTTTGAAGAATCCTGTCTGTAATAGCAAAGGGAACAAAAATAATGCCCAAGTACGTTTGTGTTTTTGCGCTGTACATATGTGCATTTAATGACAACAATACCATAAAGCTTAGCTCTTGCATAGCTCTTCAATTTGTTGGCACCAGATGTAATGAGATAAGATGTACATAAATATGGATTAAACACTTCATCACTCTGAGTCAGCGCGGAGGCAGTGAGGTTCATGAAAGGGAGTTATTCACTTCCAATAACTTGTAGTAATACACTTAAGGTTTCTTTTTTGTAGGGAGATAATTCACTGTCCATAAACCTGTGGAGTGTGCTATTTATTAACCTCCTCCTTCTCTCTTCTGTACTCCCAGGCTTGTTTAACTGACCTGACTTTCTGCTGAACTTGATGGAATGTTTCAAAGAACCTTTTTACGAGTCCTGGGTGTCTCGCGGTGTGAACTGTAGGTGCGCAGTGATGCTGCTATAAAAATCAAAAGGGGAAGCCCAGTCATAAGTCCCCTGAAATATAGGGGGATATTCTCTCTTCTCGCATCTGAGATAAGCCAGTTGTTTCGGTGGGTGTGTTGCTTCTGGTACTGAGACTCCTGTTAAAGTTGGTTTAACTTTGCACATCCCTGGCTCACACAGATGGGCCTCAGCCGCAAAACTTGGATGTGGGTTTTAACTCTTCCAAATGTTTGGGGAGTTTTTGGATGCAAGGGTTTTTCAGACCCATCTTTGATCTGATCAATTAGTCTTCACTTGCTGCTAGTGTCTCGTTGACCTGGCTCAGGAAGTTGCACGCCCCCATGGTTTGTTTTTGCGTGGCTGGTGCCTGGGGAAGGAGGGGTGCGTGGCAAGGGACAGCGATGTGAGAATGTAGCATGCATGAGTGGTTGCAGCACTAGCATTTGAAGGAGGGAAGTGGCAAGGAGATAGTAGAGGAGCCTTCAGGGAAAGGGAAATATATTGGGCTGATAGGGATGTGGGGGGCCCTTATTATACGGTCAGATGAAAACTTGGTGTACAAATTTACAGCACGTACTTAAAAAATCGGAATCACTTCTCATGTAAAGAAATAACTTTTTTCTCCCAAGAGGTTGCAGGATGCCCTGTGGACTAGTCTTGAAAAGGTCTAGACAGTCCAAAGCTAGGCCCATCTTTCTGAACCTGATGCCATGGCAATTCCATGTCTGTGACTTCCCCTTTCCCCCATCCCACCTCCTTGTTTTCAGAAGTGCTGTGCACCCACAACTCTTGTTTGGTTTCACTGGGAACAGCGATGGCTGAGCTCCAGTGACAGCCAGGATGCAGCTGACTCAGGAGCTCTGCAGACAGAGCTGCAATAGATTTCTGGATTCTCCTGTGTTGGCGGCTGCTCTGCTCTTCCAGCCTTTCCTCAGTTCTTGTTGGCTGAAGCAGCATCTTGTGATCTCAAAATGCTGTTTGGATTCCACAATAATAGGAACCTTTATGAAAACCTAAGTGAGATGTGCATTTGCACCGTAGCCTGGGAAGTTGAAGAATGCACCAAGGCACATGTGTAGATGCCCCAGCTCTGCAGAAACTAAGATGTCTGACAATGTAAAATTTACTTTTTTTTTTTTTTTTTTTAATTAAAACATCATTCATAGACAGGCTCCAATAATCAGAGGTACAGAACGTTCGCATCACCCGCTGACTTCAATGGGATCTGTGGGGGCTCAGCAACGTCTACAATGTGCTCCGTTTTTTCCAAGCAACTGTGGTGTGAAATATTGCCAGAGTCAGAATACAGCAGGATATAACTTTAATTCTTCTTGGTTTTGGACATTAGAAGGGAGATTTTTTCAGAATCACTCAAGGGATTCAGGCAGACACATTCCCATTGGAAAGAATTGGCACAAGTGTTGCTAATTTCTTAATCCATTTTTTGAAAAAAGTCCCCTAAGATAACCATCTCCCCACTTTTTTTTATTTTAATACCCCTATGGCAATATTTTAGTGTGTGCCTTCAAAACCAGGCACTTATTTATAACCTGCTCTCTGCCGCAAGGGGGAGGGAGAGAGAATTATATGATATAATATAGGTAATTGAAAATTATAAGGCTTTGGGTAAATGGATGTGTTCTGGTGCCATGATAAACAAAGACAGCTAAACGCCCACCCTTCCACCCACAGCCAAGCTTCTGGCAGTGCAAACAGCTCTGCTTTTCCCATCCTTTGTTTTGCTGGCTTATTGCAGCCAAGAAAGAATTAAAAGCAACGTGTTTTTCTTTAGAGTGGTCACTCTCCAGTTAGCTCTTTGCAATAGCACTTGTAGGGGTTGGAGGGTGGGGGTGGGGGGAGAAGGAGGGCCATTAGCAGAGCTGAATGTAACCAACTGCTATGGACCAACATCTGATCTTAACACTGGAGTTCATCCTCTGGGGCATGTCCCCTGTTTGTTTACAAATCCTCACATTGAATGCCCTACAGAACAGATTTCTCCTTATTATATGTCCCTGCTGACTAGTCAGATGACCATTGCGTGGTAGTTGGCTGTGTATCCAGAAACGGGCAGAATCGGAGATAAAAATGGTTCTATTTGCTGAACAATTTGTCAAATGGGGTGGGTGGGTGGGTGGGTTGGGATGTGAGAAGAATTCTCCAAAAAAAGAGTGTGTGTATTTCTTTAGTGTAACTGGCCTGCAGAGAGAGAGTGTGGGTGTGAGAGAGAGCATAATATTGGCAGATCTTTACTTACAGAAATGAAAGATGACTGCACGAACCCATCAAGCCACCTAGCGCTTACCATGTCTGTTCTTGACATGAACGTGCTGAGATTAGACTGCTGTAGCATACTAGTTACTTAAAAGAGCTGAAGAATTGCAGAGAGACATCCCTGTCTGTCTTAGAGTGAGCTGATTTGTAGCTCAGCTGAAATCCAGTCAGAACATTTGGTCTAAAATTTTAAAACTGCAGTGGTACCATTAAGAGGCCTGGGGCTCTAGATACCAGGGTGAACAGTAAAAATGGAAAAAGCAGGTTGAATTGTGTGTGTAAAAATTCTTCAAAGCAAGGGCCATATGGCTTTTTGGCAGGAGGTAAAATAATATCAAGCTTCATATTGTCTGTAATCCTATGATCATAAAAACTTAATCTAGTTTAGAACTAAGAAGCTGCTATGATAAATGGAAAAGAGGGGTGGGGGGAACAACCCACCTTGACTCTGTTACTAGACAAACTTTTTATCCTTTCATTTTACCAAATGTTGCAAAGTGTTTTAGTTGTAGTTTATTTGCGGGAGAGGTGCTCCAAAATTTTAAAACTACACTCAGCAGGTGCAGTGTCTCTAACAGATGTTTTCAGCTAAAATACTAAAAGTATGTACAGGAAGCCTTGTTACTGTACTTCCTTAAAACACAAGACAAATGAATTTCAGATTTCTGTGGCTGCTCAAGCATATACCAGACAGTGCTTTCTGTAATGCAGGATATTGCAGACCGTTTGGATTTGTTTAAACATTACTATGTTTAGCCTTTAATTGATAGTGATGACTGATGCCATATGCCTAAAGAAAAGGCCACATTTAGGCTCTGATACTGTGGGACAGGGTTTTACTAGTCCAGAACCAGTGGCTGGATGACTATCTTACACTTTACGCTCTTCAGGGCAGGAACTGTCCCTTACTTTGGGTTTGTTCAGCACCAACCAGAATGGGTCCTCAAATGTGGTCGCAACTCTAAGTTTCCATTTGGTAGGCAATTTCGATATTTCAGAATTTGTTTTTTTTTCTGAATTGGAATTAAAATTTAGATTTCATTTCATGGAAGAAAAAAAATCTTAAACAAATTTTCTCTTTGGATTGATTGGGGATGTTTTGTGGTGATAAAATCAAAGGATTACTTCTGATTTTGACTTTTGAAAAATAAATAAATTGAGGGGGGAAAAAATCAACAGTGGTTTAAAAATGGAAAAATTGAAGTGCTTTGTTTTGATTTGTTCCAAATAAAATTTCATTGAAATCAACCTGCAAAAGAATCTCAAGAAAGAGTGGCATTTTCTGATGTGCTAGAGATAACAATTGAAAGCCTGATGCAGAGACATACCTATGAAATCGCTCTCTGGCCATCTGGAGGGGTACGCTACATAGAGTGAAACCTCCTATGAAGCAAGTATCTAATTGCACAATAATCATGTTAAATGAGCTCAATCTCTCTGTCCTGTGTATTTTAGCGCTCTCCAATATATCATGACTTCGAGAATAAAAACCCTCCTTTGTACCATGAATAACTGACCCTGGAATAAAGTTTTAGGTGTAAAGAACCTAACTACATGGGGAATTTGGTAGATCATAAAGGTAAATGGACATTAATTAAGTCAAACATTTGGCAAAGGAGTGAGGTTCCTAGATCAAAAATGAAACTTAGGGCTTGTCTATGTGGTGCAGCAGTGCACCCTGGAGCAGTGTGAATTATCAAGCGATCAGAAGTGTTTCACTCTAGTTGCCCTATGCAGATCCCACATTGACACGCTCTAAAAGGTTCGTAGTGTGTTGATGTAGTACTGTTTCAGTCGTGCACTAGATGCCTTTGAGAGCACAGCAGTGGGGTCTGCCCAGGGCAGTTAGAGTGCCTTTAAAATGTTGTACTCTACACTTTGCATCTGTCTGGTGCATATTGCAGACAAGCCTGTTAGTGTCTCTTCATCCAAGGTTACCACAAGGAGAAGTGCCTTGTAAAGATACTTTCACAAAGTATGTTACTCTTAATTTTCAAATGGGGAAACTGAGGCACAGGCAGGGTGACTTTGACGCTACTGGAAACTTGGGCGAGATCGTAACAGGATACAAGTGTTCTTATTTCTGAACCTTTGCTCTAACCATGAGACAGCAGTGCCTCTTTGGATGGTAAAGTATGTTTTGAGCCAGAACTCTAAGAATGGTTAATGTCCTGTTACACACAAAGGAACTTCCATTGGAGAATGTGCACCTTCTAAAAGAGGGCTACTTTTAACCTTTTGCATGCTGTACCCTCAAACCCTCTTTTTAAAGCTATGCCAGTAAAACTGCACTGCAGCAAAGTGGCAGAAGTTAGTGTGTGTCTGGGAGCCCCTAGGCATCCTCTATTGCCATAGTTATAGGGGATTATAGTGGCACAATGTGTACAGTATTTGAGAGGCAGGCATGTAACTATCTGTAGAGGCCAGTAATAATCCCACGTCTTACGGTTTTATGCACCGGAGGGTTCTGACAGATGCAATTTTCTGCTGGATCTTTAATGCAAACCCTCTTGTGATGATACAACTGAACCTGCTAGCCCAAACAGCATAAGCCCCATGCTGTGTGCCCAACCTATCAGCTGGGCCCCACCAGGCAATGTTCCCTGGCATCCTCTTGGTCACAATTAGCCCTGTATTGGTTACAGCTTAAGAACCACGTTTCCTTTTGAAATCTGGCAGCTTGGGATGTGCAGTGAGTGGATTGGAATCCGGTTGATGGGAAACGTATAATACACCCTTGGGTGGCCCTTGACGGTGGCATTCTGAGCACTTGCTGCTCTTGTTCAGCTTGACAGTGGGGGGAGGGAAGGAGTGTGTTGAGGGACTACTGCTCAGTATACAGTATAATGGGAGTTCCAGCAGCTGACATGAATCTCCACTGATGCCACTGGAGGAAAGGATCCACTTACAACCGGCAAATCCTGCTCAATATTTAATAGGTCTTTAGTGCGATCATTTAAGAGGAAGAAGGATCTTTCCTCTTCACCCAGAGGCTGTGGGTATCGGCAGTGGGCTCCTGTGCAATGAAATGCTTTGCCCTTGCTTGTCATTTCTTCCCTTGGTACAAGTAAGAAATCCCAGATCCCACCACCTATCTTTTTTCCATTGGGCTCAAGATGTGTTCTAGGGTCAGCCTGGGCAGAGCACTCTGGGGCAATGAGGAGTCTGTGACATAGAGGCGGGCCTTTGCTCTTCTGTGACTCAACTCTGTGATGTGAACTGACAAAAATTTGAGCGTGTATCCTTCTGCTATTGCACTTGGGTTTTGGAACGGTCTCTCTGTTCTCGGTGTGCCAAACCTCTTCCCGCTCTTAGCTCAAATCCCTCCTTATCCACAAAGCCCTTTCAAAGAGGATCCCACAAAGAACACAGGCTGTGATTTTTAGACTGCCGTCTGTCAGATACAGACACACGGGCCCAGTTCTGCAATCCTTCCTGACCCGGGGTGAAACTCACTCCTGCGTAGGAAGCCTGTGCACCACTTCGGCTCTGCACTGGCGTGAATTTTCCTTTCTAAGTAGCGTTGTGCTCATTCACTCAAACTGCCCTTTTGTTGTCAGTGGGGCTGTCTGTGCAAGTCGTGTCCAATGTGAGTAAGGATTGCAGCATAAAGCCACTGGATTGTAAGCTTCTTTGGGTAGGGGCCACTTCTTCTGCTTGCATAATATTAAGGGAATTGATGGGGCTCCAATAATAATCAACCCACAGAAGCTTTTAGGTGTTGTGAATCTACCCTGTGCCTTTTCCTTGTTTCTTCTCTTTCCCACCGCCCCTTGCAAGTCTGGATTGTTCATAGCCCTCCAGCTTTCCAGTGAAACTGAAAGCGCCAGAAACATTGGTTCTGGGAAGATTTTTTTCTTTTTCTTTTCTTGGCTGCTTTCCCCCGGATTTTCCAAAGGGTCCCATTATGGGGTATTATGTTTCAGATCAAACAAGTATGCACAAGACCCTCCCCATTCCCATCATCTGATTTGGAGAATTTCTGCTGGTAGACCTTAAGTAACCTTTGGAATATTTAACATTCATGTAATCAAAGATATTGATCAGGGTATATTTAGTTTTTTTTCTGAGCATGTATAAATTGTTTTTCGTTACTCTTGTGAGCGTTCTGACCTCTGCTCTCTGTAATTTTATACAAACCCCCGGAAATGGGGCTCAAGGTTGTTGTTTTTTTTTATATGCATAGCTGGGAATGGTAAAACATTTACTGAAGTCGTTCTCATCAAAAGTCAACCTGTTTCCTACAGCCCAATGGTTTTGAGAAAAGACTGGTATTATTTGAACCCTTAGAGGTCGTTCTTCCTGAACAGCTTTTACTATATCTTGCCAGGTTTAAGAGACTTAGTGACACCATCAACTTGAAAATCACAGCTGTGGTTGAAATCTTTGTACCATCTATAGTTAAAAGTCAGACCTTAGATTACCACAACTGGAAGACGTTAGCAGGCAAAGTGCATTTCTCTCCATGTTTTCAGTGTTTACTTTGTGCATCTGACAGCACTTGGTGTATAGCCTGCAGGGGAGGGAGGGATCTCAGGAAATACTATTTAAAGGGAACTTTTATCAGTAACTGGAATTTTTGAAATTCGTCGCTTTGAAAAACATTCAAGCTGATAGAGCCCCGTTAACATTTTCCATGCTGGGGGGTGACCTGCTACCTACAACTGCAAAAGCTGCATATGGTCTTTCTTGTTAGAACTGCTTTGCATTAACATGCAAAGAATTTATTTTTAGGGCCCATTTTTAGGCTTGTTTGCCATAGGCAATCAGGTTAAACTTGAGATCTGAGTTATTCCTAGAGGGTGAGATCTTGCAGCAACACTTTTTTAGTGATAGCGACACCGAGAGGTGTAGATCACGAGTTGTATAAGTAATTAAAGGTGTCCAAAGTTTCTGATACTTTTAAGCAATTGAGTGTGTTGCATACCAAGGCCCTGATTCTGGAAACGCTTAACCCCATGCGCAGTGTGACTCATGTGAATAGCTCAATTGAAGTAAATGGGATTACTGACATGAGACTGGTTACACAGGTGCTGAAGTCCTTGTAATATTGGGGTCAAAGTTTAGAACCCCCATTCTGCAGCTCTCCCCTTTCTTTCTCCCAGGCAGCTCTTCTCAAAACACTTGTGCAGTGGAGGGGAGGCTGAGGAGCTGGAATTAAACCCTGGTTCACCATGGCCTGAAGAGAGAGGAGATCACCATTCGCCATCATGCCTTTAATAGCAAGACACCTATTGGGGAGCCAGACAGAGCTCTTCTGTTTTGTTGTTTAAAACTTGCCACTAGGCTAAGATATCTCTGGAACCATAAAACCTGGTACTAAGGGCTGTCCCAAGTTCCTCGTATACAATAGAGGTAATTAATTTACTTCTGCACAAATTCACATGGGAGTAAATTTGTATCGGTGTAACACATAAGAAATAAAAGGATAAGTGTCAGGTGAAAGTCAGTTACCTGGTAGCTCATGAGCCCTAAAATGGTGCCAGGTTTCGTTTTCCATCTCTGATGAGAATTCCGCCCAATACTTGTTGATATGCAAAAATCAGTTTATTATTAGAGCAGGTCAGAAAATGTGTTTTGTGGAAAATTTTGATGAGACTAAAAAATTAGTTTTTGTCCATTTTGTGTAGAAAATTTAGATTGTTTGTTTGTTTGTTTTTTTGTTTTTTGTTTTTTGGTTTTTTTTTCTCAGCAAACATTTGAATGCCAAAATATTTTGGGTAAGATCAGAAATATTTCAATTTAGAGATGCAGCTGAGGTGCCTCAGGGATTTGTTGTTGGTTTTTTGGGTGCCTCATGCTCCCATTCTCTTCTACATCTCCCACGATGAACCACTGGATCTCCTGTTGGAGACGGGAGGCACTGCATCATGGGAGTCCTTGGCCATAGTGCATCACGGAAGTAGTAGTCTGGTGATGGTGTCCATCCATGGAGGGAGAATGGAAACGCAAGGCAATTGAACTACAGCTTCCTTGAGGCACTCCAGGAGGATACCCAAAATGAAATATTCTGGCATGTCAGTGTTCAGGTTTTTTTTAACTAAAAAGAAATCCCCAGTCTGGGTGGGGTGTAATCATGTTCAGATGGGTTTTCAAAGCCACTCTCTAGACTATGCCATACAAAGTGAGGCTGGAATGACTGACCCAACAGAAAATTGTCTGCATTAGCAAGAGCCACTAAGCATAACATTCTGTTGAATGGAGACTGCTTCCCATTGGAGCACCCTAAAGATTAGGGTTAGGGGGTTTTATTTATACGAACCCTTTTTATTTTGCTGGCTTGTAGCCTTTTTCTGCGACTGGCTGAACTCCTGGAGTGGGAGGAAGAACAACCCAGCTGCAGTGAAAACCAGTCCGTGCAGCTCAGTGCTCTACCCGCAGTCAAATGACTGCTCTGACTCATTCTCGGCATTTCTCTGATTGATCTAATGAGCCTCAGATGTTGATACTGTAGCTGGTTCATTTACGCTTTCAGTCTTAATGGTGTATATGTAAAGTGAGACATTCTCATCTTCCACATCATTCACTTCCACTAATCATGTAGGAAAATGCCATCACTGCAGCAAGAGAGCAACATTTCCGCACCATGGGTAAAACTAAACGACCTGGGCACACGCCACTTGGCAGCACTTTCCTTGGTCTCCCATCCCAGTCCCGTCATGAGTCCTTTTCGGAACTTTGGAGCCAGCCTGCAGTCACTCCATGTTCTGCAGACATTTCGACTAAATAGGCATGTCTTAGAGAGGTGGTTGGTTTAGCATTGTCCGAGATTTATCTTTGGCTAACAGATGGTGAGGATTTTGCAGCTTTGTTACTTAAGTTTAGTAAAGGTGGCGACTACTCAGGGCATAGCAGCAACATGCAAATAGCTTGTAAATAACTGTATAAAACTAAGCCATGGGATGGGGGCGTGCTTTAGGGATTTTTTGGGTGGTGCTACCTTTGCTTATGCTGATAACAGCCTCACCTCATTCCCTTTACCCACTGCTACTTATTGATGAGTGTCTTCTCCTGGGAGAGTCTCCTTGCATCTCTCTTCCTCATCAACTGCCCCCAGATAGCCTAGTTCAGCAAGGCAAAAAGAAAAGGAGGACTTGGGGCACCTTAGAGACAAATTTATTTGAGCATAAGCTTTCGTGAGCTACAGCTCACTTCATCAGATGCATATCGATGAAGTGAGCAGTAGCTCACGAAAGCTTATGCTCAAATAAATTTGTCTCTAAGGTGCCCCAAGTCCTCCTTTTCTTTCTGAAGATACAGACTAACACGGCTGCTACTCTGAAACCTTCAGGAAAGTAGTTAAGCATATGTCTCCCTGTAAGCCTGCGAGTAGTCTCATTAACATCAGTTGGGGCTGCTAATGTACTTAAAGTTAAGCATATGCTTAACTACCTTGCTGCATCTTCCATGCCTGTTCTTCTTAATTTTTCTTGTCATCTGCTGCTGTGATTCGGAGCACATTTAACACAGTACATTGGTTTTGGAACATGGTTTGTTTGAAAGATGGTTAACCAAAAAAAAGCATCTGGTCTTGCAGACTGTCATGTCTATCTAAGGTACTTATATGGCCCTACTCCCCTTTACCATAGTACCTGAGCATAGGTACCAGAGTACCTGAGCACTGTGAGGTAGGCCATGTTCTGACCCCCATTTACAAATGAGGAACTGAGGTACAGAGTGGCTTGCTAAAGGTCACACAGGGTATTTGTGGCAGAGCAGAAATAATGCCTGGAGCTCCTGTGGCCCAGGCTAATGCTCTAATCATTGGACCATCATTCCTCTAAGTGTGCATAGTCCCATTGATGGCAGCTGAATTACTCATGTGAGTAGGGGGCATATTCGTGCAAAGATCGAGCCCTGAAGTTGAAGTGAATGTTGCTTTTTGAAATGTGTGCCGTATAACTGGGATTGCATTTTTACCAATAGTATAAGTCTGTTAGAACTAGGGGAGTAATTTCCAAATTGTCCCTGTTTTTGTGAATGTTTGTTAAAAATGTTGGAGCTTTTTGCTTCTAAATCCCATAGGTGCTTTTGAAAATCTCCATTACGTTGTTGAGTTTAGAACTGTATAATGACACCCTTTCGGACTGTGAGCCAATAGGGAAAATAATATGCCATCCTAAAAGACTGTACTATAATATTTTGCAGTATGACCATAACTTCTGGTCTGAAGGAGCCAGTCGCACTCTGTCCTGTTTTTCTACCACACGCTCCAAATATTCATATTAGTCGCTTTGTGTCACTCCTGCCATGGTAATGTCAGGAAGGCTGCCCATGAAATTCAACTCTCCAGTTTCTGAATCATATCCATTAGAGCTGGAAGAGAGCTTTTGGTTCATAACCATTTTATCCCCCAGGGCCAGTGTATGTGTCCCCTGTAATATATATTATAATAATTCTAGAGGTTGGCAGTTTAGTTTTAAGAGATGGGCCTTTCCCCGTTTCCCACGGGATACTGTTTCTAATCTTAAAAAGAAAAGGAGTACTTGTGGCACCTTAGAGACTAACAAATTGTTTCTAATCTTGTTAGGAAGCTTTTCGTGATACTTAGCTTAGTTTTCTCTATTTAATTTCATCCTGTTTCACCTAGTTATATTCCACTTGTACAGCCCTAAACAATTCATTGCCTACCTTGGTGTGTGTTACTCGGAAGGTATCTGTACATGAGTAACATGTCTTTCCATACTAACTATATAAATGAAAGGAGCGGGGGGTGTGAGAGAGAGAGAGAGACAATGGACCACATGGTGGCTTACAGGATGTTTTTTTGGCTGAAGGCATGAGGCTGAAACTCAGGAGGATGGGGTTCAATTCCTGGTTCTGCCACCAACTCGCTGGTGTGACCTGGAGTATGTTGCTTGCTCCCTTACAGTTCTCCATATGTAAGAAAGGGATAATAAATAGAGCTGCTGAAAAACTTTCCATTGAAACTTTTTTCCAACAGAATTTTGAGGATTCAACTAAACAAAAACCTTTCCAGGATGTCTGCTTTTCTTGAAACTTTGAGAAGGAACCCCCCCAAAATGTTAAGGCAAAAGCAGAACTTGTGTGTGTTTTGGCCTAAAAAAATTCATTTTTCAGATTTTTTTTTTTGGTGTCTTTGAAATAAAAAAAACAATAATTTTTTCCATAGACACCTTACTTTCTGACCAGCTCTGATAATAAGCAATACTTTCTCCTTCTTGTCTACTTTGATTTTAAATTCTTTGGGGCTTCTTTCTGTGTGTCCCTTCAGCACCTAGCACAATGAGTTTCTAATTTTGGTTGAGGCCTTTAGGAACTACTGTTACATAAAGAGGAACACCATTCTTACTGAGAGGGGCCCAGAACTGCAATGCTGACACAAACCATTGCTAATGGCATTCAGATTGGCATGAGTGTTCATCAGTTGCTGAAAGGAGCACAAGAGTGAAAGGAACTGCGGATCCAGGCAAGATTTAAGTGCAAACCTGGAATGTAATTTTAAGGGAAGCCCTGCTGGGGTGGTACTGCTATTTGCACGCAAAAGACAAAACGAGCAATGATGATGCTAGAACACAGTTGTGAAAGTTCTGCTTTCTGAGCAAAAGCCAAGCATGGTTGAAAGCAGGAATGTCGCTCTGTTCTGCCTGTAGGGTGCATCTGAATTTGATATGGTGGAATCACTGTCTGACGGGAAGGAAAAATTCAGTCTTCCAAGTCATTGGGCCCCAAAGATTGTACAAAAAAATTGGATCGCACATGCATACAGAGAAATAGCATTACTTTTGATGTGCACGGGGCTTTATCAAAAGGACCTCTGTGCTGCAGAGGTAGAGCTGAGATCACAGTACACTGAAGATGTGAATTGAGCTGGTTGAATCCCAGGCTCTGAACACAGGAATAACCATTATATGTTATCTACTTATCTTGAGCCTCTCACTTCAATTCCACTCTGGAGGCATCCTTTCAGAAGCCTGATTTGTACTGTAAAGTAAATCTAGTGTAAAGTAGTAATTTAAAAAACAATCATGCCCACTAGAAAAAAGATAAAAATTTTTACCTCAGAGCACAGAGTGTGGGTCAGTGGTGTTTGATCTCTTTTTGTGGGAACAGATTGGAGCAAGAGTGATGGGTAGAAGAAACATTTTCATAAAGAATTTAAGCAATAATTAGAGGTGTCTGAAAGGTGTGGGTAGCACATGCTGCTGGTGGAGAGATTCTCTTCCCCCCCCTCCCCCCAAAATATTTGGGAAGATGAGGGGAGGTGCTTTTAAAGGACCCTTAACTTTTCTCAAAATATTTTTGGAAGATCAGAGCTGCTTTTTTGCAGTTCTGCTTTTCCACTGGAGATGCTAGTAGAGTTGGAGTTTCATAGATTCAGTGTTGACCAGAAGAGGCCATTAAATCTTCTAGTGAGTCTGACCTCCTGTGTAACAGACCATGGAATTCCATCCAGTTATCCTTTTATAGAGCCTGACTACAGCATATCTTCCAGAAAGGCATCCAGTCATGATCTGAAGACATCCAGAGATGGAGAATCCACCACTTCCCTTGGTAGTTCCAATTGCTAATGATTTGTCAGAAACTGATCCACCAGTTGAACTTGGAGGATTGCTTTTTCAGAGGTGCTGAGCACCTCCATACTCTAATTGAAGTCAGTTGGAGCTGTGGGTGTTCCATGCCATGAAAGATCAAACCCTTAAGGTACTGCAGTCATGGCTATTACACAAAACCCTTAGGAGTATTGGCCAAGATGATCAAAAAAGCTAGGGATTTTGGGTGCCCCAATGTTTGGGACCCCACTTAAGCACCTCAGAAAGGTCTGATTTTTTTTTTCAGAGCACATGTGCTCAGCACTTTTAGGAAATTGGGCCCCTTTATAGTGTGTCTGTCTATGCACTTAGAATCATTAATTATTGGTCATTCTGTACTTGAGAATTTTTCCCCCACGAAAGCGCAGGCACTTGTTGCAGGCAGTGGTGCTTTGGGGTGCAGAAGGAAGTCAGGGTGTCTGTGTAAAATCTGCATTTCAGAAGGGACAAGCTTCATGGTTTAAATCCAAATGGCAAGATCTGCATGAAGGACTTTAACCTCGAGGGCCTAGTTCATTTAGTTTTGTTTGCATCAGTCAATTTCCTGCATCCACTGAACACCAGCCAGCTTTCCCTTCCCCTTTCCTTTGGATAATATTGCTCAAATTATTAGAGTGTGAAGAATTGACTCTTAAAATGCCCATTGGCAAATTCTGTTTGAGCATTGATGAAATCCAACCTCCCAGCAAGCTTATAATTAACGACAAGTTGCAATATGGTGATGTTTGATGTGCTCCCTAGTGAAAACGTCTGATCGTCCCTCCCATACACGCTTGAGGTCACTAGGTATCACAATCCTTGAACGTCATAAACTCAACCTGAACAAATTACAAGAGGGAGGAAGAAGGTGGGTACAGGGAAGGGACAAAGCCTGGCAAAAGGCTATGGGCTCGTCTCCATCACTGGTTAGCACTGCATTTTTTTGCCCTTCAACTCCTCTGCCCTGTGCTCTGTTGAGAGCTGTTTTGTCTTCAAACTTGCCTGCAAAGTGCTTTGGACATTGGTGCTATATAAAAAGAAAAGGAGTACTTGTGGCACCTTAGAGACTAACAAATTTATTTGAGCATAAGCTTTCGTGAACTACAGCTCACTTCATCGGATGCATTCAGTGGAAAATACAGTGGGGAGGTTTTTATTTTTATAATACACACACAGAGAGAACATGAAACAATGGGTTTTATCATACACACTGTAGGAGAGTGATCACTTAAGATGAGCTATTACCAGGGGAGAGGAAAACCTTTTATGGTGATAATCAAGGTGGGCCATTTCCAGCAGTTAACAAGAACATCTGAGGAACAGTGGGGGGTGGGTGGGGGGGAGAAATAACATGGGGAAATAGCTTTACTTTGTCTAATGACCCATCCACTCCCAGTCTCTATTCAAGCCTAAATTAATTGTATCCAGTTTGCAAATTAATTCCAATTCAGCAGTCTCTCGTTGGAGTCTGTTTTTGAAGTTTTTTTGTTGAAGGATAGCCCCCCTCAGGTCTGCAATCGAGTGACCGGAGAGATTGAAGTGTTCTCTGACTGGTTTTTGAATGTTATAATTCTTGACGTCTGATTTGTGTCCATTCATTCTTTTACGTAGAGACTGTCCAGTTTGACCAATGTACATGGCAGAGGGGCATTGCTGGCACATGATGGCATATATCACATTGGTAGATGCCTCTGATAGTGAACGAGCCTCTGATAGTGTGGCTGATGTGATTAGGCCCTATGATGGTGTCCCCTGAATAGATATGTGGACAGAGTTGGCAACGGGCTTTGTTGCAAGGATAGGTTCCTGGGTTAGTGGTTCTGTTGTGTGGTGTGTGGTTGCTGGTGAGTATTTGCTTCAGATTGGAGGGCTGTCTGTAAGCAAGGACTGGCCTGTCTCCCAAGATGTGTGAGAGTGATGGGTTGTCCTTCAGGATAGGTTGTAGATCCTTGATGATGCGTTGGAGAGGTTTTAGTTGGGGGCTGAAGGTGATGGCTAGTGGCGTTCTGTTGTTTTCTTTGTTGGGCCTGTCCTGTAGTAGTAGTAACTTCTGGGTACTCTTCTGGCTCTGTCAATCTGTTTCTTCACTTCAGCAGGTGGGTATTGTAGTTGTAAGAATGCTTGATAGAGATCTTGTAGGTGTTTGTCTCTGTCTGAGGGGTTGGAGCAAATGCAGTTGTATCATAGAGCTTGGCTGTAGACAATGGATCGTGTGGTGTTATATAAATGTCTGACAAACCTTGTCAATCTGTAAAAACGGATAGACCAGGCTTTTCAAGTGCCACTGAGCATGTGCTACAGTCCCCCCCTGTCCCAATCCGCGGAAGATCTGAGTGAGAGCCCCCTGCTACAGAACCGTGAATCTTTAGCACCTCCTCCTTTTAGCTCTGGAGGAGTGCAAGCTCTGATGTGTTGGCCCAGAGGGCAGCCCTCATACCCGGGGGTAGATGTAAAAGGTGCTGTGATCAAAGGGTTAAGCTTAGTTCTGCCTGTGATTAGGTGACAGGTTGTGCAAGGAGGCAAGCAGAGTGGGAGAGCATGGCCCTTTGGGAAGATTGTGATTTGCACTCAAGGGTCAGAGTGTGGGCTAAGCTATTATCTTGGGGGTTGGTTGTTTTCTGCTTATGTTCACTTACTTGGATTTTTGGGGGGGAAGGATAGCTCAGTGGTTTGAGCATTGGCCTGCTAAACCCAGGGATGTGAGTTCAATCCTTGAGGGGGCCATTTAGAGATCTGGGCTAAAAGTTGGGGATTGGTTCTGCTTTGAGCAGGGGGTTGGTCTAGATCTCCTGAGGTCCCTTCCAACCCTGATATTTTATGATTCTGTGATATCTTGTTTCTGTCCTTTGAGGAGAGGACACTGGCTGTGACTGGATCTTTCTTTTCCTGCTGAGTCATTCCACCAACTTGCAACAGAATGTCTCTTCTAATACATCCTGGCCGTCTTTTTGTTCTCTGTCTGTACAGCACCTAGCACAATGGCATCCTGGTCCATGACTAGGCAGTACTAATAATATATTGCCAACACTAAATGCTCAAAAATCAGGAATCAAGTCCCCCAAATTGAGATTTTTTTTAAAAAAAAAAAACCTTTGGATTTTTTCTGTTAGTTGTTTAGTTTTGGACCACTTAGGGAGCTCTTGGCTCATGATTGTGAGCATTTCTTTGTAGCTCTGAGGAGTAGAAACTTTTTTTATTAAACAAAAGCTTCAGTTCTCACATAATCCTGGGATTCCAGGAGCTGGGGTTTTACAAAAAAAAACAAACAACCCACCCATCAAATATCATGAGACTTGCAATAGGCTGACTAGTGTCATTTTGTCTCCTCATACACTTGATGGATAGGCTTGGCAGAAATCAATATTTTATTTTTAAGAATTTTGACAGATACTTAAAAGTTAAACATTGATATTATTTCTCCCTCCTTCCAATTTTTAACAATTTAAACTTTTGTAGTTGTGGGAAATGATGGGGTCAGATGATTAAATAATGACTGTAAATGCTGAGATAAACAAAAGTAAAGCTTTATGAATGCTGTCTAATTGTCTGCAGCTCCCATTCTGCGAATGTCACAGCTGGCTGTTTTAGCAGAGCTGGAAATATGGGCTTTAGGCAGCATTTGTTACCACGCCTTTTTACATGGTAAGGTGGGACCAATAAATTCTTAAGCAGCATCCTGCTTACTTAGCTTATCTGTAAAATCTGATTATTGATGGAAATATTTTTTCATGTGTGTACGGTGAAATCAATGTTTACCGACACTTACTGATAAAAATCTAATCCTTCCAAGCCTACTGCTAAATATGCATCAGACTGCAGGAGATCCAAGCAGCATGTTGTTACATAGTTAAACTAGGCTTCTCTTTTGGCCTGAGTTCTGCCACGCATTCAACAGTAACACGACTTGAACAGCTGGTCTCATTAGGAAAATGGGAGTGACAGGGCTGAAGCTGGTTTTAAGAGGTTATTTCCCCCCCTCGTGAACCCCCAGCCAGCCACCCACCCCCACTGGACCAGGATTGTACTTCCTGCAGCACAGGGTGTTGGGGTTGTGTTGTTCTTTGCTGCCTTGAGCTAGCTGGGGCATTGTCCTGCCAACGTCGGCGTGTTTTGATTATTGCAGGCATAGTACAATTTGACACATTCTTCTCCCCGCCTAGCACCCCTTCCCCATCCCCTCATTACTATGATCTTTTATGTTATGGAAAATAAAGAACTCCAAATCCAGGCCGATAATAGTGATTATATAATTAGTGGCTTTATCTCAGCATATTTTTCTGCTTGTTTTCTAACCTTGCTGTCAATTATTTTCATCCGTTAGCTATATGTGACTCCCAGAAGATGCTAATTGTATCTGAAGCAAAGCAATTTGATGCTTTCCAGGAAAACAATGACTAGTGCATGTAGGGTCAGAGAATGAACCTGAAACCCCTTTAATAAAAATGAATTTTCATGTTGCTTTTCCAATGGCCTACCTCAAATTCTGAATTAGTATGTCCTAGAGAATAAACCATGAATGTAAATAGCTATAATCTCCATAGACCTATATTCACACACATTTGTGTGGGTGTGTTTATACGCACAAACGAACAAGGTACTGAATCCTCAGCCGACGCACGTTGGCTCCTTTGAAACCAAAAGGGTTTTACTGTCCATCTCTTGTCTTAGACCCTTTGCTGTTAATCTATAGGTCAAGTGAGCAGATCCTTGAGCTGCTAGGTGACCTGGGATCTGTCTTCACTAATGCTCTGAATATGAGTTGTCATACTGCACATTGCAGCAACAACCGTGAATTCCTAGATCGCCCAGGGTTTGCTGCAGCACATGCATCTCTGGTCTTTATTTCTTTCTGTTCCCCATCCTGTTCTACTCTCTCCTCCTGAGCCTCCTTCCTGAAGGTTCATTTATCATCCTCCAACCTCTCTAGCTTTCACTACACCTTCTTTGTCCCTCCTTGCTCCTGGATCGTGCTAATCCTCCCTGCAAACCAAGTGCTCCTGATAGGAACAGCTTCTGCAAGAGCTCCCCGGGACAGCCCAACAAGTGTAAAATATGGGCCAGATCCTCCCATTAACGTTAGTGGATCTCTGCCAGTTTATGTGACCAGAGGATCTGGTCTTATGTATTTACGAATCATCTGCAAAACCCTGCACCACTTGGAACTTGGCCCATTGATTTCTCTCTTATACTGTCTGAGCTGTGTTGTCTGTCTGATTTGGATTTTAAGCTAATCAGGGTAGCGAGTTTGTACAGTGCAGAGCGCACAGTACTAGCAGCATAATGGCCAAATTCTGCTACCTTTACTCGCTTTCAGAAGTTCCTTACTCGGTAACTAGTCCCAGTGAAATTGAAGGCCGCTTTATGGTAATAAGGGATACTCTGTGTGAGTAAGGGGAGCAGAATCTGGGCTTTAAAAAGCATGTGTGGGTGAGAGAACAAATATTGTTACTCCTTTGTTGCAGTGGCTAGCAAATATTCAGGGTCTTGCAGGGGTTGTTTCCATTAGGATAAGAAATCAATTCTGAGTCGGGTGGGTGGGTAGGTGTGTGTGTAGTCATGTTCGTCACAAAGAATGTACACACTGTCCTGTTTCCCTGAACACAGTAGAAATAAACAGCAGGTGGTTTCCTTGCCTAGAAATCTCCTAGTCTGCCACTTTAGTGAGCTCTGTGTCCTCTGCATCATCTTGGGGTCCTGCTCACAACTGCTTCTCCAGGCCTTCTGCTGACTTTTCTGTCTCTAACACACCCAGGCTGAAAAGCCAATATCCTAGTCCTTGCATTTGTAATTGGTGAAACCCCTCAGCCTACATGATTTAGGGCTTGTCTACAGGAGAAAATATACCAGCCCAACTATCCTTGTTGTAATTATACTGCCGTAACTTCCCATGTGGATGCACAGAAGAGTGCATAGTTATCTGTAGGTAGTGCTGTTGTAGCCATGTCCATCCTAGGATATTAGAGAGACAAGGTGGATAGGTAATATCTTGTATTGGATCAACTTCTCTCTCTCCGACAGAAGTTAGTCCAATACAAGATATTCACCTACCTTATCTCTCTAGTTATCTAGTCATTTTCCCCCTATAGACTAGCCCTGACCCACTGTGTGACTTGGGCAGTCCTGCCGTGGTTTGTAGCTCTTTGTTAAACAAAGGGGTTTGATTAGTCCTTCCTCTGAGTCTTGGAGAGTTCTTGGCACACCCACTGACTTTTAACTAGGGCTGTGATTTTTCCCTTGGATCAACCACTCACCTGATGGAAGCAGTTTTCACCATAATATATTTATGAACATTCGCTCTCACGTGACAGTGTTTTATCAGATAATCTGCTAATATCAATGGGAGGGAGAGTGTTAGGAAACAAAGGTTCAAAAAGCACCCTTGCATGGTTAGAACATAGGGTGTTTGTGCTTTGACTGGGGTCTCGATGTAGCTCTATTGCCATTTAGCATAAGGTCAAGCTGGCCAACACATGGAGTTGGCCTATACAATGAGAACTGGTTCTATACCAGAGCACCTTCCACAGCCCGGCACCTGTACTTCAATGGCGTCGGCTCCATGACCAAGATCTACGGCGGCCACCAGCGCAACAGCGTCATTCTCAGCCACTTCAGCCACAGCTCCAAGAGCGTGGCCAGAAGGGTGCTGCAGGCCCTGGAGGAGCTAAAAGTGGTGGGAAGGATCAGGATGGAGGATGCAAACTCTTTTCCCCCACCCCTCCCACTTCCAGGGACAGAGAGATCTGCACAGAATTGCCGGCCAGGTGGCAGCTGCAAACACAAAACATTAAAATGAACATCAGATAATAAAAAAACGTTTCCTGTTTTTTTTAAAAAAAAAATTCAGGTGTCTTGTTCTCTTAAAATGACTAAGCTCCCTTAAAACGCAGCACACACAAGCTTACAAAATGCTGAGGTGGGTTTCTCTCTCCTGTGACATTTTTTTTCAGGTTTGTTTTCAGATAGCATCCTTTAGATGCCCAGGTTCTGGAAGCAAATAAATAGCTGGAGATACAACCGACCTGTGTGTCATGCAGTATTAATTGCAGGGTTCTTATAAACCAAAGTTCTCATATGACTAATCCAAGCAGATATTGGCATGTCTAGACTAGAGAAGAATTCCTTTAAAATAGCATAGTCTCCCCCCACCCGCCCCGCCTCAACGGGCAGCTCTTTATTGTGTGACCTGTTTAAATAAAATTTAGTCTTTTTGAAACCCTAGATCCACTTAACTTTTGGTATGTTCCTGCCTTTCCCCTTCACCGTGCACTAATCCAGATGTATCCTGCATTTTTTCGCCACAGAAAGGCTTGTCAAGATATACCTATTGATTGATATTAGCTGTAGTAAGTTCCTGTTAGAATACAAGTGATCTGAAGGGCAAACAAATCTTTAGATGTTAGTTTGTTTTTATTTGTATTCCTAGCCACATTAAAACCATTTTTACACTGATGTCTTTAGAAATGTAAATCGTGTTAATGTCATCACTAGGACATAGGAAAAAAAATACGAAGCGAGATTATAAACAGCAGACGATCAACAGAGGACAGGTGCAAAGGCCTCCAATAATATCAGAAGCTTCAGTTTTTTTGGTTTTAACTGTGTCCATTTAGTAAAGCTGGTCAAATGATTGTGGGGGAAGGGTTATATGAAAGATCAGAGTGGTGAAGCCTGGAATTGGAATATCTATCTGTGTAAATCAGTGGTTCTCGGGCTGCTTGTGGTCCAATCAACACACAGCTGCAGCCCATGTGACATCCTCAGGGCCATACAGGTTGTGTGTGTGTGTGTGTGTATAATATATAATATGTGTGTGTATATATATGTGTGTGCGTGTATATATATAATATGTGTATATATATATATATATATGTATATGTGTGTGTATATAAAAAATATTGTGTGGATGTGGCCCACATAGAGAGCTGTGTGTGCGGCCCACAATGGTGAATAGGTTGGGAACTACTGGTCTAGATAATTACATGGGCCCCTGATAACTGACTGCCTCATAAATATTGATGTGTTTTTCTTAACACCCTTGCAAGATACGGAAGTGCAGTTATTCCCGTTTCATGGATGGGGAGCTGAGGACATGGAGCGATTACATGACTCGCTCGAGGCCGGACAGTGAGTCTGTGGAACAGCTGGTAATTGAACCCAGCTCTCTTGAGGCCCAGGTCTTAAGTTATGTCTATGCTGCAACAAAGCAGAACAAAACAACAACAAAAACCCACCTCGCGGCAGGGAGTCTCAGAGCCTGGGCCCACTGACTTGGGCTCCCACTACGGGGATAAAAATAGTAGTGTAGACATTCCAATGCGGGCAGGAATCTAGGTTTTGAAACCCAGTGAGAGAGGAGAGTCCAGATAGCTACACTGCTATTTTTAGACTTGTAGTGTGAACCCCGTGAGAAGGAGTCACTTGACCTGGGCTCTGAGAGCTGCTGCTGGGTTTGGTGTTTTGGTTTTGTTTGTGCAGTGTAGACATACCCTCAAGTCACCAAGATCATCCTCCTTCCCCAAATGTACGGGGCGGGGAGGAGCTGTTTCAGTTGAGGATCCACCTCTATTTGTATATGCTTCAGACAAAGTTGTATCTACTACTATATCCCAGTTAT
The DNA here is from genome assembly GCF_009764565.3 of Dermochelys coriacea. Taxonomy (NCBI): domain Eukaryota; kingdom Metazoa; phylum Chordata; order Testudines; family Dermochelyidae; genus Dermochelys; species Dermochelys coriacea. The sequence goes on along the minus strand of NC_050083.1, from coordinate 17,572,214 downwards.
AGGAAACAATTAGAGTAACTTTACTGGCTGATTAGAGCTACGTCAAGAATTTGCACAAAACCTTGAATGTACTTGGATTGAGCCTCATTTCGAAGTTTGATACTTTCTTTGAAGAGGGGGGTTGTCTGTGGAGCTATCCGTCTACTTCAGTGACCACCCTACCATCCTGGCACCTCTCCTCCCCCATCTTTCTTAACTCCCCCCCTGCCCCCAACACCTCATAACAGGATTTATGGCGGAGGGGTGTTGGTGTAGGTCAAAGTCCAATCCTCAGGTCAACTTGGAAGAGGCTGTTCACACTGAGTCCACAGATCTGGAAGTCAGGGAGGTGACTTCCTGCATAAATCAGTTCTGGTGCTTTTAAGGGTTTGCTGTAGAAAGCCAGACTGGCTGACAACATTGAATGCTGCACGGTGCTCTTTGCAGAGGGGCGATATCGTGCACTGATATGCCCGAGCACGTCAAAAGGAAAGTGACACATGATTCTGGAGGCACCGTTGGATTCACTTTAAAGGGGGCTGATTGCCAGAAAGTGCTGAGCAGGCCAACCTCTGAAAATCAGGGCAGGTAGAGCGCTCTCAAGCCAGGCACCCAGAATAGGGCTGCCACCTGTCCGGGTTTATACCTGCACAACCCAGTTTTTGGCTTCTGTGTCCGGGTGCCATTTAAAGTTGCCAGGTTTTCAGGGACCTGGCAACCCTAAATGGCACCCAAACCAAAAGCCTGGTTACCGGGGCAGAGTGAGGCACCAGGTCACTAACCTGTGCCAGCCCCTGATCAGCCAGGGCAGCTTCCTACCTGCAGCCAACTCCTTGAGATAATCCAGTGAGCTACTGGAGGCAGGGGGAGGTTTGGGGCGCGGGAGGGGAGGAAGAGGCAGAGAATGGGACTGGCCGTTGGTGGGGTCTGGTTACTCGGGATTAGAAAGGTGGCAATCCTAACCCAGAATCCTTAGTTCTTTTGGAAAATCTTGGCCAGTGTCTTCTGGGTTGGTTCTGCAGCATTGGTTTTTGTTGCTCTGTCCAAGCTATGTGTCGCTGTTCAGTTCTCCATTCGTTTCTGTCAGGGAAACATTCATCTAGTTGCATTAAAAAATTTGTATCGTGAAACATTTATATACGGAGAGAGACAAGCTGTCAATCATCTGCTATGTCTTTTATCACCAGCTCCCTGTGCGTTTTGTTACAGTGGCTGATGGCGCAATTAATTTTATTGTTTTGAAAATAATTTTCTGCAGTGTTTGATTTGCACAGCTTTAGCCTTACACTTTCTAATTTCTGTATCAATTTTGCTGTTGTTGCTAAGCCGAAGATACCTTTCAAGTGGCAAAAGAAAGATGATCTAATACTGTGGGTAAAACATTAGGAACAGCAAATTAAATCATGTTTAATGGTGTTAAAATCCCGGTTGCTAAGGCAAATGGAGCTGGTGAAGCAGCACAATGAATGAAGAATTGCAGGAGTTTCTCAGAAGAAATTTGTATTGTTTCGAAGTAGAATTGCTGGCTAAAATGTTATAGTTTCAGTTTATATAAACTGGGAGTCATAGGACCAGACTGAATCCACAGCAAGGATTGTAGGCAGGCAGAATGTAACAACCCACGGGGGAATTTGGTTAAACTGCAGGGATTAGTACAGACTCCTGCAAAAAGTGTCAAAGGATCACTGATGACCAGAAGTGGTCAGGATGACCTCTTATCCAAAATAGGGTGCCTCCATAGGGTTGCCAACTGTCTAATCGCACGGTCTCCTGCAGTTCCCGGCCAATGGGAGCTGCAGAGTCGGCGCTCAGGGCAGGGGCAGTGTGCAGAGACTCCATACTCCCCCAGGGGCTGCAGGGACGTGCTGGCCGCTTCCGGGAGCAACGCGAAGCCAGGGAGCTAATTGGCAGTCGATGCACAGCATGGAGTGCAGATGTTCTGCAGTTCAGGCGACCACCCCACTTAGGAGTCGGGTAAACTGCAGTCTGTGCCAGCTGAAGCCTCCAGATGGCTCTCCAGAGAGAGCCTGCCTTAGCCTTGCTGTGCCACCGGACTATCGGCGCCTAACATCTCTCGGTTTGGCTTCAGTAGCCTCTAGGAGATAGATCCTGATTCTGGGAGACTCCCAGCAAAATCGGGAGGGTTGGCAACCCTAGGCCTCCAGCAGTAGGCTGGGCTATTGTACTTATGTAGTGGCTCAGTCCTGCTTTCTGCTGGTTCACTGATACCCCCTCTTGTAGCACCTGGGGTTTTGTTTGAGGCCTCCCACTATAGTGCTTGTCGGGCCTGGCCCAGCGTGGCTTTTGAAAACTGATGAGAAAACGGATCCAGGGGTAAAAGTCTCATATTTAGTGTCCATTAGAGGAAATTGTGTGTGTGTGAGAGAGAGAGAGACGCACTAATATGCACAGTTATAGAATATCAGAGTTGGAAGAGACCTCAGGAGATCATCTAGTCCAACCCCCTGCTCAAAGCAGGACCAATCCCCAATTTTTTTGGCCCCAGATCCCTAAATGGCCCCCTCAAGGATTGAACTCACAACCCTGGGTTTAGCAGGCCAATGGTCAAACTAATATATAATGTATACACATGATATACATATGTATATGGATGTCTGTGCATATGTGGTTCAACATATCCCCAACAATAAAAAATAATTATGCAATCTGGCCCTGCAGTCCTGTTCCGTTCCATTCCAGCCCAGCCATCCCCACTAGAGAGGTTTAAAAACCCCTCAATCTTGTTAAAAACCATCAGTGAAAATTGAATGGTCTGGGCCAATGAGCATGCAGGCCCTAATCCTGCAAAACCGTCTGTACCTGCTTAACTGTATTAATGGTAAATGCGACTGCAATGGGCAATGCAACTCACGGTGTGCAGAGTTCAGTGTTGGTGGGATTGGGTCCTGAAATGTGTGAATAGGCCGCATTAGGCCCAGCTCAGCTACCTAGTGTGATGCATCAGCTTAGTTAAAGTGGCAGAATCTTTTCAGTCACAACAGCTGTTCCTTGAGAGACGTGACCGTTCCCCAATGCTGTGGTCTTCGCCTTGGTTATTCATGCCTTTGTCACCTCCAGCCTAGATGTCATCATGGCAATGAGAGCCAGCTGGAGGCTTCAGCTGGCACAGAGTGCAGTTTGCCCACCTACTAAGTGGGGTGGTCGCCTGAACTGCAGAACATCTGTGGGGGGTGCTGCTGTAGGCATTCTCAACTCACGATGCCACTCTGAGGAGCTTGCTCCATCCTTCAGCTGCCCAGAACCCAAGGTTTGCAGACTTCAAGGTACAGCATAAAATGCACTTAATTAGTCAGGCCTCTTATGCGGCGGATTGTATTTGGCAGGTGGGCAACTACGGAGAACAAGAGTGCTGTTTTGGCTACAGAAGAGAGTAGCTTTCTAATTCTTATAGTTGGTGAATTTCTATTCATAGTCAAAAGAAAAGGAGTACTTGTGGCACCTTAGAGACTAACAAATTTATTAGAGCATAAGCTTTTGTGAGTTACAGCTCACTTCATCGGATGCTCCTTTTCTTTTTGTGAATACAGACTAACACGGCTGCTACTCTGAAAACTATTCATAGTCAGGCATCCAGGTTCTTGGCAACAGGAGCCATAGAAATATTTTGATGAATCTAGCTGAAGCATGTTTACATGCATGTACACCTGACTCTGTAATCTTGCAGCGAGTAACTGCATTTAAATGAAATTCAATACCCGGTTTTGGATCTGTCCTAAAATCAAGGTATTTGAAGCAGGTGAAAACTACTGTAAGGTCAGCTCAATGTGTCCTTCTGACCAGCTTTGGAAGAGTCTTTCATTTAAACATTTTGGCTTTCAGCATATTTGCACTTTGAATAAACGGTGCATTGCTATGGAGAAGAGTTTACTGTCTTTTCATGACAATGTTCCTATAATGCACAAAACCATAATCATATTAATATTGTATCAGTAAAGCACAGGGGGTAAAAAAATCAATGGGGCTCAGCAGCGAAACGTTTATGTAACGATTTTTTTTGCTTTAATATTTTAGTGGTTGTGACCGTCATGGAGTCACATAATCGTTGTACCGAGTATCTGGACTAGTGAGAGGAAGATTGGCCCAAAGGTTAGGGTGCTAGTCAAATACTCAGAAGACCTGGTTTTAATTCCCTGCTCTCCCACAGACTCCATGTACGACTTAAGGCAAGTTATTTCATCGCTCTGTGCCTCAGTTTCCAGACTGTAAAATTGAGGATGGTAATGTTTTCTTTCACCCACATATTGCCTGTTTTGTCTATTTAGACTGTAAGCAGGAACGCACAGGGATCATATCGGTACCTATAAGTAGCCCTCCTGAGTTTAGGGGATTTGTGTAGGTATGTGTTCCAGAACAGGTTTTTAAGAATTAAAAAAAAATAAAACTAAAAATTGCTTTGTTTTCAAAAAAGCAAAACCTTACAAGTAAACCACCTCCAGCAAAAGTAACACATCTCCAAGTATGGGATTTTAGATGCAAAATCACTTGCAGTTCTTGCTCTGTTATTCACCAATACCTGAGCAAGATCAAACAGCTAGTAGTTTTGCAAGGAAAATCGGTAGTTAATCTAGAACAGCTAATAACAGTGAAGGATTTGAGGGGGATTTTTGTTGTTGTTGAGAATGAGGAATGCTTGCTTCTGTTTATAATTAATAGTTTTCCAGGGCAATTCTGCTGGGAGAACAATGAGGACATTGAAAGCTGATATTTGCTGTGCATTCTAAATGACTGATTCTCACCCAGACCTGCCCTGATTGGCTTAAAAAGAAAGGACTTCATTTGACATGGCAGGCTCACTGGGAGCAATTGTGTCACACCCTGAAGATCAGAGTGCACAGGAAATTGCAGCCTTGCATCTGTTCTGAATCTATTTTAAAAAAAAAAAAAATCAGAAACAACTGTCCCAAAAACACCCTTTACTGATTTAAAAAAAAAAAAATTTAAAACCTTTCTGAATGCAGGAATTGGGTAAACCATGTTGCAGTATCCTGATGACTTGTTTCCCTCAGATGCCTCTTTCCTTTTCTCTTTGAATCTAATCTTACAATATTATAAGAAGTGATGAGTAATAGAGCTATTGGCCTTTTAAAATATGTATGAACTTCTCAGGGAGAGGAAGAGAAATGACAATCGACTAAAAAAGATAACGGATGCATGATGGTTTCCACAGCTATGTTGTTTGACGTGCTACTTTTTCTGGTGGTCTAAATCATGAATTTTTACAGGCAACACAATGTTTCTGTTCTTTCTATTTTACAGAGTTTTTGTTTTAAAGGAAAAAGAAAAGGAGTACTTGTAGCACCTTAGAGACTAACAAATTTATTTGAGCATAAGCTTTCGTGAGCTACAGCTCACTTCATCGGATGCATCCGATGAAGTGAGCTGTAGCTCACGAAAGCTTATGCTCAGATAAATTTGTTAGTCTCTAAGGTGCTACAAGTACTCCTTTTCTTTTTGCGAATACAGACTAACACGGCTGCTACTCTGAAATCTGTTTTAAAGGAGGAAGAGATTGTCCTGGTGCAACTGTGATCATAGCATTGAAAGCTGGGATTACAGTAGCACTACCTGACTAACCTTGCTGCGGTGAGCAGATGTGGAGTTGTCAATCACGCTGGAAAGTGATTTGGTAAAAATGGCATGGTGGGGTTCCTTGATGGTCATTTCAGTGATGTATATATTGGTAGCAAATACAGGGCCACTGGGGGGGGGGGCAAATGGGGCAATTTTACTCATGCCCCGGACCCCTCAGGGGCCCCCACGAGAGTTTTCAGTGGCGGAGGGTCTTTCAGTGCCGCCGAACACACCCAGAGTGAAGGACCCGCTGCTGCTTCTTCTGCTCCGGGTCTTCGGTGGCAGGGGTCCTTCCACTCCATGTCTTTGGCGAAGTGCCCCGAATCCTCTGGGAGGCCCTGAGCAAATACACAAGCAAAAACATGCTTGTTTTTAACTGCTAGACGTGTAAGCTCTACCTGGCTTCTGAGAGTCAAGCTGGTTCCTTTCTCTACTAAAGGTTCTGCCAATCGGCCTGTCTCCATTGTCTTCACACAATGCCATTGCCTTTCATGGGGTTTTACAAGTGCTGTTTGTTAGAATGTAGGCCCCAGCTCTGACCGGAGTGCCCTTGGGTCCCCGAGTAGTCAGAGGGATTTCAATGGAACTACTTTTGGAGTAAGCCTTTGTGCTCACACTGAATACTACCTGTCAGGATCAGGCCCCTTTGATATAAAAACAGTCCTGGTGGTGCACAAGAGAGACCAAAATCCTTCTCTCACACAAATAACTGTGTTGGCTCAACCATGCTTTCAGGGGTAATAACAAAAAAGAATAAGACAGCTGGCTCCCAGCTCCCCAGCTGGGCTGTTGCCGGGTCTCTGGGCTGCCGCCCGGCTTGGAACAGAGAGGTGACAGCAGCCGGGCTGGGGAGCTGGGAGCCAGTTTTCTTGTCAATTTCATGGCTCCAATGAAGCTGTGAAATTGACAAGAATTACAGCCAACCCCTTGTCCAGGTGGTTTTATTATGTCTGCATAGCAGGGGAGTTGCATCAGCAGGAAGAGCGTTTCAGTGTGTACGCCTCCACTGTTTTGTCAACGAAAGCCAACTTTTGTTGACAAAACGGCATAGTATAGACAAGGCCAAAGTCCCTTTGTGGTGTAGAACTGCACTTTCGGGTTCCAACCCCTTCTCCTACGCACGAAGGCCAAGGGGACTGCTTGTTCACACACAGACTTCTCGCGCAAGCAAGGGCTGCGGCTTTGGAGCCTCACCCTACAGGTAGCTATGAACAGGAGCACTCGCTGGAGCTCTTCACATGAGTATGTGTCTGTAGGTTCAGGTCCTTGGTTGGCTGCAGCAGGGTCAGTTAAGTGTGGGCTTGAGATGACCTCCCCCTCCCCGCTGAGATGACCTGGGAGTTGTGTGCTGTTCCATTGTGATCCTTTAACTGAACCCCAGCCTCACAACTGGTCTACGGACAGAGATGCAGGTTTCTTTTCAGTAAGCACCTCCCAGAAGAATACTGGCAGAGCTATACTGATGGCAAAACAGACACATCAGTGAAGTAATGATACAGCCGTAATAGAGTACACAAGATTTATTTCAGACGAACTGAACTAATTTGCCTGTCTCGTTGAGGGAAGTGTCTGATAGACTAAATCAGAATCCCTATTAAATGCAAATCAAGAAAATTCATGTTAGCATAATTTAAACTTGTCATCTTAATGTTTTTTCTGAGGAAGAAGGGAGGTGAGCTAGTGAGAATATGAGCCCGGGAAAAGAAGAACCTGCAATAATGAAGTTTGCTTTCAGCAAAAATACATGTTACCTGTTATACTGTAGCATATGGTGTACTTTAATATTATCTAAAACCCCAAGCTGGGTCATTGATGATTCATGCAGCGGTTCTGTTTACTGGGACAGTAGGATAGGCTTTCGAATATATATTTGATTTTAATTTTATCCTTAAGCTTTCCTGTGCTATATTGCAGAAACCCTACTGGTAATTGTCCCTCAGATATTTAATATGAGCAAGGAATCAATACATCTCGAGTGAGGCTAAGCTTATTGCTTGTGTCTTATGAAATTTATAGAAATGCTTGGGGGAGAGAAGATGCCATTTAAATAAAATTATTTCCTAGTTTATTAATCCAAAACAAAATAGTTTTATCCTGTCAATCAGTTTTAGTAAGAAATTTTCCTTTCCACTGGTGTTGGAGTCATGAGAAAACTGACCTCTGATAGTTCCAACAAACCAGGGCTGGGACCATTAGCTGACTTTTTGTTTCAGTATTTAAAAAAAAAAAAAGTTATTCAATATTTAGTTTTGAGAGGAAAAAGTAATATAAATAATTGCCCTATAAATACAATCATATGGTACAATATATCCTAACATATTATCTAAGTTTAAACTGAGGCATTGGTGTGTTTTGTGTGTCTGTAAATAGACACTTGTGTATATATAAAGGTGTGTGTGTGTGTGTGTGTGTACACATGTATAGATAATTTGTGTGCGTATGTGTGCAATTTAAATACATGTTCTGTGTATCTATACTCACAATGTGTGCATATACCTATCTGTGTGTGCATGCCATATGTAATACAACTCTTTGTGTTTTGTTGTGTCTGTGCAGTAAAGTCTGTGCAACACAAGGAAGGCCCTTGAATTATGTTCCAGCTTCACTTTGGGGACCCCTTACCCCTCCTCCTTCAACTTTACTTCACTGCTGTCAGTCTGCGGGAGCCATCCTGGATGTTGCCTTCCCCGTGAGCCCTGCCGTACTGCTCTGCCAGTGATGCTGTGTGGTGAACTAGAACAGAAGGCTTCCACCTACTTCCTGAAATCCAAGTGCAATTTGGCTCTGCTGGCCTGCAGAGGGCAAGGGCAAGAGTCGCTCTAAAACCCATCCTGGGCTTTTGACCCCCTAAAATGTTACTGTGCTGCATGTTGGCCAGCTGAATTGTCTAGTTGGCCAGCTCAGAATCCTCTTTTTTTTTTTTTTTTTTTTTCCCCCTACCCCTGTCTTTCCTATATTTTGAAAACTGCCTGAAACAAGGATTCTCCCAAAGTATCTGGCACCTGCCCTGGGGAAGTGATAGGCAATGGGGACTTGTGGAGTGCAAACCTCCAACAAACATCTGAGCACACAGGGATTGCATTAGTGCTGTGAGTTCGCAAACTACCTTGCCTTGGGATTGAAACTCCTTCTCCCCCTCCCCACGCATTCCTCCCCCATAGGAACCCAGGAAAAGTCAATTATAAAAGCATTGCCAAAGGGAACTTGTGCTTGCTGTTATGTTTAAAAGAAGGCTCTTTCTTTACCCTCAGGAAAAACAGAACTCTGAGCCTAATTCTCCTCCCACTTTGGTGTAAATCACGAGTGACTCCTCTTAACTCAGTGGAATGACATGGATGTAACATGGATAGGAGGGAGGAGGCGGATCAGGCTGGCCGTATATTTTCCATTAGGAATTGTCTTTGTTTCCATAGTCTCTCCAGAGTGGAATGTGAAGCCAGCCATGTGTGAGTGAGAGCTGAACTTTCCAACTCGCCATGTTGGGAGTGGGTGTGACATGACATTCCTGGCACTTTCCGAATTCCACGTGGCCTGCAGACCAGGCGTGCTCTTTCCCTTGAACTCTTTGCCATTCAGTGGAATTTACCCTGTGGGATTTTAAGAGGGGACTCTAAGCGTTTGCCTCTCTCTCTAATGGCTAATGTGCTGTTGAAATGAATACCGAAGGAAGGTGGTTAGAACTGCAGGCTTGAAGTTAGTAGTTCTGATAATCTTCCCAGCTTCTACTGTCTCAACTCTTTGACCTAGGGCAAGTCCTGTAGGGTAAACTTTCCAGGTGCATCTAAAAGGTTTAGAAGCCTAGCTCCTGTTTCAGAGTAGCAGCAGTGTTAGTCTGTATTCGCAAAAAGAAAAGGAGTACTTGTGGCACCTTAGAGACTAACAAATTTATCTGAGCGTGAGCTGTAGCTCACAAAAGCTTATGCTCAAATAAATTTGTTAGTCTCTAAGGTGCCACAAGTACTCCTTTTCTTCTAGCTCCTGTTAACGTTCATTGAGAAGGCACTGGGACTTAGTCACTGAAGCGCTTTTGAAAATGTTGTTCTGAGCCTCTGATTCCCCACCTGGAAGATGAAGATAAAAATGCCAAACTCCCTGAGCTTTATTTAATATCTTTTGTTGGTTATGGAATGAAAGGTGCTGGGTCAAGTTATTTCCAAAACACTCACGTTCTCTCTCTCGGCTATAAATGAATAATCGTGAGCCATTGTTCCCTGCCCGTGTGGCTGTATTTACAAAACGTGAGGATTCTGCTTTTGTTGCTTATGATTCAGCCCTGTTTGAAAGGCAGTTTTATCGGAATGCTAGTCGGGATACCTGATGCTTTGTGCTGTGTTAGTGCTCTAGCTCGTAGTGATGAGATGGTGCTGCAGTTGCCCACTGTTCTGACTCTCTTATGTCATGCAAGCCTCAAAACTTTCTTGTCCCGCATGTGATGCTGCGAGGAAGGAGGCAGATGTAGCACTAGCCCTGTGAGGAAACTACAGTATTGCTAAAAAGACTAAGAAAGGCGCAGATCTGCAAAGGCAGAACTTTGCATTGAATTGTCAAGGGGGGCAAATCTCACCTGCCTGTCTACTGCTCCGTCCTCCCCCCGCAGTTCTGTTGTGTAGTGAGTGAAGTAGAGGGCTTGTGTGGAGGTACCTGCATGTGCACCCCAGGGATATGCTCCACGGGCTGCCTAGCATGGAGGAGTGGCTTGAAGTTATGAATAAGTGAATTCAGCGGCACTCCCCTTGGCGCACGTGGGAAAGGTGAGAAGGAGGGCCGCGCATTAGAGGCCCGGGAGGCTAGATCAGCTCTGCATCCTGGGGGTGAGATGTCTTTTTCCCCTCTAGCCTTTTTGCGACTCGCCCACAGTGGCAAGCCCAGGATTGTGGGCCAGGTTCTTACAGAACTGAGAAGGTAGGACAGTCTCCCAGTGTTATGCTGAATGCTAGGCCAGCCTCTCCGAAAGGAACAGAGTCTGCTCATCTCTGTGCCAGCCCCCCGTAAGGTCCCGGGCATGCTGAATGCTCTCAAAGGCATGTGAAGGCAGAACACTAGGGTGATTCTTCGTCTGTGACTCATGTGAACTCTCTGCCTTTCACAGTGTGTTTGGAGCACTCGAATGAAATGTCTTTTGTCACAGAGCAGCTGGACTCTGAGCGAGGTTCAGTGCAACCCCAATTGCAGGCTGTATGTTGTGAGGCATTTCAAATAGTCTGGGGCTTATATTTCTGCTTCCCTCTACAAGGCAGTCTCGCTCCCTCTGCTTCTTCACAGACCAGTTCCTTTGTATGTGTCCACAGCGTGCTGGCAGACCTGACCGGGGATGTGACTTGTCACTGACGTATAGTGAACAACAGAAGGCCTAATGCCGGGGCTGTGTGGGTGCTGTTGCAGCATGTACTGTAAGGCCTGCTCTCTTTGCCTTCAAAAGACTTTATTCTGAGAGGCTCTGGACTCCTGCGGCTTTTTCAACGTCTTGGGTTCTGGACTCGGAGTTATTGTGCTCCTAGGATACTGTTTAACCCCTGGCACAATAAAGAGCTTTGGGAAAGCCTGAGGCGAAATCCATTCCTTAACAAGAATGTTCTGGTGGTTAATGCATTGGACTGGGATTTGGGAGATCCGAGTTCAAATTCTGATTCTCCCAGCAGGACCTGGTACAAGCTATACTGGCAAAAGCACTTTTATGCTGGTATAAGCTATGTCCACATTAGAAGGGTTTGCCAGTATAACTATGCCGGCAAAACTTTTCTAGTGTAGACTAGACCTTTCTGTGCCTCTCCTATCTGTCTGTAAAACGGGAGGTGGTGATACTTCTTTCTCCCACCTTTTTGTCTGGCTCATCTATTTGGATGGTAAACACTTCAGAGTAGGGCTGTCTCCGTTGGTATATACGGCACCTAGCACAATGAACTCAGTTGCGGTGTCCAGGCACTATTGTAATGCAAATAAATATTTTTTTAAGAACTACCAACAATAGAAATCATCTTGATCCCACCTCCTTCGAAGTCTGGTTATGTTTGGATGCAGAATCGTGTGGCTCGGGCCTTTTGTTTCTTAAATACATAACAAGCTACCTTTTGTCTCTGACATCTCCCTTCCACTGCCCTCTACCAAATGATATCATCCCCTCATGTGTAATTAAACCTGTCCTCTCTGATGTGTCTGCTCTTTGTTTAACTCATCGTGTGACTTCACAGCAACTGTAGGAGCTTTTCAGGGAGGCCGTGTAGTCCAGAGACAGGACATTAGATTGGGATTCAGGATACTTGGGTTCTACACCTAGCTGTGTCATTGACCTGCTGTGTGACCATGGGCCTGTTTCCCTGTTTGTACACTGTGGCTACTGTAGAGTGCTATTTAATATCTGAATATAATTATTTCCCCTTTAAGGGAACCTATGTCCACCTGGGAGATTACCTTAGCTGGAGGCATTATTCACAATAGAAGCAAATAACCTACTATTATACACAACCAGACTTGTTCAAGTTCATGCTGGGGCAAGTTTTTTTTGTTTGTTTTTTTTTAAGTCATTCGAAGATCTCTTATTTGAAGTGGGTTCTTGTGTAGCTACCTCCCACGATGTTCATTGCCGTTAATGTCTGCCACTCTCCTTAAGAATGTTGTATCTTGAGGGTGCAATTAGGCTGAATTTGGACATGACTAGATAAGTGACTTTTGGGTGTGAGGGGAAATACCAAAATATTAAGGTGTGTCAATGGGATCTTACAAAGGCAAATGTTGAAACAATCTTTTAAGAATAATGATGAAACCCTGGGGTGTGCATGGATAAGCACCACTGTCCTCTGCAGGATGGAAGTAGACCTGCGTTGCTGTGTGTCAACAGGACAGCTGGTGGTTGCAAAGTACAGAAACCAGTTTCAAAAGTGTTTCGTGAAAAAGTCCATCAAAACTGTTTGAATCTTAGGGGAAAAAAAAAATGTCCCCCCCCTTTATGCTGGTATAAGCTACGTCCACATTAGAAGGGCGGCCAGCATATCCCTCGGCCCGTGCCGCTTCCCGCACCCCCCATTGGCCTGACGTGGTGAACTGCGGCTAGTGGGAGCTGCGATCGGCCAAACCTGTGAACGCGGCAGGTAAACAAACCAGCCGGCCTGCCAGGGGCTTTCCCTGAACGAACGGTGGACCACAGATGAGGACCACTGCCCTAGATCCTCTCTCCCGAGACAGCATCTCCCTCCTTCATACCTAGATGGGGTAACGAGTCACCTGTCACTGAGTCAGCACCACCCAGTAACAGAAAATAGACCGTGGCAAATGCCTTGGCATCCCTGGGAGGCACCCCGCACCATTTATTTATATCTGCAGTATGATGAGTGCATACCACTTCACAGACCAATAAAATACACCAGCACTGCCCTGCAGAGCCTGTGGTCTGAGTTTAGACCGAGCATGATGGGTGATGATGAATGAGAGGGTTAGGCAGGAGAAGGAAGGACCAGGGTTACAAAAATATCTCGTTGGTTACTCTGCGCTATGTGAGTTTCTTGGTGGGGTGTTGTCTTTTTAAGAACTGCTATTTGTAAGTGAGGTTGCTCCAATGGGGTGTCCCTCCTTTTGTGCGTGCAGGGGAAGCGGTTAGAGGTAACAGAGATGGGAAGTGTCTTGCAAGAGGACAGATGGGGGCATGACGGAAGCGGAGAATGGGAGCAGGCAAGGGGAAAGGACAGGGAGGATAGAGGCGACAGACAGGAGGATAAGTGCAGCTGGGTGGGGTAAACTTGAATAGGCAGCATTGAGTTTGTGGGGTGACATGGCAGCCAATAGGTTAGAGGCGATGGGCTAAGGGCAAAGACTTGAGAGATGAGGTGTGACTAATGACTAGGGGAGTGCTTTACCTTGTCCCCGAGAATAGTAACAGTCTTGCAAGGAGGTGTCTGGTATCGCAGTGGTGGGGGTGAAAAGATCCGAGGGTGCCAGGCAGGTGATTGTTGGAGATTAGGGCAGGCTACTGCAGGGAGAGTGCACTTGCTAGGGTGGTGGCTGCAGGCTACCTTGGAAAGCTGTTGACAGCAGCGAGAACCACATAGGTGGAGACTGTAAGGCCTAGTTTCTTGGAAAGGCTCCCATCATGGGGTCCAGCAGAGGGGTAAGCTACTGGTTCTGGCTTCCTTTCCTGCTGCTGCTGCAGTGACTAGGGGAAAAAAAACATGGGACCAAACTGCTCTGACACACTGGTGTAAACCGGGAGTAACTCCAGTGATTTCAATAGCTGATGACTTCAGTGAAGTTATTCCAGATTTAGGTCCTGGTTCATCAACGGTACTTAAGTATTGCCTGGCTTTTTAATCAAGTGGAGTCGATGGTACTTCGTGCTTAAGTACCTTGCTGAACAGGGCCTCACACTGATATAACTGAGCAAAATTTGTGTTGTTTTTCAGCTGACAAATCACTACATAATACACGGCACAGTGCATCAATCAATTACTAACCATCTGGTCGGTTACACTGAAGACTGACCTCTCCCTGTGGGCAAATCAAAGACCTAGTAACTTTTTCCTGTCTACAGTTATCTCCTGGGGTGCTGTGCAATGTCCGGAACTGGTGTCATTGTCCTTAGGCGCTGCAGATTTCCTTTAGCAGTCTGCTAAATTTATGGAGCTCCCTATATGGAGTTTCCATTTCTTTTCCAGCCTCACTTCTTGAACAGTTTAGCGATGCACCCTGAATACGTGCATTGTATCTGTGCAGAGGGTTTAATTCTGGATTGAGAATTGCTGTAGGTGCTCTATAAATATATTATTTGGTGAGAAATAGAATGAAAGTCTTGGCAAACAGCAGCAGCCATTGGTACATGGGGAAGTATGAATCACCTCTATTCTAGAATAAGATTTCAGTTTCCTGTCTTTTCCCCCCCCCCCATCTGCCTGAAGTTTTTCCACTACTTTGAACAGTCTGTGAGACAGATGCACGTTTCCAGTCATGGCAAGGCGGTGGGAAGAGAGGCGTGCTCAATCCACTTGGCATGTGAAGTGTAGTAGAAGATAACAGAGTACAATATGTCATGGAATCAGAGATACAGTTCTTCCTCAGGAGAAAACAGTGTGCTGACAACGCTCTGGATTTCTCTCAGCTTCCTAAAATGATGCTCCCTCTTTCTGGGTCATCCAGCAGGCTCTGCTTGGATTTGTTTGCTTTATGACAATTGCTCTTAGAGGCAGGAAATTTGATTTATTCCTTGAATTTGGGCGGGCTGTAAGGTAGCCTCTGCTCAGACAGGTGGCAGTCAAAGGATATTATTTGTGAGCCTGCTGTCTGGAATTGTCTGTGTGTCCACTGGTCAGTGTGTCTGTGATCTTAGTAGCTTTCCAGGGCTTTAGAAGCTCATGCTTATAGCTGCCGAGTTTCTTGGTTCAATCTGCTGTCAAGCCCACGATGGTGATGGCCACAAAATGGGGGCTCAGCCAGAATTTGAACTGCAGTGGGCCTCAGACTCCAGATGAGCTTCCTCTGTCCAGGGAAAGTATGCAACCCACTGATCAGGGTATGTTATGAATCCCCTTCCATGCCCAGGCCACAGAGGATCGGCATCTGTTACAACCCCCAGCTACAGCACTTTAATCCTTTACCTCAGGCTGTGGAAGTTCATGCTTCTAGCTCTGGAGGTTCCCAGTTCAGTCCTCAGTCGTACCAAGAAGGCAGCCATCAGGAAGCATAGATTCAGCTTTCCCTAGTAGCAGAAATACTACTACCCTCATCATGAGCTTTCAGCTGAACCTAGAGTCCCTGGACTCGCCAAAAGCCAACACCTTGAAAGAGGAACCACCCTCTAGGAGTCTGTCTGATGCCGTGTTTGGAGCAGCCTGGCCATGCTGGGAAGATGGGCAGTGGGCAGCAATGCCATGCTGAAAATGCACCATTGCAACTGCACCTTAATCCTTGTGGTGTGCAGCTGGAGATGCACCCTGCTTGGAGAGGGCAACTCTTCAGACGTGATAGCAGGAAAGATAAATTAACAATTGCACAAGGAGCAGGAAACAGAAGCTGGAATTATCCCCGCTATCCAGGAGAACAGAGAAATCTCAAGTCCCCAGTAGCCCTCCGTCTCTTGGGAAGCACTGTCCTGGTTAACTGGATCAGCATAAGAATAAAGCCTGAAAGAGAACCTTTCCTTGAATTCAAGAGGGGCCTGAACCCATTGCCAAGGTCCAACCATCCTCAAATTTCGGATAATTCTGTACCTCATTCTCGTTGTTAATTCAGATAAGCGTGGTTTGGGGAAATATATATATTTCAAAGCCACTGTGTGCTGAATATAAATATATATATTTCAAAGCCACTGTGTGCTGAATTTTGCAGCAAATACTCAAAGTGGGATGCAGTAGCCTATGATGCTGTTCATTGCCCCATGAACCACAGATCGATCTCTCTCTCACACACACACACACACACACACACACACACACACACACGAACCACAGATCGATCTCTCTCTCTCTCTGTCTCTCACACACACACACAAAAAAGCCTCCCTCTCTTGGAAAAAAGGCCTTTTTTAAAAGCAGAAGGCAACTTGAATAATTTTGGCTCTTGAATGTTCATGGCTTCACAGACCTTGGGCAGGCGTCAGGGAATCCATCATCTTCCTCCTGATCTCCAATCTCCTGTGGCAAGAATCTCTACTTTTGACCTCAGACCCTGTCAGAAACAACAGCTGCTCCAGTGAGAGAGGCTCCTGTGTTTTGTAAGCTATTTGCTCAATTAAAACACACCGTTATCTTGCCAACAGGTAAACTTCAAAGCACTGATCTGCTCCTGAGCCATACAAGCAAATACTAACTTCTTCATACTGGCAACATTCAAGGAGAAAGCTGTGGAGAGGAGTCCTCTGTGCTTATGGGAGTGTCAGGACAAAGGACACCTGTCGGCAGTGCAGTCCTGACCAGTATTGTATAAGCTTCTTTCCAGTCCACCTGAATCCTGCCTCACTGCATACCCTCTGCTGCAGCAATGGCTTGTCTTGATCAGAGGCTGCCAGCTCATGCAGATTGTCCCAGACTGTGTGTTGTCTTTGTGAGAAAGTTAAACAAAACTTAGCATTTTCTCTTTCCTTTGGAAAATCAGCTCACACAGCTGGATTTTATTTTATTTTTTTTAAACACATACTTGTTTAAATACTTGGGTTTTGTTTGTCCCCAATCATAGTGTCCTGGACCTAATAATTGGTGTTTATTTAGTTTCCAAATCCATCATTGAAGGCTTGTGTCTATCAGGAGGCTTTTGGAACATGTACTGGAGAATAGCCTTTGGGTTCAATGTGGATTTCTGCTAAATACATTTAAATTACTTTATATGTCAAGTGACTTCATGTGTCACAGGCGCAGCTGACTGCGAGTTGGGGTCTGCAGAGTCCAGCTATCCCTAGTGACGATCAGCAGCTCTGCAGCCCCAATTCTGCAGGGGAAACAGGGAAGTCTGCAAAATTCTTCATTGCACAGTGGCACAGATTTCCCCCAGGAGTATACCATAAAGTTGAAATGCTGGTGTTTTATAAAGGAGATAAATCCTGCCAACTATAGTTCACACAAATCTTTCTGCTTCAATTAATGTGACAAGGTGGCTGAGATAATATCTCTTACTGGATCAACTTCTGTTGATGAGAGAATCTTTCGAGCTAACTGCTGTAGCTCAAAAGATTGTCTCTCTCATCAACAGAAGTTGATCCAATAAAATATATTATTTCACTTGCCTTGTCTCTCTAATATCCTGGGACCGACATGGCTACAACACTGCATTCTTCAATTAATGGCTAGATTAATTTATCACTTCACTTTTGGTTCACTCATTTCTCCATCATGTATCCTGTGCATTCAGCAAATTGACTTAAAGTGGTGATTTTTCTTATACTTTTCCAGTATTGATATATGTAAGAACATGAATGTAATATGTTCAGCCCCCCAAGGCTCTGTATCATGGTGTTGGAAACCTATCCACAACTACTGAAGAAAATGTATGATTTGTTTTCCCCTAATTAGTTTTCTATTGAGTGAGTTGCTGCAATTTTTGTTCTTTAACTCTTGATCTTGGGGGCTTGCTTTCTTCAGTCACTAATAAGCTTTGTAACTGCTCTGGAGCTACTAGTGTCAACATGTGGATTAAAAACCATTTGGGGGATTGTCTCTGTCTGCAAGATCGAGGTAAAATACATGTGTGCTATGGTTATGAGATGGCTAAAAATACCCACTGCTAACTGAGCTTACCCGAGATACACTTGCTTCCAAAGGATTTCATTTTGGGTTATCTGTTTGTTTGCATTAGGTTAGAGACAGATTTGGTACCCTCAGAATATTTCTCAGTCCTTTGTGAGTTTGGGAGAAGTTTCTTCATAGCCCAGAGGCTCTGTTCCTTCATTAAACTTCCACCTGCAAAGTGTTGTCACTGAGCCCGTTCCCTTCATAACAAAGGGCTGGATTTAGCTCCTTTCTACCAACCTACAGGTGAATGGGATCTGGGACAAGGGACAGAAACTCACAAGAACAAGCTCTGATCCCATAGGCTGTTCTGTGTGGGCTCGGGGTCCCCCGGAGCGGCTTGCAGGAAGCTGCGTCCAAAGCCGTGGTACCTAGCACATGGGTGGGTCATAACGAGAGCACGAGGGCAGCTTAGATAAGTGTGCTCATTGCTGGTAAATCCCAACTCTCAGACCGCGACAGGGATGAATAAGCCTGAATTGTGCTCTCACCATAGGAATACCTCAAACGGGGAATTACGTAAGAGCTTATAATAAAGGCCTTTCAGGGCAGAAAATAAAAACAAGAATGCAGGAAGCACTTCTCCTCTTGAGAAATTACAGTTTCCAATTTGATAATTGACCCTGCGATGGGGATGGGAGTGATGGATGCATGACAGGTTTTGTGCCATCCTACAGACAGATCTGTGCTGCTGCCTTATTCTCTTTTCACTTTAAAAAGCTTCCTGACCCAAAGTTGGCTTTTTTGCGGGGGGGGCTGTGAAGAGGATCAGTGTGTTTATGTTATGTACAGGTGCATTAGCCGTCACACCATACACTGCTTGGCTCATCCTATCCTTACAAGCTCTTGTTTCCTATGGAGGGATCACTAACGAGGGAGGGATCGCATAGCCTATGCGATATGATTTGAAGGAGGAAAGAAAATAAATGGCAAAGAGGTAGAAAAGAGCTTGTTCCATCCTTGCTCTTCTCTGCCATCTCATCTGGGTCTTTGTAATCATTTGAACTACACTTGGAATTGCCTGGAAGTACAATGATTTGTCAATGACTGTCATTTTCTTTGTTACTTTCAGGCTGGTTACTTTCAGTTTTGTTTCAAAACTCATTACATTTGGCATTTATTTACAAAAGGCTGGAAGAGCTTGAACCGGAGGTGCAGAATGGGAATTGATTTATGGGAGTGGTGTGTGATCTAGAAAATGTCAAATATTCCCTCTAGAGTCTATAAATTGGTTTTGATTCCAATGAGTCTTTATACCATAATTATAAATCTGTCCAGAGGCACTGTGCAAAGTCTAGGAGGTTAATGTGGTCCTAGGTATCCTAACGTAACTGAACCCGCTTTATTAGAGCGTTCCTCGTGAAAGTAACTATGCATCGGAGATGAATGAATACTGGTGTTACATGATGTGTGTAGCTGCCTCTGCATTTTTTTTGCCTTGGGTATGTGGTCAGGAAGGAGGCTTTTGGTTCATGGAAGAGTCAGCTGCTGTAATACAAATCTGTTTTTAATACATAGGGTGACCAGATAGCAAGTGTCAAAAATCGGGATGGGGTGGAGGGTAATAGGTGCTGTGACAAAGCTCTGTCCTTGCCTCCGTGGGTCCCGCGTTTCCTGGCGGATTTTGCTAGCCTCAGAGGCTCACTGTGGCCCTTCACGTAACCCTTCTCTCTCTAGAGACAAGGGTCACAGTCTACTGAGCCATTTTCATCATAAGCCAGCGAGGGAGGTAAGGAGAAGTTATCCTTCCTTGCACAGTCTCTGTTGTCTCTCAGTCTCAGTGATTAAACAGGGGGCAAAGGTGGGGGGCCTACATTTTCCAAAGTGACAAGTGATTTTTGGGAGTCCAACTTGAGAGGCCTTTAATGGGCCAGATTTTCCAGGGAGTGAATGCTCAGCACTTTCTATCAATTGGGTCCCATTTAGATGTCTCAGGTTGGGCCCCTACAATCATTAGACATTGTGGCTACTGTGATCTGAGGTCCCAATGCTGCAAAAACTTGCATCCTATGGTCTGTAACATGACACATGTGAGTATTCCCATGGAACTCAGTAGGAGTACTGAAATGCTGGCAGGATTGGGACCTGAATGCTATGGTAAGTTTTAAAAAAAAATCTCTTTTCCCCCCTCTCCCCCCCCCCCGTTCTTCAAACTGTAACCTTGTAGCTCTTGGGAGATTGTGAACTCTGCCTCAGTGACACCTGAAATCTTGCAGGACAAGAGTGATGGTATGATGTCCTTGAAAATATTTTCAAGGACATCATTTGTCCTTGTCAAGTGGAGAGGAGCTATGGGACTAATGTTCACAAGATCATCTAAAAATATTAAGAATCCATGTCTACTTATCTCCCCCTTTTTCCTTCGCTATAGCCATCTCTTTATGATAGATAGATAGCTATATAAATGTTACATAATATGTGCAGTATGTTAGCCAGCCATCTACTTGTGCTAAACGGTTATGCCATGGCTTTAAAAAAGGACTAGTAACTGTGACAGCAGTGGGAACATATGAGTGAAGTGCAGGGCTGAGAGCCAGGAGGGCTCAGTATGATTTTTAGCCGCATCCTTTGACTGGCTGCAAAGCTTTGGGCAAATCATTCCTTCTCCATGTGCTCTGTCAAAGCTGAGCATGACTGGGAGACATAGCAGGAAGTAGCATGAGGAACAGCTGCTGCATTTCTGGGGAAGTAAATGACCACACGGCTCCAGTGCTCCCAAGCCAAGATTCCGATTTTCAGTTTCGTGCCTACTGTTACTACCTAGTTACACGGCGTCAAATAAAAAGTGAATGCACCTGGTATTCTCTGACCACCTTAAAGAGGGCCCTTAATTAAACTGCCCTGCCCTGCACAAAATTCGGATGGGGTGAATTCACCCCTGTGCAGAGAACCAGAATAAAGATCTTGCTCAGTTTAGGCTATGTATGTATTGCAAACGTGGGGTGTGCTTACCACTCGTGGAGCCATACCTGAGCAAGCTTTCGTCTAGCTAGCTCAGAGACTGATAGCAGTGAAGCTAGCCTGAGTAATTACCCAGGGTTCTGGGCAGCAGACAGCCTGTGTTGCTACAGCTTCACAGCTCTGGTACTCAAACTGACTAGCTCAGATTAGTCCTTCAGAATAGGACTTAATTGGTGCATCGCCTTCCATACGCGGTGAACTTCCACAAAGAGTAGAGGTGGACCTCTGCAGAGCGTGTGGTGGGTTTGACCTTTGTACCTTCTTTTTTTGCTTGGTGGGTGTAAGTCTTATGCCCTATGGGCTTGATCCAAAGCTCACTGAAGTCCACAGAAAGATCCCTGTTGGCTTCAGTATCCTTTGGCTCAAGCCGCAAATTGGGCCACCTTCTTATCACGTCAGTGGTAGCGTTTGAATGCTGCTTCGTGGTGGAACCTTGTAGTGCTTGGCTGCTATCAAGCAACTAATAAAATCAAATGTTTGGGGTGTGGGGGGGGAGCCAGGATAAGAAGGATCCTAACACCTTCTCCCCTTCCCCAGGAGTATAGCTGAGATAACCATGTTAGCTGCTAACAGGAAAGCCAGGGAGGGGAGATCACAAGTTGATTATTCCTGTGCTTCATGAAAACAGCAGGGACAGTCTCTCTTCATATTTCTTGGGAGAAAGAAATAGAATATTTTTTTTGCAAATGGATATTTAAAATCTAGAAGACATTCCTCTCAATAACCAAGCCCTGTTAGGGGAGGTCAGTATTCATTCTGAGTCTGCGCTGTCTGACAACGTCACTTTCAATGGAGGGCCTTCTGAAATGAAACGCTGGAACTTTAGAGTGAATGTAGACAAATGGATGTTGTTCCATGAATGTCTGGGAACCCTTGCCTTCCAGACAGCCTGTCTGATACACCAGACCAGATTGCTATTGGGAGCTTCTTTACTAAACTTAATTCAAGGTCTGTCAATTACGATATCATTTTTACATCTCATTATTTGTAATCTCTGTTGCTGTCTTTAACTTTTGCTTCTGTGCCATATGTCTCTCCCTACTCAAATTGCTTTGACGTCTTCTCTAGCACACACATTTGAATCACTATACACTTGCCTACCTTGTCACTTTATATTTGTTCCATCTTCATATCTTAATTGAAACATTAAAAGAGCCTCTAATACCATAAGAAGGACCTACTGCTTTGTCCCTAAACTATATCTACAAAGACAGCATCTTTTGATAACATCCATTTTTGCAACTTAATTCTCTCCCGTTCTAGTTTACCCATCTTCTCCCCCTGCCCACTCCCACCCACAACAACCTCTGTAACTCCACAGCTCTCTTCCTTAATTGCCAAAACTCAATTAATGGAGGACGTGGGAGTGCTGCAATAACAGGACCAATACTCTCAGAGACAGCCAAGGTTTCAGTGTAGTAGAACGATCCCACGTCGACAAGACCATCTGCTTTGTCCTGGTTCATAACCATGCATAGCTCATCTGTAGATCTCAGTGTTGTGTGTCATCATCTCTATTGTATAGCTGGTGAAACCGAAGCACAGGACGGTGAAGTGACTTGCTCAACATTCCCCTGCGAGTCAGTAGTAAAACCAAAGTGTAGAACCGAGCTCTCTTGATTGCCAGTCCACAGGACCATGCTGCCACCCTGATGCTGAATGAAAGCGCCCATCTATACTGTAATCCTCTGTTGATACATGCTGTCTTTAGAACATGTAGTTTATTAGGACATGCAGACTGCAGAAGTGAGCCTCCTAGCCGAGGTCGACTGACTCGGGCTAGCAGGGCCTACGCTAGCTTTCTAAGAATACATGCATAGACAGCACTTAGAAACTGACGTTTGGGCTGGAGCTCAGGCTCTGAAGGTTACCCCATTCCCTCAGCTTCGCAGCGCAAACTCCAGCCGGAGCTGCAACCCCAAAGTGATGTCTACGCAGTTCGTTTTATAGCACTATCACGGGCGCTGCTAGCATCAGTCTGTTGACCAGGTTGGAATGGTTGTTACAACGGGCTGAATAGACATACCCATAGATATAAAGCTCCCTTTCTAACTGAGAAACCACCACCAGAAATTGCCACCTGATGTAACTTCTCTAGGGCAGAAACATTATATACATATTTGGCTTTTGCTTTACCAGTGAGTGATTGTATGAAAGAATGGGCTTATTTTAAATAATTCCATTGCCTTCATCTCAACTCCGGCAAGCATCAAATGGTGTGCGATTTCTCATTGCTCTGGATGGGGCTTTTGTTTAGAGCAAGCCTCTTAAAAGTCTGTCGGTTTCTTAAGTGTCATTCAGCTTTAGTTGGAGGTTTTATCTTTACTAACCTGCAGGGCTCTGGAAAGTGAAGGGTGAGATCTGCTCTTATTTTTTTAAAAAGTCAAATGAGTTTTGCTGGAGTGAGGACTGGAGGTTCCCAGACAGTAGTTCCCTATCTTGTTACTTGGCCAGCTTTATCTGAGAGGTGACAGTTGAGGCCATGGAAGTAGTCAGTGGCTTTGAGATGATGATCTACAGTCTTTCTAACGATGTGAATACAATTTTGAAGAAACCCGATATAGCAGCCAGTCAGTGGGGCACTCAAGGCAACATTACTGGGAGGGGCATCCCAAGGTGGATTTTGAATTCATATGGAATCCTTGTGTCTTATCTAATAGCAGCAGAAAATGAACAACTGAAGTGTCTGTGCTCTTCATCCCATTTGTGTTACTTTAACATTTGTCCTGTTTAATGTTGATCATTTTCACACCCTTAATTGCCAAATTGAAATCTCTGGGTTTGCTGAGGAATTTTGTTGATCTTTAGTAGAGATGGGTAGAAAGTGTAACTCACAAACCCTTTGGATTTTTTATTTTATTTTTGGATACACTCACGTGGTTCTTGGTTATTGGTAAGATTCAAAAATATTTTCTGGGCCTGGCGAGCACAGGGGCAGCTTGGTAAGATATATCTATATCTATATCTATATCTATATATATACACACATACATTTTTTTTTTAGTGCTTTCAAGACCCAGATTGGATCCATAGTCTTGACTTGTTCTTAAACCTAGACCACAAACTCTCACTGTAACCTGTATACGAACACCATCTCTTTGGTACATCCCTCGTCGTACCATTCGTGGGTGGACCAATGACAGTTTTAAGAAATCACTGTCTCCCAGTGCTGGACTTGGATACTACACAATGAATAATCTGCAAATCATCTCATTGAAATCAGTGGGGCTACTCATGGACTAAGAGCCTAACAGAAGTTGTTGGATCATATTAAAGAAGTTCTGTATTAAAATCACAAATGAGTTTGATTCCCCATAGTTTAAATTCCAGGGTATTACTAATTAAGAGGTCTCTTGGTTTTTGCAAAAAGAAAAGGAGTACTTGTGGCACCTTAGAGACTAACAAATTTATTAGAGCATAAGCTTTCGTGAGCTACAGCTCACTTCATCGGATGCATTTGGTGGAAAACAGTTTTCCACCAAATGCATCCGATGAAGTGAGCTGTAGCTCACGAAAGCTTATGCTCTAATAAATTTGTTAGTCTCTAAGGTGCCACAAGTACTCCTTTTCTTTTTGCGAATACAGACTAACACGGCTGCTACTCTGAATCTTGGTTTTTGGTCTCTTGGTTTTACTGTTTCTCTCCCTCTCTGTGTGAAACTTGCAAGCTGCTAATTGTGTTAGTACATCGTAAAACAGAGTCTGTTCTCAAAGCAATACTTTGTAACAACTACTCACACAGATACTCCCCGCCCTTTTGTTGAATTTATCTTGCTTTGTTAACAATTGTGATTAAAATAGAGATAGAGGATGTATGTGGATGGATGCTTGGTGTGGATAATAAATGAATGATCAAGGAGGTGCCAGCCTAAGAATCCAGTGTCCATCCACCGAAGAAGGCGTCAAGTGGAAACAACCAGAGGACCCCCGGAGGGCAGACTGGAATCCACCCAACAGCCTCAAGGATGGGAGAACCGAAGAACAACACGGAGCTGTCAGGAATGTGCCATCTGCTGATTGATTCAGCAATAGCATGATGAAGCAATTCCCATAACTGGCATAGGAATAAATTCCTATAGAAATGGACTCTAGAAACTGAGAACTTTGGGGTCTGATTCTGCAAACCAACTTCCAGGAGCATCAGATGAGCATTTAACAAGGCCCTGCTCCCTCCTTGTGTCCAGGCCACCTGGCCAGTGGCTTGGCACGAGCAACTCTAAGGCTTGTAACTATGATAACAACCTTGCAGAACCTGTGTGTGTGTGTGTGTGTGTGTGTGTGTGTGTATGAATGAATGTGTGAATAAATATGAAATTGAATGGAATGTTATAACTGCTTACTATGATTCTTTCTGTATTCACAATAAATGTGGCATTTTGCCTTATTCCCTTTAATAAGATCCTGCTGGTTTTTATTTTATTGGTATAACAAAGTAAGGGTAATAGAATTTGGTCCTAACTGTCCAAAACCATGGAAAAATTCCTTGTTTTGTCAAGCTGTGATATTGCATGGGGATGCCAATACATTTGATAGGTATTGTATTTATTGTTAAGTTACTTTGAAAGCAATGCGTATGGGCATGATGAGTAAGAGCCTTACCCTGCATGGCTGAGAATCTAATTTTATGGATATGTTGTATCCTGATGAGCTTAGTGCATATTTATAATTCTCTCTTGTCAAAGTCCAACCTTCCAGCAAGCTGTTGTACCTAGATTCTACGTGGTACGATGAGGTAATACAAGCGGCATACTCTTTGCAAGATTGCAAGCGTCCTAAACTAACTCTGGATACATCTATGCTGCTGCTAGAAGCATCCTCCCTGGCACAGGTAGGCACACACATGTGACCTCTGCTTGAGGTCACAACTTAAAATAGCAGCGTAGTTTGGGTAGCTCAGGTGGCAGTGCAAGCTAGCCGCCCGAGTACAAACCCACTCTGGACCTCATGGGCATGTAGTTGAACAGCTAGCTCGAGCCCCCACTCCTGCTACCCTTGCTATGCTGCTGTGTGTTGCATGCTAGCTCAAGCAGAGCTAGCACATCTGTCTGCCCTCACTGGGAAGCATGTAGACGTACCCTCTGAGGCAATTGCTAACCTTGGATACAATTACCCAGTTAATGAGAAGGCATCTTTAAAGATTATCCTTCTGAAATGGTTTATTGGAGCTGTCTTCTACCAGCTGGATGAAGTGAGAAGTCAAGGCGGGCTTACCTCTCTGGGCCTGTGGGGGATGAGAGTGTAGAGGCAGTAAGGATTGGGGGGCTGATCCAAAGCTCACTGCAGGCAAAAGGAGTCTTTGCCTTGACATCAACAGGCTTTGGATCAGGGCCTTGAAGATAGCGATCGGCCGGTAGTAACTGTACAGCATTCCAGGGATCCAACTGGCTGAGATCATTCCATCATAGTAGACCTAAGAAATAAAGCCCTCCCCTTGTTCTTTTATCAGTGAACCAATAGTGATGCCTAGGGCGCTTAACATGATGCTAGTCATTATTGCACTGATATAGCCCAGTATGCAAGGGACTTATTAGATAACTTTATTGATGCTGTGGGTTTTTCCCGCTTCTTCTCAGTTTCTTTGACTGTTGGAACCCGCTACTAATCTCTGTGGGGCAATGAGCTGTACGTTATATTCTTCCTTTTGCATTTCATGGTGCCCATGGTCAGGAAATAATCAATAGAAGGCTTCCACAAGCTACTTCCTTTCTATTTTATGGGGAGGTTGGCACTAGGTGCATCTTTCCTCCCTGCCACTTTCTGTCCATTGGCAACTGCTGGGCTGTTACCCTGGGTACCATCCCTTTTCCATCCAAAGTATATTTGTTCTGTTGCTGTGATGAGGCCCGTTAGTCAACTGATTATAACACTGGGATTCAGGTCACTGTGTCCCGAGGACTGCAAGGTTGAAGTAGTTTTGGTTACAGCTCGTTATCAACCTCAGGCTCTTGGATAGATAAGGTGTATTTAATTATAGATGGACATATTTGTTTGATAGTGTCTGGGGATGTGCACTCTGTGTATATCCCATAGAAAAGGGAAAGAGAGAGTAGTTTAGAGGTGCATGTGCGTAAAATAAATGTATATTAAACACACTCATGCATTGCTAAACTCTATGGCTAAATTCTAGACCAAGCCCAAATTCTATCTTGGGGTCTACCCTCTTCCCCTTATCAAATCCTCTGATCAATCCCTTGAGATATGCAGGACCCCTTCCAATTTACATGATATTTAGGCTATCCCATGAAAGATACATTTTTCAAAAATATTGATTTATTCCAGTGATTTCCCTGTAAGGTGGATCTGCTGTTGTTAGAAGTCCATTTGAATGATAAGCACATCAAAGGCGAAATATTATTGTATGCCTATAAATAAGATGCTCTTTACTGAGCAAGGATATTGCCAGCACTTGTAAGGAGAGATATAAAGCCTCTGTGACCAAATTGATTTGTTTTGCGATTCAGAAAAAACATCCAAGCCTCTAAACAGCAAGTTGTAGCATCAGACTGTGTTTCAAAGATGTGTTCAGTTCTCGTTATCTGAAGCTCAATGTAGATCTGATCACTGCCACTGCGTTTGCTTTGTAGTTTTCTTTGTCACCTATAGCTCAGTAAAGTGAGACTTAAGCACTTACTGACAAAGATCGGATATAAGTGGAGACTCGTAATTCTTTGCAGTCCTGCCACTCCTGCAGCACTATGTTCAGGATTACTCTCTTACCTGCCTCTGTTCTCGGCATGAGACTGTATGGCCTTTATAGCTGAGACTGGAATGGTTTCAGTGTAAAGTCTGTAGGCAGTATAATAGAAAACTACGTTAATATTGGCGGACCTCATTTCACCTGTCCAAGCTGTCTGGAAAGTTTTTATTTAAGTCAACATAAAATCTCATAGAAGGTGACAAAGTGATATCGACTCTACTGGTTTTTCATTTAAAAAGTCATTAAAAACCAACCCCAACCTGATGATGAATGGAATGGATTTTTTTTCCATACAGTGCTAAACAGTGCGGAGTCCCCAGGGAGTCCAATTATCCACACTGACAACACGTTACTCAGAGAGTCCCCTCCTGTTTTTCTGTCTCTTTCCCTACCACATCCCATGGTCTGCCAGGAGCAATCTCCACTTCCTGCTGGCCTGCGTCTGTCACCCACCAGGATATGATGTCTACCGTAGGCTAGGATTTCTAACCAATCAAGGAGCATATAAGGTTATTAGTGATAATATTTTTAGCTGGTTAGGAAGCAGGTCTGTTTGTGTTTCTGCTTTGGGGTTGATTTAACAAGTGTTGGTGACTTTTGGTTTCAGAGTAGCAGCCGTGTTAGTCTGTATTCGCAAAAAGAAAAGGAGTACTTGTGGCACCTTAGAGACTAACAAATTTATTAGAGCATAAGCTTTCGTGAGCTACAGCTCACTTCATCGGATTGCAACAAAGCCCGTTGCCAACTCTGTTCACATATCTATTCAGGGGACACCATCATAGGGCCTAATCACATCAGCCACACTATCAGAGGCTCGTTCACCTGCGCATCTACCAATGTGATATATGCCATCATGTGCCAGCAATGCCCCTCTGCCATGTACATTGGCCAAAGTGGACAGTCTCTACGTAAAAGAATAAATGGACACAAATCAGACGTCAAGAATTATAACATTCAAAAACCAGTTGGAGAACACTTCAATCTCTCCCGTCATTGGATTACAGACCTGAGGGGGGCTATCCTTCAACAAAAAAGCTTCAAAAACAGACTCCAACGAGAGACTGCTGAATTGGAATTAATTTGCAAACTGGATACAATTAACTTAGGCTTGAATAGAGACTGGGAATGGATGAGTCATTACACAAAGTAAAACTATTTCCCCATGTTATTTCTCCCCCCTGCCCCACTCCCCACTGTTCCTCAGATGTTCTTGTTAACTGCTGGAAATAGCCTACCTGCTTGTCACCATGAAAGGTTTTCCTCCTTTCCCCCCCTGCTGCTGGTGATGGCTTATCTTAAGTGATGACTCTCCTTACAGTGTGTATGATAAAACCCATTGTTTCATGTTCTCTGTGTGTGTATATCAATCTCCCCTCTGTATTTTCCACCAAATGCATCCGATGAAGTGAGCTGTAGCTCACAAAAGCTTATGCTCAAATAAATTTGTTAGTTTCTAAGGTGCCACAAGTACTCCTTTTTCTTTTTGGTGACTTTTGGGTTTTTTTAGGAAGATCTAAGTGTAAAGCAAATTTTGAAACAGATGGAGATGGTGATTTCACCCTTTGTTTTATACCTATTAGTCTAGATAATCTACTTTTGTGTTAAATCCTGAATTAGGATATTTATGCTAACATGCCAAATAGCTTCTCGGCCCTTCTGTTTTGTCTTTTCTGTGTGTTTGTTTTTCAGCTCTTTGTCTCTGAGCATATTTCATGCCTCAGATGCACCACCTTCCCCTGAATAAGTCCCATAACCTTAAAAATCAGGCCTCTGATTACAAACTAGTGAGCACAGACCGTGATCCTGTAAGGAGGTATGTGCAGAGATCCGTTCTAGGAGCTCCTTGAAGGATCATTGCCTAAAACTGCTGTTGCTGACCTCAGCTGAACCTCCTTCACCATAACCCAACTCCATCTTCCCCAGCCTGGCTAGTTTTCGTCTCAAGCCTCCTCCTTGCTCGTCTGTGGAAGTCCCTGGGGACCCAGCACATGTATTCAGCTGTAAGTGCTGTGCTGTAACTCACCACTCTTCACTCATCTCCCTCTGCCCATGCCTGCCTCTCTGGCTGTTCCTCTGGCATGTTGTCTAGGTGGCTCTGCCACCAACATGACCAAACTCAAGCTGCTTGCATGTCCTCCTTTTTTCTGAGGTACGTCTCTGGCACCCAATATCATAGTATCAGAGCCCCTCACAAGCTTGTATTTATCCTCACAACGCAGCGGGAGGAAGGGAAGGTCAATCATCCCTATTTTACAGATGGAGAACTGAGGCCCAGAGAGACTAAGGATCAGACTTTCAAAGGTTTTTAGGTGTCTAAATCTCATTAATTGAAATGGGAGTTGGATACCTAAATACCTTTTGAAAATCTGACCCTAAGTGACTTGCCTCAGTCACCCAGAGAGTCTAGGTCCACTTCTATGCTCCTCCAGAGAGCCCCAGGCTAGCACCCTAACTGCTGGACTATTGTTCCTCCATTGCCCTTGACAGCACCTGGTGGAGCTAGGCATGGCTATCAGCAGTGCTTTCCTCCCTCCATTTCTTGAGCCCCCATTTCACACAGAGGATAAAGAGGAAGCAGTTAATGTGTGTCGCTTTGGCTTTTCAAGGATTGGTGGTTTGTATTTCTGCCTAGCCCGTAAGGTCTCTGAAGCAGGGACTCTCTTCTCTGCTCCTTGTCCGTACAGTGCCTAGCACAGTGAAGCCTGGATCCTTAAGTGAGGGTTCTCCGGTGTTACTCTAATAGAAATAATGATGATTCCACAGAAGCCTGTTTTCTGATCTGCCCAGAGCAGAGTGGAGAGAGAGTATTTTTTTTTTTGTCTTCTCATTTCTGTTTTCTCCAAACCCCTTTGTCTTTCCGTGCATTGCCTTGCATTCCATTCTTCAAGCTTTCAGGGGCACAGCAAGCCATGCTCCCTGCTGCCCAGAAATGGGGGGAAGAATGTGCCTTTATCTCCCTGGCCGTACATGAAAAGCCATGGCCACAGGATATGTTTATGCACATTGAGCTAGGGGAAAAAAGGGAGCAGAGTTATTCTCTGGATGATCAAGTTTATTTTTAATTTTTTTTCCAAAGACTTAAAACTGCATTTTTTCCCCTCCCACTTTTCCGATCACGCATTTGAAGATTTCGGCTCTCATCTCCAACAATAACACCCCACTCGTTCCTGTTGTGTTTCTAGGCTAAAGTGACTGGCACAAGGGGTGAGGCTGAGCTGCCAAAAGTGAGTGCTCTTTGACCTATGCTAGAATCGCTTCCCCCCCACCAGGGGCCCAAAGGTGCAATGAATTAATGCATTAGTGTTTTGGGAAGGCTGGATTAGGTCACAAGTGAAGATGAATTTGGTCTTCAAAAGGCGATGTTTTTGTCATTGGACAGCTAGGTCCAATTCAGAATTGCTGGCTGAAGATGGACCTATGGCAGAATTATTTGGTAAAGATGCATTGGTAAATCCAAGGAATTTTGCATCATTCTCTGAAAGCATCTTAATCAGTGCAATGACTTGCATAAACATTTCCTTAAAATACATATCTAACCCCCTTTCCCTTTTGCACACGGCTGTATTGGATCATAGCTTTATGCTTTTATACCTGCTGTTTAATACTCATGCATATAAATATGGCTTGGTTTTTCTTGGCTGCTCTAGGAATAGCTTGGCTGTCTTTGTACCTTGGGGGCTTCTGAACCGTGCGGAGGAAAAGAAGCACAAGTGCAATTCTTATGTTTCTTCCTTGGTCAAGTTGCTTAATAACCTTTAGGCCTGTGTTTTCTATCTTGAAAAATGGCACCAATACCTTACCAAGGTTCTGTGGGGATTAATTAATGTCTGGGAAGTGTTCTTTAAGTATTATTATTACAAACAGCAAACCAATTACACTAGTGCGTAGCACACTGTGTTTTTGTACTGGGGCTGCTTGCTTTAGCTCAAGCTATGGAGACTTGTGGTTTTTAGTTCTGGACGTCCCCAGTTCAATCTTTGGTGTCAGTCAAGAAAGCAGCCATTACACAGGCTTTAGCTGCCCTTGACTTAAATTAACAATGCAAGTGCAACAATTTAAAATAACCTGCCACATACCTCTTCCCCTCAGGCAACTTCCCCCTCCTTCAGTGGCAAGCCCTTCCCGTATGCCCTCCAGTTTTCAAGAGCCGGGGATGAAAGATGAGTCTTGCAATAGGCCTGATGGCTGTCAAGATTTTGGATCAAGGTGGGGGCAAATTCTAAAATAGTGGGGTTCTCTCATCACTCTCCTTCCATCCCCCCTTATTTATAACAATAGGGCTCCAGTCCCTTGCTGATCTGAACTGTGCTAGTGTTGCACAGGGGTCTAGATCATAGACCTTGGAGTTCTGTTGTGTATTTAAATATGCATTTAAGAAGGATCTAACCAGTAAAGGAGCAGTCTGGTAGAGGGCTATAAAGGTAATTGTCCTGTGTGGTTCCTCAACCTAGTCTCTGGAGCCCAAGCCATCCTTCTCCTAGAAGCCATCAATCTGCAGCCCAAAAGTAACAAATGATTTAGTAGTAAGCAGAGGGGGAAAAACTCACAATCTAATCTAAAAATAGGGTTGGTTTGTTTTTTAAAAAGGAATCTCTTAACTTAAGACACCAATGTCTTTGTTAGGGCATTTTTACTAGCTCCACACACAGTAACTTGAGTAGGGTGACCATATTTCCCTAAGCTGAATATGGGACACCTGGTAAAATTACTTGTATTCAAGCGAGTTCAGCGGAAATCAATCAGGACTATGCAGTACAAACGTTCAAATTAACATCAAGTTGACTGGAGCCTGTTAAAGAGAAATACTGTGCAGGTGAATTCTTTTTTTTTTTAACCTCATCTTTAAGGCATAAGGGTTCACACAGGAAGGGGGAACACACGCACCCCTACCCCCCCCCCCCACAGGGAGGGTGATTGACTGACCTTCCCCTCCATGCCTGGCTGAGCTTCCAGAATGGACCTGCCCTATCTTCCCAAGGCGGGGTGGGGGAGGGGAGGAGGCATGCAGGGTCATGTCACCCCCCCCCCAGATTTCTGCCAGGATTCCCGAGGCAACGTGTGGGAGGGGGGAGGCATGCAGGGTCACGTCCCCCCCCGCCCAGATTTCTGCCAGGGTTCACACCTGGGGGCAGGACCCATGTCGGAGGATGGGGGGCAGGTGAAGAAGGGGGTTGCTGTGGAGCTTGCAGGGCCAGGGCGTAAACAGGCTGGAAATCGCTTCTCCCCACCACCACTCAAGAGCTTAGATGAGGGACACAGAGGCTTCCCCATGCCAGTGCTCTACGGGGCTTTGGCACACGCAGGGCTCAGCTCTTCCTGGCCAGTGCCCTGGGCTGGAGGGTCTTGGGCTTTCCTGGGGTGCCGGCTCAGCCGGAGGCAGTGGGGGAAGGAAGGAGCCTGCCGGCCAGGCTGTTGGTGATATGAGCACTCCGACCACGGGCTGGCCCTTGGCACAGTGCTGGGAGTGGGATGCGCCCCGCTGGCGGCGGGGGGGGGGGGAATATGAGGATCAGCGGGGCTGGGGGGATGAAGGGGCAAAGTAGGGAGAGGACAGCAAGAGGGGGAGCATGTAAAGGGCTGATGGGTGGGCAGCAGAGGTGACACGAAATTGGCCGCCACGGTACCTGCCTGCATTTACCAGCCACTGCAGCTTGCAGCATGCAGCCAGTGCCAGCCGGAAACGGGACAGGGCCCTGCCGGCCAAGAGCCGGCACCCAGCAGGGGCTGCACTGATGGTCCAGCAGGGGGAGCGGCCACCCCCACATGCTGCATCTTCATCCCCCCCCTACCAGCCTTGCACACTCACCCCCATCATCAGCCACTGGATGCCCCCCCGACTCACCGCTGGTGGGCGGGCAGCTGGCAAGCAGCAGGACCCGCCAGTACTGATGTGTGGGGGGAGACAGAAAATACGGGACAATTTGCTCGTTTTTAAGAAAAAGTCAGGACATCTGCAGGCGGGCTTAAATATGGGACACTTCCTTTAAAATCGGGACGTCTGATCACCCTAAAGTTGGGGGAAAATTTTTCTCTCTTCAGTACCCTAGTGGCTGGATACCATCAGCTGCAGTTTTGTCAATTTCAAAGCAGATTAAAAAGGTAGGGTTGGCTTTTTTTTTGGTTTTGTTTTTTTTCCCTTCTGAAAAAAATCTCTCTATCTCCTCACCCCATCTAACTTAGTTATCTTTTGGTCTGGGGTAGCAGTCCTCCTCCTTCAGTCATCAGCACTGGTTTCCTATTGTGATTATTTTATTCAGGCCAAAGTCCGAGGAGTGAATGTTTATTCCTCCGTCTGAAATTATGTGCCGTTTAAGCCATTTTGAACTGAGCTGTTTATAAAGCAGAGGCCACTTCCTCTTTCCATGTTTCATTGTTTAATCAGTGGTTTCTTTTTAATCACTGAGTGCAAAGCCATGGAAGAATCATTCCTTTCCCCTCTCTGAGATTACATTAGATGGCCCTTTTCTAGGCACTAAAAAACCACCCCAAAGTAGGACGAGAGAAATGAATTCCCCGCTTCGCTTCCTCGAAGGAAATCAGCTGTGCCATTATCAAGGTAGAAATAAAATAAACAGCAACAGCAAGATCTGTCTGAGGGGATTCCTGGTTTGTTGGTTTTAGCTCCCAGTTGGAAGCCCGGGGTCTGGATCCTCAGCCGTTTGCACCCATTTCGTCTCCGCATTGAGTCTGCTGGGACTTCTCCTGTGTGTGTTTTAATGCAGACCCTCCAGTGACTGCAGACAGGCAGCAGACATTCGAATTCTCAACAGGCTTGAAAGTCTGAATCTTCGGGTAAAATTTTCAAAGGTGCAGAGTCAAAAGTGACTTATGCCCGGTTTTTAAATGGGACTCTGCCTCCTTAATTGCTTTTGAATGGTTTAACCCTTCGTGGTTTATTTTAAGACACCGTCACAGAAAATGGAGAGCGTGTGCTCCTGAATGGACTGGTTGGTTTAAAAAAAAAAAAAAAAAATCCAGGGTAACAAAGAGCATCTAACGTAGTTCTGGCTGGTAGCTGGTGTACACTGGATTAAAGTTTTTGCAGTCCACCTTTTTACCTTTCTTTTAAAGAACTTCTCCCTTCTTTATCAAAACCATGCCTGAAAGGTCAGCAGGTTGTGATCTGGACTATCCAAATGCCATCGGGGACATTGATTAAGTGTGGGTGATAGAGGTAATTTTCACTATGACAGACATCGGAGAAATGACCCTGATTTGTATGCAAAGGAGATTTGGATAACCGAGGTTCTACTGTATGGGGCAAATCCAATGCTCAACCAATGTCTGTAGAAGAAAAATCCCATTGATTGCAGTGGGCATGTAGGTAAAATTGCATGCTCTGACACTGATTATTCCTCATTCTGGGTTCTTGTTATAGATTCCATAGTGCAAATTCATAAGACAGGACAGTGCTCTTTAAAATAAGTAAACTAAATCTGAGTAGAAAGAAAAGGAGTACTTGTGGCACCTTAGAGAATGCAGCTTTCGAAAATGCATCCGATGAAGTGAGCTGTAGCTCACGAAAGCTTATGCTCAAATAAATTTGTTAGTCTCTAAGGTGCCACAAGTTCTCCTTTTCTTTTTGTGAATACAGACTAACACGGCTGCTACTCTGAAACCTGTCATAAATCTGAGTAGGTTTCAGAGTAGGAGCCGTGTTGGTCTATATTCTCAAAAAGAAAAGGAGGACTTGTGGCACCTTAGAGACTAACACATTTTAAAAATGTGTTAGTCTCTAAGGTGCCACAAGTCCTCCTTTTCTTTCTGTAAATCTGAGTAACGGATCCAGGTTGGTTTTTGTGGCATGTTTCTTTGTTTTTCATTCAGCTTAGCATAGGCAATGCTAAAAAGCTTACTAAGTACTCCATATGTTGGGAACAATTAAGTGGATCCTCTGTGGCGAAGCATAAAGAATAGCAAGCTGCTTTGTTTATGCATCAGAAATGGTTGTACCTGGAAGACCAGAAAACTGAAGTGTAAATGGCTGCCTCTGCTAGTTTGAAGGTGGGAATTGGGATCCCCAGGAAAACACACCTGACTGGAGTCCCAAGTTCAGGATGATAAAAGACCAAGCTTAGATCTGCAGCCCCCTTTGTTCTCGTTAGTAGAGCTGCTTGTTTATTTTAAATATGCCACTTTATAGAAACCAATGCATCGTTCAGTCACTTCTACCACGAATGCTTTGTTTAAGGGAGTCCAATGCACAAAGGACCGATATGTAGGGGGACTGTTGCCCCCTTACTAACATTCAGTGGGGGTGTTTTGGTTTCTAGCTCCCAATACTCAAAGGGGAAGGGTTGAAGGGGAATCAGGACCCTGAGACTGACAGTCCCCAGGAACAATGGGGAGAGGCGAATGCTCCAGGTCAGCCTGAATGACAGGGTGGGCAGGCTAATCAGGGAGTCAGGAGGCCAGGGAGGTCCCATCCTGTGTGTGAGCTGGATTTGGCTGGGTCAGACAGAATGGGGCTGAGCTAAGGAGAAAGCAGAGGCCCAAGCTGAGCTGGGGAGCAGAGCTGTGCCAGATCCAGAGGGACCATAAAAGCAGCCCAGAGAGAGAAGACTCCGTCCTGGGAGCAGAGCTGCAGCCCCAAAGCCAGAGGCACAGCCCAGAGAGAGCAGACTTGCCCTGGGAGCAGAGCGGCAGCAACCAGAGCCAGAGGGGCCAGAAAAGCAGGTCAGTGCTGGGAGCAGAGTCACAGAAGCAGCCTGCAGAGCAGACCTGTCCTGGGAGCAGAGCTGCAGCAACTAGAGCCAGAGGGGCCAGAGAAGCAGCCCAGGGAGCTGGAGGCAGAGTGGGGCTGGAGCTGGAGCAGTCCGGAGCTGGGTGTCATGAGCAGCTGGGGAGAGCGAGGGGGACCCCGGGCAGTGGGTCCAGCACAGGGAGACGCCTCAGCTAGGAGGCTCTGCAGGCCAGACTCGAAAGGGGATTGGTAACCCTGACAGGGCGGAGGCAACGCTGGGAAGAAGGGCCCTGCCACCTAGAGCCTGTGGCCACCACCAAAGCGAGTGTCCAACCCCCAGCATCCCTGCAGCACAGCCAGAGCCTGAGAAGAGGGCCTGGGACTTGCAAGGGGCAGCCTGTGAACTGCCCTGACACCCCAGAGACACTGTTTGTGATGTTCCCTGCCACAGAGCGGGGTGATGTGTTTCCTTTAACCTTTCCCATTTTTCCTTACTCTTTTTTAAAATTAATTGTTGATTAAATAACTTACATTTGCTTTAAATTGTATGTAATGATCGGTGGGTCAGAGAAGTGCCCAGTGCAGAGAGAGTACCCCGGAGTGGGGACACCCTAGCCCCTGTCCTAGGTGACCATAGCAGGGTTGGGGGTCGAGCCCCGCAGGAATCCTGGGCCCAGCCTTGTTGGGGTTACGAGGACTCTGCCAGACAGGAGAGGGGAAGGGGAGTCCTCAAGGGCAGGGAGGCCACTGGGTAAAGGAAGTGGGAGCGAGGACTCAGATCCTTTCGCTAGCCCACTTCACCGGGGTAGTGTAGAAACCAGGAAAGTTCCCCACAGTAGAGGGACTATTCCCCCACTTACACATAGTCCAAGTAATTTATACTGTAGGCCAGATCCTCAGCCTGTGTAAATGGAACGCAGATGCATTAGGCCTCAAATGAGCTGCTCCCATTTCCTCCAGATGAGGAGCTGAGCCTGTGTTGCGTTACTTGGATGTGGAAAGCCTGGCTGCAGCTGCAGAGATGTTCTCTTGATGTACGGCTGAAAACCTCTTAAATGGTCATCTCGGATCTTTAAAAAACAACACAAGTACAAAGGATACTTTTTGTGGGTAGGGTAAGTATGGGTCCAGTGCTGCCTTGGCTAGCCCATCGGCTTCTGTGGCTTTGCTTTCGATGGGTTTTGAACATAGGAGTGATGATGCTCCTGGTTATTTAAGTGTCTGCAGAGGGCTGTGTTTGTTGGCCTCACGTGGGCCCGAAGAGCAGGAGGATGGAACGCCATCCCTCGCAGGCCCCCACTCTAGCAAATGGCTGGTCGGGGTCAGTTTGTCTGTCTGTCTGGCTTTGGGGCTTGTACTGAATTCCATAGTACCCACACAAATCTATATGGTGCGTATCTGCCAGCATGTCATTCAGCCCTGTAGCACTCTCTGATAGTCTGAATGACCATTCCTTGGCTAAAGACGTGGATGCAGCCAGACTTGTGTGTCCATTGGCAAAGCTCAATAGAACTTTTTCCTTTACAAACCGTTCCTGAGGGCAGTAGATGTATTGCCTCTCCCAACTCAACTGCAGGCGTACCTGGAGGGTACAGGGAAAGGAAGTGACCTATGCTAGCTCTGCTTCAGCTAATGTGCTTAAAAATCGCCGTTCCCTCCCAGCGCCGGTCTCTGCCCTCGACGGACGTGCCTGGCCTGGCTTGGGGCATCTCTGAAGCATGGCTGGCTGGACAGATGCGGTGCAAGGACAGGAAAAAGAGTCTGTCCTGCTCTGGGGACCTGGACGGATCTTATGACCAACTCATGGGCCAATCCTGCCTATGGTGTGGGGGGGGGGGAAGTGCACCATCTGCTTAGCAGTGAAGTATAGGGTGCAGCCCGGCTAGGGATTCAATCTCCAGCCCCCTGGACTTGCCTCAAGAACAGGGCAGGGATTCATTGCCAGGCAGGCCCTCCCTACCCGCTTCCAGTCACAGCAATGCAGCCCAGGACACTTCCCTTCCCCATCTCCTTTCTGCCCCAAAGTCCCCCCCCCATCCTCTCCTGCCTTCCCAGGCCCACTTGTAGCTATGCTTCTGGGGCAAAGATGACCCCCCTTCCCAGCCTAACCCCTCTCCGGAGAAAGGAAGTGTGGTCTCCAACCTGCCAGACTTGCCACAGAGACAGGTCATTGCCTGTCCGCCGTAACTTGGGGCCAGAGAACTGAAACCTGAAATGGGACCCACCCAAATTGTTATGCACCTCAAAATATTCCCTTGCAGGTGCGGTCTCCTGGATGGCGTGCTGAGCTGGGGGTCAGGAGACCTGAGATTTTCTTCTTGGCAAGTCACTCCTGCCACTGGCTCCCTGT
The DNA here is from genome assembly GCF_009764565.3 of Dermochelys coriacea. NCBI lineage: Eukaryota > Metazoa > Chordata > Testudines > Dermochelyidae > Dermochelys > Dermochelys coriacea. Next base: position 17,533,752 of record NC_050083.1, on the reverse strand, counting down.
GCCTCAGTTTCCCTCTTTGTAAAATAGGGATAACTATACTGTCCTTTTTGTAAAATGCAAAGTATTCTTAACTACAGAAGTTCGCTTTTGAGTGGCTGGGTTTATGCGGGAGAAGTCACTGTAAAGCCTGCAAGAAGTGGGCAGAGGCCTGATACGTTTATAGATTCTGGCTTCAGATAATAAGTGTAAAGAGCCAAGTCCTTCCCTGTTGTTTACAGACTCCACTTAGAAACCTCCCCCGTTAGCATGTAAACACATAAGTGATTCTTTTATCACTGCAGCACAGTGTTTACTTATCAGGCTTCATCCTACCACATCTCTTGGAATTTCTTTGGCCTCTACTAATGGCACCGGTCCCTTTTCATCTCCCTTTGCAGAAGAGATGGGCTGTATAGCGCAGACCGATTTTGTTTTCAAAAGGAGTCTCTTTTTCTCACATCTGCATAGCCAATGTGTCGCAACTGCTGTGTAAATACTACAGAATGCTGAGCCATTGACTGAGCATTTTCTCTAAACAAATGTAAATGTAATTACCATATTACTACTTAAAATCTCAGGAGATCACAGCAAATACTTGGGATGGAGCCTTTCATGCATAGAAGGCGTGCACAGATAACTCCCCCCCCCCCAATGTTAACCTCTTTATCTTCTCTCCCACACTGTTTCTTAATCTTGATCTCCTCCTCCCCCTATTAAAATTCATTGTGCTTTCCCTTCCACCATCACCCCCACCAGTGCATAAGTTTAAAGCATAAAGACAAATTTAGGGTGACAGTAGCCACGAAGCCCTGAGCCAGCATTGGCGTATAAAGTTGCAACATCTTGGAGATGACCTTTTCAAGACTCAATTCCTCTCCTCCTCCGAGGGGATGGTAGTTTTCAATTTGCCTACAGCAAGGGTGAACTACTACTTCCAGATTGCCAAAAAAAAAAAAATGGAACTTTGGAAAATTTCAACCAGCCCTAGGTGCATTGGAGAGAGCCAGCTGGACTGGGGAGAGGTGATTTTCATTTCGTGCCCAATTCAGCAAAATACCTGAGCGCACGCTTATGTCTGTTGACTTCTGTGGGCCTTAAGCACAGGGTTAAAGTTAAGCACACATGTATGTGCTTTGCTGAATCAGGGTCTTATTGCTAGCTGTGGGTAGCATGATGGGATTAATTAGAGGAAGGCTTTGGTTTCCACCTGAGCAAAGTAAATGGTTTATTTTAAAGTTTTTCAAATAATGCTTGGCTGCAATTTGGTAAACCATTTAATTTCTCTGTCCCTGCACACCTCGGTTTGGCATCTTCTGAGGAATTTGGGTACTAAGCAGGAATTCAATAATACTGCTTCCAGCACTTCTGTATTTCAGGTGTTAAGCAGGAGGATTTTATCACGTGTCGTTGATTAACTCTTTATTTACACATGTCCTGTGCCAGAGGGTTTTTTTGTTTTGTTTTAATGATGATTGGATTGGATTGAATTCTTTTTAATTGTAGCCTAAAGCTGCTGTATCTTGGCTGGTGAAAGTGTTGAATGTTGGTGCAAATCTCATTTAATCCCTTGGCTGCTGGACATGTCCCTCCTTGTCGTCTACTGCATCACCCTAATTAACCCCCTTTAACCGGGATATTTCAGAATCCACCTAATATGATAAACAGGGTGGGGAGGGGGATTGGCTAGATGTGCCCAGTATGTATTGCATCAGGGAAACAGAAGTTAGCACTTCACCTGCTCCTCTGCTAATCTTGGGTATCAGCCGTTACAGAATAGGCCCCTCTCTAGTTGAAAACAAAGGTCTGTCTTAAACTCGCTCTAATTCAAAATCTTTGCAACTGTGGAGTTTAATGACAGGTTTCAGAGTAGCAGCCGTGTTAGTCTGTATTCGCAAAAAGAAAACCTGTAGCTCACGAAAGCTTATGCTCAAATAAATTTTAGTCTCTAAGGTGCCACAAGTCCTCCTTTTCTTTTTGTGGAGTTTAAGATACTGTGACCAGAGAGCTCAGTCAGGGCCCTCAGCAAAATTCCTGATCTCTGTGGAATTCAGTCAGTCAGGGTCACTACTTTCACTGAGGAGAGAGCTTCGAAAAGGATGTCTCTCTGCTGCATTCATTAGCAGTGTTTCCTGTCTAGGGTTTTTCCTTTCTTGATACAGTGCTTATCCAGGAACCGGGACGATTTCCTGCTGTGCATTTGTCCATCACTTAGCATAATGAGGTCCCAGTCCTGACTGGGGTCTCTAGATGATGGGGCAGTACAAATAATAAGGAACACAAATAGGTAAACTTGACGATTTTTATATATTTTTATTAAGACTCGACAATTAAACTTGCTAAACCATTTGGAATTGACTCGTGGTTCTTCTGGGCTTCTCTGCCTTGATTTCGGCAATTTGCTCATGTGGTGGTGGTGGTTTGCATTGTGGGAGTGCCCACATTCAGGGCCCCTATTGTGCTGGGAGCTTTACAAATGCATAGTAATAGATGGTCTTTGGGGGGAATGGATTTAAGGAGGGTGTCAAAAGTGGCCAATAGGCAGCAGGAATTACAATACTCTTGGTATTAATTGTGCAGCAAAGGTTCGGAGGATTTTTAATCCCCTGTTGGCTGCTGCATTTAGGACCTGATCCTGCTTTAATTGAAATCAACAGCAAGAATATGCAAAAAGAAAAGGAGTACTTGTGGCACCTTAGAGACTAACAAATTTATTTGAGCATAAGCTTTCGTGAGCTACAGCTCACTTCATCGGATGCATTTGGTGGAAAAAACAGAGGAGAGATTTATATACGCACACACAGAGAACATGAAACCCATTGTTTCATGTTCTCTGTGTGTGTGTATATAAATCTCTCCTCTGTTTTTTCCACCAAATGCATCCGATGAAGTGAGCTGTAGCTCACGAAAGCTTATGCTCTAATAAATTTGTTAGTCTCTAAGGTGCCACAAGTACTCCTTTTCTTTTTGCGAATACAGACTAACATGGCTGCTACTCTGAAACCTAGCAAGAATATGGTGACCAGATGTCCTGATTTTTATACGGACAGTCACGATATTTGGGGCTTTGTCTTATATAGGCGCCTATGACACCCCCCCTCCCCTCCCGGTCTCGATTTTTCATACTTGCTGTCTGGTCACCCTAAGCAAGAAGCCTCTAGTTTCTCCACTCAAGTAAATTGCTTCATTTATTTGTAATGCATTTTTTTTGTTCAGAGTGCTCACTATGGCATGGGTGAAGTGGCTGCTCATCAGACCACTGCTAAGGGCCTAGGCAGGAAAGGTGCATTATTGAATCCTCCTGGATAACCGTGCCTGGCTGGCAAAAGGTGAAATAGATAGTCTTCCCGAACTAGGCTTAGTAGGGTTCTAGCATGAATAGAGATTTTGCCCCCAGCACCATCCTGGAAAACTACTGCTAAATACCATCCTCAGAGGTGGTGGGGTGATACAGGCATAGATCTCACACACTAGTCTTTATCCACACTAGTTATGGTTGTATCCTGCTAACCACCATTGTATTTAGATTGTAAGTTCTATGGGGCAGGGACTAAATACTGTTAGAGTATTAGTAGTTGTTAGAATAGTAACATGTGTATATAATAAGAATGTCTTTTGATAGCGTTTTTCACTGGCGGATCTCCAAGTGTTCAAAGGAGGTCAGTATCATGGCCCCTATTGTAAAGATGGGGAAACTAAGGCACACAGCAGTGACACGACTTGCTTAAGGTCACCCAGCAGGCTAGTAGCAGAGTCCGGAATAGAACCAGGTCGTGTGAGTCACAATCCATTGCTTTATCTACTGGGCCACACTGCCTCTCTCAGCAGAAAGGGACTGTGTTCTCAGATTTTGGCCTCAAGTTGCTGCCGTGATACCACATGACGCATAATAAACTAGTGCTAAACACAGTGGCTCTCATGGTTTCAACCACAGTGTGACCATAGGCTACAAACTGGTGTGTCTAGTCTAATCTAATCTTGATTCCACAGATTAAGGGGTAGACTCGGTCACTGTGATATAAAGAAAAGGAGTACTCGTGGCACCTTAGAGACTAACAAATTTATTAGAGCATAAGCTTTTGTGAGCTACAGCTCACTTCATCGGATGCATCCGTTGAAGTGAGCTGTAGCTCACGAAAGCTTATGCTCTAATAAATTTGTTAGTCTCTAAGGTGCTACAAGTACTCCTTTTCTTTTTGCAAATACAGACTAACACGGCTGCTATACTGAAACCTGTCACTGTGATATGTATGAGTCAAACTTTCCGATGTGATGGTTGTGAATTTGAATATTTCCCTTCATTTTATGGTCGTAGTAAGTGTGTGTGCAAGTCTGTGTCTGATTGCTGCCCTGGGAAGGTCATACACGCTAAGCATGCACTGACAAATATAACATTTATCTATTGATGGATTTTATTTGTTTTCACTAGCTAGCTGCATCCTTTATTACACGGGCAGAGCCAAGAGCAATTTCATTCAGGCCTTGGTTAATGAGCAAAAGATCTGATATGATCAGCCCGGCCATGTAAAAAAATACAGTTATGGGAAATGTTTGTCCGGGACTCAAACCCTCTCTGCAAACAATCCTGCGCATAGAAACCCAGACGTGAAAAGAAGCTGATCCAGATTCACAACTTACTGAATTTAAATGTCCAGTTTGACACAGGAAATAAGGCTGAATGTTACCAATGGGCAGGAGGCCACTGAGGGCCGCTGGAGCACCTTGTCACTCTGAGAGCACTGATGAGGTGAGACTTCCATCCCCTCCGAGGGAAAAGATGTCAGCTTTATAATAGGAGGAGACAGATGTTGTGGAATTTAGGAGGATCTGTCTGAGCAAGGTGGACTGGAAGAAATCCTCTGACCGCAAGTGAGTCTCCTCTGCGATGCAGAATGGACAAGCAGGCATCCAAACCCAACTCGCAGCTACAGTGACATCTGCAGTCATGGGAGAGTACAAAGGGACATGTTCTCCTTCTACCTTACCCTAGCCTCATCCTGCCTGGATGTCCCTTTCAAGGGGGCTGGATGACTAATCCATTCTCTCTTTTGCTCTCCCCCAACTCTTCATGAGTTTGCCTTAGAGGAGGGTGTTCTGCTGTAGCTGGGGAAAAGGACATCTATTTCCCTTGTAGAGAACCTGATGCAGTGCGATCGCAGGGTTTCTTTGCTGTTTGATTTAAAGACAGTCGATTTTTTTTTTCATAAGTGAAGCCCATAAGAGTCAGATTGCAAGATCAGGGCCATATTTTTAAAACCTAATGGGTCAAATTAAGCCCTTCCATAAATGGGTGTGACTCCACTTGGCCAATATATGGGAACCATTTTCTCCATGGGCTCATCAAATCCAGAGTGAAGGATGTTGTATATTTCCTCAGGAAGCATCCAAAAATGCCCCTGTTTTAGTTTAGGGAATTGGGAACAGGTGAGAAGCTATGACCTCATGGGTTGGCCTGCAGAAGTAGGAAGTGAATCTCAAAGATCTGTTTTCAGGTCCCAGCTCTTTCATTCACTCTAAGGGCTTGTCTGCACTGGCACTTTTCAGCACTGCAACTTTCTCGCTCAGGGGTGTGGAAAAAACACCCCCCTGTGTGCAGCAAGTTTCAGCGCTGTAAAGCGCCAGTGCAGACCATGCACCAGTCCTGGGAGCTGTGCTGGTGGAGGTGTTTTTTTTGTTGTTTTTTTTTCTTTTTTTAGAGGGCTGGGAGAGCTCTCTCCCAGCAGTGCACCGCAACTGCACAAGCCATGTTAAAGCATTGCCATGGCAGCGCTTTAACATTGCCAGTGTAGACTAGCCCTTACTGGCGTGCCCAAGGTCACACAGGCAATCTCTCCGTGCTGATCTGTATCTAACTGTGTTTATATCGCCTCGAGCTCAATGGAGCTCTGGTCTCAGTTGGGGCATTTTGATGTTACCATAATACAATCAGTAAGATACAAATATACACATTTTGTTATGATTTTGCGGCCAATCCTGCTGCCCTAAGGCAGCGGTAGCATGTTTTACCATTGACTTAAATGGGAGGATGATTGGGCTCTGTTAAAGACTTGTTGTCTATTTATTTGATCCTGGTCAAAGTTTTGCAGGTCACCTTTTTTTAGCGGCTTTTCCTTAAACAGCATGCCCCCTCCTTTAACTGACAAGAAAGGAAATGTTTTCAGACACTTCATTTATTTTAAGTTGACCTCAGCTTCCAAAAGGAAGGACCACAGTTAGCTACATGGTCTCCAGTGGGATAAAGATAGGGGCTGTCGGTGACACCGAGGTGCATGTGTTTTGAATGACATTAATTAACTGGAGTTCCATTCCTTTTCCATTCTGGGGTAGCAATTCCCTTCATTAAAAAGAAGAAAAATGCTACCTCCAGACAGCACAGCGGAGTTCCAGAAACCTTCCGGTCTCCTCGTCAGAGAGTGCATTCTCAGCTGGGACTTGGTTTACAGTGTCGTCATGTATTATTCAGCTGAAATAATACATATTCTAACACTGCAGTTGTACAGGGCAAGGGAGAGTAATTCCAAGGAAATCTCCAGCCATTCGATATTAACATTCAAAGAATTAATACACTCCTGTTGAGTGAGTGAGTGAGTGTGTGTGTGTGTGTGTGTGTGTGTGTGTGTGTGTGTGTGTGTGTGTTTAAAACGCTCTTACTAGATTTTCTTTCTTAACAGAGGGAGATAAATCCCCTCCAAATGAAATGATTCGCAAACACTTAGCACTGCTTTTCAGTGCAGTGAAACTATTTAGGAGTTTGCAAAAAGAAAAGGAGTACTTGCGGCACCTTAGAGACTAACAAATTTATTTGAGCATAAGCTTTCGTGAGCTACAGCTACTCTGAAACCTAACCATAAATGATCTGGAGGATGGTGTGGATTGCACTCTCAGCAAATTTGCGGATGATACTAAACTGGGAGGAGTGGTAGATACGCTGGAGGGGAGGGATAGGATACAGAAGGACCTAGACAAATTGGAGGATTGGGCCAAAAGAAATCTAATGAGGTTCAATAAGGATAAGTGCAGGGTCCTGCACTTAGGATGGAAGAATCCAATGCACCGCTACAGACTAGGGACCGAATGGCTCGGCAGCAGTTCTGCGGAAAAGGACCTAGGGGTGACAGTGGACGAGAAGCTGGATATGAGTCAGCAGTGTGCCCTTGTTGCCAAGAAGGCCAATGGCATTTTGGGATGTATAAGTAGGGGCATAGCGAGCAGATCGAGGGACGTGATCGTTCCCCTCTATTCGACACTGGTGAGGCCTCATCTGGAGTACTGTGTCCAGTTTTGGGCCCCACACTACAGGAAGGATGTGGATAAATTGGAAAGAGTACAACGAAGGGCAACAAAAATGATTAGGGGTCTAGAGCACATGACTTATGAGGAGAGGCTGAGGGAGCTGGGATTGTTTAGTCTGCAGAAGAGAAGAATGAGGGGGGATTTGATAGCTGCTTTCAACTACCTGAAAGGGGGTTTCAAAGAGGATGGCTCTAGACTGTTCTCAATGGTAGCAGATGACAGAACGAGGAGTAATGGTCTCAAGTTGCAATGGGGGAGGTTTAGATTGGATATTAGGAAAAACTTTTTCACTAAGAGGGTGGTGAAACACTGGAATGCGTTACCTAGGGAGGTGGTAGTATCTCCTTCCTTAGAGGTTTTTAAGGTCAGGCTTGACAAAGCCCTGGCTGGGATGATTTAACTGGGACTTGGTCCTGCTTTGAGCAGGGGGTTGGACTAGATGACCTTCTGGGGTCCCTTCCAACCCTGATATTCTATGATTCTATGATTTAGGAGTTTGGCAGCTTCTGTATACCCTTAATGGGGGAAATCCGTGATTTGTGTGCATATGTTATTTCTAACTACAAGCTCAGATACAGAGGCTTAAATTTACCCTCTGATGCTTCCAGATTAACACACCAAAGTCCTGGGGAAAAAACGAAACAGATCTGGAAGGTCAAAGGCTGAATCAAGCATCTTTAAAAATATATGAGAGCTTCCAGTTTTGGTGACTCTTTTGACTGAGAGTCTGGGTTCTTGATTTTAAATGCTGTTTATGTCTGCACTGCAATAAATAATTAACCAGCTAGCAGAGCTGCAGATTTCTTTAATTGGCAATAGAAATTGACTTTTTTATTTGGAAGGGGGAGTAGGGGGAGAAAAACTTGGTGTTTAATCTTCTTAATAGCATTCGCCTTTGATCGTGATATTTAAATGTTAAGTATCTTTAAGAAGAAAAAAAGCATAAGTTAATTTAAGTAAGGCTTATTACACTAATTGGTATTAAACAAAAAAACAACCCCGAGCCTTGTTTGTTTAAAGTTGGTGTTTTTAGATAGAATTAAATTTCCATATTTCCAATAATATGGCACTTGTCTTAAGGTCTAAAATGTTGCTAGAAAAGGTCCTGTCTTTAACGGAGTAAATAAGATTTAGCTTTTTACTAGCTGTTTCTATGGAAACCAGTTTTTAGTACCAAGTAGACTGCTTTATATCTGAATCGCTCCAGATACCATCACATACCGGCCCGCGGGAGCGTTGCAATAAAACTCAACCAAACGGTTAACTCCCCAATTGGTTATTGCTCACAAGTTACTGGTCTCAATGCAGGAGTAACTGAGTGAAATGTGTTGCCCTATGTTACACCCTAGGTCAGAGGAGAGGATCTAATGGTCCCTTCTGGCCTTAAACTCTCTGAATTGATGAACAAGCTGTGCATTTATCATGATGCATCATTACTGACATTAGATCCTATGTGATCATTACGTATCATTAGGATTGGGGTCCCCCTCCTCATTTTGGTAGCATTTTAATGTTTTGTAGACATAAGCTAGTGATGGTCCAGGCATAACTCGGGCAGGTGAAGTATGAGCAGTATAGCTCTGCCTATGTCCTTCATTTTTGGCCACAACTCTTCCAATGAGTGAAAGGAATAACTCCACTCGCTGGCAGCTGTGGTAGGCTCTTACCTTCTATGTGGACCAGCTGCTAGGGGACGGAACTTATATTTTATGTTCCTGGTGCGTTTGGATTGCTGCAAATGCCATTCACGTACCCCAGCAATATCTGAGATGTACTGAATTCCTGCGAACTCTTACGAAGGTGCATTAGAGAGAGAGAAGGTGCAGAGTGGCCTTATACGCCTGCATAGGACCCTAGCAAAGGCTGCCATTAGCACACTCCCTGAGCACAAGGGGGTGAATCAGATAATGAGTCCCCAATAGCTATATGACGCCAACAGAGAGAGCCAGCATGTGTGGGGATGTGTCCAGAGCCCTCACTAAACTTGAGAGCCTGCGGGTGCTGGAAAGAGCACGTGTTGTTTAATTTCTGAAGGCCCGTGTACAATCTATACTAACCTCTAAACCTCTGACCACAGTTTTGACTACAATATGAGTATATTGACGGGTTGGATCTGGCATTTGACTGGGAGTCAGAGGTACGGGATTCTATCCTAACCTCTGCTACTGACCTCCTATATGATCCTGAGCAGGTCATTTCACAGCTCTGTACCTCGGTTTTCCCATCTGCAAAAAGGGAGTAATGATCATTTATAAAGTTCTTTAAGATCTGCAGTTGAAAAGCACTGGCTGGATCTGATCCAAAGCCCATTGAAGTCAGTGAAAAGGTTCCCACTGACTGCCTTGAGCAATGGATCATTATTCCATAAGAGCTAAGCGATATTTGTTGTTCAGCTTTGGATTCCAGGTCAGGTGTAATTGTTTACAAAAATGACAAGCCAAAAAGCCTCCCCATGCTATTGAAAGTATTATTAAAGCATAATTGTATGATTTGTATTGGGTAATAGAACATCTTTCTCTGGCCTTTAGAGCCAAAGAGTATGCGTTTTCATTTTATTTTCAACTGCACACCTTTTAGAGATGACAGTAGCATTTTTCTTCATGCTCGTTGAAGCAGAAAAGGCCTAGTGGAATGCACATCATCTTTATTCAACCTCCCTTTTATTCTATGCTGTGTTGTAATCAGGGTATGCAACAAATCCCTGGGTCTGTCCCCGGGGCTAAAGGGCACATAGAGGGTCACCGTCCAATTGGATGGCTGAAGACAGGTGGCCTTTCTGCTCTCTTTGCTCTTTAAGTCAAAGGATCACTTCACTTAAACAATTAGCATCCTGAGGAAAGATTGGAAATAAAATTAGCTTTGGGTTTGCTAGTTTGCATTAGCGCTGGAGAAAGTACAATCATCGTATGCAGCCTGAATCGTTCAGTCATCAGTGAGTATGCCAGCCTCAATTTTAACCTTCTCCTGTTCATACCCATTATATTACATCCCACCTCTTCTCTGTCTGCTGCCCACTCTTTATTAGTAGGGATATTTGCATGACAATAGGATCACATTCCTTAAGACAGTTCATCTGACGCCTGCTGTTTTATTCCCCGTAATCTTCTGTTTAGGAAATCTCATTCAGTTGCTGTGGAAACTTAGTGTGATGTCACAAAGAGAGGGTTGTGATCGGAGATGGGTAAATAAACAGCAGCTGAACTCTTTAAGGCAAACTTCCACCCGTCATTGCATAGCAAGGTCACTTGTGATAATGAGGGCAGAAAATATGCTATGAATATTATGTCAGGATCTTCAGAGAAGGACCGGGGTCCTCACAAAATCTGCGTTGGCCAACACTGTGGTATTGGAGATGCTTCAGCTATTCCCTGTGGTGAGCACCGGGAACTTCTGCTCCATTTTACATAAGACCATTGTTGGTAAATGCAGCTCCCTCCCTCCCCCGCTAACCCCATCCTCCCAACTTGGTGGGCCAATGGGTTCCCCTTAAGCAACCACCACCTTCTGCTATCACCTGCCTCCCAATGCTTTGGGACCATTGATGTGACCCACTTCTATGGGCTATGAAGCCAAAGGATGCGTCCCTGTGAGCTGATTGCTAAGTCAGTGGTGGGTGGGGGGAAGCTGATAGAGAACTCAGTCTCTGCTGTGACTCACTAATGGCATAGTCCAGCTGGACCACTCATGGGGAGTGGCATTCGGGGTGGTGCCTTCACAATGCAGGGCCCCTGGAAAGGCCTGTGGGGCCCCTGTAACTGCCCAAAAGACCTTTGTTGGGTAAATGAGCAACTCTACGCTCCAGGTATTTTAGCCAGTAGGGGAATAATGCAGAGCCCTGTTCCCCAGCAGCCATCACTTGAACTCTGTTAAACAGAAAAAGTACCTGGTCTGCTGCTGATCTCCCTTACGCTGATGTAAATTAGGAGTAACTCTGCTAAAATCAATAGGACTCATCCTCCCTCACTCAGTGGTGTAAATCAGAATTCATCCTGTGAAGCTATTTATTTATATCATGGTAGTGTCGGGAGGTACTAGGTGCTGTACACACGTATAATAAGGAGACAGTCCCTCCCTCAAAGAGACCATTTGAGATGATAGAGGTATGGGGGGAGCACGAAGAATGATGAAATGATGCCGATCTGCAAGAAAAACAGCCATCGCAGCAAACCACCTGCCTAACCATGGTCAGTGGAGCCATGTAGATTTAAACTGGCTGCAAATCTGGCCCAGGTGTGAGATAACAACTGGGCCCAGGGTGTCATGACTATCATGTCACTAGTTCATACATTTTCTGGACAACGTAAAGCAATGCTTGGTGCATGGCCTCTCTGACTGTGGGGGAGAATCATAAAGGGGGCAATCATTTTTATTTTTAGAACTGTAGTCTGCTGAAATATTAATAGTCATCTGCTCCCTTCCCCTTGTTTTACTGTTTTGGAGTTGTATTGAATTCAAATTCTTGAGCTCTTCATTTAGTGTGCCAGGGCTCTTTCTAATCGTTATTTGCTGTAACCAACTTGTGCCAGCCAGGTTAGTGTGTGTGTTACGGTTTTATGCGTGTGCTTTTGAGGTTTTACGTGTGCATTTTAAGGTTTTATGTACATGCTTTTGTGTGTGTGTGTGTGGCTTCAAGGATGGTTATTGCGTAGTTGTGGATACTGGCATGTGGGGTTCAAAGATAGCACTGATGGCAATACAAACACTCCACTAGACAATGGGCCTGTTTCCCTCCCACTCCCCACTCTGGTGGCTACACAGCACCTGTCAGCTGGTTAAAAGAAAAGGAGTACTTGTGGCACCTTAGAGACTAACAAATTTATTAGAGCATAAGCTTTCGTGAGCTACAGCTCACTTCATCAGCAAACTGATGTCTCAGCGTCCTGGGAATGCAGAATGAGCTGATGTGGTCTTCAGTGAAGCACTCGACTCAAATGATCATCTGCTGCTTAGCGTATGTCACAGTGGAATCAGGGGGGTGGCTGCAGCACACACATGCACGTGCTAGTTTGGCTCAGCTGAAGTCTGTGCTGCTAGGGCTTCGCTACTATTGCTATCTGAGCTAGCTAGACTCAAGTGAGCTTGGATATGTCTACACATGCTGCAACCACATCTATGATTGCACGGTAGACATATCCTTAGTTCGTGACAAGGCAGAGCCAAAGCCCTGGATGAGAATACTCCCAAATTTTGAAACAATTCAGATCTGTGCAAGAAAGGTTTGGCTGCCCCTTCCTATACAGGTTGGGGGCAAAACCCTGGATCTGGATCCAGACCTCATGTCTCAAGCCCATTTGTAATGTGAATGAAAAAATATTATTCCCCACTCATCCACCCAGGCTCCATTTAAACCTACTAAACAATCTTTTCAAAAAGAAAAGGAGTACATGTGGCACCTTAGAGACTAACACATTTATTTGAGCATAATCTTCTGTGACTATCTAATACAAGAATATGCCTGTTAAATGGAGCCCCAGGGTTTTTTTCATGGGGCTTTTTAAAATCATTTCCAGGGTTTCTTTTTCTGTATAGCTTTTCCCCATCAGAGCTGTATTTCCCCTTGGTTATCTTACCAGCACCCAACTGTATAATAGCTTGTGTGCAACACATGGGGCCCCATGTATAGTAAATGCAAATTTATGAATGACTAAACTCTCTCCAAGTGATGAAAATCCGGTAATTAATATGCTCATTGTAACCCCAGAGCTGTGCACTTAACAGGTCACCATTTTATTTAACTTACTTCTGTGTTTTTATTTGAAGATTGTCCTGGATTGCAGTATCAATTACACATTCATTAGGCTTCACAATACAATGCCCTACAAGAGGAGCTTACACAGCAGTTCTCAGGCAAATGTATCCCAAGGCACTTAACAATGAAAACAGAGTGCTAGAAATGCAGAAGTACTCTTCAGAGAGAGTGAAGATAAAGAAGGAAAAGATAAGGGGTAGGAAAGTATTTGTGACTCTGTAGACTCTTTCAGACCTTCACTGAGAGCGAATATTTGAGGCTCATGGTGTACAGTCAGGAGGACTGACTCTTGCAGGTTGGGTCTAACTGATTGATTGCCATATTTGGGGTTAGGAAGGAATTGTCCCTCGGGACAGATGGGCAGAGACACTGGGGTTCTTTCGCTTTCCTCTGCACCATGAGACATGGGTCGCTTGCACATTTAAACTAGTGTAAATGGTAGATTCTCTGTAACTTGAAGTTTTTAAATCATGATTTGAGGGTTTCAGTAACTCAGCCAAAGGTTAGGGGAAGGTGGATGGGTGTCTATGTAGGAGCTGCTGCGGGACAGACGTTTTGTAGAATGTCTGTCTTTTAATTTGTGTAATCTATGGGCATAAACCTGGTTGAGCCTCCTGTTCTAATATTTCATTAAAAATTCTTATATACGTTTTGGAATGCACTTAGTCTTGGACAACGAGGAGTCCGGTGGCACCTTAAAGACTAACAGATTTATTTGGGCATAAGCTTTTGTGGGTTAAAATACCCACTTTGTCAGATGCATGGAGTGAAAAGTACAGATGCAGGCAGAAATATACTGACACATGAAGAGAAGGGAGTTACCTTACAAGTGGAGAACCAGTGCTGACAGGTCCAATTCAGTCAGGGTGGATGTGGTCCACTCCCAATAATTGATGAGGAGGTGTCAATACCAAGAGAGGGGAAATGGCTTTTGTAGTAAGCCAGCCACTCCTAGTCCCTATTCAAGCCCAAATTAATGGTGTTAAATTTGCAAATGAATTGTAGCTCTGCAGTTTCTCTTTGAACTCTGTTTCTGAAGTTTTTTTGTTGCTGGATGGCTACTTTTAAATCTGTTATTGAATGTCCAGGGAGATTGAAGTGTTCTCCTACTGGCTTTTGTATGTTACCATTCCTAATGTCTGATTTGTGTCATAGAATCATAGATTTTAAGGTAGGAAGGGACCATTATGATCATCTAGTCTGACCTCCTGCATAAAGTAGACCACAGAATCTCACCCACTCGCTCTTGTAACAAACCCCTAACCTATGTCTGAGCTACTGAAGTCCTCAAATTGTGGTTTAAAGGCTTCAAGGTGCAGAGAATCCTCCAGCAAGTGACCCATGCCCCATGCTGCAGAGGAAGGTGAAAAACCCCCAGGGCCTCTTCCAATCTGCCCTGGAGGAAAATTCCTTCCGACCCCAAATATGGCAATCACCTAAACCCTGAGCATGTGGGCAAGACTCACCAGCCAGACACCCAGGAAAGAATTCTCTGGAGTAGCTCAGATCCCACCCCATCTGACATCCCATCACAGGCTATTGGGCATATTTACCACTAATAGTCAAAGATCAATTAATTGCCAAAATTGGGCTATCCCATCATACCATCTCTTCCATAAACTTATCGAGCTTAGTCTTGAAGCCAGATATGTCTTTTGCCCCCACTACTCCCCTTGGAAGGCTGTTCCAGAACTTCACTCCTCTGATGGTTAGAAACCTTAGTCTAATTTCAAGTCTAAACTTCCTGGTGGCCAGTTTATATCCATTTGTTCTTGTGTCCACACTGGTACTGAGCTTAAATAATTCCTCTTCCTCCCTGGTATTTATCCCTCTGATATATTTACAGAGAGCAATTGTATCTCCCCTCAGCCTTCTTTTGTTTAGGCTAAACAAGCCAAGCTCTTTGAGTCTCCTTTCATAAGACAGGTTTCTCATTCCCTGGATCATCCTAGTAGCCCTTCTCTGTACCTGTCCATTTATTCTTTTACATAGAGACTGTCTGGTTTGGCCAATGTACATGGCAGAGGGGCATTGTTGGCACATCATGGCATATATCACATTAGTAGATGTGCAGGTGAATGAGCCCCTGATGTGTGGCTGATGTGGTTGGGTCCTCTGATGGTGTCGCTAGAGTAGATATGGGGACAGAGTAGGCAACGGAGTTTGTTACAGGGATTGGTTCCTGGGTTAGTGTTTCTGTGGTGTGTAATTGCTGGTGAGTATTTGCTTGAGGTTGGGGGGCTGTCTGTAAGCGAGGACTGGCCTGCCTCCCAAGGTCTGTGAGAGTGAGGGATCATTTTCCTGGATAGATTGTAGATCATTGATGATGTGCTGGAGAGGTTTTAAAGCTGGGGGCTGTATGTGATGGCCAGTGCGTTCTGTTATTTTCCTTGTTGGGCCTGTCCTGTAGTAGGTGACTTCTGGGTACCTGTCTTGCTTTGTCAATCTGTTTCCTCACTTCCCCAGGTGGGTATTGTAGTTTTAAGAATGCTGGATAATGATCTTGTAGGTATTTGTCTCTGTCTGAGGGACTGGAGCAAATTTGGTTGTATCTTAGGGCTTGGCTATAGACAATGGATCGTGTGATGTGTCCTGGATGGAAGCTGGAGGCATGTAGGTAAGTATAGCGGTCAGTAGGTTTCCGGTATAGGGTGGTGTTTATGTGACTATCGCTTATTTGCACTGTAGTATCCAGGAAGTGGATCTCTTGTGTGAACTGGTCCAGGCTGAGGTTGATGGTGGAGTGGAAATTGTTGAAATCCAGGTGGAATTCTTCAAGGGCCTCGTTCCCGTGGGTCCACATGGTGAAGATGTCATCAATATAGCGCAAGCAGAGGAGGGGCGCTAGGGGACGAGAGCTGAGGAAGCGTTCTAAGTCAGCCATAAAAATGTTGAAGTGGCTTTTTTTACCCACAAAAGCTTATACCCAAATAAGTCTGTTAGTCTTTAAGGTGCCACCAGACTCCTCATTGTTTTTGTGGGTAGAGGCTAACATGGCTACCCCCTGATCCTTACAGCATGGCGTAATACATACAATATGCAATATCTCACAGACTGGCATCTGGGGATAATACAGGGGGGACACCAGCTCAAAACAGTGTTTCCAAGACATGTGCCCTCTTAGCAGTGACACAAGAAAGGACAGCAGCCAGAAATGACACAAGATGGTTAGGGCTCTGCTGCATTGGACAATGGACAGCGCTCGGTGGTGTGTGAGTGAATGTTTTTGGCAGCATCGTTTTTCATAAGGAGAATTTACAGCATTTCCTAATGAAGTGCCCAGAAAGGGCCGTGACACCCCTGCGGGGCTCCAATACCATGGACTGCAGCGCCATGCATCGATATGGTCCATCACTTAATACTTCTATGTTGTACAACTCCCCCTTCTCAAAGAGAATGTCCATGGGTAAATCCCAGCCATAGTATAAAGTCTGCCAGTGGAATGATCAGCAATGGACGAGAGAAAGATCTGAGCGTTCAACCGCTTGGTAACAGGTAGCATTAAGGAAACTAGCAGAGTTCTATAACCATGGGTGGAAAAGCTCCAGGCTGCTTTTGTTGAACTGTGGAACTCTCTGTTGTTCCATGGGTTGGACCCTCAGCTGCCGTACATCAGTGCAACCCCATTGATTTAAATGGAGCTGTGCTGATTTGTGCCAGCTGAGTTGGTGCACTTGTTTGTGTTGTCCCTTTGGCGTACTCTGTCTTGAGGATGCTTTCTCACGCTGTGTTCACTGCTCACTGTCTTAGCAGTGGCAGGCACATCTGGCAATCACGGGTGTTCAGCACTGCCCGGACATAGCTAGTTCCCCCAGTATTATAGGTGACTTTCAGAACCTGCTCCTGAAACTCCTGCCTGCAGCAAAGCATGTAATAGTTTCACTTTCAAACACTGGTGAAAGTTTTAATCCCCTTCGGTATAGATGAGGAAAAGGAAGAGGGGTTTTCACCAAGGCTGAATGGAGGTTAAGGTAATATAGATCACTTGCTTTTACTGTACGATCTTCTCAGATCAGTACAGGGGCATGGGGGTAAACCATGGACAGAATCACCTATTCAGCTACGGGAACCTGGCTGGTGGCAAGCGCTGTGGTTTAAACTCTGCCACTCGCAATGGCAAGGGTACAGTGACTGGTTGGAATTCCTTGCGAGAACCATAGAGGATCAGCTGAGAAGCAGCTGCAGAAGAGCCAGGGACTGAGCTATTAAATACTGCATGCAACAGAGTCGGTTTAAACGTTTCCGGTGCAGGGGTCTAATTGCCTTAAATGTGCTGCATCATCTGCTTAGCCCAAGCTGACGCTCTTTGAGGTCAGAATCCTTCTAGTCCAGTCCGCAGCTACAGCTAACCGAACAGTTCTTCTGGGTTGGCAGTAGCGCAACTAACATAGCTCACCCGACCCTCGCTCTACCAATTGGGTTATGCAGGGCATCAATAAATACACCTTATTAAACAAAAAGAAAAGGAGTACTTGTGGCACCTTAGAGACTAACAAATTTATTAGAGCATAAGCTTTCGTGAGCTACAGCTCACTTCATCGGATGCATCCGATGTAGCTCATGAAAGCTTATGCTCTAATAAATTTGTTAGTCTCTAAGGTGCCACAAGTACTCCTTTTCTTTTTGCGAATACAGACTAACACGGCTGCTACTCTGAAACCTTATTAAACAGTCGCCAACATTCACTAACTCATAGAATTCTAATGGAGCGTTTTTCATCTGTGTCACCTGTTTTCTTTCTCACTCCCTTTCTCTCTCTCTCTCTTCCTGCCTTCCTCCCTCATTTGTTACTTTGTCCCCTGTAATTCCTGATACCCATCTGGACATAACTGCAGTCAGGCTGTTTTGTATTAGAAATACATTTCAGGTAAGCAGGAGGGGAAGGAGTGACCTTTTCTCTTTATCTACTCTGATATCTAGCCTTTCCTCTCCGCACAGCGTCAAGCTGCTGGCCAGTCATGTATATTTAGCCATTGGCAGTGAGGAGACCTCAGTATTGCTACCTTGTGAGCTGGCCACGGGGTGTGGCTGTCACTCTCTGAGCAGTACAGTCAGAGTGAGATGCATTTTCTCTCTCTCTTTGCAGTCTGAGTTCTCCATCACGTAGCCAACCTCTGGGCAGCCCACAGCACAGGAGCTCAAGTGCTCTTGTGAACCTGCCATCTCCTCTGTGGCGAATCAGGGAGTGGTTGCTATGGGCACCGGGCCCGTGTATTTTAATAGGGGTTAAAATATTAAAATCCCAACCTGTTGAGAATTGTAATGAATTCGTGGACATGTTTTGAAATGAAACATTCACGGCAGCCACAAGCCCCTCCGTGCGATTTCCTTCACCATTTCCCATTGATTAGCACTGCAACCACACGGCAGCGTGCAGGGGCCCCCCAGGACAAATGTGATACATACCGGGCAACGGTTATTTTTAAGGGACACCACGCTGTGCCCATGCTACGAAGCCGGGCACCAGGCAGGCAGGATGTGATGTGGTCAGGGCCAGATTTTCTGCTGATGTACATTGGCTTGGTTGCAGTGGTGTCCCACTGATTTACAGCAGCTCAGGGCCTGTCCCTTAGTGTGTGGTCCTTTGCGGGGGGGGGAGGGGTTCTTGACCTTTTTCTTTCTGAGGCCCCCACCCCCAGACATGCTATAAAAATTCCATGGCCCACCTGTGCCACAATAACTGGTTTTCTGCATATAAAAGCCAGGGCTGGCGTTAAAGAGTAGCAAGCAGGACAATTGCCTGGGGCCCCATGCCACAGAGGGCACTGCGAATGTAAGTTGCTCAGGCTTCTGCTTCAGCCCTAGGTGAGGCTTCGGCTTTCTGCCTTGCGCCCCAGTGGGTCTGATCGGTGGACCTCCTGAAACCTGCTCATGGCCCCGCAAGGGGCCCCAGACCCCTAGTGAGAACCACTGTCCTACAGTCATGCAAGATACTACCTGTCAAGATCACACTTTGTTAAGGTTCCATTTATGAGCAAGTTATAATAAATAATTAATAGATGTTTTAATAAATGATTGTGTGGAGTACAGCAGGCCAACAAGTTACTTATAAACATGGCTTTACAACCATCAGTTGCACCTTCTACTGCCAGGCTTTTAATCCTCTGCAACAGAGAATACTCATGTCTGTAACATGTTCATAACACCTGGTAATCCTTTATTAATCTTTTATAAAGCATTTATTAATGGAATTGTAAAGTGTAGTGTGGCCACTGTCAAAGGGAGGATGTCCCTTTAAGATATGGGAGAGGTTGTCTCCTTTGTTAGCATAGATCTGGAGATTTGCTCTAACTACACTGCGGTTATTGCTATTTTTCTCCTTTTATTTGCCTTTCAAACCCCTTGGCGACCTGTAGCTATTCTATTCTATCTGACCCTTTTCCAAGGAGGGCTCACTCTGAAGAGGAGAAAAGGGAAGGAACTCTGCTGGAGTTGAGCACGGGCTGTATTTGGGGAGGTGGGCTGAAATAACACATCCGTAGTATACCTCAGTACCTCTGAGCAGTACTAGGATGGGGGTACTCCCTCTTAAAGCCCTATGGGTTAATGCGTCAGTGCAGGCACATACGTGGAGAAGAGGGGGATAAAGGAGGATGGATGGGCTTGAATGTAAAAGGCGAGAATGGTGAGCTAGATCCTTAGCTGGTGAAGTCAGTGGGGTTATGTCAATTTAACCCCAGCGGAGACTGTGGACCCTTATGCTTCTGAAACCTGTGTAGCCATTTTCCATCCCTGAATTCACCCAAAACATCTTGTATCACGTGCTGACGAATGTAAGAGAAGTCCTGTATTAAATACTGCAGGAGATTCTCCACAGGGCTCTATCCTGAACAGGTTTGTGGTACAGTCATTAACAGGATTAGAGTGGGATATCCTGGCTGGATGCTAGATCCCATGCTAGAGGGAAGCATCCTTGGACTATTTGTAAAACAGGCTTGCAGTCTGCCTGGGGGGAAGAAAGAAACGCCCGGCTCCTTTTCTCTGCCCTACGCAGTTACATGATTGAGGGCCTTATCCCCAGTCCGTGTGGAGGTGCTGGCATTCCTTGCTCACTAAGAGGAACCACGTTTCATTATGTGCTTCAGCTGAAAAACCAGTTGGAGAACACTTCAATCTCTCTGGTCACTCGATTACAGACCTAAAAGTGGCAATACTTCAACAAAAAAACTTCAAAAACAGACTCCAATGAGAGACTGCTCGTGTGGTCATGTACAAAATGGGTGCCAAAAGCTATCAGCTCAAGTGATGGCTTTTTTTTGCGTCTGGTGTAAATGACTCTACAAGGTGCAGGGGAGTGGAGAACCAGGCTCCCTGCGTCACCTTACCATTGAAGATATGGGATGTTTTGCAATTGGCTTCAGTGACAGCAGAATCAGACCCCTGCTCACAATATTGACATTGAGCTTGATAGAATTCCCACTGTACGTTGGCGCTGTTTTGTACGGCATTCAGCCGAAAGGTTTAGTGTTAAGTACAGAAATCTTTCCCTTCTACACCGGGGACTGTGTCCACTTGACCTCATCCTAGGGGCTAACCACACATGACCTGATTTTATTTAGATGCCAAACACCTATTGTGCTCATTGACTTCAGTGGTTGTTGCAAATGCTCAGCACTGCTGAAAATCAAGCCAATTGCTTATGTGCAATTAATAGACTTAATAGACTCTTCCCTTAATAGACCAAGGAAACCAGCCAAGGGAAAGAGAACTCTGGGTCTCTGCATGGCAGTCCAGAGCACTGGTCAGTCAGTCCACCACACTCATTTGCCTACTTGTGCAATTATTTCTGTTCTGCTATCCGATATCACCATTTTGAAAAATTCCATTTGGACTCAAGTAGGTGGAAAATTGCTTGTCCAACATTAGCCTTTGGGCATGTAATTTTGGGGAGAAAATGTGTACATATAAAAATCATATAATAAACTTTCTTTTATTCATTTGAACATGTGATTTTTATTCCTCCAGCTGTAAAGCCAAGCATGTGGATCTTAAATTGTTAAATAAGTCAAACAGAATTATCCCAGCATATGCATTTCAGAAGCACAGAGCTGGAATGCAACATAATGTGCATGGGTAAACACTTTTGTGTCGATTGTATTCCTAAGGGGAATGTCATTTTGATAAGAATATATTTTTTTCTTCCCTTCCTTTTGCAAGCCTGTCTTGTACTGCTGTGATGTCTGCACCGAAGTCAGTTCCATCCAAGTGCAGTTCATTTTGATATGGAATTATTCAAGCCTTTCAGATTCATCCCTGTGGACTGGCTTCTCGCGGAGCTCAATAACATGATACTGGCTCAATGCAACGCAGAGATTTGACATAAAGTTAGAGCCCCTGTTTGGAATGGAAATTCCCAGTTGTTCCCTTTTTCCCCTTTAGTCGCACTGTCTGACACATCCACTCTAGTACAAGCCAAATGACTAGAGCTAGTCAAAAATTTTTTGTTCAAAACTTCAAATTTTCCACAGGAATTGCCTGTTTTCAGTGGGGGGTTTTAGGGTTCTTTTGCCCAAAAAGGGAAAATATTTTGGCTTAGGACAGGTTTCAGAGTAGCAGTGTTAGTCTGTATTTGCAAAAAGAAAAGGAGTACTTGTGGCACCTTAGAGACTAACAAATTTATTTGAGCATAAGCTTTCGTGAGCTACAGCTCACTTCATCGGAATGCATCTATGCTCAAATAAATTTAAGCATAATGCTTATGCTCAAATAAATTTGTTAGTCTCTAAGGTGCCACAAGTATTCCTTTTATTTAGGCTTATAGTTTCTTTGATGAAAACCCAAAATATCTGTAAAAAATTTGACAAATGGGAAATTGTTTTTGTTGAAAGTTTTCACAAGAGAAGAAATATATTTTTGACCCACCCCAACACCTAACATTATACCCGGCTGAGCTTTTTCTTTTTAGGATTTCAATTGAACCTGTAAAAAGGTTCTTTTTTAGGCTTTATATCCAGTATTTCTCTTTATACTACATGGCTTGGGGCAATTTTATCTCTGCTCCACATTGGTGTCCCGGAGTTTTTTGGATTCTGCACTGAATGAATGAACTGTTAGCACTAGTAATCTCACTTGTTTTCTTCCTAACCCTGGTGCAGTGAAGTCAGCAAGACAGCAACACTCAAGTTTAAGACACTCTCGCTTTCTGGTGACCTGAACTTGACAAATGATAGTCTCGTCTCTAGGCTAACTTGGTACTTGTCCATCTCCGCTCACGGGATGCCAAATATATTGAAATGTGAGAAGTGGTGCCTGCTGATCTGATCCGATAGCCAGGAGATCCAGTCCAAGGGGAAGGAACATCAGGGCAGCTGCAGGGTCAGGTGAGGCAGCCAGGCAGGGTCCGAGTAGCAACGTGGGTGCAATTGCTTGTTGCTCAGACAAGCACAGAAAAGCAACAGGAAGCCAGAGTTAAGACCATGTGGCCAGTCAGGGCAATTTAATGAGTCCATGTGGCTTGATGGCCAAAGCTGCTTCTCAAGAATCCAGTGAGCCTTGATTTGAGACCAGGGTCCTCATACACAGTGTAAACATCAAGCTATGGGATTGACAGGCTGGATCACACCCAGGGTCCATCTAGCCTGTCTCTGGCAGTGGCCAGCACTTGTTGCTTTTAGTACAAAAAGGCCTGTAGTGGACAATCGTGGAATAATCAGCTCAAAGGAGAAGCTTATTCCCAACCCCCCAAACAGCTAGTTATCAGCTCATGTCTTAAAACATGAGGGCTGATTTCCCTAGTTATTTCATTCCTATCTTCATGATTTGCTTTGGTGGCTTCTGGCTTTCTGGGTGGAGTTTGAGGTGTGTTGGTTTTAACCTATAAAGCCATAAGTGGGGAGAGGGATAGCTCAGTGGTTTGAGCATTGGCCTGCTAAATCCATGGTTGTGAGTTCAATCCTTGAGGGGGCCATTTAGGGATCTAGGCCAAAAATTGGGGATTGGTCCTGCTTTGAGCAGAAGGTTGGACTAGATGATCTCCTGAGGTCCCTTCCAACCCTGATATTCTATGATATTCTAAGTGGTCTGAGACCTGTCTCTTTGGGACCATTTATTCCCAGTCTTTTTGGGTATGTCTACGATGCAAAAAAACCCCCAGACAACTCTGAGACTGAGCACAGGTCAAGCTCATGCTACGGGACCAAAAATAGCAGTGGAGATTCCATCTGGGACTGGAGCTTGGGCTCTGAGACCTGGGCTCTGAGAGTCACTGCCAAGGATGGTATTTTGCTTTGTAGACATATCCTTAGCCAGTTTTTAATTCATGGTATGACTTTACCTCTTATCCTTTTCTTTGACAGCCTCTCGTGAGGGACGTTGTCAAGGGCTTACATCCATCTTCATGCTGCAGAATAGATGACCTTTGTCATCAGTATTCATTCTAAAATGTCACTCTTTCAGTCACGCCCCAACATGTGGGATCTTCTCCTCCTCCATATTTGCATAATAAGATACTGTCTCCTCTTCGTCTTAACCGCAGTGTAACTACATGCCTCCTGAATTCTTTTATTGCCTATAATATCCCAATAAGGGGATCAAGGAAAGCACATGTGCAACATTGCAGCAGAAAGCACTGTGCTCTGTATGTATGCACACATCTTTTATTGTGACTGGGTAGGTAATATGCTTTGCTGTGTATGTAGTTTTAATGTTGTGTGTTGAAATTCATTAGAGTTGGTGGTTTCTGTAGACTCCATATTGGTCCAATATGTTCTTATTAATTTTTAAACACTTTCATTTTAGCGGTAGATAAACAGCTGGTTGCACTTTCAAAACTGTATTATATCCTCCAAGTCACTAACATGTATCTGCCAGCCTAGCTTACTGAGTTAGGGAGAGCACCGAGCCGTGTAATTTTTTGTTTTCAAGTTGTGCTTTATTACACTTCATCCTGAGTGGCAAAGTCTTTAGTCTGAACAGCAGCCTTTTGGAATTTGTCATGTTCTGGGAGCAGCTATTCAGCGAGGCAATTCTTCTCCCTCCGTCCTCATTCTGGTCCCCTCCTGCTGATGCTGCAGTCCGTCATCCAATTTTCTTGTAATGTTATACTTGATCATGTTTCTCTGTTGTTCATGCTGCTGCAGTTAAATGAGCACATGATGATTCCACCATCTGCGGAACCCGTCTTAACGTCTCCAGTGCAGTTATTTACATTTTTCTAAACTTCTGACAAGAAACATCTGCATGTTCTTGTTGTTGGTTTTTTTTAAAATGTAAAGATCTAATCTATGATATTTTAATGGTTATAGATTTTTAAGACCAAAGGAACCTTTAGATTATTTAGTCTGAGCTACTGTGTAACACTCGCCATATAATTTCACACATTTACCTCTCTATTGAGCCAAGTAACTTGTGAGAAATAATATGCACATCCCTTTGGGAAGCTAACATTTTGGATGGGTTTTACTGCAACTCTCAAGTAGGCCAGTATGTGATGGTATCTGGAGAGATCCAGATTTCAAGCAGCCTACTTGGTGCTAAAAACTGGTGGCCATAGAAACAGCTAGGTAGAATGTAAAAGCTAACTCTTTAAATTTACTCACTTAAAGAAAGGGACTTTTTCTAGCTACATTCTGTCCACCATTGCAGTTTCTAAGAAATTATTATGGCATCTGGCTATTCTGCATAATATTGTCCATAAAGAGTTTCATAGCGGACTGTGCCCTTTATCTCTCCTAGATTCTTGGAGACTTTAAGGCCAGAAAGGAACATAATGCTCATCTAGTCTGACCTCCTGTATATCGCAGGCCACAGACTCTCGCCCACCCCCTCCTGAAATAGACCCCAAACCTCTGGCTGAGTTACTGAAGTCCTCATATCTTGATTTGAAGACTTTAAATTACAAATAATCCACCATTTACTCTAGTTCAAATCACCAAGTGACTTGTGCCCCATGCTGCAGAGGAAGGTGAAAACCTTCCAGGTCTCTGCCAATCTGACTGAGGAAAAATTCCTTCCCAACCCCAAATTTGGTGATCAGTTAGACCCAGAGCATGTGGGCAAGATCCACCAGCCAGACACCAGGAAAAGAATTCACTGTGGTAACTCAGACCTCTCCCCATCCAGTGTCCCATCTCCAGTCGTTGGAGATATTTGCTAATAACAGTCACAGATGGGCCATATGCTACTGTAGACAACCTCATCCTATCATTCCCTCCATAAATTTATCAAGCTCAGTCTTGAAAGATGTTAGATATTTTTTTTACCCCTGCTACTCCCCTTAGAAGACTATTTCAGAACGTCACTCCTCTGATGGTTAGAAACCTTTATTTGTTTATATTAGTTTGTGTGCCAACATTGGCCCTCGACTTAAATAACTCCTCTCCTTCCCTGTGTTGATCCCTCTGATGTATTTATAGAGAACAATCGTATCTCTCCTCAGCCTTCTTTTTGTTAGGCTAAACAAGCCAAGTTCCTTAAGTCTCCTCTCGTAAGGTAGGTTCTCCATTCCTCTGATCATTTTGGTAGCCCTTCTCTGCACCTGTTCCAATTTGAATGAATCTTAAAGATGGGCAATCAGAATTGCACACAGTATTCCAGATGACCTCTCACCAATGCTTTGTATAATATTCATAACACTTCCCTGTCTTTACTGGAAATACCTCCCATGATGCATCCTAGGATTACACTGGTAGCTCATAATCACCTGGTGACTGACCAATACACCTAGGTCTTTCTTCTCTTCTGTTGCTTCCAACTGATACATCCCCAGCATATAGCAAAAATTCTCATTGTTAGTCCCTAAGTGCATGACCTTGTACTTTGCATTATTAAATTTCATCCCATTTTTATTACTCCAGTTTTCAAAGTTGTCCAAATCTTCTTGTATGATATTCTGGTCCTCCTCCGTATTGGCAATACCTCCCAACTTTGTGTCATCAGCAAATTTTATTAGCATGTGCCTACTTTTTGTGCCAAGGTCATTTATGAAAACGTTAAAAATATTGGGCCCAAGACTGATCCCTGAGGACCTCCACTAGTAACCTCCCTCTACTCTGATGGTTCACCTTTCAGCATGACCTGGTGTAGTCTCCCCTTTAACCAGTTCATTACCCACTTTTTGATTCTTGTATTAAATCATGTGGAACTATATCAAATACTTGACTGAAATCCAGGTAGATTACATCTACTGCATTTTCTTTGTCGAGAAAATCCATTATATTTAAGAAAGATCATGCCAGACCAACCTGATCTCTATGTTTTGTAAAACCATGTTGTATTTTTATCTTGCAAGTGCTTCCTCCTCTGGGCCAAATTCTCTGTGGGTGTGAAGGGGTACAGCTCCATTGACTTGAATAGAATTATGCCTTTTTTACCCCAGCAGAGAGTTTGGCTCTCCATATTAGTATTTGCTTACTTTCTGTTGAACCAGGAAGAGCTTAGTAAATAGCTGGATCTTGCAGCATGTTCTGAGGATGGTCAGACTTTGGCTCAATCTGCTCTTCTTTGGTAGCTAATTCCATAGTTGATTTTCAGGGGGTGGGTGCTTAGCACCTTCTGAAAATCAGTCCCTTTCAGGTGTCTCAGGTTAGTCATCCCAAAATCACTAGTCACTTCAGAAAAATCTCATCTGACGTTCCTAGATGGTCGTTTGTTGAGGAAGGCATTTTGATTATTCTCAGAGGCATTCGACAGGCAACAGATGACTTGGAGCCTTTGCCATCAAATTTTTTTCATGAAAAATTGACAGTTTTTCCTTCTCAGAAACAAAAATCTTCCTGGAAAATTTGTTTTTCAACATTTTTCAGATTTTTCAATGAAAATGTCCATGAAATTATTATTTATTTCTGTCTGTCAAAAAAAAATTTTTGTGGGGGGGGAGAAGGGGTATACCATTTTCCAACTAGATCTAGTGAAGATCTCCTAGTTAACTTTCTACTACTGCTAGCAGTGTGAGATTTTTGCATCTTCAATAAAAGTTAGTGTTTTACTACAGAGATTCAAAAGCAACTGTTACCCCTCTAGTGGAATAGCTGACTTACTGCATTTGAACATGTAGCTATAATTTCCTGACTCTTACTATATTTCACAATCTTAATTGTGTTATTTGTGTAAATCCTCTAATAATTACAGACATAGGAACCGTTTAAGAAAAGGAGTACTTGTGGCACCTTAGAGACTAACAAATTTATTTGAGCATAAGCTTTCGTGAGCTACAGCTCACTTCATCGGATGCATTCAGTGGAAAATACAGTGGGGAGATTTATATACACAGAGAACATGAAACAATGGGTGTTACCATACACACTGTAAGGAGAGTGATCACTTAAGATGAGCTATTACCAGCAGGAGAGCGGGGGGGAGGGGGGAAGAAACCCTCTGTTTCTTCACTTCAACAGGTGGGTATTGTAGCTGTAAGAATGCTTGATAGAGATCTTGTAGGTGTTTATCTCTGTCTGAGGGGTTGGAGCAAATGCGGTTGACAGAGCCAGAAGAGTACCCAGAAGTCACCTACTACAGGACAGGCCCAACAAAGAAAATAACAGAACGCCACTAGCCATCACCTTCAGCCCCCAACTAAAACATCTTCAACACATCATCAAGGATCTACAACCTATGTTGAAGGACACAACCCATCACTCTCACAGATCTTGGGAGACAGGCTAGTCCTTGCTTACAGACAGCCCTCCAACTTGAACCAAATATTCACCAGCAACCACATAACAGAACCACTAACCCAGGAACCTGTTCTTGCAACAAAGCCCGTTGCCAACTGTGCCCACATATCTATTCAGGGGACACCATCATAGGGCCTAATCACATCAGCCACACTATCAGAGGCTCGTTTACCTGCGCATCTACCAGTGTGATATATGCCATCATGTGCCAGCAATGCCCCTCTGCCATGTACATTGGTCAAACTGGACATTCTCTATGTAAAAGAATAAATGGACACAAATCAGACGGCAAGAATTATAACATTCAAAAACCAGACGGAGAACACTTCTATCTCTCTGGTCACTCGATTACAGACCTAACAAAAAACTTGTTTTTTCTTCAACAAAAAAACTTCAAAAACAGACTCCGAGAGACTGCTGAATTGGAATTAATTTGCAAACTGGATACAATCAACTTAGGCTTGAATAGAGACTGGGAGTGGATGGGTCATTACACAAAGTAAAACTATTTCCCCGTGTTTATTCCGCCCCCCTCAGATGTTCTTGTCAACTGCTGGAAATGACCCACCTTGATGATCTCTACAAAAGGTCCCCCCCCCCCCCCCCCGCTCTCCTGCTGGTAATAGCTCATCTTAAGTGATCACTCTCCTTACAAAAAAGAAAGAGTACTTGTGGCACTTTAGAGACTAATACATTTATTAGTCTCTAAGGTGCCACAAGTACTCCTTTTCTTTTTTGCGAATACAGACTAACACGGCTGCTACTCTGAAACTCTCCTTACAGTGTGTATGGTAACACCCGTTGTTTCATGTTCTCTGTGTATATAAATCATCTCCCCACTGTATTTTCCACTGAATGCATCCGATGAAGTGAGCTGTAGCTCACGAAAGCTTATGCTCAGATAAATTTGTTAGTCTCTAAGGTGCCACAAGTACTCCATTTCTTTTTGCGAATACAGACTAACACGGCTGCTACTCAGGAACCCTTTAGTGTTCTTAATTGTATTCTTAAACCTCATAAACACCTGCTCTTCTTAGACAATAGTCTTCTCTCTTATTTAAATAGAAAGTTGTTTCTTTTGAAACAACTATTACAGTAACTGGGCAAATATGCAAAATAGCATAAATTGTGCTGTTGAGGGAGAGAAGATTATGAAACCAGATGGAGACCGCTGTCTTATGTCACTCACCCAACAATTGTCCCGTGGTAGCAATATCCAGGCTTACAGACTGAGCATTGAATCATTTTTATCTTTTGAATGATAAAAAAAAAAATGGTTCATCACTGTAGTTGCCTCAGAATCCTGGAATTTCCCCTTGTAGCTCTGAACTTCTTGGAATCTCTTTGTTTTGGCGAAACACCCTAGTTTCAGAAATTACTTAGCACAGCACATGTTTTAGGCTGAGGATGAGCCTGGATATTTGTAATGGATATGTTGCAAGAAAAGAGGCGAGCACTAATGCTTTGTGCGGTTTTCTTCAGTTGCATTCTCTAGATAGAGCAGTGCAGTCATTTATACTTGCCCTGTTGTTCAGGCTGGAAACACTTTAAAGTTAATTGCTTTATTTTTTTTTAAAAAAAAAAGCTTCTACTGTCCCCCATCATCTCAAAATAATCCTGTGAGCAGTCAGTGCACAGAACAACCACATCCCTGATTCTCCCCAACCCCATTCCTAAATACATCCCAGCTTAATTGCTGATAATTGATTGTTCCTCTGTTTCTAGAACCTGGAATTCCAGTGCTGTGCAAGTACATCTCTCCTTGTGTAAACTGATGGGGGGGGGGGGAAATCCAAAGGTCCGCTGTTTAAGGTAGACAGCAAGTAACTGAGGGTTTATGTACACAGGAAGTTAGACCAATATTCGCTAAATTGTGAATTCTTATTCTGCTATAGATTGCCCTTTTTCAGTTTAGCTTATGTTGGTTGGGAAGGGGTTTAAACTAAACTGAAAAAAAGGCCACTCTTACATGGAATTAAAAATTCACACGTAGGGGAAGGGTATACCAGTATAACCATACAGGATAACTAACTGGTAAAGCTTTCCTGTGTAGACAAGCCCCTGAGTGTCATTGTCTAGCTTCTTTGCTGTTTGATTGTAGCTGTGTTGGGCCCAGGATATGAGAGGCTTTGTGGCGCTCGAAAACTTGTCGCTTTCACCGACAGAAGTTGGCCCAATAAAAGATATTACCTCACCCGTCTTGTGTTTCTCGTTGCTTAGCTTGATGCTCTAATGCAGAATGAAGAAATCTGCAGAGAAACATGGTCTTGTCAGTGAGATCTCTATCAGGTTCCAGCTGTAGGGAGACATCAATAAAAACAGCATATAGGCACATGTGCAAGAGAGTCCCAGAGGTCCTCTGGCTAGGAGCACCTAAAGATTGACAGAGCAGAGTATCATGCAGCTTTAGATTGCTCTGTAACCGTCACAGTGTCAGTAAATCTCTGCAGTGGCTATTTGAGTGAAACTGGACAGCTATGTAGTGAAAACCCATGCTTGGGACATTTAGATTTATTCTTGGAAGTCTAGACAAATTAGGCAATAATTTCTGACATGGAATTTTTGCAGTTCCTCCAGACACGAGGAGAGCGGTATGTGCCCAGCCACTTTCCCATCCAGATCTATGAGTGAGGCATGCATGCTCTCTCTCTCTCGAGATGCTCTCTGCTTCTGGACTAAAAGAAAAGGAGTACTTGTGGCACCTTAGAGACTAACAAATTTATTAGAGCATAAGCTTTCGTGAGCTACAGCTCACTTCGTCGGATGTGAAACTGTAATGTGAACTGAAAGCAGATGGTATATTTTGAAATACCTGCTGAATCTTTCCTGTCACTTTAGCAATGTCTTTCAGGGAGTAGCTATGCAAAGAGCACTGTCAACCCTTGGCTGCTTTTAAAGATTATCAGTGTGAGGACATTTAACCTTCGGGGACAACTTTAAGGTGTTAAAGGCCTTAACGACTGGCTTTTAGTCCCATTTCAGCCTATTCTTTTCTATATGTTTCTTGGCCCAAAGATCATGGGTGAAATTCTGGCCCCATTGAAGTCAATGTGAGTTTTGTCATTAACTTCAATAGAGCTAGAATTTCACCCCATCTCTTTATTGTCTTTGTGAAGTGCTTATGGAACTGTATGCAAATGATGGTGATAATACTGAATGGTGATTTTTCTCTTGTGGGTTAGAAGATGGTTACAAGTCCCATTCTATAGCTGGTAAACGTACCCCATTAGGGGTGTATTCTCACCAACAGCAGAATTGAGTTATAATTTGATTTATTTGATCTCTTTGTCCTTTGTGACAAAGGCAAGGTCAGCCTGTCGTGTTCAGCTTTTTAAAGCCCCTTTTCATCAAAATCTGTGAACTATGCTGTGTTTGAGGGCCAAGTGAATTGTGATTAAGTGAAGATGCTTGTAATAATTTAAGTTTCCACTTGACTAGGGAAGGTGGTATCATTAACCCCACTTTAAAGTTGGAGAAACTGAGGCACAGAGAGGCAGGGAAATGACTTAAGTTCACCTAGGAACCCAGCGGCAAATCTGGAAATGAAATCCAATCTGCCCCCTTGCTTAATCAGTTTCAGTAAGAATTTGTCTTAGCAATCAGCTGTGGTTTTTAAAACATAAGGCATGAACCTTGTACTTTGGCAGTAAAATGGCAAAATCCAGTACAGAAGTGACCTAATGGTCCCTTCTGAGCTTAAACCTCTATTCAAGTTTTGGCACTCAAGCTTGCAAATGTGGCCTTTATCCTCCCTACTTGCCTCAATCTCTGTGTGTGTGACATAATACCTCTTCGGGGTAGTGTTGGGTGGAATTAATATTGGGACAGCACATTGCAACCTTTAGATGGAAGGGCTGGGTTCTTTGAGGTAGGAATGTTCAGGGGATCCCTTTAAAAATAAATGGTCTATCTTAACAATTCACAAGCCTGCAGAGACAGAATTCACCTCCTGCCTTGTGTCCCACGCTTGAACTGTCACCGTCTTGCCTCAAGTGAACTTAACAGATTACTAGCCATGTGGAATGGGGGCCCTACACTCTTACGAGCTAGGAGCTTTGTAAACTCTGTGAGTGATAGAGTCCATAAAACATCTTGAAGTGTCTCTTCCGAGGAATATCCAGAGAAGCCTGTGTCCGTGTGCTGGGGTTCAGTTTTAATTCCATATGCTGTCCCTGGCTGAAGAATTTTAAGATGTTTGAACAGGCATAATTGAGGTGATCCAGAAGGGGGATAGTAGGATTAGAGCTGCATGACTTTGGGAAAATCCACTTGGCAAGCAAGCACATAATAACAATAAAAAAAGTTTACAAGATGTTTGCCTCTCTCTGGAGCCCAAGAGAAGATTAGAGTTAATGAAATAATCAAAGCAGGTGCATGCTGTGTTGTAGATTAGTTAATGCTCTTTCCTATTCTTCTTATCTCTTTGTTGTCGCAACTAAAAATATCTAGTGCTTTGATATGCTGTGTCAATCATAAAGCATGAGTGCTGCATGGCTTCATTTTGGAAGGAGAACCCTGTCTATGCTATCTCTTTTTTATTGTTTCAGTGAATGGACGTTAATAACAAGGAAAGGGTAGTTATGATGATCTAAGTGACTTCTGAATAGCATTGATTGGTAAAAACCACAACACTGTGGGTCAGATTCTGATGCTATTCTGCACACTATGTAGCACCTTACTCCACAGAGAGTCTCACTGAGTTCAATGGGAAGGGAGGCGCAGAGAAATGAAGCAGCTTGCCCAAGGTCACACAGCAGATCTGTGGCAAAGTGGAGAATTGAACTCAGAGCTCCTAACTCAGTGCCTTTAACCACCAGACCACTCTTCCTTCCAGTGGAAAGAGAGAAATTGATAAAGAAGTTGTTAGGTCTTAGTTAACTCCGCTCACAAGATCATCCAGTTAGCTTGTCACTCAAGAGAAAGGTTTGCCTCTGATGTAGCATCTTGTTGAATGCTTTTGAAAAATGTTCTATGCTATACCCAGTGTGTATTCCCCTGAGTTTTGGCAGTAATATAATGACAGCAGCACAGCTTAAGCAAAACCTCCTCTGCTTGAATTTCTGGCTAGCTGCTTCCAAGTGTTTTCCTGTCCTTCTCCTAAATATCATCTCCAAGTGTTTCCCCATGAGAGAGGTGAAACACAGCTGTCTATAGATTCCTCCTTTGATACTTTCCGGTGCTTTGAAATCTGTTCCCTTTCTCTTGAGCTTCATAGGATTCTATGAATCACTAGGAATTAGTGATTTTTTTTCTTTTTTTTTTTTTTTTCAAAATTTCAATCCCCCCCCCCCCCCCCCGGAAAGATTCTAATAAGTAGCTTTTTTTTTTTTTTTTAGTTTCATTTGAATGGGCTCTGAATGCAGCTTTCCCACGTGCATCTTAAATGTGTCTCCATTTTCCCATAAAGGAGTCCCAGCCAATTTCTTGGACTCCTTTCTTGGTCTTGCAAAGCCTGCTTTTTAAAAAGTACAACACTTCTCTGACGGCCTCTTTAAAGACCCTTGTCAGCATTTCAAACCCCTTATCACCAGATCTGAGGTGCAGCATCTACATTGCTTGTCATATCAAGTGCAGTTGGCTTGGTCAGAATGACTTTTGACCTGCTTGCCTGCTCAACATACAGTCCTATAATAACTTCAAGTGTCCTCTTCAAACATTTGTACTCTAGTTTTCTCCCTCAGTTCAGGAGCAACTTAAATCTTCTTTGCTCCCCTCACAGTATTCCATTGGCTGCCTTAAAGGATCTCCTATATCTGTAGAAAAACTTCCAGATCTACTCCCTTAACCTATCCAAGGCCTACAGCTGTACAAATAATACATTTTTTTGGTGCGTTGTCAATCCTGGAAAAAAACAACCCAACATTTCGGGTTGAACAAAACATTTCACTTGCGAGTAGTTTTTAATGTTTAATTTTTTTAAAACAAAATTAAACAAAATTTTGAAACCAAAAGTCATCATGAAGTAAAAAAATCAAAGTGCTTCATTTTGTAAATGTCAAAATGCTTAGATTTGTAAAAAATGTTTTTAGTTTTTTACCAAAACCATTTGGAGAATTGACACAAATATGCAAAATGTTTGGTATCACTGTATCTACATTTTTTTTTTCTAGGTATAGGGGGAGTTTGTGTCAAAACATTTCTCCTGGCTCCAAGATCCAACAAATAATAGAAAGATGGAATCTGAACTGACATGTTTAATTTCTTTCTTGAGCATGACTTCCTGCTCTCTTTCCCTCCTGCACAACCCTCAAGTTTTCACGCAGCTTCGTTTTGCTCTGAGCTTCTTTTCCTTCCTCTCCATAAAGCTGTTGAGGTGGAAACATTTCTTCCAGGTGAACATCCGCCTGCTTTGTCGAGAAGCTGAATGGTTCGAAGGTCTGTTGACTCTGGTGGGATTCTTATTCAAAGCTCTAGGAGACTCGCATAGCTGTGGGGAAAGCAAAGCTGGCAGAAAAGGTCAAACTTCACTGCAAGTGTGGAGATGTAGCTTTGAATAAGTCAAAGCGAGAACTCCCAACTCAATTCATGATGATGACTTTTGTGGTACACTTGGAAGGGCTCTTGGACATCCTGGTCCTTTTTATGTGGGTTTTTTAATATTATGGGAGTTTATTTTAGCTTAATGCCATTTGTACAAATTTAAAATATAGGGGAGTCCCTTTTGATGAAATGATCTCCAGTCTAGCTTAGCCCTTGTATAAGATTTATGAATGGATTTTGGAGTCTTGGGGTCTGAGCCAAGGCCTGACAGTGTCAATGGAAAGGCTCCCATTGACTTCAGTGGGCTGTTTGGATCAGCCCTTGGACTCTGGAGGACTGTTTCTGAAACATTAACCTAGCAAAAGTTCATTCAGAAGAATCAGTTGGAAGTAGGTTTTTTTGGCAAATAGTAAATTTGCTGGAAAATGTGGTTTGGGGGCCACTGAAACTATTTGTGAATTCAGGTCAAATTTGGCAAATAGTTTCAGCTGGGAAAAAAATCAGAAATGTTTAAATGAATGGCAAGGGGGTGGAAGAGGATCAATATTGCATAGGGGAGTTAGGCACCTGTTCACTCTCGCTGGGAGCTGAGCATCTAACCGCCCTTTGTGCCTTTATAAATTGTCCCCCGATTGTCACTTCTTGGAGGGTTTTATTTCCTGTGTCACCTTGCAGAATCTTAATCTTGGAGACTGGACATTTAAATACACAACTCTTGCCTTGATCAGAGTAGATGGGAGCAGATGAAGAGCTAGATTCAGAGGGGCTCAAAGAGCTGTTAAAGACCACTGGCAGAACGTTCAATATAGGTCTGCAGAGTTTGGGAAAGAGAATCTATTTTATTACAATTATTACTATTTTATTATTATTATATTGGATTAGCTTTAGTGGGCTTCAACTTGGAGCGGTTGGGAGTGGTGTGATCGGAGATTATTTTGACTGAGTTTCAGATAGCTGAAGCTGCTCAGACCTCTGCAAAGCAGGCTGTTTTTCCACTCAGGTCTTCCAAATGTGCCCCCCCCCCCCGGGGCAGGTGAGGGCTAATACTCTCTGAGGTTTCAGTTTATGAACTTCACTTTTACAAACACTGATTCTTATCTGTCGATCACTTCTGAGGTCCCCTGGCCAGGCTAGTCCTTTGACCTTATATTCAGGGGATACAACAGAGGCTAGTATTTGGAGAGGCATAATGTAGCCTAGTGGCACAGCCCAAGATCTGTTTCTGTTGTGCATGGGATGAACAAGATTGTGCTCAAGTCCCAGGGCTCCAGGAAGTGTACTTTTCCCCCCACCACCTTGTTCCCAAGAACTCTTCTAAACTTTTAAGAAACTCCGCAGGGTTGGATTCTCGGCGCAAGCTGTAACATTCTTACCGTTGCATTTCTCTAGTTGCTGGAGTAAAGATGAAGGAAATAAGCCAAGGATAATGTCCGTCTGTTTTTCTTTGGTAGGCAAATTCCCATTGGGCAAGTCAATTGATTTTTTTGTGTGTGAGTTTTTAACACATCAGTATTCATAAAACCTTTCCACTTTGTGTGCTGCAGGCATGCATATATAAAAATAAAAAATTGCACTCACTGTATTTTGGAACAATATGAAAATCTGAACTTCACTCTTGAAAGTATGTGAAAATCTATTATTTTTCAGTTACATAGAAGGCCTTGATCAAAAGGGATTAAACATAATACAGACTTAAGCCGTTTTCTCAGAAGCAGGTTTGAATATCTATGTTTTGTATCTGACTAGCTGTGTGCGTTTTCCATCAGTTTCGACAAATCCAGTCAATAAACAGGGGGTGGGCTAACTGGCCATACAGCCTTTCTGGAGAGAGAACCTGCCATTGCAGTATACTGTAAAATCAACTTCCAAGCATCACGGTTACAGGAGTCCTTAGCGCTCTTGTTGGCTTGAAGTTGTGTAGATATCTTTAAAGTAAAGCTGATTAAAGGGATGGGAACAGTGTGTTAGTCTGCATAGTTTTCCTTATAATGACGAGTCAGTCCCAGAGCATAATGCTGGACCCTGGGGTATGAATCTCATTCATCTGAAGTTCGTAGAAGTTGCCCACCATTTTGGAATCTAAGCACCGCGTGCAGATCTGATTGTTTACAGTTCTGATCTAAAAAGGGAAGGTTTATTGTACACCCTTTATTGGGCTGGTTAACTCCTGCAGGTGCAACAGGGGAGGATGCAAAATGCATCCTCCCTGCTCTCATGGGAGCAACTGTATCTGCAGGAGGGGGATTCATGCCATGAGAGGGCAATGATGGTAGGGTCACTACCTTTCCATGGGAGTCTTGGCAGGGAGGGCAGCTTTAAAATCTGTTCCAGGAGTGCCCAGTGGCCGGTGACTGCTGGAGAAGGGCACTTATTCTGGAATAGCCAGAGGAAAAAGTGCCTTATTCCTGTTTAGCTTATTCTGCTTTGCTAAACAGGAACAAGGAAGACCTCCGTATTTTAGATTAGGAGTGTCCACACATGACGTTTTTCAAGAATAGCTATTACACTTTAAATTCACACTGTCCCGTAACCTGAATTAACCTTCAAGCATACACAAGTCCTGCAGCTGCATTTCTCATTTCTCCTCCTTGGCCAAGAGTGTGACCAGTGGGTTGTTCCCTTTTTTCCTGTTACATAGAAGCGGAACAATCAGTTGGCCATGTGCAAGGGTTTTGGACAGACCTCTACCCTGGAATTCGCTACAGTTTTCCTGCCTCCGGCTCTTGCTCAGGCACCAGACAGAGGGGTCTCTGCTTTGGGGATCTTATATTAGGATTTGAGCTATTGGGCATTTTGGACAATGTTTTTCCTGATTGGAGTTGGGGGAAGAGTCCTGAATCCTTCTAACAAGGAGGTGTGTCAGTTCTCCAACAACTTTCCCAGCCAGCTTACCACATCTACATATGGGGCTGGATTGGTGGTAGGCTTCCCAATGTTGTATTTCAAAAACAAGGAACAGCTTTTCCCCCTGTAACAGCTCTGCTCACTGCATTGTTCTAGCCTACTAGGCAATCAGCCCTTAGCCTCTCCTATGCTGGTGCTATTAGCCCTTAGAGCCAGGCATCCTCTAAGCAGGTGCCATGAAAGCTGCAGAACAGAGGAAGGCTGTTCCAATACAGATATTCAGCAAATGCAGTTAGTTGTTGGTGCCTAGTTCCCCCATTCCCCCACAGCGGTGTAAGGCAAATGTTTCTCTGCCTGATGCTGCCTTCCATAATACCCTTAAATCAAACTCTAATAAGCTCCCAAGCAGCATTGTCTCACTTTGCCTATCTGTAAATTTCAATGATCATTGATGGACATATTTTTTGATTGCTTTGTGTGTATATGGTGAAATCAGCATTTACCAATAAAAATCTAATCCTTCCAAGCCAACATAATAGTAAGCCAGCACAGGCTGAAGGATGCAAAGAACCTAGGAGAAGCTAGATCCAGGATGATATTGTAATGAAATCTTACGCTTCTTTGTGTGGGTAACAAAACAGTCAGGAGCTGCTTTGTTTCATTCCTTTCCCTAGTCATTACTTTAGGGATAACAGTGAAACCGTAATCTTGCAAATGCTACAGAAGCTAAAATCTGATGTTCCAAAGTCAGGCACTGCACCATTCAGCTCCCCAGCCTTGTACTGCAGTTATCAGATTTATAAATAGCAATTATAGTGTGTGCACATAGAGAATGTGAATCATGTAATTGTGAATATCGTGCCTGTGTGTTTATGTACTTGTATTTATAGAAATCATAGTGTATGCTCATCTAGAATGAATATCTGAGCTAGAGGTGTGTGTAATTGTGTGTATTTTTGTGCCTGTTTGTATGTTTGTGTGTATATAAATAAAAACAAAAACAGCATGTGTGTTTAAATTGTGTGATCAGAACCTCCATACCATAAATGGATTATAAATAGATAAGATTGTGCTGTTGGACCAGTTACCTGTAAGAGGCATGTTTTAGAGTAGCAGCCATGTTAGTCTGTATTCGCAAAAAGAAAAGGAGTGCCTGTGGCACCTTAGAGACTAACAAATTTATTTGAGCATAAGCTTTCGTGAGCTA
Source organism: Dermochelys coriacea (assembly GCF_009764565.3). Lineage (NCBI taxonomy): Eukaryota > Metazoa > Chordata > Testudines > Dermochelyidae > Dermochelys > Dermochelys coriacea. The sequence goes on along the minus strand of NC_050083.1, from coordinate 17,495,591 downwards.
CAGCTCACTTCATCAGATGCATTTTGAAGTGAGCTGTAGCTCACGAAAGCTTATGCTCAAATAAATTTGTTAGTCTCTAAGGTGCCACGAGTACTCCTTTTCTTTCTGTAAGAGGCATATAACTTAAGCCTGATTGACTCTTAAAGATGTTGCAGACTTTGAGAAGAAGTGTTTGTCTCTTGCATGTGTGCAGAGTTTTCTCTTTGAAAATTTCCCCCTAGGTAAGCCTAGACAGCATTGTCTCTCCTCTCCCCCCCTCCCCTTTAAGCCATTGATTGTGCTGTATTTGCTCTCTGGGTAAGTTAATTAGACAGAGGTCTCTTGATCAATGAACATTTTAACTTCCCATGTGAACTGGAAATTACAACCCTATTGTAGATGGCAAGCATTGCGCCAAACACAGCTCATCTCCCTGCAATGCTGGTCTCTGGTTCTTGCTGCATTGTTCAGCCTTTGGCATCTTTTCCAGATTAATTACAGATCAACTGCAATCTTAATTGGGGGCAGAGGGGAGGAGCCAGTTTGACCATATGGAGAATAGAGTCTGTGTTTTTTCTTTATTGGAGTCCATTAAATGGGCAGATGAAGAACTCTGGAGTGTAAACAGGCCTCGGGGAAGCCATCTCTGAGGTCACCTGATTCTTTTCAGCTGGCAGGACAGATTTGCTTTATTGATTTGCACTTACTACGGTGACAGCTCCAGGAAGCTGAATCAAACTCTCTTCTTTAGGATTTTTTGCTTTTAATGTCAAGGCAAACACTGTTCCTTGGATTATTTTGCTGTGTTCCTTTATGTTTTGCAATACGCATGGAAATCATACATCTTTTTTTTTAATGGGACAATTTTGAAATGTCATAAGAAGCTGAGACAAGACCAACTTGAAAAGAGTGGACCTATTCTCTCACCTCAACGTTCAAGGGCTTTTGGGTCTAGAGTCCTACTTTGGGCCCTTCTTGAATAAAAATGGACTACTTAGTTCTCCTTCCGCTCCAAAAATGAATTCAGTTATTGTATTAAGTGGAACCAAAATATGATTGGCTAATAAGTGCATAGACATTATAGCCCATCGGTGCTGTTCACTTGATAATGTATGTTTATTATAACACATCCCGTATTCTTCCCTGCCCTCTGAGGCCAGTGTGACAAGTTTAAGGGCTGGTCTATACTATGAGGCTAAGTCAACCTAAATTATGCAACTCCAGCTAAGTGAATAACGTAGCTGGAGTCGATGTACCTTAGGTCGACTTACTGTGGTATCTACACTGCGCTGGGTCAACGGGAGAAACTGTCTCGTCAACTTACCTTAAGCTTCTCTTTCCGGTGGAGTTCTGGAGTCAATGGGAGAGTGATCTGTGGTTGATTTAGCAGGTCTTCACTGATCCACCGGGGTCAATTTAGCGGGTCTAATCATCCATGTGTTGATCCACCGGTAGGTGGAGATAAGCCCTACATGTGGATTAAAACTTCAGTGACCACTGATGGACCTGGAGAGAGAGGAGAGATCCCTTTGGGAAGTATAAAGTGTGATCTGATAGATGATGGGCTTGGGTGGCGGGCCTCCTGGACTCCATTCCTGGCTCTGCTATTGACTCTCAGAATCTATATAGCTAGATATATATACCCCATTCGTTACTCGTGGCATCTGAGTGCCTTACAGAATGGAAAAATTCATCTTGATAGAACATTTTCTTCTATTCTCGTCCTTTCTTCCCTGGAAGCTTACATTTTTCTTTCTTCTTTCTGTATGGTCTTGGCTGTCTCTGGATGGCATTTTCAAAAGTGTCTTAGGTTCCTAAGTCCTATTTTCAGAAGTGACTTTGATACCTAGGGGCAGTTTTTTCAAAGGTATTGAAATCCATGGGAGTTGGGCTCCTAAGTGCTGCTGAAAATCCCACTAGGCACCCATCTGCATCTTTAGGCAACAAACTAACATTAAAAATCTGGCCCTAGGTGCCTTAAGTACTTTTGAAAATGGAACCAGAGGTTATTAATTCCCTTCAGCACTTTTGTAGCTATTACCCTCTATCCCTCCATTTTCCTATTTTGTCAAATATCTACCTGCCTGACAAGTGTGTTGAGGCTCAATTGATGATTTCAAAGAACTTTGAGAGCCTCCCGTGACAGGCGCTGTAGAAGTTCAAGTCAAAACACTTGTGGAAATATGAGTTTGGTGAGCTCGAGCGCCTCATGGGAGAGTAATTTGTGCTACTTTACTAGCAAAAGAATAAATGAATGCATTTACTGTTGACTTTTTAATAATGTTTTTATTCAAACAAAATCATGGTTGGCATAATTTGTTTCTGCCAGGGTATCACTTAGGCAACAGTGATTTTTATGAAAGCACTTATTTGGTTCTACATATGGGGCCAGATTCTCAGCTGGTGTAAAAGAGCATAGCTGCAGTGAAGTCAGTGGAGCTACTCCTGTTTGTGCCAACTGAGGATCTGGCCTTGTGTCTGTCTGTCTGTCTGTCTGTCTGTCTCTCTCTCTCTCCCTCCCCTCCCCCCCTTCACACTTCTTCTGCATATCTGGCAGTATCTATCTAGATACAGAAAGAGAAGTGCTTGTGTGTATGTATATTTATATAACTTCCTTCTTCTTCTTTTTCCTTTATGCCGCTTTTCCTGGTAAGGGTCGCAACATGGAGAGCAGGAAGGACCAGACCTCCCTTTCTTCTGCTCCTCCTGGGGGATTTTACATATCTGCATATTGATGTATACAGACCATTTAAACATATATAATATATACACGTTGATCCATGTGTCTGCATGTATAGTGTGTACACACCCACACCCACTTATAAACACCTATCAGGGATGGTCTAGGTTAACTTGGCCCTGCTTCAGTGCAGGAGGCTGGACTGGATAGTTTTCAAAGTCCCTTCCAGCCCATGAATTTCTGTGATTCTTTGCACACTTGCCTGTGGGAGATGGTTTTAGTAGATAAGAGAAATGGGTTCAAATCCTGGCTTAGGCCTAGATTCCCTGCCTGACCTTGGGCAAGATAGTTAGTTTCTCCATGTCTCAGTTGGGGATACTACTTTCCTACCACCTATTGATGAGCATGCAAGTCATTTAGATTTTGTTATTTTTCACCCTGCCGCTCTGACATCGAAACCTAAGCAACCCTGAAAAATATTGATCCTGCTTGGATCTTCTGTCATCCTTCCAGTAATCATTTTTGTCAGTTTCAGCATTAGTGAACCATGTCTCCGACAAATGTAGCGCATGCCTTCGGCATTCCATTCTTGTAATTGATGAGCTTTCAAAGTGTGATGGCGGGATAGAGCACTCGACAGGTACTGGCGTTTAATCACACAGTTCGTCAGATCCCTCATCTCAGTTTCACACAGAGGAGCTAAAATAGCTTAGCTTATATTTAATTAATGTGGGATCCTGTATCATTCAGAAATATGAGGCCATGACGTTGTGATGTTGGAGTGCGTTGTAACGCACACTCCGGATCCTTTTTAAAACTGTTTCATGGAATTACCATGTTTTTCCAATAAATCCTCTTAGAGTACCAAGGGGATAAAAATAATTTTTTACCAATAGTCATATTAGTTATTTTTGCAGCTCTGTTAAAGTAATGAAACTGCTTAAGTCAAGTACAATAGTCAAAGAAAAGTTTATGAAGAGATTTTCTTAGGGGAACAGGCAGTATAAAATCTGCAAGGACAATACCCCAAAAGCAATAATGTCATTTCTGTGAAGATTTTCCTGTAGCATTGCTTGTGAATCTTTTGACCTTATGCAATAGAGCAATTGGGGAGGGACTATGTGTATACAAGTCTTCAGCCTGGATCGCCAGCAGTGTTGAGATGTGGGGACTTTCAGCATACAAGCATGGACCTCAACCATATGACTTAAAAGAATAACTCCATTAGCTGGCAGGAGTTAGTCGGCTGTTATCCTTTATACCAGTGCTGCCCACACTTTTCCTTTTGCGCCCCCCCCACCCTTCTCCATACCGGTCATGGAATCTGTCCCCACCCCCCGCCCTATTACTGCAAAGCCAAAGCTTCCTCAGCAGAAGAGCTTGGGCTGAAGGTAGAGCTGGGGCAGAATTGGTTCTGGGGGAGGAGCTGGGACTAGAGGCAAGAGCTGGCCTGGGGCTGGAGAGGGAATGAGGGCAGAGTTGGGCTGGGGTCAGGGGCCAGAGTGGAGCTGGGTGGCGCTCCTTTCCTGCCCCTCCCATGGGGACTGGCCCTGTCTCTTCCCCGCGCATCCCACAGTTTCGTGATCACTACTTTGTACAGACCAGCCACTAGAGGGAAATGTGACAGACACACTTTACAAGTGACAGGTTTCAGAGTAGCAGCCGTGTTGGTCTGTATTCGCAAAAAGAAAAGGAGGACTTGTGACACTTTAGAGACTGGTTACTTCTGCACATCAGGATCTTAACAAAGGTGGCTCCGTTTCCCATACCCAGATTTCAAGTGATATTCTACTCCGTTGGGGTTGCTCTAGGAACAGGCTTATTTTGTATTTCCATTTGCTGCAGAGAAGCACTTCATTGTTGTGCGTGATGGGCGGGGGGGCGGTCACAGTTTTCGTTTTACATCTGGCAGAGAACGGATTCTCAAAAGCAATACTTGGCTGGATCTAGGGTGGGTGAGAACCTGATGATTTTACACATAGGAGCTGGAGGGGGGACATGCCAGCTGTTTCCTGGGAGCCACGTGGCACAGAGGCTAGCAGAGAACCTGTCTTAGCCCTGCTGCGTGGCACCACCAACCGGACAATCAATGGCCTGGTCAGCAGCGCTGACCAAAGCCGCCAGGATCCACCCAAAAAACAGACACCTGGTCTCCCTACCCTCGTCCTTGTAAAGTAACTCCAGGCTGTCTCAAACACCATGGTTTTGCCTTGTCATAGGGGGACACCTTTCTCTGTGGAGATGTTCATTTAAATAATGATGCTTCCTTCTGGAAGTGCATCTCTGATCAGTGCCTGTTAAAGGGTTTAACCTTGTGAGCTGATGATGACCTTACTCGAATGTAGGTTCTTCTCGTTAGGAGAATCAGCTTCCCCAAGTAGAAGGGAGGAGCACTGACTGATGGGCTATCCTGGCCTTTCTCATTGCTTCTGCCAAAGCCAGCTGGGGAATTTAAACACACACAACATCTTTTCCTGTGTAATAATCACGTTTCGGAACAGTATGGGCATTATGCACCAGGTGCAGTGTAGCCAGGTCTGTGTTGCTTTTGCATCTAAGAAATCTATTGATTTATTGCAGGCAAAACTTCCTTCATGTCCCTCTGAATCTTTGCATTCATTTTCCATTGGCTGAGTTGTGATGAGCCACGAGGAAGGGATCGTGATGACTTAGCTTGTGTGCGCATTGCCGATGCCACCGCTTTTGACTGGAGCGAGGTGAAACTGTTCCATTGTGTCATAGGCTGATGCTCCTATCAGCCAGTGCAGATTCCTTAGATCAGCTAGTAAGTAGAGTCCTATGCTTCTTCTGAAGCTGGAGGATCTGAGCTTTCGTCTCTCTGCTGCCATGAAGCTCTGAGTGGGTGTGGTGTGCAGCATAGTGTCAGTTATAAAGTCCCAGGCAGCCCCAGACTTGTTACAGGGTTTAGCTAGTTTGACCTGGATTGAGTCAGTTTCAGTTGTTTATAGCTCCTTAGCAAAGTTCTGACTTTTAGTTGTAGTATCTGCCCCATCCCCCTAGCCTTTGCCCTGTAAAGCCACTCACTGATTCCAGATAGGGAGCGTCACTGGAATTTTAGGAGTGCTCTGAGGTGCAGCAGATCAGTAGCTACTGAACTCTCTCTCAGGAATAATTTTCATTCTTTTAGCAGGCTGATCAAACAATATATCCTATAGTCCCACATACAATTGCCAGCGCAGTCTGCTTCCAGCAACAGTCACTGGCTCGGTTAGCATGTTCTGGCTGGGGAATTATCTCAAATTTAGAAGAAACCCCAGCAGATTTTGTTTTTAATGTAAAATCAGAGCCAGCCTTCCACTCTAGTCAGTTCTGGGGTATCAGTTAGTGTCAGTATAAAAAACAGAGAGAGAGAGGTGCTCGTAGCCATGTCAGAGAGGAGAAGCCATTAAGTGGTGGAATAAGTATTTACTGTTGTTTGTATTAAAGCAACCTGGCAACGTAAAAAAGCACTATCATTTCAAAGCATTAATTTCTGTACTTATCTTGGGAGTCTTAGAAGGAGGAGCACAGCTAATTTGGCAGCAGCCTCCGCTCTGTATCTAAACTGAGGTGATATTTATTTGAAGCTTTTATGGCGTCTAAATGTCAGCTTGCTTTGCTTTTGCTCTGCTCCATCTGCATCGTTTCCCCTTCCAGCTCCTTTTGAGAGATGGTGGCCCCTGCTCTGTATTCATCTCAGATCAGCCTGTGTGCTACAGAATGGGGTTTTTTTTGTTTGTTTGTTTTTTGCTTTTACTATTTAAGGGTGGGATTTTCAGATGTGCCTAAGTGATTTAGGAGCACGAGTCTCTTCAGTAGGATTTGTGGTGAGGTGGAGGTCCTGGCTAGATGTGGTGGGGGTCCTAGTATGGAAAAGGTTTAAGAACTACTGTGCTAGGTAAGCAGTATCATTGCCCTGGTATGGATGGGGAATGGAGGCACAAAGAGGTTAAGGGCTGTATTGCACAGCCTTTACTCAGATCAGCGAGCACTTTTTCACATAAATTGTCCCGTTGCAGTCACTGAGGCGTCTCATACATCAGTGCTGACCGGCATGACAGAGAGCCATGCAAGCTCATCCCTAAGTGGCTTTCCTAAGGTCACATATGGGTTTAGTGCCAGAGCTGGGACTAGACCCCAGGAAGCCCTGTAGCCCTAGGCCATGCTGTGGCAGTGGGGCAGGGCCTGGGAGGGGAGCAGGGGTGCAGGCTCTGGGCGGCATTTCTCTCAAGCAGCTCCCAGAAGCCGCAGCAAGTCCCCTCCTCCAGCTCCTATGTGGAGGCGCAGTCAGGCGGCTCTGCACAGTACTTCATCCGCAGGCGTCGCCCCCACAGCTCCCACTGGCCACAGTTCCTGGTCAATGGGAGCTGCGGAGCAGAGCTTGGGCATGGGCAGTGTGCGGAGCCCCCTGGCTGCCCCTACACACAGGAGCTGGAGGGGGGACATGCCAGCTGTTTCCTGGGAGCCACGTGGCACAGAGGCTAGCAGGGAAACTGTCTTAGCCCTGCTGCGTGGCACCGCCAAACGGACAATCAATGGCCTGGTCAGCAGCACTGACCAAAGCTGCCAGGATCCACCCGAAAACCGGACGCCTGGTCTCCCTACCCTCGTCCGTCGCACATCTCCTTGTAAAGTAACTCCAGGCTGTCTCAAACACCATGGTTTTGCCTTGTCATAGGGGGACACCTTTCTCTGTGGAGATGTTCATTTAAATAATGACGCTTCCTTCTGGAAGTACATCTCTGATCAGTGCCTGTTAAAAGGTTTAACCTTGAGAGCTTGAGAGTTGTAATTTCTTGTCCCTGGAACACTGCTGTACCCATAATGGGTCCCGACGTGGATTTTCTGAACAGTGGGATGGTCTGTCAAGTATTTGCCTTGGGACTATTTTAACCCTTTGCTCTATCTACAGCCCAAGACTCCAATTAGAAAAGGGCAGCAACCCATTTATTCAACCCTTCCTGATGAGTTGCAGAACCTGGATCCAAACCACATCTGATGTCTCGCTTCCATCTTGTAGAACAAAAGTCAAACCCACCCTTGGTGCAGACAATGTCTCGCAAGCATTTGGTGACACACGTTATATTTTGCTCAGTACGGCATATAGACTCGGCACACAACTGAGCAGCTCTCCAATCTTGCTTTTGGGCTGAATTCACCACTTCCTGTTTAAAACAAACAAACACTGAAGGGCATTTAAGCGTTGCCACAGATCCAGGGGTTCTGTGCTATGCTCCAGCTCTTTAACAGTCCCCCCGAGGAACCTCTTCAGTGTGCCAGACGGCCAAGGGTTCCTACTGTTCCTCAAGTATAGGGAACATGGCCTAGTGCCTCTGAGACTGAGCCTCAGGCTCCAGCGCTCCTGCTTCACACCGTGAGCTCTGGCCAACTGTGATAGACTCTTGGTCAGGGACTTTTATACTCCCACAGCCAGCACTTCTCCGAGCCTCCTGTCACCTCTTCCTGCTGACCCCTGCTGAGTTCACATGTTCTGCCTCCAGGAGTTTCCCACTAGTAGGTGTCAGTTGTTCAGTTTTGGGGGTTCCCATTGTCTTTCCAGATCCTTCATTCATGTGAGTGAGTTTCAGCCGTCAATGACCCATTCATACCAAGTCAAACAGTTACCTGACACACATACCTCAAGTCTCCTGCTCTGCCCCAAGAGCAGTGTTTTAACCCTCTTGCACCCACGGGGTAGCAATCCCTAGTCAAGGAAATCATGGCCATACATATCATTCTTAAAAATGGTAGGGAAAATCGCCACTTGCTCACAGCCATTACCAAAGGATTTAAAGGACAAAGAGGTTCCAGCAAAGTCATCCATCCCCTGAGGTTAGGGAAGCTGAGCAGGTTTGTTGAGCCTCCTGGCAAATGTTTTTTTTGTTTTTTCATTTTACTTTATTTTATTTACTTTACTTATTTTTGCTTTTCTGTGAGCAACTTGCCTTTTAGATCTGGCTAGCCTTCAGGGGATCCATCTGCAGCCCGTTAGGGATGACGATGCCAGTTGTAAACGTTTTCAGTCCTTATTCCTGTTTGTTACAGTAATGCCTGGAGACATCAACAGAGATTTGGGATTTGTGCTAAGCGCTGTACAAATATGTAGTAAAAGACCATCTCTGAGGCATTTACAATCTAATGGGTAGGATTTTCACAAGCTCCCGAGGTGTTTAGGGGCACAAATTCCATTGTAAGTCAGTGGAGCACTTGTGTGCCTGTATCCTTAATGCACTTCTGAAACTGTTCTCTAATATTACCCCTTCTACAGGACCCTGGTGCTGCCCCTTGAATTGATCTCTTGTAATAGCACCAACTAAAAAGAGAGAAGTTACATGCGATAACAAAGAGCTGTTACTGTTGCACGACAGTTGCACTCAGGGGAATTTATGTGCAAGAATCCAGGAAGCGAAACGGACATTACTGAATGGTTTTCAGCCCTCAGTGAATTGGCAAACATAGGGAAACGATTACATACCAATTAAACAACGGGGATGAACAGTTTCAGGAAATACAGCCCTGCTTCTTAGTAGCTGAGGGTGGATCAAGGTCAATGTGATTCTTGCTCCACTGGATCTGCCTGCATTGATACTTTGCATTAGGATACCCATCGGGGGAACAGCTACAAAGTTCGCTTGATTACTCCCATTTTCCAGGTAGGGGAAACTGAGACTTGGAGAGGTTGACTTTCCCAAGGTCACACAGAAGGAGTTAATAACAGAATCGGAAATAGAACCCAGGTCTCGTGATTCCCTCAGGTGACCATCCATGTTGCTTCATCTTTTTGCTCTGTTAGTACGATGCCTAGCACAGTGGGGCCATGGTCCATGACTAGGGTGCCTAGGTGCTATCACAATGCGAATAATGAGAGAATTTCCCTTTTTTAAAAAAAGCCAAACAAAATCTATTCAGTGGGATCTTCTCCAAATGCTGTTCTTTACTCTCCAAGCTTCAGCCTGGAGCTGGATCAGCATGCTCCCTTCCAGCACGTGGCATGAGTGGAAATCAGGAGGCAGAGCTGCCCCGCATTAATCAGGCCTGGCCCCTTGTGGAACCCATGGCAGCTGGAAGCAGCTGGAAGTCAGCCTCTGGTGAAACCCACTGAGCAGGCACATCTGAGCAGGAAAGGGTCAAGCCAGTCATCAGAAATTATTATTTATGAACCACCCTCAGCAACAGCCAGCCAAGTGGAATGAGGAAGTGTTTCTGTGTAGCCCTTAGCAGTCTGCATACAGAGGCAGAGAATAGCCAGGATGCTGTAGTTCTGATGGCCAACTACCCATGTTCTGTGTCCAAAGGAAACCGTGTACAGTAGATTAATCTTTTCTTTACTTGGCAATGAGCTACCGCTGTTCCATAGCAACATTAGAGAGCAACTTTGCGTACAAGATGATCACAAAAAAGACCATTCTGTAGAGGAGTAGATTGTTATCAAGGAGACGTTAATGGGAAAAAAATATTCTCAGTAAAGTCTGTGGAATGCTTGAGTGGTAATTACCTCTATTGTGTGCTAATATATGTAGCAATAAACAAATGTTGCATTGCACTGAGTGTGCGTATACTATATAGGTCAAAAAGGTGTACTACTGATATTATGCAATGGGCAATAACATGAACGGAGCATAAATAATTAGGAGTAAGTAGGTTGTCATGTTTTGCATGTTATGTGCCGGCTTACAACTTTTGGGGTGTCTCTCCAATGAATGATTGAGCTAGCGGAGAAGCTTTCTAGGAGCTATGTGTGTTGTTTAAGTGAGTGATTGATTGAGTAGTCTGAGGATGGGAAATGAAGGGATGTAATGGAAGGCTGGAAGGATTCCAGTGACTTTGGGGTTAAATGATCAGAACTGGAGGTGCACAACTCTGTGTGTGTGTGTGTGTGTGTGTGTGTGTGTGTGTGTGTGTACAGTAATGGGAAATTGCACAGGCAAATGTCCACTTGTATGTCTAACTGCGTAGGTAACACCATCTGTGTACCCAAGGCAACCAGCTAGATGTTTGCCTGACCGTCTTCACGTACAGCTGTCATGATTGTGTACACAAACTAGGCATGCAAATGCACCTGGTAATTCTCCAGATCTATTTTTCCTGAGCCATGAGCTGGAGAAATTCTACTGCTACTGTCTAACTTGAAGATGGCTAAGTGTCCCGTGTGGTGCTGTGTTCAGCTGGATTGCTGAGCGGATGGCATTTCTGACTACGTTTCTGACATGCTTTTGAATCCCCCTTGCTTAGCCATCCAGCTTATTGGCTTGGGGATGCCTTGCAACTGCTTTTTTGAAGAAGCAAGGAATTGCACTCTGTTGTGTGACCCTACTGTTGCAGGGGGCAGCAGTGGGAACCGACTTCTTATACTGACTGACCTCAGTTTTGACCCCCTAAGGTCCATTAGTATTGTACTCCTAAAATAAAGAGTGCTGTATAATTCACTGTGGACTGAACGGAGACCATCAGATCCATTAATTGCAGTCTGCAAGATGGATTCAGCCCCCTTAAACAACTATGGGCATCTCTTTCCATGTGTTAGAACAGCGGCTTACACAGCAAGGCACTACAACCTGTTTAAAGGGCATCCTTTCTAGGGACTGCATTAAGGCTGGGAAAAGGGTTCAGGCAAACCAAACCAAACCAAACTTGAGCCCACTGAAGTGATACGTGTGAGTGAGTAGAACCTCATGTAACCATTAGATTTTTCCTTTTGGGTGTTACCATGTGTGTGTTCTGCCACGAATCTTACTCCCCTCCCACTCAGAGTTGTCATGCATGATTGTTCTTGCAGAGCTCAGTCTAGTGGTGATGGGATGCTCTCCAGCCTATTTTCCAATCCCCTTCCCCTTTTCCCCTTGTAACGCTTGGTTATCCTTACATTGAAGCCAGAATGGGAATGGCTGTATTGGATTGTTCTGTCTCCTACAGTAGACTCTTAAGGAATTATAACACCATAAGGTTTATTTAGCACCTTTCATAGAGTCATAAAAGATTAGGGTTGGAAGAGACCTCAGGAGGTCATCTAGTCCAACCCCCTGCTCAAAGCAGGACCAACCCCAACTAAATCATCCCAGCCAGGGCTCTGTCAAGCTGGGCCTTAAAAACCTCCAAGGATGGAGATTCCACCACCTCTCTAGGTAACCCATTCTAGTGCGTCACTGCCCTTCTATTGAAATAGTTTTCCCTAATATTCAACCTAGACCTCTCACACTGCAACTCGAGACCATTGCTCCTTGTTCTGTAATCTGCCATTCCTGAGAAAAGCCGAGCTTCATCCTCTTTGGAACCCCTCTTCAGGTAGTTGAAGGCTGCTAACAAATCCCCCCTCATTCTTCTCTTCTGCAGACTAAATAAGCTCAGTTCTCTCAGCCTCTCTTCGTAAGTCATGTGCCCCAACCTCCTAATCATTTCCGTTGCCTTCTCCAATTTGTCCACAACCTTTCTGTAGTGGGGAACCCAAAACTGGACAAAGTACTCCAGATGTGACTTCACCAGTGCCGAATACAGGGGATAATCACTTCCCTCGATCAGCTGGCAATGCTCCAACTAATGCAGCCTAATATGCAGTTAGCCTTCTTGGCAACAAGGGCACACTGTTGACTCATATCCAGCTTCTCATCCACTGTAATCCTCAGGTCCTTTTCTGCAGAACAGCCGCTTAGCCAGTCAGTCCCCAAGCCTGTAGCAGTGCATGGGATTCTTCCGTCCTAAATGCAGGACTCTGCACTTGTCCTTGTGGAACCTCATCAGATTTCTTTGGCCCAATCCTCCAATTTGTGTAGGTCATTCTGGACCCTATCCCTACCCTCCAGCATATCTACCTCTCCCCCCAGTTTAGTATCATCCGCAAATTTGCGGAGGGTGCAATCCATCCCATCATCCAGATCATTAATGAAGATGTTGAACAAAACCGGCCCTGGGACCGACCCCTGGGGCACTCCTCTTGATACCGGCTGCCAACTAGACATGGAGCCATTGATCACTACCTGTTGAGCCTGACGATCTAACCAGCTCTCCATCCACCTTCCATTCATCCAATCCATACTTCTTTAAGTTGCTGGCAAGAATACTGTGGGAGACTGTATCAAAAGCTTTGCTAAAGTCAAGGTATATTGCATCCACCGCTTTTGCCAGATCCACAGCGCCAGTAATCTCCTCATAGAAGGTAATCAGGTTAGTCAGGCATGACTTGCCCTTGGCGAATCCATGTTGACTGTTCCTCATCACCTTTCATCCCAAAGTGCGTTGCATATTGTGTCTATTTCCAGAAGCATTTTGTCACTGAAATGGAAACAGCTGTGGGGTGGGAGAGAATGGGTTCAGATCACTGTGTATCAGAGTGGGAGAGGAAATGTTGGCCAAGGACAAGGAATCTAAGCCTTAGGGCCCTCAATGTCCACACAGAGTTTAAGGCCAGAAGGGATGACCAAACCATCTAGTCGGCCACAAGCCACCAACACCACCCGGCGCCCGCACAGTGAGACTGAAGTATTACAGCCCACAGGAAACTAAGCTATTATGTGCCATAGGCAGAGAATAGCAGAGACCAAGGTGGGCCAGTGCCTGAGGACCGTGCAATGGCAGAGAATTAAGTGAGATATACCCAGGTAATCCCAGTAAGTGGGATCCCATGGTTCAGAAGAAGGCGAACCATTTTCTCCCCCCACCACCCCAAATCACTGTCTGTCTGACTGGGGGGGAAATTCCTTCCTGACATCACGTATGATGCTTAATTAGCCACTGAGCATCTGAGCAAGAACCACCAGTCAAGCACCTGAGAGAGAGAATGTTTGGTGGTACCTCAGAACACTGGCGCACTCCATCTCCAGCCACGGCCATCCCTGATCCTTCAGAGGAAGGAACAAGAAAAACAACAACAAACCCCAAAATACATTGGAGGGGAGGAAAATATCCTTTCCTGACCCCAGCAGGTGACCGGCTGAAACCTGGAAGCAGGAGCTTTTAGGAATATACAGTACTGAGTCTTTTAAGGTTTCATCCCAAGGGACCAACACAGTATAAATTTCCTGGAGCTCAGTTTATCTCCTGTGAGAAGATGAAGGTCAAAGTGAGTGCCACCAGATCCGAGCCTGTGTTTCCAGGTAGCCTAAGGTGTGTTAAACCTGATGCCAAGACAGCTGTGCCATCCTCTCCAGCAGCCCTTTAATGTAAAAGAAAAATCCCAAGAGAAGTGAGAGTAAAGAGGAACAAAGAGCCCAAGAGCGCCAGGGACAGCAGTTTATAAGCAGGAATAGGAGTGGCAGGACAGGATGGAATTTTAAAGATTGGATTGTTCGCTCTAAGTTGCTCCAGCAAACTGACACATTTATCTCCACCCTGACACTGAACGTGACCTTAAGAAAACCTGAAGGTCAGGATGAAACATGGCGGGTGGCAACTCAGCCACTCACCAGCAGCCCATTCTTGTGAAGTGCAGGCTCATCCGAGTGTCGCATCCCATCCTCTAGAGACACCTGCAGGGATGAGCGCATGTGTGAGCTGTGTGCTCCCCTTCTCGGAAATGCCCTTGTAGCTGGGATCTGATAGATGAGAGCGAGCAGCGGTGCTCTCGCCTGCACCCTGCCAGGTTTAACCTTTATTATGCTACAAAGAGAAGGCTTTGGTCTACTGTGGGTCTGTGCTGTCAAATGTGGTTCTTTCCACTCTTGACTTTGTGATTTTTAATCATACTTGCTAGTGTGAAAACCCTGGTCCTGCGGCTACATGGAAATTCCCCCTTGCTCTTACCCCCGCTACTCCCCTGCCACCAAACTGTGAGCAATTCCACATGCCCCACCCAGTAGTACTCCTAGGGCCCCTTGTGTTTTACAGCCCTGTCAGCTGGGCCTTCACAGAGATGAGGTTTCCCTTTTGTGCAGGTGCTGTACGATATTTCCAGCTCTGAAACAGCTCGGCAGACTCTAGCTCCCAGATTCCGAATGCTGGGTAGCTTGGGGGTGTTGGGATCCTGGGGTTTAGTTGGTCTATTATGGGGATGGGCCATCTGCAACATGAAGCTCTGTGTGTGGGTTTGGATCAGAAACTACCTTCCTCCCCATCCCCGCAATATTTAGAAGGGTGTCTAAGTGTGTGTTCCCAGAGGCCGGGTTTCAGTTCAGGTTCATCTCTGCTTAGCATAGATCTGACTTTGTTTGGATGCAGGAAGCATCCTATCACTCATGCTAGACTGTGTCTAGTCTCCCTCAGAGTCTGTCAAGGTGGCTTGCCATTGCAAGCCTGGTGATGAGACTCGTGAAGTGGTCTGATTGTAGGGGCAAACCCGTAGAACAGAGAGAGACTGCGGGGATTTCTAGCATGCAAATTATAATGTTGTCAGTCTGGGATCAGTCAGTCTATTATAATGTCGTCAGTCAGTGAGAGCGTTTGGGGATGGGGGGAGAGATCTCTGTAGCTAGAGACCTTTAAAATAAACTATCATCAGAAACCAAATGCAAATAGTACATTGCATAACACTGTTTTTTTTCTTATTGTTTATTCATTTATTATTTTCAAATTCCTCCTCTCCCCAAAGAAACCCACACCTTTGAAGGGAAAATTAATTCAATTTGTTGAGGAAATTCCCATCTGTTCTCTCCGCCAAGGCTTTCAAAAGGGATGAGTGATTTGGGGACACTTAACTTGAAACGCCTGATTTTCAGAAAGTGCTCCTCAGCCACTTTCGGAAAAGCAGGACCTCTTCAAGACATCTCAAGCTGAGCCTCCAGAATCACCTTTGGAAAGTGTGTGCCATTCCTGTGTCACATTGGCTCAGTTTGATGACCTCACACCACGGCAGCATTTTGTCCCTTGAGGAATCGGTTGCATTGGAAAATGGCCAGCTGGATCATTTGATCTGCTTGCTGATGTTCCAAAAATAGTAAGGAATTCTAAATGTCAAAAATTCAAACAATGCAGCACTTAACAACCACACTTATATGGGAGAACAACAACAAAAATTCTCCAACTACCCCTTACAGCTTGAATGTGCAGCAAGTGTATGTTTGTGTGTGTATGTTTCATTGTTTATAACCCAGTTTCTGGCATCTTATATTCAGCAGAATGTTATCTGAGGCTTTTATGGACTCTTTTTTGCATATTGAATAAGGCTAATGCAGTTTTGTTGAGGGAAGTTGGATTGAGAAATTGGGGGTGGGAAAACTTATTTCTAAGGATGTGCCTTATCTGCAGCAAATCAGGCTTCAGAGCCTCAAGTGTAATTTCCCAAGCAGCATGTGTAAATGGCTTTAATAATCTTGTCTCATCAGCTTGCACTAAGCACCATCCTTATTTCCACTCTTGCAATAATTGCTTATGGAATGGTTAAACCTGACTGCCTGGTGAGAATGTCCAGTGGTACCTCAATTGATTAATTCTGTATGGCAGTGTGGCAGCCAGAGCCATAAAGCAGTTCTGATTGTTACAGCCCTTTCGAGTATGGTTCAAGGGACTAGCATTTGGAAGTTATAACATTTGGAAGTTATTGCTTATGATTTCTTGTGCGTCTTGCAATCTCATTTTAAAGTTACAGCAGTGCCGCTTATTTAGAACTGTGCATTGGTTTCATTAAAGGAAATGAAAGCTCTGGCAGTTTTCCTTTTTAGTTCCCTATGGCAAGACTTTGCTTTGTTTATAATCTCTCATTCATAAAGAGAAGGGGGGGGGAACCTACCACCTCTTCAGTACTTTGGAGGAAGACGGGAGGAGGCTACTATTATAGTTAATATCATAGCTGTATTACTATTAGTAGCAATATGTGTCTGCATTATGGCAGCACTTAGGGTATGTCTGCTCTGCAATACCACACTGCTGGCTTGGGGCTATACAATTGCAGTGTAGATACTCGGGCTGGAGCCCTCATCTCTCCAAGGGTCCCAGAGCCCAGGCTCCAGTCTGAGCCCAAACATCTAGACTGCAGTTTTATAGCTCCGGGAGCCCGAGAAAGCTGACATGGGCCAGCACAGGTGTTTTATTGTAGTGTAGATATACTCTTAGAGGGCTCCCAACTGAGATTGGGGTCCCATTGTTCTTGGTGCTGTACATACACACAGGCAGGAGACCATCCCTGCTGTTAAGAGTTTACAATATAAATAGAAAAATCTGACAAAGGATGGCAGAAAGGAAGTAGTATCCTTATTTTTGGGGAACTGAGTTACAGAGAGAATAAGGCCCCAGTCGAGCAAGCTCTTAAGCACTTGCATAATTTTAAGCATGTTTGTATGCAGACTGGAATCAATGGGGACTTAAAGTTAAGCACATATTTAAACACTGCGCTGGGTTGGGGCCTGAGGGACTAGAAAGAGCAGGCTCTTGAACCAGGATCTCCTGAGTCCCAGTGCAGTGCATTAGCCCCAAAACAATGGTGGGGATAATAATGCTTTCTTGACACTAGAAGAGTGGCTGTTTAAGCTTCGTTTTACAAAGGTGCTGAACATTTATAACTTTCACTGAGTCCTTGGAAGGTATTGGTACCCAGGACCTCTTAAAAAGCTGGCCCATTTGCGTAAGTGCCTAGCTATAAATTTAGGCACCTAGCTTTAGACACCCACGTTTGTAAATTCTAGCCACTACTTATATTCACCATCATCAGAACCAAAGTTGGTGGCTTTGATGTGGCAAAATGTTCTGAATTTAGTTAGTTCCCCTTTTTTAAAATAAAGGAAAAATACCCTGAAGTAGCAAACAATGTACTTGATCCTTAATTTTCCTGGAAATCAAATTGTATCATAATTGCCCGTTTCTCACAAGCGAACTCTTGTGCTTAATGAGCTTGATAAGTAATAGCACACTGCAGTAGAGTCTCCTCAAATCAAGCAAGGGCTTTTCCTATACTATTTTTAGGTCATGCAGAGTATGAACTTTATCAGATGCTGCAAACTGGCTCTGCATATCCTATTATGCATCTGGCCTACTATATTTCAAATGCCACTAGCCTGTGGTGAAGCTTTCCTCTTCTATAACTCCTTCTGTCAAAGGATCTCAAGGCACATATCTAGAGCTGTGTGAATAACAGACTTTTCTTTTTGGTTCACTGGCCATTCTGAGAAACTGGGGGTAGGGGCGAATTGTTTCACGTTGAACTGAAAACTAAGATATTTGGAATTTTTTGGTGAATCGAAGAGTTGAAAAAAAATAATTTTAGGTTGAACAAAATGTTTTGGTTAATTTTGACCTTTTAAAAATTTTTTGATTGTGTTTTTTAAATAAAATTAAAGAGAAGTTTGATATGAAAAGTCATTTCAAACCAAAAAGATCAAAATATTTTCTTTAAAAAAAATATTGAAATGAAATATTTTGACTTTGAGAATTTTTAGGGGGCAACTTTGCCATGAACAATTTGAAACCAGTTCAAATTCACTAAATATTTTCGTATCACCAAAAAAAGTTTTGTCTGAAAAAGTTAATCCTGTTCTAGTCTTATCATTTTATAAATGGGGGAAACTGAGTCACAGAGAGGTTAAATAACATGCCTAGGGTTGGAGGTGGTCACACATGTTTTGGCAAGGTTGGGAACAGAACCCAGGTTTCAGAGTAGCAGCCATGTTAGTCTGTATTCACAAAAAGAAAAGGAGTACTTGTGGCACCTTAGAGACTAACAAATTTATTTGAGCATAAGCTTTCGTGAGCTACAGCTCACTTCATCGGATGCATCCATTCCCAGTCTCTATTCAAGCCTAAGTTAATTGTATCCAGTTTGCAAATTAATTCCAATTCAGCAGTCTCTCGTTGGAGTCTGTTTTTGAAGTTTTTTTTGTAGAAGGATAGCCCCCCTCAGGTCTGTAATCGAGTGACCGGAGAGACTGAAGTGTTCTCCGACTGGTTTTTGAATGTTATAATTCTTGACGTCTGATTTGTGTCCATTCATTCTTTTACGTAGAGACTGTCCAGTTTGACCAATGTACATGGCAGAGGGGCATTGCTGGCACATGATGGCATATATCACATTGGTAGATGCCTCTGATAGTGAACGAGCCTCTGATAGTGTGGCTGATGTGATTAGGCCCTATGATGGTGTCCCTTGAATAGATATGTGGACAGAGTTGGCAACGGGCTTTGTTGCAAGGATAGGTTCCTGGGTTAGTGGTTCTGTTGTGTGGTGTGTGGTTGCTGGTAAGTATTTGGTTCAGGTTGGGGGGCTGTCTGTAAGCAAGGACTGGCCTGTCTCCCAAGATCTGTGAGAGTGATGGGTCGTCCTTCAGGATAGGTTGTAGATCCTTGATGATGCGTTGGAGAGGTTTTAGTTGGGGGCTGAAGGTGATGGCTAGTGGCGTTCTGTTATTTTCTTTGTTCCAGTCATGTGGTTTAACCTTGTTTCCTCTCCTGCTGCTCCTGTCATTTTTTAAAAGGGAAACTCAACATTTATTTAAAAACGCTCATTAAAATGACAGCTTGCACATTTGTCCTTTAAAGTGCTAAGACTGATGTCCTGTCATTCGCATGAAGGCAGTGTTTTGCATAGCCTGGAGCATGCAGGCAGGGCTGGCTCATGTTTTAAAGTAGGGTTGGTCTCTCTCTCTCTCTCACTTTCTCTGTTTGGAACGTATTTGTTCGCTGAAGTGACATTACCAGAAATCACATTTTTACTTGATGTTTCTCAGAGTCTCAGTAAACAGGGGAATGGCCGGAGATAAGCAGCCCAGGAATAAAGATGAAATATAGTGCTGGGTTCCCAGCAGCTACCGTCAATGGAAACAGAGCTCCTTTTGGCTTGGTTTGGTTTTTTTTTCTTCTCCTTGGAACTTTCGATCAGAAGAGCTGTTGACTGAAGTGCCTTGTTAAAAAAAACAAAACAAACGAAAATAAAAAAATAAAAAATACCCCTCCACAACCCTCTCCTATTGTTTCATTAAATTGATTCATAAACTGTTTCATTAAGAGCTGGATGAAATTTTTCATGAGAAACCTTTTTAGCTGAAAAATGCAGATGCGGGTTAACAAAACAATTCATGAATTCTGGTTGGTTTTGATGAATTGTTTAATATGGGGGGAAGGTTTGTTTTTTAAAAAACAAAATCAGAAAGATGATTTGTTTTGGAATTTTCCTTGACTGTATTTTAAAAAAAAAAACACCTTCAAATTGAAACAAAATGTTTTGTTTTGAGTCAACCCAAATGAGATTTTCTGACATTTTATTTTGCCAACAAATTTTAAACAGTTTCGTTCCTGGTTGATCCAATTCTATTTTTTGATTTTTATTTTTTTTCAGACCAGCACTCAAACTGTGTATTCAGTTATTGGGCCAGCTCTAATTTTATTTTTCAAGTATATCGGGGTGAGGATCTTAGCTGTAACTTAGGAGCTGGACTGTAAGTTGTTTGGGGCAGGGACTGTATTTTTGTTGTATGTTTGTGCAGTGCCTAGCACAATTGGGTCCATGACTGGAACTACACTACTGCAATCATAATGATGAGGATAATCTGGCGTTTGCCTGAATGAAACCTTTAAACGCTCTCACTATGGGTGAGGGGTCAAAATTATTAAGCCAAACAAATGCCAGCAATAGTAGCAAAAAAGGATGCTTTGTCTAATAAAATAGGTCCCTAATTTTAGCTGTGTGTTTGGAGGGACTGTCTTTAGTCTCTAAGGTGCCACGGGTACTCCTTTTCTTTTTGCGAATACAGACTAACACGGCTGCTACTCTGAAACCTGTCTAAAGAGGGATGGCCTTGTGAGCTATTTGGATAATGCCCTCCATTGTGCTTTTGATTTGTCAAAATATCAGCTTCTGGAAGTACTCCGTTCAGATGTGCTGGGACAGGAAGATGTCCAGGGTGCAGGGAAAGTTCCTTGTTTCACTCTGGTATAATTTTTCTGTGCTGATCTCCAGTTAGTTATGTTTTCAGCCAGGAGAAACTTGGCCAGGTTTTGACATTTGCCAAGTTCTGCTCTCGGTTTGCTGAATAATTCAAGTTCTCTGTTCACCATGTAAAAGTTAACTGTTAAATTCAAAACTATGGCGCGTGTATTGTTGCCTCTCATGCTTCAGTTCCAAGCCATGTGTAGCTGGAGTTGAAGACCAGAAGGTCTCTCCTGCAGGCCTCAGCCTGTTAAGAAGCTCCATGCTGGAATTTATAGTAATTATTGGTTAGAAAAATGGCAGAGTGACAAAGGCTGCAAATGTATGCATGAGGAGGTAGGGACTTCTGGGGTGAAATCCTGGCTCCACTAAGATCAAGGGGACCAGGGGGAGGAAGATTCCACAGAGGAAGTCTTGAACTTTTTCTCACTCCTGTACAATAAAAACATGTCAGAGATGGGTCTCCTCACTTACAAACTTGCCCTTACATGAAATAACCTAGCAATGACAAATTAAGATGCTATTTCCATTACTCACACAGTCCACCCCTTCCCAGCAATATTATTTCAGCTTTCCAGCACCTCAATAAACCAGTTTTTTTTTTGCCATTGCAATAATTATAGCAATCCACGTAGTGCACATCTTAAGCCATATACATCACGTATTAGATGTTCTCTGGGAGATTTGCAGGGGTGGTGTACCCTGTTGGTCCCAGGGAATGAATGAGACAAGGTGGGTGAGGGAATATCTTTTGTTGGACCAGCCTCCATCCATTCGTGAAAGAAGACAAGCTTTTGAGCTCTACAGAGTTCTTTTTCTGGTCTTCTGTGGGGGCAGCTGGTATTGCGCGGCCTGCAGTTTGCTGTATTAATTGTTGGGCTTTACTTTATTTCTTTACACGTGATCTTTTTCACAGGGGAGCGTGACGGTAAAGCATTTGCCAACCACATGTCGGGTGTCTACGGCTATATTGAAATGATGTCGGCAAGCAACAGTTTCTGGTCTCTGTAGTTTGCTGGTGTTCAGGGTTGTCTGTAAACTCAGAGTGCACTACCATTGCCTATGCCTTGATTCATAATACTTCTTGTCATCCCAGTGGTTGTCACCAGCTAAGCAGAGTAGGGCCAGAGTCACTATTTTTGGATGGCAGAACTTCATGAGCTAGCCATTAAGGAAAAAGAAAAGGAGTACTTGTGGCACCTTAGAGACTAACAAATTTATTAGAGCATAAGCTTTCGTGAGCTACAGCTCACTTCATCGGATGCACTAGCTGTTAAGGGACATTCTTCCCTCCGAGTCGCTACACTTGACCCAAATGCCCCAGCTTGGTGTTTGAGGCCATTGTGCTAATAGAGGGTACCATATTCCAGATGATTAGGGTTGCCAACCCTCCAGGGTTGGCCTGGAGTCTCCAGGAATTAAAGATTAATATTCAATTAAAGATTATGTCCTGTGATGAAATCTCCAGGAATATATCCAACCAAAATCGGCAACCCTGTAGATGATATGTAAAGCTGAGGCCCTGAACATGTGTGATCATTAAAGGTTCCATGGCACTTTTCATGTTAACCTGAATTTCCTGGTAAAATTCCAATGTGGGTAGTTATATTCTGCCTCCCGATGCAGCTTTCCCCATTGTACAGTCTTCCCCTTTCCTTGTTTGCAAGTATTAAAGTGAAACATGACCAAATTTCACTCCTCAGAGACATGACTTTGCATCATGGCATCACATAAACACCACTCCAGAACAAAACCAAAGTAAGACTTTCAATTACCATTGACTGCCTGGGGAGCAGAGTTAGAGGCTTTGCTCTAACTCTTTAAAAGGATGAATTTTTTGCTCTTTAAAAGGATGAATGCTTTTGGAAATCCCTCCTTCCACAAAGCAGCCAGTGAGGTAGCACTAATATACCAGGGACATGCCTTCCAAATGCCTGACGATGACTTTGGAAAACTCACAAAAGAGTTGATTCCCAGAGAAGCCATCCCCAGATTTACAGTGAACCCCATACATGCTGGGACCAGACTTTGGGAGCATAGTTAACGTTGTGCAGTTACCCATGCAATGCAGAAATAATCAATAACGCTCATGATTATATACCTCACTACTGGGTCTTGATGCTTTGCTCTAAGGTGTAACCAGGGGCATGTTATTCACTATCCTAAGGGACAGCAATAAACGTTCCACCTTAGCACATTAGGGCCATGCCAGCCACTCCCCTGCTTTATATAGCTTTTGTGTATGGTGAGAAGCCTTTGTTTTCCAGTGGAAAAACACTGGCATTCCAAGTACTAGGTGACTCAGTCACATGTCTCTGCAGGGTTGTTACAGCCATTACTCACAGGCTGTTTGGAGTGCCCACAGGAAGACTAAGCTCTTTCACAGTCCATTGTCTCTGCTGATGGGCCATCAGCCCTGTCTGACTTTTTCATTGTTGTACCTCAAAGGCTAGTTGTGGGTGTTACCCAAAGTAGCACATTTTGAAATACAGATACGTTGTCAATATTCCTAACTTCCTAATTTTCTACAGAAATGATACATGAATACAAATTGGATAATCACATTCAGTAAATTATAACCTTTCCAATGATACCTTACATGAGCCATCTTGCATAAAGTATATTTTGGTTATGTCATATTCATATCATAACATTTCTATGAAGAATATGGGGTATAACATCACAGCTCCTCTCTGCCCAACCTCAAGACTGGTCTAACTTGCAGAAGAGTCCATGGCCCTAGAATGCAGGAAACATTAAGATGGCCAATGTCCCACCCAATTAACTGAGAATCAGGCTTGTATCTTTGCCTGGATGACCTGAGGGATCTGGAATATCTGGAAAGCAAAAATAAACAAGATTGCACTGTAAGGCCCTGATCCCACAATGAGCTACTGGTGCCCATGTCAGGGCCCTTCTGATCTGCACAGAGGCAGGCACCCGTTTGCATGGAGTTCATTGCAGACTCATTGCCTAGAATATGAAGTTAGCCTAAGAGAGCCCCCTAAGCTCCATTTTCTCCATGATTGATTGAGCAAGAAGTCTCTCTTATGGGGTTGGCTGCATGTGGGGGCAAGCAGGAGGGAGACAATGAAAAGTAGCTTTTCCTCTTCATGTCAGCTTGAAAACGGGAAAGAAATGTAGCAGAAGCAGATGGAATGCCTCCAGCCTGGGCTTTTGGTAGGTCAGATGATTTTTTTTCTGCTTGTTTGGTAAATTTAACTCCATTTAAGTATCTGTCTCTTCTTAATAATATATTCTTTTTTCTGACCTCTTTACAAATCATAAATGACAGTTATATGCAAGTGGCAAAACAACTGTGGGGACAAGTGCTCAAGGGTGAGGTTTGCAATGTCGAGTGAGTCTTGAAAATGTCTACTGGGCTGATTGAGAAGTCTCCTCTTCGGACAGAATGTTTGCACCTTTGAGGTAGTTAGGTAGGTGTGTGTGTGTGTGTGTGTGTGTGTGTGTGTGTGTGTGTGAGAGAGAGAGAGAGAGATGTCGTCTGCTATAGCCTCCATTTCAGCAAGCCTTGGAGAGGGGCTGAAGGTAATGAAATAACTTCTGCTAAATGGGACTGAATGCTTGTCAGGGTTCCCTCCCCACTCTGAACTCTAGCATACAGATGTGGGGACCCGCATGAAAGACCCCCTAAGCTTATTTCTACCAGCTTAGGTTAAAACTTCCACAAGGCACCAATTCTTTGCCCTTGGAGGTTACTCTACCGCCACCAAGTGATTTAACAAAGAATCGGGGAAAGGACCACTTGGAGTTCCTATTCCCCCAAAATATCCCCCTAAGCCCTTACACCCCCTTTCCTGGGGAGGCTTGAGAATAATATCCTAACCAATTGGTTACAAAGTGATCACAGACCCAAACCCCTGGGTCTTAGGACAATAGAGAAATCGGTCAGGTTCTTAAAAGGATTTTATTGGGAAAAAAAAAGGGTAAAAATCACCTCTGTAAAATCAGGATGGAAAATAACTTTACAGGGTAACAAAAGATTTAAAAACACAGCAGAACTTCCTCTAGGCTTAGTTTCAAAGTTACAAAAAACAGGAATAAACCTCCCTCCAGCAAAGGAAAAATTCACAACCAGAACAAAAGATAATCTAACATGCCTTGCCTGGCTTTTACTTTCAATTTTTGTAATATGAGAGACTTTTAGGATGGTTTATAGGAGAACGAGTTTTCTGACCTGATGCTTCTCTGCTTCCCAAGAGAACACACCAAACAAAGCCTTTCTCCTTCCCCCCGCCCCCACCCCAGATTTGAAAGTATCTTCTGTCCCCATTGGTCCTTTTGGTCAGGTGCCAACCAGATTATTTGAGCTTCTTAACCCCTTACAGGTAGGGAGGAATTCTAGGCTACCCTTAGCTGTATGGTTATGACAATACTCATGATGGCATTTAGTAAATTTCAGTACTTAAGCACTTTGTTTTTAAAAAGATGAGTACTTGTGGCGCCTTAGAGAATAAATTTGTTAGTCTTTAAGGTGCCACAAGTACTCCTTTTCTTTTTGCGAATACAGACTAACACGGCTGCTACTCTGAAATCTTTGTTTTTAAACTTTGCAATACCTATAGCTGGTATTCAATAACACGTACATAGGCCTAAATTCAGCAAAGTGCTTGAAAAGGTGCTTAGCTTAAATAACTTGCTTAAGTATATGCATGCATTGACTCCAGCGAGTTCCTAAGTGCTTTGCTGAATAGCAGTATTGCCAGCTCTATGATTTTATAGTGGGTTTCATGATATTTAAGAAAAACACCAAAGTCCAAGCTCCTGGAGTTATATTATTACATGAGACTCGCCTCTTAAATTTAAAAAAAATATCATTTAGATCTCATGGTTGCAAAGAAAACCTTGAAGATGTGAACGCTGAAGGCTCAAAAATGTGAAAGTAAATGAAAAGAACCCACAATCTATTATTTTTAAAAATCGTGAATCTTGTGATTTTTAAGTATGCTTTGGCCATACCAAAATAGGGATGCTTTCCTGAATTGCAGCCAGGCTGAATAACCCATAGCATTTTAAAGACTAACCGATTTATTTGGGCATAGGCTTTCGTGGGTAAAAAACCCTACTTCTTCAGATGCATGGACTGAAAATTACAGATGCAAGCATAAATATACTGACACATGAAGAGAAGGGAATTACCTTACAAGTGGAGAACCAGTGTTAACAAGGCCAGTTCAGTCAGGGTGGATGTGGATGTCACCTCCTCATCAATTATTGGGAGTGGACCACATCCACCCTGACTGAATTGGCATTGTTGACACTGGTTCTCCACTTCTCTTCATGTGTCAGTATATTTCTGCCTGCATCTGTAATTTTCAGTCCATGCATCTGAAGAAGTAGGGTTTTTTACCCACGAAAGCTTATGCCCAAATAAATCAATTAGCCTTTAAGGTGCCACCGGACTCCTCATTGTTTTTGAGGATACAGAGTAACACGGCTACCCCCTGATACTTG
Organism: Dermochelys coriacea; assembly: GCF_009764565.3. NCBI lineage: Eukaryota > Metazoa > Chordata > Testudines > Dermochelyidae > Dermochelys > Dermochelys coriacea. The sequence goes on along the minus strand of NC_050083.1, from coordinate 17,469,678 downwards.
GCACAAAGCATTTTGATAGTACATGGCAATACTAATTTTACTGAGTGATTTTGTGCTTTCAAATTAATTTTATAGAGATCTAAACAATTGTGTGCAAAAATTAGAAAATACTGCAGACTACGTTGAAGGGGAAAATACACCACAAGACACACAGCTTTGGCACTTGGCTAAAAGAGATGTTCAACATGCTATATACAACTAGAATGTTTGCTTTTTACTTTGCTACATCAAACCCTATGGGCTTTCCCTTTGTTAAAGGGACACTGTCCTGATAACAAGCTATTTAAACATACAAGAGTATGCTACTTATTTTTACTGCAGTATGCTAGACATCCTACTGTCCAGATAGATGGATGTGCCCAGGAGAACTTACAGACTCTATGTGTGTGACTAGTCCCATTGAGATCAATCAGGCCTTGTTAACGTCCCTCGTGTGTTTGCTAGGATTTTAATTTTAGATGCGACTGGAGTTATCGCACAATAGAAGGAGAGGGGGTTGAGTCAGAATAATATCCGAGCCGTTGTTATGCATTTATGGCATGTGCATACTTTGATTCATTTAAAAGTGATTCAGCAGGCTAGAACGGAAGTCATTCCTTGAGTAGGGTGACAGCAGGAGCATTAATGGCAACACTTTTGGGGGAATCAGAGGGGTGGGGAATGTGCATGTGTGGGATGGGGTGGGTCAAAGTTTTAAGACTGGAATAAATTCTCCATTGGTATACATGAGCATAACTCCCTTTGCAGTCAGTGGAGTCACACCCATGTACGCTAGCACAGAGTTTGGCTCTCTGTCAAATATAAAAGCAAGGGGGGATTCATGTAGGGCCTTGAAGGCCAAGGACAAGACAATCAGCCCTTTACCTACGTCCTTAACACCACCCTGGGGCTTGTCTACACTACCAAGTTTTGTTGACAAAACTTATGTCGACACCCAGAAGTTGGCAAAACAAAAATTGCCAGAGGGTGTTCACACTTGCTTCCTCTGTCGACAGATCATGTCCACATTGGGGACACCATCATCGACAGGGTGAGCTGTGCACCGTGGATTTGTATCCCACGGTGCAGTGTTGTGGGAAGGAAGAGCTGATCGCTGCACATCTTGGGATTCTCTCCGAGTTCTCCCGCAGCCCCCTCAGCTGCCGAGAGCAGCATCATGAGTATCTCTGGGAGCTCTCCGTGCTGAGGAGTGGCAAAGCAGCCCAGCAGTCTGTCCCACTCTGGCTGCAGCAGCCGTCTGCCTGCTGCAGTGTTCCTAGTGCCGGGCAGAACCGGAGCATTCCAAGGATTTGCTCTTTGTTTGTTCCCCAAAGGGAGCAGCACACAGATAGTTCCTGGAGCTTCAAAAGGGCAGCAGAGATCAAAACACTGAGCAGAGCGATCAGGGCAGGCATTGTGGGATACTGGCAGAAGCCAGTTCTGTCGACAAAACAATCAGCAGTGTCTACACTGGCTGTTTGTCGACAATAAAGAGAGGGGAAAAGACAAAAGTCTCTCATAGGGAGCTTTTTGTTGCCAAAACTGCATTTTTCATGACAAAAGTCCCATTGTAGTGTGTATGTTCTTGCTGTTTTGTTGCCAAAAGGCAGTTTTTGGCAACAAAACTTGACAGTGTAGACAAGCCCTTAGAGTGCTGAAATGGAAAACTCTTTTCATAGCCATGTGCATCCCTCCCTTTTTTGGTGTTTGCTTCCTCTCCCCACCTATCCACCAGAGCAACATAAATTTGTTAGTCTCTAAGGTGCCACTAGTACTCCTTTTCTTTTTGCAAATACAGACTAACGCGGCTGCTACTTTGAAACCTGTCATTACACAGGATTGTTTCACCTTATCTATCATCAGTTTCACTTTCTGCTGTTTCTGCAGTAGTCCAGTGTTTTGGGGTTGGGTTTTCAACACTGCAGGAAATGTTGAAATGAAAAAGGGGAAAAAAAATGCAATAAAAAATTCCCCCAATTGAAATCCTTTCTTTTTTTTAATCCTTCTCCTCTCCCGGCCCAACAATTCAGATCCTATTTTGTAAAATCCCCCAGCCACTGACCCACTTTCTCTTTCTTTAACTACACCTGCATTTTCAGCTTAGTGTAGATAGCAGATTTTAAAGTTGAATATAGGTAATTTTCAAAAAAGTGAAACCTAGGAAAGTTCAATTTTGGGGGAGAGAAAAAACAACCCAATCAGCCAACGAATCCAAAAGGTGAAACAAAAAACAATGAAAGTTCTCTGACCAAAAACAGGTGCTAAGAAAGACAAAAGCCATTTCTAGCACCACAGATACGACTAAATGTTGTTGAATACAGCTGTGCCTGAAATCTAGAGAGATTTGGCTGTATTGAGGTCAAAATGTTTCGTCTTGCTTTCTTGTTAAGTGTCTCGTTGGCAGAGTCTCGGCTGATCTCTCTGTCTTTCCTGAGAGATCCTCAGAGTGCTGGCTACAGCGCTGTGGATATACCTGTCTTGTATGCTTTATAAAAGTCACCATTCTAATCCCCCACTCTGCATTTTACCGTCACCAGCCTTCTGGCCAAGGAGGACTGAAAAGGGCTCTAGTTTTGACAGGCTTTGAATCATGATCCACCAGAGGAACTGGTAGTGAGCATAAGTGCTGGAACTAGGGCTGCTAGGGGTGCTGCTGCACCTCCTGGCTTGAAGTAGTAATAACAACCCAAGTACCTGTTTTCTGCCTTCAGCACTCCCACTATAAAACTTGTTCCAGCACCACTGGTAGTGAGCATGACCTGAGGCCTTCCTGTCTGCTGCTAGCCTGGGCAGCAAGAATCCAAGAGCAGATCCCATGTTTTCCGGCCTGGCAATAAAGTGGCCAGATTTGAAAGAAAGTTCAGCACAGAGGGCATCACAATGGAAGCTGCTGGATACTGAGATCTTCAGAAAATCTGGTCCTAATACTGAGTTACCAGTTCACGATGTCACCTGATAGTTCTAGTAAAGCTTTGCATTTACATGTAATCCTGCATATGAGGATCTCAAAGCAATTTTATAAACACTTCCTAACAGCTCTGTGAAGTAGGTAAGAACTTGTATCCCCGTTTTACAGATGGGGGAAATTGAATCCCGGGGAAGCTAGCACTTGGTGAAGCTCAGATATTCTGTGGTGGTTCCCGGAATAGAACCCAGGAGTCCTGATTGCCACGCCCAGGTACTAACCACTTCCTTGGAAATTCACTAGCTAAAGAGGATTTTGTGATGCCAAGCAGTTGGAAAAGAGGAGACTTGGGAAAGAAAATATTGCAAGGAAATATAAAGTAGGGTTTCATTTTTTTTTCTTTCCGGGGGCTGCAAATTGATGGTTGCACGTGTGTAGAAGACACAAAGCAGGTTCTATTTTTTTTTAAATGAAAAGTGGGTTCCGTTTTTCTCATTAGAGGTCAAAATTACAATGTGTTTTGTCAATTTGCAAAAGTTATCAGAGCTATACCTGGTAGAAAAACAGGATGAATTTTTCACAGAATACATATTAATGATGATTTTTTTTTGTATGCCATTTATCAGATTTTGGGTTAGATCTATTACGAAAACAAGACAATGATCCAAGTTCACCCTGACATAAGTGGACACAACTGCATTGAAATGATAGGAGTTGAGCCTAGTTTACGCTAGCAGTGAAATTTGGCTCAATCTTTTTATTTCATGTGCAAAAAGATCATAAATCATCCAATAGAAGAATACAAGGCTAGAATTCTTCAAGAGGTATTGGTTATTACATAAAATCATTAGAGCAGGTCTAGAATTATTGTGCATAAGCTCCAAGATGAAATTTCCTTGTATTACATTGTTACCTATTTGTTTCCTTTATATTAGAAGGTTAGAATTTTAGTTTGTTTCCATTCAGCAGCAAAAACAAAAGTTGTGTTAGCATTGATAGAATGTTGTGTGAACACGATGATCACTATGCGTTGTCACATCAATACTTAAAGCTCTTGTGTGTTGTCTTCTGGTTTGTTGGAATGTTCGGAAGCCATGGGAATGAAGAAACAACTCTAATTTTACTTTGCCTCTTAATAGGATTGTGATCTCAGCTTTAATAAAATTTAGTGGGACAGGGACCTTCTTTCTGTTCTGTGTTTGTACAGCACCTAACACAATGGGTCCTGATCAATGACAGGGGCTGCTAGGAACTACCACATAACAGATAAGGGCCTGTTTGTCAGAGGGGCTGTGCACTCACATTTCAGTAGTAATACCATTTCAGCTCAATGGGAGCAGCAGGTCTGAAAATTGATCCCCAAGTATCTTTCTCTCCATTAATTTTAGCTATAGCTTCCCTTTTCTATTGTAATCACACCAGGGTTTCTTTTTTTTTCTCCTTTCCAGGTTATATCAGCTGTATCCAGACTTTCCCACCACAGTATCGTTCAAACCAAAGGAATTAGGTAAGATTCTTTTAACATGATGCTTTAGATAAAATTGGCTTCCCCTCCACGCCCAATGGACTCTCCTCGTGCTTAATCGCATTGGAATCTATAAAGATAATAAATTGGCAGTGTGCTTGTTAAAGTTAGACAGCAAACAGGCTGCCTTTGTGATCAGTACATGGTGCTTATTAAAGTGCACTGTTGACTACAGTTTATACCCTTCCCCAGCAGTACAGACAGAGCAAAGAGTGTGTAGGTAGTGTGCATGTGTGCAATGGGGTACAGTCACTGCAGGGTGGGCACAGATAGAAGTGAGAGGGAGATGTTTCCTCCTCCTAAACTTTTTACAGTCCTGTGTATGTCCCCTCTCTCAATAAATCTGCCACACTCCTGCATTTCCCCCCAACTGTCCTTAGGTTTTATGGTGACTGCACCTCTGTTCTGTACGTTCCCAAAATAACCCACACAGAGTGTTGAAAGCTTATGCTCAAATAAATTTGTTAGTCTCTAAGGTGCCACAAGTCCTCCTGTTCTTTTTGCGAATACAGACTAACACGGCTGCTACTCTGAAACCTGTTTTTTTTTTTAATGCAAACTCTCTTGTGGCATCTGGTAGAATCCTGGGTTGTTCCATGCAGGAAAACCGGGATCTTAGCCACACAAGCCTAGCTCGTGGGAATAAACACCCTTCTGTCTTGTTGGATCTACAGCCATCCTGGGCCTGAAACAAAGCCCTGCTCCCCTTTCCTACCACTCACTTCAAAGGAAAAGGAGTACTTGTGGCACCTTAGAGACTAACAAATTTATTAGAGCATAAGCTTTCGTGAGCTACAGCTCACTTCATCGGATGCATCCGATGAAGTGAGCTGTAGCTCACGAAAGCTTATGCTCTAATAAATTTGTTAGTCTCTAAGGTGCCACAAGTACTCCTTTTCTTTTTGCGAATACAGACTAACACGGCTGCTACTCTGAAACCTGTCACTTCAAAGGCTGGCTGCTGTCTTTGAAATGCTAATGATGGTTAAATAGATGGCCAGGAAAACCCTAGCAAATCAGGCTCCAGTCACTGAAATGGAGGGGATTATATGGGCTAGAGGGAGCCTCTTGGAGATTTTGGTAGTCCACAACCTGCAGGGTAAATGTGGAGCCTGATTTCATTGGGTCGGTGTCCTGGCTGTGACTGAAAGACCAGGGAAAAGCTGTTTCATTGTTTAAAAAGTCCAACTCGTTCTTTATGATCAGTGTGGGAAGTTTGACACTGATTTTTGTTGACACACTGATCCCCTTCCCTGTGATGATCTGATTCCCCTAACCTTGGGAGAGCAGGATTCTGGCTGCCCCCTCAGCCTGCCCCTGACAACTGTAGTACTGGGGGGACTGCCGTTAAAGGCTGAGCTTCCGGGCTAAGTGCTGTGTAGCTCTAGTTAGGCACAGCTAGTTGGAACGGGAAAAAAAATGAAGCTGAGCTCCTGAAAAGCGCCAAGCAATCACTGAGCACCACAGCAAGGCTCCATGAAGTGGCAAAACACCTCCCGTGTCAGAGAGGGAAGTGCCGAAGGATCCCTGGCTACCCAGATCTTCAGGCAGCTGACTCTGAAAGGGGCTGCGTTAGGGGCTGTGACTTTCGCTATTGGGCTGCAGTAGACTCATAGTGCAGGCTTGTTTGGGGAGAATGCCTTCCCTTTTGCACATCTGCCCACAGAAGGCTAGCTGCTGGGCAAAAACGGTGCTCCAGTTTGCACATACAGGGTGCTGCTGTTGAGTGAGTCATGGTTTAGAACTCCAAAGCTCGCTTCCCAGCTCTCATCCTTTCTCTATGACCTTGGGCCAGTCACTTCACTCCAGTCTACAAACAGATTTTGTATCAATCCAGCTGTTGGTTAGGGGGATGATTTTTGTTGTTTTTACTGATATGGTTATACCAGTGCAACCCCAAGTGTGGAGACAGTCATAGTGGCAGTCAGCTGATTCCCCTTCCCATACAAGAATAGACATAAAGCGCCTTTATTTTGGTATAACTGTATCCACACTATGGGGTTTGTACCACTGTAACTATACTGATATGGTTAAAGGGATACAAGTTTTGTGTGTAAGATGAGCCCTAAACAGTGAAACTGACAGATTCCACAAGGTACAATGGGCACTGTAGTGAGTGAATGTTTGTAAAGTGCTTTGAAGATCAAAAGCACTATCTGAGTTAGGCACTGTTTGTTTTTTCAGAGTAGTCTTGAGTCCTGGAGAAGACTATAGTGATTATTATTTTAAAGGGAAAAGAGCATCAAAGCATTGTGGGAGCTCTGGAAGGGAAATCCACATGTATAGATTACACTGACATTGCAAAAGGTAATCTTAAAAACTTAGGCCCTGGCTTGGCGTGTTGCTTACACCATCTTGCAGGTCATTCACTCTTTTCTAATCACGTACCCAGGTATGAAAGGTGTATTATTACTTTATAGGAAGAGCAAGCTGGCCATATTGCTCAGCCTGCTGTAGATAAATAACATTCTGCAAGGCCTGAATCACATACTTCCATTGAAGTCAATTGGGAGACTCCCATTAAGTTTCCTGGGGAGCTGTTTGGAGCCACAAGTCCAGTAGACAGCAGGGATGCAAGAGGCATGATGGCTTGCAGGCCATTGGTGTGATATTTTCCCCCCTACAGGATAGCTATTAAATTTTCACATTTATTTTATTACAGGCTTTTAAAATTCCCATTAAATTATCTTATCTGGAAGTCTTTTGCCTAGTAATTACAGAAACAAAGAGTGTTGATGACACTTTTTCTTTCTGACTCCAAGTTTTTCCTATGTGTTAACCCCACTTTCCCCGGTTTGTCAGCTGCCCATACAAGAATACATAGTGCTGATTGCTTTCTTCACCCTAAAAAAAAGGCCCAACAAAGTTCTTCCTCTTCTCACCATCACCTACCCCAGCAATAAGCAAATACGTACCTTTTGTCCATTCCTGCATTTCTTTTTTTAAAGTAGATCATTTCTTGCACCATCATCTTAAAAAGCCTTGACTATGGAAGCCAAGCGCCCATGAACTTTATATAAAAACTAGCAGCAGCTTTTGCTCTCTGAAATGACTGCAGACATCTGCCATCTCGGAACCCGATCCCTGCTCCTCTTTATGCAGGTCTCCACTGATGACAGCAACCCCCTCCCTGGCTTAGGGAGGCTGTTTTTTATGGATGTCTTAGGATCCCAGAGCCCGGGCTCTAGCCCTAATGTCTACATTGCAGTTTTATGTCCATGCAGCCCAAGCTCTGCATGCCCAAATCACCTGACCAAGCCAGCTGCAGGTGTTTTATTGAAGTGTAGGTGTACTCTAAAGGTCTGATCCAAAGCCAGTTGAAATCAATGGAAAAACTCCCATTGAGTTTTGGCTTTGGAGCAAACCCTAAGTGCTTAGAAAACCAAACAAATATAGTCCCCTTGTTCACACATTGTATATAGTCTTCAGCACTGTTAAATGAAGGTATTTTCTCCCCAATGCATTTTTTAGCTCTAGACTTTGGGATCACACAGGAAAATCCATATTTTAAAAAAAAACCCAGCTCCCCAAGCCTATTGTTTTTCTTAAATATATCCCATGATCATGCAATCTCCCATGAAGGACAGAAAGATAAAATAAAACTCATATGTTACTCAGTAACAAAAGGAATCTTTCTATCTAATAAAGACTTTCTGGATGCGTGGACCTTGCCAGAGAAACCATGCCTCACAGAGTAATTCAGGTGGCTATCAGAATAGCTCTGCAGTAATGACAGAGTGTTTCCTCCAAAGAACAAGCTATAAATAGCAAAAGCCTATCGTTAATTAAATGTTTTGTTTGCAGTATACCACTGCAATTGGACTTAATCTACAGAGCTGTATGTTTACTTCTTGTGCTGTGTTGTTATTTCAGTGGCAGATTTTTTAATTCGTTTGGAGTGCCGGGTAGCCCTTAGTGCATGTTGCATTGACTTACCTCCTGGCTAGTGCTCTGCCTCCATTGATTGCTAAGATAAAAATGGGTTTATCTGTCGCACAAGGTTGTTTGTTCAACATAAGTTGTTATCCCTCCCCCCTTCATCTCCCCAATAATTAAACAAGCGGCCCCCCGCACAATTACAGGACCCACCACCCACTGTTCGTTGCGCTCTGGGTTGCTGCAGGGCCGCTCAGTCCACAAAAGCCAGTTTGGTTTCAAAATATTACACACCACAGTGACCATGTCCCTTGACTTTTTGAACACTCTTCCATGCATAATGAGATTCTTGCTGCTAAGGGAGGTTTATTGTTACCTTAAGAAGAGACTTTTTCTGCCTGTATCTTTGATCCAAGGTCTTAAAAGGAAGAGGAGGAGGATGTGGTTAAGACACTAGATGGGCCTGGGTTCAATTCCTGGCTCTGCCCCAGATTCCCTGGCTGACTCTGGTCACATCACTTAATTTCTCTGTGTCTTATTTTCCCATCTGTCCAATGGGGATGATGATACTTCCTTTATCTAGTCTCTTAGGGTGTTATGCATATATGCAACACCTAGCACAACTGGGTTATGAGTTCAGTTAGGGCCTCTAGGCGCTACAGAAATTGAATACTATTTTTTCCTGTAGCACACCTCACTGTAATAGCCAAGTGTAGTGTTTTTTCACAGTGCAAAGTGGATTCACGGTTGGGGATACAGAGAAGGAGGTGGTTCTGGTGTAATTTTTCATCCCTAGAGAGAAGGAATCTCTGTTTAACTCCTTTCTCTCTGTTTCATACTGCCACCCATTACCATAGTATCTTAGTACCTTCTATGTAAAATCAATAGTTGTAGTGAAATCACTAGTGGATTTCCTGGAATCTCTGGTGCAGCTGTCATATAGTATCAATACACCTGCCCTCCTCGGTCAATCGCAGGTCCGGTCAGCTGACTGCTTTTCTTTTCCCCGGTTGCTTTGTTAATCCCACCACTGACATCAGACTTGAAGCAGGTGGGGGGAAAATGTTGCATCAGCGGAAGAGCTGTCATTGAAGGAATGGACCATAGTCGTCTTGGTAGCTAGAGGACAGAGCAGGGGATCGGGCAGTCCCAATCCATACCAAATGTGGTCACTTTCCTGAGATTTAACAGGCTCTTCTGTGCCTTGCCCTCAGCTTGTTATAGTTGCATCTCCTTTCCTTTTAAAGAGGGCAGCTGTCACAAGGAGAGTATTGTTCTCAAATGGATGAGTTTGAGAGCCCTTCGGGAGCCCGGCTATTTGCAGATCCTGTGCTAATGTAAATTTCCAATAACTGGATTAATGGGGTATATATGTTTAAAAAAACAGAACTATAAACAGCACGTACATTGCAAAAATCCCCCACTCTCAGTGTGGGGCTGAATTACTCTGGTGGAGACGCTTTCAAAACCCCAGTGCTTTAAAATACAGAGACTGTTCTTAAAGAAGTTTTGTGTAATTAACACAGCTACCATGATTACAATAATCTGTGGGCTGCGCAATATACCAAAGCCGATGAGACTCAAAGAAAAAACCTTTTACCTTGAAACTCTGTGCTGCATGATCTACACAGGGTATTGATAATTGCAGCAAAAGAAAATAATCGGGAAGGATCAGCAAATTAATGTGAATGGTGCTAATTACGGAGCACAGATGCGATCAGCAACGAATGCTCTAATACCTACTGTGATCACTGGTAATAAGAATTATATGTGGTCTTCTGGAATCCCCACCTAGAGAATCTCAATCCACATTTTCCTTGGCAAGGGAGATCATTTAACTGATTTCAGACAATCTCCTAGCCATAAATTAAAGCCCATTGAGATATAGGACACTGATTTTATCTGGACATTTTAGCCTACAGATAATGGTAATGATTCATTGTTCTTCTATTGCACTGAAGAATAGCCTACACAGCCCCAACCTGAAGTCATGTCTCCATTGTGCTAAGTGCTGTACAAACATACAGTGGAAGACAGTCCCTGTCCCAAAGACCTCACAGTCTAACTAAAGAAGAGTGAGATTAAAGCAGTATTATTGTCCCCATTTACAGATGGGGACACCCTGATTAAACAAGCGGTTGCCTATCTTTAGGCTTGTGGGTAGTCCCATTAGCTTTAAAGTACTTAAAGTTAGGCATGTGCTTAAGTACCTTGCTAAATCGGGGCAGAGAGATTGTGATTTGCCGCAGGGAGTGCATGGCAGAGCTGAGAACTGACCTCCGTTCTCCTGAGTCCAGTCCTGTGCCTCAACCAAATGACTATCCATGTTCCATGCATTCTGCAACTGACTAAGGCTCCCAAAGGCAGTTCACTCAAGCCTTGGGCTTTCAAAGGTCTACTTGCGTGTTGGGCTTTGTTCCTTGAAGTCCATGGCAGATCTCCTATTCATTTCAATGAGCATAGAATTGGTCCTTTAGTTCGTGAGGGCTTTTTTTTTCTTTCTTTAAAGTGCCGGAATCCATCTTGCACACCCAAGCGGGGGGAGTGCAGCAAATTAGAACTAACCTAGGTGGTGCCAGGTTGCCAAATATCCCTGTAGAATCATCCAATGTGGCTCTTGTGGCTTGCTCACTTTGTGCCTTAGTTTATCATACTAGAGATACAGTATGATTAGTATCCTCAGAAGGCAAACACAAGGGGTATATGGATTATATACAGCGACACGGCACTTGTAATTACATCTTGTTTGCCTATTATGAATAGCACTTGCAGGAAATGTTCTTGCATTGTGCACCATCCCTGCCAGTCTCTCAGAAATGAACGCTCTGGTTCGGGAGACAGCAGCTGGGTATATTCCCAGCCACAAGCACGTGGTTGCTGTTTCATTGCATCTACAGTGTGAAAACATCTTTCAAGCTGGCTGCATGTTCCTCTGACACAAGGAGGACACCAGACATTATTGGGGAGTCCGGTGGTCTTTAAGGTGCCACTGGTCTCCTCGATGTTTTTGTGGATACAGACTAACACGGCTACCCGTCTGATACTTGAGACATTATTGGATACATTTTGAGGCTTTGAGAAGGTATCGTGTGTTGCAGCCATGTTTTTGATTATTCACCAGTCAGGTTAAATAATAGAGAGAGAGATTGAATGCGGATAAATGTTGGCGACATTGTGGTGAAAGAGGAGATTTTAAGTGCATGTGGTAGACATGTCCAGCCATTAGAGATTATTGGAAGCAATACATAACCAAATATTACAAACTGTTGGATATCCATGACCAGAGGATCCTCCGAGGGCTTCCTAGTGGAAATGGTCAAACGAAAAGAAATGAAGAATTAATCTCTCATCAGCTAGTGGATGCTAGGTGATGGACAGCCGCAATGCAAAAAGACAGGTTTCAGAGTAGCAGCCGTGTTAGTCTGTATTCGCAAAAAGAAAAGGAGTACTTGTGGCACCTTAGAGGCTAACAAATTTATTTGAGCATAAGCTTTCGTGAACTACAGCTCACTTCATCGGATGCACCAATGAAGTGAGCTGTAGCTCACGAAAGCTTATGCTCAAATAAATTTGTTAGTCTCTAAGGTGCCACAAGTACTCCTTTTCTTAATGCAAAAAGAAAAACAGTCCAAAACTAGAAGAATGATTTTGTTTTCATTTTAAAAGGGAAGTTGTTATGGGAAAATTAAATGTCCAAAGTCACTTTTCAATAATGTTAGGCTCTTGGCTTCAATAATATCTTGTGGCAGTGAGTTCCACCAGCTGAATGTGGTCTGCTTGGGGTGAGTTGGAAAGCATGTCCTTTTATCTGTTTGAAATGTACATTTCCCTTGGAAACTGAGCTCTGCAAGCAGAGCAGGAGGTTTAGAAATAATGGTTCATGCTACCTCATCCATTTTTAATGTGCGTGCGTGCAGTGCAACTATTTGAAAATATAAAGGAGTTAGGTTCAAAGAGTCATTCTTGAAAGTAAATCCCTTATATGTGAACTGAAACCCCTGAAGTGACTCTGCAATGACACTGCAGCTAACAAAATGGATTTTTTTTAAATCCCACTATTAGCGAATGGGGGAGAGGGGGATCTTATTTTGGTCAGACCTGCTTGCATAGTGAGGGTACTCAGCCTCTTGGCCAAGTCATGGCTATGCACTGACCCTGCTTTAGTGGAGGGACGGAGAATGAGTGCTTGCCTGTACTTGCTTTGGGGAACTAGGTCTGGATTCTGACCTTTCTTGAGGCTTTTTTTCACTGCTAAAGAGCTGGAGTTTTTTGCTTCAGGGTCATGGGGTGTGTGTGTGTGAGAGAGAGAGAGAGAGAGAGAGATCCCAAGGCAAAACCATGAGATAAGGCATGTTAGTTTTACCACAAAGCAAAGTGCACTAGCCCCCTCTCCCTCCCTCCCCCCCCCGCCTGGGGTTTGTCTCAGGAGGTTAACCAAAGTGCCTTGTTTTCCCTTTGTTTTTGCCTTGGGAGAGCTCACAAATGCTAGTTGCCCTGAGGTTAAAAAAGCAGCATCCTTCTTAGCTGTGAAGACAAGCCCTTGGCTGGGAGCATGTTGCCCAAGGGCGCATGACACTTGTTGCTGAGGGAATGTACTTGATCTCAGTGGATGAGGTGCTGCTGATTACAGGGCCTGGAGAAGTCACTGTAGATCATCAGCTGGGATGTCCTGCTTGCATGCCAGCAAATGGAGAGTGAGCGCGTCGATGGATGAGGGAAATGGAGAGGCTGCGGGGTTTAGAGTAGGCCGGGGAGAATAGGTCAGCTGGGTTCTGTTCCTGGCAGTGCCACAAACTTTCATGGGAGCTTTTGGGCATTAACCACAGGCCATTTATTTAAGTGTCTAAATGTGGATGTAGTTCAGGCACCTAACTGTGACGATGCCAGCTTGAACGCCACCAGGCCTCAGCTTCCCCACCTGCAGAATGCAAGTCGCGTGTGGGAAGGAGAGGCATACTTCTACGGTGTCTGTAAAGTGCATTCAGGTCTCACCTGGGAGGCACTACATCACCATGAATTATTATTTCTCCAGTGCCTAGTAAAGTCAATGGAAAAACTCCCATTGATGACTCCAGTGGGCATAGGATCGGGCCCTATTGTGAAAAAGGCTCAGGGTGATACTTGGAGAAGCGTCTAAGTGACATAGGAGCGTGAGCTCCTTTACCTTGGCCTTGCGCTCCCAGCTCATTTAGGTGCTTTAGAAAAGCCCATCCTCTGGCTCTCAAACAGAAGGGTGTGCTCTGACTTCAGCTTTTGTTCCAGCACTTGCAGGAGGTAGGAGGCTCCTGGTACAAATAAAGGTAAGTAACATTCAAAATCAGTGCATCTCTTCCTTGATTGAACTCCTGTGGTGCTCATGTTCACACGGACGTATTCCAGCTGTGAATACCACAAAGGAACGGGCCACGGGGTACAAAAGCCAATTGAGCCATCCACATGCTAATGCCAGCATTCGTACCAGGTGAATGTTGATTCAGGAGCAAGTCCTAAAGAGTGTGTTGCTCTTCTCTTGTACAGCTGCCGTGGCTTGCTGTATGTAGCAGCATTTGCCAATGAGCCCGGTGCCATGAAAAATTGCACCATTCCTCTCCAGTCCTTGACTTGTTCTCCTAACTTTCATTGCTTAACAATGCGTCACCGTGTTTGCAAAGGTGTGCGGTGTTCAGCCTTTCAATCATCTGCTCTTTGTTCTTGCCTCTTAGCCCAGCACCACACGCTGCCATGAAAACCTCTCTGGCGGGAGAGATCTGATAATAGAGGGGCAGACAATAGGACGAAACAGGCTCCTAGCCAGGCTTAAACCCCTGTGGCTGTGATTGCACAGTGCAACATGCTTCCCCTGTCCCAACCCAGAGTAGCTGGGTTGTGATGCATGGAAGGCTAAGGGAGATGGAGTCCCTCTCCATTTCTAAGGCCCCTTTGCTGCTATGCCTCCATACAGGGAGGAACGGGGACTATATGGCAACAGATCCACAGTCCCTGCTTCTGAACTCCTTCACCTCTGCCCTGGCCACAACCACGGCCAAGCACCAGTGTGGAGGAAGCTAGGGCCTGCAGTGAACGAGGTGGTGTAGAACCCTGGCATTGGGGTATGCAACTGCAGACCTGCAACGGTTTCATTGCATTTGGGGCCCTCTGTGGCCACTGAGAAGAGAGTAGGATGTTGCCCGCTCTGTTTAAAGGAACACTGTCAAAATGGACATGCCCCAGTTCTCAGGTCGTGTCCCTGAACCCTCCGAATGCTGGCGATTTAGCTCAAATGGGACTCTCCTGCAACCCACCTTTGTCAGCAAAATCAAAGCCCGACTGACAAGATTTTGCATCCTTCTGCCCAGCACTACCTTCAAAACAAACTGCCCCTCCTGCTGTGGGGAAATCTGTTGCCAGGTTGAGCTTCTGTACTAAGGAACCTGCCGCTATCACCAGTGAGTGTGTCTGTGGTGGGGGGGTTTTCCCATGCGTGTTGTGTGGTCCCTCCCCTCAGCCTGTCTGTACTGTTCAAGAGATTATAACATTATAAGCAAAAAGAAAAGGAGTACTTGTGGCACCTTAGAGACTAACAAATTTATTTGAGCATAAGCTTTCGTGAGCTACATTCATCGGATGAAGTGAGCTGTAGTTCACGAAAGCTTATGCTCAAATAAATTTGTTAGTCTCTAAGGTGCCACAAGTACTCCTTTTCTTTTTGCAAATACAGACTAACACGGCTGCTACTCTGAAACCTAACATTATAGGGTTCCTCTAGTGCAGTGAGGGAGTACCATTCATGTGCATTACAATGCCCTGCCTGTCTGGAAGAAAGGGGATGGAGACTGACTAAGCAGGTGGCTGCCTTGACTTTCCCATACAGCAAACCAAGGCTGGTATATCTGATTTTCAGTAGATGAGGCCCAAAAGTGCCCCTTTAACCTATCATGGCACATTCCTGTAACTGATTTTCTATCAAGCCCAGAGGAAGTGTGACGAGGTGCTAGCCTCTCTCCAGGATGATGATTTTTCAAGAAGCTCCCAGGACTAGAGCGGAAGAAATTCTTGATTCTTTTGGTATGATGGCCAAACTGAGGGTGTGAGGAAAAGTTCACTGCGTGAGAGCCCTGAAGCGCTTACAGTCTAAATAGAGGAGAGACCCAAAAGGATGGGAAGGAAACAAAGACTACAGGGAGGTTTTCCCACGGTCGCACAGCTGGGAATAGAGCCTAGATCTTTTGAATCCCGGTCTAATACTGTATCTGTTGGACCAAAGTAGGCCTGAGTCAGAACTCTCGGATCCAAACTCCTCCACGCCTGGCATGTTGATTCAGGAATTAAATCCAGAGCTGAAGCCAAATTCTCCATCTTGCTTCACACTCCCTAGTTGTCTGAACCCAAATACTGGATGGGAGCAGCCTTACATTTGGTGTGGGAGTGATATCAGAAACAGAAGTTTGTGTTCCTGCCAGCAAAACTCGGCTCCTGCAAATCCAAGTGTCAGGTCCCTCCCAAGGCAATTAACCAAGAAGAAATCACTTCCGCTCACCATCCCGGAGGAGAGAAGGGATAATAAATGAAAATCTTTTATATGGATTTGAAAAAATTCTCCAGTGTAATGCAGCCTCATGCTGTTTGCATTTGGCCTCTAGTCCCTTCACCCCAAGGGATGGTAGATCAACTCAGGATGTGGCTCTAGCCAGATGTGAATCTGACAAGCAATTAAAGTCTCTAGCGATTAAGTTTGGAAATGTCTGCAGGCAGTGATTATGAGGAGGAGATACTAATGGGATCTCTCATCCTAGATGGTTTGGTTTACTAGGACCATTTTACTCACTGTCGTCATGCTCTCAGTAATTACCTATGCCTGTTGTATATTTTTTTTATAATGCTATTGTGGATCCATTGGGCACAGTTTAAGTATTACTATAAAATGGGTTTAGAAGGTTGTGTAAGAATCCATGTCCTGAAAACACACTTGTTTACTCCTAGAACCCTGCTTCTTCAGTTCCACAAACTCACACCTCTGCTGCCTGAGCCAAAAGAAGGTTTTTACCTCCGGATGGCAGTAACTCCCATATCCCATCTGTCGGCCAGTTGCTAGAGGGCAACAGCTTTTTGTCATTCATACACCCAAAGCCAGTACACTTCAGAGAGTGAATGCATGTAAAAAGAAAAGGAGTACTTGTGGCACCTTAGAGACTAACAAATTTATTAGAGCATAAGCTTTCGTGAGCTACCTCTGTCGCGGTACCTTTTTTAGGGATTCCAGAATTCAGGAGTGGAAAGGGCACAGTGACTAGAAATGGATTTAAAAGTCAGGCTTTATTTAGGCTGTGTGTTTCCACAGTCAGTACAAACAAACCCCCTTTCTTTCCCCATTTTTAAAATACAATACCCAACAGGATAAATGTCATGACCTAAAGACTGGGTGGCCTCTTACATGTCTTGGAATCCAATTTGCACTTGAGTCTCCTGGGGTGAAAGACTAGTGTATTGAAACTCCTTTAGACTAATGCCACAGATTGCTCTGATGGCGTGATGAATGCATGCACTGCATATGTGGTCCTTGCTCATCATCTTCCACACACAGTAATACTGATTCTGCCAAGAGTCGCAGACCCCATCTTTTGTATAAAGACTTCACGTTACCTCAGTGAACTTGAGGCAAAGTCCCAGGGGACAAATGCTAGCATGTTGCAAAACACCCAAATGGACTCTCATCAAGACGTTAAGGAGCAGATTCTCTGTTGTTGAACTCAATGGAGCTATGACTGTTTATATCAGCTGAGGATGTAGCCCTTGGTGCTTATGATTTCCCAGCCCAATACACCTAACAGCCAAGGACTTGCTGAAAGGGCAGAAACGTGCCCAAGGGGATACAGCACCAGAGAAGAAAAGGATGGGACCAGCTCAAAATATGGGCCATGCTTTGTATCCATGCTGGCGAGTTGAACCAAAATGCCAGCTCCAAACCACTGCTGTACATTAGAAAAGCTTAAATCACTGCCAGCCCCTGGCTCCCTGTTGGCCAGAGTCGAACTCCTGGATTTGACAGTCCTGAAGTCTGGAAAATTTCAGATCCAGATGCAGATTTGCCTGTACAGATTGGCTGATATAACTGGAGATCTCTGCATTGATTTGTTTTATTCCCCTCAGGAATGTGGCAATGGTACCAACACTTTTTGAGGAATCCCACCATCAGCCCATTCAGAGAGGAGAGCTCTCTTATCTTCATAGATTTTAAGGTCAGAAGGGACCATCGAGATCATCTAGTCTAGACCATCGAGATCATCTAGACCTCCTGCACATTGCGGGCCACACAACTTCACCCAGCCACTCACTCTTGTAACAGACCCATAAACTCGGGCTGAGTTACTGAAGTCCTCAACTCATGGTTTAAAGACTTCAAGTTACAGAGAATACACCATTTACACAAGTTTAAACCTGCAAGTGACCTGTGCCCCATGCTGCAGAGGAAGGCAAAACCTGCCCAGGGTCTCTGCCAATCTGACTGGGGGAAAATTCCTTCCCGACCCCCAAATATGGTGCTCAGTTAGACCCTGCGCATGTGGGCAAGACCCACCAGGCAGATACCTGGGGAAGAATTCTCTGTGGTAACTCAGAGCCCTCCCCATCTAGTGTCTCTCTGACTCTGCCCCCTCCCATTTGCTTCAGCTGGATTCATCCCCAAGTCTGGTAAAGCTGCTGAAAAATCTGATGTTGTTAGTGAGATCCAATGGAGAAAGTATTAACCTGGCCAGACCCAGCCTCTCCGAACATGCCAACCTTCTCCTGGCTTGAGGCCATGTGACCCCAGTCTAATGCCCTGCCCATTTTCCCCAAGTCCTTTTAGAAGAGTATCAAAACCTATCTCAGAATTAACTGCAATAGTGCATGACAGACAACAAAGGACATGGGCACAATTGTGTTGAGTCCCTTTGGAACCACATTCCATGGACGTTCCAACAGAAAAATGACTGAAAACATAAGAATGACCATACTGGATCAGACCAATGGTTCATCTAACCCAGTGGACTCTGATAGTGGCCAGTGCCAGATGTTTCAGCAGAGGGAATGAACAGAACAGGGCAATTGTTGAGTGATACATCACTCCTGTCATCCAGTCCTAGCTTCTGGCAGTCAGAGGTTTAGGCACACCCGTGTGTGGGGTTACGTGCATGACCATTTTGGCTAATTGGACTATCCTCCATGAATGTATCTAATTCTCAGTTTAGGCCTGTACGCACTACTTTAATACAAATAATGAACAATAATAATGCAGATTAGTTGTTAGGGATATATTATTTATGGGTGACTTTATTTCTATTTGCACATGGGTGTTTCTTATGGTGACTCCAGCTCATAAGGTGCTTGCACGGGATACATAGACCATCTCTGCTGCTGGGACTATTGAAAATATTTTCATACCTTGCTTAGATGCAGGTAAAATATAATTTAGTAGGGTTTTTAAATAGCTTTTTTCTTTTAATGAAAATATTTACTAATGTCAGGAAATTGTAGGGAATCATGGGGAAACTGTTAATTATCCATGGAATGCATTGCAGTTCTGCACATTCTGGCTCTTGGATGCATAGATGTCACTTATCTTTATATTTCTGAAGGTAGAGTCCGCAGAGAGCGAATAAGAATTGTGAATTTTGGCTGAGCTATTGCTTTCTTTCGTTTGGCAATGATGAGGTTAGTAATCGGGCATTTTGTGACCCAATAGCTAAAAGCTGCCATGGCTTATGGCTTGGTCTGTCTTTCCGATTTCTCAGTCTGAAGAGGGTTGGTGTGTTTGAGTTCAGAATAGTGCTGTTCCCTTTACGAAAAAGTACCTCGTGGCCCTACTCAGCCCCTAATGTCAAAGTATTTCAAATGTTGGGTAGTGGAGTTTGGTGTGTGTGTGTTTTACAGGTCCCTCTCTGTGCCCAATCTACAACTTTGTGTCTGCTTCAGCCAGAGCTACAGAGCCTTGATTCTTTAGATTAAGTTATAGCAACTCGTGCTGTCAGCTCTGGTAGTCCCTTTGTTCAATTCTCAGCGTACTGGCCAAGATGGTGGCCATCCTATGTGCATGTGGAAGAAACATGTATGTGTGCACACAATTACAATACGTATATATGTGTAGATGAGACCTTGTTCTATGAAGTGGCCCTAGCCAGAAGTACTTTAGTTTTTCACTCCTCTCACGCTCATCCTTTTCGGAACCTCAAGGAGCTCTCCATTTTGCCCATGCCCTGCAATGTGGCCAGGTCTTGTTCTCCTGAAGGAGTTGTGGAAAGGACTAGTGATGCCCGGTCAGGCATCTCTCCAGTGGAAGGAGGCTGTCTCTCAGGAATGACCTCTGCAAGTGATTCAGGGCATGTCTTCACTGCTGGAGTTAGTCCACAGGAGCTAGCCTAGCTCACGGGAGAGCTGCTACACTGCAAAACAACGCTCCAGCTACCCAGAGTGATTGGATCAGCTACTGATGAGTTGCTCTTACTTCAATTGTTGCATTCTTCGCTCAAGCATCAGCAGCCCTGAAGCTTCAAACAGACCCTTCCCAGCCCCTAACCCCTGCGACATGCAGCTAGCTTGGGTTGAAAGCATCACCTAATGAGTAGAAAGCTTTGTGTGTGGATGGGAGTTGGGTTAGGGGCAATGCTCGGGTTATACCTTGAGCTAATGCCACAGTGAAAACAAGCCCTAAAACAAGCCCAGCAACCCCCAAATTCTCACCCTGGCTCTACTGCTGACTCCCTCAGTTAACCCGTCAGCTGTCATGGGCCAGCCGTGGGTGTTTAATTGCAGTGTAGACATACCCTTAGTGTTCCAGGGAACCTGGTGTAAAACATATTTTTTTAAATTGGGGGGTGAGTATATTTTCAGTACATTGGAAGTACTTAACACCAATCAATCAAACCACCATCTGGCTTCTTGGATGGATCATTGGCTACCCACAAAACATCCAGACCCTTAAATCCCAGGAGGACTGTGTAGATGCAGAAGAAACCTAAGGCGATGCCTGAAAAGTGACCTTCACTAAGTGTGCCATATGGGCGGCAACTGCTTGTCTAGGACTGATTGGTCAGAGTAGAAGCTCTTTGTCATAGAAAGCTATGTCTGCATGTTGTGACAGTTGTGATTATTTTTTATAGATGAGATTTATTACAAGCCATGCCCTGGAGTTCCAAACCGTCTCAGCCAATCAGGATGCAGCATCAGAAGCTGCATGTTTAATTATTGAAAGGAAGCTGTCAAGTCCTCCGTACTGACGTGCCTTGAAAAGTTCTACTTTACTGGAAGCCCGTCTCCTTATTCCCATTTAGCGTTTAGAATAACCTCCCTCTGCACTCACACCCTGCAACTGCTTCCCTCAGTCACACAGATGTGACAGTGGCTCCAGGCCAACAAGGCAGTGTTGAAAACAATCCATTGACAACAAAGGGCCAGATCTTTCTCTGCTGTAAATCAGCATCCCTTCTTTGAAGCCAGTGGAGCTATGTCCATTCAGGCTGCCTGATGATTGGGCACCAAAAAAGCTTATTCTGAAAGTGCCATTTCTAAAGTGAGGTTCAACTTGTGAGGTTATAATCTTGATGGCATTGCACCTTGCCTTCGAGTTTCGTTGTGCTTCCTCTGTAAGTTTCTTCAAAACATTTCAAATCCTGCCCTACTTTAGGGGAGTTCGTTCTTAAACTAGCTAAACTATCCTGTTCTCTCTTGATTTCTCAAATAGTCTTATTTATGCAGTAGTCGCAATATAAATGATTACTAAGAAGGAAAGGGGTTATACCAGTTGAGGATCTGTCCCCGGAGCAAACTGTAAAATTGAGATGGAGACTTTGAATATCCCAAAGGTTTGAGCAAGTGGGGAAGGGAACTGGATCTAGGGTTTTGGTTCAGGTCTATCTCTGTGCCAAAAGGGACTCTATCATACAACCTTGTGAACGGATTTGAGACCTACACTAGGGGTGCTGATGGACTTTTAGATGAACCCAAAACCCCAGCTTAGATTTACCTATGGATTTCACAGGTGGTGTTAAATGACTTCCTCCTCCATCTATACAGAAGAGAGAGACTGTGATATTTTGTGACCACCAAGAAACAGATCCTGGCTGAAGCCTCCTCTGCTGGTTGCATAGCTACATGCATTAAGGCCAAAGTGTTCAAGCTGGGGCACCTAAATCCACATTTAGGTGTCTAAGTAAAAGTGGACTTAACTCTTAGCAATGCTTAGCACCGTTGCTTCAGATTGACTTCACTAGCCACTGTCTGCAATTCTGAAAAATGAGCTTATGTAGGTGCCTAAATATGGATTTAAGTGCCTAACCTTAGGTACCCATTTGAAAATGGGGACTTATGCCCTTAAGTGTGGCAGAGCTGTCCAGGAAATAGAGCTTCCCAGTGGGACCAGCCCTATCAGTACAGGATGATGTTCTATGTTATGTTCTGCCTGAATTGCAAGGGCATCGGTGTTAATTTCCTGTTGGTGAAAGGAAAAAAACTCCCATGTGCAGTTGCTCTTATTGGTGCTCATGGAACATAGAGCCACTCCCACTTTAGATCAGTGTCATTCTATCCTGTCTTCCTTGCACGCCTCTCTGCCCGGGCCTTGCCCCTGCGTTGAACCCAATAGCAAAGCTCCCCGGGGTTTCACTGGAAGTAAGATCCTGCCCCTAACTTTACGGAATAACCACAAGTGACAAAGTCTGATGATTATGTCAGTAAAATGTGATTGGGCCAGATCATCCGTAGCTCAGCCAGTTTGCACCAGCAGAGGATTTGGCCCATTGCGCGTGTCATAAAATGCTCCAGTGGAAGCAGCCACCATTTCACAGGTGGCGCATGCATAACTTTAGCCCTTTAAAAGGCAGGTTTTAAAAAGTATGATTGCTGGGTTGAGAAAAAAGGCAGGGCACAGCTCAGGGTAGTGTGTCAGCCCTGAGGCCCTTAGAGGCATGGGGTCAGCTCCTGCTAGGGTTGAGTCATCTCATCCTAGTCCCTGGTGGATGTTCGCCCACATCACAAAGTCATTTGCATGGAGCCTTTGCTTCAGTGGCCACAGACTGAAACAGGTGGGGTGCAGCTGACCTGGACTGTAACAGAACAAGGAGTGAGAAGTTTGTCCAGCACTTGTCTGATACCATGGCTGGCCTTTAGCCGTGCTAATAGTCCTTCACTTCCATAAGGACTGCATACCTCCAGGGATGGGAAACAAATAAGGCAGCTTCCTCTGTGTTGTATTACAAAGTGGTTTGCCTCTAACAAGCTAATATGGGAAATCATCTTAGTAAAATGAACCATCTTCATGACCCTGAGCATTCTCTGACCGCGCCCCCAAGAGGCCTGCAGCCTGGCTTTCGGTTTATGGGCCCAGATCTCAGACGGTGAAAACATAATTAGGAATAAATCTTCCCATTTCTGTCTGTTAACATCAAGTTGCAGTTTATCTACTGTTCCCATTTAATAATGCACAAGGGATAGCAGCCAAGCAACACACGGGCTGGGCCGTGTCCATCAGAATGGAGGGTGTGTGTGTGTGTGCACGCACATGTGTAACACCGACTAACCATGGGCATCGGAATCAAACCTCTGGAGCTAAATGCATGAGCATCTATTGCATGAGCTAAAAGCCACATGCTTATTAGGTAAGGCTGTAGCAGACTCAATATCTAAGTGGTCTCGGTGCCACTACAGAGGACAGAGCACCACACCCAGGAGGTGTGTGGGTTACGCATGCATGCACACGCTTGCAATATACACTCCACATACACACAGGACATGGCCAGGTTACTAAACCCATCACAGCACAGGGTGACCGGAGTGATTCGTTGGTTTTTTTTTTTTTTCATATTAGGCGACTCCTCAGATATTAATTTATTGTACCCATGTATGTCATATTTGGTGACAGGATTATTTCTGCATTTGTTTCTGAGTTGTTTAAGCTCCAGGAAAACACTGTATCACATGCACACAAGCTCTCTGACCCGGAAAATACCCTAAGTGTTTCATAAGATCAAGGACGTACTTTGCATTGCATGCCAAGAGTGCTCATTTTCCGCTGTAATCGTGTTTTGTTTTTTAAAAAAAGAACTTCATTCCAAATTCCATAACAAATTACACAGTATCTCTCCTCCTTTTGGAAGACTATAAATCAAATGCATCGGATCAGTCCTACTTGCGATTTGTTCTTTGTTCTCTGGAAATGACACACTGCTGAACACTGTGTTTTCTGTCTGTTAAGAAACTTACTCTGGGAGGTTTATTATCTTAATTCTGCAGGGGATTGTTCCAGAAACATTTGAAGTTGCTTGGAGTTTTGCCATTGACTTCAGTACAATTAGGATCAGGGTCTAGCTGCTCCCAAGGCTTAAGGGATGTTTGGGGAAGATCATGGCCAACGGGTGCTGTGTAGGGGAGATTGAATAGGAAACAAAGTATATTTTTATAATGTAAAATAAGAGAGATTGTTACTCCCTGGAAAGGGCAATGCACGTCTGTGCAATGCATGTCTGTGCAGGGGGCAGAGCTTTCTTGGAGACTAGTCTGAGACTGGGCAACAAACTCTCCCAGGGACTAAGAACCATCACAAATTTCACCACTTTCTGCTCCAAG
The DNA here is from genome assembly GCF_009764565.3 of Dermochelys coriacea. Lineage (NCBI taxonomy): Eukaryota > Metazoa > Chordata > Testudines > Dermochelyidae > Dermochelys > Dermochelys coriacea. Next base: position 17,445,820 of record NC_050083.1, on the reverse strand, counting down.
TGCCAGGTGCACGTCTCTGACTGGCCTTCTTTGAGATAAACACAGAACAAGTGGACAGCTAATAAAAATGACCCATACCCTGCCAAAACAAAACACTCCAGTGTGCACACAATTCTTCCCTGGGGAGAAAGAAAGCAGAAACCACCCATAACAGATGTTATGGAAATCCATCAACCTCAACAAAAAACTCGCACAGATAGAGACAGACATCATCTTCCTCTCCAAGTGCAAACAGATGGACATCATAACAAATGGACTGAAGGTAAAAAATCCATTGCGATCGACATACTGCACTGACTATGGTGAGAGACTGTGCCACACACTCTCAAAGAAACTGAGGGAACCACCTGATGTACAGCATCCTGTACAGCAGACAGGAGAAAATCAAGAATGAGCTCTCAAAACTGGAGACTCTCATACAAAACCAACCTTCCACACAAACTTTCATGTGGCTGGACTTTACAAAAACGAGACAAACCATTTACCACACACATTTCACTTCTCTACAGAGGGAAAAGGACAGTAAACTATCTAAACTCCTACATGCCAGAAGGGGCTACAATAGTAGTACCCTCAACTCACCTAACAATATTGTTAATCTATCCAACCACACACTTCGCCTGGCGGAAGAGTCTATTCTATCTCGGGGACTCTCTTTCTGCCTCACCACCCCCATGAACATGATACTGTTCTGCGGTGATCTGGAAGCCTACTTTCGCCATCTCCGACTTAAGGAGTATTTTCAACACACCACTGAACAGTGCACTGACCCACAGGAACCCTCCTACCAACACTACAAGAAGAAGAATTCTGCGTGGGCTCCTCCTGACGGTCGAAATGACAGACTGGACTTCTACATAGAGTGCTTCCGCAGACGTGCACAGGCTGAAATTGTGAACAAACAGCATCACTTGCCCTATAACCTCTGCTGTACAGAACGCAACGCCATCCATAGCCTCAGAAACAACTCTGACATTATAATCAAAGGGGCTGACAAAGGAGGTGCTGTAGTCATAATGAACAGGTCAGATTATGAACAGGAGGCTGCCAGGCAACTCTCCAACACCACATTCTACAGGCCACTATCCTCTGAGCCCACTGAGGAGTACCAAAAGAAACTACACCATCTGCTCAAGAAACTCCCTGCTACAGCATAGGAACAAATCTACACGGACACATTCTCAGAGCCCCGACCAGGGGTATTCTATCTGCTACCCAAGATCCATAAACCTGGAAACCCTGGATGCCCCATCATCTCAGGCATTGGCACTCTTACAGCAGGATTATCTGGCTATTTGGACTCTCTCCTCAGACCCTACGCTACCAGCACTCCTAGCTATCTTTGAGACATCACCGACTTTCTGAGGAAACTACAATGCATTGGTGATCTTCCTGAAAACACCATCCTGGCCACCATGGATATAGAAGCTCTTTATACCAATATTCCACATGAGGATGAACTACAAGCTGTCAAGAACAGTATCCCTGATGAGGCCACGGCACAGCTGGTGGCTGAGCTTTGTAACTTTGTCCTCGCCCACATCCATTTCAGATTTGGGGACAACTTATACCTTCAAGTCAGTGGCACTGCTATGGGTACCCGCATGGCCCCACAGTATGCCAACATTTTTATGGCTGACTTAGAACAACGCTTCCTCAGCTCTCGTCCCCTAGTGCCCCTCCTTTTCTTGCACTACATTGATGACATCTTCGTCATATGGACCCACGGGAAGGAGGCCCTTGAAGAATTCCACCATGATTTCAACAATTTCCACTCCACCATCAACCTCAGCCTGGACTAGTCCACACAAGAGATCCACTTTCTGGACACTACAGTGCAAATAAGCGATAGTCCCATAAACCCCACCCTATACCGGAAACTTACTGACCGCTACACTTACCTGCATGCCTCCAGCTTCCATCCAAGATACATCACACGATCCATTGTCTACCGCCAAGCCCTAAGATACAACCAAATTTGGTCCAGTCCCTCAGACAGAGACAAATACCTACAAGATCATTATCCAGCATTCTTAAAACTACAATACCCACCTGGGGAAGTGAGGAAACAGATTGACAGAGCAAAACAGGTACCCAGAAATCACCTACTTCAGGACAGGCCCAACAAGGAAAATAACAGAACACCCCTGGCCATCACGTACAGTCCCCAGCTAAAACTTCTCCAGCACATTATCAACAATCTACAACCTATCCTGGAAAACAATCCCTCACTCTCCCAGACCTTGGGAGGCAGGCCAGTCCTCGCTTACAGACAGCCCCCCAACCTCAAGCAAATACCAACAACTATACACCACACCCCAGAAACACTAACCCAGGAACCAATCCCTATAACAAACTCCGTTGCCTACTCTGTCCCCATATCTACTCTAGCGACACCATCAGAGGACCCAACCACATCAGCCACACCCTCAGGGGCTCATTCACCTGCACATCTACTAATGTGATATATGCCATTATGTGCCTGGAATGCCTCTCTGCCATGTACATTGGCCAAACCAGACAATCCCTATGTAAAAGAATAAATGGACACAAATTGGACATCAGGAATGGTTACATGCAAAAGCCAGTAGGAGAACACTTCAATCTTCCTGGATATTCTATAACAGATTTGAAAGTAGCTATACTTGAACAAAAAAACTTCAGAAACAGACTTCAAAGAGAAACAACAGAACTAAAATTCATTTGCAAATTTAACATTAACTTGGACTTGAATAGGGACTGGGAGTGACTGGCTCATTACAAAAGCAGTTTTGCCTCTCCTGGAATTGACACCTCCTCATCTATTTATTGGGAGTGGACTACATCCACCCTGATCGAATTCGCCCTGTCAGCACTGGTTCTCCACTTTGTGAGGCAACTCCTTTCTCTTCATGTGTCAGTATATTTGTCTGCATCTGTAATTTTCAGTCCATGCATCTGAAGAAGTGGGGTTTTTACCCACAAAAGCTTATGCTCAAATAAATCTGTTAGTCTTTAAGGTGCCACCGGACTCCTTGTTGTTTTTGTGGATACAGACTAACTCGACTATCCCTTGATACATAACAGATGTTATTAGTGACATTGCTTAATGCACAACTGGAAGGCACTCAAATACTATGGTGAGGACGGTGGTTCTAGAACCTATATAGAATAGAATAGACACTGGAGTGGGAATCGGGACCTGATTTTTGTTCCCAGCTCTGCCACAACCTTGCTGTATGGCCTTGAGCATGCCATTTAATCTGTCTCTGCTTTTGTTTCCCCTTGCATAGAATGTGAATAACCATTCTTACCCCCCTTGTTTTGAGATCGATATTTATGTATCTTATTGTGCTAGCTCTGCATTGGAATCCTGCCGCTTTGGCTAGAAACTGACTTGGATCCCTATTTCTGGGCTGCTGTTTAGAGAAGTTTACTTCCCCCTGAAACCATTTGATGGTTATATGCAAGTGCCTAATAGGTTATGAGTTACCAGGCCTTAAAACGTCACCTCTATTGCTGACTTGCTTTTCTTGCTCATTTCATTTCTGATGTGATTTTAGGGGTTGACGTCTCAAAAAGCACTGGATTAAGGGGTTAAAGTGCGGTTTGTCTAAGATGCCTGAGAGAGTGTGGTGCAGAAGTCCCATTTCAAGCTGTTGAAGGGTATGCGGGGGGAGAGAGGCTTCTGAAAATTTCACCCTAAGAACCTGACTCTCCTCTCATGTACATGAGTTTAAATTGGGGCCAATTTCACTGAAGTCTGTGGAGTTACACAGGTGTAAAACTAATGAGAAAGTAGAATGAGGCTCTAATGCCCTGTGCTAACTGAGAGCTTCATTCCAAGCTGCCTTCATAAGAGATACAGCAAGAGAATTTTAATTTTAGGCCTAGCGATTGTTGAGATTGTGGCTGCTCAAATCATACTGGAACCTGAATATGTTTTGGAAGGAGTGTTGCAAAGCAAGACAGTGATCAGAATGATGCGACTGTACAATATATCTCCTGAGCCCCCAAGGCAAGAAACAAACAAGTTGTCAGTCTTTTTTGGAAAGCTGACATTCCCAGTACTGAACAGCATTCCCTTCTAGTGCCGATGGCTCGTAGTGAGAGCTCATCCGGGGCTCAATATCGCAAGTTGCCAATCCTGAAGCAGCCTCATTTTCTTTCTCTGAACCCATATTTTGACTGCCGATAACTGGATGCATTAGCTCTCTGCAAATATGGAGGAACCTTACTTGGGCTTTGCCCATTTTCGTATTAGGATTGGGCCTGGAATTTTCAAAAAGAGTGAGGCGTTCACTTCCCTTTGAGTTTCGGTGGGATTAGGGTTCTAACTCTCCCAGCTCCCTTTGAAGATCTTTCCAAGGTGTGCGTACATCTGATGTTGATTCTGAAGTTCGTCATAGTTGGAGATTTGAAGGGTTCGTTCCCCAGGGGAATTGTCAGCTTTTAGTGCCCTTTAAAGAAGGGGGGGGAAGGGAAGGTGAGCTAAATAATAAAATACAAACAGGCCCAAATCAATACACCAGCTCTGAACGCCTCTGAACTTTGTGGGAGTTCACATCTGGATCTGAATTTTAAGTTTCGGTCCCATGTCTGTATAAAAGCAACATTGATCCCAATATTTTAGATAACACACTGTAGCTCCATATGGACTAATGCCAAAAATAAGGGGCTACCTCAGTATATCTAAATACGAACGTTAACCAAAAACTACCCTGCAAACTGGGTATGTTTAGCCAAGAATGGTTAGGTTAAAAGTTCACCTAGTGTGGGGGGTTGTTTGTTTTTTTTTTTTTTTTGTAGGGTAGCTTTGACCCATGTATCATCATGGGACAAAAATGAGAGAGGGATGCTCTTTTCACAAAGACACAAAATCTGTCACGCCGGCTAGCTGAAGTGGAAAACTTCATTTCCTCGACACAGGACATGAGGTCTTCTGGAAGGGAACCTGATAAAAGGTCCCTAGAAGGTGATCTCATGGAAAGGAGGGAATACAAGAAAGTGCTATAAGAAATGAATGAACAGCACAGATGCATGTGCTTCACCTGGCTTCCCCCTTCAAAGCCTGGGGCACAGGTTGCCCTTCGTGTAGTGTTGCTATGGGTCAGCCTCCTTTTTAGCATGTTCATTAATGTGTGTTTGTCGTCTATGTTAAGTGCTTCAAAAAAATCTTGGTTAGAATTTGACCGTTTTATTTGTATTTTGCTTGTCTATCTGAGGTGCATTAGTGGCCTGCAGTATCTGAGTGCTTCATAACATGGCCTGGGACAGATGTAGAACAGAGATACAGAGAGATGAAAGTGCCCAAGATTACACAGGATGTCTGTGACAAGGCAAGGAATTGAACCTGGGTTGTCCCAAGTCCTAGGCTGTTGTCCTACCCACTGGGCCAGCCTTCCTCTCTGAGTTCCTCATGGGTTGAATTTTGACAAAATCTACCCCATTGATATTATGGTGCAGCTGACTTTATGTCAGGCTCAATCCTGCTCCCACGGAAGTAGAAGTAGGTATGTTAAAGGGAACTAGACTGTATTGGCTTGGTAAGCAGGGACTGAGATGAACTAATAGGTTGTTTTCACTCTCTAATGTCTATGACTCTGATTCTCAATCCAGGCCTGATAGCACAGTGGTGGGCTAATAGATAAACTAAAAAAAAAACCCCAAAACAAGCCAACACCCTGGATAGATAAACCATATGTGCTAGGAAATCATGTCACCACACACTGAATGTGCTGAAGGAAAATGCTGTGTAAAGTGTTAGCAAAAAAATTCTTCTTGTAATAATGGTTTCTTCTTAATGTCTCATGCGATGCAGAAATGTACTTTGTTCTCTGCAAAGTGAAGAGAACATTGGATATAAAATAGGGAGAAGTTTTAGATAATCAGCTTATTAATAATAATAATAATAATAATCAGTATCAAAGTACTGCCTAAAGACCCCAGTCGAGATCAGGGTCCCTTTGTGCTAGACACTGTGCAAACACATTCCTTGCCCCAGTGAACTTACAGTGCAGATAGACAAGGCAGACAAAGGCTGGGAGGAAGGAAGGACTGTTTGTCCTATTTTATAGATGGGGAAAATGCGGCGCAAAGAAAGTAAAGCCCTGTTTCCGCAATTGATCAGTGCAGGGGAATTGCTGCACCCCTGTGGAGCAACCCTGAAACCATGGAGTGAGGCTCTGTGTGGCTGCTGCAATCTACTTGTGTGCTGCAGGGCTGAAACCTTGGACTAGCTATAGGTTACACAGTCTATGACCGCGGTGAAAACAGAACCGGGGTCTTCCAAGTCCCAGCCATAACCACAAAGACCATCCTTTCTCTCCAGTTATTTTTGTAATCTCCTCCTTACTGTGTTTTCTTTTTGAGTTGCACTCTTTGTTTCTGTAGTTATCCTTGAAGCAATTGGGGCTGCAAAGAGAGAGGCTGTGAATCCCAGACCTGTCTTTTACTTTTGTGTTTTTCTCCCCAGTCAAGGTGAAACTCCTGGGACCACACGTGAAATTGCAATTTGTAAAAACCTCTCCCATATTTTTCTCTTTGACATTTCTTTACCGTAGCCACTGATTGAGCCTATAGCCTAGATTTTCAGTTGGAAACGTGTGACTTTATTATTCTTAATTACTGTTTTACCTTCTTGCTTCCTGCCGGGCCGAACAGTAGAGAAGGAAGGAAGCCGTTTAAGAGATTAAAAGCAAGTGACGGTTAAAAGAGGGAAAGCTGTGCACCATGTTTTCCGTGTTCTTTCTAAACCAGCACCATTTAAAACAAAAATGACTTTTCATGGTTCCTTTTATTTGTATTTATTATTTATTTCCAATCAAGCCACATCGTGTGCGCAGGGGGTTGTTCATACAGCACCAGCAGCGTGCTAGGAGCTTTCTAGAACATGCATGTGAACAAGGTCCGTGTCCAGAAGACCTTGCAATCGAAGTAACAACATTTACCACTGATGTAGCACATTCCATCTATGCAAAAAGAAAAGGAGTACTTGTGGCACCTTAGAGACGAACACATTTATTTATTTATTTATGCTCAAATAAATTTGTTCGTCTCTAAGGTGCCACAAGTACTCCTTTTCTTTTTGCGAATACAGACTAACACAGCTGCTACTCTGAAACATTCCACCTATGGATCTCAAAGCCCTTGATAAAAAAAGATAAATATTGAGGAGCCAGTTTCTTTTCCAATCTGCTTTATAGATGCACAACATGTAAAGTCCAAGCTTACCTACTGGGGTATTAACCATAATGTAAAATAAAGATCTGCTTAAACCTTCTCTTCAGGATGGGCTGTTGCGTGGGGTCCTCCCTCAGATCTGCTCAGCCCACACCTTAGGTCATTCCCCCCCAACTATAGATAATCTCACCTCCCTTATGTCCCAGTGGTGTAACACACAACCTTCCACACTGAGTCAATAGTAACCACTTAACCTTTACTGGTAGGATCCACACTTGCTGGATGGGTAACCTGCTTTGAGTAAACACTGCCAGCCTATTACAATATCATTATTCCCATTTTTCAGATGAGGAAACCAAGTCACAGAAATATTAAATGTCTTGCCCAGAGTGACGGTGACAGATCTGGGAACGGAGTCCAGGTATCCTGATTCTCTCAGTCTGGTGCTGCTGTATCCTGTGCTGGCTCCTGTTGCCAAGCAGTCTGTATTCAAATGAAAGTAGGAGGACAGGACGCAACGAGGCATTGTGGGATTGACTGATCGGTTTCCTTGATTTCTGTTTGTTTTTTATTAAGTTTGAAGAATTTCAGTCATCACGGATTTAAAGTTACGGTAAACATTGAATGGCATCAAACAAAGCTGCAGGTCTCTCGCGCCTTACCTGAGGTCCTCAATGCATTTAAACATTAATCCTCACACCATCCCAGCAAGGGAGTTAATTATGCTCATACATAAGTTTTTCCTCAACTAGGGTCAAATTCACCTTTATGCAGAAGGCCAGCACTAGAATTATTCACTGCTTCAGTCCCACTGAGAGCACGCATTGGACTTACCTGCTACATAGGTCTGGTGTTTGACCACTTCACAGGGTGCATTTCCACCCTATGTGTATTCATTTTGTGCTCAACCTATGGCATGGGCTCTCTTCCCACCCTTGAAATCACTGTAGTCCTGCTGCCCAGCGACCTACTTCCTTAACCTCCTCTGTTTTCGTTGTCTCAAGTAGAATCTGATGCCAGTTTCCATGATACCCTTAGCATTAGTAGCTGGCGACTTGTACAGAATTGATTTGTCTGAGGTTCACATGTCTTTTATATTAGTCACTTTTATATATTGACCCCTGGGTTGCAGCAGGAGACGAGAAACGCACACACTCAAATATGTGTTGATAAAATGAAAACCACAGACCCTTGGGATCGCCAGCCACAGGTGTTCAAAAAAACATAAATCAGCCCCTGAAAATCCATGAGATTTGTTAAAATAATCCACTACGGGTTCTTTTTCTTTGTCTTCTGGTTTCTGAGCCTTTAGGATGCACTTGCTTCATGTTTTCAGGCTTTTCTCTGCAACCATGAGAGCTAGAAACAACAATCGCAAATTTCACACAACTTGTGATAAAATCATGACGGTTGGCAACACTGGACTGTGCTCCCTAATGTTGCTTCTTTGTGACTAGACCTGGTAGAAGTTGCTGTCTTGAACTATGTTCTTAAGTTCCTTGTTTGCATCATGAATGCAAACTCACAGAACATGATCCCATTTACCCAGTTTGAGCCAATTTCTACAGCTCAGTGGGTAGTGGTGCTCCTTTCCCTTTTTGGGTCAGTGCCTTGATGCTGTGTTATTTTGAACCATTCTAACTGCAGATTTGAGCCCTGTTAAGAAACACTTACTCAGTCTGATGCGATTGCCAGGGGAGGAGAGAAGTAAGGCAGGTTAGTGCTAGTGAACTGATCCAAGAATAGCAAAATCTGGGGCTCGCTGGGCCACGTATTAAATCTTTCATGTGACTCAATCTAGTTTGAAACTGGAGAAGGAGGAAATTAAACTTGGGTGTGGTTAAAAGTTCGCCTGTATCCAATTTTGCTCACCCACAACATAAACCTCAAATGCAGTATCACAGTTAGCTGGACGGTGCTATGGGGATTCCACTACCACTTGTACTCTCAGTTCATGGATCCTTTCCGTGCGTCTTATGCCCCGCTCCCCCCCGCCCTCTCTCTCTCTAATTTCTATTAACAGCAGTGCCACAAATAAATGACGAGGGGGAAACTGATCAGCTTTGATATCCCTCTGCCTTTATTTAGTTTCATCCAGCCAGCTAGAAGCTCTGAGCAAAGGTCATTGTGTTCGCAATCCGGGGAATCACAGCTTGGCCATCTGCAGTGAAGTGCAAGCTTGACTATGGAAGATGGGCTAGGCCCTCTACAGGGACTGCTTAATAACTAGAGGCATCCATTCCTACCAGCACATTAGCCCGCTGAGGCCTATGCCAGCAATAATATATTGGGTTTAATTAAAGCAGTATTTTTTCATCTCCTCCATATATTATTTGCTTATTGCTTCAGGATGAGCCAAGGAATTTATTTCTTTGCTCTTTTAAACTACCCCTTTTTTCTTTTGGTGTTCATTTCCCCCACCTCCAGGGCTTTTAACTGCTTAAAGCAATTGGACTGTTGTTAGTTTTAAGTAAATAAGACCATTTTTCACAAGCGTTGTACTTGAAGGACATGTTTGTTCATTGCAGATGGAAGCCATTATGGTTGGACCAATTCCGTGCAATAACTCTAACATGATGGGGCACCCAGATACTGGATTTGATTCCAGTGGCGTTGGAACAGTTTGTAGAGTGGGGGTGTTGAGATCCATTGAACAAAACCGTAAACCCTGTATATGATGGAAACTGTTTCAAGCCAGGGGGTGCGGCAGCACCTCTAGTTTCACCACCCCTGCTTGATTCTTCAGTTCCCTGCACCTTGTGCTAAAGTCAGTCAACTGTGCTAAGCGAGGCCACAGTGGGTGGGTGTAAAATTGTGTTTGCAGAAAGAAAGGTGCATTTGTGCAGCACCTAGCACAGTGACTTTTGGCTCAAGGCTGAGGCTCCTGGGTGCTACTTCAATACGAAATAACAAATAGTTATAATAAAAATGCTCTCAGTGGGAATGGAGAGTTGTGATTTGTTAGCCTTTAACGCTCAGTTGCCGTCAGGTATAAATGCTGGCATGAGATGGAAGGTCATAGAGGATTAAGCCTAGTGTCTGGGGTGGTGCTTCCCTTTAAAGTACAGCAAGCACCCTGCCAAATCCCCTGCCCCACAAATAAAACCTAGTTTTGTTGGAGCCTAGGCGTCAACTTGACCAGCTCAGTACACATTAATCTCAGCTGCCTTGTCTGCACTAGGGTTTTAGAGAGCAGTAGTTAGCGTGAGCTAGCTACCGTGTTCTAGCCACATACCTTTAAATCTTAGTCCAAGATAACCAAGACCCAGAGGGCTCACAAAGCCTTTCCCTGTGATCACAGATGTATGTATTGCCGTAGGCACCATGGGGCTCATATTCAACAGGAAATTTGGATGTATTAGAGCAAAACCCCAGAGTCGTGTAAACGAATACAATGTCAAATATGACTCTGCACCCTTGGAGGCAGGGACAAGTCATGTCTGACATTGTGTCATGGATGAACCCTGTTGGAGCCCTACGGTTAATTATGGCCAGTGGCCACAATGTGAACTACGTCTTGTCCATGTCTCCATTGACTGCAGCATCCTGATTAATGCTGCGATAGTTAACAGGTCTCCTTGACGTTGTGCTTTAGCATGACATAAATTCCGGCTGCAGCCACAACCCTGAGCCCAAGCTGAAAACTGAGAAGAGGTCTTATCAGAAGCTGATGCCTAGGGGGCTGGCTATGTGTAATACAAATAAGTGTAATACTGATGGATGTTTTTGCTCCAAAGCAACCCCTCATTTACACAATGTGCTGATCTGAATTCTCACGGGTTGCAGCAAATGATGATTGTATGCACAAGAGGTCAGCATTACCAATAATGTACTTTCTCTCCTCTCTTCCAGACCCTTCCCTTCAGAGGAGACCACAGAGAATGACGATGACGTCTATCGGAGCTTGGAGGAACTGGCTGAGTAAGTGGCCGTGCAAAAAACAAACAAACAAAAAGTCGCAATTCAGTTTCAGCAAGGAATGATAAAATAGGACAGCTGGGATCTGAGTGTGGGCCTGCCTCTTTGATGTTCTTGCCAAGAAATTTTTGTGCTGCTACAATTGTCTGGCTTTTTTCCCCCATGTAGAGCTCTGGGAGACATCAATTCTAACAGAGCTCAATGGGGGGTGATTGGACGCTAAGACTACGAAGATTCCTTCATAACTCTAAATCCCATTTTAAATACACAGGAGCTGTATGTGATTCCCCTGATTGTCTGAGTCAGGAGTAGCTCAGAGAAAGGAGTACCTCCTCTTTAACAGTCTCCTCTCAGCAGCAGGTAGTTAGGGGATTACAGATCAGTAGATAATCCACACAAGAAGGTCTTGTGCAAAGCATAATTCTGGAAACTCCACATCACGTGCCCTATTGCGCTGTTTAATCCAAATGATGCACTCAGCACTGTACAGTTCACAAAAATACACTGTCCCTGACCTGAAGAGCATACAGTCCAGAAAGTCAGATACTTGGGAAATGGTCATACTGGGAAAAACAAGAGATGGAGAAAACATAATGGGGAACGGGAGAGAAGGGTCAGTGAGTCTTTCTACTAGAGACCCTGAACAAGATCCTGACTGTATGTATACTGTCTAAATAGACAAGGCAGGGAGAAAGGAAGTATTAATGTCCCAATTTACAGATGGGGGAACTGAGGCACAGAGAGACGGAGGGGGTTGCTGGCAGCCAGACAGGAATGCTGTGGAAAAGGCCGGATTTGAACGCTGGTCTCCCGAGTCCCAGGCTAGTGTCTGCAGTGACTGGTGTGTGGGATTTCTGGCTTTGGCGCTCCCTGATCGGTGATTTTCACTCTCGGTGATGGAAGATAAGGGACACTCGTCTTTTTGTTCTCACCAGAGTAAAACTGGAATCTGTTTGCTGCTCTTATAGTTCCACAATAATGTGTTCATCTAAATTGGGATTTTCACAGGAACCGATGAGTACTGGTATATGACAGTTGGGTGTCTAATTCCCTTAGGCTACAATGAAAATGTCAGCCAGTCTTTTTAGGGCTTCAAACACATGATTAATTGGATTTATTTCTGATCATATGGTGTGTTGTGGGAATGCCTTTGGGTATCCGTTTCTATCTTTATCTCCAGCATCTGTCTCGGCTGTTGTGTCAATAATGAAGATTTTTAACAACCTTGAGCCAAATCATAGAGAGTGAAATCCTGGCCCCATTGAAGTTGATGGCAAAATTCCCATTGACTTCAGTGGGGCCCAGATTTCAATAATGTACAATCCGTTTCATATGGGGAGAAAATTTTCAAGGGTGGATATATGGCTTTATACAGTTAAATATTATTGTTCAACAACATAAATAATAAAGCTTAATTCAATGAGTTCCTTATGGCTTCAGTTATTACAAAAGTAAATCATAAATTGATACATGGAATGGTGTATATCTGAGTCCCTAACTTGTGATTTGGTCCTAGCAGGGTAATTGAATACATTTTAACATATATAGGGCTCCTTTCAAAAATAATACTTTCCCCCTCCAAATGGTCTTAAAATCATTTTAATATTGGGTTTTAAAATTTCTGATTCTGACCCATATGCATGTTTTAAATTGGGGAATACGTTTGTGTATGAATTCCTGGTGTTTGCTAAACTGATTAGGGCTATTGGAGTTGGCTCTGATTCAAGCAGTGTGGGCAAGCAATATTTTCCTTAAAATAAATGTTTTCAGTCTGTGCTCCATACAAGGAGCAGATTATACTGTAAAAAGAAGGATTCACACCTATAATTACTTTGCTGCTGATCTCTGCAGCTTCTAGGATATGACTGTTCCTTTCTATCTGTATATGTTCTTCTATAACCCCCAATACCATGTTACCTGAGTAATTATTAACGGGTTTTATCCTCACAACACCCTGTGAGATTGGAAAAGTTTGCCCTTGATCTCTCTGAGCCTCAGTTCCCACTGGGTAAAATGGAACTAATATACTTCCAAAATTCCTAATTGACTTAATAGCCTAACTCATTAGGAAACTAACACCCATTGTCTTTCAGTGAAAATAAGGCTCCTCTCCTTGCTGTCCCAGCTTCGCTGCATCTTTTAACCCCACATTTCTCTCCTTCTCTTGAGATTCAGGCTACAAAGTTTGTGGGGGTTCAGTTCAATAAACCAAAACAAACATTTTAATTTCTGGAATGTCAAAATGTTTTGTAATATTGTAAATATTGAAATGAAGCATTTTGATCTTTCCAAATAATTTTTTTTCAGAACTTCTGTTTGGTGAAACTTTGAAATTTCAATTTTTCATCTTCTAGCTTAAGTGATAATGAGCTTCTGGAGCAAGAGGATCTGAGTTCCAGCCATGTTTTCTATACAAAACTCCCAAGAAGCCAGGGCATGCAGCACGCTGACAACTGTGAAATCCTCAATGGCCATAGAATTGTTACATTATTATTATTGTAATTACTGTAAGAGCAACAACAACAATCTGTGGCAAAAGAAAAATCCCTTACTGATATATAAATCAATAGCTGTGCTCAGTGTGGTTACATGTATCATACAAACAAGCTGTTTCTTTCAATGCAAGTCAAATTTGCCACAGGGAAACTTGTGCGTGTAAAGAACATTCATGCCTTGATGCACACATTGTGCTTTCAGATTTGAGGTTCCGAGGAGTAGTAGTAGTATTCTGAACACAGAATTGCCTGCCGGGGGAGTAGGGGCAACCCATTCAGAAGATTGAGAGATAATTATTTGCAACAACAGTTCATAAAAATTGGACTGATCATTGAAAGGGAGGTTAAGAAAAAACAAATCTTTCAAGGGAGCTGAAGGTTGCTGAGTTCCCTGCCTCTGACCCCCTGTGTTTTCTTTTCAGTTAGCCAGATGGCTGACTGGAGAAAGCCAGCGTAGGGGGGCAGATGGCAAGGCTCTGTGAGTTTGTCGTGCAAGCGCAGTGCTGAGAGTAGGGGATCGGGGGAGGAGAGGAGTCAATTTCCTCTCCTGTGCAGTTTCTCTTGGAGTCCTGTGATATCAAATGTTTCAGCCTGCCACAGAGAGGCCTGATCACAGAGAGTTTATGGGGAAGAGGCCACTGAAAATGATAGAGGCTGAGCTCTTATCCAGAATTGAAGCGGATGCTGGTGATAACACAATAGTCAGTTTCACCGGCACCTGCTGATAAAAATCAAAGCATTGTTTGTCCTAAAGGCCCTCTAGTGAGTCTGCTAGTCCCCGCACTGCCCTTCCCTTTTATCACGGCTGACTTGATTTGATCATTCTGAAATCACCTCTGATAGATGGCTGTCCAGTCTAGCACTGAATGCATCTACAGATGGCTATATCCCAGCCTCCCTTGATGGCTTGTTTCATTGCCCTCACCTTACTTATAGCTCTAAAGTTTTACTAACAATTAACCTAAATTTTCTCTCCTGACTCTTAAACCCATTTTGCTTATTTTGTCGCATTAGATTTATGAAACCAGTTGATCCCTGTCCTCTTTACAGCTTTGAAAAGCTTCTGTAGGGTATATGTGATCTACTGTGTCCAGTATCGTTATGGCACAGTGCTTTTATGCTCATAAGAATCCAGCAGTCCCATTTTGGCTTTATTGGACTGCACACTGTGTGCCATTGTTCTGGTTCATTTCATATCATCTGACGGCAGAACTTGTCAATCTCCATGATGAACTGGAGTCCATAAAAAAAAAAAAAAAGTGTTTCTTTGATCCCTTCTGAAACGTGGAATGTCCCAGTACTTAGGAGATTCTGTCCATTGGATTGTTTTGGGTTTCCTCCTAAACAGCTGTAAAGTACATATGGGAAAACTTAGGACAATGTGTTTTGAGCAAGAGCTGTGGGGGTGGGGGAAGAACAGGGTTGTTACAGGAAAACCTTGTAAAGGGAGATACATTGGGTTGTGGTTAAGGTATTGGAATGGGTATCCAGGAATGTGGGTTCAGTTGACATTTCCTGTGTGACAGGACAAGCTGCTTAACCTCTTAAAGCCTCACTTCCCTGTCTGGAAAAGAGGAAGGATTGTTATTCCCTTTTCCCACCCTTTTCTATCCCGTTCATTTAAACTTCCCATTCTTTGGGGGCAGGGACGTACTCTTATATGTACACACAGTGCCTAGAGTCATGGGGCTCCTCTCTGAGATGGGGCTTTATGTATTGTTGTCCCTACAGAATCATAGCTGCATTGTCTAGGGGAATGTGGAGAACATTAGATTTGGTGAAGCGAGTATATGCCTATCCTGTCCTTTTAAAATACCTCACTTCAGGTGAGTGCATATTCCATGAACATGCCAGGAATGTAGTTGTGGGGTGGTCCTGATGTTATTGCACCGATGTAGAGTGCACTGTAGCTTTAACGGTGAATGTGCTTTCAAGGGTAGAATTTGAATCCAAGCCTGCAGAGGAGACCTCAGTCTTAACAGAGCTCAAATGCTCTGCCGTCCTGACACAGAAACATGTATCCCTTAGAAACACTTGTGTTTGAGAGGGTTGGGTTTATGTTATTGGTACTAGCGGTACAGGAGTGTCTCATGGTGCCTACCAAGATCAATAGCCCCATTGAGCTAGACAGGGTATAACAGCCCCTACCCCAAGAGCTTACAGTCTTCAAGGGTCCATCTACCTTGGACTTGGTAGGTGGAATTGCCATCTGGAGGAGACATACCCATGCTAGCTCTCATCAAGCTAGAGTGCTAAAAATAGCATAGCTGGGCAGTGCAAGCATGGGACTAGCTAGCTCACTCTGAGTATGATCTCGTCCGAGACCCTAGGCATGTACTTGGGGTGCCTAGACATTGCCACTGATCACATCACTGTGGCTATGCTGCTATTTTTAAGATGCTAGCTCAATCAGACAGAATGGGAGGCAGACACAGTGGGAGGGAAAACAAGCACCAAGAGACAAAGTTACTTGCCCATGGTCACCAAGCAGGTCAGCGGCAAAGCCAGGAATAGAATGCAGGTCTCCTGAGCCATGATCCTGTGCCCGGTAGTGCCTCAGTGAGTGATGAAAGGTGCCGATATTGCTTCCTCTTACGTGACAGTGTTAGATGATTTGCAATGTGTCTCCTGTGAAAAGGAGTTGGGTTTTAATTAAACTTTTCAAAGATGCCTGTCATTGGGCTGCTCTTTTCCCCCTTTGGATTTGACCATGTGTGAATTGACTAAGTATACTTCAAACGTCCCTCATGTGTCCTGATTTCTGTCCTAAAGTCATGTGTGTTCCTCCTTTGTTGAATAAATGTGACACTTGTCTTTGATTCATAGCTTAGTAGGCAAAGATGCAAGCTTGTATTGTCCTAAGGAAGCACAGTTTAACTCCCAGTTTCAGGGCCGGGGAGTGATAATCCAGCCTACCCACTACTGAGATTGTAAGGTCCTTGGGGAGTGACTGACTGTCTTTGTGTTCTGCATTTGTACAGTGCCTAGCACAGTGGGGTTCTGGCCTATAACTAGGACTTCTAGACATGGTGATAATACAAATAATAATAGTAATATACTATTTGGCACTGGCACCTGGGCTGAGGCTTTGCTAACATGAAAGTTAGTTTCCCAGTAGTGGAATTGTTGATACAATACAAAACCACCTCCTTCCCTCCCTTTTCACATCTGTGTGTATTTGATGCATGTCTTTTGTCTCTCTCCAATCTGTCTGAGGAGGAATTGCCTGCAGGATTTTCATTACTAAGTGCTACAGGACATGTTGCTACCCGTGGAACCATGAGATCAGCAGAGAGCTAACTTTGGTTGCCTGACTAAAGCCTTGTCCACAGTCGAGGCATGTTTGGACCCATAATTCCCCACTCATGCAGCTCTGCTGGGATCTGCCTTTGCCAATAGGCCTTCTTATCCTGAAGAGTCTCTTTCAAAGGTTGTTGATTTTTCCTTGCTGCTGTCGCCAGAGCTTCTTGGTTACATCTCCCAAGATAATGGAGTGATCAGCAGATTTTTTAAAAATGCATTTAAAAAGAAACCCCAAGGTGAGCTGATAAACTAGCAGCCTTCTTCTTGCCCATTCATCTGTTTGAATTAGAAAAACCACACACCCATCAGTCTGAAATTAATTGCCTGGGTTTTCCAAGGCTTAATAGACACAGAAATTATAAACATATCCTTTCTTCTCCATCATCACCCACTTGTGTGTGTCCCTCAGAGTGCATTTTATTGTTGCCATTTGGGTTGCTTTGAGACTCTCAGATTCCACGTTTGACGGGGAGTGGTAAAAGATGCTGAATAGAACAATTAGAAAATATAGCTGTTGCTACCTCCAGACTTGGGCCTAACTTCAAATGATTTCTGGTTAATTAAAACTTCATGAGATCTGGTCAAGACTCCACACACCTTTTAACCCCCTCCTCCTAAAAACTAAGCATGCCAGCTGTGTTGTTAACATATAGGATTCCTTGTCCCTATTTGCTAGAGAGAGACCATGAAGGAGATAGTATTCAGATGAAATCTCTATTAATAGCAAAAAATAAAATAAAATAAAATGCAGAGAGTGAGTGAGAAAATGCAGGATTACTGGGGCTGGCTAGAACCAGCCAGATGCTGGGCAGCTTTCTCAGGCACTTCCACAAATCTATTTTGAACTAGTAACTAGAGATGGGCTTATGCTATGAAATTCTCCTAGGGATTTTGAAGACACCAGAGCTCTAGGTGTTGGATTCTGGGGTTTTGGTTGAGGCCTGTCTTTGCTTTGAAACTCTTTTGTCCTTCATGTTAGTTCTGGACCTTTCATCAGCAGAGAGCGGACGTGGTGTAGGGAGGTGCAAACACTGCTGTGGTTTTGAAGTGATCTAGTCTCCACCAGGAGCAAGGCTAAGGGTATGTCTACACTACCCATGTTACAGCACGGCCGCAGCAGCGCTGTGATGTGGGCACTATAGACATGCTTTATCGCCGGAGAAGAGCTCTGTACGTAAAAAAATAAATGGACACAAATCAGATGTCAAGAATTATAACATTCAAAAACCAGTCGGAGAACACTTCAATCTCTCTGGTCACTCAATTACAGACCTAAGAGTGGCTATTCTTCAACAAAAAAAAACTTCAAAAACTGACTCTGAGAGACTGCTGAATTGGAATTAATTTGCAAACTGGATACAATTAACTTAGGCTTGAATAGAGACTGGGAGTGGATGGGTCATTACACAAAGTAAAACTATTTCCCCATGTTATTTCCCCCACCCCCCACTGTTCCTCAGATGTTCTTGTCAACTTCTGGAAATGGCCCACCTTGATTATCACTACAAGGAGGTTTTTTTCCTCCCCCCCACCCGCCCCGCTGGTAATAGCTCATCTTAAGTAATCACTCTCCTTACAGTGAGTATAACAACACCTATTGTTTCATGTTCTCTGTGTATATAAATCATCTCCCCACTGTATTTTCCACTGAATGCATCTGATGAAGTAAGCTGTAGCTCACGAAAGCTTATTCTCAAATAAATTTGTTAGTCTCTTAGGTGCCACAAGTACTCCTTTTCCACTTCATAGTGGCTGCGTGGCCAGATTCCAAATAAATCAGACAAACCAGCCGCCGCTCTGCCAGTAGTTACTGCCGTATGTTCATGTACCGGCATAATATGGTTTTGCTCTTGTTCACTGTAAACACAGTGCTTAATTTTTGTCTATTTTTAAAATTCAAGATTATTATGAATATTACAGCAGCGCCTAGAGGCAGCAATTGAAATTGAGGGCCCCATTGTGCTAGTGACTGAAAACACAGAGCGAGAGAGAGAGTCTCTGCCCCCAAAGAACTTACAATCTAAACAGACACCGCTGGGAACAGAGGCACAGAGGTGAAGTGACTTGCCCAAAGTCACAGATAACGTAGGTATTCTTGGTGCCCTCAGTGCACTTCTCTGATCAGATGGGCCTAAGATCTGACACCTGTATATTGAAGTTCAGCTGCACAACCAAATTCTGTGTTTAGTCTCTCCCTGTAAATGAGCCTGATTGCTGAGCTCGGACACCCCTCAAATTGGGGGAAGTGTGAATCTGGATCTGAACTTTGCAACTCAGACTCTCCTATAAATCAATAAAAATAGCTACAGGCAGTTAAGCTGCGGCCCTTTAAGGACACAGACATTGAAAATGCCTCTCCCTTAATTAAAAAGCTTCAAGGGACATTGTCAAAGTTGCTGGAACCTAAAAATCATACCTTGGAGGGAGAGCCACTGTGCCCCAGTACAAGTGCTATGGGTTTGGTGGCAGAGTGCATTGACTCACTAACCCTGCATTTACGTGGCCAAACTTCCTGATCCTCTGAGCCGCATACAATAATCTTCATAAATTTGAGAGGCGCGGGACACTCACAACTGTGCCCCACAGGGTGGTGCTTGCTGAGGCTCGAGGCTTCATCTCTGTGGGGCGGGGGCGTGGGGCACACCTGGCTGAAGCCCTAAGCTGTGGCATCCCCTCCACCCCCCACAAGGCTAAAGCCCTGAGGACCCCCCGCTGGGCAGAAGTCCCTAGCCCCTCGGGTGCCCCAGCCCTGGAGCATCCACGGAGTCGGCTTCTGTGGGGGAGGGATCATGGGGGAGGCTCCAGAAGTCACATTTGAACTGTGAAAGAGCCGCGGTGTGGCCACATTGGGTGTGTGTGTTCACTGAGACCAATCTGAGGTGAGTTTGTTGCTTTAAATCTAATTCCTGCGGGGCACTTGTTTCATGCCAGCCTCTGCTTATGTGAGGCTAGAGCTTGGAATAGCAGGGCATTAGGGGGAAACTGGCACTCTGCTTGGCTTGTTATCACTAATTATGGTTTTCTGAGTGGTCCCTTTGTTTTGGGTCCATTACAAGGTGCAGAGGAAGGCATGGTCCCTGAGACACTGAGTTTGCAATTGGGGTGCCCATTATTCATATGAGAATCTCACTGAAGTCAACGGAACTGTATGTGTGAATAAGGGTGACAGCCGGACGGATCATTCCGTTCTGATTCCTTAGATCAGTGGGCCAGGTGATGGTCAGAGCCCCAAACAATGCAAAGATCTGAAGGAAGGAAAGGCGCAAAAGGAGTGGGGAGAGCGTAAGGGGTAGCACGGACAAAGGTATGAAAAGGAGAGTGGAGGACGGATATGAAAGGAACTTGAGGGAGTTGGATTGGGGGTCCGTGCTTTGTGTCTCTTCTCATATCCTCTTCAATAAAATTCTTTTTTGGAGCTTTACGGCTGGGATTTTGCAAGGAGCCTAAGGAAGTTAGCTGCCCAGCTCCCACTGAATTTCAATAGGATTTGGGTGCCAACCTCCCAGCCCAAGTTAGTCACGCTTCTGACCGACTCGATCACCCCGGTGCATTCGTTCTTCCTAAGGCTTGTGCCATGCAGGCATTGACAGTGTGCGAATGGCGCTTCCCTGCTGCACCTGTCTCCTCTCTCCCTTTGGCCATTGAGTGGAAATGTATGAGGAGCCGGCTCCCTGATGCCACGGGAAGAGCAGACGGGGGAGAGGAATCGCTTTTGGGCACGCATTCCGCAACTCGTGTCCACAATCCAAAACGCAGCAGTTGCTGCACACCCGGTGGTTTGGCCTTCCCCAGCCTTGACAAGTGGGGACCATTGGAAAGTTAGTCTGATGCTGGAAGAACTCAGCACTTCACAGGATCGTGGAACTCTGTGATTTTCTTAGGGACCGCTCAAATTAAGGAAGGAAAGGGGGGTGATTAAGTGGAAGCATACATGCTCCAGTCAGCCCACAGCTACCTACAGCCTCACAGTGGAGGGGCTCATTGGGTTCTCTGCTTTTAGGGACATTGCAATTTGCTTTGCATGGCTCCTCTCCCTCAACCCCACCTAACTTCTCCATCCACCCCTCTGCCAATTGACAATGACGTATGATGTACCCTGGGCAGAATGTCCGTTTTGGTTTCCTAGTAACAATTTTAATGATCGTTTTACATCTCCCAACACAAAAAGGGCCTGTAGCCAGAACAGCATATTTCAGCTCGTCATTTGGGATATTTTATGGTCCGTTTTTTATACATGCACGCACGTGCGTGCACACGCACACAGAGGAAGGAGCCCTAAATGTGGTTTTGCTCAAAGCATTAAAATGTATACTACCTGTTACTATTTCCCCTCCTTTAAACATAGTCGTGTTGGTGTGTCAGGCACAGTTGATTACCTCAGGTCACTGGAAAGCATTAAAAGACTTTCCAAGAAAGTAACCCTGGATCCTGACTGGCAGCTAATTTCTGTTTGGTTTGGTTGGGGGCATGTTCACCCTGGGTGTAACTCCAGTGAGGTTCGTGCACTCACACCAGGGACAGATTTGCCGACAGACTTTGCTTTGTCTCAGAAAAGCATATTGTCCTGTGGGAAGGATTTGGATATACCCGTGCAAACACAGTGGGTGTTGGGTGAGACTTGTAACGGGAGCGGTGCTGCTGAATGTAATATGGGTGAAACCAATCGGATTCTGTAGCAATTACTGTGCAATCCTATAGCTCTTGCTTAGCCAGGAAAGATCACTCAAGGCCCTCCCCCACAAAAAAAAGTTTCCTTCACGAGCAGATTTGAGGCAGGAAAGTAGCAGGACAGTCAGTTATTGACTGAGCTTTATATGCCTGACAAATTGACCCCTCCATGCAAGTATTCACAATGCTGCAAACAGCCAGGCTAACGAGAAGTCTCTTCAAAGCCAGAAACGAGAACCCACCGCACATTCCCCCATGCCGCACCTGGGTCGCTGCCCTGAAACAAAACTCTAGAATTCCCCTCCACTCCCCACCCATGCCTGTTAGCCTGTATCCTGATGTTACCAGCTATAACAGGCAGGCAGAGCTGCCTCTGGTTCTCTCCTCCCTTTCCACCATGATATATGACCACACTGGATAAGTTGGTGCCTCCCTCCAGCCCATACAGGCAGCCACATGCAGTGAAAGGTGCGAATGTTTCTGTCAGGGGAGTGCCTCATAAAGGTGCCATTGGTGTCAATGGTTTGCCCCAGCTTCAACAGAAGCAGGGTTGGACTCTCTGTCAAGTGCATACGATGAAGCAATCTCTGCAGCATCATTGCTCATATCCCATGTCTCTGTGAAACTCTTAGCTGAGAAGGGAGAGACGCTGTGGAATGCATAGTTTGGGGCTACTGGACTGGTGTGAATATTGTGGAAAGTCACACTTCTTTCTAGTCAGTTTTACTTTTTCGTTTCTGTGTACATTGCTGATAGCTCTTGTGATGATTCTTGCAATATTTGGGGGTTTCTTAAAGACCCAGCTCCTGGAGTCAGGTGATTACATGAGAATCTCAGCTTTTATATAAAAACAGTAAGTTTCTAGCTCTGATGGTTGCAGAGAAAAGCGTGGAAAAAGTGACTGCTAAAGGCTCCCAAAGCAAGGCAAATAAAGATGTTTTAAATAATGATTTTTAAACCAGTCTCATGATTGTAGAACAACTAGGGCTGGCAGTAGTGACTGCTCTACCACAACACCGTGATGTGTTTGATTGCTAGGACTGCAGAAGGAACAAAGAAATAATTCATTTAGGTTTTTTTAAAACTCCTCTTAAAATGTTTCTACTAATACTAGATTTTATACAACTTTTTAAAAATAATTAAACACCTGAAATTCTGGCCCTACATTATCCAAGAATGTCCATCCAAAGAGTAGTCAGTTTCAACTTCTGTTTCCTTTGTATACAGTACCTTTCTCCAAACATATATTTGCAATCAGCTGTTTTGACAAATGCTAAACCTGGACACAGTATCTGTGAGATCCTTCTGTTCGCATCTCAAGATACCAAGTAGCGATGTCACAGCTTTATGAAAAGTCCAGTAGAATTTAATAGAAAGTTATAACCTCTCTCTAGGGTTTTTAAAACACATTTTATAGACCAGAGAACTGTATATTGTAGAATAGAGAATGATATTGCTGCTATACACTTTTATAAGGTGACTTAAAAATCTTTCAGCAAGGAGATCATTCTCTATAGACCAGGGGTAAAATTTTCAAAACCACTGGTGGAGTTTTTGTCCTATTTTCAAAAGTGAGTTAGGTTCCTTGACACAGAGGCTCCTTAGCAAAGGATCCCCAATTCTTTGCAAACAACTCTCACCTCGGTCACTACACCAAACGCATGTCTTACAGCATATTTATCTATGAAGAGTAACATGTAAGGTATCTATGGAAAGCTTGTAACTTCTCAAGATTCATAATCATTGTAAGATGTATGCATGTTTATGTAATGTTTAAGGAATAATGTATTGATATTGAAAGTATGCTTTATGGTTTTGGAGTAAAAATTAGTTACCAGGAGATATGTCTTGGTGATGGCCCATAGGGGGAATTATCACCCCCCCCCCAATTCCACCCCATTTAACCAGTGATGTAATGCATGGCTGAATTGTTTAGCCTTGCTCAGTCCCAAGACTTTTAATGGAAAACCAGCAGTAGCAACTGCAAACAATCAAAACCACTTGAAGGTGTAAAAAGGAACATTACAACAAGACCTGGAGCTGGTGCTGTCTATGAATAGAAACAAAAGACTGTTTCAGTATGAGACAGAGGCGGGAGAAACACTCGATATCACGAAAGCTTATGCTCTAATAAATTTGTTAGTCTCTAAGGTGCCACAAGTACTCCTTTTCTTTTTGCGAATACAGACTAACACGGCTGCTACTCTGAAACCTGTCATTATGCAAGGCACTGAATTTAGCCGTATAGAGTGGAAATCTGTCAACTTCATGAAAAAACTCGCACAGATACAGCATCCGATGAAGTGAGCTGTAGCTCACGAAAGCTTATGCTCTAATAAATTTGTTAGTCTCTAAGGTGCCACAAGTACTCCTTTTCTTTACTCGATATCTAGTCACTGAGAAAACCCCTTGTGGAGTGCAAGTGCTTTCATGAATGTTTGGATCCTGGTTCTTGTGAAACCAGCCAGCTCTGCAACAGACACAGCTTTGGGGAAAACCTACTTTATTAGATAGAAAAGGTAACTATTAATAAGCAGAGATCCAGGTTTGTATTTTGTTTTGTATTATTCCCATTTGTTCCCACCACTCTCTCTTATTTCTAGCTAAATCGCTATTCTTTCTTAAATGAACCTATTTTTGTTTATTAGAAATGCTCACAAGTGCAGTGCATTTCACAGGAGCAGTGGTTTAAGGTGAAACTGGTAATCTGCAGTACACGGCTCCTTTGGGAGCAGATGATTTGGATTTTCTTTGAGTAGCCAGTGTTAGGAGCTGGGTATCCCAGGGGAAAGCTTCAAAGAGACTCTGGGATTGGGGTACACCTCCTGTTAAC
This sequence comes from Dermochelys coriacea, assembly GCF_009764565.3. Classification (NCBI taxonomy): domain Eukaryota; kingdom Metazoa; phylum Chordata; order Testudines; family Dermochelyidae; genus Dermochelys; species Dermochelys coriacea. Next base: position 17,421,442 of record NC_050083.1, on the reverse strand, counting down.
CTGCAAGGTGGAAACTGGGCTGGCATAGCCCAGAGGAGAGCGGCTGGAAGGCTGGTGGAGTTAGGGAGCTGACACCCACACAGGCAAGATACCTTCACACTGGAGGCAGGGGATAACAATGTGAATCCGAGAACTGTCACAGGCCCTTAAGAGCCTGAACCCCATTTCAGTGAGACTTAGGTTCCTATGGTCTTAAATCACTTTTGAAAATAGGAATGAGGCTCTCTTGAAAATTTTACCCCAGATCCTCAGCTGGCTTAACATTGCACATCTCTGACTGACTCAATGGAATGATACTATTTATGCCATCTGAGCATCTGGCCGTTGTTCATTGTCACAGTGATGCTGTGTTATTAAGTTGCTACAGACTAAAATCCTCTTGATGTATTTTTTTAATAGTTGTCTATTTCCAACTGGGGCACATGACTCGCAAAGATCGATGAAAATCAATATGTGAAAAGAACTGATGTCAACAGTAATATACAAAGCAGAAAGATTCTACAACCTACAGTTTGTCCTGGGAGATTGTCTAATCTACACGTCTGATAGTTCACCACAAGAATAGCAGTCCCTCTCCACTTCTCAGCAAAGGTTTAAAAGGAACATGCTTTAGTAAATAAGGTCCTGAGACTTCATTATTGTAATACCAGCGCTGCTTGCTGATTGGCACTTCTCTAGAACTTCGCATTCACAGATCTGCCTTAAATGACAGACTTGAATCGCTTCCCACCATGTCTCCTGTGATATGGGTATTGTCATCCCCATTCTACAGACAAGGAAATTGAGACACAAAGAGGTTAAAAAACTTGCCAAAGGTCACACAGTAAGTCTGTCGCAGAGCTGGGAACAGAACCCAGTGTTCTTATTGCTGATCTCCTCTAGCCACAGGATCATCCTTCGCTTTTACTAAGTGCTGCACTGCATCAGGAACCAGGAGCTTTAGTGATTAAGGGTAAAAAGCCACAGGTGTCAAAATAAGCAAACAAAATTCCTGTTGAGGTGGTAATGGACCATTCTGGAGCTCTTAATCATGTTAATCACTGTTATCAATAAGAAAAGGAGTACTTGTGGCACCTTAGAGACTAACAAATTTATTAGAGCATAAGCTTTCGTGAGCTACAGCTCACTTCATTGGATGCATTTGGTGGAAAACCATTTTCCACCAAATGCATCCAATGAAGTGAGCTTTCAGAGTAGCAGCCGTGTTAGTCTGTATTCGCAAAAAGAAAAGGAGTACTTGTGGCACCTTAGAGACTAACAAATTTATTAGAGCATAAGCTTTCGTGAGCTACAGCTCACTTCATTGGATGCATTCTAGGATTCCATCCGATGAAGTGAGCTGTAGCTCACGAAAGCTTATGCTCTAATAAATTTGTTAGTCTCTAAGGTGCCACAAGTACTCCTTTTCTTTTTGCGAATACAGACTAACACGGCTGCTACTCTGAAACTGTTATCATTGAGACTGCTTGTGTGAGTAACAGATACATGCATGACTTTCAGCTGCTCCCACACACAATTCTGTCATTGTTAGTTTCTCTCCTGGTTCTTAGTGGGAATTAGCAATGCTCCCTTGTCCCCTAAATTCGGATGCTTCAGCCCCAGTATGGATTCATCTAACTGCTGCTTGTGCTTCTCTGTGTTTGTGCCGACTCCAGGGCTGTTTGTATTAAGGCTGTTGCAGCCCGTCACTTAGAAAATGTTTTGCACTTTGATATTGGGAGCATAATTCCAGTGCACAACCCCAGTCTTAGTTTGAGGGAGGGCCTGTCAGACGTGCCAGCATCCCTTAACACTGAGAGAGATGGGCTGAATGGAGGAGGCCGGAAGGGGGAATTCTGAGCCTCTGTGCATTGGAGTTCTTGAGCCACTGTGCCTGTGGGGGCAATCTAGTCCTAATGACATTGCTGCTAGTCAGTGGCTGTAAAAGCCCTTGCTGCCAGCAGGGTGCTTATGGTCAATGATGGGAACCTTCGCAAGAAGCTGATTCAGAGGGTTAAAGAGGAAATGAGGGGAAACTCAGGGAGAAATAGGCTGGAATGAATGTGGGGATGGAAGAGTCAAACCCTCAGTGAAAATAAATCACAGAATTTTTACGCTAATAGGATTCTGCCTAATGCACCCCATGTGATATTTGCACTCTGTTGTGTGTAATGTCATGTGATCACTGTTCATTCTGTATTCAAGTCTCAGAGTAGCAGCCGTGTTAGTCTGTATTCGTAAAAAGAAAAGGAGGACTTGTGGCACCTTAGAGACTAACAAATTTATTTGAGCATAAGCTTTCGTGAGCTACAGCTCACTTCATCGGTAGTGGCTGGTCCGCAGAGGATGGGAGCCTGCTACTGCTGCCACCTAGAGGAATGACTCCTTTAGGCCAGGTTTCAAAGTAGCAGCCATGTTAGTCTGTATTCGCAAAAAGAAAAGGAGTACTTGTGGCACCTTAGAGACTAACAAATTGTAAATGCATCCGATGGAGTGAGCTGTAGCTCACAAAAGCTTATGCTCAAATAAATTTCTTAGTCTCTAAGGTGCCACAAGTACTCCTTTCCTTTAGGCCAAATGGTAGTGACTCATGCTTTTATTTTAGTGCTTGAAGGCCTGGTTTCAGCTCCTGGTGGTGGACAAAACGCATGTAAAATTACTTTAAAAAACAAAACAAAAAACAACAACCCTGAAGTTCCACCCCCTTCTGTTTTCATTTGGTGTACACTGCCACATGGATTTCTCATGAAACCTTGGCCTGGCTTTCAAAGGTGCTGAGCACCAGCATCTCCCTATGACTTCATGGTTCAGCACCTTGGACATTAAGCCATCTGTGACTTCAGTGGGTGACGTGGGTACTCAGCACCTTGGACATTAAGCCAACCTGTGACTTTCAGCCAACCTTTAACTCAGGAAGGCTGCCCCACTCATCCATGTGGTTGTGGGTTACTCCTGGGCCTTTATAAATGGGAGAGCTTAATCCTCGACCTGGAGAGCTAGGAGTTAAATGCTGGTAGTTGGAGAGTGGGGTTGGGCGGCAGGGGTGTTCATATAGCAGGTTGTCCAATGTTAGCTGTAGTAAAGGTCTTTCTTCCTCATTTTGTCTGCTTCACACAACCTGCACCCTTGGTGGTGTCACCCTGGTTGTTGCTTGTCTTGTTCTATTTCTCTACCTAACATCAGGATTGTACAGGGCTGTCAAGAAAAACTCTTAAGGGATAAAGAGCGGCCCCATGCCATCTATCTAGAGAAAGTTAATGACGCTGTCTCTTCTGTTTATCCTTGGGGGCTTTGGCAGCAGACTGGCAGATCTCTGTCACCAGCATTGAGGTTTCCCATCATTTAAAGCTCTATGTGTTACTGAGCTGGGCCTTATGAGGCTGGGAGACTATCAGTCTGTCTGTCTATGGTTTGGGCCCATGTGACCAGGAGACATTTGATCTACAGTGCTGGTTTTGCTTCAGTCATTCCCTGTGGTCAGGATGCATGTTAGAGTGAGGATGCAGGGAAGCCAGTGGCAGTGCAGGAGCGGGAAACAGAATGATGCCCTGGTGCTGCGCCCTGAGACTTAGTCATGGTGGGGCAGTAGCTGTGGGTGCTGGGCTGGCAACGTTCGGGGGCTTCACACATGGCTCTTTTGTCTTGGTCACCCAGTCCATCATCCTGCTGGCTGATAGAAGGAATAGCAGGTGCGATATTAACTCAACCATAAGCTTCCTAATGACTTTCCAGCCACCAGAATGATATATGGTGGTGCAGCTAGAAATCTGATGGGTGCCTGCTGGAATGGAAGATAAATCGGGAATCTGGAGGTAGTTGCTCTGGCTGAGGGGAAGAGCTCAGAATACAAATATTGGGACAGATAATAACTGCAGCGATGACACTTGGAAAAAAGATGGATCGCTGCTATTAGTGGGTATTACAACAGTTACAACGTAGTGCTCTGTAGGAACAGAGTTGATACAGCACACTGGTGCATTTATTTAAGAATGTACTTTTATTGACTACATCTCTATTTAGAAATGGAAATAATGGCATGTAAAAGAGAAATAAAACCTACTTTTGCAAATATTTTCAGTCTTGTTGACTGGCCAGTCCTGATCCTGAATTGGATTTTGTGTCTATCTTATTCTCTCCTTCTGTGTTGCAAGGCATTGGGACTTTTGCTGAACCTACAGTATTTGGTTCCTCTCTACATGCTCTCTTCTGTTTCTGGCAGAAGGAGATGTTCTTCACACAATGTTTGTTTGCCCTCTTCAAAACTTTTCTGAAAGCAGGCCTCTCAGTCAACTATGTTCCTGCAGAATATCACATTATTCTATGTGCCTCTTAGCTACCTCTGCATTGATGTGTTAGCATCTTTGGCTGAGTCAGTCAGCACTTTGCTTTGAGTTTCATCCTGGAGAGTTGTTTATATTTTTTCTAGGGAGAGTGAAAATAATTCAAATCCAGGCTTCTAAAAATACATTGCCTAGCACAGAGACAAGATAGAAATTGCTCGGGGAGTGGACTCAGCAATTGTTCAATCCAGATTCTTCTCTTTGGAAGATATTGAAGGTCAAAGACCATTTTACCCACAAATCTGGTATTTTACAGCAAGCTTAGTGCAGGTGACTGTTACTGCAGCCTAAACGAAGCAGGGTGGATTTACTTAGATTGCAAGCCCTTCAGTCCAGGGACCATTATTATTTTATTTGTATTACCATGTTCGTACAGTGCCTGGCACAGTGAATCGCTGATCAGTGATTGGTATATACTACCTCAGTATAAATAATACATCAGAATAACTGAGATCAGCATTTAGCCTCTTTTAGATTTACTGAGCCACTGAATGAAACAAACACTGTAAATCCAAAGCCCATGTTTCTTTGATCTTCAATGTACATACTGTATGTGTGTGTGTAAAATAAAAGAAATATGTTTAAAATCAAGCTGAGGCCAACTTCATGTTTCTAGTTCAATATTACCAATCCCAAGTGCTCAAAATCATGAGATTGGCATAAAAATCATGAGATTTTTACAAAACGTTGATTTCTTCTCATTTGCCTTCTGCTTTTTTTCCCATAAGTCTTTAGGGTGCACTTGAGTTGGTTTTTTTTTTTTCAAGCTTTTCTCGCAACCATCAAGGTAGAAACTCACTCTGTAACAATGAAAGCTGAGATTTGCATGTATTCACATGACTCCAGGAGCTGGGGCTTTAAGAAACACACCAAAAATCACAATACTCACAGTAAAATCAAGGGAATGGGCAATGGCTATTTGAATATGACTAGCATCTCTGCATCTTCCTCTTGCATCCTGATTTCCCCAGTTGGATCCGTCCCTTTGGACCTGTGCACTTGCAGAGTCCTACGAAAGTCAGTGAGGCCCCATGCATATGCTGGAGTATGTACATATGGATCTGATTCCAGATCTGGGATCTGTGTCAGCACAGAACCTAGCAGCACAGTGGGGCCCAATCAGAGTACCTGTGCACTGCCATAATAATTATATTAATAAAAATAATAACAATATAGATCTGTTGCTTAAATATAGTCTCTTTGTGTGCTGCTCTCCCCTCTGCCTGAACCTTCTTTGTTCCTCTGGCTGTGTAGGGATCTTCTCTAGCATTTCAATGACTTGTGGAAGCAAAGGTTGCCAGAGCATAGCTTTGAACACAGGATGTGTGATTCTATCACACACAGCGTTTAAAGAAACCATTGGCACAGAGTGGCAATATTTCCCCTTGTGCTACAAGAAACAAAGCTTTGTGTTTCAGTTGTAAGATCGCCACAAGCGTTTCTGAGTTAAAAGAAAGGGAAAGAACACCGTTCCAGTACCCTTTTGGAAGTTAACAGCTCAGGCAACTGTTAGTATAAACTTGACCTGACGGTTCAAGGTCTCAGAGCCACATTGCTGTTTTTTAACCCTGTAGAATTTATTAAGCCCATTAACACTTTTAATTAGGCTTGAAAGGATTAGTTTTTTATTGGTAAAAGTCGATTTCCCTGTACACACAGAAATTGATGACAAAATATTTCCTTTGCTGATGATCAAAATGTACAGATAGGCAAAGAAAGATAAATGCTGCTTGAGAACTTGTTAGAGTTTTGATTTTAAGGACATGTATATTTTGATATCTGATGTTGACAATTTGGGTTTAAATGGTTCTATAAAGCTTCAACTTTTTTTCAGTTTCAGTGTCTACTGTCATTAAACAATAATCATCTGGACCCCCTCCTGCACTGCCCCCAATAAATGCCCACAACTGTGAAAATTTAAATTGATTTAAAAATGCTTAAAAATAAACACTGATGTTATCCGTTAAAATTATTTTACAAAAAAATAAAAACTTAATTGTGCCAAGCCTACTTATAATTATGCCTTGGGATACGGACTGCTTTGGGATTGTGGGTAACAGAGTGTGAGCGTGGTATGAGACGTATAGGAGAGATGGTCAGAGTAATAGATATTTAGCAAATGAAAAATAAGACTGTAAAAAAATCTACACAGATTTATTTTTCTGCTGCTCACAGTTACTCATTCTCTCTCTGCGGGGGGTGTGTGTGTGTGTGTGTGCGTGTGTGTGTGTGTGCATGAATGATTAAAGTCTAGATTCTAAGCTCTTCAGAGCAGGGTCTGTGTGTGTTTGTACATCAGTTACTACAGGCAGGTCCCAGACCTATTTGCGGCCCCTGAGCGCTGTTACAATGCCAATACTACCAATAAAGAGTATATGAACTATGGCTCCAGGCCCCTCAGTTTAATCCCTTGTGTACATGGGGGCAAATCTGTTGGAACCAATGGAGCTGGCCCAGGTCTGAATTTGGCACTTTGGATAAAATGCGAGATCGTCAACTGGTGTAAATTGGCGTAGATCCATCCGGGGCAGTGGAGCTACGCTAATGGATAGTAGCTCAGCATCTGAGTCAGTGTTTACTAAGTGGAATAGGAATAAATGGCCAATTGCATCATGTGTTGTCAGTTCATCAACACCATGGGTCAGCTGAAAGAGTAACCAAGTGTCAAGAACATTGATCCTGTTTCTTTCATCCACCTCATAGCAAAGAAGCAACTGGGTGCACGTGTGTGTTTTCAGATACCTCGTCAGCCGCGTGCATTTCCCCCAAGCCAGTTGGAAGGCAATAGTTTCTGGAGGAATGAGCACAGGGCTGGGTGTGAGGAGGACTTGCAGGCTAATGCTGGCTCTGCCACTGATTCCCTGTGTGACCTTGGGCATGCCCCCTCACCTCTGTCGGTTCCCCATATGTAAAACAGGGGTGGTAATGCTCTTCGGGGCAGGGACTCTCACTCGATGTTTGTATAGTACCCTGCACCTTGGCCCTGATCTTGGCTGTAGCCTGTCAGGGGATGTCAACGCTGCACACTAAGCCCAGGTCTGTGGGACCCAGCCTTGTAAGCCTGATGTTCCCAAGCCTATGCTTGAGCGTCCACACTGCGTTATAAACCTGGGTTTATCATTGCTGAACCCAGGTCTCTCAGTCATGATAACACATCCATACCGTACTATGCAGGCCTTCTGGCTTTGGTCTGTGGCTTGAGCTGCATCCACACTCCAAAGAGACAGGGCTTGGAACCGAGTCATGGTGGGACTTGGACTCTGATTCACTTGCCTAGCAGGGTCCTGAGTGCTTGCTGACCCGAATCAGACTGATCTGTGTGTGAACAGAAGAGGGCCTGGGCTCCACCCTGAGTCAGAGCCCAGGCTTAGTGTGCAGTGTAGACATCTCCTGGAAGGTCAGACTGGATGATCACAATGGTCCCTTCTGCTCTTGAAATTGATGAATCTGTGAGCCTCCCAGGGGTGATGTCTAAGCAGTGCTTAGAACAGACAATGTGCTATAAATAGCTGCAGTGTTTGAGGCCAGGAGGGGAACCAGTTTCTTTTGACATTTGAAATAGGCTAGTCTGTTAGAAGTAATACAACTGTGGAGTTTTACCTCAGACATTGGTGTAAACGTAGGTGTCATCTGTGTTGCAGTAGTGCCCAAAGGCCCCAGCTGAAAGTACAAACACTTAGAGAGAGAGAGATGGTCCCTGCCCTGAAAAGCTCCCAATCTAATAGAGAAGACAGACAAAAGCGGGGGAGGGAAATAAGTGCACAGAGAAGTCAAATGAGCTGCCCAAGGCAGAGTCAAGAGTAGAACCCAGAGCTCCGGACTCCCACTCCAGTTTCCTAGCCACTAGACCATGCTGCCTTGTGACGATGGCTACCGTCCCTGGGCTTACACCGCAAAGTGTTTTGCATTGTTTTAGCATCCAAGTGGGAGGCATGGAGGTGAAATCATACTGCGGTAGCAGATACAAAAAAGAAGTGCCTCCTTAATGCAAAATGGGAAAGAGAAATGAGGACATAAACGTTTTTTGGGATTTCTTCCTCTTCCCCTCCCCTGTTCTTTCCTTGATGCAGTGGCTTGCTTGCATAATCTACCTACAGCAAATGTATCCTCTGTATTTCTAAATCCTCTTGTGTTCCTTTCAGTGAACATGATCTCGGGGAGGATATTTACGACTGCGTTCCTTGTGAAGATGAAGGCGATGATATCTACGAAGATATCATCAAAGTGGAAGTTCAACAACCCATGGTAACAATTTATGCATTTAAAATGCCATATCTTGAAGGGGATTTAAAAACAAACAATGCACCACCGATGAAAGATAATGATCTCAAACTTGTTTGAGTCATTCTTTGGAAGTGAGCTCCCTGCCGGGGGAGAAGTGGGTGGGAGGGGAAAGGGAGACAGTGAGAAGAAGAGTGATAGAGCTAATCCTGTAGGGTTTCCCAAAGGCTTTCCATGGTACTGTCATTTAAAGGATGGGAGGAAAGAAGTTTTAAGAAATCCCCCATTGTAAAGGAAGTGCAAAAATAGTAACTCACTGGTGAGCCAAAGCAGCATGTGTCACTTCATCCCTTTCTAAGGTGAGAGATGTGACTCAGACCTGCACAATTAGCCTGTTGTGTGTGTTACACTGCAAGTATTCTTAGATCCAGACGAGAGTTGGCAGATATTTGCAATGAAGATGCAGTTTTTCTCTTGGGTATTTTTACTGTACCAATTAAAATCTACCTGCTCTGGTATATCCTAAGGCTGAGATTTACAAAGCTGCCTAAGAGGGTTGGATGCCTGACTCCCTGAATTAATTTTAATGGGTATTTGAGCATCCAGATTCATTAGTCAGCTTTGAAAGTCTCAGCCAAAAGCTACACGAGGTTGGGAATTCTAACAAGGCTCTGCGCTCTAAGGGCCCATGGACACCAATGGAAAGGCTCATGTTGATTTCAGTGGGCCTCGGATCAGTCCCTATTGCTTCTGTGATACCAAGCTATGTCTGGAATCTTTTGGGAATGAAATTCTTCCCTATGCAGAGGGATCGGGACAATGGTGACAAACCACTTATGTCTTATTTTGAGGACTTAAGTGCTGCCTACATTACTCTGCATGGCAGAGAATTTCTCCCTTAGATCAATTACTCTGTGAATGAAGCCATGTGTTGTCTAGGAACAGAGCAGTATATTACACTGGATGCATATGTAAAATGTTCTCCCAGAGTATGCTACCAAATAACTAGTATCATGGAAAAGGAAAAAAGCCAAGGAGGCTCTTTTCCCAGCTAACCGTTGGGATGCACTACATTTGTTATTTCTGCTGATGCAAAATTTCAAGAGAACTCATCACTGGGGCATGAACATCCAAACTTCTTGAGATTCATGTGAAATTCTTCCACCCCCGGGATCCGTGTAGATTCTAATTACTGTCTTCTGGCTGCACACTACAGCTGCCAAGATTCATAACTCCGGGAGAAAGCAGGATAAATGGACAAGTTCACTGGTCAGTTAAATTCCCTGAGCGAGACCTGTAATCGTAAATCAGATTGCTGCAGCTGGCAATCGGAGGTGTGAATTGGCAGGAACTTTGCTTTGCAGAGTCAGAGTGAGCCCAGGATGCAAACTCTGTCGTTGAGCTGCCAGGAACGTGTGCTCTGATCTCTCCTCAGTTCTACACTTGGTGTAATTCCATTGACTTGGATGGAGAGTCTGCTAGTTTAATGGGGATTAGAGTCTCTGAAGGCCTATTTTTAGTGTACTAGCTCAGATGAGAGCTAGCATGAGTGTCTACACGAGCTGGGAATCAGACCCCCAGCTCAAAGTGTACATGCAACCTAAGACATCCACCCGCAGGAGCTTTATTTGCACTAGGACTTCTACTGATGCCTTTAGTGGGATTTTTGGAGTAGAATTCCCTAGTGCAAGCAAGGTTAAAATGAAGGAAAACCTCCCCACTTGAGATTCCCCCCAGATTTCTGGAAGCAATCCATGTGCGACGTGCTTCTCGAAAAATCCTGGGATTAGTTCACAGTGGTTGTAATAGCCCATTTTGCATATTTCATATTTACAACCTCAGATTTTGTTATGCTGTCCCGAATATTGTTATTAATGGCTGATTAATAAAAGCTTTAGTCTCTGATTTAAAAATCCAATAAACCATTTCCCCTCCCTTAATATCTTGAAAGTAACTGCTGAATGCTTTCAAGTTAATGCGTGCTGGTAAAATATGAAGATGTCAATAAAAAAATGCAAGTTAAAAGACACCAACCAAAAATATACATCCATGCAAGCTGTCATTCCCAAGCAGGATTCTGTTCCCATCAGAGGTTTAATTTGGTTTTAAATGGATGTAACAAGTGTGAGATTTATTTTTATAGCTTTCCAAGGACTTCAAGGAAGGCGGTTATTGGGATGCTTAGAATCAGACTGATGTTTTAAAGGTTCAGCTCCATGCTGGCTCTCACAGCTGCTTGCTGGTTTCCTCATGCCTGAGTCATGAGGGCTTTAATGCACCTCTCTGTTATGACACAAGTTGAGATCTTGGGCTATCACCATCGTTTTGAGAACAGTGTGATGATACAAGGTGCAGGGTTTGGTGTAGATTGCATCAGTTCAGCAGAAGGTGCAGCCCTCATGTAGGCTGATTCCCGGGGCAAGATGGAGTTTGCAGCTATAGTAGCCCATGTTGCTGCATCCCGTACTACCACGGCTACACTACTGCTTTTAGTGCGCTGGCTCAGACGGGAGCTAGCGCAAGTGTGTGTGCGCAAGCTGGGAGTCACCCCCTTAGCTCATAGTCTAGACGTAACCTAAAGGCATTCAGCCCATTGAACTAATGAGGACTTGGGACTGAAATGCCATTAGCTGAGTCAGTGCAAACCCTGGCTTGTGCCCAGCCACGCTGAGGCTGGAACTTTTGGCCGGTTCAGCACTCCCAGCTGGAGCTAGGTTTTCTGAAGCGCTCAGAAATTGGGGGTGGGGCTTTTTTGAACACCTGGTCTCAGTTGTGGACACTGAGCAGCCTCCACCATGTAGGGCGGCAACCAACAGGATCTTGCAGGAAGGGCTTCGGAGCTGTGCTCCGGCTCTGCTCCAGCTCCAGCTCCAGCTCCAGGCAAAAACCTGCAGCTCCACTGCTCCGGAGCTGCTCCGTGCTCTAGCTCCGTGCTTCGCTCCAAAGCCCTGTTTGCAGGAAGGGGAAATAATATCCCAGCCACCCTAAAAATGACCTTTCAAGCAATAGCCACCTTCCCGGAGGCCCCTTAAAAAATAGACTCAATAGTTCTCAAGGAAAATTAAAATAGTAAGCTCCTTAAGACATATGCAGAGTGCCCTATAGTGAGAGACTTAGCGGGTGTGTCTACACTGCCCCTGAGAGCGAAAGCCCTGCTCCGCATACTTGTGTTAGCAGGGCTCCCACTAGCACACTCAAAATAGCTGTGTAGACGTTGCTTTGGCATTGTGGCTTGGGCTGTCAAGCCCAACCCTCTAGCGCCTGCCCCGCCAGTTTCAAGAGCCCAAGCCACAACGTCTACGCAACCAGTTTTAGAGCACTAGCACAAGCCCCACTAACACAAGTGGCTGGGAAGCTTGCTCCCAGATACAATGTAGAGATACCCAAGGAGGTCAGTCTGTTTGGTTTATCCAACAGAAGATCACAACATGATTTGATAATGGGGAGGAAAATACTGATTACTCAAAGGGCTCTTTAATCTAGTGGAGAAAGTCGTGCTAAGAACCAATGGCTGGAAGTTAAAACCAGATGAATTCTGGGCACACGTTTAGAAATAAGGTACACCTTTGGAACAGTGAAGGTGAGTAATCATGGGAGCAAACTACCAAAGGGAATGATGGATTCTCCGTCTTTTGAAGTCTTCACATCAATACTGGGTGCATTTCTGGAAGAGGTGCTCTAGCCGGACATAAGTTATTGCGCTCAATATGGAGGTAACTGGATGATATTCTCTGGTCTGGTCTGTGTTATACGGGAGGTCAGACTAAATGATCTAATGGTTCCTTCTTGCCTTACGATCTATGAATTCATAATTATGCCCTTTTAAATATTTTTAAACTTCATGCAGACACTGAGGGTCAATGACTGACTCCGGTGAAGCTACACTGATACACGCATGATGAAGATCTGGTCCTCAATGTTTTCTTAGCTCCTGACTTCCCTTCCTTCTCTTTAGCAAAAGCATAAATTTCTTTATTTTTATGGTAGCGGCCTGTACTTTCGTCTAAATGTTGAGGAAAAATTGATGAACATTTAAAAGAAAAAAAAAAGGCAATTTGTAATACCAAATGTATAATGTTAATTGGTTTTGCTTATATTTCTGCATGCTTCAGATTAGATATATGCAGGTAAGTAGGAGACAGTGACCAAAAGAGTTTTGTTTCTGTCTGGCCAATATACTCTCTTATACTCTTTCATATGGGTTGTACAAAGAGTGGTAATTCTCCCCTATTGCAGACTCAGTATTGCTTAACCCCAAACATTCAAAAATCATGACCCAGGGCCCCATCCACAAATTATGACATTGTGTTAAAAATCATGAGTTTAAAAAAAAATACATTTGGGGTTATTTCATATTTGCCTTCTGCTTTTTGAGCATTTAGGGCATCACATTTTCTAGATTTTCTATGCAACCATGAGGGCTAGAATCTTACTTTTCTAGCAAAAAGGAAAGCTGAGATTCTCAGATAATCAGGAGCTTTAAGAAAAGCACCAAATACGAGAGTCGGGATAAAATCACGGGGTTTGGCAACACTGGTGACCCATACAAGTGTACCACCTAAGTCCCATTTAGGCACTTATGAGCTCCACACAAGCAAACAACTTCATTTAAAAAAAAGAGAGAGAGAGAGCGAGAGAGAATTTTTCTTTTGACTGACATCTTTTGGTTATAGTCCTCTGTGTAAATTGTATAGTAAATGCAAAGGGTGAAATTAAACCCAATGGGAGTTTTGCCATTAACTTCAGCAGAGCCAGGATTTCACCCAATGTTTTGCAGACAGAAATGGATCCCTTTCACATAAATGATTGAAAATTTGGTTTCTGGCTTCCTGAGCTTGTGTTGGTTGGAAGTTTGTTGTCACTGAATGACATGTTAAAGAGCCACTGTAAGCAAGCAGGTTGAAACACTCTAAGGACACTCAAGCATGTGTTGTTTATTTCTCTAGAAAATGGGAATGACAGAAGATGACAAAAGAAATTGCTGTTTGCTAGAAATTCAAGAAACCGAGGCCAAATATTACAAGACACTTGAAGACATAGAAAAGGTGAGAGCCGGCCTTCTTTTCTATCGCTATGTTTCATGTCAACAGCTTCAGGTTGCATTTGATCTTGCATTACTCTTGCTGGATTAGTTCTTGTTTCTAGAGCTCCATAGTATTGGGTGTTTGTGATAGAAGGCAGGACAGAGGCATTCAAACGTAAGCCCATGCTGGGTACCATAACACACACAAAAAAGGAGCCTATTTTATCTGATCACTGCATATTTAAAAAGAAAAGGAGTACTTGTGGCACCTTAGAGACTAACAAATTTATTAGAGCATAAGCTTTCGTGAGCTACAGCTCACTTCATCGGATGCATTACTGCATATTTAAAGTATACTTAAAAACCATCTTGTTATTTCAGAAGGGTATTCACCCACCCCCCATTCCAACCTCAGCAGTAAGACACACTCAATTCTTTATGTGGGCCAGGCACAATCTCTAGATAAGACTTGCTTTTGTAGATTTCTTATCACTCTTTGATCGCCATTGAATAATTTGAAAGAACCTATTTATTCCAGGCAGTTCTTGAAAGTGCTGAAGCCATGCTGACTTGCCATTGAAACTAATTGGATTAAAAGTAACATTTCACTGCATGCACTCACAGGCTTTAATTGGTTTTGATAAATTCTGGGTGCATTCTCTCTTTCTCTTAAAAGAACGAACACTTCAGCAACAGAAAGATGCAATGCAGCCAACTGGAGGCTGGATATTATTTTCCCCTTCAGTGATTACAGATGAGTAGAATTTAAAAAAAAAAAAAAAGTCCAGCTATCATTTCTACTTCTTTTCCTCTCCCTTTAAAAATATTTGCCTTTCTTACAAAGAAGCTCTGAAAGAGAGCCGCACAATTAAACAAGATTCCAGGCTTTTAAAAAGAAAGGCTTTGACGTTCATATTAGTGATGAACATCCTGCTTGTTCTTTGAAAATAACTATTAACCTTGTGTTTCAGCCCAGAGGAAGAGGTAAATTATTCCCTTGGTATGAACTAGGAGAGCTATGAGAGTAGATTTTTTGCTGTGGTGGGGCTAAGGTCCTGTAATAAACTATATTGTATCTGTATGTTCTATAGCTATGGACAGGGCAGACTTTCCCATTAATGCCCATTGGTTCAGAAAAGCATCTCCAATGTAGTCATGTCACCTGCATTCTTCAAAGGCAAAAATTCAAGATGACTGGGAGTTTTTCTACAAATCAAACAGCTAAAACTGATGCTATTCACCATTGCAACTGATGAATACTTTGTGAAAAACTAGCAAGTCAACAACAGCAACAAAAAGAACCCCGCCCTCCACCCATCCACTCACATTGGATACAGACATACTATGTACTGTATGGTGCTCAGGATCATGAATCATGCTTTTTCCCTCTCTGAGTGGCTAATGTTCTAAATGGGACAGGGTGCAAAAACTAACAGTAAGCATCCCAAAGAACAGAAAACTGATAAAGTGCAGGGCAGCTGGCAGTTTTAACAGTTTAATTTGCATACATATTAACAATCATGAAATGTGTTTTTGTAGGTGTATCTATATCTGTATCAGGAGAGCTTGATAGATATCTCTGTCTACAGAGATCGCTAGATATGTACATATCTTTTGAATACATATAGGGCCATATTATAGAATCATAGAATATCAGAGTTTGAAGGGACCTGAAGAGGTCATCTAGTCCAACCTGCTAGAGGTCATCTAGTCCAACCTCAAAGCAGGACCAATCCCCAATTTTTGCCCCAGATCCCTAAATGGCCCCCTCAAGGATTGAACTCACAACCCTGGGTTTAGCAGGCCAATGCTCAAACCACTGAACTATCCCTCCCCAGCATACCTTCCTGAATATGGCTCTTCTTAATGGGGAGGAGTCCTTGTGGCACCTTAGAGACTAACAAGTTTATTTGGGCATAAGGTTTCGTGGGCTAAAACCCACTTCATCACATGCATGGAATGGAAATACAGTAGGGAGGTATAAATACACAGAACATGAAGTGGGTTATAGCCCACAAAAGCTTATGCCCAAATAAACTTGTTAATCTCTAAGGTGCCACAAGGATGCCTCGTTATTTTTTGCTGATACAGACTAACACAGCTACCTCTCTGAAACCTGTTAATGGGGAGGAATGCTCAAGGAGTAACTTCTAAAGGTAAAGCCAGGGTGTCTTTCTCATCTCCCGAGTGTCTCTGCAGGCATTAATCCTTCCACAGCTCACTTGGGCAGTGTTCCTTCTCCCTCTCACTCTTAAGAGGTATAACTTAGTCCAGGGATTCTCAAACTTTTTTTGCTGGGACCTCTTTGGAAAATATTTCAGGCTGTGAAGACACCCCTCCCCCCCGTGACTATCCCCCATATCATGCCAGCCTTATTTCAGTGCTGGTGGCGATACTGCCTTCAGAGCTTGGTGCCTAGCCAGCAGCCGGCATTCTCCGGCTGCCCAGCTCTGAAGGCAGCACAGAAATAAGGGTAGCAATACCACAACCCCCCTACAATAGACTTGCAACCCCCTGTTTGCTTCAGGACCCCCAGTTTGAGAAACACTGACTTAGTCCACACAGCGAGAGTGTGCAGTTAATTTAAATTAACTGTATTATGGCTCAGAGCTTCTTCCACGAGTGGGTGGTAAATGCCTTAAGCTTTTCATTTAGCTTGCAGCTCGGCTTTTAGTTCAAGTGAATCTTGTTCATGTTCTTGACAACCTGACCACCTCACAAAACATTTGTGGCATCCCAGTCCCAGATGGTCCAGCCCTAACCCCGCAGAGACGTGGCTGAACATAAGCACGGTGAGGCAGGTTGCATGATCCTTGTCCAGAGCTGTGGTTGGTTTTAGTAAATGTCTTGTCAGTCTTATCTCTTGGCAAGTGTGAAAATTCACCCAGGTTCCCCTCCGGAAAATTCAACCACTGCAACAATTTTAGCTTAAAAAAGAAAGAATCTTATTGCATTTGCTCATTTATTTCAATAAGTTTTCCATTTACCTCTTACAGAACTATATGAATCCATTAAAGCTGGTACTGACTCCACAAGAGATGGAATCTATTTTTATCAATTTGGAGGTAACAGAGTCTAAACATCATTGCTTAAATCTTTGCTCGTCTCAGATGCAGCTTATGCTTCATCCTGTTTAAGAAACAGCGCTCAGATTTCATGTAAAATGCATTGCTTTAGTCTGTGTGGTTTCAGTTGTTATGGCCACAGAGCTTGGACTGGGCCCTTTAACACTCAAGTGGAATTTAGGTATTGTATAAAGACAAGGAGACGGTTTTACAACAAGGACATTATTTTGCCTGTGTTTTTATTGTGTGTGTGTGTGTGTGTGTTTCAGATATATCTGTTTTAAAGAATTACATACATACAGGAACAGGCAGTGTGACTTAGCGAGTATCACACTCGACAGGGACGTGAGAGGCGGGTTTTATACCCAGCTCTGCAACTGGCCTGCTTGGAGAACTCGGGCAGGTCACTTCGCCTCATTAGCATAGTCCCTATCTGTGAATTGGAGATAATGGTACCTTCTGCTTGTGTAAAGTGCTTTGAGCTCTGTGGGTGAAGAGTGCTATATAAATACTAGGTATTATTGTTATGCATGTGCACACACAGCCTAGATTCTCCTCCAGTTTGATCCTGGCTTGATGCCATAATCCAGCATCTGAAGCTTTCCTCTGTGTACAGCGAGGCTGATACAGGGCCAAGTTCTGTTAGATGCTTATTGGGTGAAGATTCACCCCTGGGCAGAAAGCTAGCATAAGGCCTACCTGGTATTTAAGTAGGCCCTGCCTACTACTCTTGCTAGCCTTCTTCAGAGGGTGAGTTTCCCCCTTCTTGCAGGGACCCCACTGAAGTCGCTGTGAATTCTATATTCAGCCCTCTTTCTAGATCTGATTTATGATCGGTGTCTGATTTTTTGGTGTTTAACCTACCGATATCAGTCTCTGGCTGCTCTCCCACCCCTTGCCCAGACAGTCCAGGGAGAGGCAGTAAGTTATCTGACCTATTACTCTGCCTTGGTCTCCACATATGGCCAGATCCTCCTCCTGTGCCAGGTGGCCACCATGTTATCACCTAAGTGCCATCTGGGATGGCAAGATGATGAATGGCTCTTCTCCCATAGTAGCACCGCCAAAGGCAGTTGGCAGCACTGGGAGAATAGCGTGAGCCTCGTTAATGGAGACTTCAGGGCTCATCAGGGTGTATTCCTGGTGCACCTTCCTGACTTGTTTACTCTGCATAGTTTAGCTTAGCTCTTGCTTCAGTCTGGCATGCGGCGATGGCAGTTACACAGGTTGCTGCAATTAAGCAGTTGAGTTTTCCTAACCAAAGGAAGCCAGACGCCTTTGTTCCATTATCAGCATAGGCCCACCATGTCCGTGTTTCAGATTAAATGCAGACATTGCTCCACCTTCTTGGTCCATTTTCACAAGGCTGCGTTGTGTGGGCTTTACGGGATTACGGCAGGTTATTGTATGCTGCTAGACTGCTCCCACTAGACCCAGTAAAGGGAGTTTAATATGCACAGAACCCCGCTATGCGTTTCTCATTGTATAATCTTCTAACTTAATTACACCCTCATATTTATTGTGATTTAGGGATATATCTCACTGGAGTCGCTTCCATTAAAACAGTTAATAGGCAAAGAGCTGGTCTACACTGGGAACTTGCATCTCTCAGGAGAGTGAAAAATCCACACCCCTGACAGACGTAGCTATGACCCCTGGTGCAGCCAGCGCAAGGTTGATGGAAGAATTTTTCTGTTTACCTAGCTACTGCCTCTCAGGGAGGTAGATTACCTATGTGGATGGGAGAGCTGCAGCTGCAGCAGTCTGTTTAGACATATCAAAAAAATGACTGCAAGGTTACTTAAAGAAATGCATGTGCATTAACTAAACACTTCACATGCATGAGCCTAGAGTGAGTTTCAGATTTTTTAACATATTGATTTTTTCGTTGTTTTAGGACCTAATTAAAGTGCACTTCAATTTCCTGAGGGCCATCGATGTCTGTATGATGTCTGGAGGAAGCAGCTTGGCGAAAGTTTTTCTAGAATTCAAAGAAAGGTAAAAAGAATGAAAGACTCAGCCAACATACAGGGAGCTCTAACTGTGACAAGCTAAGTCCTGGTTGAGCATTGCTAGTTACAGGGCATGATCTGAGAGTGAAAAATATCGATAAGAAAAATACCGATTTTGACAGACCCTGAAGCCCTGTCCTCTGCTAACCCCTCACTCCTACATAGTTAACACCCTGTTTTGGCTAGTTTAATTTCCCAGTATAGGCAGGTAAGGGTCTGAGAGACTGCACTGCATTTATCACACCTGGCTGCTACCCGTCAGGCTTTCTGGCCATCGGTTGGGGGACCATGTCTGGTAAATGGTGGAATGATGGGGGGCAGGAGACATGAAGAAAGAGGAGGATCTGTCCCTAAACAATTGCTGCTATTTCATGACACTCTGGCTAGATCCCTCTTGGGATTTAAATGAGTATAGCTCTATTGACATAAAAAGGAGCTCACTTGATTTACTGAAGGAGTGGCGCAGTGTATAAAAAACTCACCTGCACACGCCTGCTCCCACAATCCTTGGCAGCATCCTCAGAACTCTGCAGAAGCATAAACAAATCCCGCAGTAACATCAGATATTCAGGAGTCCCAGTGTTGTACTTACTGTAGAGGGGGCAAGAAAGCACCACTCTCTGTTAACGTGTAAGGTCCTATCAGCCATGCCGATGTCCTATCAGCGTAGGGGCTCCTGTTCCAAACCAGTTCTTGTTTTGCTCCTTTTGGTGTCCTTCCAAAACACCTGTGCCACAGAGTGAGTGATAGGTTAGTGACCACCTGCACTCAAGTAGTTTGATCGTTACAAGTGTAACCTCATTCTGCCCTATTGTCCCAGACTGCAATTAGCACCTGCTGCAGAGGATATGATGGCATCAGGAATGGTAGCCTCAAGGGCATCGCAACGTTGGGTAGATTGTCCTATAGCCATTTTCTTCACATACACGACGATATCACCTTGATCTTAGGCATATTGCATGACTGAAGCTTTCTTCATATTTGCTAAGTCTACGTGTGTTGTAGGACCAAGACGGGGAGAGGCGCATGCGGAGGTTTGCATTCAAAGGCAGAGTGGGCAAAACCTTTCCCAGACCCCATTGGGCCATGGTCTGGTTTGGATGTCCTAGGGGCTGAACATCATGCAGCTAATGCTTTGTCTGTAAGACCCACAGGAGAATAAAGATGAGAGCCTATAACTTCACAGAAGCGGAATAACGCCTCGCCTTCATGAGTGTTTAACTGGGGTCTCCTGCAGGACGCAGGTCAATGAAAGTTAAGGGCATGCTGCACCCTTGCAGAATCATTTCCTTTGTCTACACAGGGCACCTCAGCCTGGTAGATCAAAGCGACTGTTCTCTCATCCATCTGGCGCTGCTGACATCCCGCACCTATGGGAGGATTAATAGATTTAAAGCCTAGATTAAGTTACATAGAGGAGTCTAAGTTTTGGCAGCTGCAAACAGGAGTATCCAGGAACATGCAGATAAGGTTAATGAAAGTCTTAGTAATATTCTTAATAATAGTCAGAGGCCTGATTTATTGTGGAATAATGCCAGGGTGTTATTGCTGTGTGATTCAACCAGTGTCTAGACGTGGAAATGCCTCTCAGAAGTCAATAACTCCAGAAATACCATCTGCATTAATAACAAATCATAAGGTCAGATAGTCCATCATTCATGATGCTGCTTTTAGAAAGTAAATGTTTTTCGGATTAAAAGAGAATAGTTGTTTGGGGAAAGAATGCAAAACAATTTTAAAAAAATAATATAATTTTGATCTCCTAATTCCTGGCCTTGCTTGTCCTTACACGTTCCGGTACTGTCATGTTGGGAGAAGTCCTTTCTGGACTGTATAGTCCAGGTCAGAATTTAGGAACACCCTGTGTGGAGACGCAAGGCAGCACAGGTTGGGTTAGTCTGGGAGCTGAAGAACCCATGAGAGCCACAAGGTCAGTCTGTGTCCAGCAGCTTCAATAAAGAATCCCCTTTATATTCCTCACAATCAAATCTGGTCTCTTCTCTCCCATGACGGTCACAACAGGCACTGATTCAAGATTGAAAGTCTCAGATTCTGACTTCCAAGAGAGGGCTCCCCTTCCAGGAAGCATAGCACAGCGGGGTATCTCAGAAATACCTGACTTATCTGCAGACGAGCAGCGTACCCCAGGCTTCCATATTGTGAAAAGTTAATCAAGGATGGTACGGCCAGAACTTGTAGGAGCAGTGGTACCGTGTCAATCAATCCATACGCTTGCCTTGACTCAACAGCATCCCTCTTCACAGTATACCGGGAATGGGTTACTCAGAGGTTTTTGCAACATCTTTCTGAAAACTCCTGGGCTGTGCTGCGCTCATTGTGTGTATATTTTATTCACGCTCATGCGAGGAGCCTAGAGGTCTGTGGGTGCGAGGAATCCTATAAATAAATGTTTGCTGCTGTTAATTGAGGAGTTAGAGCTTGGCAGAGGGGAGGTAGTTAGGTGGCTGCTGCGTCTGTGTGCATGTGAACTTGCCAACCCATTTTTGAAAGGACTTTACAAATAACTTTTTTTTGAAGAGCCTGAAAACTTTCCAGATAAACAATGGAATTAATCAGACCTCCAGCTGTGAGCAGCCAGATCTCGACTGGCAGCTGCAAATCCTCACACAGGCTCCAGAGACTCAAATACCAAAACGTTCTTCAGATCTGTCGTTCAGAGAGTTTTAATCGCTCAGGTGGAACAGTAGTTTTGCAGGGGCTTTTTTTATTACTATTGTTAAATTGCAGATAGGCCTCTCCTTTCTCATCTGGCCTAATTTACGCAGCATCTGTGTCTAAGCTAACCAGGTCTCGCCCTGGTTATATCCCCAGTTCAGATGTTGCCTGTTGGGGTGAAGGTTTGCTTCTCTCAGACAGCCTGATGATTTGACAGTAGCTAGCTTGGGTAACCATGGTGGTGTAGACGTGGTGGCAGGGGCTTCACCACAGGCTAGCAACTGGAGTACATGCGGGCCAGCAGACGGGCTCCTCAGCCAGCTTGTACTCAGGTAGTTATCCTGTGCCTCTTTATCTAGACTACTATTGTTACCTGTGCAAACTGGATTAGAGGTTGCTCTGGTTTGCCTACCCATGCTACAATCACATCTTCTCTTGCTGTGTAGACGTATCCAGTGTCAAACCTCCTTCTGGTGCCATCTTCCAAGCATTACGTGTCTGGTGTACGAACAACAAGAGAAACGCCTTCAGCACAGAGCTGTCCCCCCCATTCAGCAGCCAGGCTGCTCAGCTTTTTAAAGCCGGTTTCCCCCAAACTGCTCTTTCAGTCAGTCTTTGCTCCCAAAAAATAGCTTGAGCAGGCTGCAGAGCTCTTCCCTGTCTCAGGGTGAGGAGACAAGGGGGTTGCTTTAAAGTGATTGCTGTCCCCAGAGGGATTTAGAAACTGGTGCTAGGGAACCTGAAAGCCCAGCTAAAGCACTAAAGAGCTCCAAATGGAAAGGCCTGTCACTTTTCTAGCCCTTGCAATAATTTAAGGTTTTACTAGCAGTACCTTGGGCTTTGAAAGGAGATGTCGAGTCTTCCTGCCAGCTGGGTGCAGAAGTGTCTGAGGAGCCATGTACATGCTGGAGTGCTGTACTGACTGCATATTTGCTTGTGGTTATAAACCTAACTAGAAGAACCATTATGTAATGTATAGGCATTGGATGGTGTCCCTTTAAATGGCTTGGGAGCCCTCTAGTGGGACTCCCCATCCTCTACTGAAGAAGCCCCCAGAACCTAACAGAGCAGATGTGGATACATGTAGTCCGGCCGTGTATGTGGTTAGTAAACATGGTTATTTGGCCACCAGCTGTCCATGTGGTTTTCTCATATTCTTAATATTGTGTAAAGGGCAAAGACATGACAGTCTACCCCGAAACTAGTGGGGAATGTAACATAAATGTAGCATTTCTCTCTCTCTCTAATATAATGGACTCATGGTAGGTGCATCAGGAATCCTGCTGCAGTGGCCTGATTTAAGACCACCTGGCCCCAGTGCAAGGTAGGTGCAGCCCTACTGCTCAGGTAATGTCCCTCAGGGACCTTACGCCAGAGCTAGATGGGGCATAGCAAAGCTCTGGTTCGCCATGCCTCGCTCCAGCATACCTGCTCCTTCCCCTAATGCCTGGGGTTGAAAGGGGGTGGTTGGTGAAGGACCAGCTCACCTCCAACAGAGAGACTTCCCCTGCCTAGGTTTAAGGCCACTTTGTGCTGGATGTGTTGCGCAAAGTGGGCGTAGTGTTTGCAAGTTAGAGAGATTTCCCCATATCTGCACCTCAGCAGTGCTTGTAGAAGATGCATTAGTGCCTGTACATTAGAGTTGCCAATTGTTTACTTGCACAAAACGGAACACCTTTGTCCTTCCCGTCCTGCCCCTCCTCTGAGGCCCCACCCCCTCTCACTCCATCCCTCCCTCCCTCTGTTGCTCTCTCTCACTCGCTCATTTTCACTGGGCTGGCAGGGGGGGTGAGGGTGCTCCAGGCTGGGATCAAGGTGTTCGGATGGGATCAGGGTTGAGGCGTGGGGGGAGGGGGTCAGGGTGCAGGCTCCTGGTGGCGCTTACCACAAGCAGCTCCCAGGAGCAGCGGTATGTCCCCCCTCCGGCTCCTACGTGGAGGTGCAGCCAGATGGCTCCACGTGCTGCCCCATCCACAGGAACTGCCCCCGCAGCTCCCAGTGGCCGGGAACCCTACTGTGCTGCTGATTGGACTTTTAACAACCCAGTCAGCAGTGCTGACTGGAGCCGCCAGGGTCCCTTTTCGACTAGGCATTCTGCTCAAAACTGCACACCTGGCAACTCTACTGCACACAGGTATTTAGGTGGAAATTTTTTTTTTAATAAAAAGGTGTATTTTCACATACTCTTACCCATTTGTGCACAGAGTTGCCTTGCTTGCTTGACTTTAACATCTAAATGCATAGGATGTCAAATCCGTGTGCTATAGACGATAAATGACCTAGTCATCAACACACCTAAGGCATCAGGGAGAGAACCCTGGCTCTTAATCCACATAAGCGAGGTGCAACATTACGAGCTAAGTTACAGCTCATGGGGATGAGAGTCACATGCACAACAATCGTATTCTGAAGGCACAAAGGGCACAGAAATCTGTGTAACAAATCTCGTTCCCCATGCATGAGCAAGCGTAATTATAGATCTGTAATATCAGACAATTTGAGAGAGACCGACACAGGTTGGTGATGCCTGACTGCCGGTGTGGATGTTTACTGCTAAGAATTGCTAATTGCATGATTTTGTCAAACTTCTGTGCCATAAATAGCAACCTATTTTTAACCGCTCAGGAATCATTTTATAAATCCTACAGCATGTATAGCCTTCCACACGGACAACATCCCAGCGTTTCCATAAGCAGCTATCATGGCTAGCAGGACCAGTAAAGCAGCTGGGAAACTGGCAGGCTGGCACAGTGATAGAATTTTTTTCAGGCCCGTTCTAGAGCGAGGATAATGCCCCAAAGCTCCGAACACATCCCTTCTCCCACGTCTGAGATGTGCTTGGAGTTCCTGGTATCTCAAGTGAGATTAGCATTTGGAAGTTTCTTTCAGCAGGGATTTTTCCACTCTCAAAGCTTTTTGATGTCCACTTCAAAAGCAAAGATGCCTCAAGGCATGCTTCCCCTGTTTGTCCCGTTGTCAGGCAGGGACATCCTAGATTTCAGTGATGATCGAGTGTGACCCATTCATGAATGTGTGCTCCAGGCCGCCCTCCATGCCTGATCCACAGAGGAGATAACTCTGTTACAGCTCCACCTGGAGAGTGTTGGCTCATTAGCTCAAGCTGTAACAGTTCATGCTTTTAGCTCTGGAGTTCCCCGGTTCAGTCCTTAGTATGGCGTCCATCACAAACCAGAGGAAGCTGGAGCAGCACGTGTGAACAAAGTCACTAATGCAATCCCACTGCACATGACACCAGGGCTCCAGTGTCTGCCACAGCTGAGATACGGGGGCAGGTACTTTAATTGCATGCATCCCACCCTCCCCCATGGTATAAAAGAAAGGGGCCACCAGCCAAGTGATCTCCATGAGTTCCCCTTTCCTTTGGAATGTTCTCCTTCTCCCACCTCCTGGTACGAAATGGCCTGAACCTGTTGCACTTCTAGGCATGCTAGAAGCCTGTCTTTTAAAGTGTGCATTGAAGGAGTTTGGAGTGAGAATTCTAATCCATATTGGGTCCACTGCCTGCTGATTCGCAGGAGATGTGGTTGGGGGTGAGGAGGGAGAAGGGTGGTTGCTGTTTTGATGAGTTGTGTTACTCTTCTTTATTATGTTTTGGTTTTTTTAATGTATGTGAAGGGCTCTCAGATGTCTATAGAGAGGTTCTTAGCGGTGGAGTTTTCTCAATAGGGTGCTGGATTAGAGGAGGTTTAGAGGAACAAATTGATAAATTAAACAGTGATAAGTCACCAGGGCCAGATGATATTCACACAAGTGTTCTGAAGGAACGCATGAAATTGCAGAACCACTAACTGTGGTATATAACCTATGGCTTAAATGAGCCTCTGGACCAGATGACTAGAGGATAGCTAATGTAACAAAAAAGGCTCCAGGGGCGATCCTGGCAGTTACAGGCCAGTGAGCCTAACTTCAGTACCAGGCAAATTGGTTGAAACTATAGTGAAGAACAGAATTAGCAGACACATAGACAAGTACATTATGTTAGGGATGCTTCAACATGGTGTTTGTAAATGGCAAGACATGATTTCCCATCTATTAGAATTCTTTGAAGGGGATCAACAGATGTGTGGACAAGGGTGATCCAATGGATACAGTGTACTTGAACTTTTAGAAAGCCTTTGACAAGGTCCACACCAAAGGCTCTTAAGCAAAGTAAGCAGTCGTGAGACAAGAGGGAAGATCCTCTCACGGCTCAGAAACTAGTTAAAAGACAGGAAACAGAGTAGGAATAAATGGTCAGTTTTCACAGCTGAGAAGTAAATAGGGGGATCCCCCTAGGATCGATACTGGGACCAGTGCTGTTCAACATATTCATAAATGATCTGGAAAAAGGGGTAAACAGAGAAGTGGCAAAGTTTTTTCAGACAATCCAAAATTACTCAAGATGGTTAAGTCCAAACCAGACTGTGAAGAGTCCTGAAAAGGAATGACTGGGCAAGAAAATGGCAGATGAAATTTTATGTTGATAAATGCAAAGTAACGCACATTGGAAAACGTAATCCAAAGTATAGCTAGCTAATTTATACTCCATCATTTTGTGTTCCCAAGATAGCGCTCTCAGAGTCATTGTGGATAGTTCTCTGAAAGCATCTGCTCAATGTGCAGCAGCATCAAAAAAAACGAACAGAATTTCAGGAACCATTAGGAAAGGGCTAGCTAATAAGACAAAGTATCATAATGCTATTATATAAATCCGTGGTACACCCACACTTTGCATACTGCATGCAGTTCTAGTCACCCCATCTCAGAACAGATATTCTAGAACTGGGACAAAAGTACAGAGAAGGGCAACAAAGATACGGTGGGCATGGAACAGCGTCCATGTGAGGAGAGAGTAAAAGGTCAGAGCCTGGCAATGTTAGAAGAGAGATGACTGAGAGGGAATATGGCAGAGGTATATAAAATCATGAATGTTGTGGAGAAATTGAATAGCTGAGTGTTATTTACCCCTTCACATAACACAAGAACTCGGGGCCACCCAATGAAATTAACAGGCAGCAGGTTTAAAACATTAAGGAAGTCGTCTTTGCCCAACGCACAGTCAACCTGTGGAACTCGTTGCCAGGGGATGTTGTGAGGGCCAGAAGTATAACTGGGCTCAAAAAAGAATGAGGGAAGTTCATAGAGGATAGGTCCATCAGTGGCTATTGACCAAGATGGTCAGGGAGGCATCCCCATGCTCTGGGTGTCCCTAAACCTCTGACTGCCAGAAGCTGGTACTGGACGACAGGCGATGGATCACTCAATAAATTGCCCTATTCAGTTCATTCCTTCTGAAGCATCTGGCACTGGTCACTGTTTGAAGACAGGATACTGGGCTAGATGGGTCATTGGTCTATCCCAGTGTGGCCAGTCTTATGATTCGGGCACTCAGGAGACCTGGGTTCTATACCCAGTTCTGCCTGTGACCCTGGCTAGTCACTGTCCCTCTCTGATTCCCTCCCCTTAGGACTGCATTGTGCTTGCCAGTGGCTCAATCCATGAAATTAACTTGCTTAGCTCCTCTGCTAAGGCGATCAAAGTCAATAAGTTAAAGACAGGAGGCTATTTCTTTCTAGCATCAATATGATACAGAAGCTGGAAATAAAATGCTTGTATTTAATCCTCTCTCCCCCCAAAAGGCCATGCTAGCTAACTCTCGAAATTACTCTTCATGCCGGGTTATTCCAACAAACAAGTCAACCAACTGGCTTCAAAAGGGTAATTAAACTGTGAGAAGCTCCTTTTCTGGCGTATGCCATGGGAAGCTCAAAGCAGCGAAATGCCAATTGCTGGCACTTTTTTTGTTTTTATTTGTCACAAGCCTTGATAGAGAATAAAAACGGTCAAGCGCAGTGCTTCTTAACTATGCCTGAAAGCTGCAGGGGAGGAGGGTTTCCTTTGGAAGAGAACAGATTTTGTTGCAGAAAGTCAAGAAGTGTTTTACAGTTTTAGGTGATTGCTCTTTTGCAACTTTTGGAGATTTAACTCTTCCTGACCGCACCAGAGGGCAGTGCAATGGGCTCAGATTTGCAGTGTGCCTGGGGCATTTGGCAGTGAGGGAGGAGAGAAACCACAAGCGGTAGAGTGAAACTTCGATACTACACTTGTCTACCGAAGATGAACAGTCCCTCGGCACCTTGCCACGTGAAAAATTGGAAGTGCAAACAAGGCCCAAAGCAAACTGTCAGTTTCTGATATGGGGCTAAGAAAAGAGTTCCTCTCCCTTTTGCCTGTTAACTATTTCCTTTATCAAAGGAGTCCACGTCTCCCTGTTTCAGCTCGCTGCTATGAGGAAGGTCTGTCATCAACATCCCTTTCTAACGGAACACCTTCACAGTAAAACAAATTCACGCTGATTACCAAAGACAGCTGTTTCCACATGGTGAACTGACTGTGTGCTAGGGAGCATGCTCTGGAATATGAACGTTGAGCGTAGACTTGTTCATGAGGGCAATCCTGGCTGGAGGTGCCAGTGAGAGAACAGAGACAGACAAGGTGAAGTCCCCCCCCCCCACCCCCCTCTGAGGTTGTTAGATCAATCATTGAAATATGTCAGCCAACATATTTTTCCCCCCCTAGCCTTTCTGAACACCCCAAACCCTAAAGCCCCTGTGTCATAGAATCATAGAATATCAGGGTTGGATGGGACCTCAGGTGGTCATCTAGTCCAACCCCCTGCTCAAAGCAGGACCAATCCCCAACTAAATCATCCCAGCCAAGGCTTTGTCAAGCCTGACCTTAAAAACCTCAAAGGAAGGAGATTCCCACACCTCCATAGGTAGCCCATTCCAGTGCTTCACCACCCTCCTAGTGAAAAAGTTTTTCCTAATATCCAACCTAGACCTCCCCCACTGCAATTTGAGACCATTACTCCTCGTTCTGTCATCCGCTACCACTGAGAACAGCCAAGCTCCATCCTCTTTGAAACCCCCTATCAGGTAGT
This sequence comes from Dermochelys coriacea, assembly GCF_009764565.3. Lineage (NCBI taxonomy): Eukaryota > Metazoa > Chordata > Testudines > Dermochelyidae > Dermochelys > Dermochelys coriacea. The sequence continues at coordinate 17,393,183 of NC_050083.1, read as the reverse complement.
TGAAAGCAGTTATCAAATCGCCCCTCATTCTTCTCTTCTGCAGACTAAATAAGCCCAGTTCCCTCAGCCTCTCCTCATAAGTCATGTGCTCCATCCCCCTAATCATTTTCGTTGCCCTCCGCTGGATTCTTTCCAATTTTTCTACATCCTTCTTGTAATGTGGGGCCCAAAACTGGACACCAGTACTCCAGATGAGGCCTCACCAGCGTTGAATAGAGGGGAACGATCATGTCCCTCTATCTGCTGGCAATGCTCCGACATATACAGTCCAAAATGCCGTTAGCCTTCTTGGCAACAAGGGCACACTGTTGACTCATATCCAGCTTCTCATCCCCTGTAATCAGGTCCTTTTCTGCAGAACTGCTGCCTACCCATTCAGTCCCTAGTCTGTAGCGGCGCATGGGATTCTTCCGTCCTAAGTGCAGGACTTGGCACTTGTCCTTGTTGAACCTCATCAGATTTCTTTTGGCCCAATTCTCTAATTTGTCTAGGTCCCTCTGTATCCTATCCCTATCCTCCAGCATATCTACTTCTGCCCCCAGTTTAGTGTCATCTGAAAACTTGCTGAGGGTGCAGTCCACGCCATCCTCCAGATCATTAATAAAGATATTGAACAAAACTAGGCCCAGGACTGACCCTTAGGGCACTCTGCTTGATACCACCTGCCATCTAGACATGGAGCCATTGATCACTACCCGTTGAGCCCGACGATCTAGCCAGCTTTCTATCCACCTTATAGTCCATTTATCCAGCCCATACTTTTTTAACTTGCTGGCAAAATACTGTGGGAGACTGTGTCAAAAGCTTTGCTAAAGTCAAGAAACAACACGTCCACTGCTTTCCCCTCATCCACAGAGCCAGTTATCTCGTCATAGAAGGCAATTAGATTAGTCAGGCATGACTTGCCTTTGGTGAATCCATGCTGACTGTTCGTGATCACTTTCCTCTCCACTAAGTGCTTCAGAATTGATTCCTTGAGGACCTGCTCCATGGTTTTTCCAGGGACTGCGGTGTGGATGACTGGTCTGTAGTTCCCCGGATCCTCCTCCTTCCCTTTTTTAAAAATGGGCACTACATTAGCCTTTTGCCAGTCTTTCGGGATCTCCCCCGATCGCCATGAGTTTTCAAAGATAATGGCCAGTGGCTCTGCAATCACATCCGCCAACTCCTTTAGCACCCATGGATGCAGTACATCCAGTCCCATGGACTTGTGCTCATCCAACTTTGCTAAATAGTTCTGAACCACTTCTTTCTCCACAGAGGGCTGGTCACCTCCTCCCCATGCTGTGCTGCCCAGTGCAGCAGTCTGGGAGCTGACCTTGTTCGTGAAGACAGAGGCAAAAAAAGCATTGAGTACATTAGCTTTTTCCACGTCCTCTGTCACTAGGTTGCCTCCCTCATTCAGTAAGGGGACCACACGTTTCTTGTGTCATTCTGGTTGCCCTTTGCTCTTGATCGGCTATCAGTTCCTTTCAATACAGTGACTAGCACTGCATAGAATATTCAGAATCTGGCCTTGCCTTGTACCTTATTAAAGGCTACAGTTAACAATGTTCAAAGCAGAACAGCTGTGTGTGGTTTGGGGTTTGAGTTCTTCACTCTGCCAAAGGTCTCAGATATGTTTTTTCCCTCCAGTATAATCTTAAAATCCTTCTCCTTTTGAGGGTCTCTAGCGGATGACATCTGAAGGCGTATTCCCTTCCTTTGCTTTTATCCTAAGCCTCATAAGATTTATGTACATTGAATTGTATAAGCTACTTTCTGCCTTGGCTCTTATTCTGTGTGGGTCCATTTTCCATTGTAGTCTCCCCACCTTCATTCACAGGAGATGCCAGCACTGTATTTTTTAGTGTATGTTCCCTCTTCCAAGCCATATTGATCTATGGTAGTGTGGCATTCTTCATGTCATTTCTCACTAGTGCTGGGGCTTTGATTTCCATGCAGAGGCATTGTCCACTTCACTAATTCATCTCCTGTTTCATGCTTATGGCTTTAGTATATACCATTGTTGTGAATTTGTTGCCAGGCATTCATGCTTAATACATTATTTTATTATTTGTATTAGAGTAGAACTTAAAAGGCCCCATTGTGCCAGATGCCATACATACATATAGTAAGAGAGAATACTAAGAGCTTACATCCTAAATAGATAGAGGATGGGAGAAAGGAAGTATTGCCTTCATTTCACAGATATGGGGGAAACTGAGGCACAGAGAGATTAAGTGACTTGCCCAGGGTCACACGGGGAATCTGTGGCAGACAAGGGAATTGAACCCTACGCTTGAGGCCCACTCTAATAACTTCGCCACTGCACTATCCTACCTCTCTAAATCTGTGAGAATTACATTTCCCAGAATGGCCTATGGGAACCCCTCCGCTAGGGCAAGTTCTGCTGAGACAAGGAGAAGGGTGCACTCGAGAACATTCGCTGTGGGCTCGCTCTGTTATCGATGTATTAAAGCTACTTGTACGGGCTACTGAAACGTGCTTTTAAATAGAGTGAGCAGGAGAGGCCAAAAGCGTCTCCTCTAATTGCGTGCTTGTTCATGTGTCTAACTGCAGCTCAGTGTGCCAAGTAGATGAGGGAAAACCCCCACAGGGCTGCTTGTCGTTCAGCTTTGCCTCTGCCCTCCCCACTTGGAACGCCAGCACCGCCTGCAGCAGCTGAGTGGGTAAATGTAACATTTTGATGCAGCTGGTCCCAGAAAGAGCTTATTGTGCGCATCACCAAAAATTAGAGAAGCATTTTAAGGTGCTGCATTATGTATGAACTGAGCTGTGTTGCTGATTTAATGGCCAGTAGGGCTGCCGTGGTGGGTGGAGTCTACTGTGAAGAACAATTGCAGCTGCTCTTTTGTGAGAGCCGAGAGGGTCTCCAAATGGACTAGCGACAGAATAGAATTGGTCTGGTCTCGTTGGTTTAGTGCTTCCAGAGTTACGTTTGCATACGGCAGTTTCACAGGAGACGAGGAGAGACTGGACTTTCTCTTTGGTCTTGGTGTCTTACCAACTATTATAATGTACTTTTGTTATTTGTATCACGCGATCACCTAGAGATCAGGGCCCCGTTGTGCTGGGCACAGTGCAAACACAGAGTGCGAGACAGTCTCTGCTGCGAAGAACTTCTAGTCCAGGAAGTGTTTTCCCCATTGAATAGCTGAGGAATGGACGTCAAGAGAGCTAAAGTGACTAGTCCAGTGTCACAGAGGGACTCTGTAGCTGTGTCTACACTGAAAAGAAAAGTGTAGCAGCACCGAGTCTCGGAACTTGGGTCAATTGACTCTGGCTCGCAGGGCTAGAAATAGCAGTGCTGACGTTCCTGCTCAGGCAGAAACCCGGGGCTCTGAGACCATCCCCACTCACCGGGTCTCAGAGCCCGGGTTCTGTCCTGAGCGGGAGTGTCTATGCTGCTATTTTTAGCCCTGCAAGCCGGAGCCAATTGACACTTGACTCTGAGGCTTTGCCTTTGCAGAGACGTACCCACGGGTGGAGCCAGGAAATTAACCTAGCTGTTTGGAATCCTAGCCCAATGCCTTACCCATGAGACCATCCTCTCTGTCTAAGGTGTCAGTGCTGTTCCACTCCTGCTTTTCTACTCCCCTCCAAGGGTCCCACAGCAGAGTGATGCATCGCATTGTGGATTTTTTAGAAATGAAACACTTTGTAAATCTCATATGTCAGAGGGAGATTTAAATTTATGTTCTTGGAGCCCCCTTTAAACCAGCTGCATATTACTGCACGTGTTAAGAAGTTGTTAAGGGAAAAAGCCAGAGGAATAATCTGTATTGACTGCAGCTTCATCAGGTATTGAGCATTCCATAAATCTCTCCATTCAATTATTCGGCTGCGTTTGAGAATCACAGATTTACACCATGAGACTAGGTCAGGGATACCGGGATCCTCCCTAGCATGTGACTGGTCTCTGAAATAATGGATGAGTTATGGTATGTGGTTGAATCTGTGTCCTGTCTTACCAGGTGCAATACACTTAATGGCTAGAAAGTATGTGTGGGAGAGGAGGATGGGGGACATGCAGGATTAATGGGATTTAGGGCTTGAAAAAAAAAACATAATCCACAGCAAGACCTGACTCTTTGCATCTGACCCTGGCTGTGTTCCACTGCATCAGTGTCCAGCCCTATAGTACTGGTGTGGAGCTGAAGGATGCAAATGTCCCAACTCTATTCTCGACCCCACCTGTCCAGAAAAGTACACGAGCCATTGATGTAAAACAACCTGACCTTGGCAAGTCTCTTAGGCCCTGCACCTGCAAAGAGCTCTTTGATGAGGCTATTCACGTACCGCAGATCTGACATGTGTATGGGTCTTTGCGGGATCAGGGCCTTATTTCTCGATTCCTCAGCTCCTCCTTTGTAAAATGATGTTAATACTCAGTTTTGTCACTTTTTGTCTGTCTTGTCTGTTTAGACAGTAAGTTCTTCATGTCAGGGACTGTCTCTTACTTGGTGTCTGTACAGCACCTAGTACAATGTGGCCCTGATCTCAGTTGAGGCCTCTAGCTTTCTACGGTAATGCAAATAATAATAATTGCTGAGTCCTTTCTGAGCATTTTTCTAGAAAAGAAGAAACATCACATAGTCTGGACTGAAATTTAGGAGCCCTAGCTTCTGTTATCTGGTCCTGTAACTGACTTATTCTGTGAACTTGGGCAAGTCACATTGCTTTTGTTTATAAAACATGGATCATATTTGCCTACTTCACAAGAGTGCTGGGAGACTTAAGTAATAATGGTAAATGCCTGGGGGTCCTTAAGTGAAAGAGATGCATGATTATGGTGTTGATTGTTTCATCAAACGGGAACACTTGTGGTTCGGAAAATGTTATAGTTTCGTTGTATTACTGTACCAGCTAAGAGCCCTAGTCACGGACAACAACCCCACCACAGTAGGTACTGTACAACACAGAACAAAAGATGTCCCTGCCCCAAAGAGCTTGCATTCCAAGTATAAAACGAGACAGCAGACAGACAGGGAAGTAGAAGGAAACAGAGCCAGTTTGATAGGCAGGGATATTAGCACATCAGCAGCCTGGCCATTGTCACAGTGTGGCTGGAAGCCAGTTATGTAGTTTTATGGCATTGGCAGGATGTTCTGTGAGCCACGTCAGAGAAATTAAATAAATCTCTCAAGTGAAAGGTTTTTATTTACCTTTAAATCTCCTGAGATCTAGCTTGTTCTGTTGCTTTAATGCAGCGGATGATCTGCTTTTGTAAATTGCAGCGCTAACACGGTGTAAACTGAGCAGAAGTGATTAGGGAGGGAAAAAGCCGATTAAGACATTTGGGCGGCTGGGGTGGGGGGATTATTGCCTATGTTGTAATCTCAAGGAAACATGTCACTGCAGTAGGGCTCACTGTTTAGCAGCTCCTGCATTCAGTGGCGTGCGTGCAGGATTTGTGGTGTGCATGCACCATTTACCTTTGTGTTTACTGAGCCTCCAGGGCCTCAATTTGATCCAGAGTTCAATGCACTAACCTCCTCTAACAATGTCCAGTTTGAATAAACTGCATGTAGCATAGAGCGAGGAGAAAGGCACGATAATGACCAGTGAATCTCCAGTACCTTTCCCAATAGGCTTTTTAAGTATTATTGCTTAAACCTCAAGCTACCTAGGATCAAATGGGGAAAGTGAGTTAATGGAAATGAATCAGAGGGGAAGTATCGTTTGGGGGAGAGAGGAGCTGTAGGAACCTGGGTGAACTTTAAATAGAGGTCGCCCATCATTCATTCCTATGCCTTGGGTAGCGTCCACGGCTTTTTGACTCCTGGGATGCCCAGCTCAACAGGTTTGTTGATCTCTAGATGTATGGTTTGGGGGGGACAACTAAATACAAAGTGTAACTGATGCACCTGGACCACTGGAGTCAAGGTGCATTAACTACATAATTGCTAATGCACCCCTCGCAGCTCCATTTAGTATGGGAACAGTGCGGTTTGTATTGCAGTCGCTGGGTACAAGATACAGTGCATAGCATGGTGTATTTGCTTACCATCAATGGAGCCATTTCATAACATGCTCTGAAGAAGGTTCTTCCTGGAGGCAGTTTTTTTTTTAAATGTTCCTTCCTGAAACGAATTCTTTTTTAATATATCTGATCTGCAGATAGCCTTGAGCCACAAGATTGTGGTATTGTATCCAGATTGCAAGTTCTTGGAACCAGGGTCTAACTTTTTGTTCTGTTTTTGTATAGCTCCTAGCACAGTGGGGTCCTGGACCATGACAAGGGCTCCTAACTGCTGCTGCAATACAAATAATAATTTAACAACAATAACAAGGGCGTTGAGCTCTAGGATTTCAGTACAGCTCCCTATAGAGATAAGAACTCGGTAGGATGTTGGGATCTGGATTCAGATTCAGACTTTTTCAAAGTCATGATGTGTTTCGATCCAGAGTTTTGAGCCAGATCCATCTCTGTTCAGAAAGTTACTAAAAAAGAAACTGGCGTCTGAAAAGAGAAAGAAGGTGCGGATCTCTGAATACGCTATTTGAGAAGTAGCAGCAGAGCGGATAGGCAGACTCCCTCTGCTGGACTTTTTTGGAGCTTCTCAGCCAGTGGAAAGAGGAAAAAGGAAAGGGTCATTTCCCCCGGCATGAACAGGAACTTCATAGCAATCCAGAGCAGAGGGGTATTAGTGCATATCATTGAGATGACAACCATATCATTATAGTTTAACATCTGGTCTCACCCAAGCAAACTTGGATTTAGGGATTTTACAGGCCAGTGTTGGAATTATGCCAGGGCTCTGGGACCTGGCAGTTGAGGGATGAGCCACGGTACTTTGCGTAATGGGAGGGCGGATTAATTGAAAAGTCCCTTCCACTCCCCCACCAGCCTAATTTTGGCTGCCGAATTTCCCATACAGGCTCGAACATGCTTCTCTGAAAACCTCAAAGTGTTGCGATGTTAAAAAAGCGGTGCAGTAAAAAAGTGTTAATACTTCGTTGAGCAGTTATATGGGGGGACTAGCTGTTTGCTTTGTACTTTCCCATATTTTTTTATAATGAGAAATAACTACCGGCAAATGTTTCTGATTAAATCCTCTCCAGGCTATTGATTTATGGCGAGTACTGCAGCCATATGGAATGCGCCCAAAATACGCTGAATGGTCTCATTGGGAGCAAAGAGGACGTTAGGCAAAAAGTTGAGGTAAGTGGCTGTGGGGGAGACCGGGATGATGCATGGGGCATTCAGTCCAATAGCTCTTTTGTGTTCTGCTTCCCTTCCTGGATTTACTTCGTTGTTAGGTTTAGAAACTGCTTCTGGGATTGAATGGTTAAGGAGAATTTCCCAAGAGCGTCAATGAAAGAGGGAAGGGAAGAATTGGGGGGCTGATTCTGGGGCAGCACAAGGGGATTGGCAAGCAAAGATAGCTTCACTTCAGCTTTCAGCCACCCGTCTGCCCGTGTGCTGCCAGGCATAAATTAGAGTAGTCCAGGCTTTCTTTACTTGGGCTAATGAGCAGCCCAGAATCTCCATAGTACCTTGTACTATTGCTCCCACCCTCCATATGCCTCCCACACCCACCCCATGCTGGGCCAGTGCTAGAGAAGGTCCCACTAGCCCCTTGTAGTTCTTTAATAGCCACTGTACGGAGCAGGGGGCAGAATCGTCCTCTTACACCTACATAGCCTCCATAGTGCAAGGCTTAAAGCCGCCATGTTTAGGCTGTTCCGTGAATGTGTTTCATTTTTTCCCCTTTTTAAATACTCTGGCTTTGTAGCAGGAAGGCCCCCAAAGCCTCCCCCATCCAGCCAGTTGTGTCACAATAAATGACAGCCATGGATGATGGAAAAGACCCGATTCATCGTCCCTCTGCAAGGTGCTGAGCACCCTCAATGCCCATTTAGAGATTCATGGATTTTCAGGCCAGAAGGATCATCCTCTCTGACTTCCTACCTCACATAAGCCAGAGGATTTCACCCACTTGTTCCTGAGCCCCGCGGAAGACCACTGTTTGTCACTGGGAAATCAGCACCTTATAGGATTGGCCCCTAGATCACTCAGCCCACCTCCCTGGTAAAAAAGTCTTTACCAGTGGATCAGACGAGCTCAGCACAGCCGGTTTCCCACATAGCCTGTCATTCCCACCCACCATTTTCCCCTCTGTAAAGCCCATCCACAACCTTCTCACATTTCATTGCTCAAAAGTGTCATAGGGCTGCATGTGTGAGTAACCCTCAGCCCTGCTCCCGCCCCCCGAGTCTGAGAAGGTCACCTCCATGAAGATGAAATCACTTCCATCCCACGAAGATGAAATCGCTCCCTGCCTCCATCCGTCATTGGGGCGTTCTGGGACCGATCCAAAGCCGGGGGGGGAGGGAAGGGAGGAGGAGTCTTTCCATTGACTCCAGTGGGCTTTGGATCAGGCGCCTATGTCGTTGGTGCTGAATTTCTGGCAGATGTGTTTGTGCTGCTGGAGCCAGGTACATTGCAGGCAGTTTCCCCACACAGCTCTGGCAGCTCCTGCTCTGGGTCAGCCGGGCCCTTCCTCCCGCCGATGCTTCAGTTTTGTGCCTCCCTTGAGCAGAGATTTTGGACCACATTCAGTTCTGGCACCAGCTGTTACAACCTTCTGAAGTCAATGGGGACATGGGACAACTTGTACTGATTTGGCATTGGGGACTGAAGTGTTCTATCTCCTGTGTTGTGTGCCCAAATAGCTCCTTGGGGCTAGGGCAGCGAGACCACCCAACCCATCTTCTCCTTGCATCAATAGGGATCTGTATCGCATGGGCTACCAGACTAGGGATGATCTCTCTATCTAGTGTAGACACTTCTCCTGCCCCCGCTATGGTCGTAGCTGAGCTCCTCACAATCTTTAGTGTATTAGTCCTCACAGCACCCCTGTGAAGTAGAGGAGCCAGAGCTACTTGAGCGGCTAGTTGTTTCCAGCCGTAATTCCTGCTTCATTTGTGATGTTAATCTCAAATCGCCGGGCTGCCTCTGCATGTTACTTTATCGTCCACCAATGGCCTGTGATTCACCGTGCAAATGCAGCAAAGTGGTTACGAACTGAATCCCTTTTTATAACCCCCACCTGCCTCCCGGCTCTCGCATCAAAATATTACGATGCAAATTATGCCCAGTATCCAAGGCGCTGCTGCTGTGACCTCTAGCTGTTCACGCATTTCTCCTTATTTAATTACATTTCCGCTTGTTAGCAGAGCCTATCTCTCTGCGTAGCCTAATACATGTTGTATCAGGCCCATCGCAATGCACGAGTCTTATAGTTTAATGTGGTCTGGGATAAGGGAGACTCTCTCTCTCCTTCTAGGTGGTCCCCCCTCTAGTGGATTTGGGGCAGTCGCTCACTATGTCTCAGTCACGGTTTCCCCAAAAGCGGACTAGATAGGATTCCTATCAGAACCGGCCAATACTGTCCCTGAATCAGCGGGAGTGGTCACTACTAGAGCGTTCTGAAACATGGTGCCACTCCCCTACTCCCCAGGAGGCTGGGTATTCTGCTCCTAGCACTTCTGTCCCCTGCCTGGCGAGAGGAAGCAAGGGACTCAAACCTAGGTCTCCCACATGCAAAGGAGCACAACTAGTGGAAGTGATAGGCGGTACTGTGTATATGATGGAACTGGGACATTCGCCCCAACCCCAGTGCTCCTACTGGAAAAATTAGGAGCTAATGATGCATTGTGCTTTGAGAGTTTACAGAAGCAAAACAAAGCAGCTTGAGAATTTTTTTTCCCATCTCTTCATTTATTTTATTTCATTTCATTGTTAGGAATGCACATTAAAGGTTCAGGATGGGAAGTTTAAATTGCAAGATCTGTTGGTGGTACCAATGCAAAGGGTCTTGAAGTATCATCTCCTATTAAAAGTAAGTGTTTCAGAATCAAAATTTTCCTTGCGGTGGCCACTCTTGCCATAGCATCTCTGGGCTTTTCCCGTAGCAAATGGAATCAGCAGAGTGTGGGATTTTTTTTTCTTTAAATGAAATAATTACTACAGCTGCTTAAACACAACATAATATTTGTGCCATCTTTTAAAGTACAATGACCAAGGGTAATTCCGACTAGTTAGCCATGAGAGGCAGTTAATAAATATAAAATAAGCTTTCATATCATCTGATTATGTGTGAAATTCCTCCCATCAGCTCTGTGTAACAGATCCACCAAGCACCAAGAGCTTTGCTGGTTCGTCTCCTTATGGCTATAATTGATTTATGGCCTGTATTGTATGCTGTTACATGAGGTGGGCAGTAGTGTGTGAAACTTTCCTAACGCACTCAGAATAATTTTTTGCAGGAGCTTCTCAGCCATTCGTCTGATCGGCCAGAAAAGCAACAACTCAAGGAAGCTTTGGAAGCCATGCAGGTAGGAGATGAGTGACGCAGTCTACCTGCAGGGAACTGGTAGAAGCAGCATGCCCTTGAATGTTAGGCTGCAAGGGTGGAGATGAATCCGGGTCTAGGCTATTATCATTTATGTGTGTTACAGTAGCACCAAGAGGTCAGTGCCCCAGTGTATTAGGCATGGTACAAACACATAACAGAAACCATTCCTGCCCCAAAGACCTTAAAATCTAAAGACTTATTTCTTCAAAGATAGTGATGCTTGCAAAGAGTTCAGACATTGCCATTTCAGATAGCTCAGATTAAGGGTGTTAAGATTCCATAAACACGCTTCTTATTTTCTTTGCAAAAGCTGCAGGTGAGAGGTGTGTGTCACTACTCAGATGTAATACTTCTACCTGGGGTGGCAGGAAGGTCAATTATGTGTAGGAAACACTTCAGAGGGAAAAGTGTAACACATCCGGGCAGAGGAAAGAGATGCCTTTTCCTTTAGAATATGCATATGCACTCTAGTTGCTATTAGAAGTCATTTCACAACAAATGCATAGTTGGCACCATTATCTTCTCTCCAAAGCACAGTGGGAGGCTAGTATTGGCTGACAATTTTGCACTGATAACCATTGTACATAGATGTACTGTGACAAATTCGACTCTCACTTTCACCAGTGTAAATCTGGACTGACTCCACTGATGTGTGGAGTTGCTTCGAATCTACACCAGTGTTGTAGAAATTTGTCCCTCTTAGTGTGTTTGTGTACTGTGTCTGCATGGAGCATAGATGGGGATGCACCATCATCCAGATCCAAATACCACTGAATGGAGTGAGTTGGGAATTTTCCATCTAAATTTGGGTCTTTTTGATGGAAAATGGCTTGTTCACAAAATGGAAATTTCGGTGTGTTTGAAAGTTTTGGCAAAAAGAAAAGGAGTACTTGTGGCACCTTGGAGACTAACAAATTTATTTGAGCATAAGTTTTCGTGAGCTACAGCTCACTTCATCGGATGCTGTAGCTCACTAAAGCTTATGTTCAAATAAATTTGTTAGTCTCTAAGGTGCCACAAGTACTCCTTTTCTTTTTGCAGATACAGACTAACACAGCAGCTACTCTGAAAGTTTTGGGGGTTTCAATGGAAACCTTGAAACCCCCAAATTTGAGAAAAATTACAACAAAAACAAATTCATTTTTGTCACAGCTTTCTGCAGGTTTTTCTGGTTTTACAGTCACGTAATTCAGAGCAGAATCAGCCTGCAGGACCAGTCATTAAACCCAGATTGTCTCCATGACTACGTAGAGTATTTACCACTGAGCTGTCCTCTATGTTCTGAGATCACGTTGTTTGTTTTCTGCCTCTGAGGATCAGCTTTTTTTCTAATGACACTGCGTTTCCTAGGACTTACATAAGTTGAGTGACCTTTTTAGTCATTATCCCCGCTAGCCAGTGCATCCAGAGCTGGTATGTAGGTCATAGGAACATGAAGGTTGTTTGAAGGACATTGCAGTCTAATCCACTGCTGCTAACAGGCACTGACCTACCTTGATTCTCTTACATCACAAAGCTAAACTTGTGGGTTCAACCAGAGTAGTTTTCTAAAGCCCTTCTTTCTGCAACACGAATGAGCTAAGTGTTGCCTATGATTCCCTAAATGCTGTGTGTGGCTCTCACCTTCCTGACCAAGTGTGAATTGAAAGTTTGTTTGTTTTCCTGTTGCAAGGATCAAGAATTACATCAGTCGTGCCCAAGGCTGTTGCATGCTATGTGCCTTCGGCTCCTGCCACAGTCAGTGGGAATTAAGGATGCCCAGCACCTTCCAGAATAAGGCCAGGAGGGGGGAGAAGCGGGAGGGCTGATTCGGTGAGGAACTTAGAGGAGCCCAGCTCCGCATTGATAGGGCTGCTCCTGTGCTTTAAGTTAGCCACGTGTTTAAGTGCCTTGTTGAGTTGAGGTTGTAGTGCCTGAAATCCACGTTTCACACACACATGCATAAAGGGGGGACAGTCCCTATTATGATATAGGGCCCGATCTGAAGTCAATGGGTGTCTGTCTATTGATTTCATAGATATTAAGGTCACAAGGGACCCTTCTGATCGTCTAATCCGACCTCCTGCACAACGCAGGCCACGGAATCTCACCCACCCACTCCTGCGGAAAACCTCTCACCTATGTCCGAGCTATTGAAGTCCTCAAATCGTGGTTTAAAGACTTCAAGGAGCAGAGAATCCTCCAGCAAGTGACCCTTGCCCCATGCTACAGAGGAAGGTGAAAAAACCTCCAGGGCCTCTTCCAATCTGCCCTGGAGGAAAATTCCTTCCCGACCCCAAATATGGTGATCAGCTAAACCCTGAGCATATGGGCAAGATTCACCAGCCAGATACCCAGAAAAGAATTTTCTGTAGTAACTGAGATCCCATCACATCTAACATCCCATCACAGGCCATTGGCCCTGAGTCAGACCCATAGAGCCTGACCCGTTTTGACTATTTCCCCTGAGATTTCTCCCACTGTGTTGGAAACTTCAACCAATGTATGGGTGGGAATGGGGGGAACTACTGAGGTCCATGGATAGACAGAGATTCATAATATAAACCTGGCTGGTGAGCAAGGATTTAAATGGTGGGGGAGGAATTGGGAAGGAGACTCTTTGAAAATAAATCAATGTCTTTAATATATGGAGAGAAAGAGCCGCGACGTGCCTTCCCTCCCCCCACTTTTCAGTGTCTGAGAGTATGTCTACACTGCAGAAACAAAAGACCCATTACAGCAAGTCTCTGAGCCTGGGTCAGCTGACTTGGGCTCACGCAATGGGGCTTACAGCAATGTAGACATTATGACTTAGGCTGGAGTCCAGGCTCTGAGAACATTCCCCTCGCTGGGTTTCAGAGTCCAGGTTCTAGCCTGAGCCTGAATGTCTACACAGCTATTTTTATCCCCATAGCATGAGCCCAAATCATTTGACCTTGGTTCTGAGACTTGCTACAGTGGGTCATTTTTTTTGCAGTGTAAACATACTGTGAGTGCTGGTGTGAGCTATTCAGTCTGATATCCAGAACTCCCCGCTTGAAAAATTCACTGTTCACTGCATGATTAGTGAAATGTGGTGATAGTTTAAAAAAGGGAGAGAGTCACAAAGACATTTTCATGCATTGCAGGATTCTGTCTTTCCACTGTTTGACTCCTCTGGTGGCTGTGTGTTTTTGAAGAGATCAGGCTTTGTTGAATAAGATGCCCTGCAATGCTGCTAATAATAAAAAATCCTGGCTGTGCTAAAGGTTCAGTGTTTTCTTTATAGAGCTGCTAGTCGCCATCAGACAGGATCGTTTGCTTCCGTTTTCACACCGTCACGAGGGTATAGTTTTGACTCAGTGTCGGACTTGCCATGGTCACAGGAAGCCGCAAAATTTTACTTTAATTGGTATGAAAATCTTGGCTTAGTTTTCAAATGGTTTATTTAATCTAGATTCCAGCCTTGTTCATTAGCTGGCCGATTCTAGCGCTCCTATGCTCCAGTGATGGGAAATCCAGACGTCTAGTTAGCCAAGCCTAGAGCTGAATTGTCCCAGGGACTTCAACCTCACTTCTGATTTTCCATGCACAGTCATTTACAGGAACTAGCAGTAGGATTTGCACAAGACAACAGCATTTGTACAAGATTTTCACATGTAAGTCTTCGGCATATGCAAAATCCCATCACCTGGGTGCATGGTCTTGCACACAAATCACTGTGTACAACGCAAAGGTTGCTTTAACGCTTGTTACATTGTGAAGGGGCCCAGTTTGCACATCTTGTGAAGCTGATGTTTCACTGTAGCTCTCACGGCTGTGCTTCTCCCATGTGTGCAAGATGGCATGCTCCATAGGAGGAAGCAGATGAGAAGGCTTCAGGTGACTTTGACATGCAGGGGAATCTTACTTCACCTGATCACTTTACCTTTCCCCCCCATCCTGTTACCAACACTGACTATTTAAATGGGTATTATAGGATGTTATATAAGTATTGTCACTTAAGATTGTGATTATCATCTCTGATTAATCCTTCTTATGTTGGAAAGCTGTAAAAAGTTTGCACCCAAGGGGATGTCTTGAAAAATTCTGTGCTGTTCAGATTCAATCCAAGCTGACAAGAACTATAGTTGAGGGAAAAGAGACAGAGGCATCTAGATGACAGGCCATAAATATATTAAAAAATACTGTTAAAGATGTAAAGTATCGGGGGTATCCGTGTTAGTCTGTATCCTCAAAAACAACAAGGAGTCCGGTGGCACCTTAAAGACTAACAGATTTATTTGAGCATAAGCTTTCGTGGGTAAAAACTCCACTTCTTCAGATGCATGGAGTGAAAATTACAGATGCAGACATAAATATACTGACAGATTTTCACTCCATGCATCTGAAGAAGTGGGGTTTTTCCCCACGAAAGCTTATACTCAAATAAATCTGTAAGTCTTTAAGGTGCCACCGGACTCCTTTTTGTTAAAGATGTAGTAAGAAATTAGTGTGGTGGAAGGGTTAGAGAAGCCTTTCTCTGCCCTCTGGGTCAGCATTCAGGTAACTGGGGAATTTGGCCGGAGAAGGCAATAACCAGGAGAAATCCGATCTCTGTAATGCAAAGACACACTTGGTTACTGTGACTCTGTTTTCAGCACAGGAATAGTTCCACTAAAGTTTTTCCTTGTATTGGAATAATTCTTTTATAGATGTCTTAACCATTTGCAGTTGGGATGTTAGAGCTTATGTATGTTCAGGGCTCCCGTGGCTATTTTGCAAGATGCTTTACCTTTAAAAGAACTCCAGTGGTGGTGCGGAAATAAACCCTGATCCAGCAAAGCACTTCAGCACATGTTTAAAGTCTCGTTGAAGTACATGGGAGTACAGAAATGTTTTTAGGGGTTTGCTGGATTGGGGCCAAAGTACTAAAAAGTTGTCAAGAGGCTTAGGAGCAAGTACAGACCTAGGCCTTGTCCAGAGTAGCTTACTGTCTGTTTAGTTAATATATAGACAGAGGCTGGTCAGAGATACAGTGATTAAGAATGTCTGGCACATGCCTTTTGCACAAGGATGGTGGTGAATGGAGTGAAGAAGGAGTTGAAAGAAAAGGGAGCATTGAGGTGGAAGTCACTGAGTGAGAATGGAGGATAAAAGAAATAAAGAACTTTCTGGGTCTTCTCAAAGAGTTATGCTGGAAGGAACTGGAACGTCAGGTCAGGCAGAAGCTGAATGGAAAGTCAGGACTGTGCTTTCAAAGACTTTCTAAGTCCGTCATACTTTCTAATGCTAATTGAATGTATTGCCCTCTTCTGTTGATTGGTAGAGGTGCAGAGCCTATCTTATTTAACAAGAAAATCCGACAAGGGCACATGGGAAAGGATGGAGAATGTTTGAGCCAAGATGCTTAAGGAGTCTCAGAAGGGATGAATGATACAGCTGGCAGAGTCCTGAACACTCTTGATGTGTGAACAACGTACTGATGCAGTGATTATAGACAGTGATACCAGACATGCTTGGGTGGCTTGCTTACTTGGTTTTAATTGATGGATTCTTGTTTAAATCCAGCAGAAATATTTTGTGCTAGATCTGAGTTCCCTGATTTGTATTTTCTCGACATAGCCAACATGCTAGATGGTTGTTTTGATTCCCACAGAGCTGCTGATATCTTCACTTTCTGAAGTGACTCCTGAAGTCGAGTGTTTTGGGTTTTTTTTTTTTAAGGATTCTTGATTAGAAGGGAAACAGAAATACTGAATCAACATTTGCTTTTCTTTTCAGGACTTGGCCATGTACATAAATGAAGTCAAGAGAGACAAAGAGACCTTAAAGAAAATACGTGAATTTCAGAAATCTATAGAAAACTTGGTGAGTTTGAGAATCTTCTCTCTTCCCCCACCCCCCAACTTTTTATTTTATCTTTATTAACATACTTGGACTCTCCAGACAAATTTCACTCATCACCTATATTTATCTTTAAAAGACCCATTTGTATTTGATCGACCTCTTATTATCTGTGTATTAATTGTGTTCAAATTCCAAAAAATGGAGTCCATTCGTTATAAAATCTACTTGATCATGATGTGGGGCTGTCATTTTTTTACATTGAAAGGGTTTCCCATACTTTATTTCTGCACGCTGCTAATGTTGGGGAACCATCCTTTTCCAAAAATGAATTCTTGCACAACTGGCTGCTGTTTAAAATGTTTTTATTTTGCTGTTAAGCAGGTAGAAAGAGGAGATGAATAAACATTTTCATGAACAAGAGTATAGCCCTGGTATACAAGGGAAAGAACAGCACAAGTAATATATTCTTAAGCACAGAACTCCAAATATATGGACCAGACATCTATCTTTCAAACCACATGAGGGACTGATCTGCTGAAGTCAATGGGGGCTGAGTACACTCAGCACTGTGCACCTCTCTGTGTTATCCTGAGTCCAAAGGACACTGTGGACTTTAATAAATGATTCTTTAACAAACTTGAGACAGAATCCCTAGTTTGCAAGAGAAACCTAAGAAAACGCTGAAGTGGGATGTAGGCCTTTCCAGCTCATAGGTTTTGGTTGGAACAGTCATGATAAGCCATGATCTGTATGAGAAATGAGATGTGTGGTGCTCTTTAAAAACTGGAATGCGAATGGGTCCTTTAAACATCTGCTTTTCCCTGCTGCAGTCTGAGAGCTGGTGTGACATGCAGAAGATGAAATGTTAGCAAAGCAGTAATTTCTTTCTTCAAATCAATCTCCCACACACTCTGCTCTGTGTTTAATTTCATTTCTCTGTAGCGGTTGTTATGGATTTATTCTCATTATGTATACACAACCCACACAGCACAGCAATGAAATAACCACAGATTATATGCACAGCTGTATAAAATATGTATTTTTCTGATCAATGGTGAAGCTTCAAGATTTATTATTTTTTTAAATAAAAAAAAGAGAACTCTGTAGGTGGAATGTTTTGTATCATTCAATAACAGTGCTGTATTGAGTAGAATTTTCAAGGGCTTAGGGGCTGAGAGAGATCCATGATTCTGGTCTCTGAATCTGCCCCAAATCTGTGGGTTGGTTCCAGATGGGATCCAAAATTAGAAGATCTCGATTTTCTGGTTCCAGTGCAGTTTCAATAAAAAAATCTCCTGAGACTAGCTGATTTCATGAGATTTCTACCACCCAGAGTGGATATCTTGCAAAAATTACTTGACTGCTAAACCTTTGCATCCAGATCCTTGACTTGACTTGTCGTCAAACCCAAACACTAGCCTCAGGATCCTAACGCCACTTCTAGCGTCGTCTTCTATGGTAACTGTCATGTATTGGAATTCCATCTGGCTTTAGGTGATAGTGTTTATATGAATCTCTGCCACTCAAGATAGACCCCATAGTACAGTCTTACACGAGTGCGTCTTCTCTGTTTACTGTGTCTGTGGAATGTTCTCTCTCTGGGTATTCAAGTCCATCACTGCTAACATTACTGGTGAGGTGATTCACTTTTTGGTTATGTGTTTTGGTGAGTGGCGGTTCTCTCCTTTGCTAGGGGCCTATTTTGGAATCTGAGCTGGACTCGGGGGTTGGGGGGGGCTTTATTGCCCTTTGGAAACTGTCTCTTTTGTTTCTTTATGTTTTGTGCCACATTCAGAGACCTTTTGGGTTCAGAAATAAAAACCTCTCATTGCTAACATACACTTTGCTACCTGCAGCAAGGGAAACTGGAAGAATTTGGGAGGCCAAAGATAGACGGTGAACTGAAAGTCCGTTCAATTGTGAACCACACCAAGCAGGACAGGTAAGTGAATGAAGAAACAAAGAAATGGACAGTGGGGGAAAAAAAAGACACCATTCTCCCAGAAAATCAAGTTAAAAGAAACACCATTCAAAATGCTAAGTACAGTACAGGGCCCATTATTGCTATGCACCTGGGGTAGAGTGACCAGATGTCCTGATTTTATAGTGACAATCCCGATATTTGGGGCTTTGTTTTATATAGGCACCTATTACCCTGTCCCAATTTTTCACACTTGCTGGCTGGTCATCTTAGCTGGGGGCTCTAATACAGCTTAACATCTGTCTTGGGATCATAATGGGTTTAGATCCATGGGTCATGGGCTCAGTCCCAGCTCATGCTGGCCCACCCAGGGGCATTGCCTTACACTTGGTGGCCGGTGTAAGAATTTGAGCTGGGCAAGCTTCTGAGGTTCAGAATGAGGTTTCCGGACCAGGGTGTGTATGTAACCTGCAGGTAGATGATGTGACTCTGTGTCCCCCTCTAATGGCTGAAGCTCAGGGGTTCATCAGTCTGCTACAGCCTTTGAGCCAAAGAAGCTTGGAAAGTAGAAGCTCCCGCTTTTAGGTGCAGAGGCTGCAGGTTCAATTCTCATTGCTGACAACCCACCTAGGGGGAGTTGCATTACACAGAGAAGACCGGGTAGATCATCCCATCCATCCTTCTGCCAATGCAGGATTTTTCCTACCTTACATTTTGTAATGCACTGGCCAGTCTAGTTTAAAGAGGCCCAATCTTCTAGAGATCAGAAGTCAGACCGTAGTATGGATTTCAGCTCTCCGCCTCCCAGCAATATAGTGTGTTTGAAACCAGGTGTGGCCCATTATAAGGAGGTGACAGGTAAACTGTGAAATTCATCTCTAGGCCCAGGTTCAGATTCATAGATTCATAGATACTAAGGTCAGAAGGGACCATTCTGATCATCTAGTCCGACCTCCTGCACAGCGCAGGCCACAGAATCTCACCCACCCACTCCTATGAAAAACCTCACCCATGTCTGAGCTATTGAAGTCCTTAAATCATGGTTCAAAGACTTCAAGGAGCAGAGAAGCCTCCCTCAAGTCAACCATGCCCCATGCTACAGAGGAAGGTGAAAAAACTCCAGGGTCTCTCCAATCTGCCCTGGAGGAAAATTCTTTCCCGACCCCAAATATGGCAATCAGCTAAACCCCGAGCATATGGGCAAGATTCACCAGCCAGATACCCAGGAAAGAATTTTCTATAGTAACTCAGATCCCATCCATCTAATATCCCATCTCAGGGGATTTGGCCTATTTACCCTGAATATTTAAAGATCAATTACTTACCAAAATCCCATTATCCCATCATACCATCTCCTCCATAAACTTATCAAGTAGAATCTTAAAACCAGATAGATCTTTTGCCCCCACTGCTTCCCTTGGAAGGTTATTCCAAAACTTCACTCCTCTGATGGTTAAAAACCTTCATCTGATTTCAAGTCTAAACTTCCTGGTGGCCAGTTTATACCCATTTGATGCTGACTAGCACTCTCCCAAAGCCTGGAGGGTGTTCACTTCCAGTGTTACTCCGCAGGCCCCAGTCATATATGCCACAATGCCCAGCGGCAGAAGCTTTCAAGTCTGATGTTAAATCATAAAAAACTGGCAATTCTAGAGTCCACAAGTTTCATCCACAGTGAAATGCTTAGGTGGTTTTTTGTTACGTTAAATCTCATTGTTTGGGGGGCTAAAGCTCTCTTGGGCTTTGCAAGTGCAAACTCTTCTCTGTTCCAGTTTCGATTCACTGCCAACCCGTGAAATTGTAGGACATGTCATTAGCTTAAAGCGACTTACACTGATTTTGAGCCCTACAGAGAGGGCACTCAGAAGAAAGCCCTATCTTCTTATTTTTTCAGCAGAGTCAAATAAAGCTGCATCCTATTGAAGGGATTGCGTGTGCTGGGTGGACCCTTCCAGTGGCTGATTTCAGGGTGTCTCAAACAGAGCTGGGGGGCTTTTTCCTGTATGATTACAGAGTACTGTATGTTTCCTGGAAATTACCTGTAAGTGAAATATACAACTGCTCTTGGGTGCTCTGGATTACATTTAGAAGAGCCTCAGGAAGCTAAACTGACGTGTCTTCTCACTACGTGGCCTGCAGATGAAACACCTTTAAAACCCTCTTTGAGAGCTCAGTCATCACACGAGTCAGAATATTTTCTTATAAAAAGAATGGTTGTTCTGAAGTTTTTCCAAATAAATAAAATTAACCTTCAGGTTGTTTTTCAGCTAGTCCCTCGCCTGGTAAGACGATCCATGGGCCAAATTGTCTCCTTATAGTCAGTTGAGTGACACCAGCAGGACATTTGGTCCTATGTTTGCACACGTTTCATCCTCATTAATTTGGTCATTACTTAGAATTGCATTGATGCCCAGTGCCTTCAACATTAAATCATTATATAGCTAACAATGTTTCACTGTCCTGACCGGGCAATAATCTCTGCTGAGCTTTCTGTGAAAGGTGTATATAATTAGATGTGGGATTTGGTTTCTGGCAGGTATTTATTTTTGTTCGATAAAGTGGTGATCGTCTGTAAAAGGAAAGGATACAATTATGAGTTGAAAGAAATTATCGAGCTGCTTTTCCATAAAATGACTGATGATCCCATGAACAACAAGGACATTAAGAAGGTAGGTGGACAGAGCAAGGAACTGGCTTAGCTCTCTTGGACAGCTTTTCATATCCATGCAGGTCAGTGTCCTAGGGCACCCCTCTCCCATCAGACTTCAAAAACAGAAATAATGCTTGTAAAATCTGGACAATCAACACTTTGATTGCAGGGCAAAGAGCTTAGAAATGAGAGGCTGAGCTGGGTCCCCTGACCTGGGGCCTGCAAAAGAGCCCTCAAGAAGTTAGGATGACTTGACTGGAAGGGAGGAAGCTGCTCTGTTCTTTTACAGAAGCCATTCTCTGAAAGAGTAATTCACAGACAAATTGGAAAGGATAAAAATGACCTAAAAAAAGAATGGAGGATGGGGAAGAATGGGCAGGACATGCACGTACACGCATGCTTATTCCAATTTGCATATCCCGGTGACTGGGCTTTAGTTGTGTGTGTCTCCTCTGGGGCTCCAAGCTCCCCATGCCTCGGTGCATTTAACATAGATTCATAGATTCATAGATACTAAGGTCAGAAGGGACCATTCTGATCATCTAGTCCGACCTCCTGCACAGCGCAGGCCACAGAATCTCACCCACCCACTCCTATGAAAAACCACACCCATGTCTGAGCTATTGAAGTCCTTAAATCATGGTTCAAAACTTCAAGGAGCAGAGAAGCCTCCCTCCAGTCAACCATGCCCCATGCTACAGAGGAAGGCAAAAAAACCTCCAGGGCCTCTCCAATCTGCCCTGGAGGAAAATTCCTTCCTGACCCCAAATATGGCAATCAGCTAAACCCTGAGCACATGGGCAAGATTCACCAGCCAGATACCCAGGAAAGAATTTTCTATAGTAAATCAGATCCCATCCATCTAATATCCCATCTCAGGGGATTTGGCCTATTTACCCTGAATATTAAAAGATCAATTACTTACCAAAATCCCATTATCCCATCATACCATCTCCTCCATAAACTTATCGAGTAGAATCTTAAAACCAGATAGATCTTTTGCCCCCACTGCTTCCCTTGGAAGGTTATTCCAAAACTTCACTCCTCTGATGGTTAAAAACCTTCGTCTGATTTCAAGTCTAAACTTCCTGGTGGCCAGTTTATACCCATTTGTTCTTGTGTCCACATTGGTGCTGAGCTTAAATAATTCCTCTCCCTCTCCTATATTTATCCCTCTGATATATTTATAGAGAGCAATCCTATCTCCCCTCAACCTTCTTTTAGTTAGGCTAAACAAGCCAAGCTCCTTAAGTCTCCTTTCATAAGACAAGTTTTCCATTCCTCGGATCATCCTAGTAGCCCTTCTCTGTACCTGCTCCAGTTTGAATTCATCCTTTTTAAACATGGGAGACCAGAACTGCACACAGTATTCTAGGTGAGGTCTCACCAGTGCCTTGTATAACGGTACTAAAACCTCCTTATCCCTACTGGAAATGCCTCTCCTGATGCATCCCAAAACCGCATTAGCTTTTTTCACAGCCATATCACATTGGCAGCTCATAGTCATCCTATGATCAACCAATACTCCAAGGTCCTTCTCCTCTTCCGTTACTTCTAATTGATGCGTCCCCAACTTATAACTAAAATTCTTGTTATTAATCCCTAAATGCATAACCTTACACTTCTCACTATTAAATTTCATCTTATTACTATTACTCCAGTTTACAAGGTCATCCAGATCCTCCTGTATAATATCCCGATCCTTCTCCAAATTGGCAATACCTCCCAGCTTTGTATCATCTGCAAACTTTATTAGCACACTCCCACTTTTTGTGCCAAGGTCAGTAATAAAAAGATTAAATAAGATTGGTCCCAAAACCGATCCCTGAGGAACTCCACTGGTAACCTCCCTCCAACCTGACAGTTCGCCTTTCAGTAGGACCCGTTGCAGTCTCCCCTTTAACCAATTCCTTATCCACCTTTTGATGTTCATATTGATCCCCATCTTCTCCAATTTAACTAATAATTCCCCGTGTGGCACGGTATCAAATGCCTTACTGAAATCTAGGTAAATTAGATCCACTGCATTTCCTTTATCTAAAAAATCTGTTATTTTTTCAAAAAAGGAGATCAGGTTGGTTTGGCACGATCTACCTTTTGTAAAACCATGTTGTATTTTGTCCCATTTACCATTGACTTCAATGTCCTTAACTAATTTCTCCTTCAAAATTATTTCCAGGACCTTGCATACTACAGATGTCAAACTAACTGGCCTGTAGTTACCCGGATCACTTTTTTTTCCTTTCTTAAAAATAGGAACTATATTAGCAATTCTGCAATCATTCGGTACTATTCCTGAGTTTACAGATTCATTAAAAATTCTTGCTAATGGGCTTGCAATTTCAGGTGCCAATTCCTTTAATATTCTTGGATGAAGATTATCTGGGCTCCCCAATTTAGTCCCATTAAGCTGTTTCAGTTTCGCTTCTACCTCAGATATGGTAATATCTACCTCTATATCCTCCTTCCCATTTGTCATGCTACCATTATCCCCAAGATCCTCTTTAGCCTTATTAAAGACTGAGGCAAAGTATTTGTTTAGATATTGGGCCATGCCTAGATTATCTTTAACCTCCGCTCCATCCTCAGTGTTAAGCGGCCCCACTTCTTCCTTCTTAGTTTTCTTCTTATTTATATGGCTATAGAACCTTTTACTATTGGTTTTAATTCCCTTTGCAAGGTCCAACTCTACTTGACTTTTAGCCTCTCTCACTTTATCCCTACATCTTCTGACCTCAATTAGGTAGCTTTCCTTGCTGATCCCTCCCATCTTCCACTACCTGTATGCTTTCTGCTTCTTCATAATCACCTCTCTAAGATGCTTGCTCATCCAGCTTGGTCTACAACTCCTTCCTATGAATTTTTTCCCCTTTCTTGGGATACAGGCTTCCGATAGTTTCTGCAGTTTTGATTTAAAGTAATCCCAGGCCTCCTCTACCTTTAGATCCATAAGTTCTTCAATCCAATCCACTTCCCTAACTAATTTCCTTAATTTTTGAAAGTCAGCCCTTTTGAAATCAAAAACCCTAGTTGCAGATTTATTTTTGTTAATCCTTCCATTTAGTTTGAACTGAATTAGCTCATGATCACTTGAGCCAAGATTGTCCCCTACAACCATTTCTTCTATGAGGTCCTCGCTACTCACCAAAACTAAATCTAAAATGGCATCCCCTCTAGTCGGTTCAGCAACTACTTGATGAAGGAATCTATCAGCTATCGCATCTAGGAAAATCTGAGCCCTATTATTATTACTAGCACTGGTCCTCCAGTCTATATCTGGGAAGTTAAAGTCTCCCATGATCACGCAGTTTCCATTAGTATTTACTTGATTAAAGACATTAAAAAGGGCTCTATCCATATCCAAATTAGATCCCGGAGGTCTATAGCACACCCCAAGCACTATCGTAGGAGAGGCTTTACTAGTTTTCTTCCCCAATGTAATTTTTGCCCAGACGGACTCTGTCTTATCCATTGCATCGCTTCTTATTTCTTTACATTCTACCTCATCATTGATATACAATGCTACTCCACCCCCTTTACCTTTGTTTCTGTCTTTCCTAAACAGCACATACCCTTCAATACCTGTAGTCCAGTCATGACTACTATTCCACCATGTTTCTGTTATCCCTATAATATCTGGTTTCACTTCCTGCACCAGTAGCTCTAGTTCCTCCATTTTGTTACCTAGACTCCTCGCATTGGTGTACAAACATCTTAATTTTTGCTGTTTGGACTCGCTCACATTTTGTACCCTATTAGGCACAGTCATTCTACAGCCAGTATAACCTATTAGACTAGTATCCACACCGCCCTCGCTCCTTATATACATTCTCCTACCCATGGCTGTATCCTTTCTTACTTCATCTTCTTCCCTCTCAATGCTAAAATCTGGCGTGGAGATTTTCTGGACATCTCCCATCCATCTCCCCCCAATTCCTAGTTTAAAGCTCTCTTTATCAGTTGTGCCAGCCTCGATCCTAGAAGTCTATTTCCTTCCCTACTCAGATGAAGTCCATCCCGAGAGAATTGACCTCTGTCCGTGAATGCCTCCCAGTGGCCATACATCCCAAAGCCCTCCTTATAGCACCACTGCCTAAGCCATCTGTTGACAGTCATAATCTTGTCAGACCTTTGTTGCCCTTCTCTAGGAACAGGAAGGATCCCGCTAAAGATCACCTGAGCCTCAATTTCCTTAAGTGTCTTCCCCAGCCTAGCATAGTCTCCCTTGATACTTTCCAGCGAGAATCTGGCTGTATCATTTGTTCCCACATGAAGGATAATTAGGGGATTCTTTCCCGCTCCCTTTAGGATTCTTTTCAACCTCAGGTCTACATCCTGTATCTTAGCACCCGGAAGACAGCACACCCTGCTATTCTCAGGATCAGCTCTAGTTACAGGCCTGTCTATTCTTCTCAATAAAGAGTCCCCGCTCACATAGACCTGCCTTTTCCTGGTGACAGTGCTATTCTCCAGTCTCTCCCCGTTCCCTCTGGCTGCAAGTTCTTTCCATTCCTATTTTCCCTTACAATCCTCTTCAACCCATCCTGTATCCTCCTGGGGCTCATATTTGGTGTAGTCTCCCTTGACTCTTCCCCTTTTTCTATAGGACTAGCCTCTCTTCTCTTCTTCCTTACCCTTCCACCTTCAACAAGTAACTGCTGAGCCCCTTCTTCATTTTCCAACTCTGCAAACCTGTTCCTAAGCTCTATTTCTCCTTCACTAGCCCGTCTTTTTCTCTGCCTGGTTCTTTGAGTCACATGTTTCCACTGACCACTTTCCTCATCCAGTCTCTCCTCAAAATTCCCCAGCCCTGCTTCCATCTGTGAGTCTGAGCTTTTCCCTTCAGATACCTCATATCTTTGCTCCATCGTCTGCTCAAACCCCTTCCTAAACTCAACCAGACTTTCCACCTGCATCTCCAAACCTCGGATCTTTTCCTCCATCAGCTCTATCAGACGACATTTCATGCAGAAAAAACTCTTACCGGTTCCCCCCTCCAGGATCATGTACATACCACAGCTTCCACATCCAGTCATCCTCAATGTGTCTTCCACTACATGAGTCACTCCCACAGCTGCCTCTGTATCTGTCATCTCCTTCCCACCTAAATCCTGTTAATCTGGGAAACACAAGCCACACCAAAAAGACCACACACCCCCCAGCAAAAGCAAACCCCAAACAAGCACCACAATCCAAACTCCCACTCAAACTCCCCTGTTTAGAGCTCTGTTTGCTAGCTCCTGACTACTACACTAGAATTTTAGATTGCGGATCGTGGCAAGCGAAGCGGCTCTCGCATTCTCAAGCACTAGCTCCTAAGCTGTCATTATGAGAGGGAACATGGGCTGGGTGACCAGGTTTATCCTTGCCTGTTGTTCAGAAGAGCTAATGGGAGTGGAACCTCCAGCAATAACTGTCCTGGAAAAGGCAGCTCTAATGGTTATTCCTTCTGAGTACTGCGTGGGAGTATCAATACTGGAGTTCAGATATCCCACTGGAATGTGCTGTTTCCCTAAAAACGGCCAACCCAAAGGTCGCGGTGGAAGCCTTTGTCTAGTGGGATCTTAGTAGCTTCTTGGACCTGTCCCTCAGCAGACAGCCCTCGAAGCTGTAGAAAGTGTTTGTTTTTGGGGGTTAGCATGGACATGGCAGGCTCTTTGCATTGGGTACGCTCCTCTAAACCAAGTTTCTCTGTCAGAGATGCACATACTCTGCCTGGTTTGGGGCTGAGGTGAGGACACAGAGGAAGATCGGCATCCCAGGAGACTCCATAGCTTGGCAGCTTTGGCCACCGCGTCAGTGTAGTACAGTGTATGGGATAGCAACAAGAGAGCTGTTGTGCCATTTTGAAAATAATTGGTGGTTTTGCTGCTGTGATGTTGAAGAGAGATGGCTAGCCTTGTGTTTTAATGAATTGTGTTTCCACTTTGCTCTCTTCTGCTTTCTAGTCTCATGGAAAAATGGTAAGCAACCACGAAATCCACTTTATTTTCTTTAATATTGTAGTGAACTGGCTAGTGTGTATATGCACCACTGCCTTCTGCAGGGCAGGTTGGATGTGTGTCATAGGCTCTATATTGCTGATGGTGAATGGAGAATCTCCTTTCGCTTTAATGGCAGGGACCTGAGCTTTTGGAGCTGCAGGATCTGGTTTCTCTCCCATCTGCTACCATGAAATTCTGGTTGATGATGGAGTGCACCAGGGTCCACCATTAAGTCATTTGTTGCAATGTACAATAAAGATACAAAGTTGGTCTTTGCACCACTCCCCTGCTTTTATCACCAGAAAGGTCCATTGTAACCACAGAGGCAAGTAAAGAAAACACCTTAAAACAGATTACAAATGGACCTGAATTAACCCCCACCCCCACCCGCCTAGGATGTTGTTGCTTAAGCATTCAGCACAAAGAGGTGAGGGAGAAAGAACTAACATCTGATCATTTCTCTTGGTTTCCTGTTGCAGTGGTCATACGGGTTCTACCTGATTCACCTTCAGGGAAAGCAGGGCTTTCAGTTTTTCTGCAAGACAGAAGACATGAAGAGGAAGTGGATGGAGCAGTTTGAAATGGCAATGTGAGTGTTTTAAGCTTCCCTGCAAAAATCCTCTCTGGCTGCACACCATTGCCACTAATGAAACATGGCCTGGTCAACTCAATTTCTAGTTCTCAGAGCCCAGGGCTCTGATCTGCAACTCTCATTGACTTCCATAGGACTTCCATGCACAAAGGGTTTCCAGAAATGGGCCTGATGTGATAGCATCTAACCAAACGGTTCAAGCAAAAAGCGTGTGCGGGGAAGATGTCTGTAAAAATTGCCACCTTGGGAGGAAACCTACGGCATCCAACATTGAGCATGTATTTGACCAAATAACCAGAGTTAAGGGCTAAAATCTGCACAGATAGTCAGCACAAGGATGTTGCATCCTACTTAAGCCCCATTTTGAGGACATAAGTTGTGCATAGGTTTCATATTGGCCTTCTGCACAGTGGTGAATTCTAGTTTATGACTGACGTAGGCGGGAAAGACAGGATCATGTGTGAATATATCAATGAAAGTTTAACACACCATACACAACCCCTCCCATCAGCTAGCCCCAAATGATTCTCCAATTCTTTCACTGTTGTGCGAGATCTTATTCCATGCTCAGTGATTTCAAAACTTTGACTGAAATCCAGACAGTAGTTGCAACCAAAGACCGTAGAATTCAAAGTCTGACCAGGGCAGGTTGATACAATTTTGGGGGTTTGTCTTTTGGTTTTTTTTCCCCCCGCTTTGGAATTAGGTCCAACATTAAGCCAGAAAAAGCCAACGCGAATCACCACAACTTCCAGATGTACACATTTGAAAAGACGACCAACTGCAAAGCGTGCAAAATGTTTTTAAGGTGAGCAATGCTCTTCTGGCACTACTAGATGAAAACTTTTTTAAAAAACATGTCTATTTAAAAAAAAAAAGGGGGGGGTAATTGTTCATTCATCATTTCCCTGGTCTTTTACCCAGTCGAGAAAAGTTGAGTTGAGTGAGAGTGAGTTGTGAGCGTGTGAGTTGGAAAGGGCTAGGTATCTGAGATTCTCTGACTTACCGTTTGTCAGTTGCAGCCTTTCAGGCTATGGAGAATTTGAAATCAGCATTGCTGCTGCTGTTTTTCCATTATTTTTCAAGCGTATGATTGTAGGGCTCTAGCTGTGATAACAGTACTGCAAATGGTGGCACAAAATCCCACACCATAGGCCCCTTCGCCTTGACCCAGGAGAACAAATTTGGGTGGGAACAGGCTGTGGTTTTATCGGTATTTCATGCACACACCTGCCCAATGTTAACCTGACAGTTGTGCTATATTTGCCACTCCCCTCTCTGCCCCTAAGATGGAGCCATCTTTGTTCCGCATTTACTCTGGCCCACAAAAGGGGAGATTTTCAAAGGCACAGAGGGCAGTGAGGTGCCCAACACCTGTTGAAGGTCGGTGGGAATCCCAGCCTAAGCTGCTTCCAGAAACCATGCCCTCATGTCACCAACCAGGATGTTAGCTCTGCAATATCATGGTCACACCACTCAGCCACTCCCTGTGTGGAACAGTTGGGCCCATGGGCGTCTTCCAGCTCTCCAGACTTGTGGTTGTATTTTAACTCATTAATCCACACCAAGACTGGCTGTATTCCCACGTTGGGGGCAGTCCACTTATCTGACACCCCACTGCTGTAGCATCGCAGGCAGGCTGATCCAGTACGGGAGCAACCAGGAGCTCTCTTGACTGTTTCCCCATCCCCAAACCTGGATTCTGCGTAGCCTTCCATCCTCTGGGGAACTCCATATTAAACACAGAGGGTCCACTGTGATTCTCACAGGGATTCTCAACCTTTTTCTTTCTGAGGCCCCCCACAACATGCTATAAAAACTCTGTGGCCCACCTGTGCCACAACAACTAGTTTTCTGCATATAAAAGCCAGAGCCGGTGTTGGGGGGTGGCAAGCAGGGCAATTGCCTGGGGCCACATGCCACAGAGGCCCCCGTGAAGCTAAATTCGGCTTCAGCCTCAGGTGGCGGGGCTCAGGGCCCCGGACTTCAGCCCCTTGTGGTGCAGCTTCAGCTTTCTGCCCTGGGCCCCAGCAAGTCTAACGCTGGCCCTGCGTGGTGGCCCCCCTGAAACCTGCTCACGGTCCCCCTGGGGGCCCCAGATCCCTGGTTGAGAACCACTGATCTAACAGACATTTCACGTGGACACAATAATGAGAAACTGTCACATGTGAGCTCGTTGTAACTTAAAATTCATATTTCTCAGCCCTTTGGCTAGATGTTTTCAACATCTAAAATGGGTTTGTCTTTTTTTTATTCCCTCTTTTCCTTTCCTCTTCTCTCAGTTCACACCTAACTCCCAGACTTCCAGCTCACCTCTGCTGTATCGCATAAATGACCCTAATGATCAGGATGGCCTAGTAGCTAAAAGTCCATGCCCCTGCCCCATTGCTCTGGGAAAGCAGGAATAAGTATTTGACCATTTGACAGGAAACAGAATCCTTTATGCATCATTGCAGAATTTCAGCAAGGAGCAAGAATTGCTGGCCTGAGGCTATAGATAAATCTTGCATGCAAGGACCATACGCTGAAGCTCTTAACCTGCCCAGGGGGGCTGCTTATTGCCTGGCCTACCCAATTGGAAATGAAATTATCATTAGCTCAACAAATGTTGCATTAAGAAACTTCTTGTACATATAGAATTGTCTGAATTATCACTGCTGGTCTTTATATGCTATTCTGAGAACCCCTCCATGGGCAATCTTATGTGATTGGTTGGAACATCAATAACATTTAATAGCTAAACCAATCAGTATTCAAATAAACACTGTATCCATGTGGGTTTTTGCCATACAGTCCTGCAAGCTCTTGATCTGGTAACTAATGACAGGCTATCATTTAGTTATAGATCTTTGCGCTTATACTGCATATTTCATAGGGGGAATTTGAAAGCACATTACAAGCAATTAGGTTTCAAAAACCACCTCTCCATCTCTGCCTCCTGAGGTTGGCTAAATCCTATTATCCCCACTTCACAGATATGTAAACTGAGGCACAGAGAGGTTAAGTGATTTACCTAAAGTCAAGTGGCAGAGCTGGGAATAAATCCCAGGAGTCTAGTAAAATGGAGCACATTTCTTATGGAGTTTAACTACACCAGAGGTACATCCTCCTTTCAGTGTGATGCCCATCAGTGGCAGTATAACTTCATGCCCAGTGTAGGTTTGTCTATATTAACACTGTAGGAGAGTCTGGTTCTTTTTAAACACATATGATGCACTTTCCTCCAGTTTGTCGTGTGTTCCCACTGACCGATTTGATACCTTTTCTTAATCCTTCACTGCACAAAAACACCAATACTTATTGCTGGGATTTGAGGCTCAATGAAAGTTTTTATTGAATGAATGTGACCTTCCCTGCTTGAAAATGGCTTAGATTTTAGCCCAACATTATGACCTCTGCTGTACTGCCTTCTGCAGATATACAGCAAGCTCAAATGTTGACTTTTGGCTTTCATCAGGTGGTATTTGGCCTTCCATAAGGGTGTAGCTTTCGTAAGTGAATAGCTTGCAGGGATGGGAAAGGGATATGGAGTCTACTCACTGCTAAGTGAAGCTCCAGGTTAGAGGTGACTGCAGGTTACCATCTGATGAATCCGGGGCCCTGACATGAAATGAGCTGGTGGTTTCAATCCACTTCCTAGGGGACACATGCCCAAGTTGCAAAAGTCATGATTGTCGTTGGCACAGATACACCTACATGGGCCACCATCAGCAGAGAAGCTGAGGAATGAATGAAGGAGAAGGCTGAGCTATCATCATCTCCCCTGATGCGGGTCCTACCAGCTCAGAGTAGAGGCACATTTCCTTCCTAGTGCTCTTATTCCTGCAGGTTGGATACGCTGAAGGATTGCCCATCTGGCACCTTTCACATATGTTAGTCACTAGCAAAAAAAAAAAAAATAGTAAAAAGTTAACAGAATAAACTATCATGCAAGAAGTTGTGCCTGCTTTGAGCAGGGGGTTGGACTAGATGATCTCCTGAGGTCCCTTCCAACCCTGATATTCTATGATTAAGTAAAACAAACGGGTAATTGGGGAGGAATATCAAAGAGGGGACTGTCGTGAAGAAAAATCTTAAATTTTCAACTTCTCTTTTCACAGAGGAACTTTCTATCAGGGCTATCTTTGCATGAAATGTGGAGCAGGTGCTCATAAAGAATGCTTGGAAATTATTCCTTCCTGCAAGATCAGTAAGTCTTTTGACCTTCTAGCTGTTTAAAAGGGCTTGGCTTCTTGTGAATGAACTGATAGATAAAAGTTGTTTTCTGTTTAGCATTAAATGTCATCCACTGTTTTATGTCCATTTCTGACTAGTCAAGAAATTTTTTAAAGATCTTTCCATCCACTTCCTAGTATGGTAACTTGCTGTGTTTAGCTCTTGTGTGTGTCTTTGTCTGTGTATGTATATGTATATATGTATGTGTATATTCTGACTATTTCAAGTAGTCCCCATAGTAAATATACATATATTTCGGGGAACTACTCAAAATACAGTAAAGGACCATAAAGCCAGCGAGCAAGTTGGAAAAAAATGTAATAATCCCTACCATGCATCGGGTGGGATCTTGCAACCAACTGACTGATTCGCTATAGCTAATGTTAGAAGAGACTTACTGTAGTAGGACATGAAGTACAGGATATATAGATCCGATTCAGGAGCAATCTTGAGATTCCGACCCGAACAGATATTGACTTGGAAGCCGCAGAGTTTGGCAGCTGGTTGTGGGAGGCAAAGGGGTAACTGAAGGTAATTTACTGCACTGTTTAATGCCCCTTCTGGACTAAGTCTTGTCAAACCAGTCTCCTTGAGAAGAGGAAGTATTCGTCCCTCCAGGTGAAGGTGAAAGTGTTGCTGCTTAGATAGCAACAAGGATAGGGAAAAGGACAACAATGAAGGAAAATTTCATCACACCCCCTAAGTGGGCAGGGGGAAGGAAGTGAGAGACAGAGTGTGTGTGTGTGTGTGTGTGTGTGTGTGTGTGTGTAATGGAGACAAACAAATAGGCTGTCAGTAGATGGCTCCATGGAGTACTATCTTTACATCTGCAACTGCTCTGATGTGGTCATTGGTGGGGATGCAGTTCTTCGTCTAATTTCTAACGGGCATTTGGGCAATATAACCACACAACGCTCTTTCTCTCTCACCCTCCAAGCCCTCACCACACATGCAGCCGGGCACAAATCCGCAGGGCTCATCTCAGGATGTGTTTGTTACCAAAGAGTTGTTTGCAGGCCTGAGGTGCGTTGGCGGAGCTGGGTGTGATTTGGGGCCTGATCCACATCCCAGTGAGGTGGATGGAAAGGTTTCTACTGACTTCAGAGGGTGTTGGAGCATGTCTGTAGTGCCTCACTTTTGGTCCCTTCTCTCAAGGTGATGAGTTATGCTGTGGAGTAGAGGGAAGTGCAAAACAGAGGGTTGTTTTCCCCTAAATTTAACCAATTATTTTAACATTGATTTTCAGGCTCTCCAGCGGACCAGGTACGTTTGTTTCATTCCCTCTTAACTCCCTGTCAGGCAGGGGCTGTGGGAGCATCTGTGTTTCACAGATTGAATTACAGCTGTGAGCTTTCAACTAGCCCTGGAGGGAGCATGGGCCTTGGGGAGGGCCCCCAGCAGCCACTGCAAACGTTACTTCAGATAATATCCATGTCGCATCATCCTAAGAACCTGATCCTACAAGGAGCTGATCACCCCCAACTTCCTTTCACTTCAGTGGGATTTTGGGGATCTGAACACCTCACAGAATAAGTGCTGGTAACAGATGTCCTTCATTTTAGACCAGAATTGGCCTGTTCCACATGGGTCTGGCCTGTCATTTGTGATGATCACTGTCCGATGTGCTGACTCTCAATGCTGTAATGACTCTGCATTCGGAACTATCGTAGATGAAGAACTTGGGCAGCAGGATACATTTTCACCCCAGTATTTCCCCTGCTAAATTGTGAAGGTTCCTCATACAGAGCATGGAAAACTTCCCATCCCTAAAGTGAAGAATTATGGGTAGATACAGCATGATATGCCCCTTGCCTTAGGAAAAAACTGAATCCAGTAGTAACTGCACAGGGAGCTTTGCGGTAATCAGAGCAAGAGCAGAGGTTACTATGGTACTTCAGGGTGTCTTATTTTATCTTTAAATACATTCAGTTGCGATAAGTTTTACTGAACATAAACTATTTTCTCTCTTTGCAGGATTCATTAAATACAGGACCTGGTAAGGGTGGTGTTGGTGTTTTGTCAATGGGAAAGTAGGGGAGGCAGCACTGGGATCTGGTTCAAAGTGGTTGATGAAGGCAAATTTTGGAAGGGGCTCTCATATAGTGTTTGCACCTAAAGCCTGGTCTACATTTAAGTTATACTGGTATAACTATGTTGATTGGGGGGGTGATTTTTTGCCAACATAGTTATGCCACTAAAACCCTACACTTATACTAGCATGAAGGTGGCCTTATACCAGTTTAAGCA
This sequence comes from Dermochelys coriacea, assembly GCF_009764565.3. Taxonomy (NCBI): domain Eukaryota; kingdom Metazoa; phylum Chordata; order Testudines; family Dermochelyidae; genus Dermochelys; species Dermochelys coriacea. The sequence goes on along the minus strand of NC_050083.1, from coordinate 17,359,420 downwards.
CTCTTATACCAGTATAACTGCATCCACACTAAGGGTGGGGGGTGGGGGTTGTTTTTTGTTTTTTGCTGCTTTAACAGTACCAGAATAGGGCTGGTCTACACTGAAAAGTTACATCGGCAGAGCTACATCTCTCGGGGTATGAAAAATCCACATCCCTGAGAGATGTAATTAAGCCAACCTACCTCCATTGTAGACAGCACTAGGTCGATGGGAAGAATTCTTCCGTCATCCTAGCTACCGCTTCTCAGGGAGTTGGATTGACGAGAGTGATGGGAGAACCCCACCCGTTGCTGTAGTAAGTGTCTACACTGAAGCGTAGTTGTAACATTTTAAGTGTGGGCGTAGCCATATTTAAAGCAGCAAAAGTTTCTTATGTAGACAAGCCTTAAGAAGCCAGGAGACTGGGTAACCCTCATTCTGCTCACAGGCATGTGCCCTCACAGTTATGGCGGAGATAGAGGAGGATGGTCCAATGGTTTGAGCACTAGCTTAGGACTTGAGACCCAGGCTCAAGTCACTGCTCCACCACAGACTTGCTGTATGGCCTTGGGCCAGTCACTTAGCTGCCTCTCAGTTCTCATGTGTATCATGTGGGCAACAACACTGCCCAATCTCCCAGGGATTGTGAAGATAAATACATTAAAGACTGGGAGGTGCTCAGATACTCTGGCAGTGAGGGCTGTATAAGTGTGGTTGTATTGCGGTTGTGATAACTTACTCTGTAGCTCCTGATGTTATCTTCTGTCAACATCATTATTCACTCTGGTCCTTGTTACATTTTCCCTTGTTCAAGATTAATGCAGATCAGGGCCCTGAGATATTCCTGAATGCCCCAGCTTGCAAGAAAAGACACACCTTCCTTTTGTGCCTCTTTCACTTAAAGGAAAGCCAGTCCTAGGGGAAACGTCCTCCTAATCCAAGCTGGCGACCTGAACATTTTGAGCACGAGCATGTTGCTCCCATTAGCTGGGGCGTGGGGGCGAGGGGGAGGTAAAAGCAGTTGAAAAAAGGCTGCTAAGATATGTATTGTCAGTGTGGCAGGGGAGGAATATTTAACACATGATCATTCACGGCACAGATGGCAACTGGCTGAGAATGTCAGTCCCAAATCCCATCAAAATTCACTGGGAGTTGGGCGCCTAACTCCTTGTCCCCTCAGAAATCCCAGTCTGTGTCACTCAGCCTGTGATGATTCGTGAGTGGCGTCTTGGCTTGTCCAACTAAAGCCTGTCTGAGATTACAAGGGGGTTCCAAGGCAGGTGCCATCTTTTGCCCAGAGTTTGGAGCTGGGGTTCAGTTTGGCCCATTGTTATCTGCCCCCAGTGTTTTACTTGCCAGACTTTCTCATGTTAACCATTTAGCTTGAGCAAATCGAGGCGCCATGCCATGCGCATGTACGAGCTACGCCAGTAAATCCTGACCGCTAATGTTCTCTGGGTTAGTAGCTCACAAGATGGTCTTGTCGTAACGATGGTCTTGTCATCTTCCCTCCTCTTTCTAGGTCCTAAAATGGTGGCAGTTCAGAATTACCATGGCAACCCAGCTCACCCAGGAAAGCCAGTTTTAGCGTTTCAGACTGGGGACATAATAGAACTGCTAAGAGGGGACCCGGATTCACAGTGGTGGGAAGTGAGTGAAGTTGTTCTTTGGACATGTTCAGAAGTCCTTACACAGAGGCTACTGGCTAGTCGTAAAGTTCTTATTTATTTATTTCCCCCGTTGCACTTTTATTCACTGGAGTTCGCAAGCCATCGTCCAAATAAATTCTCTGAGGCATATTTTCAGCTTGTGGCAGGCAGATATAACATACGCAGTTCTCCAAAACTGGAGCAAAGAATCAAATTTCTTTGGCACAGTGCTGATGTTAATCTTTATTTACAGGGGAGGTTAATACAGACAAAGAAGTCTGGTTATTTTCCCAGTTCATCGGTGAAGCCCTGCCCTGTGGACGCTAGGGTAAGTGCATAAAAACAGACCTGAGCCTAACACCTCCAAGCTTGGTTTGGGAGGTTTGGCTTGTGGCCCATCTCCTAAAGCAAGGCAACTTAAATCATGGGCTGTACACCGGCATCCAGCTGGAGTATCTCTGCTTATTGGAGTCACTCTGGAATGTCACTGGTGTAAGCCACAATTGGGAACTGTCTTCCTTGCTGTCGGGCTTTTGTTTGAGATGGGTGAATATTTATGCTCAAAATGGGAAAGTTCATCACATGGTGCTGGCTTGGACAGATGCCTTTCTCCAGAGTGTAACTTCACACACTGCTTTGTCTGGGACCTCCAGCTACGCCTAGGAGAGACTATAGCAGTGTGAGTTTTGCCTGCAGGCCTGGCTCAGTCACGGAGGACTGAAGAATGTGTTGGGGGAGATTTCTGAAGGAGGCTCAAGGTCAGCCAGGGACACTAGATGGAGTCTGCAAATTATTTCACTTAAAGGGACACAGCCATAGTTATTTATCAGGCTAAAAGAATTATCTTTGATGGTGCTTTGTACCTTAATAGTGGCCCTGTCCTGAAGACCTCTAATGTGTTGTGTGGTTGTGTTAATGTGTAACCAAATGAAGTCCCATCTATTAATTTAATTTTCCATTTTCTGCCAATTAACCAGAACTGAGCCAGTGCATGTGAACCATTTGCTAGCAGTTATGAAAGGACTGGAGGAGTGTAGATCATTAGCATGTACCCAATAAGGGGAGCCTGGTATTCTTCAGTCTAGCCCTAAACCCTAAATTTGACCCATACTGGGTTTAGGGGCTTGATCTTTCCATTAACTCGTGTGGGCTTTGGGCCCTTAGAGTAAATGAGTCTCCTGAGTAAGTGAATTCTCTATTCACGCTGCACAGCAATTGCAGTTGTCCCTTGCATATTGTGTGCTGTCCTTAGTGTAACACGCACTTCACTTCTCCCTTAGCACACTCTTTCCTAACTCGTATTGCAATTTCCTGGCTCCTTGCCCTTGCACCTTTAACTTCTGCATTCTGTTAAATTGCATTTTAACAAGTGCTTTAACACAGGGATGTGCAACAGCCAGAAGTCAGTGCCTAATTTTCCAACCTGGGCTTCTTTCCAAATCTGGTGTCTTCATTCACAAACCCCACCGCCCAACTCAGCTGTGCTCATTCTCTGCACCTGTTTTGGCACATTTTAGGGGGGTATGCCCAAGCCCCATATAACATATTACTTTAGTACTAATGTATCTTTAGTACTGCAGTAAATGCATTCTTCCTATTCAGGCTTTTAGTCTGCTTGGGTGATGTGCTTGGCCATGGTATGACCCAGATGCTAACTTCCTGGCCTGCTGGCTTGTGTGGCTATTTGTATAATCTTTAGACCGCAAGCCGTGCTGCCATGGGGCCAGTGTTGGTCGGGGATAACTTCCAGGGCATCTGCACCCCACCACCTTACATTTGTGCTTGGACTAAGAAAAAGATTGTCCCAAAACATTAACAAAAATAAAAACGGGTTGGGGCTGTGAAGGAAAAGATGTTTTCAGCCAGTGGGCAATGCAGTGTGGTCCAATGGATAGGGCACTGCAGTACTCTGGGAGTCTAGAAGATCTGGGTTCTCTTCTTAGCATCACCCATAGCTTGCTGTGTGACCTTGAGCAAACTTGCTTACCCCTGTGGGCCCCGATTTTTCCATCTGTAGCTTAGGGATAATGCTGACCCAGCACTGTCAGGTGCTTTGAAATTGCACTTGAGAGAAGCTAAGTGGTGGTTGGTTGTTAACAAGTTTTAAAAGCTTTTAATTATTTTTAGGCTGTGTCTACACTTACGAGGGCATGTATTGCATGCCCCCCCCAGCATGGGTATAAATAACAGTGTGGATGGCAAGCCCCTGCTTAGTTGAGTGGAGCAAAGACCTTGGGGTAGGTACCCTGCACCAGAGCTTTGGAGCAGAGCCCGGAGCAGCTCCGGAGCAGTGGAGCTGCAGGTTTTTTCCTGGAGCTGGAGCAGAGCTGGATCACAGCTCCAAAGCCCTGTCCTGCATGATCTCTACCTGCCCAAGCAGTGCAGTGTCTCCCTGCTGGAACCCGTCTTGTATAACACCCCACTGCAGCGTGAACGCAGCCTGCTTTTCACTGTAGCGTGTCACGCCACATAGACCGCAAACAGGTCAGATAAATCAAAATACCCAATACACTTGGCACAGCTGGTTTGCGTGTGTGCGCCAATGAGAGAAGCAGTTGATTATAACCCTCTTCCTCTGACTCTGAGGCCAAAACACATAAAATGCTTGGCACATAAAAACGCTCCTATACGGAGGAGTGTCTCCGAGATGATCTATAACCTAATCAGGATCTGAGCCCCACAATAATAAGCGGTGTTCTCTTCGCTCTAGCCTCCCAGCAGCCGGCCTCCTTCGAGAGAAATAGACTACACAGCGTACCCTTGGTGAGTCGGTCATTAAATGAGACATTCTGATAGAAATGCTTTACTACAGACATAAAGATGGATTGGCGTTGCCCTTTAATTCTGTTACTTTGTCACAAATCTGCTATGGGATAAATTATGAATGCACTTCGGAAGCTCCCCTCATCCTCCCTCCTGTCTCCCCGTCCACTGTCGATGTACAGGAACCCTGAGACTTTCAGGCAAATAGGGCTAAAATGGCGAAGTCAGTTGGTGCATTAGCATTTCCATTCCGAAGACTTGAGTTTGAATGCCTACTTCAGAGCCTGATCCAACACCAGTTGAAATCAATGGGACTCCTTTTACATGGACTGCAGTGGGCTTTGGATCAGAGCACAGATGGGAAATGCATTTGTTGATCTCTTGCTACTTTGCCTGCTGAGGATTTGGCTGGGTTTGCAGGTTCCTGCTCAGGAGAAGGATGTTGGATGTTAGTGTAGGGCATTGGCAGATCTTTGCAGGAGAAGCTTGCTCTTCACTTGCCCTTCCCTCTAGTTCTGCCCATTGGTATCCATTCTTTACTTTCATGAGTCCAACAACCCCAAGAAGTTTTTCATTGAAATCTGTGCATCTCGGGACTCATTCCCAATCAAGGTGGCTCTCTAGGAACAGTATAAAAACAAAAGACTTCAAAGACAGGAAGGGGCTGCCCTCTGCACTATTAAATCTTTTCTCTTAACTTGCAAAGCAGTTACTTGCCATTTAAGTATCTCTGATCACTTTTTTGCCTACTTATAAAGAGATTGATCAGACCCCCTTTCTCTCTTAATCACCCTTCCCTCTCCTGACCTTTAAAAATGGATTTTTTGATTAAAACTTATTTTTAAATATTAATATAAAAAACTGCATAAATTAAAATTACCTACATGCCTGGATAACCTGGCAAATCAAGGAAGTCCCCCCATGAGTACTCATGCTGTGAGCTCCACACCCATCCAAGATGGTATCTTTTGTCCGACTTGACCACAGTCAATGTCCTTATTGCTGTCCAGCTAACAGAGGAGATTGTCAAAGGAGAGTTCAGTGCCCAGCTCCCATTGAAAGCTGGGAACCAAACCGGCCTTTGTAGCTTTGAAAATCTCCCCCAAGGAGGCTCTGACCTAGAAGATGGCTAGCTCTAACTCCCGGAAGCAGGAGTTTGACATGAACTGCATTGATAGTCATTGTTTCCTTTTAAGAAGGAAACAATGACTTTTGGAGGCTGAGGATTCAAAAGCTCTCACCACTAGCCCAGCTCTGCTCCTACCTCTCCCAAGTGCTGAGGACCCTGGGCTCCCAGTGACTACGGTGGGAATTCAGGTCACTTGACACTTTGCAGCAAGTGCCTCCAGGATTGAACTGGATTGTAGTGGTCTTGTAGAAGGCTTGTTGCTAGGACTTCCTGTTCTGTGCTGTGTCAGGGTGACACGGTATGTCTGTGCCTGGTATCAGCAAGCAGGCCGCTCATCTTTGGAGCGTGTTGCCATCCAGGATGCTCTGTGGGGAAGATCGGGAGATAACCAGTGACTGTAAAGTCCGCATGAGCTTATTTTAAAAAAAACCCAGCAGCTGTTGCTGTAATGAGTGGCTTGTGGGCTCATGCAATAGCCAGGAAAGGAAATTGATTGGTCCCTGTTACCTGCCAGTTAGGGAGCTGCACCAGTCAGGAGGGATGATTGTAGATGTTTTGACCCTGGCCCAATTCAAAATTCAGTAGAAATCCTGTGTTACCAGACAGAGCCTTGTCAGCCAAACCTACAGACAGTAGTTGGCCGCTCTGTGATCTCAGCACCTAATGGGGAGTGTTCCTTTAGGTTTGCAGGGAACATGGAGAGGCAACAGACAGACAACCTGCTGAAGTCGCACGCCAGCGGGACGTACCTGATTCGCGAGAGACCAGCAGAGGCCGAGCGCTTTGCCATCAGTATTAAGTGAGTATAGCAATGCGTGCTTATGTTAACGGAGCTCAGACAAGGTGGTAAGTGACTGCTGGGTAACCAGCACAAGGCATTGAACTGGTGTCTCTGGGGTGTAAAATTGACCATGCTGGACCGATAAGCTTTACTCTCCTCTGGTTCTGCACCTGAGGAAAGCTTGTGATTTTAATGACAGCCTGATTGCCTTAGACATCAGGTAAGCTGTCCACAGAAAATGCTTCCTTTTCCCTTTCGGATTTGAAATGGCAAGTGTAGTTCCACTGATCTACCTGACTTGGAGTCATATGTTTTAAGACTCCTAGTACTGGTGCCCATTTGTAGGACGAGATAGTCTAGTTCTTGCTGGGTTTGGCTTTGTAGAGGTTCCCAGGAAGGAACTAATGTGAAATAAAAGAGCACACACAGATGAATTGCTGGTTAGAGATTGGTACTGGACTGTTTAAACATGAGGATTTCTGGATTATTAAAGTATTGGCCTTTAAAGTAAAGGCACCATTGATGGCTCTAGCATGCTGCCATGTAGCCATCAGGTTAATCCGGCATATCATGAACATTCAGAATGATTAGTAAGGCACCAGGGCTCTACATGCTATCTCTCATTTAATTATTTATACATAATTGAACAGCTTCAACAGGAGAGACTCGCTCTAGAATATCCCATAGCCCATTGGTTAGAGCATCTCCTGCAGTGAACGACACCCAATTTCAAATCCCTGCTCCACATCCGACAGAGGGGAGAATTGAACCTGGGTCGCCCACGTGCCTGGTGAGTGCTCTAACCAGTGGGCTAAAAATGATAAGGGAGGCAGAACTACCACAATTCCCACCTCCTCTGGCCGGTTTGTGAATGATGCCAGAAAATTTTGTTGGGGCTGAAACTGTTTGGCAAATTCATGAATACTTCTGGGCCTAGTTCAGCGCTGCACTTTTTGGCAAATAGATTGTTCGCCCTAAACACTGCACCCAGCTCAACTGCTGAGTTCTGTTCCCAGCTCTGACACCGGTTCCCTCGGTCACTTAACACCTGTGCTTTCGATTCGCCATCTGGGAAGGGGATAAGGCTGATGCTCCTGCCGGGAGGCTGAGCCAAGCAGGTGATGGTCATAGAGCGTTGGGAGGAGGCAGAGTGCTACATGCTAATACACGGCCGTACAGAAGCTGAAGCATAAGGGTCGGAGTGTTTCTGAGGTGCCTGCTGCAATTGTTGTCACAGGTTTAACGAGGAAGTCAAGCACATTAAGGTGGTGGAGAAAGACAACTGGATTCACATCACAGAAGCCAAAAAATTTGAAAGCCTTTTGGTACGTTTTTGAATCTGCTTTTCTCACTGTGCGCGTGACTTGCTTTTCCGGAGCCGCGCTGAGCCCTGTCAGTGATCACGTGTACTCGGTGTGTTCTCTCTAGGAATTGGTCGAATACTACCAGGCCCACTCGCTGAAGGAGAGCTTTAAACAGCTGGATACAACGTTAAAATATCCATACAAATCCCGAGAACGTTCTACCTCCAGATCCTTCACTCGCTCCCCAGGTAAAACCCAGCGTACCTAGGACAGTGAATTGCATCTACAACAGCCCAGATATTTCATGGACAGCCACCCCTCTGGTTTCCCTTTTAAGAAATACCTGTGTGATAGATGTAGGAGCTCTATCTGGTCTCCCAGTGAAAAAAGGGGGTTCATAGGCTTTAAGGCCAGAAGGGACTGTGAGATCCTTTAGCCTGACTTCTGGAAAGAGATGTACCCAGTATGGGACTTGAACCCATGCCCTGAGTCTGAACTAGCCAGGCTCCTTGTCAAGTGCATGAGTGTAAGCTCAACCTCCGTCTCTCCCCGCTGGATGTGGAGAGGAAGGGCCCTTGGATTGGTTGCATGGGAGGCATTTGTGGGGAGTTTGCCTTTAAGAAGGCCAGGCTCCTAGGAAAGCCAAGCTGGGGGGTTTCTCTTTGGTCTTTGTTAACTACTTTTGATTTCTTGTTTCACACATGATTCCCTTATTGTCTGTGTCTCTTTTGGGGGGAAGGGGTTCCAGTGAGTCATCCCTCCACCACTTTTCCAAACCCTTTAGGATAATATTCTGGCCACAATTTTGCAAGATAAAAAGCATGCGTAAACTGAGGTGAGGAGTGGAGAGTGCTTAGCATGTGGCAGGATCAGGCCAATATTGCTATAAAGAGTGTAATTATCCTGTGTCAAAACATCTCTGAGGTCAACATCTGCAGTGTGAGAAATTTCAAGTCCTTTGCTATAAATAAATAAATATAAAAAGACTGAAGCCAATTGGCATGAAGAGAAGAATTTGCTTCACCTCTGAGACACCGCTTCTCTATCTGTACAAGAGTCCATATGTCAGTTTTACTGGCCCTGATTCTGGTGTCACTTATGCCGGTTGATACCCCTAGGATTTGTTAGACCTAGTCAAAAACATGGTAAATATATTGTGTGAAAAATTCCTAAACAAATGAACCTTTAAATTACAATAGAAAATTCCTGTGAAATATTTCATTTTTTGATTGAAAATTGAGGGGGAAAAAATTTCTCCATTTTTTCCAACATGTTTTTTTTTTTAAAGTTTCATTTTGGTGATTAAAAAAACGTTTTTCTCTTGCTTTTTTACTTTCCCCCTCCCCCCCCCACTGAAAAAAGAGGGAAAGAGTGGATATTTTTACCCACAAAAACTAACTTTTTTGTTTTTATTTAACAGTTTTTGCCTTTGAAAACCAAAACATTTCAACCAAAAATGAATTTTGCTTGTGAATGTTTTCATTTGGGTTAAATAGGCATTTTCCATCAAAAAAATCTTTTTTTTTTTTTTTTTCCCCAACCAAAAATGTTTAACTGGCTCTGTCCATTTTTCTTCAATGGCAAGTTGCTCCCAATTTACACCACCGAACGCAAGAGGAGAATTGGGCCCACTGACTTCAATGGACTCACTCCTGATTTACACCAGTGTAAGCAGGAGGAGAATCTGGCCCATTGTATTCTAACAATACAGATGTATCCTAAGTCCTCCCAGAGCTTTTCCTGCCTTAATTTAGCCACAGCTGAGGCTTCTGAACGAGAACTGCTGCATGCTTAGTGTTTCCTTTTTTGCAAGCTTCTACTGCACTGTGGATTTTTAATTTCCTTTTTAATTCTTGTTCTTCTGCCTCTTGTTTCTAACCTCTTTGCAGCTTCCTGCGCTTCCTACAACTTTTCTTTTCTCAGTCCTCAGGGCCTCAACTTTTCTTCTCCGAATTCCTCCACTCCTTTCTGGTCAGGTATATAGCTCCTTCTATTCTTGAGAAGAAAGCACCATCTACTGGCCATCCCTAGGGCAGCAGAGCCTCTGCCTGTTTTTTGACAGGACACAAACGGTATCAGCTTGAAAGCCATCCGCAGTGGGACCCGCCCCCTGCTGTCCCTCCCCATCTATATAAAAAGTTCAGCTAAGGTATTGGCCCTCCTTGGAGTGTCAGCTAGGGGCAGAATCTGGTAATCAGAAAAATGCAAGAAACCAAATAGGAAAACACAGTGAATTAAATACTGAGAAAAGGGGTGGGGGGAGAAAAAAGAAATCTAAATCTATTGGATTGGGATCTTGTGATATACTTCAAGCTTGACCCGTTTTTCCTGCGTCTCTCGTAGAATGGAACATTGGCATTACACCATTTAAAGACTGTTGTTTTCCTTGCTATAATAAGAGAACTTTCATTTCCAGCCGTTTTTGAACTCTAACGTCTGAGCATGCTCAGTAGCATCAAAATTAGGGCAGCTGGGAGGAGCCCATGATGTCAAAAAGTGATGGAATCCCCTATAAAATGTTGGAGCAATATTCAACTCCAACGTGCATCAAATGAGCATCTTCCTTCTCTTGTGGTACCAGTGACACCTTAAATGATCAGAAGTGAAAAAGGTGTTTAGAACCCAATCGCTTCTCGCTCTTTATGCCTTTTAACTTTTTGCATTTTCATTAGCGTGGACAGTGAAAATTACGTCGTATTCCTGCCATGCTTGGTTACATAACTTTAAAAGAAAGATTCCTTCTCCCAAGAGCTTTTCTGTAAAATCTGAATCCTACAAGTGAATGAAATTGATACCAAAAAATCAGCTCTGAGCACGCTTCTGGTGAAAGAGTTCAAAGCTTTCATCATTCACACTCTGTTCTCCAGCCTGGCACTCTTACTAGGCCAAATGAGCTCTGCAGTAAATGTCTTTTCCATGTATTAATTGTCTGTTGCCATCCACATCTCCTTGCATCCTGAGCGCTGAAAACCTGGGCAAAGCTTCCTCCTCCAAACCCAGTTTAACCTCGGTTTGCAAAACATTTAAACAATTTTGAAACTGAAAAGTCCTTAAGACTAAAGGACAGTTTCATAGAAACAAACAGCAGCAAAAAAATTTTTTGTAAACTTAAACACCTTTTTGCCCCCTTGTTTGCCTGTGACTCTGAGAGCCTGATCACTGCTATAACCATGTCCCTTTCCATCATTTAAACCCCCTGACTCTCTCTGTCTGTATAACCTGCAGGACAATATTGCAGAAAATGCAGGTGGTACATTTTTCATATCGCCTTTGCAACCTGAGTGCTAAAGGAGATAACCCCCCTCTTTTGTGGCCTGAAGCAACCGAGATCTGTACCATTTGCTACAATCTAGTACTGTTCAATTCCTAATCCAGGGAAGATGTTAATAATGGAATGCCACTTGCATGCTGAAAACTGATGACCAGTTTCTGGTCCTTCTGAACTAAATATATTAGTACAGTTTCTAAAAAAGGGTTAGAGAAGTCTGTTAATAAGAATAGCATCTGCAGTTCTGCTGACGTTGTGCTCTGAAGTGTGTGGTGTACAAACTGATTATGAGCTAGGATCAGGAAGAAATTCCCATTTGCTAGGATACTGTTGAAAAACTGTGTCTTAAAAGGGGGCCTTTTCACCAAAGCACCTATTTTGGGCACTATCAGAAAGAGGACACCACCCTAGGTGGTCAGTCCTTCTATTGCAATTTACAGGTTCCTTATCTCAGTGCCATTGAGAGAATCTGCCATTGTGGCTAATCCCAACAGCTAATAAAGAGGTAATTTAAATATAAATTGCTTTGTAGAATCTCCCTTCGATGAAGTGGCCCATTAGATGTCAGAGCAGTAAAGCAACAACTAGAAGTGATGGGGATAACTTTGGAATAGATTTTTCTTGTTCCCTTTATTTTTATAAAACCTTTGCTTTTATGTCCCTTCCCCCTTCCATAGAGGTACCCCTTGACCCAATCACCTGTAGCAGCACCTGACAATGAGATTATATATATGTAACACACACACACACACAGAGTAGACAGTCCCTTTCCTGGGTGTCCTTCAAAGTTTTATATCCAATGATTAGAGGGATGATGCAACTGACTGAGACCCACTATGAGACCAATGAGATGTTGATAACAGAAAACCCAGCCTTGGAAATCTGATATAACCATGCAATTCCAATTCACACATGGCTGAAGGATTAAAATAAAGCCACCTCAATATCTAATTGACTGTCTTAGTCCACAGAGCTGTTTTCTGCCCTGATCTTGCAAGGGAAATGAGGACTCTGGTAAAAACCCAGGTTGAACACAGTCTAGCTTTTCCCAGGCTTCAGATGATCTCGCACTACATCTACTACATTAAATGTGCAGACATTTAATTCCCTTTCCTTGTCCACCCGCAGTGGTCACGCCTCCGGTCATAGGGACGGCAGTGGCACGCTACAATTTCGCCGCACGGGACATGCGAGAGCTCTCTTTGCGAGAGGGCGACGTGGTGAAAATCTACAGCAGGATAGGCGGGGACCAGGGATGGTGGAAGGGAGAAACTAATGGAAGAGTAAGTGATGGAGAGATGAGGATTCTTTTATATTTAAATAACACTACTTTGCCTTTTTAGAATAGTAGGTGTGTTTAGATGTGGACTTGCTAATAGAGCGGGTCAGAATTTTCCAAATTTCAATCTAATTTTATTTAAAAAAAGAAAAGGGAGGAGGGCGAGGGAAGCTTTGCCTTTCCCCTGTTTTTCAGCCAGCTCTACTAATTAAACTCAGGAGGTGGAAGAGTAAGTATTAGCCCCATTTTACAGATGGGGAAAACCAAGACAGGGAAAGCGACTTGACAAAGGGGTTGAAATGAATAGGTGACAGCAGTGAGGACTTCCCGACTCCCAGTTTTGTGCTTGTTCCTCCAAACCACACTGCCTTATGAATAACCCTCTATGAAACCCAGTTTCAACTTAAGCCTTGTCTACGCTGTTGGCAGCGTGTCTTGTATGTACAGGTACTGCAGTGAAAAGCAGGCTGCATCCACACTGCAGTGTGTAGCTATGTGTGGCAGCCAAAGGCTCTGGCCGGGGGGGACTCATCACTGCTGGAGCTGCTGGATGCCTTTCCCCGCTGCCTACCCCTGTCAGAGCCTTTCCCCGCTGCTGGAGCCTTTCCTGCTGGAGGAAAGGAGGGAATGGGACACCACCCTTGTAAAAAGAGCAGTGTAGACCCTGGGAGACATGGCTTGGGCATGTAGATCGCTGTGTAAGGTATGTACCCTAAGGTTCTGGCGTGTCTCTCCTTCCCGTCTACCTGTGCTAGGATGGGTGCAGCGTATGTACTCTACATGCCTTTAGTAAGAGAGAACTGTGCACCAGCAAAAGGCTGGACACATGGAAAAGACTTCAAGAATCGAGGGTTGCAGCTCTGCAGTTGGATTCCTGCCTGGGAAAGCAATGGACTTCTCCGGCCTGCTTCCCTTTGCCATGCAATCTAGCAGTATGCCATTCCTCCTTCTGGTGGAGGTAGTCATTGGCCAATGCCGTAAAATTATCCCCACAAGTACAGCCTTTCAAAAGCATGGCACCTGGCAGTGATTTTTAAATTTAGAGCAGCACAGGGACCGGGAACGGCATGAGGGCCAGTCTCACAGGTACAGTAGGCATTGGGATCTGATCCTCCTTATGGCTTTATGCTGGGAACGGACACAAGAATGGCTCTGAAAGTCCATGGCTCAGAATTATAGACATTAGCAATTGTATTGGGTACAAGCGATGGTGTCTCAGGACACCCCCAGGGAGACTACTCCACAGTCTAATGATGCTGATCACAATAATGCACTGTCTTTCTACAGTGCCTCCCGTCAGACTTTGCAGACACTATTGAGTTAATCCACATAGCAGTCCTCCGACCGGGAGGTTTGTTATTCCTTTTTTAGTAATGGGGGAAACTGAGGCACAGTGGATAAATGACTTGCCCCAGGTTGTATACAGACAGAATCAGTAGCATAGTCAGGACTAGAACCTAGTCTGTCTCTGTCCCATGTTCTCATCTTTGGACCATGCTGGAGAATCATGCTCTTCCACCCAGACCATGCTCTTCCACCCAGACTAAAGTCTCAGTCCCATGTAGCTGGGAGCAAGATATTGTATATGTGTCAGCTCTATGGATACAGTTCCAGATTTCTAGGGCAACATAAATGGTGGGATGATGGAGCCCATTCAATGAGGAAAATGTGTGTCTGCTCAGTTTGAGTGGGTCTCTTTGCATAGCCATGCCCAAGGAGTTCTGCTCATTGTTCCTTTTCTGCTGCAGATTGGCTGGTTTCCTTCGACCTACGTGGAGGAGGAGGGAGTGTAAGGAGGACTGGATCTCTGGCCGACATTGCCGAGCGCCCAGTAAAAGCCGCTGCAGATTGTGCAGAGTGGTCCCAACGCCCAGGGCTCTGAGTGAAACACAATCAAAAATCCTCCAGTATTAACAAGTCCATTGTGAATTGTTTTACAATCAGTCCTCTGTAAAGTGTGTGTGCGCATCAGGGGTGCCACTGGCTTTCAGTCTTGGGTTATGTTACTTCTGTGTAAGAGAGAGAGAGTCTATAAGGTAACATTTGTCTGTAACAGCGGCAGGAGTGTCCTGGGAAGATCATGCTCAACAGCCTTGCCTGAGCAGGACAACTCCGCCATCCAAACCCATTTCATGGAGGGTGTTTCAAAAGCCACCCTGGGGCTCATGGGAGGCTGGGGCCAAAGTCTCACTCTGACTGAAAGTGGAGGGAGCGTTTCAGATTTCTACTGAGAAGGAGCAAGCCGGCCCCAGAGTCACAGAAGAGGTGATCTCACCCCACCCTGCTCTCTCCCCCTGCTGCTTGAATGGACCCCTCTGGATAACGATTTTCTTGTCAAGTCGGCGTGTTCGACAGCAGAGCCCAACTCTGCTGCCCTCCTGAGGTGATTTGGGGAGCAGAGCAGAGGCGCGGTGAGGAGGCCTCTCTCCGTGAGCTCTGTAAGATACCCCATTGTAGGAATGAGTTTTTGAGAGAGAGAGAGAGAGAGAGAGAGAGAGAGAGAGAGAGGCGTGAAGTCAAACTCGGGATACAGCCAGCCCCGGATGACATGAGAGAGTTCCAATTTTGCAACGTGGGTCCGTTCTCTCGGGCTTGCTTTGGTCCCACTAGATTCACCCAGGGCAGAAGGGACAGCCCTTTGCCTGGGCGGCCCCACCTATGTCGGGCGGCGTTCGGGGGCTGCAAAAGGTGCCCTCCCTGGGAAGAGTGTTTGGAAGCCATTGAGGTGCTGGGAGGCACATACAGTAATAGCTCCAGATGTGCATCATCTGCTCCAGCGTGTGCACCATTCACCGCGTACCTGTCCTGTGCTTAACAAGAATGCAGAAGCCCTCGCCAGACGAATGGCCGTTCCTGTAGCCATTATATGCATCTGCCTCATTGACCTCAGTGAGGCGTACTCACCTGAGTAAGGACTGCGGGCTGAATCTCTCGTTATCTAAAAATATGTGGAAAAAGGGTCTCATTGCCCCATCCACCAGCACCAAGTCTTCCCACCTGTTCTCCCGCGTCACCCCCAGAGTCAATAAGGAAGAATTCTGTGTTGCCCCCTCACTGTGTCTTTTTCATCATTGCACTGCTCTGAATAACATACTCCTGGGTCTCTTGCTTTCCAAATTGTGTCCGTTTTATGGGATAGGCAGAATTGTCTGGTGGAGTCAATTTCTAAGTGACCTGTGCCAGGTGCTGCCCTTTGCTCACCAGCGTAGCATTTCCTTCCAAAGTGCACTATTTTAAACAAACATGATGCATCCACCACAAGGAACAACTCCCTCTTCCCCCACTTTCAAGCCCCAGAAATTCTCCTCCCATTGCTTTAAATGAAGCGACAGAGTTAGGTCGACCTAAGGTCAGGGGACACACTACAGCAGATCCGGCCTGCGGGACCCTCCTCCCCAGCCCCTGAGCTCCTGCCCCAGGCGGCTCGCCCCCGGCCCCTCCCCCACTGTCCCTCCTCCCCCGCAGCCTAACCTCGCTCCGCCACCGGCGCAACGCTCGGGGTGGCGGGCCTGGGAGCTCCTGGGGCAGGGCAGCTGCAGAGCCCAGCCTGACCCGGTGCTCTGTGCTGCACGGTGGTGGCAGCGGTGGCGTGGCCTGGCTCCAGCCCCTGGTGCTCCAGGCAGCGCAGTAAGGGGGCAGGGAGCGGGGTGGGGGGGGTTGGATAGAGGGCAGGGTGTGGATAGGTGTCGGGGCAGGAACAGGGGGTTGAATGGGGCAGTGGTCCCAGGGGGGCAGTCAGGAGGGGGGGTTGGATGGGGCAGCAGAGGGCGTCAGGGCACAGGGAGCGGGGGGGGGGGTTGAATGGGGTGGTGGTGGGCAGTTAGGGGCAGGGGGTCCGGGGGCGATCAGGGAGAAGGGGTGGTTGGATGGGGCAGGGGTCCCGGGGTGGGCAGTCAGGCATGAGAGGAGGGGTTGGATGGGGCGGCAGGGGGCAGTTAGGGGCGGCAGTCCGAGGAGAGGGAGCGGGGGTGTGTGGAGGGGGCAGGGGTCCCGGGGGGCTGTCAGAGAATAGGGGGGGTTGGATGGGGCAGGAGTCTCAGGGAGGGCAGATAGGAGGTGGGGGCCAGGCCACGACCCCCTCCGCTAACCGGCCGTCCATATAATTTCCAAAACCCAATGCGGCCCTCAGGCCAAAAATGTTGCCCGCCCCTGCACTACAGCCTTGTTGCCGTTGATGTAAGTGCTCGACTATACTCGCATCATAACTCCACCTCCATCAGAGAGACTTAGGGCTTATGTTGGTGTAGTTAGGGTGACACAGTGTCTGTGTAGATGCTGCATTACTTATATCGGCTGTTGGCTGTCATTCTTGTTAAATTCACGGCTCCCGCTGGGCAGGCACGTTCCCAGCGGGGAGCTGCATGTGAAGCCGAGATCCCAGGCTCTCAGCCCTCCTCCACCCCCCAACACTGCCCTTCTTATGTCAGTGGAAGTGCTCCTGGTGCTCCTCCGACAGAAGAAGAGTAGTGTGGCCATGAACCACTGCAGTTGTAAGTCGACCTAAGATGGGTCGACTTAAGTTTCTAGTGTAGACGTGCCCTCAGTGCACTTTTGGGTTGTTGCTCCCATCTCTCATGTTTTTCAGCAGCCTGACAGCTTTGAGACTTTGCTTACTGGACTTTGGGCAAATGAGATTCTGCTCTCATTTGCACTGATGTAAATCCAGAGGAACTCTAGATTTGCACTGGCATAATGGACACCAACCTTAGTGATCATGGCTGCTTGCCTTTAGAGAACTTCAGTCATGCATCTTACGATGGACAAATAAAGAAACGATATCTAGGCGTTCTGCAAATACTCCAGGTATAATCTGTGGAATAATAGCGAGATTGTTGCTATCAGATTGGGATACTAAAGTCAAAAGGAGAATTCTGTGCACTGAGTGAAAAGGAAAACAAATGACCTTTGAAGGTAAATTGCTGTTTAGTGACAAGGCACGAGCTGAATAATTTTGCTGCTTGTTTTGATGTTAGGGTTTTATGTTTCCTGTGTTCTGTCTTGATCAGTGTGAGCTGCCCAGTTTCTCATTCTTCTTTGTGCCAAAGCCACTAGTGAAACATTCACGTTGTTCTATATTGATTAGAAAATATTTTAGTTTAACTGTACACATATTAAACGATGACTGACCAAACCGGATGCCTGCTGCTCAAATGCCAGTGTCTAACCATGCCTGTGGCCAGGTGGTCATTGCAATTTGTCCATGACCTTTGTACCTTTTGACTTCTGTCATCTCGGCCTCCTAGTATTGAAAAGAAATGAGGCAGAGCTTTGGAAAAGGAAGCTAAAAGGACACTAAGGGTTCGTGTACATGGGGACACTCAGGAAAGCTAATCTGAATTAATTTTTAAAGTGGATTAGGTAAAGTGCATTAAATCCTTTTGTGGATGTTCTTATTCAGAAGTAAAATGGCCTTAATTCAGATCAGTTTACTTCACTTTGGAAATTAAATTTGAATTCAGCTAAGGACACTTTAATTCTAAATGATTTTAGAATCAGGGCTTAATGCAGTTTAACTAATCCAATGTAAATTCACACCCTTAGTTAATTCAGATTAATTTTCCTGAGTGTCCCCATGTAGACAAGCCATAAGGGAAGTTGCAGGCTTAGCTCCCACTGACAGGGAATTGGGAGTTGGGCACCCACATCCATTTGAGAATCCGAGTCTACATGCCAAGATTCTCAAGGCTCACTGATGATTTTGGTTGTCCATCTTGAGATGACTTCAAGGGGCCTGATTTCCAATAACTGCTGAGTATCTGCTCTCAGGGGAGGGGGGCAGGGGAGTCTTTAAGATGTCGCAAGTTAGGCAACCAAAAATCACCAGTTGCTTTTGAAAATGTAGACCAAAGGACCTTCTCTATCATTTGAGGGCAGAATTTGGGTCCAACAAAAAATGGATAAAGAGAAGAAAATTCAAGATAAGAACATAAGAACAGCGATACTGAGTCAGACCAAAGGTCCATCTGGCCATTATCCTGTCTTCCGACTGTGGCCAGTGCACCAGATGCCCCAGAGGGAATGAACAGAACAGGTCATCATCAAGTGATCCATCCCCTCTCGCCCATTCCCAGCTTCTGGTAAACAGAGGCTACGTGTATCCCTGCTCATCCTGGCTAACAACCATTGGTGGACCTATCCTCCATTAATTGACTTTTTTTTTTCTTTTTTTTTGAACCCTGTTATAGTCTTGGCCTTCGCAACATCTCCTGGCAAGGTTCATCTTCACAGGTTGACTGTGCGTTGTGAGAAGAAATATTTCCTTTTGTTTGTTTTAAACCTGCTGCCTATTAATTTTGTTTGGTGATCCCTAGTTCTTGTGTTATCAGAAGGAGTAAATAACACTTCCTTATTTACTTTCTTCACATTAGCCATGATTTTATATACTGCTATCATCTCCCCCCTTAGTCATCTCTTCTCCAAGCTGAAAAGTCCCAATCTTATTAATCTCTCCTCATATGGAAAGATGGTTCATTTATACCTCAGACTTAAGCCTTAACTGAATCTGTTGTTTAAAATTTCTGTTGTTAAAAAACATTATGTTGTGAGGGACTGTGGACAGTTAACCCCTATAAAAAAGCATGCATCCCATATCACTGGAGCCTTATTCATTCTCTCATGTAGCATGTATAGTTATTTTTGCCTGTTACTAAACCATGTAATAGATACTGTACGGTATCTGCCTGTAACCAGGAATGGCTCCCCCTCCTCACTCTCAGCAAAAATGAATAATTCCTCAGAAAATCTCTCTCTCCCTCTCTCTTGTGTTTACTGTTGTAAGAAACTTGTTATAAAAGATTCTTCTTGTTTGTAATTAATTATTCAGCCAATTGCCACGATATATATCTGTGAATAAGAAGGGGAAATGTTTTTTATGATGGCGAGAAAATTGTATATATATTTTAGTTCATTGCAAAACATTCAAAATTGTAATGGGATATGTTGGAAAATAATATGTAAATTCCTTGATTTTTTTTTCCTTTGCACTGCACTAATTGAGATAGAGGGGTCGGGTGGAGGGAATGTAAGATAAAAAGTTTGTTTATGGAATAGTTTCTAGCTTGGAATTTGGAAATCATTTGGAGTAGCTTGTAATGCTGGAATAGAAACTTTAGCTGCTACTTAGAAACCCTTCTTGCATGAAGTTTTCCAGATCTTTTTCAGTTACAGTACATCAAAGTAAATCCCACAACAAAAACAAAGTGTAATTTTACTGATAGATTTTTTTCCTGCCAAACCATGGTTTTTACTGCAAATAAACCTACATTCTTTTCTGCATAAGAGGGTTGGTTTCATGTTGGACTTCTCATTTCAAAATGTTTGCTTTGGGAAGATAAGTATTGTCAAACTGGATCTGACCCCTGGCCTATCTAGTCCAGTTTCCTTTCTCCAACAGTGGCCAGCACCAGCTACTTCAGAAGATGCAAGAACCCTGCTCCAGGCAGCTATGAGATAATCTGCCCAGAGAGAGGTTTATTCCTGACCTACTAATTTGAGGTTGACTGCTTATACCCTGGAACATGAGTTCATAGCCCTTCCCCAACCCTTTTTTTTTTTAAAAAAAAATCCTCACTACTACAGGTTGAATACTCATGTTTTCCAGTGAAACAACCAATCTTTATTTATTTATTTTTTTAAAAGCCTGCTATGCTTTGTACAGTGAACCTTTTCCTTCTTGCCCGCCTATCAGCTGTTTCCATTTTCTGGGCAAATAAAAAATACGGGCACACTGATAGTACGATCACTTAGAATTTTTGCAACGTTGAGACTGTGCTAAGCAGTCTGTCAATTAGGCCAACAGCATTGCATTTTTTGCCTTGATGGGCTTTTATGCACAGAGCTATGGTACAGGTTTCTGTGAGATGAGTCACAATTCTGCATGGTCTTCAGTTACCACGGAAAGTCATATACTGAATCCAGCAGCATTCTCGATAGCTGTAAAAATCATAAAGCCGCTTAAAAGCTACGCCAGAAGCTTTTCTACAGGATGGGCCTATTTCACCAGAGAAGGGGGACCCAAAATTTCACTATGAAGTGCCATATAATTGAATTAATAATAAAATATTTATTAAATGGATCTGTACTATAATATCCCTGCTGCTTTCCCCTATTATCTTTGACTTTTCAGCAATAGCTTTTAACTAACTTGCTAGTGGCAGCAGAATGTACGTTGGGGACATTTCGCTTTCTTTCTCAGCAAAGTTTTGGAGCTGACTCCGAAAGTTGCTCCTCACTAGCGGTTGAGGTTGCTTTAAATGCGACTCCTATGGGGATCGTCCCAGCAGTCCTAGCCAAACCTCCCCAGCCATTGTCACCCCTTTTTTATGGGCAGTACAGGACATCTGTGAACCTTCCCGCAGAGTTTCTATCACATGGGGTCTTGACCAGTAATGAGCTGCCAAAATCTTGGCAGTGTGGAGGGTTCCCTCCTCACCCCACGAGGGGGTCATTGTTCACCCCCGCTCCCCAGGACTCCTGCCCCATCCAACCCCCCCGCGTTCCTTGACGCCCCCCTAGGACCCCTTCCCCATCCACCCCTGTCCCCTGACTGCCCCCGGAACCGGGCAGGAGGGTCTCATGGGCCACCATAGTGGGTGCCCACCCCACCCTTAAGAGCCGGAGGGACCTGCCAGGGGGCAAGGTGGGGAGTCCCGGCGGTGCTTACCTGGGGCAGCTCCCAGGAAGCATCTGGCAGGTCCCTCTGGCTCCTAGGGGCGGGGGTGCGTAGCTGGGGGGGGAGCGGGGGAGCAGCTGCTCCCCCACTGATCACATCAAAAGTGGCCCTTAGGCACCGACTCCTGGGGTGCTCCGGGGCTGGAGCCCCCCTGGGGAAAACTGGTGGGTGCAGAGCCCCCACTAGCAGCTGCCCGGCCCCCGCTCACCTCCGCTCCGCCTCCTCCCCTGAACCCACCGCCCCCCCCCCCGGCTTCCTGCCAATCAGCTGTTCGGCGGGAAGCCGGGGGGGCAGAGAAGCAGGGCGGGGCAGCCTGTTCAGGGGAGGAGGCGAGCGGGGGCCGGGAGCTGCCGGTGGGTGCTTTGCACCCACCAAATTTTCCCCTTGGGTGCTCCAACCCTGGAGGTGCCACTTTTGGCCGGTTAAATTTAGAAGCCCTTTTAGAACCGCTTTTTCCTCTCGGGAAATTCTAAATTTAACAGCGGTTCTAGCCAACCAGCTCGCCACTGGTCTTGACCCTTTCATTCTTCCATCAGAGTCTGCCGCAACCCTGAGCTGAATCTAGGCTCCCAACAACGCCAGCGCTGTAGCTGGGTGACCCAGGCCAGACACGCAATGCCCTGGGAGAGGCAGAGAATCGGAGCCTGCCCCATGATGAGGGAGAAGGAGACGAGGAGAAGCTATCCCCACGGCTCACTCCTGAGAACTCTGGGTCCTTGCCAGACCCTCAAACTTACTAGTGGGATTCCTCACCGGCACCACACTCAGGCCGTGGAACTTGCTGCCGGGAGGAGTAAGAGTTGTTACTAAGCTCGCTGCATACACGGATCAATGCACAAGCTACCTCTCCACCCAGCCTTTCCCACAATGGGACTCTTCTTCTTAGACTTCTGGCACCAATCCCCCTTATTCCCCAAGGTGGCTGCTCCGTGGCAGGGAAGAAAAAGACAGAACCCTTCAGCTCCCGGGAAGCACTCTGAGATGCCAGTGCTGCACAGAGGCTGACTTGAATGGCTCTGTTTGAGAGAATGGGCAGGGGGGTAAATGTAAAGGGCTGGCTGGCCATGGTTTTAGTGCCATGGGTCAGCATCGCTGGGCTTCTCAGGAAAGTGCATTTCAGATTGCAATTTGAATGGGGAGAAGGGCAGAAATCAGATTCGCTGGGAGTTTCAGGCGTATGGGAGGAAGCATGAAACCAAGTGGAGAAAGAGTAGTTTACGCACACCTTGATCAGTGCAGAGGCAAATAACAATAAACCTTGGACACTGCCTGGGTATTCACCAGGATGGTTATAAGTAGACGCATGCTGGCAGCTTCTCCTTTGAAATGGGGACTGCTGACACTTCTGATTTGTTAACACAGCTAAAAGGAGCCCTTGCTGCTGGAAATGCTGCCTCTTCTAATAAGCAAACAGATTCAGCTGGGTTTGTCTCTGCTGCTCCTTTAAACAGCCTTCAGAGTAGCAGCCGTGTTAGTCTGTCCACTGCATGCATCCGATGAAGTGAGCTGTAGCTCACGAAAGCTGATGCTCAAATAAATTTGTTAGTCTCTAAGGTGCCACAAGTCCTCCTGTTCTTTAATCAGCCTGTGATCAACAGCCACCGGGTCCCATGTGGAGACAGAGTCTGCAGCAAAGTTGTCACAGCCGCCAGCGGGGCTGCACCGGCACCACCGCAGCTGCTGACTAAGCATGTCCCTGCCTCCTTTGCTATGCCTCTAATCCGCCCTCCACTGCCTCTCTAAGCCAGTCAGAGACCAGCATGCAGCCGCCTCCCCTCTCCTCTGAAAGTCTTGGCAGGCAAGTCTCTAATGCACAGTGTACCCATGCGAGCAACACAGGCCGACCATAAGCGCAAGTAGAACCATTTCTGCCTCTGCACAGCTCAGTCGTACGACCCACTGGAAATCTTTGCAACATCATTGCATTGTAGGCTTCTCCCAAATGAGAGAGCCAGAGTTCCTTACTTAGCCTAGCTCATTCATCGCTCCTACAGCACTAAGCTCTTAGCCAGAGATCTTAAAGCACAATACAATGTGGCAATCATGATCCACATTTTAGAGATGGGGAAACTGAGGCACAGAGCAGGGGTGACTTGCCCAAGGCCTGGACTGCAGAACCCAAGTCTCCTGACTCCCATTCCTATGCCCTTTTGTTGACAGGGGAGCTGCCTGTAATTGAGATATGCATGCATGCAGTAGCACCTTCCTAAAATGCTTAAAATCAGGCTGGCACAATGCACAGGGACAAAGAGGCAGGAGTCACGTGCAGTCTTGATGCCAAGTTCTGGTGGCGATAAAATTGCCGTGTGTTTCCAGCTTTATGCACCTTGTTCGTTGTGAGCTGCGATTTGGCACCATGATTGACTGATTCATTTGTGTATTAGCCACAAGGTGTTACATGACCAAGAAAACTCCATCCGGTTCTCAGAAAATATTTCATTTCTCCATCTGCAGTGCATTTCCAGCTCTCATTACAAGAACATAATCTATGTGTGGAACGTGGAAACTGATGGACTGGCTCAGATCCTGCCTAGAATATCCACTATTGCAGTGGGTCTCAACCAGGGGTCTGGGGGCCATGAGCAGGTTTCAGGGTGTCCGCCAAGCAGGCCAGTGTTAGACTCGCTGGGGCCTAAGGCAGAGAGTCGAAGCCTCACCACGTGGGGCTGAAGCCTGGGGCCCAGAACCCCGCCACCTGGGGCTGAAGATGAAGCCTGAGCAATGTAGCTTTGTGGGGCCCCAGGCAATTGCCCTGCTTGCTACCCCCTAACGCTGGCCCTGGCTTTTATATATAGAAACCAGTTGTTGTGGCACAGGTGGGCCATGGAGTTTTTATAGCATGTTGGGGTGGGCCTCAAAAAGAACAGGTTGAGATCCCCTGCTCTATTGCTCCTCTTAGTGCAGCTTCCCTCCTGGTAACAATGGTGAGAGCAACAACGTAGTCAAGGGACCATTAGACACAGGCCTTTTAACGACTGGCTCCTAGATCTGCTTTGAATTTGATGTTCAAATAAGATGTTGTAACATGCCCTAGGTCAGTGGTTCTCAGCCAGGGGTACGCGTACCCCTGGGGGTAGGCAAGGTCTTTCAGGAGGTACCTCAACTCATCTAGATATTTACCTAGTTTTATAACAGGGTGACATAAAAAGCACTAGCAAAGTCAGTATAAACTAAAATGTCATCCAGACAATGACTTGTTTATAGTGCTCCCTATACTATACCCTACAATTTAAGTACAATATTTATATTCTAATTGTTTATTTTATAATTACATGGTAAAAAGGAGAAAGTCAGCACTTTGTAAGTAGTAATGTGCTGTGACATTTTTGTATTTTTATGTTTGATTTTGTAAGCAAGTAGATTTTAAGTGAGGTGAAACTTCGGGGTACACAAGACAAATCAGACTCCTGAAAGGGGGTACAGTAGTCTGGAAAGATTGAGAGCCACTGCCCTTAGTTGTATTGTCTCTAATGTGAGATCACTTCTAAACTCAACCTCTGATGGATAAGCTGGGGATATGCTAATTACAAATATAGTCATAGCCACATCAGTCCCAAGATATTAGAGAGAGAGTCTAATGTCTTTCTAATTACAGATATAACGATTCTGTCCTGAGCTTTTCCTGTTCAGATGAAAACAACCCATTGCAAGCAGGAGCAAAAAGCGTGAAGCAAGAGTCTCACTTAGTTGCATCCCTTTGTCCTGCTGATTGGTGTTTTAATCAGAATGTCTTGTTCATTGCTAGGCTGCCCCAAGCAGCTTACAATGTGTTTGCACTCTGCTCAAAGGGTCCCAATCTCATTTGGGAGCTCTAGGCACTACTGTAATATAAATAATAATAATCTTCCTTGTGGTGGAGAATGTTTGGAATAAAATATTTAAAAAAAAAGTTTGGGGTCCAAACCCCAGCTTTGGATAGTGCAGTCCAGGCTCATTTCAGGCTAATTCCAGTTAAAGCTCCAGTCCAGGTTTGATTTTACTCTGCTGACATTTTAAGGGCAGGAGGATAATTTAACAGCAGGAAAATTGGGCTGAACGTTCAGCTGTTCCGCTTATTTACTGGATTCTCTTTTTGGCCATAAGTTAAGAGATGGCATACAGCTGAGATAGCTCTGGCCAAGCCCAGGGGAAAGCGATCAGACTCTGAGGCTGGAGCCTGTGCATTCAATTCCCATCTGGGCTCTTTGCTTTGTACCCTGCCTTGGTCAGAAGGAAGAGAGATTGGGTAAATTAATAGGGCTTTTCCATCTCTAACAACTCTGATCCTTGCAGCCTTCAGTCTCTGCTAATGAACAACAGTGCACTATCCATCTTGTCTGGTGGACTAGGCCGGCTGTGCAGATCTCTCTAATCAGGCAAGCCAGTGCACACGTTGCACTGTACTCACTTCCCAGACTCTGGGAATAGTTGCAACTGGCCAGCAGCGGCATTGACTGAACTCTGGCTGCGGTTCTCTCAAGTGCTAGTTACTGTTTCGGGGGCAGTGGCGCGCGTGAGAGACAGCAGGAGAGTGTCAGAGGAAACAAGAACCTCACGGCCGTCTGTCCAGGTAAAGCGAACTGAACTCCTTTTGACAGCAGTGTGTAGTGCGTGGTCAGCTCACGTCGCTGGCAGGGAAAGCCAGGCTTGCCTAAGCAGAGGGGAAATCTGAACAGAGAGGGCTGTGTCTGAGCAGCCAACAGGTCCCTTACTGGCTCAGAGATGAGATTGTGTCTTAAATGACAGGAAAGCTTTCAGGCTGTAAAGTTCATGGTAAGATCGGACTCTGGTAGATCTCTGGAAACGTGGTTGCAGAGGGAAGAATTTCTTGGAGTTCGCAGACATGAATATCAACCCTTCCCCTGCCCCTGTGGCAAAGTAATAGGAAGAATCAGCCTGAAAACCATTAGGGTTGGGGTCTGGCTTGTTGTTCAGCATAGAGCAGGGATCTGCTGGCTGAAGTCTCAGGTCTCTGCTGCAGGAACAGTGACCCTAGATACCCTGGCAAGATTCCCTGGCAAGATTCCTTAGCCCTGCTGACTCTGCAAGAGCCAGGAAGACACATTTACCCAGAAAGAAAAGGAGTACCGGTGGCACCTTAGAGACTAACAAATTTATTAGAGCATAAGCTTTCGTGAACTACAGCTCACTTCATCGGAAATGCATCCGATGAAGTGAGCTGTAGCTCACGAAAGCTTATGCTCTAATAAATTTGTTAGTCTCTAAGGTGCCACCGGTACTCCTTTTCTTTTTGCGAATACAGACTAACACGGCTGCTACTCTGAAACATTTACCCAGAGCAAGACTTAAAGCAAGGGAGGAGGAGCTGCATGCTTCAGCTGTGTAAAATAACACACCCAAACCTGCATATAGGGCCAGAGCTTCATGCCATCACCCAGTCTAAGCAGACAGACTGGGCAGATGCATGCACTGGCGGCAGGAGAGAGGACTAGACGTTTCACCCAGCAGTGAATCTTGGGTCTGTCTCTACCGCACGTCACTTATTCTTTATGACCACGGGCAGGGATTGCCATGTTTTGTATATAGGGCAATCCTGCCCCCTTCATTGTGTCCATGAGGCCCTGATTGCAACAACATTATTCTTATTTGTTTATATTACCCTCGTTCCTAGAAGCCTCGGGCACAGGTCAGGAGGGCCTCAATGTTCTAAGTGCTGTACAAACAACAAAAAGATTGTCCCCTGCCCGCAAGAGCGTACAATCGAAATGCGAAGTGCGCTTTCCACTAGGCTGTGTGCACAGCACTTCTGAGTACTCTGAAACATGCGTTTGTGGTCTTGCCAAGCTCAGATGGTGAAACATGGGGAGTCAGGCCCCCCAAATTATGAGTCTGGCTTAAAAATCACAAGATTTTCAAAATATAATAAAATTTAGGTCCTTTTCATTGGCCTTTTGGGTTCTGAGCCTTCAGGGAGCACTCAGGTCATGTTTTCAAGCTTTTCTCCACCATGGCACAAGGGCTGTAAAAATTGTTTTTAATGAAAGCTGAGATTCTCATGAAATCACTTGACTCCAGGAGCTGGGGCTTAAAGAAAAGCACCAAGAATCACAAGACTCTCAATAAAATCATGAGACTTAGCAATACTGTATTTGAAAACCCTTTTAATCTACTTGGCACACAACAGGCACCAACTATATTTGAGTAGCAATGTCTTCAATCTCATAAAAGCTAATGGGGGTTATTCTTGTGTGTGCAAACTAAATCATTGACTTTAGAAATTCTCAGTCCTTTAGTCCTGTGTCACTAGCAAACCTCTGTCAAACAAAAAGTTGATTCTTCAGGTTATTGCTTTAGCGTTTGCTTTGGACATGTAATAGAGTTGGCACCCACCTCTCGTGAGTGCCCCCTTCTGGTTGGGTGTGTCTGCATTCTTTAGTTCTGGTGACCCCTTTTGGTGGTTCTCAGGTGGGTTTGTCAGTGAAACAGCGCTCGGGCCAAGTCACACTGTCTGCATGTTAACCAGCACAAACCCCTTCCATGGTATACGGTCCACCGGAGCCTAGCTCAGTACCCCTCTGATGGTGACTCTCTAGATCTCCCTGGGCTTTGCTCTTTAAGTAGTCCAACCCTGGTATGGGGCTGTATCCCCAGGGCTTCCTCCCTAGAGATACTATCTTCCTGCAGCCCTCCCCAGGCTCAGTCCCTGCTCAGTCCTAGCAACCAGCCAGGAGCTCCCTCAGTGCTCCCCTGGTCCCTGCTAGCAAACGGTCCATGGCCCTGCTGCTCTTCAAGGCAGCCAGGCCTGCAGTCATTTCTTCTCCTGCTCTAAGCAGCAATTGACTGCTGCTCTGCAGCTCATTTTATATGGCCCTCCTGGGCCCTGAATGACTGCTTCCTCTGCAGCCACTCTAGTCTGCATGGAGGACCTCTCCACTCCTCCTTCCCTGGGATTGGTGTGGCAGAACCAGCAGGGGGTGTTTGGGCCTAGTCCACTCCATCACAGGGCAGCAGCTGGTTTTTAGCAGGTCTGTATTTAACTGGACGCTTTCCTTTGTTGTGAATGCATTTCAATTTACAGCCATCTTCTATAGTTTTTGCTTAAGGTCAGTAACAGTTCAGCTGGTTTAAGAGAGACAAAGGTGAGTGGCAGGTGGATATTAGAGTTTTGAGGAGCTGGGGTCAGGGAGACGCCATGTGATGCTCTTTCCCATCCCTCCCACAGCACCCTATCTTTCTCCAATGCCATTTATGACCTGAAATTCCAGGCTGTGGCCATATGGCAGGGATCTTTTTTTTTTTTGATTGTTTGTTCTGTGTTTGTATAGGGCCTAGCACCATGGGTCCTGATCCATGATGATAATAATAACTCCAGTGTGGACTTTTGTATGCTAGCGCGTGGTGAGATCTTTGCTCGGTCCATTGAAGGTTTGTCTTTGGAATTCCAGGTCACCATGGCCTACCTGAGCTCCATGGTCCGAAGAGCTGCCTCCTGCCAGATGTCAGCCTCTGGGAGAAACATCCACCTCAGGTGCTTCAGCAGCGGGGCAGGCCAGACGTCAGAGAAGAGCGTCCCTTACCACAAGACTCTGAAGGAAGAGAGCCCTCAAGGCAAAGGGCCGACCAGGCCGCTCCCGAAATCAGCCGACGTCGTGGTGGTGGGTGGAGGCAGCTTGGGATGTCAAACCGTCTACCACCTGGCTAGGATGGGGGTGAGCAATGCGGTCCTACTGGAAAGAGACCGTCTGACGTCGGGGACCACCTGGCACACTGCCGGTGAGCAGAGCTGTGTGTGGAAGCGTCTATAGCAAAGCAAAGGCTCCAAATTAGAGCTGCAGAGGGAGGCTTTTGGAGCCTGATGCTGCCGGGTGCTGAGCAGCCATCAGCTCTCTGCGGCTGCTCAGTTCCACATGGGGAGAGCTCAGCCCCTCTCCAGGTTAGGATGTTTGTGACTCTCTCAATCTTGCCGCATAGACAGGGATGAGCCCTCCTTGGGGACCTGGGAAAGGAATTGTTCCTTCAGCTCTCAGCTAAGGTGTTATTATGGTACCTTGGCCCTTTAAGAGCCAAGTCTCTCAGGCCTCAGCTAGCTACTCCTTGACCCTATATAGGAGTATCGCCAAGGCCTGACAACATGGGCCTCCAGAAGTCTGGCCTTCTCCTCCCCACCTTGTAGGGTAGAGGGGAAAGAAACACCCTTTTGCTATTGCCCAGCAGTCTTATCCCCCTCCCTATGGTGGGCCTCTGGGTCCTTCCTTGGAAAGGCCCATGCCAGACTACTGAGGAACCTCCTTCCGATAGTCCCTGGCCCCTCTGGCAGCTGCCCCACTCTGCATAGGTGCTGGAACAAGGGATGCTGGGGGTGCTGCTGAACCCCTTGAAGTGGGACACCGAGCTCATGTCACAGTGCTGATAAAGCCTAGATTGTGTGCTTAGTGCCCGAATGGACCGTCACTTGTTACACCTGGCTACTGAGTGGGTCATCAGTAGTAAGAGCCCTCAACCTCTGGACCTGAAAGCGTGAGCCTTTACTATGTGAGCTAAGAGATCCATAAGCGGTGGTAGTTAGAGACCTTTATGTGGTCTAGCTACTAGAGGGAGCCAGCAAGCCACAGTGTGGGTTACATCTAGGCCAGGAATGCTGCTATTGCTAAAACACCTGTTGTGCTATTCTCACAGTTGACCTGTCTATTTGCTTGGCTTGTAAGGTAGGGTTGGAATGGGGAGGGGAAGCCAGAGTCTACTGGAACTTCTGTGGTTTTCCCAGGTCTGCTGTGGCAGCTGCGTCCGAGTGATGTGGAAGTGGAGCTGCTGGCTCATACTCGCAACGTGGTCAGCAAAGATCTGGAGGAGGAGACAGGTCTGCACACAGGATGGATTCAGAATGGCGGGCTCTTCATCGCCTCCAACAAGCAGCGGCTGGACGAGTACAAAAGACTCATGTCTGTAAGCGGGAATCTCCTCATCTCCTTCCTTCTCCTTCTACTTATTCACAGATCACTGAATCAGGGCTGGTGCTACCCATTAGCTAGACTAGAGGGTCTAGCTGCCGAAGGATTTTGTACTGCTGCCCATCACCATGGTATCTGAACACCTTCCATGCAAAGAGATTGGCAGTAGCGAAATCCCTAGTGGACTTCTTGGCATCTCTGGCTCTTAATGAGTTATCGAAAGCTCTGCTTGGACAGTTATTTTGCAGGACATGGTGGCTGTAGGTAGTTGATGTGAAAGTTGTTCTGGTTATGGGGGGAAAGGGGAAGCGCGGTTCTATGGATGGATAGACTGGAGTCTTCTAATCTCCTCTGGATGTTTGTTCAGTAGCCCTATCAACTCTACTGAGAATGCCTTATCTCTGGCTGTATCATGCGTTGGTCTAGGCTAGCCAGGGCTTTGTGTTCTCCTATGTCCCAGAAGAGCAGTTATAGACTGAAATGCAGCCTTGAATGCAACTGAGTCTGATCCATTGATTGCTTTGAAGATTAGGACTAAGGCCTTAGTCCCTAAAGTAAAAAGAGCAACCTGCTTAAATGTCTGTGCAATATTTATGGAGAAAATCAATGCCCCTTAGAAAACGGGCTAGTGTGAGGGAGGGGATGGATCCTGTCTTCTACCATGTCACAGGGAACCCGCTGCATCAATCTTCAACTCAGCTGCTTTGACTTGCAGCATCAAAACAGGACTGTCCTGTCATCGGTCAACCATTTATCTTCTGCTGCACGGAGAGCCCAGTTCTCCCCATGGCACAGAGGAAAATTTTATCTATCAGTCCTGATTGGGGTGATTGCTGTTTATTTAGACAGCTCATTTTCCCACCCCGCTTAGAAAGTTAAATGTGGCCTCACTTATCGTTCATGGAGCAGCCTTGCTGGCAGGTTCTAAAACCCTGATCCAAAGCCCAGGAGTGTCTCCACTGATTTCAACAGGTTTTGGATGCAGTTGATCCTGCCCCTGTAGAAGAAAGATAATGCCATGTCAGTAGCTGCCAGGAAGGAGGGAGGTGGGAATGGGGATCAAAGAGTACGTCTAAACTGTGGCTGGAAACATGCTTCCCAACCCAGATACACAGACACGCGCTAGCTCTGCTTGAGTGAGTGTGCTAAAAATAGCAGCATAGCTGGGGCCAGCTCAGGCAGCGGCTTGGACTAGCTGCCTGTGTATAAACCCACCAG
Source organism: Dermochelys coriacea (assembly GCF_009764565.3). Taxonomy (NCBI): domain Eukaryota; kingdom Metazoa; phylum Chordata; order Testudines; family Dermochelyidae; genus Dermochelys; species Dermochelys coriacea. Next base: position 17,328,491 of record NC_050083.1, on the reverse strand, counting down.
ACAGCAGGTATGTGCTGGGGCAGCTAGCCCAAGCTGCCATCGCCCATGCTACCTCTGCTCTTTTTCACATGCTGGCTCGAGCAAAGTGAGTGCAGGTCTAGCTACCCCAGTTGGAAAGTGCCCAGCTGCAGTGGAGATGTACTCAAATAGAGACCCAGAGAGAGGAGGTTGGCCACAGATCACCTTGTGATCCCCGGTGGCAGAGCCCACACAGACCTTATTGTCCCAAGTGATACAGGCATGTGCTGAGATTCTAACTGAGGGATTGCCCAGGCCAGTAAACCATGCATGTTGGTGGCTACTGCAGCCTTTATGATAATGGCCTCTCACTTAGTAGAGGGGTCCTCGAGATTCATTTGAATCTGAACACTGGTCTCACTCACAAAGTGAAAGGGATTCTCCATGCAGGATTAGCCGTGAAGTCTGGTTTCACTGCTGATCATGATGCTGTATCTAGGGTGACTAGATGTCCCGATTTTATAGGGACAGTCCCGATTTTTGGGTCTTTTTCTTATATAGGCTCCTATTACCCCTCACCCCCGTCCCGATTTTTCATATTTGGTGTCTGGTCACCCTAGCTGTATTCTCCTCCCAAAGCAGCAGAGAAATGCACAGACCCGGCCAGTCCTCTTGCCTTTTTCTGCTGGGAAGTACACACATTAGCATTTGATTTCAAAGAGTCACAATAAAGACTGGTTACAAGACACTAGTTTCTTCTTTAACTCCTGAACTGCTGGACTTCTAGTGAAATATACACTATGAAAACGGCTGTGTCCATCTTAATATTCTTTGATTCAATGGCCTAATAGACACTTAACGCTCATGAGGGGTAGAGGGAGCGAAAGCGGAATCGTTGGTTTTAAACCTCTCTCCACCATACCCAGCTTTGGGGACTCGGGTAAAAAGGTCCTCGGATCTAATGCATCCCTGATCTGGGCTTTGCAAAATGAAACCCGTCCACTGCCCATTGCCATTAAGTACAGCATCATATTTTCAATTGCACCGCCTACTTGTATAGGCCTACGGTAATGTCCCTTTAAATAGTTTGAACCCACTAAAGGTGCTCACCATGTATTGTGTTTTGGGAATCCACCAGAACCTAGTTAGATCATCAGTGCGTATGTAGTTAGGCCTGGCATATTTGCAGTTTTAAACTGCAATATTTGTAGTTATTTGGGACCCAGGTGTGTCCCTGTGGTTTCTTCACATTGTTGATTGTTTCGCAGAGATGCCACAGCATGCTGTCTTGTCTGCATTAATGCACCTGTTCTTGTGTCTCATTTGTAGCTGGGTAAGGTCTATGGCATAGAATCCTACGTCCTGTCCCCTGCAGAAACCAAGGACCTGTACCCACTGATGAACGTGGATGATCTTTATGGCACACTTTACGTTCCTAAGGATGGCACAATGGATCCTGCTGGCACCTGTACAACCCTCACCAGGGCAGCTACTGCCAGAGGCGCTTTGGTAATTGACTGTTGTACATTTGGGTGGGTGTCATTGTAGCTTTTCACAACTCTTAAATTCAGCCAGAAGTTCTCCCTCTGTACATTTTCCCTCCTCTCCCCTTGATCCTTTGCTTCCTGTTGTTCTCAGCCTCCGCCATTCTCAAAGCCAGATTTGTTTCAGAATTGCTTTGTTCTGTTTAACAGCGCCCCCCTTTGGCAGATTAGGTGTGGCGCTGACTGACTTTGAAGGGAGTCCCAGCCATGCCTCATCAGAGATGGTGGTTTTGGCATAGAGCCATAGGAGCTGGGGAAGTAAAGAGGAGGGGGGAAAATGGGAAAAGGAAGTGTGACCAAAACAGCTACATCGTGAAAAACAAGTTGCTGGTGAGGGGTAAAATACAGCAAGTTCATTGGGGCAGGGACCAACATGTGGATCTGTGTTTGTACAGCACCTAGCACCTGGTCCGTGACTGGGGCTCCTCCGTGCTAACCACAATACAAATTGATAATTATAGTTCTCTGAGATTTAAAATTACCTTAAAAGTTTAAGCCCAAAATTAAAGAGGGGAATTTAATTCCCTTGCAGTAATAGGAATGGTTTTTATGAAAGTTTAAAAAAAAAATGACAGCTCTATGTTTGGATTAACATTTCCCCTGCTGGGAAGGAGAGCCTTGGGGCGAAGCCACTGGCCTGCATCTCCAGAGTAGAGCTCAGCAAAATTTTTAAGCTAAAACCTTTTGCAAATTTGTGTCCGTTTCAATTCATTGTTCATTTCAAACCCCCCCCCTCCAAAAACAAATATTTTTGTTTCAACATTTTGGAACCACAACATTTTGATTTTTAACTTGAAATGATTTTTTGCTTCAAAATTTCCTTTAATGTAATTTTTTAAAATTCAGAAACAAATTCTTTCATTCTATCTGAACTGTAAATGTTTTCAGCTTTTTCAATTCGCTGAAAATTTTCGTTTTCAGCCGGACCTGAAACAATTTTTGTTTTGAGTTTTTTCAAAATTGCCAATGAACTTACAATGTGTGCTCTTCTCAGGAGACCTGGATTACTCATTTGGTATTATGAGTCCAACCCTTAACATTCAAAACCCAGGGGGATGTCACTGTGCTTCTCTTTCGCTGTCTCCAGGTAATAGAGAATTGCCCAGTGACCGGTATTCAGGTCAGAGCCGATGATTTGGGTGTGCAAAGGGTAGCTGCGGTGGAAACAAATTATGGGATCATCCAGACTCCCTGTGTGGTGAACTGTGCAGGTAGGAAATCAATGTAACATAGCTACAGCCCTGCCACTCGGCATAATCTGATGGGGATACTAGTCCTTCCTGTCCCAGCAATTAGGAGACTTTGTCCAATCTTTGAGTGAGGCATTCTTTGGTTCACCATGGCCGTGCTCAGGGAGGGGAAAGATGCCAAATGAATGCAGCTTTTGATTGTGTGTAACATTGAGCCAAAGGGCCTTGTTAACTCCCTGTTTCCACACATCAGGGGGCAGCATTCTGGACTCTGAGCCTCAGGTCTTTGGCGCAACTCCTCATTAGTTCCAGAAATGGCCAGAGGCATTGGCTGTGGTCACTCACCGAGCAGTGGTTTGTTTTACGACAGGAGTGTGGGCCCGAGCCCTGGGCCAGATGGCTGGTGTAAACGTGCCCCTGGTGGCTATGCATCATGCGTACGTGGTGACGGAGCGGATAGAGGGCATTCAGGTCAGTTCCTTGCTCTTCTTCTCTAACTGGAGGGTTTGTCATTACAGGGGCATGTGCTGGGGGGCATGTTCAGGAGGGGACTTGATTCAGAATTTGTGGGAGAGTCTCCTGGTTTTCACAAACGCTTCTATGATCTGGGACACTTTTTTCTCCATAACATCCAACCTTCTTTCCTTTCCTAGAGGTGGCTTTGTGTGTCCCACCTTCTCTAAGAGACGCTCTCCTTGGTGAATACAGCGACAAAACATCTGTGAATAATCTTGCCAATGAAGCCTACTCTTGGGCTTTGCTTGCATTCCTGGCCCCTTTTATCTGGCTAGCCATAGACATTCAGGTGGAGCAAGGTTCTACTCACAGGAATAGCCCCTGAAAGCAGAATCACTGGATATGTCTGTATTGCAATCTGAGGTGTGACTGCCTCTCGGGTAGACGCACCCATGCTCGCGCTCCTAAATGGAGCAGAGTAGATGTGACTGCAGCAGCTTCAATGCACGATATCAATGGGAGTATGTACCCGAGATCCCCGGCGTGCTGTATTTTGCCATGCGAGTGCAGGTATGTCTCCCTGGACTGCAGTCACACCTCGGATTGCAGGGCACACATACTCAGTGTGTACATCCAAGGGCTATTTCATCCACTGTTGTTATTCAAACAGTAGTATTGTTGAACAAATCTGAATGCTCACAGATAATCTGCAGACAGAAAGGGGAACTCCTCTGGTTGATAAAGCTTAGACCAACCAATCGGAAACGGGAACAATACCAGGTGACTTTAGGTGACCGGCCGTACAATGCAAATAGCAAATCTGAGCAGCAGATGTATAACACATGGCTGTCTAGTGCCAAATAGCACCAGGTTTACAAATAATTCATTGGTTAAAATGATCTTGCACTGAATAGCACTGGTGACAAACTAGGGAAAACGCGCACAAATATCCATGAAAACTATTTCCCTGGTTTTGGCAAAATGTCCTAACCCGCATAGGGTGACCAGAGAGCAAGTGTGAAAAATCAGGACAGGGGAAGGGGGATAATAGGTGCCTAAATAAGACACAGCCCCGCATATTGGAACTGTCCCTATAAAATCGGGAGATCTGGTCACCCTAAAGTTGCTCTAGAGCAAAGCAGTGCTGTGACGCTGTTGTGTGTAATGAACAAGCTAATAAAAGGCTCGACCTGTTCGCGGGTCATCTGTGATTGGAGGCAAAAAGGCTACATCTGTCAGATAACTTACACGGTTTGATCAGCTCTGCTCTTGGAAGCCTGCCCGGACCTGAAAATTCTGTTGCATTCTCTCCGTTCTTGCACCCTGCCCATCCCCACGGCAGTGGGCTGTTGGTAACTGAACTGGTCGGGCAGCACCGGCGTGTGTCTATTCACACTAGCTTTTTTGTGTTCTGGTCTGTTGTGGTTTTGCCTGACACCCCACTTGTGCTGCTCAACACCACTGCCGCTGTGATGCCATCTGGGTACTTATCTCACTGCTCCTGGCTCAGCTTAATGAAGCTACGACACTGCCCCTCTGAGCCGTCTCCTTGCATGAAAGAGCACGTCGCCTATTTCTACACCCCCCCCTCCACACACCCCCCTCCCGGTCAGGGCTGCGGGAGAGGAACCCTATGGTTCTTTGCGGCTGGAATTGTTGTTAGATGCTGCCCCATCTCAGCACATCTGCCTGTAGCATTTCAGAAACAAATGTCGCCTTGGAAAAGTTTCATTCCTCAGCCTGCAGCTAGATGACGTTCTTGTGCAGCATAAGTACTATGCAGTAAAGGGAGCATTTCAAAGGAATGGTTTATGGAATCCCTGAATGTTGACTGGCTTCAAACGTAAGGACAAGCAGGAGGGACCCCTCCATGCCACATACATGCCTAGAAGAAACAGGCCAGTCCTACCCCATGCTGCATCCCACCAATTTCACAGGAGTTGCAAGAAGGGTCATTTAAGACAGAATTTGACCCAAACTATGAAAGGGGAGAGTCATTCTCCCTCTGGCTTCTGTGGGATTTAAGCACATGCCTAAGTGCTAGGCTGAGCAGGGGTTGATTTAAACACGTGCTTAAACCCAAGCATGTTTTTAAATGCTTTGCTGAATCGGGGCCTAAATGCTGCTGCATTATTCACATATTTTTAATGTTAAGAATGCCATGCTTTTATCAAGGATTCTGCACCAGGAGATCTTAAAGCACTTTACAGAGGACATCAGTCTCATGATGAAGGGGAAACTGAGGCACAGACCGTTGATGTGACTTGCCCAGGGTTACCCAGCAGGCCACTGGTAGAGCCAGGAATAGCACCCAGTCCTGAGTCCCAATCTGGCCTGCGCGCTATGCCAGACTGCCTCTTCTTGCAAACTGGGGTCCAGGTCCATGAGTGGGACACCTATGCACTATGAAGATACAAATAATTAATATTAAGTAATTGAATACATTACTGTCATTCTATTTAATATTTACGAATATTTTAACACAGGACCCTGTTTCTTTTTTTCCGCACCTTTCGTAGCAGAATTACCCTCTGGGCTCTGGTGTTTTGTGTTTGATAAAGGAGTCCAGATATCCCCAGATAACTGTGTTTCATCTTAGTAAACAGCCTTTATGGAAAAGTCCTGCAGCCCTGACAAGGAAATGATACAGTTTTCTAAATATTTTTGAACCATCCTGTGAAATTTCAGAGACATTTCTATGCTTTGGAATTCTATAAGGGTGTTTGCAAAAAGAAAAGGAGTACTTGTGGCACCTTAGAGACTAACAAATTTATTAGAGCATAAGCTTTCGTGAGCTACAGCTCACTTCATCGGATGCATTTGGTGGAAAAAACAGAGGAGAGATTTATATACACACACACAGAGAACATGAAACAATGGGTTTATCATACACACTGTAAGGAGAGTGATCACTTAAGATAAGCCATCACCAACAGCAGGGGGGGGGAAGGAGGAAAACCTTTCATGGTGACAAGCAGGTAGGCTAATTCCAGCAGTTAACAAGAATATCAGAGGAACAGTGGGGGGTGGGGTGGGAGGGAGAAATACCATGGGGAAATAGTTTTACTTTGTGTAATGACTCATCCATTCCCAGTCTCTATTCAAGCCTAAGTTAATTGTATCCAGTTTGCAAATTAATTCCAATTCAGCAGTCTCTCGTTGGAGTCTGTTTTTGAAGCTTTTTTGTTGAAGTATAGCCACTCTTAGGTCTGTGATCGAGTGACCAGAGAGATTGAAGTGTTCTCCAACTGGTTTTTGAATGTTATAATTCTTGACGTCTGATTTGTGTCCATTCATTCTTTTACGTAGAGACTGTCCAGTTTGGCCAATGTACATGGCAGAGGGGCATTGCTGGCACATGATGGCATATATCACATTGGTAGATGCGCAGGTGAACGAGCCTCTGATAGTGTGGCTGATGTGATTAGGCCCTATGATGGTATCCCCTGAATAGATATGTGGACAGAGTTGGCAACGGGCTTTGTTGCAAGGATAGGTTCCTGGGTTAGTGGTTCTGTTGTGTGGTGTGTGGTTGCTGGTGAGTATTTGCTTCAGATTGGGGGGCTGTCTGTAAGCAAGGACTGGTCTGTCTCCCAAGATCTGAGAGAGCGATGGCTCGTCCTTCAGGATAGGTTGTAGATCCTTGATGATGCGTTGGAGAGGTTTTAGTTGGGGGCTGAAGGTGATGGCTAGTGGCGTTCTGTTGTCTTCTTTGTTGGGCCTGTCCTGTAGTAGGTGACTTCTGGGTACTCTTCTGGCTCTGTCAATCTGTTTCTTCACTTCAGCAGGTGGGTATTGTAGTTGTAGGAATGCATGATAGAGATCTTGTAGGTGTTTGTCTCTGTCTGAGGGGTTGGAGCAAATGCGGTTATATCGTAGCGCTTGGCTGTAGACAATGGATCGAGTGGTATGATCTGGATGAAAGCTAGAGGCATGTAGGTAGGAATAGCGGTCAGTAGGTTTCCGATATAGGGTGGTGTTTATGTGACCATCGCTTATTAGCACCGTAGTGTCCAGGAAGTGGATCTCTTGTGTGGACTGGTCCAGGCTGAGGTTGATGGTGGGATGGAAATTGTTGAAATCATGGTGGAATTCCTCAAGAGCTTCTTTTCCATGGGTCCAGATGATGAAGATGTCATCAATGTAGCGCAAGTAGAGTAGGGGCATTAGGGGACGAGAGCTGAGGAAGCGTTGTTCTAAGTCAGCCATAAAAATGTTGGCATACTGTGGGGCCATGCGGGTACCCATCGCAGTGCCGCTGACTTGAAGGTATACATTGTCACCAAATGTGAAATAGTTATGGGTCAGGACAAAGTCACAAAGTTCTGCCACCAGGTTAGCCGTGACAGTATCGGGGATACTGTTCCTGACGGCTTGTAGTCCATCTTTGTGTGGAATGTTGGTGTAGAGGGCTTCTACATCCATAGTGGCTAGGATGGTGTTTTTAGGAAGATCACCAATGGACTGTAGTTTCCTCAGGAAATCGGTGGTGTCTCGAAGATAGCTGGGAGTGAAGATAGCTGGGAGTGCTGGTAACGAAGGGCCTGAGGAGGGAGTCTACATAGCCAGACAATTCTGCTGTCAGGGTGCCAATGCCTGAGATGATGGGGCGTCCAGGATTTCCAGGTTTATGGATCTTGGGTAGCAGATAGAATACCCCAGGTCGGGGCTCCAGGGGTGTGTCTGTGCGGATTTGTTCTTGTGCTTTTTCAGGGAGTTTCTTGAGCAAATGCTGTAGTTTCTTTTGGTAACTCTCAGTGGGATCAGAGGGTAATGGCTTGTAGAAAGTGGTGTTGGAGAGCTGCCTAGTAGCCTCTTGTTCAGGAGGAGTCCACCCACAGAGACCTTCCTGCCAACACTACAAAAAGAAGGATTCTGGGTGGACTCCTCCTGAAGGTCGAAACAGCAGCCTGGATTTCTACATAGACTGCTTCCGCCGACGTGCACGAGCTGAAATTGTGGAAAAGCAGCATCGCTTACCCCATAACCTCAGCCATGCAGAACACAGTGCCATCCACAGCCTCAGAAACAACTCTGACATCATAATCAAAAAGGCTGACAAAGGAGGTGCTGTCGTCATCATGAATAGGTTGGAGTATGAACAAGATCTTCCTAAAAACACCATCCTAGCCACTATGGATGTAGAAGCCCTCTACACCAACATTCCACACAAAGATGGACTACAAGCCGTCAGGAACAGTATCCCCGATACTGTCACGGCTAACCTGGTGGCAGAACTTTGTGACTTTGTCCTGACCCATAACTATTTCACATTTGGTGACAATGTATACCTTCAAGTCAGCGGCACTGCGATGGGTACCCGCATGGCCCCACAGTATGCCAACATTTTTATGGCTGACTTAGAACAACGCTTCCTCAGCTCTCGTCCCCTAATGCCCCTACTCTACTTGCGCTACATTGATGACATCTTCATCATCTGGACCCATGGAAAAGAAGCTCTTGAGGAATTCCACCATGATTTCGACAATTTCCATCCCACCATCAACCTCAGCCTGGACCAGTCCACACAAGAGATCCACTTCCTGGACACTACGGTGCTAATAAGCGATGGTCACATAAACACCACCCTATATCGGAAACCTACTGACTGCTATTCCTACCTACATGCCTCTAGCTTTCATCCAGATCATACCACTCGATCCATTGTCTACAGCCAAGCGCTACGATATAACCGCATTTGCTCCAACCCCTCAGACAGAGACAAACACCTACAAGATCTCTATCATGCATTCCTACAACTACAATACCCACCTGCTGAAGTGAAGAAACAGATTGACAGAGCCAGAAGAGTACCCAGAAGTCACCTACTACAGGACAGGCCCAACAAAGAAGACAACAGAACGCCACTAGCCATCACCTTCAGCCCCCAACTAAAACCTCTCCAACGCATCATCAAGGATCTACAACCTATCCTGAAGGACGAGCCATCGCTCTCTCAGATCTTGGGAGACAGACCAGTCCTTGCTTACAGACAGCCCCCCAATCTGAAGCAAATACTCACCAGCAACCACACACCACACAACAGAACCACTAACCCAGGAACCTATCCTTGCAACAAAGCCCGTTGCCAACTCTGTCCACATATCTATTCAGGGGATACCATCATAGGGCCTAATCACATCAGCCACACTATCAGAGGCTCGTTCACCTGCGCATCTACCAATGTGATATATGCCATCATGTGCCAGCAATGCCCCTCTGCCATGTACATTGGCCAAACTGGACAGTCTCTACGTAAAAGAATGAATGGACACAAATCAGACGTCAAGAATTATAACATTCAAAAACCAGTTGGAGAACACTTCAATCTCTCTGGTCACTCGATCACAGACCTAAGAGTGGCTATACTTCAACAAAAAAGCTTCAAAAACAGACTCCAACGAGAGACTGCTGAATTGGAATTAATTTGCAAACTGGATACAATTAACTTAGGCTTGAATAGAGACTGGGAATGGATGAGTCATTACACAAAGTAAAACTATTTCCCCATGGTATTTCTCCCTCCCACCCCACCCCCCACTGTTCCTCTGATATTCTTGTTAACTGCTGGAATTAGCCTACCTGCTTGTCACCATGAAAGGTTTTCCTCCTTCCCCCCCCTGCTGTTGGTGATGGCTTATCTTAAGTGATCACTCTCCTTACAGTGTGTATGATAAACCCATTGTTTCATGTTCTCTGTGTGTGTGTATATAAATCTCTCCTCTGTTTTTTCCACCAAATGCATCCGATGAAGTGAGCTGTAGCTCACGAAAGCTTATGCTCTAATAAATTTGTTAGTCTCTAAGGTGCCACAAGTACTCCTTTTCTTTTTGCGAATACAGACTAACACGGCTGCTACTCTGAAACCTATAAGGGTGTTTGAAACCATACAAAAGGAGGTGATATTAATTTATGGCCTATAGATTTTTAAAGTAATTTTGTATTAAATTTTCTGTACAACCCATCTGTTTTCCCCCCTACACCTTGACTCTTTGACAGCTGATTTTGAAAAGTGCCATTTAACGATATTATTTTTTATATTGCAGTAGCATCTACCAGCCTGACCCAAAACTGGGCCCCTACTGTGCTGGGCACTGCACAGAGACATAATAAGAGACAATCCTTGCCTTGAAGAGTTTACAACTTAAATAGACGAGTAGAAGAGGAAAAACCTCAAGTGACTTGCCCAAGGTTATATAACAAGTCAGTGGCAGAGTGGAGACTAGAACCTAGGTCTCCTGACTGCTAGGCTAGAGGCCTATCCACTAACCACTGGGCCTCTTGTTGAAAGGCTGATTATTATTAATTTATCAGTGAAAAATACAGTAAGACCCTACAATAATTCCATTTGTATAACTTAAATATTTTCATGCTATGTTGTTAAAGTCAATATTATTCTTTAACTATGTATTAGTGTCTTGGCTGCTGTACTGTTTCATCTTGTTGTGTAGGTAGGGTAAGAGAGAAATCATTTTTCCTTTTAACGTGGATCAAAATACACCGTCCTGCCAGTCTGGCAGTTCTCCTCCTGAGAATGTCTGTGGCAGCTCTGCTCCAACCTATTGATTTCATGCCTTATTATCTGAATGGTGACCCCAAGAGGATTGGAGCCCCCTTGCACTAGGCCCTATACAAGCATATCAGTTAACTCAGCGTGACCTAGGGGATACAGCACTGGACTGGGACTTAGTAGACCTGTGTTCTGTTCCTGACTCTGGCCTGAAGGGTGACCGTGGGCAAGTCTCCATGCCTCAGTTTCCCCAGTTATAAAATGGGGATATTGATACTATGACTTCCATTGCACGTGCTTTGAGATCTACTGAGGATAAGAGCTAGGTATTATTACTGTCTTCAAATGACTACGCAAGTGCAATCTTGTCTGCTTCCACAGTCACTCTTTTGTGGAGGTAGGGTAGATTTGGTTTTTAGATTTCAGAGTAGCAGCTGTGTTAGTCTGTATCTGCAAAAAGAAAAGGAAGACTTGTGGCACCTTAGAGACTAACAAATTTATTTGAGCATTAGCTTTCGTGAGCTACAGCTCACTTCATCGGATGCATTCAGAGATGGTTACACTTCAGTCTTGTTCAGACTCGTACAGAAATCAGCTTGCATTTCAGCGCCACGTAGCTCATGCTCTTGGTCTGGGGCTGGGACGCACAGCAGATCTGTTTAGTGAATTAAACTCGGCCCATGTGAACATATTAGCACCTCCAGTTCTTCTGCAGCCGCTTAGTCCCCTGTGCCCATGGGCAGCGTGTGCGGGGAGGATGTCTCGGTGCATTGCTCGTATCATGTCGTATCAGTCTTGTTCTGCTGGTGTCGGAGCAGTGCTGTCAAGCAGGGCTCTGACTTCTCTGAGGCACAGGAGAACCACGTTTTCCAGCCTGTGCAAAGCAGGCAGCTTAGAAAGGGCCCAGCGCTGAAACTAATTGTCTGTGACCTGCTACAGCCAGTTCTTTTCTTTTCACTGCTTCTTTGCAGAGTCAGTGGGGTCCTTTTAAAAACAAAGGCTTAGATGCTTTAAAACAAATCGCTCTTTCCTGCCCAGCCCTTGTGAGCCTCAATACAGTCCCAGCCACATTTGGATCCAAGCTTTCTTAGAGCTAGAGGGAGTGAAGAAAGCTTCCCTGCTTTTGCTCAGGGACAGAGCTGGGCTGGACAGAGGATTCTTAACTGGCCTTCTTGGGCCTCTCATTGGTCACTGGTCACCCACTCTGAGCAGATTTTCCTTAGGCGGGGAGCATCGGGGCGCTGATGCCAGCAGCAGGGGGCAGAGGAAGCCGGATAAACCCCACACAGGGCAATAGAATGGTGAGCAGGTGGGAGGACTAGGAATAATGTGGGATTCCCAGGAGTGGGGAGCCAGAAGTGGGGCAGGCAGCAAACCACGAGGACTGGCTTCTTCCTTCCTCCACTAGCCCTGAGCTCCAAGGCCTGACCGCTGGCAAGTCTTGCAATGGGACACACAGGGAGGAGCTGGGTCCACTGTGCATCTTGGTGAGGAGGTGCTCGGGGATTTCCGTGCTGGGGGAAACACAGAGGAGCTGCTAGTGATTCCAACAGGCTTGAACACTCCTGGATGGAAGGATTTGGAGAATAAACAGCCTGGTAACCTGCACCCTTATGTTTATAATGACACTCCACAGTGGCCGTCCAGCAAGGCAGCTGCGGGGAAGAAGATGGCCATTCATCTTGGGGTGCACTGTTGGAACAAGGGCAGAAGCATCCCACGTAACTGTGAGCCTGTGCGCTTTACCCTTCCTGCCCCGCTTTCATGATGTTCCTTTCTACCTCTTTTTAGAATATGCCGAACGTTCGCGATCACGACGCCTCGGTGTATCTCCGTCTCCAAGGTGATGCCCTGTCCGTAGGCGGATATGAGTCAAATCCAATATTCTGGGAGGAGGTGAGCAGTGCTGAGAGGTTTTCATAGGAAATAAAGCACGTTACCAGGAAAGCCGTTTTGACAAAGTTGGCGCTGAAATGAGCTCCTTAGCTCTCTTGTTTATGTGCCAGAATGCATGAAATGAGGACCCTTTACATTAAGACAGAGCAGGACTCAAAGGGAGAGGGGATTTGAAAGCTTCTTCTATTTGGGTAGGAGAGGAAGGATGGTCTAGTGGTACAGCACTAGCCTGGGACTTGGAAGATCACAGTTCAATTTCCCGCTTTGCCATAGGTTCTTGTCTCTGACCTTGGGCAAGCCATATGAGGCATGTCTTCTCTTCAGTTTATTAGCTTGGGCCCTTACTCAGGTTTTGCCTCTAAGACCTTTTTCATCATTCTCAAAGTACAAAAATGCCACCATCTCCTCCTGCCCCCTCTGCCTTCTCTCTACAAAGTGGCAGGTCTGAGAAGGAGATCACCAAATTATTTGTTGTTTGTTTCACAATAGCAGCCAGAGGCCCCGGCTAAGAAAGGGGCCCCATTGCCCCGTTCACCAATAGTGTGGGATAGTGGCTGCTCAAAGAGCTCATGTGCCAAGTAGACCTGGCAAACGTTGGTCCAGACAGAAAGTACTATTAAGCTGGCTTTGCAGAGTGGGATTTGAGGCTCAAAGAGATACAGTGACTTGCCCAAGGTCACACAGGAAGAGACAGAAATTGAACCTAGAGTTCCTGAGACCTACTTTCTCCTGGATCAAATGGTGCCGAGTGAGTTCTTTACTGGCAGTAGTGATTGGAAACTGACTGCCCAGATATGACATAGTCCTGAAACATGAGTCTTCATTAGATTTTGCTCCCTCTCTGCAATGGGAGAAAGGCTTCCAAATGGACGAATTAAAATCTTTCTGGGATTAACGCTGAAGGTGATAGTAAATGACTGTGGCTTGTGATGAACTTTTTCTTCAACCTTCCCAGCCCTCTTCTGTCCTATATTCTGCGAATGGGGTGTTCCATTTTCACAGTAACTGGATGGGGAGTTTAATGTGTCAATTACTACAGTAGTTAATGGGCTTGTCTTTCAAGGAAAAATGAGATATTCTTTCTTGTATTTTACCCTAAGACAAAGTGGACAATGATCTTGAATAAGCCCATATGCAAGCGATTCTAACTCATGGGTCCTATATCTCATTCATAGCTTAGGTGGTTAAGGTACTAGCTAGGCATCATGGTTCCTCTCCTTGGCTGGACAGCTTAGCAGGTAAGGTCCTATGAAACCAAACTTTCCAAAGCAGCTTCTAATTTTGGGAGCCTTAATCAATGTCAAAACTCCCATTGACTTCAACAGGGCCAGGAGTTCACCCCTTGGGGCTGTTTTCCAGAAGCATTGAGCTCCCTCCGTTCCTGTTGATTTCATTGGGCAATGAAGATACTCAGCACCTTACAGGAAGCAGCCACTAAGCGGCTGTCAGAATGGGGTGTTTGTTATAAAATAAACATCTTCTCTCACTTAACTTCTGTGTACCTCGGCTTCTGTTTCCCCTCAGGTATCTGAGAAATTTGCCTTTGGCCTTTTTGATCTGGACTGGGATGTGTTCATGCAGCATATTGAAGGTGCAATAAACAGAGTCCCTGTGCTGGAGAAAACTGGAATTAAATCCACTGTCTGTGGACCAGGTAATATTTTGACAGTGCATTCCACATGCCATCAAGGCAGCTTTGTTCCTTGATGAGTCTGTGCTGATTATTTTTTTCTATGTGTTCTCCTAGTTTGGAGCTAGCAATGATTATATTTATATGCAGGGTTAGTATGAATCAGTTTCTCTTGCTTTCTCCTTCCCACCCACGCAAGGAGACAAATTGGGAACGGATAAAATGTCTGTCGTCTTTGGTTTTTCCTTAAAGACACACATGTGCACACTCACAAAAGAGATGGAAAGAGGACCTGGTCCAGCCCCTATGGAAATCAACAGAAAGGCTCCCATTGACTTCAGTAGGCTTTGGATCAGACCCTGTATATAAGCAGAAAGCCTGAAAACATGCTGATCGCACAGAGATAAGGGTGGGAAATAGCTCTATAGATCACTGCTTGCCATGATCATCCAGTGCATTGATCAAATCTTTTTTTTCCCCAAAGCCAGTTCCCCTCTGTACTGCTGCAGTTCCCTCATGTTTTTACCAAGTGGTGGGACTCTAGATTGCCAGGGCTGGAATGGAAACCTTTCCTTCAATATGCTCAAAGGCAGGCAAGAATTTGGCACATCCTGGGAGCTGCTCAGCTTCAAACAGCTTGTGGGAGGGCTAATTAGAGCTAATATCGCCTTGGCACTAAAAGCTGGAGCAAAGCTGAGCTGGCTCTGCCCTGGCATGATGGATAGTGTGCTTCTCGCACATGTCTGATCTGGAAAGCTCACAGATTGGCTTGTCATGATTTGGGGGATGTAAGTCTCAAGGTGGATGGGGCAATGGGCCAGAGGAGCCCCAGAATTTCAATGTTGTCTTGTTCTGGCCATCCCCTCAGCATCTCTGTCAGAGGGCCCCTAGGACATGATAGCTGTCCCACTCCCTCCAGGTTTCCACTGAAGATTCAGTCCTGGCTGAGGCGGTTTTGGTACGCTGTACACACAGCATCTCAGGCTGGTTGAATTTCTCAGAAGCCCTGTGATGGGCTGTGACAGGTATAGCATTTCTAAACGCCACACTGGTCCCATTGAGCCTCTGGAGATACAAAGGCAGTGGAGTGGGGAAGTGCTAGGCACGACTTGTGAAGCAGAACTAGCAAATACACGTGAACACCAAAGGGACCTCTGCCTGGAGGCTCTTGTTTGCACCCGATTGTTCTTTGAAGGAAATAAGCCTGTTGGAATACAAAGGGAGAACGTCACAGGATTGGATGCAATGATATCCTATTCCTGAAGGTGGCGGCAGAAGCCTACTATGGGGTGGAAAATAGCCCAGGAGTTTTGTTACACTTCAGTGGGGTTTTTTCCCTCATTCTCTGGGCAACACTGCTCAGTGGTTTTGGTGCTAAAAGTCTGCAGCCAAACGAATTCCAGAGAAAGTGGGGGCGGCCGTGCAGTAATGTCACCCATGTTTACCACTGACTTTGCTGCGCCTGGATTTGAACGTTAAAGGCCAGATTTTCAGATACTGGCCTCTGTTTTTTACAAGTGTGAAGTTATTTTGCACCCTCAGCCATGATAACTTACTATAGAAGTCCAGGTCTTTGATCTGTGGGCACAAACCAGGAAAAAGGTCATCTAGGGGACACCTGCGAGGTGGCTAGCTGCTTTGACTCCCTTTGCACATCACCTTGCGTGACCTTTCCACATTGCAGCTGCAAAAAAGAGGGACCTATTTATGCCTTCAAATCTAGGGGTGTGAGTAAGACAGAGAGGTGAATTTGGGTGCTTTACCTGGAAGCAGGGTAACCATTGGCAGAGGGTATTGAGACATTTTAGTTCCAGCCCCATTAGAGGAATGGTCCCCAAGATGGAACATTCCATGTGTTTCGGAGCAATGCCTGAGGTAGCGTACCACAGGTCTCAGACAGATCCAACCTCCCAGCTGTATTCGATCAGCGTTGGGGAATGCTTTGCCACACTGCGATTAAGGGATACCCTGATACAACACTAGCTGATAATACTGATTCCCAGTTGGGGGTCCTCAGCAGAGAGGATAAAGGAAAAATCCCAGTTTCCTGGGACCTGGGATACAGGAGTAAAGGGATAAAAGAGACTCCAGAATCTCAGTAAGGAAAGTAAGAATGTAGGGGGGAAACTGCTAAACATTTAGGGTATGTTTACACGAAGAGCTAGGGTTGAGATTCCCCTCCCGTGTACACATGCTTATGCTAACGACCTTTGAGCTGGCACAAGTATGACTAGCTGTGATTATGACTAGCCATGGTAACAGAGGCACAGCTGAGCTGTGCTGGTTACAAATCCTCCTGAACCCAGTGGGTCTGTAGGTGGCACGGCTCAGCCGTACCTCCACTGCCGCTCCCCATGCTGCTGGGGCTACACTGCTATTTACACTCGCACTATCTCAGTGAGAGCTACCACGAGCGTGTGCACACGAGCAGTGGAATCACCTCCCGGGCTTGTAGTGTAGACACAGCCACACACACACCTCTTTCCTCGCTGCTCATTTCACGTCTCAACACTGCACAGGGATAGTTTCCTACATGGGTGTGCCAGCAGGGGTCTTATAATGCTCTGGGGCCTAGAGAAAATGATCATGATACTTAGGGCCAGATTTTTCAAAGGCACCTAAAGATGCAGATAAGAAATCAATGGAGTTGGGCACCTAGGTGCTTTTGAAAATCCCTCTAGGCACCTATCTGCTTCTTTAGGTACCTAAATGCCTTTGGAAATCGGGCCCTAAGTGCTTTTCATCTCTAGATCGCAAAGCAGTGTCGTTATCTCCATTTTTAGAGGTGGGGAAACTGAGGCACAGAGTTGCGGTGTCTTGCCAAGGATCACACAGCAAGTCCATGGCAGAGTCATGTGGTAGCACAGAGCTTTCCCAACATTTGGCCCAAATTCCTTGCACTAGACTACAGCAGCCCCTACAGATTGAGGGGTTTGGATTGAAGCTTTCTGCTATCTGAGCATCGCTGTATCCATGGGAATGGGCTGGAAATACTAAATACTTAGCAGGGACTGTGATGGCTGGAAATCAGACCCCTGATGTCTGCATTGCAGAAAATGGGTGTTAAGCTGTTCATGGGACCAATAGCCAGGGTCCAAATTCATGTGTTTAGAAGTCTAAATAATGTATCTAGGCTGGTGATCAGACCAGGACCAACTTCCCAAAGTTGGGGGTTTTAAACGAAGGCTTTAGAAAAGGCTTTGCACAACCAAGCTTTGGAGACCTGCACAGAGAGCACTTTCCCTGATCGCATCCTCCTCTCTCCCCAAAGATTCAGCCAGCTGTGACTTTTCAGAAGACTTTGACAGTGTCCTAAGGGGATGACTTAATTCAACGCAGCTGGGCCAGCCCATCTTGCCTGGTCATCCCTGCAGCATGCATCTGTGGTGTGTCTTCTAGTCAGCAAGAGAGCTAGCCATCTTCCTACCAAGCCCTGAATGGAGACCTATATACCCCTATCCTTCTCCATATATCAGACTCTTAGGCAACCTTTCACCTCTGCTCTCCTTGGTTGAATCTAACCTTGTACCAATTAAAATGAATTTGCTCTTCGTCCAGTTCATAGCAGATCTGCTGTCATCAGGAGATTGCTCTGCCTTGGGAACATCCATGAGGGTCTGCTCAGTTTCTTCTGAATTTGAGCTTTTATTTTGGGGAGGGGGGGGAAAGAAATTTAAAGCTCTTGCAGCTGCAAACCTTTTTAGGTGAAAGGGTATGCAACCAGATGAAGCACTATCCTTCTTAGGGTGCAGACACCCTGAAACAATAGCTCGAAGGGGCATTATAGCTATCCGATGTTCACTCTGAAACCTAGTGACAGCATTTAAAAATGTCAACACTGATGGCTATTTTATTGCTGATCTTTTTTGTGGAAATATCCATATGGTATGCTTAGGCAGCATGACCGGATTCTTTAGACATTAGGGATGGAAAAGATCTACCAGATCTGTAAATCCAGCTCCACTGGCAGTTCTAAGTCTGGCGCCTGCATGGCTTATATAAAAGGGTATTGAGTCTGAAATGAGATACAGTGCAGTGCTATATGGGAGTCTGAGGAATAGCTTATGAGGTTCCATTTCAAGACTGCTCTCATTTCACTGAAGTATTTAAAAGGAAAAACCCTCCAGCCTCACAGGGACAGAGCTGCACAGTTGCTCGAAGGGAAAGTAGGACACATCTCTTGCTCCTAACCAGATAAAACATGACATTTACAAGGTAGATGCCTTGACCCTGGGAAGCACAGCTTTGATTAAATCAGGGTGTAAGTGCAGCTCTCAGTCTCCACTGAGAAGCCAGGTCTCCTGCAGGAAGCCAACTTTTTTTTATATACAATATCTGTAACCCAATAAATGTAATTTCTAAAGGCTCAATGATCCTTCCCCGCCACCCTCTGCACTCTGGATTTAAACTTGCATGTATTCTATCTGTGAAAGCCAAGTCATGGTGGGTTTGGAACGCACAAACAAATGGCAAAAGCATGTTGTTTGCACTGTGCAGTAAATCTTTTATAAAAGAAACGCTTGTCCCCTTTATAGTTTTGCAGCCCATCTTGCTTCCTGGGGGTAGGGGGAACAAATCCCGATTAATGGCAAAAATAGAGTTCAAGGCCATAACAAACCAGTTTGCAAAAGGTGGCATGGGTTTGACAGGGCGGGTTGGGAACTGGTTTCAATGGGAGAGCACTATCCAAATGTTCTTAGAACAGAGAGTATAAGCATAGTCCAGTTAACCAGGCTTCTGTGTCCCAGAAACTTTTTATCAACTGCAAGGGTCGTCCTCCACATAGGAACAGATCCATGCCATCTAGGGCCTCATGCTTGTCATGCCGATCACTGTGGATAGCTGGGACTTACTAGTAGCCGTGAGGATAGAATTCAGCTTCTCATGCTCCAGATTCATAGGCCTTAACTTGCATTACATTGGAGTTGTATGGGGCCCAGCGCCCGGCCAGGAATTTTTCGATGAACCACTTTTTGCCAAAATTGTCAATTCATTGAAACCGAAACTGTTCACATAACAGGGTCGATTTCAATGACTGTCCCGACTTGAAAATTTTGGGGTAGAAAAGGGTTTTGAAATTGTTGAAACAGGGTTTCTTGATGCTTTTGAAATAGAAAGATTCAGTTTTTTCAGTCGAAATGATTGGTCGTTCATAAATTTAGACTAAAGGATGGTTTTCAAAAAAGAAAATTGAACTGAATCATTTTGAAATGATTAAAACCATAGATGCCGACTTCCGCTCTTTCCCGTGGGTGCTTGGCCCCCCTTCTGCCCCCAGCCCCACCCCTGCCCCCACTCCACCCGTTCCATGACATGAATATCTCTGTCTGCAGCCATACCTCCTTTAGCTGTAGTCTCATCAGATCTCCCAGGCTAGGCACAGGTCAGTACTTGGATCAGAACTGCTTATTGAGAAGAAGTCAGCCTTGAACCAACACCCTCAACCTCTTGTTAGGAGGCAAAACAAAGAACCTGACCATATGGTCAATAAGATCCTGTAGTGCTTTTCTAAAAAGAACAGGTGTCTTGGAGGCATGGCTACCTTCCAGTTTGAGGGCCACTTTTTGCCTGCTATATTTTACAGTTGGATGCAGTATTCCTAGGCTTTCCTAGTCTCGAACTGTTGAGTTATGTTGCCATGTAACGCTGAGTGGCTGACACGTCTTGCCCCAGAGATGGATCGATTTCAGTGGTGATTTCAACGGTGGAAATAGCGAATTCTGCTTGCAGGCTGGGGTTTGCATTGCCTATGGGAGCTGGGGCCCAAATCCCATTGCAGTTAAACCGGAGCTGCATACCTAAGCCCCTTCAAACCCCCAGTTTTGGGATCTTTCCAGATGAAAGGCCCTGTTTGTATATGTTAAGATGCACATCAAACTGTGTGTTCTTTGAGGCACAGGCTGTCTCTATGTGGGTTTGTTCAGGGACTCTAGGCACTGACACAATAATAATAAGAATACCATATCATGTATTATTATTTATGTATCTGTATTGTGGGCCAGACCACGACCCCCTTGTGCTAGGTGCTGTACAAACACAGAACAAAGAGACGGTCCCTGCCCCAAAGAGCTTATTCATTGGTTCCTCCCAAATCCCTTCTCCTTTCTCTTGAGTGAGAGAGAGAAGAACTTAAACTAGCTGGAAATTGTTTGGTGGACAAAAGAATGCCCAAGGGATCATAAAAACAGGATCGGACACCCCCATGGATGGACAAATTGAGTCAGAAAACTGTCAGACAGAGGTTTAAAAAAAACCATGGAATTTTTTCCCTCCACCCAGCATAGGATTCTTTTTTTTTTTTTTTTTGGAGTCCTGATTGACAGCCCTATCTGGAGTGGGAATTGGCAGAATGAGACATCATTAACACAGGAGCCCAGGGCATCTGTTCAGCTGAAATCCATTAGGTTAATAAAGAAGTATTTATCTGAAATTCATGAAGCATACCGGCAGCAACAGATTAGGATAAAAAGAAAATAAAAATAACATTAACCTGGCCTGGCCCTCCAAAAGATGACTAATGGAGCAACACAGATCTCTTGCGTTGGATGCAATTCAGCCAGAGAACGATGACTGTTTAAAATAATAATTTAGGAGGAATTAATAATTCCTGGCACATTTGCCAATTTAGTTAGAGGAGTCATCTCACTTCACAAAGGGCCCTTTTATGTTTAAAGATCCCTGTTCAGGGTCTTCCCCTGCCTATGCAGCCGATGGCCTTGCTTTCAAAAGCCCTGTGCCAGGAACATGCTGTGAAAGAAGAATTGTTCAGGAAACCACCAAGGGGGGCCAGGGTGGGGTGACCAAATTGGGATGGGGATGGGGGTAACAGGAACCTATATAAGAAAAAGACCCAAATATCGGGACTGTCCCTGTAAAATCGGGATATCTGGTCACCCTAGGCGGGGGGATTAACTGGAATCGATGGGATATGGTGAAGAAAGGGAATAATGAAGTCTAACTATTAGGGAAACTCTGCAGAGGCTGAGCCCATTGGGGTCTCCCATTGAGGCAATGCAACCTCCATCACTTGGGATATGAACTAGATGGTCACGGTACTGGGAAAATATCCAGGAGGGAAGAGTCCTCCATCGGCAGTGGCATGGATTGAGCCTGTGGTCTAATCTAACCCGTAGACCAATGATCAAAATGGTCTTCTCCATCTCTGCCTTCTGCGATCTCTTCTGCACCCACCCCTGCCGGCTCTTTGGAGAAGCATGCCAGGGTTCTGCTGAATGTTCTGGTGGCAAGGTGAACTGGAAGGTTTTCTGGGCAAAGCCAGGGGCTTAGCACCTCCTCCAAAGACCAAATGCACTAGGTAGCCTTCGGGTAAGGAAATCTCCCACCAAACTCTAGCATGGCTCAGGGGGAGGTTTGGCTTTAGCTCGGGGCAAGCCTTTCACTGAAAGAAAGGATCTGTTGTTTCCTGACCTGATATTTCCCCCTTTTGCCCCCAGACAAACACTGAAATAGGCTGTAACAACAGCTTCTTGTTGCCGCGCCAGGTAGAGTTATTTTGGTTGCATCAAAATGTATCTGGGTTCGCCAAGGGTGGGGGAGAAACATTCTGGAAGAGACCCTGTCTCTTCTGGTACCGATCAGTCTGTCTGTTTCCACCAATCATTATCATGCCTCATCTATGTTCACAGGGGCCGATCCAAAGCCAATCACAGACAATGGGAATCTTTCCACTGACCTGACTGGACTTTGGATCAGGCCCTTATGGCATGTGCTCATTATCATGGTAACGGAGCGCTATTCGGCTTTGATCCCTGCTCATTCATGCCCCTGTTCAAGGGGACAGCAGCGATTTCTTCTACATCCTGAGATGTCAGAGTCAGAGGGACCCTTGAGGTGATATTTTCAGGTTCACGCCGTGTTGGTCTAACTCTGTTCTCCCGGACTCCAGCGGGAGCAGAGAACACTTGAAAGCCCCATCTTGGAGCCGTGTGACCTATCTCTAAAACGCGTGGGGAACTCGCGGCTGGTAAGGGCTGTATTGATGGGTTGTGTCATCTTTTCTGCATTCTAGAATCGTTTACTGCCGATCATAAGCCCCTCATGGGGGAAGTGCCAGAAGTCCGAGGCTTTTTCCTTGGCTGTGGCTTCAATAGTGCGGGTAAGACAAGACCAAGAAAAAAGATCAAAGTTCCTTCCTTTGATTCAGAGCAAAACCCCATCAGCTTCACGGAGGGGGAAGATTGGGATCAGGAGAGGGTTATCCCGGCTGGAGACATAAGGGGCTCCCCATCTTGCACTCATGCCACAACACTTCCTGGGTCAAGCAATGGGCGTTTTGAATGCACATCACGCTCAAAACAACCAAAATTGATTTCCGGACTCCGCTTACAGTCCTCTCCTCCTTTTCTTTTTGCTCAGGGATGATGCTCGGAGGTGGCTGTGGGAAGGAATTGGCCAACTGGATAATTCACGGGCGTCCCGAAAAGGATATGTACGGCTATGATATCAGGCTAGTATCTACCCTAACTCCGAATCTTCCCCCCCTTTTCTGGCTAGATATCATGAGTCAGTTCTAAAGGAGACTGCACATGTAGGAGGAGCATTTTGTTCTGCTTTGCTTCTTGGCAGGAGGTGGGAGTGCTGAGGTGGCTGCATATCCAGCCCCATTGAGCTGGGGTGGAAACATTGCACATTGTTCACATTATTATTTATCTTATACTAGCACTCAACCAAAAGGAAGGCTCTGTTGTGGTAGGCACTGAATGTGCACATCAAGAGAAGGGGTGCCTGCACCACTGAGCTCTCCACCTATCTCAGAGGGGAACCAGAGGTTAAAGGGATCTTAAGTGGTTTGCCCAAGATTGCACACAGCCAATGGGGCAGAACAGGGAATTGAGCCCTTATCTTCTGAATGCAACTCAAGGGTTTTAACCACAATGCCATTCTTGATCCGTAGCACTCAAGTACTTAGGAGAGTGGTGGTCATTATTAGAGAGGGATCCAAAGTCAGAAAAGCTCAGATCCAGATACCCATTCATATTAGGGGTGTTTGAAATAGTATGGGCAGTCCCCAGACATTCAAAAATTATGAGATTTTTTAAATGATCCTGATTTTTAGGGTTCTTTTCCTTTGTCCCTTGGTTTGTGAGCCTTGAGGGTGCACTGGGTTCATGTCTTCGAGTATTGCTCCGCAAACATGAGTGAACCAGAATAAATAAATAAATGTTCTAAATAAAAAGACAGCTCCGATACTCATGTGTTTATGTGACTGCTGGAACTGGGGTTTTCATGACAACACCCTTTGTCATGAGACTCTCAAAACAATCACAAGCCTTGGCAACACTGAAATCCCACCCCTAACTGGATCGAGATTTTGCAAATAGCCCCATTCATATTTTTTTAATGGACCAAACCAAAGCCCCCATCCCAAACACCTCCTAATCTGGGGGTGTTTGGAACCCCTGTTCTGAAGGTGGTGGCCTGAGCCCATGTCTAACCAAGCGGGAGTGTTACACCTGTGATCAGGTGCCCTTAGGGAGTGTGATCCTCTCACACCCAAGAGACAATGTGCTGTGTGCTGCTTTGCCTCCAGAGAGATAGAAACTCTGACCTCATGCCCAACCTTGGGGGGAGGGGAGGGATTAAACTGTGCAAGGGAGGATGGGCTGTCAGGGATTTGCTGATCTTTCTGTTGTGTCAGTAATTGCTGAAAGTGCTGCATTCCCTCTGGCTAAAGGTTTCTAATGGAGGTGTGGGGGGATTGGACTCCTTTTCGGTTACTCAAAGTAAAGAAAGGTTTCAGAGTAGCAGCTATGTTAGTCTGTATTCACAAAAAGAAAAGGAGTACTTGTGGCACCTTAGAGACAAACAAATTTATTTGAGCATAAGCTTTCGTGAGCTACAGCTCACTTCATCGGATGCATCCGTAGCTCACGAAAGCTTATGCTCAAATAAATTTGTTCGTCTCTAAGGTGCCACAAGTACTCCTTTTCTTTTTTAAAAGTAAAGAAAGAGTTTCTGGAAAGATAAAGCCTACACAAGGTGATTTCCTCAGTCTGGCTTCAAGTCAGTTTCTTCCCAGCTCCCTCCCATCCCCTGCGTATTCAGGTGGAAAGCAACATGGCAGGTCAGGCAAAGACCTTCCCTACCAGAGCTATAAATAGAGAGATGGGGGCGGGAGGTGGGAGGGTCTGAGGACTCAGCTGGGCTGGTACTTGCTTGTGGACCAGCAGGCTGTGGATTGAATTCCCCTGGCTGCATCAGTTGATGGGTCTGGGCTCTGGGCTCTTACTAATGCGTAAGCGGTCTGGCTTGGAGAAGGGGGGGAGGAGTGTAGCGCTCTCAGGAGCCAGGTCTCTTTAACATGCTCAAGCCCCAGATACGCATGTTGCATCACAAGACAGCATAACTGATGGGCTGGGCAGTTCAGGTAATTAGATGCCTGACTGGCATCAAGTGCACCGGGAAAATTGCAGGGGCAAAGTAAGAGACATGATTGAAGCCCCTTTCAAACGCTGGTCCTATTGCATTCGATTGAGGTGTAATGGAAATGGAGGCTATGCATCTGGGTAAATTAATGGGAGCTGCTTTCCTACATGTTGCTGGGTGCCCAAGCTGGGCTAGTTATTAGCAGGTACTTTTGCTTACGCTGGCTTGTACTCAAAACTGGGTGTCTGCAGGCTGACAATTCTGATTTCCCTGTGTGCACAGGGCCATTCTCTCGGCAGCTGCCCCGTCTCTCTGAAGAGCTGGAATTAATTACACTGGATCACTTTAATGAATTTACATGTTGGGTTTATCTCATTTCCCCCATTGCGTTTTCGTGCAAACAGCTTCCATCAGACACCAGGAAATTGCAATGATGAGAGAAGACAGGGTAATTATATTTGGGTGGTGGTGTTGTTCAGTTAGCGCAGTGCCTAATCCTCTTAGTTAATAATTGGTGTGACGATTTCAATTGGCGAAAGATTATCTTCCCCCCCGCAGCAGGACATGGGCCATGAGGTTTTGAATGCGCAGATGCAGGCTCTGTAATTGGTTTTTCGTTTTCAATTATACTTTATTGGGTTTGTTGTTTTAGAGGCATGATAAGAAAAAAAAGCTGTCAGACGTGAGCTTTAAAAGTCACATCGCAACAAAAGGCAGAGCCCGCACAGACCCACTGGGCCAGGCTAGTACCATGGAAAGGAACAGTTCACCTTACAGTCAGCAGGGGACAGCAGAAAAATACAGGGTATGACCTTCCTGCTCCTAGCCCTGCAGCCGGTGCCTCTTTAGGAAGTATGCTGCTTACAGATCATGGAGATCATTATGCTGGGAAAGAACCTGCTGCAATATTATAAGGGGCGCTGAGCACTTACGAAAAACCATGTGGGGGTTGTAATCCAGATCTGAGCTTTGCTGTTTTGTCTCATCTCCGTAAACTGCAGCTGAGATTCTCAAATTTAATGAAGGGATTTGGGTTGTCCAGGTAGCTATGACAATCTTCCCCCTCCATGTCTGATAATGATCACGCCATCTTAGCGCACACACAGCGTCGAGTACAGAACCTTTCAGCTTGACAGATCTGAAAGCCCTTTAAAAACATGTCGATCAAAATTTATGACTTTGTGTAACTCCATTGGCTTTGATGGAGTTACACCAAGGGTGAATTTGCCTCACATACATAGGCACATGTGGATCTGTCACTTCACCCACCACTGACAGACAGCCACCTCTGGCTGGAATGTGGCAGTTGCTGAACATTTCACAACACGTGAAGAATACCAGAACCGTCTGAAACTGCCAGGGGAGCAGAACATAATTTTGCAAACAGGGATCTGGGCAGGGCAAAGGCTTGGTATGGAGCTTCTTATAGATCCTACGTGTAATGGATTTTCTAGCCCCCTGGTTGGTTTGTGTCTCTGCCAGATGACAAGTCGGACCCCAGCCCATTTATTAATTTGTGGTTCATGGAGTTATGAACCCAGTGTTCAACCTTGCTGGGTTTATTATTATT
The DNA here is from genome assembly GCF_009764565.3 of Dermochelys coriacea. NCBI lineage: Eukaryota > Metazoa > Chordata > Testudines > Dermochelyidae > Dermochelys > Dermochelys coriacea. The sequence goes on along the minus strand of NC_050083.1, from coordinate 17,302,351 downwards.
ATTTTTTTAAACTCCTCTTTAAATAGCTCTCTTTTCCACATATTTAAATATTTATTCTTTCAAATGCTCACTTTTAAATATTTCATCTGCTGGCAGTTGCTGCTCTTGCTTCTGTCAAATATTCACTGCCCTACTACATGGGCTGAGGCTCCAGGAAGATGGTTGGTGGGTGAGCCATGATACGTGAAGTGGTGCATGCTGATATACCAGACAAATGTGGCTTTTGAGGCCCCAGTCCCAGTTCTCCAAGCAAGACCAAGTCCCAGAGAGCTGACCTGCCTGACGCCCATGACTATTATTCAAAAGGTTCTTTGCCAGTGGGTGTCCTTTCCAGTCTATGGATCTGCATGGCCCCTGGGGCTCCCGTGCCTAAGTGTCTGTGCGGAGTCTAACCACAGATTAATGCAGGTGATAGTAGTGATGAGTATGAGCTACAAAACCAGACCTGAACTTCCCCAAATACAAAGATGTTTAGTCCATTACACAGCAGGACAAGAGGCCAGATGCAAAGTATTTGATCCAGATCCCAACTGTCCTGAAATCCAGGGGAATTCACCTCCGGGGTGTTCCCCAGCAGTAATCATAGACTGGAAGGGACCTCGAGAGGTCATCTAGTCCAGTCTCCTGCACTCATGGCAGGACTGAGTATTATCTAGGCCATCCCTGACAGGTGTTTGTCTAACATGCTCTTAAAAGTCTCCAATGATGGAGATTCCACAACCTTCCTAAGCAATTTATGCCAGTGCTTAACCACTCTGACAGTTAGGAAGCTTATCCTAATGTCCAATCTAAACTGCTAAACTTGCTGCAATTTAATCCCATTGCTTCTTGTCCTATACTCAGAGGTTAAGAAGAACAATTCTTCTCCCTCGTCCTTGTGACAACCTTTTATGTACTTGAAAACTGTTATCATGTCCCCTCTCAGTCGTCTCTTCTCCAGACTAAACACACATCATTTTTTCAATCTTCTCTCATAGATCATGTTTTCTAGACCTTTCATCATTTTTGTTGCTCTTCTCTGGACTTTCTCCAATTTGTCCACATCCTTCCTGAAATGTGGCGTCCAGAACCGGACACAATACTCCAGTTGAGGCCTAATCAGCGCTAAGTAGAGTGGAAGAATTTTAACTATCAAAAGTCACATGAAAGGGCTGCACTTGTTAGCAATCCCTTTCCCCACCCCTCTCGCCATACCAGAGGACTTGTAGCAGGATGACAATCTCTGCAAACCCTGGCATTAGCTCAGCTGAGTGTTGGGGAGATACGGAGCCCCCATTAGTCTGTTAAAAAATTGTATTAGTGGCAAGATGGGGGGGAAAGAGAAGGTCAAATCTTTTGTTTAAAAGACCCCAAAACCTTTTTTCTGTTGATGTTGTGGTCTGATCTGCTGTTTTCTGAGCGCCCCCCGTCTTCTGTCTATGAAGAAAATGGGGGTGGGAGAGGGGAGCTGAAGGTATTGTTTGAAAAGACCCTATAAATGATATTCTGTCTTTCCTTTTGCCTGATGTCTGGCTCCCCCTTCTCCAGACCTGGGGGCTTTGGGCTGGATGGGAGCCACTGCAATTTTGCAAGACATGCTTCCCTGCTTGCCAAAGTCAATGGATGGGAAAGGTGCCATCCGTAAGAGAGGAGGAGGTGGTTATTGTCGGTAAATTATAGGTCTCTGTTAATAATAATAATAATTAATAAATTAATAATATGAGCATGTGCTGAAGTAGCCCATTCCTTTAAGGAGCTTTTCTGTTTGAGAGATGAAAATTATGTCCAACAAATTTCAGATGCTTTGGGTTTTATGTCTATTTCAGTCTGGAGAGAACTGGATGAAAAATGTAAAGAATATTCATGGCTCTTTCCTTTTTCAGGTGTGTGTTTCAAACAGTGTTGCACCAGAGAAGGGCACTTGCAGGCCAGCTCGACTTGCTGAAGGCTGAGCAGAATTTAGCCTGAAATATGCTGCCCCCAGTTACGCTGGTATAAATCTGCTTAAATCAGAGCTGCAGAATTTGGTCCATGCAGCATAAAAAGCATCCATCCCGGAAGTGAGATCAGGGAACAGTCTTGGTCGCATATGGTGTGAGTCTGTTCTGCTGTGGTCCATTGTCTCACATACTCTATTTCTTACGTTTGCTTTGATAAAGAACAAATGAGAATTCTGAGGCTCCATCTCACCTTTTAATCTGCAGAGACTTTCAAGGGAGGCAAAGACGCAAAGAACCAAATTCAGGATCTCAGTTTCTCCAGTAGAGATCCACAGCTAATCTAATGAAGGCAGTGTTGCTATGGGAAGCAGTGTGTCCCAGTAGATGGTGCACTGGACTGGGACTCAGGAGGCCTGGGTCTTATTCCCAGCTCTGTCACTGCCCTGCTGAGTGACTTCAGGCCAAATCATGTCCCCTCTCTGTGCCTTAGTTTCTCCTCTGGAAAAATTAAGATACTGATATTACCATTCTTTATAGAGTGCTTTTGAGACCTCTGTTTATTAAACGCTACTATGGATTTAGACCAGTGTAATGGAGTTAAATATGACTATAAAAAAAGACTGAAAAAACCATACTTAACCTATTGCGTGAGTAGGGTCAGAACCTATGACCTTCAGAATCTGAGCACAGACTTCAGTTAAAGCGGGAATTCCTTTAGCTGACAGGACTAGGAGGAGCTGAGCCTTTAAAAGACCAGCTATTAGAGGCACACACCACACATTTTACAAGTGCGTCACTGAAGCATCAAGGCCTCTCGGACACGGATGCGTTAGTCAGAGCGCATTACGCCCTGGTTTCTCTGAGCGCTGACGCACGTTCACTTATCCTACATGGTTCCAGCTGCACGATGTGGTGGCGGCGGGTCTTCCTTGTAATCAGGGAGAGCTGGAAAGTGTTTTCTTCCAGGGTTAGTCGTATTTTCCCCCTCTCTGCTCCTGCTTCATATCACTAGTTCCAGGCATCCTCCCTCAGAAGCGACAGCCCGTTCTTGATGCTGGTTTGAGGCTGATACCCGGCTTGCGGTACTCTGGGAGGGCACTGCCTTCGGGCTTTGACGGCGTCTGACAGTTGATGATAATGAGGGCAAAATGGAAGGAAAGACAGCGGAACAGTGTCAGGGAATGGCTTGGAAGTGTTCAGATAGGCCCAGTCTCTTGAAGGAGATAGCTTGGATCTGAGCTGAGATGACACCTGAATAGTGTATTGTTGCAGCTGCAGGGACAGGCGTGCGAGGTGAATACATTTGTACCCAGGTTGGGGAAGGGGAAGGGAGGAGACTGAATTTATTATTGCCAGACACCCAGTCCAGTCACTCTGCACCTGTGCAAAGGGAGCGCGAAATGTTGCCACTCTGGGGGTGGTGACATCTTGTGCTCCTCGTGCAAATGGCAGCACAACATACAGGGTGGTGAAGAATCAGGCCCACCCTGAGCAGGGGTAGATGACCACACAAGGTGCAAAGAGGAGGCTGGGGAAGCTCAGGATGTTTTCAGACTTGAGCCGAATCCTCAGCTGACATAAATGGGTCTTGAATTGAGTGGCGCTACCTTGGTTTACACCAGTTCAGGATGTGGGCCAGCCTGCTCTGAAAGGCACAGAGAGAATCTGTTGCTGTAAGCATTGGCCTCGTTGCTTTTCAATGATTTTCTTTAAAAGAGACCCCCCCCCCCAAGTTTGTGGGTTTTCCATTTTTCTTCACAGCAGTGATATTCCAGTAGCCAGCCCATGTGCAAAGGAGTTGGTCAGTTTGCTAGAGAGAGTATATATCCCCCCAAATCAGAACATGCAGTCAAGTCCTGCTGGCGAGTAGGTACAATCACATCAAGTTTCCCAGATCATCTTTGGATCAGGGTCCTGCTCATACTTCACCCTTCCATCTGGAATGAAGAGTTACATCAGAAATCAAAACCAGTGCTTGGGTGCATCACATGAGACACGCAATCAAATAAGGCTTCTGCTGTTGGGTTGGGTAGTTTTTTTTTTAAATAGGGGGTATTACCCCCTTTTAATAATCTGAACGTCTTTAATTGCCTAAAAAGAAAAGGAGTACTTGTGGCACTTTAGAGACTAACAAATTTATTTGAGCATAAGCTTTCATGAGCTACAGCTCACTTCATCGGATGCTACTCTGAAACCTTTAATTGCCTAGCGACACTGACATGGCAAGAAGTCTGAGCATCATTGATGAGCCTCTTTCAGATTTACACCCACGTGGGCTGTCTGCTCAGGACTCGTTAGCCTGCTGAGAAATGCGAGGACACAGCCAAGGTATCTCTTTTAGAGTCAATCTTTTTTGGGGGAAGGTTCTTTTGCATTTCCAGAGCAAATGCCATTTCCCCAAGGTAAAATGGCTTCACACAGCATACAAGAGGGAGAAGGAAAATGCTGGAGCTCTCTTTCCAAAATCACCCCAATTCCACTGGATAAACTGTGCCTTGTTAGTTCATGCTAGAAGCCAGGTTCTTCAGCCCAGATCTGGGCCCTCATCCTGTGCAAATCCCGTGAGGAAGGCCCAGTGTGTACGTATCCTCTGTAAGAGTCAGTTCGTGCCCACTGCTACTCCAGTCTGCCCCTTCATGCACCAATGAAGAGTCTTTCTGCTTGTGCCCCCACTCCCATTCATTTGAATCATAGAATCATAGAATCATAGAATATCAGGGTTGGAAGGGACCCCAGAAGGTCATCTAGTCCAACCCCCTGCTCAAAGCAGGACCAAGTCCCAGTTAAATCATCCCAGCTAGGGCTTTGTCAAGCCTGACCTTAAAAACCTCTAAGGAAGGAGATTCTACCACCTCCCTAGGTAACGCATTCCAGTGTTTCACCACCCTCTTAGTGAAAAAGTTTTTCCTAATATCCAATCTAAACCTCCCCCATTGCAACTTGAGACCATTACTCCTCGTTCTGTCATCTGCTACCATTGAGAACAGTCTAGAGCCATCCTCTTTGAAACCCCCTTTCAGGTAGTTGAAAGCAGCTATCAAATCCCCCCTCATTCTTCTCTTCTGCAGACTAAACAATCCCAGCTCCCTCAGCCTCTCCTCATAAGTCATGTGCTCTTGACCCCTAATCATTTTTGTTGCCCTTCGTTGTACTCTTTCCAATTTATCCACATCCTTCCTGTAGTGTGGGGCCCAAAACTGGACACAGTACTCCAGATGAGGCCTCACCAGTGTCGAATAGAGGGGAACGATCACGTCCCTCGATCTGCTCGCTATGCCCCTACTTATACAACCCAAAATGCCATTGGCCTTCTTGGCAACAAGGGCACACTGCTGACTCATATCCAGCTTCTCGTCCACTGTCACCCCTAGGTCCTTTTCCGCAGAACTGCTGCCGAGCCATTCGGTCCCTAGTCTGTAGCGGTGCATTGGATTCTTCCATCCTAAGTGCAGGACCCTGCATTTATCCTTATTGAACCTCATTAGATTTCTTTTGGCCCAATCCTCCAATTTGTCTAGGTCCTTCTGTATCCTATCCCTCCCCTCCAGCGTATCTACCACTCCTCCCAGTTTAGTATCATCCGCAAATTTGCTGAGAGTGCAATCCACACCATCCTCCAGATCATTTATGAAGCTATTGAACAAAACGGGCCCCAGGACCGACCCCTGGGGCACTCCACTTGACACCGGCTGCCAACTAGACATGGAGCCATTGATCACTACCCGTTGAGCCCGACAATCTAGCCAGCTTTCTACCCACCTTATAGTGCATTCATCCAGCCCATACTTCCTTAACTTGCTGACAAGAATGCTGTGGGAGACCGTGTCAAAAGCTTTGCTAAAGTCAAGAAACAATACATCCACTGCTTTCCCTTCATCCACAGAACCAGTAATCTCATCATAAAAGGCGATTAGATTAGTCAGGCATGACCTTCCCTTGGTGAATCCATGCTGACTGTTCCTGATCACTTTCCTCTCCTCTAAGTGCTTCAGGATTGATTCTTTGAGGACCTGCTCCATGATTTTTCCAGGGACTGAGGTTAGGCTGACCGGCCTGTAGTTCCCAGGATCCTCCTTCTTCCCTTTTTTAAAGATGGGCACTACATTAGCCTTTTTCCAGTCATCCGGGACTTCCCCCGTTCGCCACGAGTTTTCAAAGATAATGGCCAAGGGCTCTGCAATCACAGCCGCCAATTCCTTCAGCACTCTCGGATGCAATTCGTCCGGCCCCATGGACTTGTGCACGTCCAGCTTTTCTAAATAGTCCCTAACCACCTCTATCTCTACAGAGGGCTGGCCATCTCTTCCCCATTTTGTGTTGCCCAGCACAGCAGTCTGGGAGCTGACCTTGTTAGTGAAAACAGAGGCAAAAAAAGCATTGAGTACATTAGCTTTTTCCACATCCTCTGTCACTAGCTTGCCTCCCTCATTCAGTAAGGGGCCCACACTTTCCTTGGCTTTCTTCTTGTTGCCAACATACCTGAAGAAACCCTTCTTGTTACTCTTGACATCTCTTGCTAGCTGCAGCTCCAGGTGCGATTTGGCCCTCCTGATATCTTTCCTACATGCCCGAGCAATATTTTTATACTCTTCCCTGGTCATATGTCCAAGCTTCCACTTCTTGTAAGCTTCTTTTTTATGTTTAAGATCCGCTAGGATTTCACCATTAAGCCAAGCTGGTCGCCTGCCATATTTACTATTCTTTCGACTCATCGGGATGGTTTGTCCCTGTAACCTCAACAGGGATTCCTTGAAATACAGCCAGCTCTCCTGGACTCCCTTCCCTTTCATGTTAGTCCCCCAGGGGATCCTGGCCATCTGTTCCCTGAGGGAGTCAAATTTGTATGTGCCCTAGCCTGCAATGGAGCACCCAATGTGGTTACAGGTTTCAGAGTAGCAGCCGTGTTAGTCTGTATTCTCAAAAAGAAAAGGAGTACTTGTGGCACCTTAGAGACTAACAAATTTATTAGAGCATAAGCTTTCGTGAGCTACAGCTCACTTCATCGGATGCATTTGGTGGAAAAAAAAAAAAATGCACCACCAAATGCATCCGATGAAGTGAGCTGTAGCTCACGAAAGCTTATGCTCTAATAAATTTGTTAGTCTCTAAGGTGCCACAAGTACTCCAATGTGGTTAGTTATTCTCCAGGCTGATAATTAGAAAGCAGGGTGGATCCGAACACCCTGAAGCAGTAGGGAGGTTTGAAGTCTGAACTTGGACCAGCATTTTGCAAAATGACTCTTTATATAAAGGGCCCAGATGCAAACCTCCCTCCCCCCAAAACCACTCCCCCATGCTTGTGGGAGTTCAGGGCCTGGGCTTCACTTTTGCAGCTTGAGATGATCTCTGATGATGATACGAGATGTGAATTTTCAGGATCCTGACACTCCCTTAGCTCCTGAACAGCAATAACTAAAAACCAAACGGTACACCAAGGAAAAGCAAAGGGGTTGTGGAGGAAAAAAACCCAAACATTTCCCAGGGTTTGAAACTGGAGCCTTGAACTGTTCAGGGGCTGGGAGTTGTGCTTTAAAGATCTGATACTGGCAATCGAGGCCCCAAATCAGGACAGCACATTTGCATGTGCTTTAGTCCCACTGAAATCAAGGCGATTGGATTGCTTTCCTGCACTGGGGCCTTTATGAGCTCAGAAAGCCGGACAGAGATCTCTTTGCCCTTTGCATTCCACGCCCTAACACCAGATGGCTTTCTTTTGCTTTTCCTACATTGCTTGTTCTCCCTGAGGATCTTTAGTGTGTTTTGGGAGTGGGGAGGTTAAGTATTATTTTTAAGATCACAATACATTTGGATTCATCCATTCACTTTATTGCTGCCTCAGTTCCTCTCCCCTGCCCTATCAGCACCCATTGGGATAGATTGCCCCTGATTTAGAGATTGGCCCTGCTTTGAGCAGGGGGTTGGACTAGATGACCTCCTGAGGTCCCTTCCAACTCTGATATTCTATAATTCTTCCGCACTCATCTGGCTGAGAAGGTGCTCACGGTCTCACAGGTAGCCGCTCTTACCAGAAGAGTTTCTGAAAAAAGCTTGCTTCTGCTGCTGGGCATGACAGGGCTCAGCATCGACGCTGCCCCAGTCATGGAAGCTAGGAAGCTAGGTGGGGTTTCCTGCTAACCGATAAATATGCCATTGAACCACATACACCTGCAGTGGCTGCCAGCTCAGAACACTACGCATGACAGTCTGGTTCATGAACCTTCTTGCCACCTGGACCAAGGTGCCTAGACAGATCAGGGTTCCTCAGAGGAACTGCTGCTAGATGATCAGAATTATCAAAGGCAAGCCCCAAGGCTGACTGGCTGTTTTAACTCAAGCTGTGTGCAAAGCAGAGGCTTCATGACTTTATCTTTCCTTGGGAAGCAGTGTTATCTGGGGGGGGCCGTAGCAAAAGTTTGTGAATTAGGAGGTTTGAATTCTATTCCTGGCTTTGCAACTAACTCACTACGTGACCTTGGGCGTGTTGGTTAACCTCCATGCCTATTTCCACATGCTTAGCCACCTTTGCACAGCACTACCTAAGTGCAAAGTGTTCTCGTTGCTCCTATTTGTCTATCTGGTGTGAAATGCCTGCATGAGGAGAACACAGAAGTTAGGTTCTCCCCTCCATTCTGCATGAAAAGGCTCCACCCCCATCCCTGTGGGGAACTCTATGGATTTGGGGGGGATAAGCTGGTATAACCGTGGTTCCAAAAGTATGATATTCTAATTCGGTAATGTTTTATAAAGAACAAACATGAGATAAAACAGGATCAAGGCAGCATCTCCATGTCAATCCCGATTCACGGGCTGACAGCTTCTATTGTTCAGATGCAGGGAGAGGCTTCACTCTGCTCAGTATGTTCTGTCAGCTAATATGGATGTGTGTGTGTGTGTGTGTGTGTGTGTGTGTGTGTGTGTGTGTGTATTTCAAAGCATGGCCAGCTCCAATCACTGATGCCATGGGTAATCCTCCAACCCCGTCAGCCATGTGACGTCTTCCTGAAAGAAAAGGAGTACTTGTGGCACCTTAGAGACTAACAAATTTATTTGAGCATAAGCTTTCGTGAGCTACAGCTCACTTCATCGGATGCATTTGGTGGAAAATACAGAGGGGAGATTGATATACACACACAGAGAACATGAAACAATGGGTTTATCATACGCACTGTAAGGAGAGTGATCACTTAAGATAAGCCATCACCAGCAGCGGGGGGGGGGGGGGGAAAGGAGGAAAATCTTTCATGGTGACAAGCAAGGTAGGCTATTTCCAGCAGTTAACAAAAACATCTGAGGAACAGTGGGGAGTGGGGCAGGGGGGAGAAATAACATGGGGAAATAGTTTTACTTTGTGTAATGACTCATCCATTCCCAGTCTCTATTCAAGCCTAAGTTAATTGTATCCAGTTTGCAAATTAATTCCAATTCAGCAGTCTCTCGTTGGAGTCTGTTTTTGAAGTTTTTTTGTTGAAGAATAGCCATTCTCAGGTCTGTAATCGAGTGACCAGAGAGATTGAAGTGTTCTCCAACTGGTTTTCGAATGTTATAATTCTTGACGTCTGATTTGTGTCCATTTATTCTTTTACGTAAAGACTGTCCAGTTTGGCCAATGTACATGGCAGAGGGGAATTGCTGGCACATGATGGCATATATCACATTGGTAGATGCGCAGGTGAACGAGCCTCTGATAGTGTGGCTGATGTGATTAGGCCCTATGATGGTGTCCCCTGAATAGATATGTGGACAGAGTTGGCAACGGGCTTTGTTGCAAGGATAGGTTCCTGGGTTAGTGGTTCTGTTGTGTGGTGTGTGGTTGCTGGTGAGTATTTGCTTCAGATTTGCTTCCCTCCTCAGGCCCTACGTTACCAGCACTCCCAGCTATCTTTGAGACACCACTGACTTCCTGAGGAAACTACAATCCATTGGTGATCTTCCTAAAAACACCATCCTGGCCACTATGTATGTAGAAGCCATCTACACCAACATTACACACAAAGATGGACTACAAGCCATCAGGAACAGTATCCCCAATAATGTCACAGCTAACCTGGTGGCTGAACTTTGTGACTTTGTCCTCACCCATAACTATTTCACATTTGGGGACAATGTATACCTTCAAATCAGCGGCACTGCGATGGGTACCCGCATGGCCCCACAGTATGCCAACATTTTTCTGGCTGACTTAGAACAACGCTTCCTCAGCTCTTGTCTCCTAATGCCCCTACTCTACTTGCGCTACACTGATGACATCTTCATCATCTGGACCCGTGGAAAAGAAGCCCTTGAGGAATTCCACCATGATTTCAACAATTTCCATCCCACCATCAACCTCAGCCTGGACCAGTCCACACAAGAGATCCACTTCCTGGACACTACGGTGCTAATAAGCGATGGTCACATAAACACCACCTTATATCGGAAACCTACTGACCGCTATTCCTACCTACATGCCTCTAGCTTTCATCCAGATCATATCACATGATCCATTGTCTACAGCCAAGCTCTACGATATAACCGCATTTGCTCCAACCCCTCAGACAGAGACAAACACCTACAAGATCTCTATCATGCATTCCTACAACTACAATACCCACCTGCTGAAGTGAAGAAACAGATTGACAGAGCCAGAAGAGTACCCCGAAGTCACCTACTACAGGACAGGCCCAACAAAGAAAATAACAGAACGCCACTAGCCATCACCTTCAGCCCCCAACTAAAACCTCTCCAACGCATCATCAAGGATCTACAACCTATCCTGAAGGACGACCCATCACTCTCACAGATCTTGGGAGACAGGCCAGTCCTTGCTTACAGACAGCCCTCCAATCTGAAGCAAATACTCACCAGCAACCACACACCACACAACAGAACCACTAACCCAGGAACCTATCCTTGCAACAAAGCCCGTTGCCAACTCTGTCCACATATCTATTCAGGGGACACCATCATAGGGCCTAATCACATCAGCCACACTATCAGAGGCTCGTTCACCTGTGCATCTACCAATGTGATATATGCCATCATGTGCCAGCAATGCCCCTCTGCCATGTACATTGGTCAAACTGGACAGTCTTTACGTAAAAGAATAAATGGACACAAATCAGACGTCAAGAATTATAACATTCGAAAACCAGTTGGAGAACACTTCAATCTCTCTGGTCACTCGATTACAGACCTGAGAATGGCTATTCTTCAACAAAAAAACTTCAAAAACAGACTCCAACGAGAGACTGTAGAATTGGAATTAATTTGCAAACTGGATACAATTAACTTAGGCTTGAATAGAGACTGGGAATGGATGAGTCGTTACACAAAGTAAAACTATTTCCCCATGTTATTTCTCCCCCCTGCCCCACTCCCCACTGTTCCTCAGATGTTTTTGTTAACTGCTGGAAATAGCCTACCTTGCTTGTCATCATGAAAGATTTTCCTCCTTCCCCCCCCCCCCCCCCCGCCACTGCTGGTGATGGCTTATCTTAAGTGATCACTCTCCTTACAGTGTGTATGATAAACCCATTGTTTCATGTTCTCTGTGTGTGTATATCAATCTCCCCTCTGTATTTTCCACCAAATGCATCCGATGAAGTGAGCTGTAGCTCACGAAAGCTTATGCTCAAATAAATTTGTTAGTCTCTAAGGTGCCACAAGTACTCCTTTTCTTTTTGCGAATACAGACTAACACGGCTGCTACTCTGAAACCTTCCTGAAAGAGATGCTGTAGCTCAGCCAGCCTTTTGGGGTTTGATGCAGAAATTACTAGGCAAGGGTCTCTGGCCTGTGTTATGCAGAGTGTCAGTAGAGAAGATCGTAATGGTCCCTTCTAGCCTTAAAGTCTGTGAATCTATGTCCTGGATTTACACAGGGAGGGAGAGAGTTTATTTAAATTTTCTTGTCAGGGTCAAAATGAGGTGTCAGTGTTGCTTTCTATTGTGCCTCCCCCATTGTGTGCCCTAACCTAATTCAAGAACACACTCATCCCTTTTCCTAGCATAAGAACAGCCATCCTGGGTCAGATCAATGGTCCGACTACCCAAGTAGCCTGTCTTCTGATAGTGGCCAATGCCGAATGCTTCAAAGGGAATGAACGGAACAGGGCAATCATCAAGTGACCCATCCCCTGTCGCCCAGTCCCAGAATCTGGCAGTCAGAGGCACTCTTCCTCCATCATCTTCCCAGGGTCTGGACACCAGCAGGGATCCTTGTGCGCAAAGAACAGCATCTATAGCTTGGTGCATAGCATGTTTCCGGCTAAGAGGCTTGATTAAACCGCAACAGCTGCCTCCACATCCAGATTTGGGTAGATTTTTTGTTTTCTTGTTGCGGGAGAAGAACAGACAGCCCACCTCATGGGTAGAGAGTGAAAGAAGATGGCACCTTCATGCTGTGCAGATGGGCCAGGCTGGGTTATAGGCTCAGAGGTAACTACCCCATGGCCCCAGGTGAGCATCTGATCCCACAGTTCTTTGGGGGATGTTCAAGGCATGGGGATGTTTTTCTCTCTGCGGTGCAGTCACCCCATAAAGGGACAGGAAAAGCTTAAAAAAATCCCTTCCAGCTCTTACCCTTTCGGCCTTCCTTGTCCCAAACGAGGCTCCCTCACTGTCTCCTTCCCGCTTCTCAGTCCCTTC